>NC_058371.1:198260646-199651896 GCF_018350175.1 Felis catus | reverse complement strand
CCCCATCTCTCTCTCTCCATCCATCCATCCATCCATCCATCCATCCATCCATCCATCCATCCATCTTGTCCAGGTGACAATTTTGGTAGACATAGCCCCTTTTCTCCAAATAATAGATAACTTTTGCATTTCAGGCTCCATCTATTGGCCTCCCACTGTGGAAAATGAGGTTGTAACACTCTTCCCCCCCCATCCCCCTGGCCTCCAGAAGACACGGTCATCTTCCCCTCCAGCCACTCCCCAGTGGAGTGTTGTATTTCTGGTTAGACTGACCTTCAGGGCTGCACTGATTATGATTGTATGGAGCGAATTCACGTAATAAGCTGTGCTACAAACAGACAACATCCTGTACAATGCTTCCATTCCCTAGAGTTAATACCTGTCTTTTATGTATTGTTGAGCTTTTTCCTAAACTTCTCATTTATTCAACTTCAGATGTTTCACCAACTAAATAACTTCCTCTCAAGGTATCCAGAGGCATCAGGAATCCCACCAGCCCATGATTCCTGGAGAAGTCTGCCCCAGGGTATTTCGGTCCACTCCAGTCAGCACTGGTCAGGGTCTACACCGTGGGCACAACCGACATCCTGGGACCTCCCTTTATCACCATCCTGGAGACTCCCTATGCCTCTCTCCTCTGCTGGAGCCACACATTTTCCATTCCTTCCCCCGTCCTGATTTATTCCTTTATTTTAGTGGAGTCCACCTCTTTTTCTGATAGTTCCTTGAGAAAAAGGGAATGTAAGGTACGTTTTTTGGAGACCCTGAACTTCTGGAAATGTACACCCTCACACTTGATTGAGAGCATGTGTCCACTGCCTTCTAGCACCCGATAAACCCCAAACACGTCTGATTCCTCAGCCTTTATCGCCTGCTGTTCATCTGTGGAAGCTTATGGGACCTGGGGTTTGTCCTGATGGGCATCTTTCAGTCTGGAAACTCGGCTCTTTCAGGTCCAGGAGATATTCAATAATTATTTCATTGATCATTTCTCCCACTATGTTTTCTCTCTTGTCTCTCTCTCATCTGAGGTTAGGGTTACCAGACGGTTGTCTCATTTTCCTCTATTTCCTCTTGTATTTTCATTTTTTTTAATTTTTTAATGTTTATTTATTTTTGAGAGAGAGACAGAGAGACACACAGAGATAGAGAGAGAGAGAGGAAGAGAGAGAGAGAGAGAGAGAAGGGGAGGGGCAGAGAGAGGGAGACAAAGAATCGTAAGCAGGCTCCAGGCTCCGAGCTGTCAGCACAGAGCCCGACGTGGGACCTGAACTCACAAACTGTGAGATTATAACCTGAGCCGAAGTCAGACGCTTAACCAACTGAGCCACCCAGGCACCCCTCTCGTATTTTCTATTTATCTTTCTATATTATGAGGGACGTCAACTTTGTCTTCTAACGCATCTTTTGAGTTTTTCATTTCTACTGTCACATTTTTAATTTAGAAGAGCTCCAATGTTTTCCAAATTTTAAATAAACATGGTGACTCTTATTATGTATTTCTTACTATATATACATTTCTTATTATGTAATTGCAAAAATCTTTTTATCCCTCTGGAAATACTGACCACGGTTATTTTGCTATTTTCTCCTCCTCGCATGGTGTCTATTTACTCCAAGATTTGTTTTTCCTCTTTCCATTTCATTGTCTGGACCTCACTGTTGGTGCCAGGATATTTCCATATGTCTTATAACCCTTGGTCATCGGTTACCTAGTTGGCAGCTTACGGCAAATGAGTGGGGTTGTTGGCTGTGAACTACGTGCTAAGTGGTGGTGGGGAAGCTGTGAAGTCAAGTCTCTTTGCTCTTGGATCGCCCCTCACTGAAATCACAGTTTCCTGCCTGGAGGAAGGTCTGAACATGCTACTCTTGGAGCCCAGCTGGCATGGGGAGAGGTTGTGTATTTTAGCATCTGGTTGGTACACTCTTTCCTTCTAAGCTTATTTATTTATTTGGAGAGACAGAGAGAGCACGAGTGGGGGCGGGCAGAGAGAGAGGGAAACATAGAATCCCAAGCAGGCTCCGCGTTGTCAGGCACACAGCCTGACGCAGGGCTTGAACTCACCAAGGGCGAGATCGTGACCTGAGCTGAAATCAAGAGCCACACGCTCAACCGACTGAGCCACTCAGGTCTCCCGATATACTCTTTTCAATACAACGTCCTAACTCAAGTAAGCTTGGTGTACTTCAGTGCAAACCCTCACTAATTTTTGCATCTTTAGGGAGCAAACATTATTTGTCTGCTTGGGCAAAATTACTCAGACGATTCCTCAGCCATCGAGTTACTCACAATGGACAAGCAGCTCTGGGTTCTCAATACTTCCTAAAAGGCTTTCAAACAGTTCACCTTACTTTAGCCTCCTTTTTACTCCCCTTCTTCCTTCCATATATACTGATGACGGTCAGTCCCTGCCCCTAGGGAGCACTCTTCAGCGTCCATCAGCGCTCGGCCGTCCCCAGTGACAACCTGGAATTTACGTTCTTGGACACTAATCACCCACCACTCTCCATTTTCCTTCAGAACCTCCCCCCGCCATGTTTTTCTCTAGTCTCCCCTTTAGTCTTCCCCATCTTTGTGAGTTTGTCATTTACCGAACCTTCTTGCTGCCGTTTTACTGGAGTTCCAGGAGGAACACACTGTAGATGTGTTTGTGTGTGTCTGTGTGTGTGCATGCTTAGTCCACCATCGTTACCTAGAAGGTCAAGTCTTTCTTTGCCATGTCTTCCAAAATCACACATGTCATAAGAAGAGCAGTGAGGCACGGCGCAAGACCCAAGGTGAACAAATCTGGAGCCACTCACGCCAGCCCCCTCCTCTGGAAAGAGCGAGAAGACTTTGCTTGGGACACCATCACTTTGGGAAGCCTCCGGCTGGCCTCCTGCCTCTGCAGACAAACTTGCTTTGCCGGCCTGCTTGGAGTGCCAGAGCTGGGCACGGGCAGCGGGAAGCAAGGGTTCTGAGCAAGGAGCAGAAACCCAGAGCTTATACCCAGAGCCCAGGGCCAGCTCTGAGGCGTTCCCAGGAGAAAGAAATCCTCCCCGCGGCACAGCACCGATTTCACGTATGGAAAGGAAGACAGTACATTCCCTCAGACTCCCAACTAACGCCACGTGACCTTTCTAACGTGAGACTGGGGGGCCAGAACATTCCAGCCTCCTGAAGTCACGCTGCAACGGAGAAGCAAAGGCCAACCACCAGCCGCGTCTCTCTGTGGCGGGGTGGTGGCCTCGGACGCAGGTGACAAGGGAGCGGGCCGTCTGTAGAGGATGTAAGGGCGGGAAGAGGCTGTTCTGATGTTCCTGAGCTCCACCTGCTGCCCCTTCGGACAGACGACATTGGTGAGGAAATGCCCCGCCCGGCCTCCCAGCGGGCCATGGCCCCCAGGCACCCCTCCGGCAGCCCAGGCACCTGTGGATGATGTGGAACCTCTGCAGATACTCCAGGGCCAGCGCCAGCTCGCAGATGTACAGCTTCACCGCCCCCTCCGTGAAGTGGACGTTCTGCTGCAGGTGGTAACGCAGATCTCCGCCCAGGAGCAGGTCCACCACCATGAACATGTCCTCCTCATCCTGGAAGGAGTACCTAGGAGCGCAGAGGGACAGAGCAGGTTAGGGGACAGAGGTGCTCCAACGTCCTCTGGACCGATGCCCCCGTTTTACAGAAGCGTAACTTGAGGCTCAGAGAGAGGCACTGGTGTCACCGAAGTCACAGGGCTCTCGCAGACAAATGGCGTTTTAACCAATGCCAGACATCAACACATGACTTTAAGTTTTAAGATGTTTTAGGGGCCCCTGGGGGGCTCAGTCGGTTGGGCGTCCGACTTCGGCTCAGGTCACGATCTCGCGGTTCGTGGGCTCGAGCCCCGCGTCGGGCTCTGTGCTGACAGCTCGGAGCCTGGAGCCTGCTTCGGATTCTGTGTCTCCCTCTCTCTCTGCCCTGCTTGAGCACTCTCTCTTGTCTCTCTCAAAATAAATCAATAAACTTTAAAAATAGAATAGAAAATTTTTAAAGTTTTTATTTAAATTCCGGTTGATTAATATACAGTGTAGTGTCAGTTTCAGGTGTCCAATCTAGTGATTCAACACTTCCATATACCAGGTACTCATCACAACAAAGTGCCCTCCTTAATCCCCATCCCCCATCTCCCCCAGCCCCCCAACCACCTGCTCTCTGGTGAACGTAAGTTCGTTCTCTACAGTTAAGAGTCTGTCTCTTGGTCTGTCTCTCTCCCTCTTTTTTTTTCTTCCTTTGTTTGTTTGCTTTGTTTCTTAAATTCCACATTGGAGTGAAATCATATGGTACTGGTCTTTCCCTGACTCATTTCACTTGGCATAATACTTTCTAGATCCATCCATGTTGTTGCAAATGGCAGGACTTCATTCTTTTTTTTTTTTTTAATGGCTGAGTAATAGTCCAGTGTATACATTACTTTGTCTTTAGTACCTGCTTTAACTAGGTGTTTTTGGACCTGAGGTAGGTACTCTCCAAAGCTGCACCCCCCCCCTCCCCGACGTCCCTCTCTTCCCTCCCACCACACGCGACTCCCCACACGGAGCCTGGTTCTGCGCCCACTGAATGCAGTGATGTTCTGGCAAGTCTGCGTCCAGGCCTGAAGGGAACCAGCAGCTTCTACTCGAACTGCCTTCCAGGACCCGGCCAGCGCCCAAGCCCCACGGAGAGGCCACGAGAAGGAAAACAGGAGCTCCAGCCAGCCGCCCTGGCTGAGCAACCAGGGACAGCCAGCAGCGACCGGCAGCTTGGGAGTTTTTTGGCGGGGGGGTTGTCCGTTTGTTTGTTTCAGCAACAGAGAATGACACATTACTCAATTCGTTTTTACAAAACGCATTCAGGCTTCCTCAGGACTAAAGATCCAATATATAGAACCTCAGGATGGTGTTCAAACCTCGAAAGAGGAATCTCACCCTTGTAAAATGTTTTCACATTCCATACAGAACCGTGGGAAGTTAAGGGAATCCTGAGATATAACCACAGAATGACAGACTGTTTTCATGGGGCTTGGACCTTTGACTCAGACCCCGGGAGATTAGACCTGGGCCATCCAGGCTCTTCCCCTCGTTCTACAGAAGAGGAAACTGGGGCCCAGAGGGAAGAAGGGACCCAGCGAGTCAACAAGAAGACGGGCACACGAACCCCAGACCCAGTCTCTCCCCAGCGCATTTACAACCACACACCACTAGGTGGTGCTGTGACGCACGCACTGTGCTCCCCCAACCTGGGTGTGTTTCCTGGATTCAAGCGGCCAATATCTCATTTAGGATTTTGCATAGTGTTCCGATGGCACTAGCCCACATTTTCCTACCTGCCACTGCGCTGGCCCAGATTTGGCATCATGGTAATACCGGACTCTACGATGAAGTGGGGCTCTTTGTCTCCATTCAAGAAGCGTCTGTGAAAAGCATCGCTAGTTTGTGGAAAGTCTGGTCTCAAAATGCCTGTCATGCCCACACTTCGGGTTCGCTGGGGATTATCCCTCTCACTTCAGGGGCTCCTGTTGGCGCTGTCTGATGACTCCCGCTCCTCCCCTTCAGCAAAGAGATGAGCAGATCCATGGCCTGGGCTGACTAGGAGGTGTTTACACACGTCCCTTGGCTGCTGGTGTCAGTTCATCAGGACCCCTTGGGGTGCTCCCTGAGACGGATGAAATAAAAGCCTTCTCCTCTGGGCTTGCCAGGCTAGACGCTGTGAAACCCTCTTGCCCCAAATGGGGGTACAACCCACCTGCAGCGGGAAGCGGCAGAGGGTCAAACAGGATGAGGGCTAAACACAGAGAGAAGCCTTGTTGGAGATGCTGGCTCCAGCCTGGACAGAAGCCTGAACCTTACGCTCACCACGCACAATGACGCGCCTTCTGACCTAAGCTACTTGACACGGTCTTTCTGTCATTTGGAACCCAAAGAGTCAGCTGGTACATCTCTCTGCGTATTTGCTACTGGAGAGGAGGGTTCAGATGCTCAAAAAGGAACCACAGGAATTAGCTCTAAATGCCTCCTACAGATGCCCAATTTGTATTCTGAGAGTTGAAGGACTATTGAAACATCACATGAATAACCAGTTGAGTTCTGCACCCTTGTTCACAGCTAAACTGTCAAAGGGCATCTCATTCGATATTCCGTCAGAACTCTTTGGAGGGGCAACGTGAATTTCTAGGAGAGAAACTTGCAGACCGGAGTGAATTTTAAGACGAAATCCAACATGCGAAGAGAACAGAAATTTAAGCAATAACTCAGGTTGTGGCTTTCTCTCGCCACAGATCCGGTTTTTGCCCTGGGCCATGGACTCTACATCCCCAAGGAGACTCAGCACTGTCATTGGAGAACAGAAAATGACCTTTCATTTATCTCTGCAGCTTTGTGCAATGCTTCCTTTTGCCTCCTCTTGGGCTGGAATGATAGGTATGTTCTCACAATAATGCTGCACATTGTCATGGAAATGGAGATCACAAATGAGAAACCTGCACTCTATCCTGGTAACCCTGAGCCAGGGAGAAATCAATCAGGCTCTCCTTCCAACATCGAAGAAGTTCAGGAGTTGGGAAGGCACCAGTGTTGGCTTGGATGCGGAAATATACCAGCACGCAGAACCCTGTGTCTGGTTTAAAAAAAATTTGTTCCTTAATTTCCAACCTTGCTCCAAAAAGCTTGAAAGGTTACTTGCAAAATACATATCATTTAACAAAATTAAAAGTAAGTAAGCCATAGATCGGGTCAAAGAATAAAAAAGGGATTCAAGAAACTGTAAGCAGGCAAAAATACCCCAATTCATGGTCAGCAAGCTCGTGTGTTGGCCCCAAACAGGCCATAAATGTGTGTCTAACCTTTCCGGCAAGCAGAGAAACACGATCAGCCTTATGATCCAGGGTCAACGTGGAAACAAGAAATCAGTTGTTTAGGAAAAGCATGATTATTCCTGGTGCGAAGCCAGAAGGAACTTCCTCCCACTAGATTCTTACAACGATGGCATTTTGAAACGTGGCAAACAACTATCTGCATGAAGTACCTCTACAGAGGAACACGCGTAACAGGGATTTTTTTGTACGGTGTTCAAGAGACACTGAAGGCATCAAGGTCCGAGTCTGTAAAAGCAGCACCTCGTGGAGAAAGAGAGGTGGTCTGGTGTCATGCTCACGGAAGAGCTTTCTTACCCGAAAGATACATCTAGAGGAGACACCCGGTGAATGCCCTCAGGGACCGCGTCCCAAGTGTGGGATGGCCCACGCATCCACGAATCCTCAGAAGGCTTCTCTCACGCATCAGCCCGGTGCCAGAAGCTGGGAGTCAGTGGAAGAGGTCGCCCTCGATGGCTCGCCTGAGTTTGGGGTCATCAGAAGGGGGCTGGGATTTGATGGGATCCATGACTAGTGCCCTGGATCAACCCACTGCTGCGGATCCAGATTCACCCTGGACGTGGACCCCGCGCTCCCGCGTTCCCAAGGAGCTCAATATGGTCCCTGCCACCACCTCTCTGCTCTCGTCCACCCTTCTCTTCTCAGTGCGGAGCAGCGGTTCCCAACCAGGGGCAACGCTGCTCCCCTGGGACACAGAACAACGTCTGGAGATGCTTTGGGTTGTCACAACTGGGAGGAGTGCTACTGGCATCTAGTGGGTAGGGGCCAAGGATGCTGCTAAGCCTTCTCCAAGGCACAGGGTGGCCCCTCACACAAAGAATGGCCTGGCCCCAAATGTCCACAGTGCTGTGGTTGAGAAACCATGGTTTAGATTCATGTTCTTAGAAGCCCTCCTCCCTAACCCTGGAAGACTAAGTTGGGGGACACTCCTTTTGGTCCTTGGTGCCCTATAATAGCACTGATAAGGCGCCTACCATGGGCCAGGTACTGTTCTACGTGCTTTATGTGTGTTAATTCATTTTATTCTCCCAACAGCCCTTTGAGGTAGGTACTATCAGGAGCTACCTTGGACAGACCTGGACACGGAGGCTCAGGGAGGTTAAAGAACATTTCCCCAGGAAATGGAAGAGCTGGGAATTGAACTAACACAACCCATCTCCAGAATCTAGAATCCCTGCCTGAGGCTCTGGCAGCACTTTCCTCGTGGCTCGGGGACCCTCTGTCTCCTGGTCTCTTCTCCCCACCAGCCAGCCATATCCATGCACAGGGATCAGGCCTGTTTGACACTGTCCCCTGTGTTTAGCACATTGCCCAGAGCATCATACACTCAGAATGAATGGGTCACAAACAGAGTACCCGTGGCCTGGGTGGCACGTTAAGTTAATCTGTTAGTCCCTCCACAGGAGGCTGGGGCAAGGGGGAAGGCTGCACGGAAGGAGACAGGGAAGGTGGAGGGATGACTAGAGGCAAGTCTCTGCTGGGTGCTGGGCTCTGCCTTTGGTCGAAGTCATTGCTTATCGGAGCCTCCTTTTCTCTGGCCTCCCCCCTCCTCCCAGAGACCAGGACCTCCCACTGGCCTGAGAGCGACTCTCCCAGTCTCCGTCCAAAGCCTCATTCCTGTGCAGGGAGCAGAAGTGAAGCGTCTGGTGAGCTGTTGGGAAGCAGCTGCCAGTGGGCTCAGCTCGGCTCCTTCTGGGTTCCCGCCGGGCTTCTGGGTCTTCCCACAGAGGGTTTACACTTAGTCTGCTCCCTGTAATGGCCAGAGACCTGGCCAATGGAGAGGGGGCTTGCAAGGTGACCCCATATCCTTAGGGTGATTCCATTTCAAAGCCAAAGTGTTAGCAAGCCCTTGGGTGCAGAACGAAAGCCAAGTTCTTGCAACAAAGCTGATACTTTCACTTCCACGTGCCTGAGCCCCAGGGCGTCTCTTGAGTGGTCCCAAACTCAGGTGGGAAGGAAGGGTGCTCTCCATGGACCTCCCATCATCCCTCAGCCCTCACCCCATTTCACCATGCAAGGTGGGCATTACGCCCCTCATTTTTCCAACAGAGGAAGCCAAGGCCAAGAGAGGCTGACCTGTCCCCAGTTGGGTGACGCCTTTTCTTCAATAGCACGTCAGGTCCTCTAGAACCGGTGTCAGGAAGCTTGTGCACTGAAGGGCAGCCACGTTAACCATGGTGAGAAGACACATGAGTGCATACGAGAGTTGCTGTGTCCAGGGGGAAATCTGAGTGGGAACACCTGACCCAGGTCCTCCTTGTTTCTTTGTTTTTTTTTAACGCTTATTTATTTTTGAGAGAGGAAGAGAGAGAGAGAGGGAGCGAGGGAGGGGTGGGTAGAGAAAGGGAGACAGAGAATCTGGAGCAGGCTCCAGGCTCCGAGCTGTCCGCACAGAGCCCGATGTGAGGCTCGAACTCATGAACCGCGAGATCATGACCTGAGCCGAAGTCGGATGCTCCACCGACTGAGCCCCCCAGGCACCCCCTCCTCTTGTTTCCGCTAACCTTGCTCTTACTGGGTGCCAGGAGGCCACCAGCCGACCACGTGTTGTCGGTGGCAGGGGAGGCATGGGAAGGAAGGGGCAGGAAGTCACAAACCTTTCTTAGTGCCCCAGCACCATGGTGCCACTCAGCCATTTAAAACACACGCTTTTCTCTACTTTTCTTCCCTGGGTTAAAGGGGCCAAGCCGGGAGACGCCCTGTGGGTTAGTCTTCTGGAAGCCCTAGCGGCCGGGACAAGTCGCGTGTCTCCTGCGTCCTTGTTGTGTGGCACCTGCCAGGACGAGGAGCCGAGCATCTCTCAGACCATTTCCTGTGCAGTCCAATCTCCAAGGGGGAGCAGACAGGGAGGAGGGCTCGCCGACCACGCTCACTGCCGGTGATTCTCAGCGGCTGAATGTGCAGCAAGAGAAGAGCTAAAAATACCGTCTTAGGCTCAGGAATCCAATAATGGGATGCTGGGCCTTCCGTCCTCTCATTCCGTACACATAACAAGGAGCTTATCAAATCTGAATTGTGCTTGATACACAGAAGTCTTTAATAACATCCACAATAACCTTTTTTTTAAAAAAAATTTTTTGAATTGAGCCACACAAGAGCTCAAGCCATTCATACATCCTGGCCCCCATTGTTCTCCACATCAAGCTGATTCTGTCCCTGTCCCCTTCCCAGAAGCCAGTGTTGCTGGTTGGCTTCCACCTGCCCCCTGCGGGCCAAGTGGCAGCAAGGGGACACTCTCAAACGCCATCCGGCTCCCCAGGTCCAGGCAGTTTGGGGCAGGAGGACTCCTAGGACCATGCAAAGGTGAAGGGAAGCCCAGGTTTCCTACCAGCTGCCGCTAAGCATCAGAGCTTTGCAGACCATACCGTGTGTCGACCTGTGTCAACGCAGAACACTGTTGCTGTAGCTGGATGATTTCATTTCATTTCATGCCATTTGTATCCCGCATGATTCTCAAGGTTTGCCAGTGGCTAACAAAGCAAGACTGACGGAAGAGACAGAGAGGAAAACTGTGGAACCACGGAGAAGTATGTGTGCTGAGCACCCGGACAAGCCGTGAGCAGGTAGCCCTGACCTCCCCAGTGCGAGCCAGCACAGGGCAGAGCAGAACTCAAACCTCTCCCTCGGGGGAGTTCCAAAAGAAATGTATAACCTGCATTTTTTTTTTTTTTTTAAAAAAAGGGGCATTGAGTAAAAGAATGGGAAGTGAATTATGGTAATTCACACCATGGGGGGCTTCCCATATACATTTGTATTCACCAATGGTCTGCAGCATTCTCTTACTGTACTGTCCTTATCTGCTTTGGGCGTCAGAGGAATACAAGCTTCATCAAATGAACTGGGACGCATTTACTTCTCTTCCATTTTCTGGAAGAGACCGCATAAAAAATTGGTGCTAATGCCTTAAATATTTAATAGAATTCTCCAGTGAAACCATCTGGGCAGGGGATTTTGTTTTCAGGAGCTTTTAAATTATGAATTCAATTTATTTCCTCGTTACAGGATTATGGGGTTAATTTTTTTTCTGGGCTCGGTTTTGGTACTTTGTGGGGTTTGAAGAATTGGTCTGTTTCTTCTACGCTGTCCAATGTATGAGTATAAAATTGTTCCCAGTGCTTCTTAGTCTCTTCATGGCTGCGAGATCTGCAGTGATCGCCTGTGTTTTATTTCTGATGTTCGTGACTTGTCTCTTGCCTCAGCTTTTATATACGTCAGTCTCGCCAGAGGCTTATCAGTCTTTTTAATTATTTTTTGAAGAACCAGCTGACTGCTCCATTGATTTCTTTTTTCCTATGGCTCTCCTATTTTCAATTTCATTGATTCCACTCTTGATTATTTCCTTCCTCTGCTTGCTTTGGGTTTATTTTTCTCTTTAAGTGTTTTTTTTTTTTTTTTGAGATCAACACTAGATGATTAATTTGAGACCTTTCCCCTCTTCTAATGCAAGCATTTAGAGCTATTGACACTGCCATCCCTGTCGTAGATGGATTCCACAAATTTTAATATGTTGTGTTTTCATTTTCATACACATATGTATCTTTATTTCTTTTAAGCCTTCTTCTTTGACCCAAGAATCGTTAGAGGTTTGTGCTTAATTCTCAGTATTTGGATATTTGCTTGCTGTCTTTCTGTTACTGATTTTACTTTGTTTCTGTTATGGGTGGAGAACACGCTTTGTCATTTCATTTCTTAAAATTTGTCAAGGTTCCTTCTGCGGCCCAGGAATTGGTATATCTGTATGAATGATCCGTGGGCCCTTGGAAAAGATGCATATTCTACTGTTAAATGATCTGTAAATGTCAGTCACGTGCTAATGATTGATAATGTTTCAGTTCTTATATCTTTTTTTTTTTAAACGTTTATTTATTTTTGGGACAGAGAGAGACAGAGCATGAACGGGGGAGGGGCAGAGAGAGAGGGAGACACAGAATCGGAAACAGGCTCCAGGCTCCCAGCCATCAGCCCAGAGCCTGACGCGGGGCTCGAACTCACGGACCGCGAGATCGTGACCTGGCTGAAGTCGGACGCTTAACCGACTGCGCCACCCAGGCGCCCCAATCAGTTCTTATATCTTCACTGACTTTCTACCTAGGAATGAATGTCCAACTCCCCGGCGAAAATTGTGGATATTTTTTGCTTCTCCTTTCAGCTCTATCAATTCACGTTTCATGTATTTTGAACTTGTGATGTTTGACTCATTCACAACTCATTCTTACTTGGCTCATTTTTAATATGGTATCATCCTACATCATATTATCATGCATAAATTGTTTTTGCTTTTTCATTGTTGTAAGTAATGCTACAATGAGGCTCTCGATACATTTCTTCTTGTGCTTACAGACACAAGATACTTTACTAAACAAATATTCACTGAGCACCCACGACACGTCAGACACGTCAGTCAGTCACGGGTCTAGGTGTTTTAGATAATGCACATACAGAACAGAAACCATGTTCCCGTCTCCGTGGGATCTCCATAGGAGACAGTAAGGCATGCTGATTAGGAGAATGAGGGACACTCTTGCCACTGTTATTCAACATAGTTTTGGAAGTCTTAGCTTCTGCAATCAGACAACACAAAGAAATAAAAGGCATCCAATTTGGCCAGGAGGAGGTCAAACTTTCACTCTTTGCAGATGACATGATACTCTACATGGAAAACCCCAAAGATTCCACCAAAAACGGCTAGAATTGATTCATGAATTCAGCAAAGTTGCAGGATATAAAATCAACACACAGAAATCAGTTGCATTCCTATACACCAATAATGAAGTAACAGAAAGAGAAATCAAAGAATTGGTCCCATTTACAATTGCACCAAAACCCATAAAATACCTAGGAATAATCCTAACCAAAGAGGTGAAAAATCTATACACTGAAAACTATAGAAATCTTATGAAAGAAATTGAAAAAAAGCACAAAAAAAGGAAAAATATTTCATGCTCATGAATTGGAAGAATATTGTTAAAATGACAATACTACCCAAAGCCATCTACATATTCAATACAATACCTATATTAAAACAACACCAGCATTCTTCACAGAGCTAGAACAAACAATCCTAAAATTTATATGGAACCACAAAGACCCCCCAAATAGCCAAAACAATCCTGAAAAAGAAAACCAAAGCAGGAGGCATCATAATCCCAGACTTCCAGCTATACTACAAAGCTGTAATCATCATAACAGTATGGCACTGGCACAAAAACAGACACCCATATCAATGGAACAGAATAGAGAACCCAGAACTGGACCCACAAACGTATGGCCAACTCATCTTTGACAAAGCATGAAAGAATATCCAATGGAATAAAGACAGTCTCTTCAGCAAGTGGTGCTGGGAAAACTGGACAGCGACATGCAGAAGAATGAACCTGGACCACTTTCTTACACCAGACACAAAAATAAACTCAGCATGGATGAAAGGCCTCAATGTAAGAGAAGAAGCCATCAAAATCGAGGAGAAAACAGGCAAAAACCTCTTTGACCTCAGCCACAGCAAATTCTTACTTGACATGTCTCTGGAGGCAAGGGAAAGAAAAGCAAAAATGAACTCTTGGGGCATCATCAAAATAAAAAGCTTCTGCACAGTGAAGGAAACAATCACAAAACTAAAAGGCAACTGATGGAATGGGAGAAGATATTTTCAAATGACATCTCAGATAAAGGGTTAGTATCCATAATATATAAAGAACTTATCAAAGACCACATCCTCCTCAAAAATAATCCAGTGAAGAAATGGGAAAAAGACATGAATAGACAGCTCTCCAAAAAAGTCATCCAGATGGCTAATAGACACATGAAAAGATACTCAACATCACTCATCATCAGGGAAATACAAATCAAAACCACAATTAGATACCCCACCACACCTGTCAGAATGGCTAACATTAACAACTCAGGCAACAATGGATGTTGGTGAGGATGAGGGGAAAGAGGATCTCCTTCACACTGCTGGTGGGCAGGCAAATTGGTGCAGTCACTCTGCAAAACAGTGCGTAGGTTCCTCAAAAACCTAAAAATAGAACTACCCTACGACCAAGCAATTGCACTAGTAGGTATTTATCCAAAGGATACAGGGGTGCTGATTTGAGGGGGCACATGCACCCCAACGTTTATAGCAGCACTATCAACAATAGCCAAAGTATGGAGAGAGCCTAAATGTCCATCGGTGGATGAATGGATAAAGAAGAAGTGGTATAGATATACAAAGGAATATTACTCACCTATCAAAAAGAAAGAAATCTTGCCATTTGTAACAATGTGGATGGACCTAGAGTGTATTATGCTATGCAAAATAAGTCAGTGAGAGGAAGGCAAATATATGATTTCACTCATATGTGAAATTTAATATACAAAACAGATGGACATAAGGGAAGGGAAGCAAAAATAATATAGAAACAGGGAGGGAGACAAACCATAAGAGACTCTTCAGTATAGAGAACAAACTGAGAGTTGATGGTGGGGTGTTGGGTGGGGAAAAGGGCTAAAGGGATGAGGGGCATTAAGGAGGGTACTTGTTGGGGCAAGCACTGGGTGTTATATGTAAGAGATGAATCACTAACTCTATTCCTGAAATTATTATCACACTATATGTTAACTAACTTGGATTTAAATTTAAGATAATAAAAAACAAATAAACAAACTTAAAAAAATGTTAGTGAATAAACAAAATAGGAAAAATATAAAGAAATAGGAGACTTGAACAGCATTACATCCCAAAGAACAAAAACAAAAAACTCCAGTACCATTGATAGAACACCCAGGCAATAATAGCCAAATATACATTTTTCTGAAGTACACATGAAGAATTATCCAGGCTAGACCATGTGTTAGACTATAAAACAAGTCTCAATAAACTTAAAATGACTGAAATCACATAAAGTATGTTCCATGATGACAAAGAAATGAATTTAGGTATAAATAGAAGAAAAGTTTGGAAGTTCACAAATTCGTAGAAAGTCAACAACACAATGCTAAGCAGCCAGTGGTTCAACGAAGAAATCACAAGGAAATTTATCTTTAAGTTTATAAACAGAAAACATTTTGAGATGCATGGAAACAAAATTGCAACATATAAAAATCGGGATGCAGCTTAAACACTCCTTAGTTATAAACATCTACGTTAAAAAAGAAGAAAAACCTCAAATCAATAACCCAAGCTTCTACTTTAAGAAAATTGAAAAAGGAAAAGCAAAATAAACCCCAAACAAGCAGGAAGAGATAATAAAGATTAGAGCAGGATTTAATGAAAGGGAAAGTAGAAAAACAAACAGGAACAAAAGTTGGTTCCTCGGGAGAGCAACAAAATTGCCATCCTTAGCTAGACTAAGGAAGGAAAGAAAAAAGAGACAAAGTATTACATTAGGAATGACGGAGGAAACATCACTACCAACCTTACAGAAATAAAAAGATTATAAAAGAATACTATAAAGAATTTTATATCGGGGCACCTGGGTGGCTCAGTGGGTTGGGCGTCTGACTTCAGCTCAGGTCATGATCTCATGGTTTGTGCGTTCGAGTCCCGCATCGGGCCCTATGCTGACGGCTCAGAGCCTGGAGTCTGCTTTGGATCCTGTGTCTTCCTCTCTCTGCCCCTCCCCTGCTCACACTCTGTCTCTGTCTCTCTCAAAAATAAATAAACCTTAAAAACTTAATAAAGAATTTTATATCAACAAATCAGATAACCTAGATGAAATGGACAAATTCATAGAAATATGTAAAGTATAAAATTTATTCAAAAAGAAATATAAAATCTGAACATTTTTATTCAGAGTTTTATTCAGAGTTTTAGTGAGTGAAGAAACTGGATTAGCAATAGTAATAATAACCACCCACAAAGTAAAGTTCAGAATAATATGGCTTCACTGGTGAATTTTACCAAACATTAAAGAACAATGAGCAACAATCCTTTGCAGATTCTTCCAAAAAATAGAAGAGGAGAGAATACTTCTCAACTCATTGTAGGAGGTATGTTTTATCCTGGTACTAAACTGAAACACATCACAAGGAAGAAAAACTACAGACCAATATCCTTTATAAATACAGACACAAAAATCCTCAACAAAATACTATGAACAGAATCCAGCCACATACACAATTATACATCATGACCAAATACAATTTATGGCAGAAATGCAAGGTTGGATTCATATACAAAAGTCAACATGAAATAGGATATTAATAGAATATGATCATCTCAGTAGCCACAGAAGAATTTGACAACATTCAACACCTTTTCATGATAAAAGTGGTCAACAAACTAGGAAGAGAATAAAGCTCCCTCAACGTGATAAGAGTCATCTGCCAAAAACCCACAATCAAATCAGACTTAACAGGGCAAGACTGAATGCCTTCCCTTTAAGGAATGAGGAATAAGGACATCGGCTCTCACCACGTCTATTCAGCACTGTACTGGAGCTCTGGTCAGGACGATTAGGAAAGGAAAAAAGATACCTATATTAGAAAGGAAGTGAAATTATCTCCATTCACAAATTACCTGACACCTCACATGGAAAATTTTAAAGAATCTACAAAAAGGAAATTCTTTCAGAATGAATGGGATCACGAAGGTCACATGAAACAGATCAGCAGACAACAACTCCAATGTATTTCTACATGCTGGAAATGAAGTTAAGAAGACAATTCCTGAGCAGGTACAGGGTGTGGAGAGGTGAATTTGGGAAGCAAGACGGCGCGGAGGGTAGGGAACCACTTTTGCGGGCGGAGAGAGGACAGAGACTGGGGAGGGGGGAGAATACGGGCAAAGCACCCCTCCCCAAAAGCAGCTGGAGAGAAAGTGGAAAATTGGAAACAGCCGCAGGGACGAAACTAAAAAGGGAGAAAGGAGAGGGTTTAAATTCCATTAAGACTGTAAACGAGGGACGCGCAGAGGCTGCAACTCTGCAGCTCCATACCTGGCGGTGCTCTGGTGGGGAGGGCGAATCCCCAGGAGCAGAGTGGGGTCCGGGAGGTTCTCGGGCCACACGGGGAGAAGCGGTTCCACCGCTGGAAGGACATTTGGTAGAGGCTGCTGAAGCCACCTGCTCCCAGCAGACCCAGAAAGGCGGCCACATTCGCTGGTGCTGGGGTAAGGTCGTTGACGGAGAAGCCTGGTGCCCATAATCCCTGAAACGCTGCTGCTACACTGTCTTGCGAACATTTTCTGGGATGGGACGGCACCTGGCCGCAGTCTAGGGGCACCGGCAGCAGCAGGGTCCAGCGGGCATTCCTGGGTGCAGCCAATATTCGGCCACTGCTCGGTGAGACCCTCCCGCAGAGGGGCGGAGCGGGTCAAAGCCTCCGTCCTTCGGAAGTAAGGGGCCGGGGAAAACAGCCGCGTCTGAGACAGGACTCGGGAGAGAGGTACTGCCTGGGGCCTGGTCACGGAGAATGGAAAAGCGGGGCGGGGACGGGAGCTGAAGACAGAGGATTGGTGATCCGGGAGAACAGACTGGGTGGCTGGGTGGCGCCATTTTTACCACTCCCGCGCATGCGCATACGCATCTACAAGCGCCGCAACACCGCACCCCAGCAGGCTAGCAGCGCCATCTACTGGACAGCGGAGCCATTACACGGAGCCCCACCCAACTAGGCCAACTTCTCTCCTCAAGAACACAAGCCTCACCACCAGCTTAATTGATGGACTATAAAGAGCTGCATAGACTGACCTCTAGGGGAAAACGAAGCAATTGCAGTCCTACTTCAATCTGTCAGCAGCTTCATCTATTCAATTTGCTTGCTTTCTTTTTCTTTTTCTTTTACACTTTTCTTTTTCTTGAATAAAGAGAAAAAAATCATTTCATTTTCAATTTTTATTAAAAATACTTTAATTTTGATTACTATATTTTTTACTTTTGTGTAAATTTTTTCAAATTCTATTTTACTTCCATCATTTTAGTTTAGTCTACTTCAGTGTATTTACCCTTTCAAATTTTCAAACAATTTCCTTTTTTCTTTCTTTCTTTTTTGTTTCTTTTCTTTTTCTTGAATGCAGAAAGAGAAAAACTTCATTTTTATTTTCAATTTCTATTAAAAATATTTTCATTTAATTTTTGTACTATATTTTTTGCTTTTATGTAAGTTGTTTCAAATTCTATCTTACTTCCATCATTTTATTTTAGTCCACTACAGTGTATTCACTTCTTCCAATTTTCAAATGTTTTTCTTTTTTAATATTTTTCTTTTTTGATTCTTTTCATTTTTCTTAAATACAGAAAAAGAAACAAATCATATTTATTTTCAATTTCTATTAAAAATATTTTTATTTTGTTTCTACTATATTCTTTACTTTTGTGTATATTTTTTTCAAATTCTATTTTACTCCCCTCATCGCATTTTAGTCTACTTCAGTGCATTCATTTTTTCAAATTCTCATATGATTTCCTTTTTTTCCCCTCCATCCCCTTTTTTTCTCTACTCTGTCAAACCACTTTCAACACCCAGATCAAAACACACTTAGAATCTAGCATCATCTATTCAATTTTTGTGTGTGGGTGTGTTTTTGATTTTTAATTTTAGTATTTTTTTAATTTTAATTTTTTTAATTTTAATTTTT
This sequence comes from Felis catus, assembly GCF_018350175.1. NCBI lineage: Eukaryota > Metazoa > Chordata > Mammalia > Carnivora > Felidae > Felis > Felis catus. Next base: position 199,633,473 of record NC_058371.1, on the reverse strand, counting down.
TTAATTTCAATTTTTCTAACTCATTAATTCCTTTTCTCCATTCAAAATGACAAAATGAAGGAATTCACCCCAAAAGAAAGAGCAGGAAGAAACGACAGCCAGGGACTTAACGAATGCACATAACAAGCAAAATGTCTGAACCAGAATTTAGAATCACGGTAATAAGAATACTAGCTGGAGTCGAAAACAGATTAGAATCCCTTTCTGCAGAGATAAAGTAAGTAAAAAATAGCCAGAATGAAATTAAAAATGCTATAACTGAGCTGCAATCACGGATGGATGCTGCGGTGGCAAGGATGGACGAGGCAGGACAGAGAATCAGATTTAGAGGACAAACTTACAGAGAATAACAAAGCAGAAAAAAAGAGGGAGATTAAGGCAAAAGAGCACGATTTAAGAATTAGAGAAATTGGTGACTCCTTAAAAAGGAACAACATCAGAATCATAGGGGTCCCAGAAGAGGAAGAGAGAGAAATAGGGGTAGAAGGGTTATGTGAGCAAATCATAGCAGAAAACTTTCCTAACCTGGGGAAAGACACAGACATCAAAATCCAGGAAGCACAGAGGACCCCCCATTAGATTAAACAAAAACCAACCATCAACAAGGCATATCAGAGTCAAATTCACAAAATACTCAGGCAAGGAGAGAATCATGAAAGCAGCAAGGGAAGAAAAGTCCCTAACCTACAAGGGAAGACAGATCAGGTTTGCAGCAGACCTATCCACAGAAACTTGGCAGGCCAGAAAGGAGTGGCAGGATATATTCAGTGTGCTGAATCAGAAAAATATGGAGCCAAGAATTCTTTATCCAGCAAGGCTGTCATTCAAAATAGAAGGAGAGACAAAAAGTTTCCCAAACAAAAATTAAAGGAGTTTGTGACCACTGAACCAGCCCTGCAAGAAATTTAAAGGGGGACTCTCTGAGGGGAGAAAAGATGAATATATATATATATATATATATATATATATATATATATATATATATATATAAATCAACAGCAACAAAGATTAGAAAGGACCAGAGAAAACCACCAGAAACTCCAACTCTACAAGCATCATAATGGCAATAAATTCATATCTTTCAGTACTCACTCTAAATGTCAATGGACTCAATGCTCCAATCAAAAGACACAGGGTAACAGAATGCATCAGAAAACAAGATCCATCTATATGCTATTTACAAGAGACCCACTTTAGACCTAAAGACACCTTCAGATTGAAAATAAGGGGATGGAGAACCATCTATCATGTTAATGGTCAACAAAAGAAAGCCGGAGTAGCCATACTTATATCAGACAATGTAGACTTTAAAGACTGTATCAAGAGATGCAGAAGGCCATTATATCATAATCAAGAGGTCTATCCACCAAGAAGACCTAACAATTGTAAACATTTATGCGCCAAATGTGACAGCACCCAAATATATAAATCAATTAATCACAAACAAAGAAACTCATCAATAGTAATACCATAATAGTAGGAGACTTCAACACCCCACTCACAGCAATGGACAGATCATCTAATCAAAAAATCAACAAGGAAACAATGGCTTGGAATGACACACTGGACCAGATGGACTTAACAGATGTATTCAGAACATTTCATCCTAAAGCAGCAGAATATACATTCTTCTCCAGTGCACATGGAACATTCTCCAGAATAGACCATATACTGGGATACAAATCAGCCCTAAGTAAGTACAAAAAGATCGAGATCATACCATACATATTTTCAGAACACAACGCTATGAAACTCAAAAATCGACCACAAGAAAAAATTTGGAAAGGTAACAAATACTTGGGAGATTGAAGAACATCCTACTAAAGAATGAATGGGCTAACCAACCAGTTAAAGAGGAAATTAAAAAGTATATGGAAGTCAATGAAAATGGTAACACCACAACCCCAAACCTCTGGGATACAGCAAAGGTCATAAGAGGAAAGTATACAGCAATCCAGGCCTTCCTAAAGAAGGAAGAAAGATCTCAGATACACAACCTAACCTTACGCTTAAGAAGCTGGAAAAAAACCCAGCAAATAAAACCCCAAAACAGCAGAAGCCAGGAAATAATAAAGATTAGAGCATTAATTAATGCTGTCGAAACAAACAAACAAAAAAACAAAAAAACACAGTAGAACAGATCAATGAAACCAGAAGCTGGATCTTTGAAAGAATTAACAAACTTGATACACCACTAGCTAGTTTGATCAACCTAGCTAGTTTGATCAAAAGAAAAAGGAAAGGACCCTACTAAATAAAATCCAGAGTGAAAGAGGAGAGATCACCACCAACAGAAATAAAAACAGTAATAAGAGAATATTATGAGCAATTACATGCCAATAAAATGGGAAATCTGGAAGAAATGGACAAATCCCTAGAAACATATACACTACCAAAACTGAAGCAGGAAGAAATAGAACATTTGAACAGACCCATAACCCATATAGAAATCGAATCAGTAATCAAAATTCTGCCAAAAACCAGGAGTCCAGGGCCAGATGGCTTTCCAGGGGAATTCTAACAAACATTTAAGGAAGAGTTAACACCTATTCTCTTGAAGCTGTTCCAAAAAATAGAAATGGAAGGAAAACTTCTAAACTCTTTCTATGAAGCCAGCATTACCTTGATTCCAAAACCAGAGACCCCACTAAAAAGGAGAACTATAAACTAATTTCCCTGATGAACATGGATGCAAAAATCTTCAACAAGATATTAGCCAACTGGATCCAACAATACATTAAAAAAATTATTCACCACGACTAAGTGGGATTTATACCTGGGAGGCAGGACTGGTTCAATATCTGCAAAACAATTAACGTGATTCATCACATCAATAAAAGAAAGGACAAGAACCATATGATCCTCTCAATAGATGCATAGAAAGCATTTGACAAAATAGAGCATGCTTTCTTGATAAAAACCCTCAAGAAAGTAGGGATTGAAGGAGTATACCTCGAGATCATAAAAGCCATATATGAACGACCCAACAATAATATCATCCTCAGTGGGGAAAAACTGAGAGCTTTCCCCCTAAGGTCAGGAACAAGACAGGGGTGTCCACTCTCACCACTGTTATTCAACATAGTAGTGGAAGTCTTAGCCTCTGTAATCAGACAACACAAAGAAATAAAAGGCATCCAAATGGGCCAGGAGGAGGTCAAACTTCCACTCTTCGCAGATGACATGATCCTCTATATGGAAAACTCCAAAGATTCCACCAAAAAATTGCTAGAATTGATTCATGAATTCAGAAAAGTTGCAGGATATAAAATCAATGCACAGAAATTGGCTGCATTCCTAAAAACCAACAAGAAAGCAACAGAAAGAGAAATCAAAGAATCGATCCCATTTACAGCTGCACCAAAAACCATAAAATACCTAGGAATAACCTAACCAGAGGTGAAAAATCTATATGCTGAAAACTATATAGAAAGCTTATGAAGGAAATTGAAGAAGACACACACACACACAGAAAAAAAAAATGGAAAAACATTCCATGCTCCTGGATAGGAAGAACAAATATTGTTAAAATGTCAGTACTACCCAAAGCAATCTACATATTCTGTGCAATCCCTATCAAAATAACACCAGCATTCTTCACAGAGCTAGAACAAATAATCCTAAAATTTGTATGGAACCAGAAAAGACCCCAAAGAGCCAAAGCAATCTTGAAAAAGAAAACCAAAGCAGGAGGCATCACAATCCCAGACTTCAAGCCGTACTACAAAGCTGTCATCAAGACAGTATGGTACTGGCACCAAGAACAGACACTCACATCAATGGAACAGAATACAGAACCCAGAAATGGACCCACAAATGTATGGCCAACTAATCTTTGACAAAGCAAGAAAGACTATCCAATGGAATAAAGACAGTCTCTTCAGCAAGTGGTGCTGGGAAAACTGGACAGCAACATGCAGAAGAATGAACCTGGACCACTTTCTTACACCATACACAAAAATAAACTCAACATGGATGAAAGACCTCAATGTAAGATAGGAAGCCATCAAAATCCTCGAGGAGACAGCAGGCAAAAGCCTCTTTGATCTTGGCCGCAGCAACTTCTTACTCAACACGTCTCCAGAGGCAAGGGAAACAAAAGCAAAAATGAACTACTGGGACCTCATCAAAATAAAACCTTCTTCACAGTGAAGGAAACAATTAGCAAAACTAAAAGGCAACCGACAGAATGGGAGAAGATATTTGCAAATGAAAGATAAAGGGTTAGTATCTAAAATCTATAAAAAACTTATCAAACTCAACACCCCCAAAAACAAATAATCCAGTGAAGAAATGGGCGAAAGACATGAATAGACACTTCTCCAAAGAAGACATCCCGATGGCCAACTGACACATGAAAAAATGCTCAACACCACTCATCATCAGGGCAATACAAATCAAACCCACAATGAGATCTCACCTTACACCTGTCAGAATGGCTAACATTAACACCTCAGGCAACAACAGATGTTGGCAAGGATGCAGAGAAAGAGGATCTCTTTTGCATTTCTGGTGCGAATGCAAGCTGGTGCAGCTACTCTGGAAACCAGTATGGAGGTTCCTCAAAAAACTAAAAATAGAACTACCCTACGACCCAGCGATTGTATTACTAGGCATTTATCCATGGGATAAAGGTGTGCCGTTTTGAAGGGACACATGCACCCCCATGTTTATGGCAGCACTATCAACGATAGCCAAAGTATGGAAAGAGCCCAAATGTCCATCGATGGATGAATGGATAAAGAAAATGTGGAATAGGGGCGCCTGGGTGGCGCAGTCGGTTAAGCGTCCGGCTTCAGCCAGGTCACGATCTCGCGGTCCGTGAGTTTGAGCCCCGCGTCAGGCTCTGGGCTGATGACTCAGAGCCTGGAGCCTGTTTCTGATTCTGTGTCTCCCTCTCTCTCTGCCCCTCCCCCGTTCATGCTCTGTCTCTCTCTGTCCCAAAAATAAATAAACGTTGAAAAGAAAATGTGGAATATATATACAACAGAGTATTACTCGGCAATCAAAAAGAATGGAATCTTGCCATTTGCAACTATGTGGATGGAACTGGAGGGTATTATGCTAAGTGAAATTAGTCAGTCAATGAAAGACAAAAATCATATGACTTCACTCATATGAGGACGTTAAGAGACAAAACAGATGAATATAAGGGAAGGGAAACAAAAATAATATAAAAACAGGGAGGGGGACAAAACAGAAGAGACTCATAAATACAGGGAACAAACTGAGGGTTTCTGGAGAGGTTGTGGCTGGGGGGATGGGCTAAATGGGTAAGGTCATTAAGGAATCTACTCCTGAAATCACTGTTTCACTATATGCTAACTAATTTGAATGTACATTTTAAAAAATAAAAAATAAAATAAAAATTTTTTAAAAAAATTTAAAAAAATTTAAAAAGAAAATGAATAAAATCATATTCATCCATTTAAGTGGAAGTAAAAATGGGTCAGAGACTTAAATGGTGCTTCAAAAAAAGTGAGACTATACAATTGATATATGTATATATGTGTGTAACTATTGTATTTTATATATAATTATATATATATATGTGTGTGTGTGTGTGTGTGTGTATGTATAATGTTACAGTGTTTAGCCTCATTAGAGAAATTAAAGTATGACATCACACTCAACAAAATGGCTAAAATAGGAACTACTGGCAATATTAAGACTTAAGAGTTGATGACGATGTGGATCAATGCTGTCTCTCATACTACTAATATAGTGTAAGCTGGAAAACTGCTCAAGTTGAACATACATAAGCCCAATGATCCAGCAGCTTCATTGCTTCGTATGTGCCAGCAAAAATGTTTACCTGTCTGTACCAAAATGGATGCACCACAATGTTCACAGCAAGAGTATTTGTAAATGCCAGAAAGGGGAAACAGTCTCATTTTTGTTATTTCAATAGACTAAACGTCCATTAACAGAGGAATGCCCCAATAAATAGTAGTGTAAATATATCATGGAAATACTGCTACACACAACAAAGTTACTGGATCTCACAGATATAATATTAAGAAAAAGAAGCAAGAAGAATACGTACATAATTCTGTTTCTAAAAAATTAAGAAACAGGCAATTTAATTTTTGAATTTAGAAGTCCCCAAAGTGGTCGCCTTTGAGGAAGGGGACACTAACCAGAAGCGAAACAGGACTTTGGAGGGCTGCAGAGTCAAGGTACATTCTCATGTGAAAATCAACGTGGACAAAATTTGTGTACTTCTTCACAGGCCTTATACTTGACTACAATTTATGTTAATTTCTCTGCTTTCCCACATCTTATGAATCACTTGATGTGATTAAACATTCTAGTTTTACTGCCAATTTGTTGGTTGTGCAATGGTCCTCAATGTCATTTTAATTGGCAAGTCACGGCTATGAATGTATTAGTTTGTAGGACTACCATAACAAAATACTGCAGACTGGGTGGCTTAACCAACAGAAATTTATCCTTTGACAATTTAGAAGGCTAGAAGAAGGAGATCAAGGTGTGGGCAGAACTGGTTTCCTCTGGGGTCTCCTTGGTGTGTCCACGGCCATCTTCTCTCTATGTCTTTGCATGGCTGTCCCTCTGCATACGTCTGTTTCCAGACTGCCTCATCGTATCAGGATAGCAACCCAACCTAATGACCTAAGTTAACCTTAATTACTTCTTCAAAGGCTTCATCTACAAATACAGTCACATCCTGAGATAATGGGGGTTAGGACGTCAACACATTAATTTTGAGTGGACACAAGTCAGCCCATAACAATGAATGAAGCGGATATCTATCCACAGATTCATTTGCCACTTGGGCCTTGTCCTCTGTGCACTGATTGTCTTTACTTGCTGCCCATTTATTTATAGGACTTTTTGATCTTTCCTTTGCTATTTATATAGTGGAGACCAACCTCGTGACGTGGACATACATGGATAGTGCCTTCTTCCATCCAACGCACTGACTCTTCCCTTTGTTTCCTGCGGAATTCTATTTCTATGCATTAGCTCTACCCGTTAATTTGTGTCTTACTAACCCTTTGATTGATTCACCAATGAGAGAGGTGAGCTAAGAGTCTCTCACCAAATGTTGGGTTTGTTATTTTTCCTTGTAACTTCAGCAATTTTTGCTTCACATATTTTTCAGTTTTATATCAGGAGCATACAAGTTCAGAAACGTGAACGTTTCTTACCATTATCCTTAAAAAAGTGCTTTTTGCTGGGATATCAATTTTTTCCTATATTCTTTTCCTGGTCTATCTTTTTATATCCTAGTATATTCAGTTTTTTACTATCTTCATTTTTTTTTCTGTGACTCTTGTAAATAGGCTATACATAGATTTTTTTTTAATGTCCAAATGGAGGGTTAGGGAATTTTTAGTGAGATCAGCTTGCTTTTACCTATGGTGGTAACTGATACATTTTGAATTATTGTGATCTTTTCGTACAGTGTTTTCTATCATTTTTTTCATACTTTTTTCTTCTCCATGTCTGCTTTGAAATTTATTGATTTTCTTTATTTCTCCTTTTGGCTATATGGTCTATTTCTAAACTTTTAGTGCTTACATTTAAATTCAACATCCAGGGGCGCCTGGGTGGCGCAGTCGGTTAAGTGTCCGACTTCAGCCAGGTCACGATCTCGCGGTCCGGGAGTTCGAGCCCCGCGTCAGGCTCTGGGCTGATGGCTCAGAGCCTGGAGCCTGTTTCCGATTCTGTGTCTCCCTCTCTCTCTGCCCCTCCCCCGTTCATGCTCTGTCTCTCTCTGTCCCAATAATAAATAAACGTTGAAAAAAAAATTTTTTAAATAAAAAAAAATAAATAAATAAATTCAACATCCATACCTTACTTAACAAAACACTGAATTATATGAAGTAGCTTCACTATAATTATCTCTTCCTCTATATCCTTTATACTATTGTTGCCTAGTCTGTTTTAAAAGTCTAGTTATTAGAATTAAGTTTTATTTTTATTTTAATCTTGTTCAATTTTTTCATCACATAAAAATATTTCAAATAATTAAGAAATATATATACCACCTGTATCTGATTGGTGAATAATAAACCGTGTAGCCACTACCCACCTTAAGAAACAGAACCTGATTCTGGGAAGATGGTAGAATACGGAGAACCAGAAATCTCTATCCCCACCCAGACAACGTTGCGATGGGAGAATCTACCTAATGGAACTATTTTGGAACTCTAGAGTCTCACGAAAACATACAACTTCCAGGAGAAGGTTTGGATGGTAAACTGTGGTTAATTTCAGTCAACTTTAGCTCTTATCATAGTAGTAGCTACCCATCCCCTAGCCCCAGTCCCAGAGTCCCCACCCCACTGCTCACACATTCCAGAAGTGACATGCACAGGGCTTGCAAAAGCCAAGATGGGCAACAAGGAGCCTGTTCTGCAAATATTGCAGATCTGTGCTCTGACTGCTGATTGCTGCTTCAAATCAGAGAGGTGTGAAGAGGTGGGTGGCACTGTTATTGCCCCTTCCCCCATTATTTTCAGCACCTGCCCCCTGCCCCCCAGTGACTGAAGTGACTTACAGGGGACTCAAAGGGCCAATGCCCATTTTCCCCCCATTTTATTTTTCTCTTTTCCTCTTTTGGGATCCACAGATTAAAGACTAGCCATTTAAAAACCACACATGCAAGGGGACATTGAAAAGTCACCATGCATGCACAGGGAAAGGTGCAGGCTCAGAAACAAACAAACAAACCTGAGAAAACCTTAAGTTTACACCCGGGGCTGATCGTTGGCACAGAGACAGCCTATGTGGGGGTGGGGGGACAAGATATCCTGAGAAAGAGGAAGGATCTGATTCCAGAGTTACCACATCATTAGACTGAAATGTCCAATCTTCAACAACAAAAAAATCACAAGGCATATGAAGAAACAGGAAATTATGGTCCATCAAAAGAGAAAAAAAAAAACACAACAGAAACTATCCCTGTAAAAAGATCTGGTGGCAGACCTACTAGACAAAGACTTTAAAATAAAGCCTTACAGATGCTCAAAGAACCAAAGGAAACTGTGGAGTCAAGAAAACTACACGACAAGATGGAAACAGCAACAAAGAGACAGAAACCCTAAAAAGAATCCAGAAAGAAATTATGGAGCTGAAACATACAATAATTGACATGAAAAATCCACTGGAGGGATTCAGAGGCAGATTTGAGCAAGCAGAAGAAAGAATCAGTAAACCTGAAGATAGGACGATGGAAATTATGGAGTCTAAGAAACAGAAAGAAAATAAAAGAAAAGCAAATAGAACATAGTGACCTGTGGGCTACCATCAAGTGGACCAACACAATGTGGGGGTCCCAGATAGAGAAGGAAAAAAGAGGCAGAGAGCATATTTCAAGATGTAATGGCTGAAAACCTCCCATATTTGATGAAACACAGGAATATAAATATCCAAAACACTCAACAAACTCCAGTAGGATGAACTCAAAGAGACCCACACCAAGACTCATTACGAATTGTTGAGAGATAAGGATGGGGTTCGAAAGCAGCAAGAGAGAAGCAACTTGCCACATACAAGGATCCTCAATAAGATTATCTGTTGGTTTCTCAGCAGAAACTATGAAGGCCAGAAGTCAGGCAGCTGATATATTCAAAGTGCTAATAAAAAAAAACAACACTAAACTGCCAACCAAAAATCCTATATCCAGCCAAACAATTCTTCAAAAAGTAAAGGAGAAAATAAGACATTCCCCGATAAATAAAAGCTGAGAGAGTTCATTACCACTAGACTGCTCCTCCAAGAAATGATCAAGATAGCCTTGCAGGTTGAAATAAAAGGACATTAGATAGTAACTTGTACCCACATGAAGAAATAAAGGCTCAATAAAGTAAATACATGAGTAAGTATAAAAGCTGGAATTGTTGTAACAGTTTGTAATTCTACTTCTTGTTTTCTTTTTAAAAAATATTAATTACTTTAGAGAGAGAGAGAGCATAAGCTGGGGAGATGGGCAGAGGGAGAGAGAATCCCAAGCAGGTTCCATGCTCAGCACGGAGTCTGTCACAAGGCTCAGTCTAATGACCCTGGGATCGTGACCTGAGCCGAAATCAAGAGTTGGACGCTCAACTGACTGAGCCACCGAGGCACCCCTACTTCTGTTTTCTAAACAATATAAGAGATTAATACATTTTTGAAAAGCAATTATAAGCCTAAAAGCTAGTATTATTACAACTGGAATAGATAATTCTGCCTTTTGTATTCTGTATCTTTTCAGAGACCGATGTATTTTAAAAACATATTACTTTAAAGGGCACCTGAGTGGCTCAGTTGGTTAAGTGTCTGACTTTGGCTCAGGTCACGATCTCACAGTTTGTGAATTTGAACCCCATATCTGGCTCTGGATGACAGCTCAGAGCCTGGAGCCTGCTTCGGATTCTGTGTCTCCCTCTCTCTCTGCCCCTGCCCTGCTCATACTCTGTCTCTCTCTCTCTCTCTCTCTCTCAAAAATAAACATTAAAAAATATTAAATTAAGTTGTTGGACACACCATGTATAAATATGTGATTTGGGGACATCAACACCTGAAAGGGGCAGGGCGGGGAGGGTGTAAAGGTGCAGACTTTGTGTGTGCTCCTACAGTCAACTGGTATGAACCCAAATTAGAGCAGTACAACTCTAAGATATTAAATGTATCCCCTATGGTAACCACACAAAAGGCAATGAAACAGGAACTTAAATGTTTACTACAAAAGTTAAACACAAAAGAAGACAGCCAAAGAAGACACAAAGAGCTATAAGGCACATAGAGAGAAAATACCAAAATAATAGAAAGACATACCTTCTTATTAGTCAGCTTTAAAATGGAAGGAAATATTGACACCTACTACAACCGGGCTGAACCTTGAGGGCATTATGCTAAATGAGGTAAGCCAGTCACACAAAGACAAATACTATAGGATTCCACTTATAAGAGATACTTAGGGTAGTCAAATTCTTAGAGACAGAAAGAAGGATGCTGGGATCCAGGGGCTAGGGCAGAGGGGATGGAGATATAGTGTTTAATGGGGAAAGAGTTTCAGTTCTGCAAGTGGAAAGACTTCTGGAGATGGATGGTGGTGGTGATGGTTGTGTAACAATGTGAATACACTTAATACCACTGAATCGTACACTTAACCATGGTTAGGATGGTAACTTTTAGGTGTATTTTACTACAGTAAGAAAATTCATATCAGCTCTTTATATCATTTTTTTTTGTTGGACAAGTAAAACACCTCATGTTAATCTTCGCATCACAGCCAGGTAGGCAGGTGAAAAGAGATTCATCCACGTTACAAATGGAAGACAGTGTGTCTGAGAACGGACTTGCAAGCAAATGAAGAATCAAAGTTACCATCTTAACATCCATTTTAACCAATCTGCTGGCACTCCACTAAAATTATTACTGTCTCATTGTGATGCTCTCATGCTTTGAAAGCAATTTAAGAAGAATGAATTAACTGAGTAAAAACAAAGACTAAAAACTCCAGACAGGTTGTTTTTTTGTTTGTTTGTTTGTTTTGTTTTGTTTTGTTTTTGGTCTGGAAATGACTTGTTTCCTAGTAGTTCCTCTGATGCCCTGTACTGAAAATAAAAACTGAGATATACACTTGTACAAACAATAATTCAAATGAAGTCAGCAGGTTGAAGCCAGTCCTGGAATGAGCACCGATGTCACACTCTGCATACACAACATGACAGTCCTCCAGTACAAAACTGAACGTGTGTGTTATACCCTATTTAAAAACAAAAACAAGTAAACCTGCTGGCTTTCTGATGCCCCACATTTATTACAAGGATTTAGAGTTGGAGAGAAGAAATTCAGTGAGATAAAAGTTTGGAGAGATCCATGCCAATTCCAAAGTCTGGCACTCATATTCAGTGGGAACTAGTCCAAATGCATGGCAATTAAACAAGTATTTATAGAGAATCCTCTATATGAGTCAATTAGCAAGGAAATTGGAAAACCCCACAGGCTTCTGTTCTCACTGTGAGGCAAGGGGTGGTGCTGCAGAAAAACACAGAGCTGGGCTTTTGGATAGAGCAGAGGGGGAGATCACAGCCCTCCATTTGCCATTTGTACCTCTCTGGCCAAGTACATCAAGTCTTTGAGTTGCATTTCCCTTACTTGTAGTAAGATTATTATAAAAATATTAACAAATCACAGTGTGCTTATGAGAAACATATGAGAAGATGCATATGTGGAGATAGTCTGAAAAACAGATGAAATCACTATTCATCAAAACAATAAATGACAGAAAAAAGAATTCGCCTGCATTTTAAGTCCTTCTCAGCAAAGAAGTATGATGTCTAACAATCCTTTCATTGAGTTCCTCCATGATTTGACATAAGAGACTCTGGGAACATCAAATTCTCTGTTTTCCAGCTGCAGCCCCAGAGAAACAGAACTCTTCTGTGACAAGACAGCATATTAAGAGAGGGTCCCTCCCTGAACTCCCCAAGGTAGGATGTGAATTTTAACAAGTGCGTTCAATTTTTCAAAAGGCATCAAACTTGTTAAGAATTATAAAATGTCTTTTAAAATGTAGGCTGACTGTGTTCTCACTTTGTTTTTAGGTGAAAAGAAAGGCTTTGAGACCACTACAACAGATGACAGATATGATGTGCCGGGGCACCTAGAAGAGGTGCGGGGGGGGGGGGGGAGACCAACGCATGGCCACAAAACTGGTCCTACTTAAAATGCTGGAAATCCTTCACGAGGCCCCTCTTGACTTCTCGAATGTGAGCGCTGACTTCTTGTCCTCACATGACCAGTGTTCTGGGCCCCAGCTATACTCAGTGTGAACCCCTCACCTGGTGGTTCTTCCCATAGGGAAGGGCTTCATTTCAGCCCGCAAGCCAAAATGGATGGAGGGACAATGACTGCAGTCAGCAAAACATCAAAGCTAAGATGTGAGGAGTGAACACGAACGTGAAGAGGGAACACGAGCCAACAAGGGATTCATGGGGGTTCAGGAGATGGGGAGGGGGCAAAACATTCCTGGAAGAGAGTGTGTCTTCTCTGAGAAGGCATCTTCTTACTCCCCTGTACAGGCTGGTTAGAGAGCTCAGGTACTGAGCCAGAAGTATTTGCAATTAGAAGGTACTTGCATAAAAATTGATTAGTGGCAGTTTTAAATAAAATGAAAGTGACAGACTCTTGAAGTCATAACTGGAAAGCAACGATCTACCATAAAATATGATCTGACAAATTGGAACAGAACCAATTCAGTCTATTTTTTTGTGATAATGAAAGAACATGAAGGATAGGTGGCAGCAACTAATCACCACTTAATAGCACCTAATTGATTTATTTCTTTTTTCTGAATATTGTCCCTCCTCACCCATTGAAAGCTAGCTTCATGAGGGCAGGGGCCTTGTAAAAATCAATTGACCCTGTGTTTGCAGATATATTTTTGGACCCTTGATCCTGCTCCATTGAGCTGTTTGTCAATCTTGATGTCAACACTGTCTTGATTACTGTATATTGATAATAAGTCTTGAAATCAGATGGTGTTAGCTTTGTAACTATGTTCTTAATTTTTAAAGTTATTTTCACTATCCTAGGTGCTTTGCATTTCCCCGTGTATTTTAGAATCAGCTTGTCAATTCCTACCCTAAGAGTTTGCTTGGATTTTGACTGAGATTGTATTATCTATGCATCAACTTGGGAAGAATTGACAATTAGCAATATTGAATTTTAAGGTCCATGAACAAGGTATGCTTATTTAAGTCTTTTCTCTTCTCTCAGCAATGTTTTGTGGTATCCTGTGTTAGGTCTTTTACATGCTTATTCAGATTCATCTCTAAGTATTTCACATTTTGATATTATACATTTTTAAATTTGTTTTTAAATTTTTGATTATTTATTGCTAGCATATAAAAATATAGTTAATTTTAATATCTTGATCTTGTCTGAAACCCTGCTAAGTTCAATTATTAGTTCTGGACTTTTTTGTAGATTATAACAAATTTTCTATATAAACAATATAATCATGTCATTTGCAAATAAAGAGAGTTTTATTCATCCTTTCCAATCTGAATGTTTTATGTATGTTTTTTCTTGCCTTATTGCACTGGCTGAAACCTCTAGTACAATGTTTAATGGAAGCAGTGACAGTGGATTGTCTTGTCCCAGATTTTAAAAGGAAACATTCAATCACTGTTCATTAAATACGGTATATGTAGGTTTTCTGTAGATGCCCTTTATTGGCTTGATGAAGTTCCTTTCCACTCCAAGTCTGTTAGGAGGTTCTACCAGAAATGGATGTTGGATTTGGTCAAATGCTTCTTCTATATGCAAGGAGATGATCATATTTTCTTTAGTCTGTGTATATGGTGGATTACACTGATTGCTTGATTGGTTTTCAAATATTAAACCTATCTTGAATTTCTGGGATATATATCACTTCGAAATATTGTGCGGTTCTTTTCATATATTGTTGGATTTGATTTTCTAAAATTTTGTGAAGAATTTTTGCATTTATACTACTGAGGAATAGTGATCTGCTCATATATATATATATATATATATATATACACACACACATACATATATATACATACATATATATGTACATATATATATATTCTGTTTTCTCTTATAATGCATTTGTCTATTTTTCATATCAGGGTAAGGCTGGACTCAGAATAAACTGGGAATTATTCTTCTGCTATATCTTGAAGTTCTCTAAGTCCTTTTTCCTGCAATGTCTCATCTGCCGTTTGTTCTATCCAATGTATTTTCCACATAAATACTACAGCTTTCATCTCTAGAAGTTTGAAACAGGCCTTTTTTATATCTTCCATGTGTCCACTTAACTTGTGGAACATAGTGAATACAATTATAACTTTTAATGTCCTTCTATGCTTTATATCATTTTTCCTATCTTTGATTGTTTCAGGCAAGAGTATAAATCTGGTCCCTGTTACTGCACTACGGCCAAAGCCCTTAGTTTACTTTCTGATAAAATAGATTTTCCAAAAGAAATGTTTATAGAATTAATTGTAAAATTCTCTAGATGCCAGGAAGGTAGAGTGAACAGAACAGAAAGACTCCTGCACTCGTGGAACTTACAGTCTGGTTGGAGATGACAGCCAATCAACACGAAGGAAAAAATAATTATGGAAATGAGACCATTTCAGATAGTGTTAAGCAAATGACAGTGATATGATAGGGGCTGAGAGTGAGTGAGGGAAAACGCTTCATAGATATAGGTCCGGGGATACATCCGTGAGGTGGAGGGATTTGAGCTGAGTGTTGAAGAGGAGGTAACCATGCAGAGATCCTGGGGAAGAGAATTCCAGGCAGAGAGTCTGCAAGTACAAAAGGCCCGGGTGGGGAATTAGCTTAGCATGTTGCAGTGCAAAATGAATGTCAGAGGGCTGGCTCTTGTGAGATTGCTGGGGCAGGCAGGGGCCAGATCAGCTGGAGTCTTACACACAAGGGAGGGAGGTGTGGAGTGGAGGGCTCCAGCACACAGAGAAATATCAAAGTGAAGCTTTCTTTACCTTCCTCCCTCTAGAATGATGAACAGCAAACAGCAGTGAAATTGGCTCACTCTTCCTTGCGGCTGCAGAGCATTTTCAGCCCACAGGCTGCTGGCAGTCAGGATAGAACGGTTCCTAAAGCAACTGCTGTCCTGCACCTCAGCCAAGGCAACCTCCTGATGCACGCCCTGAGCACAGCTGGCAAGCTGTCCCCGCGGAGCCCATCACCACGCTCCTTACTCTCCATCCCAAGAGAGAAGTTGCAGAGACGCAAGCCGTCTGGCAACTGCCACATTTCCTCCCAAAGATGATGGAACTCAGGGTGGATGAGGTATTCAAGTGTTCTCTTCTCATTAGGAAAAGAGGCACAAACGGCATCTCTTTGGAGTAGGTTGCCGTTTACAATAACAAGCAGACCATTTTCCAGGTTCCTTCCCCACACGCTGGTGCAATGTGTTCTCTCTCTCTACACTTTGGCCATGGAAACGGATGAGACATCCAGGGAACTACACAACCAGAATATGTGAATAAACTTGATTTTAGTCCCAGCCATGGGACTTACTTGCTCTGTGACCTTGGACAAGTCATTCAAAGTCATTCAATATATTTTTTCCTTCCTGAGATATGAGGATGCTCTCATCTTCCCACTCTCTCCCTGAGGAGCTGTTAATTAAGCATGTTCAAGGTACAGGATCCTTCCCTACTCAGACTTAAGGCTTAGGCACACACAATCCTCCACGTAAGAAATTGTGTTGCTAAGCTGAGAAAACTAGGGGCAACGGGGGGGTGGGGTGGGGTGGGGGACAGGGAAGGAATCAAAGTCACAGTCTGCAACAAATATTTTTCCTTTCATTCAATTCTAAAAATATAAAGACTGACCTGAATTTAAGAGCGTTATCAATGGCACTGCACCCACTGACTCCACCGTAACAGATACTGAGCAGTTCTTTCCCATCTACCACCCACTCCTCCCTAGGAATCGTTCAGATTTTCCTCCTTCCACTTCAACAAGATGACTGAAAATGTGGTTTGCTCTTTTGCCAACAAGACATATTTCCCATGTAAATGCCTCCTTCCAAGCATTCCATGCCCTCAATGTCTCATGATTCAGGGACCCATCCCCTGGATTCTATCTTGGCCCCTAGGAGATTGGGTATTTGAGATGGGGGCCCCTGTGTTTGGCCTTTATGTAGTCTGCTCTGCAGTGGGCAAAATTACTTTTTTTTTAATTTAAATTCAACTTAGTTAACATATAGTGTAGTATTGGTTTCAGGAGTAGAATTTAGTGATTCATCACTTACATGTGCCCTCCTTAATGCCCATCCCCCATTTAGCCCATCCCCCCACCCAGCTCCCCTCCAATAACCCTCAGTTTGTTCTCTGTATTTAAGAGTCTCTTATGGTTTGCCTCTCTCTCTCTGTTTTTATCTTATTTTTCCTTCTCTTCCCTTACGTTCATCTGTTTTGTTTCTTAAATTCCACATGAGTGAAATCATGTATTTGTCTCTCTCTGAGTGACTTATTTTGTTTAGCATAATAGTTCCATCTATGTTGCTGCAAATGGCAAGATTTCATTCTTTTTGATCACCAGGTAATATTCCATTGTGTGTATGTATATATATATATATATATATATATATATACACACACCACATCATCTGTATCCATTCATCAGTGGATGGACTTTTGGGCTCTTTCCATTATTTATGTATTGTTGAAAGTGCTGCTATAAACATTGGGGTGCATGTGCCCCTTCGAATCAGCAGTTTTATCCTTTGGATAAATACCAAGTAGTGCAATTGCTGGGTCATAGGGTAGCTCTATTTTTTAACTTTTTGAGGAACCTCCACACTGTTTTCCAGAGTGGCTGCACCAGTTTGCATTCCTACCAATAGTGCCAAAGTGTTCCCCTTTCTCCACATCCTGGCCAACATCTGTTGTTTCCTGAGTTGTTACATTTAAAAGTGGATGTATGATCCAAGTTCAGGCAAAAGATGCTGGAGGTTGAAAGAATTACAAGTAACTTTAGTTTTTTCAATGTTTACTTAAGTATAATTAACATACAGTGTTATATTAGTTTTAGGGTATACAATATAATGATTAACAAGGAAAGTAACTAGATTTGACCAAGCATTTTCACATTCTTTGTCTCATTTATTTCACTCTACAAGGTCAGTATAACTATTATTCCCAATCTACAGACAGGACATGAGCCTCAGAAATGTCAAGGGTAACTGTGGAAGGTCACAAAGACAGAGGGGAAGGATGCATACCCAGACAGCCATTCCAAACTCAACGTCCTCTAAACAAGCCATGCTAGGAGCGAGCTGTGATTGAGGTAAAACACTAGATTAATTTGAGACCATATTATTTCGATGTAGCCTACTGAAAATTTTCACTTTCACTTTGTGATCCGTGGTGATTACAACAGAGTTCTTTATCTAATTTCCTCACCTTTCCCCAGAGTTCACACCACCATTCAGTTGAGTCCCATCTGTGAATTTAATTAACCAGCTGCTGTCCCAGTCTTCCAGATCATTAATTAAGATCTTCTTTGAAACCAGACCTAACCCCTTTACCCTCGGCCATCCCCCAGAGACTTTCAACAGCTCTGAAGATAACTATTTATTTTAACTCCACATTATATGCTCAGTTTGCAAAAGAGAGTTTTATAAGTGCACTATCTCAAAAAGTTAATTTCTCCAGGGACAGATTGTGAGCCAGCTCTGAACATGTTTTGTCAAAATCCAAACACAAGAAATTGCCTCTATATGTTGTTGTTGCTTTTGTTATTACTAATTTTAGGTAATTAGAAAAATTGTTAAATAATTCACTGTAGCATCCTCTTGGTTTAAACCCCAAACGTATTTAATACATATGTATTATCAGGGGACTACATGTATATTAGCAAACAAAAATTACCTATCCACCCATCCCTTTCCCACAGCAATCTAAGATCCAGAGTTACCTTAAAGAACTAAGTCAAAATAAGGAGAAAACGTTTATGTACAAAGATGTTCACCATTTTATATATTATGAAATATTGGACTGATTCTATTATCTAACAATAGGAAAATGGGTAATACATTTTGGTACATCCATATTATGGAATATTATCCTGCTATTAAAACCAGCACTATGTAACTACAGAGAAAACACTTGGGGTATGACACCAAGTGGAAAATAATGAGGACAAAAAAATGCAAAATCTACAACAATTACATTATATAGAAATAGGTCAGTATGGACAAAGACTGAAATGACCAGAAGCAAAAAAGTGAAGACAGTTAGTTTAGAGTCACAAGACTGTGGAAAGGCTTAATGAATGTTTAATTTTAAGTTAGTATATATACATAAAAATATAAATAAATACATTGAGAGAATTTAAAAAAAACAGAGGGAAGGAGGTAAACCATAAGAGACTCTTAAATACTGAGAACAAACTGAGGGTTGATGGGGGGTGGGGGAGAGAAGAAAGTGGGTGACGGGCATGGAGGAGGGCACCTGTTGGGATGAGCATTGGGTGTTGTATGGAAACCAAACTGACAATAAATTATATATAAAAAAATAATAAAATAAATACATTGAGAGAGTTTAAAATAAAAGGTTAGTATATATACCAAAAAAAAAAAAAAAGTAACACTGCCCCAGCTCTAAATATTTCAGAAGTACCTTAGTGTTCGTGGTGTGGTCCAGGATGTTTGTAGCAGCAGATCTCAATAGCAAAGGTGTCTGCCCATGAACCTTGGAGCCACCAATTCAGTTCTGAGGTACTTCTAATTGCCAGTATCTACATTTCTGTGCCAAAAAACATTGATCTGGATTTGCACGCAAGGCCATGGCACGCAAGGCCATGTACGCAACACGCGGGAAGAACCAAAGAATTAATACTTTCTTAGGAGTAGCTCTTGAGTACCCGTAGAGTCCTATAAATGTTCCTACGTTCTCAGGTGGTATAATTCTGAGATAGCTGGGTTGCATCATTCCTCAGATTCTAACAAAAGACCAAAGAAAGTCATTGGAGAAATGTTCTTCTAACATTTAGGACCACAAGAACTTGTTATCCACCACAGGAGATAGATGAGATATCAATTACTGACTCACACCATACACAAAAGATCATTTGAGATAGGTAACAGTTCTAGGAATTGAATACATTTCATAGAAGAAACACAGAAGACTCTCATTTGTGATCTGGAGTAGGTAAAAACTCTTAGAGAGGGGACAGGAAGCAATGATCATAAAGAAAACTTGGTAAACTGTAGTTGGTCCAAATTAAATCTTACTCATCAAAGACACCATAAAGAAAATGAAAAGCAAGCCACAGACTGGTATAAAATAGTCGCAAAATATGGAACTAACAAAGAACTTTCACCAAGAATTTAGAAAGGACTCCTACAATGCAACAATTTTTTCAAAAACATCCTAATTTTTAAAATGGGCAAAAGACTTGGACAGGCACGTCACAAAGGAATTATATAAAAGCTAATAAATAGATGAAAAGTTCTTAGCATCATCAGCATCTTAGCATTTCTCATTGGAGAAAAGGAAATTAAAACCACAGAGAAATACAATGCACGCTGACTAGAATGGCTATAATTAAAAAGGACAGGCAACCCTAAATTTTAATAAGGATGTGGAACAACCTAAACTCTCTTAAATTACCATGAGGAGTGTAAAATTTTATGATAACTTTGGAAAACTCTTTGATAGTTTCTTGCAAAGTTAACCACACCTACTTACAACTCAGTAATTCAACTTCTGAGTGTTTACGTAATTGAAACAAAAGCATATGTTCACTAAAAGACTTCTACAGGAATGTTCATCGTAGCCTAATTCATAATAGCCCCAAAAGGAAAACAACCCAAATGTCTACTAATGGGAGAATGGACGATCAAGTGTGGTATTTTCATACAGTGGAGTGCTGCACGGAACAAGAAGGAATGAACTACAGCTACACACACGGATATGCGTGAATCTCAAAAACATTAACATTGATTGAAAAAGGCCAGGCGCTTTCTACTCACATGAAATTCTGGAATAGGCAGAACTCATCCATAGAGGCAGAGATAAGAACAGTGGTTTGCTGGAAAGCAGTGATGGGGATTGACAAGGGAGGTACAAAAAAGAAATTTGGGGGTTATAGAAACGTTCTATATCTTCATAAAAGTGTGGGCTACGTGGGCACTTTTCTTAAAACTGTTCAAACTCGCTCATGTGTCAAAGTCAACAGTGCCCCTAAGACATGTGCATATAGCATATGGAAAATCTACTCTCTGGAAAAATAACAAGTCATGCCCTACAAAGACACGCTCTCCTGATAACTCTTCATTTTCCATCATGTGGTGATTTGCTAGTCTGAGTGCTTTTGCACAGATGGACGGAGGTAGTTCTGAGATGCTCGTGTGTTAGGGATAGAAAGTGGGATATCATCTCTGCATGCCTCTGAAGAGGTGGACATGAACACCACTCCAGCAGAATACTGGATATCTGCAGTGAGAGGCTGCTGGGCACACATCAGCCAGGAGACCTGCCATGGCCTTAGGAAGCTGGACAGAATATGATCTTGTCATTGGCCAGAACCACTGCCTGGTGGAAGCCAAGCTAAGTCTGAGGCACTCCATGATGATATGGATGAAATAAATGAGCCTGAATTGATGCCCATGGACCCTCCTCTAGGGAGAGTATCCCTTCTTGACTACCCTAATGAGCACCAACTCACATCAGCAAACATTTTTTTTAATGTTTATTTTTGAGAGAGAGACACACACAAGCACAAATGGGAGAAGGGCAGAGAGAGAGGGAGACAGAATCCAAGTAGGCTGCAGGCTCTGAGCTGTCAGCACAGAGCCTGATGCAGGGCCTCAAACTCATGAACCGTGAGACCATGACCTGAGCCAAAGTCGGACGCTTAACTGACTGAGTCACCCGGGCGCCTCATACATATTCTGACCTTTACTGATGCTGGTACTACCCTTTAAAAGCACACAGTCTAGTGGAAAGAGAGCTCCACAATCCAATTTAATGAGGTAAAGGTCTAAAATAGGGGTGTGGGTAGGAAATCATCAACAATTTAGGGCAGGTGGGGCAGTCACGGAAGGCTTCGGGGCAAAACTGATCTTTGTGCTAAGTCTGCACAACAATACAACTCAATGGCTTTACCCTGGTTACTAAAATAACAGAGGTTCATTGTGAAAAAAATAACAGAAAATAGGAAAGTACCTAGTATTAAGTGAACATGAACTTAGCCCCCACCATTTAGAGATACATTCTGTAACCATTATGATTGTGTCTTTCTTGTCAGATCTTCCCATCCTACATGCTTTCCATGTGTTTGATGTGAAATGGGATCATATTACACATGCTGTTAAAAACACTTAGCCAGAGGGGCGCCTGGGTGGTTCAGTTGTTAAGCACCTAACTCTTGATTTCGGCTCAGGTCATGATCTTGCAGTTCGTGAGTTCAAGCTCCATGTCGGGCTCTGCACTGACAGTGTGGGATATTCTCTCTTGGGATATTCTCTCTCTCTCTCTCTCTCTCTCTCTCTCTCTCTCAAAATCAATCAATCAATCAATAAACTTAAAAAATACTTAGCCAGATATTGCTGGTAGGTCTTCCTGCCTCTCTACGAGTCCACATGGCCATCTTTAATGGCTGTGTTGGATTCCACACTAGAAGCTGTATCCTGTGTTTAACCAACCTCGTGGGTCATTCACAATTGTTTTAAGTTGTTTAAAACCATTTATATTATTACACACGTTTCGCTTGGTCTTGGAGAAAGGGGGGCTTCCTTACGACGTGAGAGGGGAAAGGCAGAAAGGACAGGAGACATGAAGCCATGGGGAGAAGGCACAGGGCAGGCATTTGGGGAACACCAGCCATCCTCTGAGGCCAGGGCACAGGATGCCAGTGGAGTGAAGGAGCCAAGACAGGAGAGGTGGATGTGGTCAAAACACGAAGGGCCTTCATGGCCAGTCTAGGGATTTGTACCACATCCTGAAAGCCATGGGGAGCGAATCAAAAATCTGAATCAGTGAAGGGACACCAGCATATTTGAGTTTTAAAAGGTCATTCTTTCCTTGCTGAGAATTTTGTTGCCTTATGTACTAATTAAAATCCTGGGTATCTATTCTCATCAGTTCAGGAAACACCTCCCACTCAAGACCATAGGCACTGAACATAAGCCAGAGGCAGCCAACAATTCCTTTCATTGAGCTTTGTTCCCTGTGGACATCTTGGCCTTTGAACAGCTGTACTTTGGGGCTTGGCTCAGTTTTCTGCTTTTTTTCCTTAAGCCTGAGCACCTGGCTCACGGGTTGCTTGGCCCAGAGATGTATTGGAGGTTTGGGCATATGTGGTTTTGGCTGACACTCTTTATGTTAGGGGACAACTGTAAGAAGTAAGACTGATAGAAAGAGCCAGGAGACTAAGGTGACATGGGGTGAATGTTCTCCCAACCCAAGGAGATGTACGTTCTGAATAAACAAAATAACCCAAACTTCTAAACAATCTGCACAAGCTCAAAAGGAAGAAAGTTAAAGAAGGCAAGTGCCAGAAACCGAGTGGGATCTCCACGTCAGAGGGCTGAGTGGGAGATGAAGTCAAAAGGCTCACAAAGAATAGACCTTCAAGGTAAGGTAGAATTAGTCCAAATGGGGGAAGGAGATGGGGTGTTAGGCCCACATTAAATGTAAGAAAATAGGATGGAATGTTCCATGAGGCAGGGAGTCTTGTAGGGCTGCATGATTTAAGGAAAACAGACTTAAATCACCTCCCATACACATGGGGAAATGCCAAACAACAACAACAACAACAACAACAACAACAACACCCAAAACAAAACCCAACAAAATGAAAACAACAAAAATAAAATAAACAAACAAAACCCAAAAACCTTGCCATCCACTCTGGAAAAGTGGGAGAAGTCTGCAAGAACCAAAAGAGTCTGTATCAAATGTAGCTGGAAGCCTAAATTCACACTATTTGTCTCACAGGAATTTAACATAAAAACTTGAACAAGTGAAAACTCTAAGACATCAGCAAAAGAAAAGGTGAAACATTTCTACATCTCAGAGACGCAGGGAGAATCTGCAGAAGATTGCCTATCACAAACCTCAGCCGCACCTCAGATTGGAAAAAATTAGCATCCCAGAAAATGGAGATAAAGGAACAACCTGAAAAGGAGCTGAAGATAGGTATTTTCAAAATATTTTTAAAAACTAAAGAAAGATTAGAAGCTATACATCCAAAAAATGAAAGAAATTGAGGATTTAAAAAATCCAAATACATTTGAAAGATCGTGAAATAGCCCATATTCTGTAGTGGTCACTGTTCTGAATGATGCGAATACATCTCTGAGCAGAAAAGACAAAACCCTGTCCTCAGGGAGCCTTCATTTAGGAGGGGGAGACCCCAAAGAAACAAACATAAAAAGTAATTTCAGCAGTGCTCAAAGCCACTTGATTGTACTACGACCAGTGGACATGTACATTGACCAAACATAAAATTAAATACGTGATACATTCACAGCCCATGAGTGAAAAACAGGAGGATATTTGGTGGCATGGGTATGACACAGGGCACACTGAGCAGGCATGAAGGAGAAGTGCTCGTTTCACAAGAATTTCATCAAGATTGCTTAGTCACACCTTCGTAAGCAAAACTAAGTCCTTGATGTCCCAACCTCTTCTGTTCTTAAGTTTGAAATAGCTTCTTCTCAATACAATACAAACCCAGAGTCTTCTCCAGAGAATTCTATCATTAGATGACATTTGCAATTTTTAATTTAAAGTTTATTGAATAATTTTAGATTTGTATGATGCTCTGAGGGATAAAATATGGAGAGATCCTATGTGGCCCTTACCCAGTGTCCCCCAAATAGTAACATTTTACAAAACTACAGTGTGATATCAAAACCTGGTAGAGACATTGACATAAAACACCTACTTTACTTGTACTCATCTGTGTGTATATTTAGTTCTATATAGTTTTATTCTATGTGTGGGTTCCTGAATCCATTTTGCCATGAGTTTGGTGTTAGATGCTGGGTTTTTTATAAATGTTCTTTATCCAGTCAAGTAGTTTCTCTTTATTCCTAACTTGCTGATGGTCTTTATTATGAATGAATACGAGACTTTCTTAAGTGCTTTTTCTGTATCAGTTGAAAGATCATAAAATTATTCTTCTTTAGGTTCTTTACATGGTAAGGTATATTGACTAATTTAATGCTGCATGCTGAACTGTGCATGCCTGAGATGGATTCCACTTAGTCACAGTGTATGGTTCTTTCTAGACGTTGCTGGATTCAATTTGCTACTATTTTGTTGAGGACATTCGAGTCTACATTCATGAGCGATAATGATCTGTAGTTTTCTTTGTTTGTACTGTCTTTGTCTGGTTTTGGTATCAGGGTAATACAGGCCTCATAAGGTCACTTGGGAGGTGTTTTACACTCTTTCATTTTTCTGGAAAAGATTGTGTAAAGTTGGTGTTAAGTTTTCTTTAATGTTCGGTAGGATTCTCCAGTGTAACTTTCTGGGCCTGGAGACTTCTTTAAAAAAATATTTTTTTAACATTTATTCCTTTTTCGAGACACAGAGAGAGTCAGTGTGAGTGGGGGAAGGGCAGAGAGAGGGGGAGACACAGAAGCAGGCTCCAGGCTCTGAGCTGCCAGCACCCAGCTCTGAGCAGTCAGCACTCTGAGCTGACAACAGCCAGTGCTCATCCCAACAGGTGCCCTCCTCAAAACCCCTCACCCACCCTCCTCTCCCTCCCACACCCCATCAACCCTCAGTTTATTCTCAGTTTTTAAGAGTCTCTTATGGTTTGGCTCCCTCCCTCTCTAACCTTTTATTTTTCTTCCCCTCCCCCACAGTCTTCTGTTAAGTTTCCCAGGATCCACATAAGAGTGAAAACATATGGTATCTGTCTTTCTCTGTATGACTTATTTCACTTAGCATAACACTCTCCAGTTCCATCCACATTGCTACAAAAGGCCATATTTCATTCTTTCTCATTGCCACGTAGTATTCCATTGTGTATATAAACCACAATTGCTTTATCCATTCATCAGCTGATGGACATTTAGGCTCTTTCCATCATTTGGCTATTGTTGAAAGTGCTGCTTTAAACGTTGGGGTACAAGTGCCCCTATGTATCAGCACTCCTGTATCCCTTGAGTAAATTCCTAGCAGTGCTATTGCTGGATCTATTTTTAATTTTTTGAGGCACCTCCACACTGTTTTCCAGAGTGGCTACACCAGTTTGCATTCCCACCAACAGTGCAAGAGGGTTCCCGTTTCTCCACATCCTCTCCAGCATCTATAGTCTCCTGATTCGTTCATTTTAGCGACTCTGACTGGCGTGACGTGGTATCTCAGTGTGGTTTTGATTTGTATTTCCCTGATGAGGAGTGACGTTGAGCATCTTTTCATGTGCCTGTTTAGCATCTGGATGTCTTCTTTAGAGAAGTGTCTATTCATGTTTTCTGCCCATTTCTTCACTGGATTATTTATTTTTTGGGTGTGGAGTTTGGTGAGTTCTTTATAGATTGTGGATACTAGCCCTTTGTCCGATATGCCATTTGCAAACATCTTTTCCCATTCCGTTGGTTGCCTTTTAGTTTTGTTGATTGTTCCCTTTGCAGTGCAGAACCTTTTTCTCTTCATGAGGTCCCAATAGTTCATTTTTGCTTTTAATTCCCTTGCCTTTGGGGATGTGTCAAGTAAGAAATTGCTATGGCTGAGGTCAGAGAGGTTTTTTCCTGCTTTGTCCTCTAGTGTTTTGATGGTTTTCTGTCTCACATTCAGGTCCTTTATCCATTTTGAGTTTATTTTTGTGAATAGTGTGAGAAAGTGGTCTAGTTTCATTCTTCTGCATGTTGCTGTCCAGCTCTCCCAGCACCATTTGTTAAAGAGGCTGTCTTTTTTCCATTGGATATTCTTTCCTGCTTTGTCAAAGACTAGTTGGCCATACTTTTGTGGGTCCAATTCTGGGGTTTCTATTCTATTCCATTGGTCTCTGTATCTGTTTTTGTGCCAAAACCAGTCTGTCTTGATGATTACAGCTTTGTAGTAGAGGCTAAAGTCTGGGATTGTGATGCCTCCCACTTTGGTTTTCTTCTTCAATATTACTTTGGCAATTCGGGGTCTTTTGTGGTTCCGTACAAATTTTAGGATTGCTGGTTCTAGCTTCAAAAAGAATGCTGGTGCAATTTTGATTGGGATTGCACTGAATGTGTAGATAGCTTTGGATAGTATTGACATTTCAACAATATTTATTCTTCTATGCACCAAATACGGGAGCCCCCAAATATATAAAACAATCACAAACATAAGCAACCTTATTGATCAGAATGTGATAACTGTAGGGAACTTTAATACCCATCTTACAACAATGGATAGATCATCTAGACACAGGACCAATAAAGAAACAAGGGCCCTGAATGATACATTGGATCAGATGGACGTGACAGATATATTTAGAACTCTGCATCCCAAAGCAACAGAATATACTTTCTTCTCAAGTGCACATGGAACATTCTCCAAGATAGATCACATACTGAGTCACAAACCAGCCCTTCATAAGCATAGAAGAATTGAGATCATAGCATCAACGCTTTCCGACCACAATGCTATGAAACTTGAAATCAACCACAGGAAAAAGTCTGGAAAAACTCCAAAAGCATGGAGGTTAAAGAACACCCTACTAAAGAATGAATGGGTCAACCAGACAATTATAGAAGAAATTAAAAAATATATGGAAACAAAGGAAAATGAAAATACAACAATCCAAATGCTTTGGGATGCAGCGAAGGCCGTCCTGAGAGGAAAATACATTGCAATCCAGGCCTATCTCAAGAAACAAGAAAAATCCCAAATACAAAATCTAACAGCACACCTAAAGGAACTAGAAGCAGAACAGCAAAGAAACCCCAAACGCAGAAGAAGAAGAGAAAGAATAAAGATCAGAGCAGAAATAAACAATATAGAATCTAAAAAAACTGTAGAGCAGATCAATGAAACCAAGAGTTGGTTTTCTGAAAACATAAACAAAATTGACAAACCTCTAGCCAGGCTTCTCAAAAAGAAAAGGGAGATAAAAATCATGAATGAAAATGGTATTATTACAACCAAACCCTCAGAAATATAAGCAATTACCAGGGAATACTATGAAAAATTGTATGCCAACAAACTGGACAACCTGGAAGAAATGGACAAATTCCTAAGCACCCACACACTTCAAAAACTCAAACAGGAAGAAATAGAAAACTTGAACAGACCCATAACCAGAAAAGAAATTGAATCAGTTATCAAAAATCTCCCAACAAATAAGAGTCCAGGACCAGATGGCTTCCCTGGGGAATTCTACCAGACGTTTAAGGCAGAGATAATACCTATCCTTCTCAAGCTGTTCCATAAATTAGAAAGGGAAGGAAAACTTCCAGACTCATTCTATGAAGCCAGCATTACTTGGATTCCTAAACCAGACAGAGACCCAGCAAAAAAAGAGAACTATAGGCCAATATCCCTGATGAATATGGATGCAAAAATTCTCAATAAGATACTAGCAAACTGAATTCAACAGCATATAAAAAGAATTATTCACCATGATCAAGTGGGATTCATTCCTGGGTTGCAGGGCTGGTTTAACATTCGTAAATCAATCAATGTGATACATCACATTAATAAAAGAAAAGATAAGAACCATATGATCCTGTCAAGCGATGCAGAAAAAGCATTTGACAAAATTCAGCATCCTTTCTTAATAAAAACCCTTGAGAAAGTCGAGATAGAATGAACATACTTAAACATCATAAAAGCCATTTACGAAAAGCCCACAGGTAATATCATCCTCAATGGGGAAAAACTGAGAGCTTCCCCCCTGAGATCAGGAACACAACAAGGATATCCACTCTCACTGCTGTTGTCTAACACAGTGTTGGAAGTTCTAGCATCAGCAATCAGACAACAAAAGGAAATCAAAGGCATCATAATTGGCAAAGATTAAGTCAAGTTTTCACTTTTTGCAGATGACATGATATTATACACGGAAAACCCCACAGACTCCACCAAAAGTCTGCTAGAACTGATACATGAATTCAGCAATGTTGCAGGATACAAAATCAATATACAGAAATCAATTGCATTCTTATACACTAACAATGAAGCAACAGAAAGACAAATAAAGAAACTGATCCCATTCACAATTGCACCAAGAATCATAAAATACCTAGGAATAAACCTAACCAAAGATGTAAAAGATCTGTATGCTGAAAACTATAGAAAGCTTATGAAGGAAATTGAAGAAGATATAAAGAAATGGAAAAACATTCCGTGCTCATGGATTGGCAGTTAAATGTATTTTAAAAGTTGTCTCTGAGACTCACTAATTGATCCACGGGTTATAAATGAGTTTGTTGTTTAACTTCCAAGTGTTTGAGATTTTCCTTTTGTGTTTTTTATTGATTTTTGGTTTGATTCCATTACAATCAAATTATATTCAAAATGATTGTAATTCTTTTCCATTGCCCTAAGTATAGTTTATCTTGGTAAATTTCCCATGAGTGCTTGAAAAAAAAGCATATCTTGCTGTTGTTAGTGGTTGAATGTTCTATGTACATCAATTGGATTCTGCTGATTAAATGTTTTGTTCATATCTTCTATGTCCTTCCTGATTTTTGAAAGGGAGTTATAGTAAGAGAGGGATGTGGAAGTCCCCAACAATAATTATAGATTTGTCCATTTCTCCTTCCAGCTACATAAGATTTTGTTTCGTGTTTTTTGAGTTTCTGTTGTTTGGTGCATACATATTTAAGTTTGTCATGTATTCATGCTGGATTGATTCTTTTATGCTTATGTCAGGCTCCTCCCTGACGCAAAAAAAAAAATTATTTGCTCTAAAGTCTACTTTGTCAAATGTTAACCTAGTCATTCTTTCTTTTTTAATTAATGTTCGCCAGGTACATCTTTTGCCATGCTTTTACTTTCAACCAACCTTTGCTGTATTTAAAATGAGTTTCTTTAAAACAGCAGATGGTTGAATTGTGTTTTATTATGCACTCTGTCATCCTTTTCATTTTCAGTGGTGTACTTCAACTATTGACAATTAAGGTAATTATTGAGATGTTCATGCTTAAGTCTACATTTTTGTTTTCGGGTTACTTCTGGTTCTTGTTCACCTTTTTTCTTGCTTACCTGTGGCTTACTTGAACATTTTAAATATTTCATCTTTACTTATATGTATGGTTTTAAAGAACGTACCTCTTTGCATAGTTTCTTACGGGTCGCTCTGGCTAGTATAATATACATACATAACTTCTCACAGTCTACTGTTATCATAATTTTACTACTTCGGTGTAGGGTAGAAACCTCACACTTTCCTTTTAGGCTCCTTTACCTTACCCATTTTAAATATCATTGTCTTGAGTATCAGATGGTGTTGTATTTTTTGCTATAATCACCAAACATGATTTATAAAACTCCTGAGGAAAAGGATAACCTATTATACACACCCATATTTCTGCATTATTAACTCTTCCTGGTGCTCAAAAATTCTTTTATCATTTCCTTTTTGTTTGGAGAATTCCTTAAGCTAACCCTTAAGGGCATGACTGCTCATTAACGATTATTTTGGTTTTACTCCATCTGAAAAAGTCTTTCTTTCCCTCTCATTCCTGAAAGACAGCTTTATTGGTTATAGAATTGGCAGTGACCATTTTTTCCTTTCTTCACTTGAACAAACTTGTGCCACTTCCCTCTCCCCTCCACGGTTCCAGAGGACCAACCTGCTGACACTGATCAGTGCTTCCCTATAGGTAATATGACATTGTTCTCTCACTGCTCTCAAGATTTTTTCTTTGTCTTAGTTTCAGAAATTCATGATGTGCCTTGGTGTGGGTTTCTCTGTGTTTATCCTATTTGGAGGTTCTCAGAGTTTCATTGTTTAGGTCATTTGTCAAATTTTGGAAAAAATCAGCCATTTTTCTTCAATTATTCTTTCAGGCACATTCTCTTTCCCTTTTCCTTCTGGAACCTTGTCTTTTTCTTCTTTAAAAAACATTGTTTGAGTCTACTTTCTCTCTGATGTCCAGATTGGGTGAATTCTACTGATTTGTCCTCGAGTTCAGGGATTCTAATCTCTGACACCTTGAGTCCACCCAGTGACTTTGTAATTTATGTTACTGTATTTTTTAGTTCTATAATTTATTTTGGTCCTTTTTCATGAATTCTGTTTCCTAGCTAAGACTTTCTATTTTACTTTTCATTTGTTTCAAGAGAATTTGTAATTGATTGCTGAAGCATTTTTATGAAGGCTGCTTTAATATCCTTATCTAATAATGTCAACATCTGATTCATCTCACTGTTGGCATAATTTGATTGTCTTTCTTATTCAAGTTGTAATTTTCCTGGTTCTTGGTACAATGGGAGAATTCCGATTGTATCATGGGCATGTCGTCTTATACTTGTCATCTTTTACTAGGAGACTCTGGGTTGTATTTAAATGTTTTATTCTGGGAGATCGTCACGCTGTTTAGATTTAGCATGCAGGCGGGTCTTGGTATTCTTTTTCAGACTGTGATTCCAGTGACATTTTGGTTTTCAGAGCCTTTGTAATGTTTGGGTCTGCCTGATTCATCTGATGCTGCTGGGGTTCCCATGGTTCCTTGCTGTGGTTCCTGAGGGGATAGAAGGAGCTTCTCTAGACCAGAAACTGGGTGTCTCTTGGTGAGGGAGGGAACCCTGGGCCCACAAAGATAAAGAGACTTACTGGACCAGACTACCTGCTGCTCCCAGCAGTTTGGTCCTTCTCCTCCAGGGATGAGTCTCAGGCCTTGCAGTGAAGGAAAGCACCTCTCCTGGCCACTTATCTTAGTGGGGCTTCTGATTGGTGATTGATTCCTCCTCACCAGTTCTGCTGTGGTTACTGTGTATATTTAGGCCAGGAGGGAAATGAGCCTGGAATGCCTGCTGTTTCTAGGTTGGAGGTCAGGAGACAGAGTCTAGGTCACCTTGTTCATTGGATGAGGAACAAAAGACATTCTGCTGCTGTGCTGTTCCTTTTCCCTGGCTCCCAAACCAGTTTTCTTTCTTCTTACCACTTTTCAGAGATATCTTTTAATTATCTTCTATTATTCCAAGGACTTATAGTTGTACTTAGTCCTTGCTAAGTGGGAATAAATGAGTCTATGCCATTTTATCTGGACCGGAAGTCTTGACTTTTATACTTTTAAATGGAATTTTTTGTTTGTACTTATGTTCAATCAAAGACATACCAGAAAGCACATAGCAGTGCTATCTGTTAATAGCCCAAATTTGGAAACCACCTATAGAATTTTCATAGTAAAATAACTGTGGCATGTCCACATGATAGCACACTACTCAGCAATAAAAATGCACAAAATACATTTTGCTGCACAAAATTACAGAATGCTGCTTGTTAAAGCAGCAATACGAGTGAATTTTCCAACATAGTGTTAAACAAAAAAAGCCAGAGACTGAACAGAACATGCTTTGTGCTTCCATTTTATATAAAGTGCACAAAACGGATAGAAGTTATCTATGCTTTGGATGTCAGGCTAATGGTGCTCTTGGGAAAGGGTCAGCGGGGTTAAGGGCCGTAAGAAGGGCTCCCACAATGCCAGTAATACCTCGTTCATGATCTGAATGCTGGTTACATGAATGTGTTCAATTAATCAAGCTGTACATTTACAATAGGTGCAATTATATGTATATATTTCCCTAAAACATTTAAACAAATTATATGTCTGCTGGAAACTACAGATTTTAATAAATGAAGCATATAATAGATTCCCCAACCAGCACTGAGCTGGGAAAGAAGCTCTAGCTTGGGAGCTATTATGAACTCCACTGGCTCTTTGGATTTTAGTTCCTTTATGTGTAAAGCTATTGTCAGTTTAAACAGACTCCCTGAGAGCCTGATCCCAGCCAGGCACTGTGCTGGGTGCTTTCTGTACAACACTAGTCCCCGTAATATGGCTGCAAAGAAGATGTAGCCGATTGTCGTCATTCGTGGTCCTTATGAAGTTGCTGTCAACATGGAATTAATGAATACAAAAGCACTGCTTCTACAGAGTTAGGTTCCTGTGAGCTTCTGGCCACAACATTCTCAGCAACCAATCAATTCATAACCATGCTTTTGTGAGTTTCTGTTTATTTTTTTTAATTTTTTTTTCAACGTTTATTTATTATTGGGACAGAGAGAGACAGAGCATGAACGGGGGAGAGGCAGAGAGAGAGGGAGACACAGAATTGGAAACAGGTTCCAGGCTCTGAGCCATCAGCCCAGAGCCTGACGCGGGGCTCGAACTCACGGACCGCGAGATCGTGACCTGGCTGAAGTCGGACGCTTAGCCAACTGCGCCACCCAGGCGCCCCGTGAGTTTCTGTTTAAAGATACCTTTCAAATATGTATCATTCATTAACATTGAACTCACAGCCAAGCCCACCATACCTCATGCCTGAATGACACTTCTCTAACACAGGCAACACTCTGTCAGTCCTATCTTAAGCTTCTTGTGATTACGAACAGTGGACAGCATTGCAGCACTAGGCTGGGGGCCATTTAAAATAACAACGGCAACAATAAAAAGCATACACCTGTGAAAAGTGTGGCCCAAAGGAGACTCCAAGAAGGAGACTTGTTGACAGTATGGAAGCTGACACAAAGCAGAGTGTCCCCTTGTTAAACCTCAGCTGGGAGCCTGCATGCCAGGTTGACTCAATTTTTTTTCTTTCTGTTCATATCCTTGAAGGACCATGAAAGTGCCATAAATATGGGTTTGGGGGTTTCAAATAAATTTTAGTGAGTAGGCAGATTTGCAAATACAGGATCCATGAATAATGAGGATTGCCTGTATTCTCATCCACACTTCACACAGGCAAAAATTCAGGGTCAAATTGCTTCAGACACGGACCCAGTAAGTGGCAGAGTATGTTCCTTCCACAAGACAAGCGCAAGGTACCACCCTGTCTCAGACGTTCTCTTGCCTTTCTGAACTCAGTAACTCCCAGGGTAGAGGGGCAGCCCTTCCCTCCTCTGAGTTCCAAAAGCAGTGATCAGGACATGATCACATTAACTGAGCACTTGTCATGTGCTGGCTTCTGTGCTAAGTGCTGTTTGAGTACTGACTCATTTAATCTCACGCCCACCTTTGTGAGTCAGTTCTGTTGACATCACTACTGTAAATATGCACAGAGTGGGTAGTCAGTGTGGCCGCTGTCACCCAACTTGTAAGAGGAAGTTCTAGGATCCTATCACAGGCAGCTCAAGCCTTTGGCAGGTGCACCGCACACACAACCTTAGTACCTAATCCTAACCTCTACTGTTCACGCAACATGCTGTGTGGAAGTTACCTATTTGATCCTCTGCTTTCCTCCAAAAGACCGTGAGTTCACTAAACACATCAGCCTTATTTTAGTCCTCTCTGTGTCCCCGCCGCCTGGCCCAGATGCTAACATGCACCAGGAGGTCAGCAGATAAATAACCAGGAGTAGCAGATAAATAACCAAAGACATGAACCAATGCACCTCCACCTCTGCCTTCCTGGTACCCAGCACAGGGCCTGGCACACAGGGGCTGTTCAACAAATATTTGCTCAAGAGGATGGTCAACATTTTCCACGAGCAGCATTACTTTCCAGCAAGAGAGGATACTACGTTGTCCAGTGCTTCTGTCCACCAGCTCCAGGCGGGCGACAGTGCCAGCCCCTCCTCTGAGCTGTGACAGGATGCCTCCTGGCTCTGAAAGAGTCCAGCTAATTAGACTCGTGTCTGCCAACAGAGAGAGTGGACAAATACTGAGAGGAAACTGTTAGCAGAGAAGAGGAGGGTAAGGAGGCGGGGGGGACGGGGAATCAGCAATTTGTTACAGGCAATGAAAAGGATCGTGTTATGCCTTCCGCTAAATTACTGCGTGTACTAATTGTATATGCACGAGTAATTGTTGGTGCTGCTCATTTACATTTGATTATTATATTTGTAGTTTTTAATTGCATTTGAATATGTGTGCTGCTAATACCGTCAGGATCATCATTAGCTGTCAGCAATCCTCAGTGCTGGTTCTGCTAATGAAATGCACATCTGCTACATTTTATCCAGATAACCCGCTGGCGAGAGCAGTGACGAGAACAATACAATGACTACCACTCTGAGCGTCTACCATGTTTGGGGAACTGTCCTAGGTGCTGATTCATAACAAACAGTGAGGCATGTTAAGCACAATAAAATCGGGGTTTATTCCTAGCTTGGTTCTTTACTACTGTGTGATTTTTTTTTTTAAGAAACGGAACCACTCTGATCCTCAATTTCATCCTGTGTAAAAACGCATACTTGGCATAATTACTGTGAAAGTTGACAACAGGTTCAAGAGTCTGATGCAAGGCAGGCCCTTAAGGAATGGTGACTTAGTACTCTCATTTATCCAGAAACCTTCTGTGTTTCCACTGGAGCCAGCGTTGCTAAGGGCCTCATCAGCACTCACCCAAGAAGCCATAAGTTGTTAACCGATCTCACTGCTTCCTTCCTCTCTCCTCCACCTGAGCCACAGAGGCTCTAACAAATAAATCTGGAAGCATGTCTTTTCCATGTTCACAGGCTGTTGATGGCTCTCTGCAGCCTGCAGGGCAGAGTCTTCCTCTGCAGGGCCAGGCTGCAGTGATGGAGGCCAGGACACAGACCCCCACAGAGGACAGCACTCTTCCCTCTAACTGCTGTCTGCCACCAACCATCAGCTGTTTTTAGAATTGCTTCAGCTAAAAAGAGCTGCTTTAACCAAAGTCACCCCTGCTGGGGGAGCCCACAACCACTGACGGGCCAAAGCGTGGGCATAAAATCCTGGCCCTGTCACCCCCAACTCGGGATACCTCCGAAGAGCTGACCAGCTTCAGAATGCCCAGGGGGTCACGTGAGGCTTCATTAGGACTGCACCCAAGCCAGATGCTCCTCTGTTCAGCCCGTCTTTCTTTCTTTCTTTCTTTCTTTCTTTCTTTCTTTCTTTCTTTCTTTCTTTCTTTCTTTCTTTCTTTCTTTCTCTCTCTCTCTCTCTCTCTCTCTCTCTCTCTCTCCCTCCCTCCCTCCCTCCCTCCCTCCCTCCCTCCTTCCTTCCTTCCTTCCTTCCTTCCTTCTCCTTCCTTCCTTCTTCTTTCTTTCTTCCTTTCTTTCCTCTTTCTTTCTTTTTTTCTTTCTTTCTTTTCCTTTCTTCATTCCTTTCTTTTTCTTTCTTTCTTTCTTTCTTTCTTTCTTTTCTTCCTTTTCTTTCTTTCTCTCTTTCTTTCTTTCTTTCTTTCTTTCTTTCTTTCTTTCTTTCTTCCTTTCTTTCTTTCTTTCTCTTTCCTTCCTTCCTTCCTTCCTTCCTTCCTTCCTTCCTTCCTTCCTTCCATCTGCTCCCCTCCCCAGATGCTGATCCCCAGGGCATTCCCTAATCAGGTGCTCCCTAATAAAGCTCCCCCTTGCTAATTTCTACCTCAGACTCCGTGTCCTAAGAAACAACTTGCAGCACAGACTACCTCTCTTGACTTGTGCACCACCTCTGCTGTCTGACATGTGTGAAACATCTTTCCTTCCAAATAAGCCATTTGCTTCCCCAACTCTCTGCTGTTACATCATAACACTCACCCGTACCAGAGGCCCCTTGAAACTTGGCAGCCTCGGGGCGCCTGGGTGGCTCAGTCGGTTGAGTGTCTGACTTTGGCTCAGGTCATGACCACCAAACCACCTTTCGTGAGTTCGAGCCCCACGTCGGGCTCTGTGTGTCAGCTCAGAACCTGGAGCCTGCTTCAGATTCTGTGTCTCCCTCTCTCTCTGCCCCTCCCCCACTCCATCTGTCCATCTTTCTCTCTCTCTCACACACATACAATAAACACTATTAAATAAAAAATAAAGAAAGAAACTTGGCAGCCTAGAGAGCTCCAACTCCTCCAATAGCTTCAGAACGAACAGTACCTCCTCTGAGAAGCCTCTCCTGATTGTCCCAGGCAGAGTTAAGCTCTGAGTCTGGAAGGCCTGTTTACGTCTCTGTACAGTGTTGATTGTACTATATATATTTTTAATTTTTAAAAAATGTTTTATTTTTGAGAGAGAGAGAGATAGAGCACAAGCGGGGGAGGGGCAGAGAAAGAGAGGGAGACACAGAATCCAAAGCAGGCTCCAGGCTCTGAGCTGTCAGCACAGAGCCCAACGCAGGGCTCGAACCCACAAACCATGAGATCAGGACTTGAGCCAAAGCAGGACGCTCAACTGACTGAGTCCCCCAGGCGCCCTGAAGCTTACACTCTAAATAAGGTAGACAGTCAGTAAAAAGATGAAACTAAATATGTCATTATTAGGTGCTATAGGGAAAAATTTAAGGGGTGTGTGCAGAATTTTGGGGTTGCTGTTTTAGCTGGGGTGGCCAGGCAAGGTCTCCTTGAGAAGGTGCCATCTAAGTGAAAACCTGAAGGAAGGGTGGGGGACCCCTGCAAACAGCTGAGAGAAGGGCATTCTAGAAAGAAGGCACAGCAAGTGCAAATGCCCTGCAGCAGGCATGTGCTTATCATGCCTGAGGAACAGAAGCCAGCAAGCCTGGAAGAGAATGAGCAAAACGGAAGATGAGCCGGAGCGACCACAGGGCCAGAGCACGCTGGGGTTTGCGGAGCACTGCAGGGAATTTGGCTTTAGCTCGTTGGGTGGCGAGCAGAGGAGGAACGTGACTTGGCTGAGGTCTTAATGGGATTGCTCTGCACACTGCACTGGGAATGGACCGACATGGGCCAGGGAAGAATCAGGACAAACAGGCAGGAGGCTGTGACAACCACCGAGGGGAGAGATGATGGTGGTTTGGATGATGGGAGCTGGGAGGCAGTGAGAAGTGACTGGACTCTGGACATCATAAAGAGAAAGACACGGTTTCCTATGGATTGGGTGTGGGGTGCGAAAGAAAAGAATCAAGGATAAGCCTGACATGTGGGGCCTCAGATGGGGGAGTCAAGGCTGCCTCTATTGAGAGAAAGGTGCCTTCAAAAGAAACTGTTCCAGTAGAAGTTCAAGAATTTATCTTATATGTGTAAAGTTTGAGACAGGAAACCAGGAGGGGGCGGGGAGGCAAGTTCTGTAAGCCTGGCTAGCATACAGAAGCTAGTAAAACAGACACAAATCAACAACACTTACTGAGAGCTGGGTGTGTGTCGTGCACTGTTCAAATTACACAATTCTCCCCAAACCTGCAAGGAACAAACTATGACTCTTCCAAAGTGCGAGGAGGAAACTGAGACTCAGCAAGGTTACATAACCTGCCTGAGGTCACACAGCAGGTAAATGGCAAACCGGGACTTGAGCCCAGCATTGTACGGCCTGTACTTTTCACCCTGAAGCTCTGATATTTGTCAATAATGTCACCATTTTTGTTTTTCTTCTCTGACTCCATCCTCACCACGCCAATAACTACAGTTATTAAGCACTAACTATGCTGTGGCACTGCTCTAAGTGCTTCCTATTTAGTATTCTCAGTGAACTCATCTGTAGGCACAGAGACGCAAAGTAACTTAGCACAGTCACACAGCCAATACAGAGGAACGGGTATTTGAACTCAAAGTCTGACCCCTTGGCCCACATTCTTCCTCATTATATATATACATATATATATATTTTTTTTAATATGAAATTTATTGTCAAATTGGTTTCCATACAACACCCAGTGCTTATCCCAATAGGTGCCCTCCTTGACGCCCATCACCCACCCACCTCTCCCTCCCACTTTCCATCAACCCTCAGTTTATTCTCAGTTTTTTTAAGAGCCTCTTATGGTTTGGCTCTCTCCCTCTCTAACTTTTTTTCCCCTTCCCCTCCCCCATGGTCTTCTGTTAGGTTTCTCAGGATCCACCTAAGAGTGAAAACATACGGTATCTGTCTTTCTCTGTATGACTTATTTCACTTAGCAGAACACTCTCCAGTTCATCCACGTTGCTACAAAAGGCCAGATTGCATTCTTTCTCATTGCCACATAGTATTCCATTGTGTATACAAACCACAATTTCTTTATCCATTCGTCAGTTGATGGACATTTAGGCTCTTTCCATAATTTGACTATTGTTGCAAGTGCTGCTATAAACACTGGGGTACAAGTGCCCCTATGCATCAGCATTCCTGTGTCCCTTGGGTAGATTCCTAGCAGTGTTATTGCTGGGTCAACGACATGGGAGCCACTGAAGGATTGTGAGAAGAAGACTGACATGATATGAGGTAAAAAGGTCCCACTGGCTACTGTGTTGACAAGAGACTGCAGGAGGCCATGGTCAGAAGTAGGGAGACCACTAAAGGCTGAGGTGATGGTGCCTAGAACAGAATGGTTATGGTGGACTGGAGAGGAGCTGCATGTTCTGGGCAGCACCTGGCATTCGTTCACTTGCTCATTCATTCATTCACTCACTCATTCCTTGGGTGTCTGCTTTGGGCCATTCATAGAGGCAGTTCCATTCCCTCCTGCATGAGGCTCTGTACTAGCAGCCAAGGATTGAGTGGGGTTAAGACAGGCACAACCCGCACCCTCACGGGTCTTACCACCTCACCAGGAAGGAGACAGGAAACTAACGACTACATGCATGCATTCTGAAGGAGGTCAGGTTTAATGGGGCGTGCATCAGGGGAGCCAATCCACTGTGTGTCCAAATTGAGTTCAGCTAACATACGGCTTGTAGGAACCCAATGAGAGAGTCACTCACTCAGGGGACAGCACGTCTGAAGGTAAAGTTAGAAAAGTCGTGAACAAGCACTCAGACAGAGAGCAGCTGGGCCGCCAGAGAATTTGTGGTAATCTAAGTCTGCACCGAAGGACACTGCTGGAGGATTTGGTGGGGAGGTGGGAAAGAAGGGTGGGGTCAGAAGGAGGGCCCCTGATGGACGCTCACCATGGGTCCACTCTTCTATGTATCAAACTCCTTCCTGCTCCATGCCCCCCACTTCCCTAGAAAACCTCAAGTCCTCCTCCTGGAAGTCCAAGTATGGACACTCTGTCAATAGTATTCAGTCTGCAAAACTTTCTGTCAATTAAATTTCACAAAGGACAAGTTTGCGAGGTGAACCATCGGCAAATTCCTGGGTGTTCCCAGGGGTGGCACGTTCTCTCTCTGGCTCCGTGACTGCACCTAAAACACGGATGGGAGGCCTAATGAGATCAAGTGTCATCTCCAGAGCTCAAAGTTTCCAGTTTTCTTCCTCTAATCTCAGACTAATAGACAACTGCAGTAACATTCACATACCACATGACACTGGGGCTCACAACATCCTCACACGCCTTACGTACCATGCATACGACACTCCTTTCAACAACACCCTATGATGCACAAATTTCCCAGGAGACATGAACACACGTGTCTGCCATGGATGAGAATATTCACAACAGCTCCAAGTTATAAGCAACCCAAGTTCCATCAGTAGCAGAATCATTAAACAAATAATCATACAAAAGAACAGTTCGCAGCAGTGGAAAAGAACTGTGATATGACAGATGAATCTCAAAGACATTATGTTTAGAGAAAAAAGCAAACAAAAGAATATGTATCCCATGATTCTATCATATAAGTGTAAAAAAGACGACACACAAACATCTAATGATACAGACTGGGAAAGCAATAACCTCTTAGTGGGGTATTGACTGGAAAGGAACTTGAGGAAAACTTCTGGGATGGTGATAATGCTCCACATCTTTTCTCTAATTTTTTTGTATTTATTTTTGAGAGAGAGAGAGGCAGAGAGGGAGACACAGAATCCAAAGCAGGCTCCAGGCTCCAAGCTGTGAGCACAGAGCCTGATGAGGGGCTCAAACACATGAACCGTGAGATCATGACCTGAACTGAAGTCAGACGCTTAACCGACTGAGCCTCCCAGATGTCCTACTCCACATGTTGATTTGGGTGATTGTCACCGAAGTACATACGTATGTAAAAATTCATTCAGCTGTACGGTTAAGATTAACGTAGTTTGCTTTATGTCTGCTATCCCTTAATTTAAGAGTAAATTTTTTAAAAATTCTATAAGGTGATTATTAATTAACAGAAGGAGAAAAGCATATGATTGTAATGGTCTCAAAATAATACAAAACCTTTGCTGATGCAAGCTATTAATGTTGTCTTTTACACACCAAATCCCATTAGTTTTTCTACACACAATGACAACTTGATATGTAACAGACCTGCCCCCTCCCCAACCAACCCTGAACAGGCAATATTCCCTTGGTATATGATCCCAGAGAACTGTGTGCATTTTCCTCAGTTTAAAGTAGCACACCGTTATGCTGATTATTTAATTAATGTCAGTCTCGGGGCGCCTGGGTGGCGCAGTCGGTTAAGTGTCTGACTTCAGCCAGGTCACGATCTCGCGGTCCGTGAGTTCGAGCCCCGCGTCGGGCTCTGGGCTGATGGCTCAGAGCCTGGAGCCTGTTTCCGACTCTGTGTCTCCCTCTCTCTCTGCCCCTCCCCCGTTCATGCTCTGTCTCTCTCTGTCCCAAAAAAATAAATAAACGTTGAAAAAAAATTTTTTTAATTAATGTCAGTCTGCCCCACTGGGCTGTGAAATCTGGGATGACGTCTTTACTCCCTGGGATCTCCAACCTCTTTACTAAGTGCCTATGGTGTGGAAGGTGCTCAATAAATATGTATTTAGTGAATGATGGCAACTAGGAATAAACTGAGAAGTCTATATATGGAACATTTAGCGAGGCTTGAACAAAACATTAAAGAAAAGCCAGGATCATAACACCCATTTCATTTCATGAGTCTTATCTTTTACCTTTATTTTTTTGTAATCTTTAAAAAATGGGGAAAAATATGAAAAACTCTATCAAAGAACATAGCACATGTGAGGTCAGACGGCAAGACCCGACTCTGGTTAAGTCTACCGAAAGCATAGAGACCACATGCTGGCTACGCTTAAATTAAGCTCAATCTTAATAAGGAAATATTAACTAGAAAACCCCCAGATGTTTGGAAATGTAAAAATATACTTCTCAAAAATTCATGAGTCAAGTGGAAATTACCATGGAAATTATAAAGTAATTTGAACTGAATAATAATGAAAATATGACATATTAAAATTTGTGTGGGAAGAGTAGACTCAAGATGGTCACGCAGGAAGCTCCTGAACTCCCCCCTTCCCACGGACACAATACACCTAACACTACGTAT
The DNA here is from genome assembly GCF_018350175.1 of Felis catus. Classification (NCBI taxonomy): domain Eukaryota; kingdom Metazoa; phylum Chordata; class Mammalia; order Carnivora; family Felidae; genus Felis; species Felis catus. The sequence goes on along the minus strand of NC_058371.1, from coordinate 199,591,826 downwards.
GGAACAATTCCCTCTGAAGGGAACAAAGAAACTGATGAACAGAGCCCCCAGCACAAGGGGCAGACCAACATGGGTAGAAGAGGCAGAGATACAGTCATGCTAAGAAACAAAACCAAACCACAGGCCCAGAATTCCATGGCCACGAGGGATCTCAAAGGAATAGAACTTTCCCCGAGGAGCGAGAGATTCAAGATCCACAGTAGGCACCCCAACCCTTAGATCCTGCACAGGAGAGACAAGCCCCCACAACAGCTGGCTTTGAAAACCAGTGGGGAGAATGTCCAGGAAAACTATGGAACATAAGGAAAAGGAAAGTCCTGCTCTTCAAGGGCTTGTGCAGAGATTCACTTGACCCAGCAACCAGTGCAAGTATCAAAAAGTACATATGCTATAGGTGAAGGAGAAGTACCTACTAATCTTGAAGTGCCTGCTTAAGAGGCAGAAAGCAAGTGGGCCTCTCTCTGGGGACTGAGACTCCAGAAGCAGCCATTTTAGCTGCCATTTTTGTTATCTTGTGCCTTGCTGATCTCGGAGGTGGCAGATGCTATTCCAAATCCTCCCACTGCTGGTGCCCAGGAGTGCATCCTGCTGAGAGCCCTGCATGACCTTGTGCCTTGGCCAGGCCTTGCAGCCAACAGGATGATAACCCTATCCACCAGCATGCCCACAGCAGCCACAGCTGGGCCTTGCAGCCAGCTGGGTCATGGGCCACCCCTGCCCACCAGCACACCCACAGTACTCATGACTCCATCACAACAGGAGGGTCCACGTGGCCCACACAAGAGACATGTTTGGAGCACCCTGCTCTGGTGGACAGAGGGGATAGTGCTTCTGGGCCCCATAGGACATCTCCTACATGAGACCACTCCTTCCAGATTAGAAGATGTAGCTAAACAGCTAACAAACAAAAATACAGAGAGTCTGGCAAAATGAGGAGATAGAGGAATATGTTCCAAGTGAAAGAATAAAACAAAATCTCAGAAAAAGAAGTAAATGAAATGGAGATAAGCAATATACTCAGTAAAGAGTTCAAAGCAATGGTTGTGGAGATGCTTACTAAAGTTGGGACAAGAATGGATGAACAGAGTCAGAAGTTCAGACAAAGAGAAAACATAAAAAAGTACCAATCAGAGCTGAAAAATGTAACAACAGAGATGGGAATAAACAAAAGATTAGATGATACAGAAGAATGATCAGCAATCTGAAAGACAGGGTGGTAAAAATCACCTACACTGAACAGCAAGAGAAATAGAAATTTAAAAAAAATAGTTTGAAGGATTTCTGAGACAACATCAAGCACAGAACATTCACATTTATAGGGTCTCAGAAGGACAAGGAAGAGAAAGAAAGGGGCAGAAAACTTATTTGAAGAAATAATAGCTGAAAGCTTCCCTAACCTGGGTAAGGAAACAGACATCTGGGTCCAGGAAGCACAAAAATTCCCAAAAGAGATGAACCCGAAGAGATCCACACCAAGACACATAATGATTAAAATGTCAAAAATTAAAGATATGAAGAGAATATTAAAAGTTGCAAGATTCCCGTGGTTCATTGCGGCAATCTATCCCCAAAACCAAGAGCACACTTTACACATTGTATGTTAGCCAATTTGACAATAAATTATATCAAATAAATAAATAAATAAATCTAAAAAAAAAAAAGTCCGTGATTCTTAAGTAAATTCCATGGATTGAGTCCATAAATCTGAGTAAATATTTTGATTTCACACCACACGCACACACACACACACACACACACACACACACACACACACAAAGCTGCAGAAGAAAAGCAAGTAGTTATGTATCAGCCAACCCCATAAAACTGTCAGTTGATTTCTCAGCAGAAACTTTGTAGGCCAAAAGGGATATACATGATATACTCAAAGTGCGGGGGAAAAAAAAAAAAGGAAAAAAACAAGCAAGAATACACTACCTGGGAAAGCTAGAATTGAGAATTGCAAGGGACACAGAGTTTCCCAGACAAGCAAAAAGCTAAAGTACTTCATCATCACTAAACTGGCTTTATAAGAAATATTAAAAGTATGTCTTTAAGTAGAAAGGAAAATCCCATTATTAGAAATAAGAAAACATGAAAGAAAAAATCTCACTGCGAAAGGTAAACATACAGTGAAGGTAGTGGTTCAACCACTTGGGAAGCTAATATGAAGGGTAAAAGCCAAAAAGTAGTAAAATCAACTATATCTACAATAATTAAGTAATGCACAAAATAAAAATATATAGAATATGACATCAAAAACATACAATATGGAGAGAGTAAAAATGTAGTGCTTTTATAATGTGTCTGAACTTAAGTGATTTCCAACTTAAAATAGATTATTTGTTCTAGTGTTTGTGTTAGATTAGTTGAGAAAGTACTGGACACCATTATTTAAGAACGATTTCAATTTCCCAAAGGCAATTCAGCTGTAAATACTATATTTGAAGTAATTTTTCTACATACGTAAAATTTGAGAATAAATAAATACTGCTGTATAATATGTTGTTACATATGAATCTTACGATAATCACAAACCAAAAACCTATACCAGAAATACAAGAGAGAGAGAGAGAGAGAGAGAGAGAGAGAGAGAAATCCAAACCTAACACTAAAGAAAGTGATCACATGATGAGGGATGAGAGCAAGAGAAGAAAAAAGGAACAGTAAAGAGCTACAAAAACAACCAGAAAACAATTAGCAAAATTGTAATAAATACATATCTATCAATAGTTTAACCTTCAATGTAAATGGACTAAAGGCTCCAATCATGTGCCTTTGTGCATACAAAAGACTCACTTCAGATCTAAAGATACATACAGACTGAAGGTGAAGGGATGGAAATAAAATATTCCATGTAAATGGAAATGAAAAAAAAGAAAAGCTAGGGTAGCAATGCTTATAACAGACAAAAGAGAATTTAAAACAAAGACTGTAACAAGAGATAACAAAGGGCATTACATAATGATAGAGATCAATCCAAAAAGAGGATATAACAATTTCAAACATGTATGGACCCAATATAGAAGCACATAAATATGAGCAAATTTAATGAACACAAAGGGAGAAATAGTAATACAATAATAGTAAGGGATGTTAATACCCCATTTACATCATCTGGATATATATTCCAGACAGAAACTGATAAAGATACATTGGCATTAAATGACACATTAGACCACACGGACTTAACAGATAAACACATAACATTCCACCCCAAAACAGCAGAATACACATTCTTCTCAAGTTCACATGGAATATTCTTCAAGAGAGATCATTTGCTAAACCACAAAATAAGTACCAATAAATTTTAGGAAGGCTGAAATCATATCAAAGATCTTCTCAGACAACAATGATATGAAACTAGAAATTGATTACAAAAAAAAAAAACCTGGAAAAGGCACAAACATGTGATGACTATACAGCCAATGGGTCAACACAGAAATCAAAGAGGAATCCAAAAAATACCTGGAGACAAATGAAAGTGAAAACACAACATTCCAAAATCTGTGGGATACCGTTAAAAGCAGTTCTAAGAGGGATGCTTATAGCAATGCTTATAGCTCAACTAATAAGAAAAATCTCAAATAAACACTCTAAACTTACATCTAAAGGAACTAGAAAAAGAACAAACAAAACTCATAGGAAGAAGGAAGTAACAAGTATCAAAGTAGAAATACATGAAATAGAGACTAAAAGAAAAAAAAAAACAAGAAAAAAGATTAATGAAACCGAGAGCTGGTTAAAACAATAAACAAAACAATAAACACAATTGATAAACTGTTAGCCAGACTCATTAAGAAAAGAGAGGGCCCCAATAAATAAAATCATAAATAAAGAGAATTTACAACCAATACCACAGAAATATAAAGAATCATGAGAGTACTATGAACTATTGTATGCCAACAAACTGGGCCATCTAGAAAAAAATGGATAAATTCCTAAAAACATAAAATCTTCCAAGGGTAACTCAGGAAGAAATAGAAAATCTGAACAGACTGATTACTAGCAATGAAATTGAATTCGTAATTTAAAAAACTCCAAAAAACAAAAGTCCAGGGCCAGATGGCTTCACAAGTGAATTCTACCAAACATTTAATAGTTAATACCTATCCTCCTCAAATTATTCCAAAAACTTAAAGAGGAATGCTTACAAACTTATTCTATGAATCCAGCATTACCCCAATAACAAAACCAGACAAAGACACTATTAAAAAAAGGAAATTATAGCCAGTATCTCTAATGAATCCAGATGCAAAACTCTTCCTCAACAAAATATTAGCAAACTAAATTCAACAATACCTTAAAAGGATGACACACCATGATCAAGTGGGATTTGTTCCATTTATGCAAGGATGTTTCAGTATTTGCGAATCAAATAATGTGATTGCCACATTAAACAATAAAGGGTAAAAATTATATGACCATCTCAATAGATGAAGACAAAGCATTTGACTAAATGTAATAGCAATTTATGATAAAAACTCTCAACAAAGTGAGTTTAGAGGGAACTAAACATACTTCAACATAATAAAGGCCGGATATGACAAGCCCACAACTAACATCTTAATGGTGAACAGCTGAAAGCATTTTTTTCTAAGAAGGATGCCCACTCTTGCCACTTCATTCAACATAGTACTAGAAATCCTAGCCAGAGCAATTAGGCAAGGAAAAGAAATAAAAGACATCCAGATCAGAAAGGAAGAAGTAAAACTCACTATTGCAGATGGCATAATTGTGTATGTAAAAAACCTAAAGCACCCACCAAAGACATATGAACAGGGTACAAAATTAATATGCAAAAATCAGTTGCATTTCTATACACTAAGAATGAACTTAGAAAGAGAAATTGAGAAAACAGTTCCATTTACAATTGTATCACAAAGAATGGGATACCTAGGAATAAATTTAACTCAGGAGGTAAAAGAACTGTATTCTGAAAACTATAAGACGTTGATGAAACAAATTGAAAATGATACAAACAAATGGAATGATACATAATGGTCCGTGGGTTAGAAGAATTAATACTGTTAAAATGTCCACACTACCCAAAGTAATCTACAGATTCAATGCAATTCCTTTCAAAATACCAATGGCATTTTTACAGGACTACACCATATAATCGCGACATTTGTACAGAACCACAAAAAAGCCTAATTGCCAAAGTATTCTTGAGAAAGAAGATCAAAGTGGAGGTATCGTGCTCCCAGATTTCAGACAATCCTACCAAGCTATAGTAATCAAAACAGTATGGGAGTGACACAAAAACAGACATAGAGATCAACAGAAGAGACAGCCCAGAAATAAACCCATGTTTATATGGTCAATTAATCTATGACAAAAGAGGCAATAATATACAAGGGAGAATGATAGTCTCTTGAATAAATGGCGTTGGGAAAACAGGACAGCTACATGCTAAAGAATAAAAATGGACCACTTCCTTACACATATGCAAAAATTAAATCAAAATGAATTAGTGACTTAAATGGAAGATCCCAAATCATAAAACTCCTGGAAGAAAACCTAGGCAGTAATATCTTAGTGATTTTTTTGGTTCTATCTTCGTAGCTAAGGAGAACAAAAGTAAAAATAAACAACTGGGATTACATTAAACGAAAAAGCTTTTGCACAGCAAAGGAAACCACCAACCAAATGAAAAAGCAATCTCCTGAACGGGAGAAAAAAACTTGCAAATGATACCCTCAATAAGAGATGAACATCCAAAATATATAAAGAACTCATATAACTCAATATAAAAAATCAATCTGATTAAAAAATGGGAAGAGGGCCTGAACAGACATTTTTCCACAAAAGACATGCAAACGGCCAACAGGCACATAAAAAGATGCTCAACATCACTAATCATCAGGGAAATGCAAATCAAATCCATGGTGAGATATCTCACACTTGTCAGAATGACTAGTATCAAAAGGACAAGAAATAACAAGTGTTGACAAGGTTGTAGAGAAAAATGAAACCTTGTTCACTGTTGGCGGAAATGAAAATAGGTACAGCCACTGTGGGAAACAATATGTACGCTCCTCAGAAAATTAAGACTAGAACAACCATACAATACAGCAATTCTACTTCTAGGTATTTGTCCTCAGGAAATGAAAACACTAATTTAAAAAGACATATTCATCTCTATAATCACAGTGTTATTTAAAATAGCCAAGATATGGAAGCAACCTAAGTGTCCATCAGTAGGTGTATAAATAAAGATGCTGTAGTATATATGTGCAAGGGAATATTACTCAGCCATGAAAAAGAATGAGATCTTGCCATTTACAACAATATGGACAGAGCTAGAGAGTATTATACTAAGTGAAATAAGTTGGACAGAGAAAGACAAATACCATATGATCTCACTCATATGTGGAACCTAAAAACCAAAATGAAGAAACAATATTCTGTTTAGAAGGTAGAGAATATTCTATATACAATATAGAGAACAAACTGATGCCTGTCAGAAAGGAGAAGGTGGAAGAATGGATAAAATTGGTGAACGGGATTAATAGGGTCAATCTTCTAGTTACGAAAATTCATGGTGATGTAATGCACAGCATAGGGAATATAGTCAATAAAACTGTCACAACTTTGTATAATGACAGATGGTAACTAGACTTATTGTAGTGACAATTTCATACTGTATGCAAATACAGAATCACTATGTTGTATACCTGAAATGAAAACAATATTATCAATTATTCTTCAATAAGAATAATAAAATTTGTGATTTAGATAAAGCAATGCTTAGAAGAAAATTACAGCCTTACGTGCATTGTTAGGGAAACAAATGCTAAAAATCAATGATATACTGTACAGCTAAAGAAATCAGAAAAAGAGCATTAGAAGTCACAATTATGAAATAATTTTGTAAAAGGCAGAATCAGTGAAATAGAAACAAATGCCCAATATTAAAGACAAATGAAAAATAAAAGTTAGTTTTTGGAAACCACATAAAATTGATAAACCTCTGGTAACATTTATTTTAAAAATAGGAAAAAGACCCAAACAACATCAGGAATGAAAGAGGCATCCTTACAGATCCTACAGACACTAAAACTATCATAAAGAAGTTTCATAAATTAACTTGTGACAATAAATTTGAAAATCTTGGATGAATTTAAACTCTAGAGAAACATAGCTTACCAAAACTAATACATGAGGAAATAGAAAATCTGAGTAGTCCTATATCTATGAAAGAAATTATAAACATTTTGCCAGGTTCAGAGGATTCCAGATGAAAAAGCCTCTGCCCTTTCCCCAGAGAAATGCTCTGTCTCAAAAATAAATCTAGTCAGAGGAACAGGCTTAGTTCTACGAAGGCTTTCTTCAGACAGAGGTGGAGGGGAGGACGCTCTAAGGCAGAGGGAACATAACCATCCAAGAAGCAACAGCAAGTGGATGAACCCTGTGCAGCGTCCTGGGTTCTCCAGAGGATTTCCAGGAGATAGCACTGGAAAAGGATGTTAAGACCAAATTTTGTAGATCCTGACAAGTTAGAGTGAAGAGCCTGTAATTATTTTGGTAGGTGTTTTGGAGCCCAGGAGCAGAACAAGAAATCCTTAGGAATACAAAGGTGGAAGTAGTGGCAGAAGGATTAAAAGAAGAAATGATTAGAGAGAAAGGGAAATGGTGACCAGGCATGAGGTTACAACAATTAGGGTGAGACAGAAAGAAACTAACATTAATTCAGATCCTACTGAAAGCCAGGCAATATACCAGGCACTGCATTAGTCACGGCATGTAGCTCTCATACCGATTCTATGATATTACTGCCTCTGTTTTGCAGGTGGGGAGACCAAGTCAAGGGCGAAAAAGAGCTTGCTTAAGATCATACAGGTTTAGAAGTGGGACGACTGAGATTGGTATCCAGGGGTGAGTCCAGCCCAGGTTCTTTCTCTTCATTCTTTTCTCCTCTCCTAAAAGTGAATGAGTGACATTAACAGCCTAGGGTAGACGGCGTGGGTAAGTATAACAGAGTGGACAGGCAGGGAAAGAGATCAGCGAAAGGGCTAGGGACAAAGGAAGACACAGGGCTGAAGGAGGTACACATCATCTACCTGCCCAGTATCATTCTCTGAGATGAAGTACAGCAGCACTGGTGGTTGTTACCATGGGTACAGAAGATGATCCAGCTTCTTCCAGTGGGAACAGATAATGGGACACTGTGCCCATGAGTTCAGTTTTACTTTCTGTAAAATCAGGATTGGAGCTGCTTTCACAGGGTTCTTGTAAGAAGCAGAGATTCCTTGCCCAGCATGTCTATTACAGGTCCCAGCATAAGGCAGACACTCACAAAATGGATCTATTGTGATCACTAATAACAGATGCCCAATAGGAATTTACGTCAGGGGAAAAGGGATAAAGGGCATTGACTCTGAGCATAGAAAAGCATCTCATCACAGAAACTCCTCCTTTCCTGTCCTGTTCCTGGAAGTGAGGAGGGAGCCCTGCAGCCTACAGTCACCTGGGTTAGGCTTTGCCATAGACTGGTTGGAGATCTCCAGACTGAAGAAGTTCAAAGAGGGTGAACTTGATAACATAATTCTTAAACATACCCATTTACAACTTGTATCCCCCCATGGACATCACCTACCCTCTGCATAACCTACTGAGAAGCAGCGAGAGCAGGATTATCAGTCTTATATCCCAGGTAAGGGAACCGGTGCTTATGTAAGGCTTGCCCTCTTATCAAATGTCACAAAACAAGTTAGTGGGAGAGCCAGGCTGAGAACTCAGGTGTTCAGACCCTGGGAAACAAGGCTGTTAACCTACCCCTGTGCTTGATATCTGGATCAAAGAAGAGTGAAACCATGCTGTGAGAATTATTTTGATAAACACTACGACTATGATTTATTATGAGTTTTATGTTGCTTTGGGCTTTTGCTAGCCCCTGAAGATACAGATATATTTCCCCTTACTTCAATAGAATAACTGCCATCTTATCTTCTTGCAATTTTGTAATTAAATTTTTTTCTCACTTCCACTAAGCTGTAAGCTCGTTAAGAGCCAGAGCCACACTTAAGTGGTTCAACCACACTATGTCCCTGGTGTTCAATATAGGCTCTGACACACAGTATCCATTGAATAGTCTGCAAAGAAAGGAAAGAAAAAGGGAGAGAGGAAGGAAAATGGAAGGAGAGAAGGAAAGAGGAAAGGAGAGTTGTTGGAGTTTGGGTTCTAGAAGCAGAATTCCTGAGTCTGAATCCCATTTCTCACCAATGGGAACCTTGGAAAGGCCACTTATCTGCCTAAAGAATCTAGACGTTCAGGGACCAACCTCCAACCGGCACTGTAGATGCGCTCCACTGAATCTACCTTGCAGACGAGGGCACAGGCTCATGGGATTTTGGAACACACTGAGGTTTTATGGTGAGGCTGTGACGGAGCCTGGCTCCAAAGCCTTTGCTCCCCCATCTCAGCCTACAGCCTCCCCAATTATGGTAGAAAACAGACAGACCCTTTCCCTATTAACTGCACTTGGGGGAGGCAGGTTTTCCAAGGTGACCAAACCTCCAGTGACAGAGCTGACAGCAGAATATTTGGGACACTATAAAGGCACCACTCAATTTAACATGAAAGTTTTCAGTGACTCATTTTAGGAAGAAGGCCAGGTACTTGCTTCTATCAGCTGGGATTAGGAAAAGGAATCAGAGTAGGACAGTCCTGGGAGCAAATGATAGCACACGAATCACTGATGCCTTTATTCCTGACCACGGGCAAGAAACACAGCATTCGTTCATTCCGATCCATCCTTTGAAAGTGAATAATGAGGCTGAGAAGTCTTCGAATGTGACGATGACACCTGCTTCTTTCACCCTTCCCATCAATTACAATAAGACATCTTTTAATGAGCTCTACTCTACGGAAGTTTCATATAAATTAGAAACAACACTCGCCTCTGGCTCCTTACTTCTAAACAAACCATGCTCTTTGCTGCCTGAGACATCTCACATATCACAGTGGATGGATCACGGACTTGGAAGCTCCTGGTTGAACTCTAATTCGGAGAAGGATGAGTCATTCATTTGATTATTCATTATTGGTCTCTGCTCTCAAGGAGCTCAGAAATGGGTGGAAGTTTCAGATAGGTAAGCCAGTAGTTTTTAGAAGGTGTGGTGAGTGACCTGACAGAGGCGAACCTAGGGGACTCTGAGAGTTCAGTGGAAGCAACGATGAAAACAAGAGTTAGTGGGGTTGGGGTGGGCAGTCAGGGAGGTCTTCCTGGAGGAAGTGAGGGACAGATGAACAGGAGTGGACTAGGAAAAGAAACAGACCACAAGAGACTCTTACATACAGAGAACAATCTGAGGGTTGATGCGGGGAGGGTGGGGGAGAGGGAAAAATGGGTGATGGGCATTGAGGAGGGCACCTGTTGGGATGAGCACTGGGTGTTGTACGTGAGTGACGAACCACGGGAATCTGCCCCCAAAACCAAGAGCACACTTTACACACTGTATGTTAGCCAATTTGACAATAAATTATATATTTTTTTAAAAAGTTAAAGTGGGCACCTGGGTGGCTCTGTCGGTTAAGCATCGACTTCGGCTCAGGTCATGATCTCACAGCTCGTGAGTTCGAGCCCCGCGTCGGGCTCTGTGCCGTCAGCTCGGAGCCTGGAACCTGCTTTGGATTCTGTGTCTCCCTCTCTCTCTCTGCCTCTCCCCTGCTCTCTCTCTCTCTCAAAAATAAATAAAACATTAAAAAATAATAATAAATAAAAAAGTTAAAGCAATAGAGGGCAAGGCATTTCAGGTGGAGGAGGAACACACCGAAAGGCAAGAATTTGAGCCTTGTTACCCTGGAGGATACGCGTGGGGAAGGGTTGCAGCTGAGGAGAACCGCAAAGACCAGATCACTTGGGATCTAGAGTGCCTGCTCAGGGCTTGGACTTTATCCTGTGAGACACGCGTGACAGCAGATTCTGAAGGGGTGAAATTCGATGAGCACAATTGTGGTCAGTTAGGTGGGTCACTGTGGAGGCACCTGGAGACCAAACTGGAAAACATTTCAGTGCCCTGGGACTGGGAAGGATTACAGGCTTCGGAGCTGTGATGATCTAATTAAGGATGTTGCACCGAAATGGAGAAAAGAGATCACGTCCCAACATCTGCAAAACTGTTTACTAAGGAGTACGTTAGATAGAGCAGAGATAGTATCGGGAAAGGAGTGTCCAGTGATGCACACAAGTAAAAGAAGATTTTAAAAAGGTTAGATGTAATCAATTTAGCTTCAGATGTTTACACACCGATGGCAGAAGGAAGAAAAGAAAACAGGCTTTGTGGTCACAGACCACGGGTGCTTTCCTCTCTGCCTGCTTACAATTTCATGTCATCAGCAAACTGTCCGTGATGCTTTACTATTTTTCAGAGGAGAGGAGTGGAGCTTGGAGAGGCGGCCAAGGTCACCGGCTGAGCAGGCCGCAGAGCCAAGACCAAGCAAAGGTTTATGTGACTGGAAATCCCATTCTCATCCCTTATGCCACTGCCACAGGCAAAGAGGCACTTTATAATGGACTGGGTGCGCCAATGGCCCCTATGTGTTGATAGCCCCTCTCCCCACACCGTAACTCCCCACACCGACCTCCAGCCGCCATGTGACCTGCACTGGCCAAGGGGACCACAGCACCCGTGACGCTGTGGGACTTGCGGCCTGCTCGTGTGCCGGGGCTTACCCTCCACTGACTCTGCCCTGGGAGTGATCCTGAGCTAGCCGGCTGGAGGGGCGGGGGACACGTGGCCCAGGCTCCCCAGCCAACAGCCAGAACAACCCCCGGAAGCAAAGCCACTTCGCTGGCGGATGGCTGAGCGCAGAGATAGGAGAGCCCCCAGCTGGGACCACTCGGGCCACAGCCCAGTCGAGTCAGCCCCAAGTTCCGACCCACAGCATCATGAGCTCCATCAGCGGCAGCCGTTTTAAGCCCTAGTTTGTTTCGCAGGGGGTTGTTCTGTCACAGTTAGTGGTGAATCTCAGCTGGTTGAATGCTGAAGAGTATAGGTTTGAGGCAAAGGAAAATCCTCCCCAGCCATTTGACTTTCCAGATAAAACTGTACTTTGGAAGGAGTTTTGCCAGCATTGTTTCAAGAAGCAATCTAGCTGGCCGACGGGGAAGGAGTGAATCCTTTCTCAATGATTTGAAAGAACTTTATCTACCCTTTCCGGCACCTGTTGTGCCTCCAGAGGCAGGGCCCAGTGGATCGTGGTTCGTTAATTATGAATCGTGGATCGTAGCTCCTGAAAAGCCCATGGAGCCTCTGGATATGAGATCTGCTGTGAGGGATATGCTTTTCTCTTCGTGTTGACTTAAGCCAAGCAAAGCTTTGTGTTTCCCCTCACAGAGGTGCTTCCGAGCCCATAAGTAATTTGATTCCACTTTTCATTTCCCTAAGAATCTAAAAATCATAAGGTCTGATCACATCCCCAAAGACTATGGTCCGTAGGCATCTCTAGGGTTAACAGAAATAACCTCATTGAACATTCTATTTTCTGTTTCCTCAAAAATACCACGTAAATGGAAGTACTTAGTGAACAGAATTGTTGTAGGGTTTAAAAAATTTTTTTAATGTTTTATATATTTTTGAGACAGAGACAGAGCACAAGGCAGGGGAGGGGGCAGAGAGAGAGAGGGAGACACAGAATCTAAAGCAGGCTCCAGGCTCTGAGCCATCAGCACAGAGCCTGACGCAGATCTCGAACTCAAGAGCCGTGAGATCATGACCTGAGCTGAAATCGACCTGAACTGACTGGGCCACCCAGGCACCCCATAGAATTGTTGTAGGGTTTAAAGAAAGTGTGTGCAAAAAATGAGAATAAATGCAGATGAAACACTCCATAAGATACCATCTTATACCCATTAGGATGGCTTCTATCAATGAGTCAGGGGGATGAAAAGTTCAGCACAGGGAACATAATCATTAATATTGTAATAACAGTGTATGACGACAGGTGGTAACTGCCCTTATTGTGGTGAGCGTTTCATAATGTATAGAATTGTCAAATTACTACGTTGTGCACTTGAAACATTATATGCCAGCAATATTTTAAATTTTAAAAAAGAGACAGGGGGCACCTGAGGGGGTCAGTCACTTAAGCGTCCGACTGTTGATTTCTGCTCAGGTCATGATCTCACAGTTTGTGAGATCAAGCCCCACGTCACGCTCTGTGCTGACGGCACGGAGCCTGCTTGGGATTCTCTCTCTGCGCCTCCCCTACGCCCTCACTCTCTCTCTCTCTCTCTCTCTCTCCTCAAAATAAGTAAATAAATTTAAAAAGAGAGAGAGAGAGAGAGAGACAAAATTGGCGACAGTGTGGAGAAATCAGAGCCCCGTGTCCTGTTGGTGGGAATGTAAAATGTAGGACTACTACGGAAAACAGAATGGAGATTCTTCAAAAACTTAAAAATAGCATTACCGTATGATCCAGGAATTCCACTTCTGGGTATGTATCCCAAAGAACTTAAAGCAGCATCTCAAAGGGATGTTTGCACATCTGTGTTCACAGCACCGTTATGCACAATAGCCAAAATGTAGAAGCAATACAAACTTCATCTGGATGAATGAATGAACGAAATGTTGTGTATATACATGTGTACACATATACATGTACACACACACATATATATGCACACACGCACACAATCAAATATTATTCAGCCTTTAAAAGGAGGAAATTTTGGGGCGCCTGGGTGGCGCAGTCGGTTGAGCGTCCGACTTCAGCCAGGTCACGATCTCGCGGTCTGGGAGTTCGAGCCCCGCGTCAGGCTCTGGGCTGATGGCTCGGAGCCTGGAGCCTGTTTCCGATTCTGTGTCTCCCTCTCTCTCTGCCCCTCCCTCGTTCATGCTCTGTCTCTCTCTGTCCTAAAAATAAATAAACGTTGAAAAAAAAATTTAAAAGGAGGAAATTCTGCAATCTGCTATGGGATGGATGAATCTTGAGGACCTTATGTGAAATAAAGCCAGTCACAAAAATACAAGGGCTGCGATTCCACTTATATGAGGTCCCTAGGATAGCCACATTCATAGAGAGGGAAAGTAGACCAGGGGTGGCCAGGGGCTGGGGGAAGAGGGGGATCAGGAGTTGGTGTGCAATGGGGACAGAGTTTCAATTCCAGTTTCACAAGACAAAAAATGTTCTAGAGATGGGTTGTACAACATTGTGAATATACTTAACACCATCGGACTCTGTACTTAAAAATGGCTAAGATGGCACACGTTATTTGTTTTTTTATCATAATTGGAAAATGTAAAATAAAGATTCGAGACAGTGTCTGCCTTTAGTGCTCTGCAGATACGTATCAAGTGAAGAAAGGAAAGAATGCAGAAAGGCAGGAAGGAAAGCAAGGAGGGAGGGACAGTAACACCAGACCGCTTGTCACAGTTCCTTCATTAACCCACATATACAACAAACTTCTGAGTCCCAGCTTCGGCTCTTAACATGTCTGACCTTAAAATTATCAACCTCGCTGGGACCCATTCTGGCAGCTGTTATATTTGGGTACCACCCAATGGCCTGAATTCTTTTGGGAACGGAGATAATTAAGGTGGAACCTTCTGGAAACCACAAAGTTCAGTGAAAAGCCTGCCTACAGCAGCAGCAGCCATAGAAGGAGGAAAAGCAAGAACGGTGGTGGCCACGCATGACAGAAATACTATTGTAACAGGGCACAGTGTTTTTATACTCGGAGTTTGGAAAACCTCTAAAATATCCAGCGTTAGCACTCACTGCATGAAAGGGTGAGTGTCTCAGGGCGTCTGGGTGGCTCAGTCAGCTGGGCGTCTGACTTCAGCTCAGGTCACGATCTCATCACTTGGGAGTTCGAGCCCCCCCATCTGGCTCTCTGCTGGCAGCATGGAGCCGGCTTCGCTTCCTGTCTCCCTCTCTCTCTGCCCCTCCCCAGCTTGTGCTTTCTCTCTGTCTCAAAAATAAATAAAAGCATCAAAAAAAAGGGGGGGTGGCGAGGGTCTCCCAAATCACCAATTCAGCTAACGTGAGCAATGACACTGACCAGCATCATTTTGCGGTGGCGGTCCTATATTTAGAAAGAAAAAGCAGAAACACCTGAATTTCTCTGACTCAACATAGCAAAATAAGGAACATGAGATACACAAGGGCACACTGTGTCTCCAGGTCCCCTTCTTTGCAACATGAGAGTTCCAGAAGAGCATCGCAGCTGCCCCAGGGGCATAACTGACCCTGAGAGCACAGGACATTTGCACACCTGAATTCCTCAGTGTGGGAGACAACAGGCATCACCGAGGGCATGGGTTTTGGACACGTAGCCGCCTAAGTCTGTGTTCCACCTACTCCAGTCAGCAGCTGTTATACTTAACAAAGCACTTTACATCACTTTGGGCCTCATTTTCATACCCGTAAAATGGGAACATCAAGATGTGGCTTCTTAGCAATATGGCAGGTTGCATGTCCCAAAGACACCCACGGCGTTACCTTAGCAATGCTGGATGAAATAAATACATCCATAGCTGAGGTTGCCAACACGGACGAGATAGTTGGAAATAAGAGAGGTAGGTTGAAACTCAATCCCTGGCTGGCCCGGACACATTTGCTGATCTCAGAAAAAAAGAGACATGTGTTTCCATCATCCAATAGAGCCGAGGCCTTCGGCCCATGTGAGAAGAGTTGGAACTGAGATCCAATAAAGCCAGGCCTCTCTTAGGGCTACATTCTCAGTGATATAGCAGTACAGGAATTTCAGTGCTAGAGCTGTCTAGGAAAAAGAAACCTAAGAGCTACACAGAATTCATCGGGGAAAGGAGACCCAAAGGAAAATTATCTTCCTTGGCCAGGACTCTGGAAGGAAAGAAACAAGGCACCTCCAAAAGCATAGAACGATAGGCCTGAACACTTTTGGTGTTCAAAGGTACTCCCCCTCATGATTGCCACCCCCTAGGTTCAAGAATTTACTTAAGTTGTTTGCATTCTTTAGTGCCTGTCAGAATCAAGGACGAACACCTTTTGGAGGGAGAAACGATTAAAAAAAAATTCTAGGTGAAATTTAAGTGTTTATAGATGAAAATAATGAGATGTGGGGGGAAATCCTCAAATATTTTTTAAAAGAAGTAGCCTCTTATGTATGTATGTATGTATGTATGTATGTATTTTTAATTTTTATTTCTTTTTGAGAGAGAGGAAGAGAGTGCAATCAGGGGAGAGGTAGAGAGAGAAGGAGACAGAGGATCCGGCTCTGTACTGACAGCAGAGAGCCGAGGTGGGGCTCGAACGCATGAACCGTGAGATCGTGACCTGAGCCAGTGTTGGATGCTTCACCGATTGAGCCACCCAGGTGCCCCCATCCTCAAATGTTTTTATGAGGCTAGTAACATCTTGATACCAAAGTCCAGACCAGTGCACTCTTGTTTACAAGCGTAGTTAGCAAAAACTTCCTGAAGTGGAAATCAAAAAGAACAGCGCACAGAAAAATAATACCACAGGAACAGGTTGGGATTGACCCTATGCAAATGTTTCAATGTAATAAAAATCCACTCCTACTGGAAAACACAGGCAGGACGCTCTTGAACATGGTCTCAGCAATATGTTTTTGGATCTGTCTCCTCAGGTAAAGGCAACAAAAGCAAAAATAGATAAATGGAACTACATAAAACTGAAAAGCTTTTGCACGGCAAAAGAAACCATCAGCAAAATGAAAAGGCACCTTGCGGAAGGAGAGGAGATATTTGCAAATGATACATCCAATTAGGGGTTAATATCTAAAATACATAAAGAAGTCCTACCACTCCAACTCAAAAAAACACTCTGATTACAAAATGGGCAGGACCTGAAGACAGACTTCTTCAAAGAAGGTACACAGACACGTAAAAAGATATCTGATGCCACCCATCATCAGAGAAATGCAAATCAAAACCACACTGTCACCTTATACCTGTCAGAGGGGCTATTATCAAAAGGACAAGAGATAACAAGCGTTGGTGAGGATGTGGAGAAAGGGGAATGCTTTTGCACTGTCGATGGGAATGCACACCAGTGCAGCCGCTCTGGAGAACTGTATGGGAGGTCCTCAAAAAGTGGAAAACAGAACCACCATATGATGCAGAAATTCCACTTCTGGGTATTTATGCAAAGAAAACAAAACCACGAACTCAAAAAGACCGTACACCCCTATGTTCGCTGCAGCATTATTTACAATAAAGAAATGGAAGCAACCTAAGTGTCCTAATAAATGAATGGATAAAGATGTGGTTCATATATATTATACATATTATATATGATGGAATATTACTCAGCCGTAAAAAATAAAACCTTGCCATTTGCAGCAATGTGGATGGCCCTAGAGGGTATTATAGTAGGTGTGATAAGTCAGACAGAGAGATAAACACCACGTGATTTCACTTACAGGTGAAACGCAAAACAAACGAAACAGAACAGAAACAGACTAAAAAATACAGAGAATAATCTGGTGGTTGCCAGAGGGGAGGAGGGTGGAGGGGAAATAAATAAGACACAGGCATGCAACATACTGCACAGGCAACATAGTTCATAATACCGTAAGAACTTCCTATGGCGACATGGCAGCTAGCTTATCTGTTGATTTATTGTCGATGATGATATTATCATGGTGATCACTCCACAACATATATAAATGTCAAATCACTATGCACTGCACCTGGAACTAATATAATGTTGTATGTCTACCATAATTCCATGAAAATAAATAAACAAATGCCCTCCTCAATGGAGGGCTGAGCGCTGGGCATTGCGTGGAAACCAACTGGACGATAACTTATATTTAATAAATAAATAAATGTAAAAAATGATGTTATAATGATGGCTGTGCAACTATATACACTAAAAGCCACCGAATTGTGCACTTTAAATGTGTGACTTGATATCTCAATGAAACTAT
The DNA here is from genome assembly GCF_018350175.1 of Felis catus. Lineage (NCBI taxonomy): Eukaryota > Metazoa > Chordata > Mammalia > Carnivora > Felidae > Felis > Felis catus. The sequence continues at coordinate 199,573,945 of NC_058371.1, read as the reverse complement.
TATAAAACAGACAACAATGAAATCAATCAATGCAATAGGCCATATTAACAGAATAAAAGAGAAAACTATGATAGAGATTTAATGGATGCAGGAAAAATTTGTAGGATCCAACCCTCATTCATAATACTCACAAACCATATACTAGGAATTTATCTGATGAAGGGTTTTCTTTTTTCTGAACCTACAAGTATATTAAAATCACTCTATTTAAGATCAGATTAAGACATTGTACCAAAGATCCCAGCCAAGAACAATATAATGAGAAATAAAAACAAAAACTATAAAAACTAGTGAAGGAGAATCATCATTATTTGCAGGTAATATGATTGCTTACGTAGAAAAACCCAAGATCATCGAATATAAATTATTAGACTATTTCTGCATGCAAGATCAATGAAGGAAAGTAAGTTGCGCTGTTGTCACGAGCAACAAGCAATTCGAACATATACAGTTTTAAAAAGATACACAAATATAAGATACCTAGGAATAAATTCCACAATTGGCATACAGTTGTTTGTGGTGAAAATTGTTTACGGAGAAAATTGTAACACTGGATGAAAGGCATTATAAAAGACATAAATAAATGGAGAGAAAGAACATGTTCATGGATTCAATAACATAAAAGTGTCAGCTCTCCTCAAATTAATCTATAAACTCAATGTGTTTCCTGTCAAAACCAGTTTTAATGGAACTTGACAAGTTGATTGTAAGTCTGTATGGGATTATGATGATATCCAAGGTAAAATCTGAAGATGGACAGGGTGGAAAGTCGTTACCAAGCAGAACCTGAAACTTCTTACAAATAAAGCTATAATGAGAAAGCAAGTGAGTGCCTGGCGGAGGGATAAACAAACAGACCAGAGGAACAGACCCAAGCAGTATGGAAACGTGACAAGGGACAAAGGTGACATTTATAGGTCAGTGAAGCCAGATGTGGAAAAGTACAACCAACAAAGGAAAAGACTGGTAAATTTACTATATTGAAAAGGAAACTTCTTGGGGCGCCTGGGTGGCTCAGCAGGTTGAGTGCCAGCTCTTGATTTCGGCTCAGGTCACGATCTGATGGTTCATGGGATCGAGCCCCACATCGGGCTCTGTGCTCACAGCTTGGGGTTCTCTCTCTCCCTCTTTCTCTGTCCCTCCCCCACATGCCCTCACTCTCTCTCTGAAAATAAATAAATCAACTTAAAAAAAAAAAAAAACAAACCCTGAAGTTTCTATGTGTCAAAATGCAGGGTAAAAAAGTTTAGGGGCGCCTGGGTGGCTCAGTCAGTTAAGCTTTCGACTTCAGCTCAGGTCATGATCTCACGGTTCATGGGTTCGAGCCCCACATCAGGCTCTGTGCTGAGAGCTCAGAGCCCAGAGTCTGCTTGGGATTCTGTGTGTGTGTCTCTCTCTCTCTGCCCCTCCCTCACTCGTGCTCTCTCTCTCTCTCTCTCTCTCTCTCTCTCTCTCTCTCTCTCTCAGAAATAAACATTAAAAGAAAAATTTTTTAAAAAGTTAAAAAAAGTTACATTCTTCAAGAATGCATTTGGAGTGCCCCTGACTGACAAAAGATCCATATCCAGGTTGTATAAAGAACTCTTTGTTAATAAGGAAAAACAAAAACAATGGTCTAGAAAAAGAATTTAAAGTATAAAAGGGGTATACCACAAAGGGGTCAGCCTCGGAGGTCCTTTGGTCGGTAGGATATAGAGCTTCCCAAGAGACCTCCCTCGACTCAAATGTCAAAAATAATCCCGTGACGTGGTTAACATCATGGCTTTTCTAAACTGTGAGAAAGAGCTGAGGTGTAAAGAAACGTACGTGACCCGAGTTCCAGAAAGTGATGAGTCAGCACTGCAGAGGCGAACAGCACAGCTGTGCTCACGCCTGGCAGGGCACCAGGAGGAGGAGGACCCCCCCACAGATGGGAGTCGGGGGGAATGAAGTGAAGCTTTAGGGAACTTGGAACAGCCGTGTGTGTGAGCTGGTACGACGCATTACAACCCAAGGAGCACCAGCCACCGAGCGTGTCTGATCTACCCGCCAGCTCTGTCCCAGGGGGTTACATCAAGCTCAGGGGACAGCTTGATGGGGGCTGCGAGGCCCTTTCTCTATGAGGCACACGGGGCCTTCCCCAAGTTCACTACCATTGCTCTCTGAAGGCGGCAGGGCAGCAGAACCGCCAGAGACAGGTCACAGGCATCCTAGACACGAGGGACTGGGGTGGGGGAAGCCCTTCTCGGGCACTCAGGGTGAAGGGACATCTCCCTAAGTACAGAGGGCTCGGGACAGCCATGGCGGAGGAAGAGAACCTCCCAGGGATACAAACAGCTAGAAGCCAGGCTGTGAAGCAAAGACAGAACTCTCCCATTGTCCAGAAAGCTGGAAGCTCTGCTGAAGTGGAAAGAGGTTTCCAGAATCTCACTAGTGCTCAGCTGCCAAGCACAACAGAAAGGCAAGTCCTGATCCCGCAGCCAAAACATCTGACGCCAGGGGTGCACTGAGCCAAATTAAACTCCGAGAAAGCTGAGAGATCCCACTCAGCTATAGACCCAATTACTTCAGACTGTAATTTTTTTTAAGTTTATTCATTTATGAGAGACAGAGAGAGTGAGGAGGGGCAGAGAGAGAAGGAGAGAGAGAATCCCAAGCAGGCTCCACACCGTCAGTGCAGAGCCTGATGCACGGCTCAAACTCATGAACCGCAAGACCTTGACCTGAGCCGAAATCAAGAGTCGGACACTCAACTGACGGAGCCACCCAGGCTGTAATTATTATGGCCTGTCATAAGAGCATACACCTTTCCGGACATAAATATTAGTTAATTCAGTACCTCCTGCTCTGGAACAATTTCTTGTAAATACTTTCAGTATCTACTGCTCCTGTTAAAATTTCTTTGGATGCAATAAAATAACTACAAAACACACAAAAAATAAAAAAATGCTTATGGTTGGGGAAATAGTCTATGGCAGCACATAAAACATGGCCCAGAAGCTGGATGTGTAAGAGACACTTAAAATAATTATGGTCGGGGCGCCTGGGTGGCGCAGTCGGTTAAGCGTCCAACTTCAGCCAGGTCACGATCTCGCGGTCCGTGAGTTCGAGCCCCGCGTCGGGCTCTGGGCGGATGGCTCGGAGCCTGGAGCCTGTTTCCGATTCTGTATCTCCCTCTCTCTCTGCCCCTCCCCCGTTCATGCTCTGTCTCTCTCTGTCCCAAAAAAAAATAATAAATAAACGTTGAAAAAAAATTTTTTTTAAATAAATAAATAAATAAATAAAATAATTATGGTCAAAGTGCTCAGTGATTTCACGTAAAAGATAGGCAATGTGTGTGAGGGGATGGGGACTTGGAACAGACGTATGGACTATAAAAAGGGAGCCAAATGGAAAAGTTGGATATAAATGATACAACGTCAGAAATAAAAGGCCATTATATGGGCCTAGGAACAAACTTGACTAGGTAGAGGAAAGAATCAAGTTAAGTTTAAGTCAGGGCAACAGGAAGATCCAGACTAAAATACACACACGTGCAAAAACAAGCGATAAAATTTTTTTAAAATACCACCGGAAGCTTCAAGGTCACAGGGACGACGTTAGTGGATTAACATACATGTAATAGGGGTCACAGAAAAAAGAAGAGAGAGAACAGGAAGGAAGTATTGGAAAAGAAAGTGAATAAGACGTTCCAAGTACCCTGAGAAGGGCAAATACGATGAAACCAGGTCTATGCAGTTACCAGGTGAGGAGGGGTGTGGTTTCGTGTAGGTGATTGATGGGAGGGGGGCGGAGGAGAGGGGGAAATGGGTGATGGGCATTGAAGAGGGCATTTATTGGGATGAGCACTGAGTGTTGTATATAAGCGATGAATCACGGGAATCTACCCCTGAAACCAAGAGCACACTGCATACAATGTATGTTAGCCAACTTGAGAATAAATTATATGAAAGAAAGAAAGAAAGAAAGAAAGAAAGAAAGAAAGAAAGAAAGAAAGAAAGAAAGAGAAAGAAAATGAAAAAAAAAATTACTTCAGAATCACACACACAAAAATAAAAAAGAAAGAAAAAAACCCCCAGAAACCAGGTCTAGGCACAAGAGAGTCAAACATCTCAAGGCCAAAGATAAAGAGAAACACGTCAGAGAAGGTGGGGAGGCAGACAGGATGGCAACTCAGTTAACTCTCCCATGAGGGCAGCTGACTTCTCACCAAGAAAAACGGAGACCGGAAGACAGGAGGGCACGTTTCATGTGGCAAAAAAAGAAACCTAAGTCAACTAAAGCCACATCCAATAAAAATACCATTCATAAAAAAGGTAAGATAAAAACATTCCCAGAAAAACGCTGAGAGACTTCATCCTCAGCATACCTGCACCTAAGAAACACTAAAAGAAGCTGAGCTAAAAGAAAGCGCCAGGGAAATGATACCAGATGGAAGGGCCAGATCAGCAAGAAGGAAGGATGAACACCCGAAGACACTTTTTGGGACGAGCACTGGGTGTCGTATGTAAGAGAAGAAACACTGGGTTCTACGCCTGAAGCCAAGACTACACTGTATGTTAACTAACTTGAATTTAAATCTTAAAAAAATGACACGTTGGTAAATATAAAATATATAAAGGAAAATTTCAAAATAATCGCATACTTACCTGTCTATCTAATATGATATACTTCTTTAAAAGCCATCAACTATTTTTTATATTATTTTTTGTTTATTTATTTTGAGAGAGAGAGAGACAGAGCATGAGTGGAGGAGGGGCAGAGAGAGAGGGAGACACAGAATCCGCAGCAGGCTGCAGGCTCTGAGTTGTCAGCACAGAGCCAGAGGCAGGGCTCAAACTCACAGACAATTATTAGATCATGACCTGAACCCAAGTTGGAGGCTTAGCCGACTGAGCCATCCAGGCACCCTGAAAGCCATCAACTACTTTAAAATGAAATGACAATGACTGTGGGACTTAAGACCACATATGGAAATATACTCTAGGCCAACAAAGGCCAAGGGCAGGAGGGGATCAGCAATAATTTAATAGTGTAAGGTTCTTATGTTGTTAATTCAGACTACAATAAAATTTGAAAGCAGACGGTGATAACTTAAAAATGTATAATCTCTAGAGTAACCATTAAAAGGAGCTACAGGTAAAAAACAGATGATAGAGTGGGATAAAAAATTATGTTATTCACCCAACAGAAAGCATAAAAGGATAATAACAAATGGAATAATATTAAACAAATGCCAAAATGGGAGACTTAAATCCAACCATATGAATAACTACATTAAATGCAAGTTTCACTGAACATGCCAGTCAAAAGGAAGAAATTGTCAGAATGAACAACAAAGCAAAACTAACTACACGGTGATTATAAGAAACACACTTTGTATGAACAGCCAAAAAAGTTTAAAGTAAAAGGGTAGGAAAAGACATAAAATGAAAACGTCACCTTAAAATAAATACAACAGATCTAATCATATCAGACAAAGCAGACGTTAAGATAAAGAATATTGCTGGAGAGAGAGAAGACATTTCACAACGATAAGAAGATAAATTCTTCAAGAAAACATGGCAATTCTGAGCCTGTATGTACCTAATAAAAGAGCTTCAAGATGCATGAAACAATCTGAAAAATGAAAGAGAGAAATAGACACATTTACAAATATATGTGGAGATTCTGACAGCCTTCCTCAGTAATTTTTAAAACAGACAGACAAAAGAATCAAGGATTAGAAGACCTGAACATCATAACTAACCAACTTGACCTGGTGGCCATTTGTAGAATATTGTGTTCGACACCTCAGAACACGTCTTCATTCCGAGTGCATGCGGAATATCCCCCAAGATGGACCACATCATAAGCCATAAAACAAGGCTGAATAAATTATCAAAGGGTTGAAATTAAATAGGCTATGTTTTTGATCACCACAGACTGAGTGAGAAGGCAATAACAGAGAGTTCTCTGGAAAACTATTTTCAACAACATGGATGGACCCGGAGGGTATTAATGCTGAGAGGAGTAAGTCAGTGAAAGACAAAAACCATAATTTCACGAATATGTGGAATTTAAGAAACAAATGAACAAGCCAAGAAAAAAAAAGAGACAAACAGAAAAAACAGACTCAAATAGAGAGAACAAACTGGTGGTTGCCAGAGGGGAGGTGGGGAGGGCAGGGGTAAAATAAAGGGTAATTAAGAGTGTGGCGCCTGGGTGGCTCAGCCGGTTGAGCATCTGACATCAGCTCAGCAGGCCGGATCTTGCGGTCTGGTCTGTGATTTCAAGCCCTGCATCGGGTTCTGTGCTGACAGCTCAGAGCCTGGAGCCTGCTTCGGATTCTGGGTCTCCCTCTGTCTCTGCCCCTCCCCCGCTCATGCTCCGTCTCTCTCTGTCTCAAAAATAAGTAAATGTTAAACACAAATGAAAAACAAGCAAACAAAAAAAGAGTGCACTTATCATGATGAGCACTGAGTCATGTATAGAACTGTTGAGTCACTGTATTGTACACCTGAAACTAATGTAATGCTGCATGTTCATTATACTTCAATTAAATAAATTAAGGAGGGCACATTTTGGGATGAACACTGGATGTCATATGTAAGAAAAGAATGGGTTGGTTCTACTCCTGAAGCCAAGACTACACTGTATGTTAACCAACTTGAATTTAAATAAATTTTAAAAAAGAAACCAAACACCTAACTAACTAACAAATGAATAAATAAATACTTAAACAATGCACCTAGGCAGTCATCAACTATTCAACCCATCATATAAAGGAGAAATTATAAGGAAGAAGTTAAAACACTTTGAACTAAATGAAATGAAAACCAACACATTACTTTGTGCAGCTAAAGGAGTGTCTAGAGGGAAATGCATAGCTTTAAATCCTTGCATTAGAAAAGATGAAAGGTGTGAAATCCATGCTGTTTCCACAAGAAGCTGAAACGAGGGAGCCAATTAAATCTAGCACAAGGAGGAGAAGGGAAATAGCAAAAATAAGATTTTAAAAATCAATTAAGTATAAAGAAGATGAAACAGAGAAAGCAAATCAAAAGACCTTTATTTTAAATGACTAATGAAATTGGAAAATTCTTAGCAACATTGATCAAGAGGGGAAAATGGACAGAAAGTGGAATTTACCATCAAGAATAAAAACGGGAATACTATAAGTCCTAGAAACATTTAAAAAAGATAATGGAATATTACGACCAACTTTATACCAATAAGTTTGAGAACTTAGATAAAATTTCTTTAAAAATACAATTTACCAAAACTGACACAAGAAGAAATGGAGAATCTCCATAAATTTCTTTTTTAATGTAAAAAATATCCTGCAAAGAAATCTCTAGGAATAGATGGCTTCACAGGTAAATCTGTACAAATATTTACGCAAAACTCAACACCAGTCATACACAAATTCTTTACCAAACAAAGGAGGAAGCATTTACAAGTTAATTTTATGAGGCCAGCATAACTTGGGTATCAGAACTTTAAAAGATGTTAAAAGACAAGAAATTACTGAGGGTGCCCACATGGCTCAGTTGGTTATGTGTCCAACTCTTGATTTCGGCTCAGGTCATGATCTCATGGCTCCTGAGATCAAGCCCTGCATCAGGCTCTGTGCTGGCAGTGCAGAACCTGCTTGGGATTCTCTGCCTCCCTCTCCCTCTGCCCCTCCTCTGCTCGCCCCGCCTCTGTCTCTCTCAAAATAAATAAATAATAACCTAAATTTTTAACAAATAAGTAAATAAAAGACAAGAAATTACTGGTAAACATCCACATGAACATAGATACAAAAATACTTAACATAGGGGCGCCTGGGTGGCTCGGTCGGTTGGGCGTCCGACTTCGGCTCAGGTCACGATCTTGCTGTCCGTGAGTTCGAGCCCCGCGTCGGGCTCTGTGCTGACAGCTCAGAGCCTGGAGCCTGTTTCAGATTCTGTGTCTCCCTCTCTCTCTGACCTTCCCCCATTCATGCTCTGTCTCTCTCTGTCTCAAAAATGAATAAACGTTAAAAAAAAATCAAAAATACTTAACATAATGTTTGGAAATTGGATCTAGCCAAAAGGACAATACACCAAGATTAAGGGTGGTTTTCCTAGGAACGCAAGGTTTATTTAACATTCAAATTCTCATCAGTGCAATTCGCCATAGTAACAGGCTAAAACAGAAAACCTGCATGATCATCTCAGTACATGCAGAAAACAGTTATTTTGTCAAAATTCAGGATCTAGTCATGATCTCAGCAGGGAGCAGAAGGGACCATCCTCAATCTGATCAAATGCATGCATGAGAAACCTATGGTTGACGCCATCCTTAAGGGTACAAGACTGAAGGTTTTCTCCCGTATCAACAAGGCAAGGATGTCTGCTATTACCACCTTAACACTGCCTGAGTATTACCGTCAGTCCAAAGGAGCAAAACAGCACCAGCACCAGCACCACCACGACTACTACAATAAAAGTTAAACAGACTTTGAAATACAGAGAACAAACTGAGGGTTGCTGGAGGGAAGGGGGGTGGGCTAAATGGGTGATGGGCATTAAGGTGGGCATTTGTTGGGATGAGCCCTGGGTGTCATACGTAAGAGATGAATCACTGGGTTCTACTCCTGAAACCAAGACTACATGATGCGTTAACTAACTTGAATTTCAATAAATGAATTAATTAAAAAAAAATAAAAGGGAGCAGGAAAAAAAAAACATACAGTTTGGAAAAAAAGTAGTAAATTGTCCTTAGTGACAGATGACATGTAGTGTAGAAAACCGTGCAGAAATTAAAAAGCATGAAAACAAACACTAGAACTAATAAGTTAACGAACAAAAAGTTCCCCTTTCTCCACAGCCTCGCCAACATCTGTTGTTTCCTGAGTTGTTAATTTTAGCCATTCTGACAGGTGTAAGGATGTATCTCACTGTGGCTCTGATTTGTATTTCCCTGATGGTGAGTGATGTTGAGTATCTTGTCATGTGTCTGTTGGCCATCTGGATGTCTTCTTTGGAAAAGTGTCTATTCATGTCTTTCGCCCATCTCTTCACTGGATGATTTGTTTTTTTGGGTGTTGAGTTTGATTAAGTTCTTTATAGATTTTGGATACTAACCCTTTATCTGATATGTCATTTGCAAAGATCTTCTCTCATTCTGCCGGTTGCCTTTAAGTTTTGTTGATTGCTTCCTTCGCTGTGCAGAAGCTTTTTATCTTGATGAGGTCCCAACAGTTCATGTTTGCTTTTATTTCTCTTGCCTCCCGAGACATGAGGAAAAGAGGACTTATAACAACAATTTTAAAAACATGAAAATAGGAGTAAATTTTAAAAAGATGTGCAAGGTCTCTTCCTACAAAAAAATACTGAACAACAGCAAATAAGGCTTCAATAAATGGAGAGATACACCATTTTCATAGACAAATTCCCATATTCAAAAACATTTATGGGAGTCTACGCTTGAATCACTGTTCCAGCCACAAAAGGAAGTCTCCATGAACCATGGCCCCTGTCTCCAGTTTACAAAGTAGACAAATGCAATACTGTGTAAGTGCTGTGAAGCAGAGAGACACAGATCAAGGACACAAACTAATGCAGCAGCCCGAGGGAAAGCAAGCCTCCAGGAGGAGGTGAAGAGTGGGGGGTTAGCCTTACAGAGAATGGGGGAGTCCAGACAGAGGGAACAGACAAGATAAAGGTGCAGAGGTGTGAAAAGTCATGACACATCAGAACAGACCATGTAGTTCAAATTGCTGGGACCAGATGTGCAGCTGGGGAATGAAGTTGGAGAAAAAGAGATCAGGGTCTAACCTTCAGGGTCACTCAGAAAAAGAAAACCCTGCCTCTGATTTATTATAGCCATATAAATAAAGTTGACAGCACCCAAGTTTTTTTAAGCTGTAGCATAATATTTTTTTTATGACCCACTTCATATTAAACATTTTAAATGGGTATGCATATATGTATACAAAAATCTATAATTATAAAACAATTTTTAATTTATTTTTTCATGTTTATTTTTGAGAGAGAGAGAGCACAAGCAAGGGAGAGAGAAGGAGAGACAGAATCCGAAGCAGGCTCTGCACCATCAGTGAGCACTATGTGGGGCTCGAACTCATGAACCTCGAGACCATGATCTGAGCCGAGATAGAGTTGGACGCTTAACTGACTGTGCCACCCAGGCACCCCTAAAACAATCTTTTAATAGCGGTTACTTCCTAGGAATTCAATTGTAGGGCAGTTTTGGTTTCTACTTTGTGTAGTTCTTTATTATATATTTTGTATATACTTCTTTTCTACATGTTAACAGAAATCAAATTATTTTTATTTAAAAAATACCTATCTTCCAAAATAAAACTATGTAGTGAGAAGAGTGGATCTTTTTAACATTTTGCATTTATGCAAATTGCATTCCTGTCTGTCTCATTATAAGATTGCTGGATTTTCATATCTGCTTGTATTTAAGTTGTTATTTTGGTTGATGTATTTGAAAAAAAATCCAGCTTCACATAAATATGTATGAGTATTTTAAATTACCTTTCAGATAATTGTGGATATTCGTCTATGATATTAAACAAACTATACGATTGGATATACTTAAAAAATTTTTTTTAGCATGTATTTATTTCTGAGAGACAGAGAGAGAGAGAGCATGAGTGGGGAGGAACAGAGAGAGAGGGAGACACAGAATATAAAGCTGTGAGCACAGAGCCCAACATGGGGCTCGAATCCACGAACTGTGAGATCATGACCTGAGTCGAAGTCAGACACTTAACCGACTCAGCCACCCAGGCGCCCCACGACTGGATATACTTTTAAGAAATATGAGTATAGGGGTGCCCGGGTGGCTGAGTCGGTTAAACGTCCGACTTCAGCTCAGGTCATGATCTCGCGGTCTGTGGGTTCAAGCCCCGCGTCGGGCTCTGTGCTGACAGCTCCGAGCCTGGAGCCTGCTTCAGATTTTGTGACTCCCTCTCTCTCTGTCCCTCCCCTGCTCACACTGTCTCTCTCTGTCTCAAAAATAAATAAAACATTTTAAAATATTAAAAAAAAAGAAGTCTGAGTATAGTTGACACACGATGTTACATTAGTTTCAGGTGTACAAGATTCAACCTCTCTATGTTATGCTGTGCTCACCTCAAGTGCGGCTACACCTGTCCCCACACAGCGCTATTACGGGATCACTGACTCTATTCTCTGCGCTGCGTCTTTTGTCTCCACGACTTACTCATTCCACACCTGGAAGCCTGTGTATCTCCCCCTCCCCTTTACCCCCCGCTCCCATACCCACCCCTTCCCCTCTGGCCACCACCAGTGTGTCCTCTGTATTTATAGATGTTTCTGCTTTTACTTTGTTTGTTCATTTGTGGGTTTTTTTTAGATATCACATGAGCATGGTATTTGTCTTTTGAACTTGCCTTCGAGTCTCTTTCCCACAGCACCTGCGTCACCCCTCGGGACAGCCTGAGAATGGATGCCCCCTCCAGACTCAGCCCTGCCTGGCAGATGAGCGGACAGGATGTCCCCTGCATGTGCTCGGCATCCCATCTGGAGAGCCCTAAAATCAGTCTCTCTCCCCAGACCTCCTATCGCCAGGATGCTTAGCAGGACTCACAGGCTGGTACTTCAACATGGCCATACCTCCACATGGGGCTGAGCTCTGTTACCCTTAACCATCCCCCCATCCTCAGGGTACCAGCCCAGTTCTACCAGGGGAGGATACATCATCTGGAAAGAAATGATGCTGCCTTCCCGCCTGTCAGTCACTTGACATCTGTCCCCCCGGCAAACCTAACCTTAACCCCAACTCACTCCAATCCATCATTCAGCCAGCATCCAGAGAAAGCTTTTCCAAAGAAAATACGATCTTCTCTCTTTGCTAGCTAAAACCCCCCAATGGTTTCCCAGAATAAAATCCAGACAGCCATCCCTGCTCACTTGTCCTGCTCTCTGCCTCCCTCTCTCTGTCCTCGGTGCTTGGCTTCAGTAACCCCAACCCTTCGCGACTCGGGATAAACATCATCTCTTCTAGACAGATCCAAACTTTCCCCCAAAGCATTAACAGTTCTTTACCTGTTTTCCATAGTCTCTTTGTCATTTTCTGTTATCGCACTCAATTTATTCCTCATAATTACTTACTCATCCATATTCCCCACTATTTGAACTCCTTGAGATCAGGGACACGGGCGTGTTCCTATCCGCATCGTCTGATGCTGGCGCCATCTGAGACACGCATTTAGAGCTGAGCACACACTTGCCGAGTGAACGAATAAATGAATGAATGATTTATTCTGCTCCACTTTCTGGACGCTACCTCCTTCCACTTGCTTAAATCATGCCTGAAGCTGTGACATCCAGGGGACACTCACTGCATAACGCCAGGACCAGTGACGGATGTATGTCCATTTCCCCAACCCCATCCTGGGTGCCCAGGCTTGCCTTCCTCTCTTCACACCGGCCCAAGAGGCCACTGTGCCCACAGACCAGGTATTCTGGTCATCCCCTCCCACTATTATGCCATCTGATTTGCCTCAGTCTCCCGTTATTAAAAGAGAGGGTTCAATTTCTTAGACGACTTGTAGCCCCTCGTCACACTTTACCTTCCTTCAGTGCAATGTCCTACCAGGAGGCTCCCTAGAATTGACTCTATTTCTGCCATGGAGGTCCCTACAGAGCAGAACGCTGTGGGCACAGTCACTGACCTCGATTTGTTGGCCACTTCCCTACCCCTTCCCCACAGGATAGATACCTGCCTCCTCTGTGCACAAGTATGAGCCTTTACAATGCCTCCTGCAACATCAGCTACAGATGTGTGCTGACCTGTTTGCTGACCCGTCTGCATCCATCACCAGACGAGGCTCCTTAATTTAATCCATGGCCAAGAAGCCTTATTGGGTGCCTGCTCCCCCCTCCGCGGCAGGTAGGGCTCACATGTAATTCTTCTGTCTCTAGAAGGTCGCCAGTGTCTGACAAGAGCAGACATCAGAACGTTTGCTCAATGAATGACTCAACAAACACCTACTTGGCAAGGACTGTGTGCAATGACGTCTTTGTTAAATTAAATGTTTTATGAGCTATTGCCAAGTCAGGTCTTCCCACCATTTTCTGGGCAATTAATTGTTTGATTCTAAGTGCTGAACTTTATATTTATCACAATGAAAGTTTAAATGGCTGGGTTTGAACCCAGGACTTAAGCCAAGCAGGCACAAGTGAATCTCGATTTTTCTAGCCATGGTGTAAACAATTCCTTTAAAAGGGGTGTCACTTAAAATTTCTGTAGGGGGTTGAATTATGGCCCTCAAAAAGACACGTCCACATGAAATCTGTGAACACGAACTTATGCAGAAAGAAGATTCCTTGCAGATTTAACTAAGTGAAGGATCTCATGGTGAGATCTTCCTGAATTAGGGTGGGCTCAAAATCCAATGAAGCATCTTTTTTTAATGTTTATTTATTTTTGAGAGAGAGAGAGAGAATGAGAGAGAGAGCACGAGCAGGGGAGAGGCAGAGGGAGAGAGGGGGACAGAGGATTCAAAGGAGGCTCTGTGCTGACAGCAGATAGCCCGATACAGGGCTCGAACTCACAAACCGTGAGATCGTGACCTGAGCCACAGTCAGACGCTCAACCGACTGAGCCACCCAGGCGCCCCAATGAAGTATCTTCCTAAGAGACAAAAAAGGGAAGAGAAGAAACAGAGACAGCCATGGGAAGGTGGAGGTAGAGACTGTAGAGGTGTGGTCACGAGTCCAGGAGTGCCTAGAGCCTCCAGAAGCTGGGAGAGGCAGGAAGGAGCCTCCCCTGTAGCCTCAGAGGGAGCCTAGCTGTGCTGAAGGCTTATTTCGGACTCTGCCCTTGACAACTGTGTGACAACGTGTGTCTGTTGTTTTACAACATCCGGGTTGTGCTATGGCAGCCAGAGAAAACCAACCCAATGTTTTAAGTCTCCTTCCACGTTTCCATCAGACTCCCACGTTCACAGAATGTGAACTTAAAACCACCTCGGATAGTTTTTAAAGTCTGTTTGTTTGTTTGTTTGTTTTGAGAAAAAGCGAGCACAAGCAGGGGAGGGACAGAGAGAGAGGGAGGGACAGACAGAGTCCCAAGCAGGCTCCACACTGTCAGCACAGAGCCTGACATGGGGCTCGAACTCACAAACCGTGGGATCATGACCTGAGCCGAAACCAAGAGTTGGCTGCTTAACTGAGAGACCCAGGCGCTCCATAACCTTGGATATATTTTTTTAAAAAACTGTTTCTTTTAAAGTTTGTTTATTTATTCTGAGAGAGAGAGAGAGAGAGAGAGAGAGAGAGAGAGAGAGAGAGAGAATCCCAAGCAGGCTCCGCACTGTCAGCGCAGAACCCGACACAGGGCTTGAACCCACGAACTGTGAGATCAGGACCTGAGCCGAAATCAAGAGTCAGGCATTTAACCAACTGAGCCACCCAGGTGCCCCGGCCTTGGATATTTCTGAATTAAACTCTTTCCTTTTCTACTGAGAAAGCCATGACCTAGAACAAGAAATCTGTGGGGTGTGGGATGCCCCGTGACTCTGATGTGGACCTAGTCATTCCAGTTCTCTTTCCATCCTGTCCCGGGGAAGACTCCAGGGGGCCCTTCGCCAGAAAACTCACTTTAATTCCCCAACATCGCCAAACACGCCACGTGGCAGTAGAGACAGCCAGCAGAGACCCCACCCGACATGCTCATCTCTGGGGGGCAAGGTGACACTGCTGTGACACGTCCTCGGTCAAAGCGTGCCGCTGCCTGGTCCCCTCCATGGAGACAATCTCTCATTAACCCTCACATCTGGATCCCGCCCGCATTTCCCTGTTTCTTTCGAAGACGCCCTTTCCATCCACCTACATTTGCAGTCTTCCAATTTCCGGCAAGGCCTCCGAGAAAACGGGGGCATGCCCTTCGCTCCCCGACAGTTCAACCCAGCTGGGCCTACAGACCTCCCCGAAGAAGCCGGGTTCTTTCTTATGTGCCTCCTGGGGAGGAAAAAGTCTTCACGGTCATGGACGGAATGGAAGCAGGACGTTAATCACTAACGCCTGTGGATTTCTCTTTGTTCACGCAGCATCTTCGGATCCGGTCCCTCCTGGGATGCTCCCGAGGGTGCCCCCCACCCCAGGCAGCCTGACGCAGGCTCGCTGCAGTGTCGGAGGACCCTGGCCCTCTGAGGCCGCGGTGGCTGTGACGGAAGAGGTCTGTCTGCTCAGCACGGCCCCTAGTCGCCTCTGGCTAGTTGCTAATGCGAAGGAAGAGACAGCAGTCCTCTCTCCTGATGCGGCTGCCAGGCACAGGGTGCGGCCCCCCGCAGGGCAGAGGGAGCTGGCAGGACAGCACGGCTAGCCACTCGGGTGATCCCATCCCGCTGGCCACAGGGCCCGGCCCAGAGGTGACCAAGGCACGTGACCAAGGCCGGCCAAAGAATTCCCTTTTGAGGGCTGCAGGACTGGGCCTTCGTTCAGGCTGGACGTCCCTGGCAACCCCTGGAGGTTCTGAGGGATTCTTTTTCTTCTTCTCGCTTATGTGTTCCACGTCTCCTCCGACAAACCAGGTTCACCAGGGAGCGTCCTGGGCAGCGCAGTCCTACCAAAGGGCGTAAAGAACTGATGATGTTGTACAGCTGCTTTTGACAAAGTGCCTAAGAGTATCTCTTTAAGCTGGGGCGCCTGGGTGAGGTCTGCGAAGTGTCCGACTTCAGCTCAAGTCATGATCTCCTGGTTTGTGGGTTCGAGCCCTGCGTCGGGCTCTGGGCAGACAGCTCAGAGCCTGGAGCCTGCTTCACATTGTGTCTCCCTCTCTCTCTACACTCCCCCTCTCTCTCTCACTCTCTCTCTCCCAAAAGTAAATAAACATTAAAAAAATTTTTAATATAATTTATTGTCAAACTGGTTTCCATACAACACTCAGTGCTTACCCCAACAGGTGCCCTCCTCAATGCCCATCACCCACTTTCCCCTCCCTCCCGCCCCCCATCAACCCTCAGTTTTCTCTCTGTATTTAACATTCTCTTCTGGTTTGCCTCCCTCCCTCTCTGTTTGTAACTTTCCCCCCCCTTCCCTTCCTCCATGGTCTTCTGTTACGTTTCTCAAGATCCACATAGGAGTGAAAACATATGGTCTCTGTCTTTCTCTGCCTGACTTATTTCACTTAGCATAATACCCTCCGGTTCCATCCACGTTCCTGCAAATGGCATGATTTCATCCTTTCTCCTTGCCAAGTAGCAGTCCATTGTATATATAAACCGCATCTTCTTTACCCATTCGTCAGTGGATGGACATTTAGGCTCTTTCCATATTTGGCTATTGTCGAAAGTGCGGCTATAAGCACTGGGGTGCACATGCCCCTATGCATTTTTTTTTTGAAACTGAACATGAGTACATTTCCACCCATGTGTCGTGACCCACTGATTCCACTTCAGGGCATGTACCCAACAGAAACGTGTAGATGTTTGCACCAAAAGACTCTGGCAGAAGATGATAGCAATACTGTTTGTCATAGCCCCCAACTGGAAATAACTCCAGAAAAGCCCATCAATGGTCGAATGAATAAATAAATCACGGTGTGCCCACACAACGAAATACCACGTGGCAGCGAGAACGAGCCATCTGAGACTTCCTACACCAGCCTGGGGGAGCCTCAAAACACAGTGTTGAATGAAGTGATGCAGACACAAGACTCCGTCCTGTGTGCCAGGCATGGTGCTGTGGGCACTTAGTCTCCATCTCATACCCGCGGTATGACTGCACTTATAGAAGGTACAAAGGCAAGCTAAGCCAGTCTATGCTTTTCCAAGCTAGGACAGTAGCTATCTTTGGGGAACAGAGCCCGGAAGGGATCCTGCGGGGGTGCTGATATGTCCTTTCTTGTTCTGGGTGCTGGTTATACGGATGTGTTGTTCAGTTTTTGAAAATTCTTTGAGCTACAAACTTACATGGGCACGCGTTATGTATTTAATTTTTCTAAAAGCTAAACAGCTTGATTTGATTTTTTAAAGCTTATTTGCATTTGAGAGAGAGACACAGTGAACACAAGTGGGGGAAGGGCAGAGAGGGAGAGAGAAGAGACAGAGAATTCCAAGCAGGCTCCACATTGTCAACACAGAGCCCGATGTGGGGCTCGATCTCACAAAGTGCAAGATCATGACTTGAGCCAAAATCAAGAGTCGGATACTTGACCACCTGAGCCACCCAGGTGCCCCCAGGCTAAACAGTTTTAAAGAGCAAAGGCTATTCGTCTGGGAAAAGGGGAGAGTTGGTGAGGAGGCACAATTGTAGGTCTTTACATGATCTGAGAGAGTGCCAGGGAGAAGGTGGCATGAGGTTCAGGACAGTGAACGTGGAACAAGGAGAAGGGCCCGGAGACAGGCTGCAGCTGAGGATAAGCGTAAATTTTGAGAATCACAACTTCCTCGGTACGAACCAGGCGGCCCTGAGAGATGGTTCTGTCCACACCACAGCGGACAGCCAGTAAGAGTGCAGATGACCCCAGAGTCACCCTGCCCCATCCCCATCTTCCTGGAGTCTTCTTCTGTTCTGTCTCCTCCTACTGGCCTCCTGGGTGTCCTGTCGGGTGCTCAGCCCTCCCTGCCCACTGGAACAGCCGTGTGTGACAAGGACAGGGCTCCAGCCCACGTCCTCCTGCCAACAGCCCGTCTTCTCTCCTCTGTGTCCAACTGCTTCTCTGTCTCCCTTCCAGAGACTCCCTTTCAAGAGGAGGAAGTTATATACCCAGGACCTGATGTGATGAGTCTGGTTAAGAATCTGAAGTACTGTTGGGTTCAAAGGTTCAAACCGAAGATTCTATTTTTAGGAAAACGAGATGGGAGCAGACTGTTCTTCACAGACTCTCCTCCACAATGACAAATACTGTATCCAGTAAAAACAACATGTTGTGTTATAAGTTGGCTTTATAAGATAATGATGCCAAGTGTGGGCAAATCTCTGACCTATCTGGCTAAGGTGTCACCTTCCATGCGTCTTTAATCCTCGTCGTGGGGACAAGACGTCAGATAAATCTGCTCAGTTGTTTGACATGGAGTCTACGATGAATAATCTAAAGAAGGAGGACAGAGGCGCCTGGGTGGCTCAGTCAGTCGAGCGTCCAACTTCAGCTCAGGTCACAATCTCAGTCTTGAGTTTAAGCCCCGCGTCGGGCTCTGTGCTGACAGCTCGGAGCCTGGAGCCCGCTTCGGATTCTGTGTCTCCCCCTCTCTCTGCTCATCCTCTGCTCATGCCCTGTCTCTGTCTCTCTCAAAAATAAATAAACATTAAAAAAAAGGAGGACAATGTTCTTTTTCTACACTAATATTCAAAAACTGTGGCTACCCTTCAGATGGTCCAGAAGGGCACTGGACAGTGTTATGGTAAAACCTCTAAGAGGAAAGAGGAAGGCACGAGAAAAAGGTCATCTATCTCTGAGAGAAAAGGTGCTATCACCATACCTACCGCTGTTCTAAGCACCTGCCACACACTACCGTGAACACTAAGACGAGACACACTGTCATCATTCCCTTTCCAAGGGGAAACAAAAATGGCAGAGCTGGGACTCAAAATCAGGTACTACGGTTCCAGAGAACAGGCTCGTGACCACCAGGCTAGGCTGCCCTGCACCGGCTGGATGTCAGGCGCCATAGACAGCAGCCTGCAAAACAACCTCACACAACAGGCAGCAAAGTACCCACTTCATACAGAAGGAATCTGACGTTTACAGAGGCTGAGCTTCTGGCCCCAAGCTGCCCACTACTAAAAGATGGCACTAAGTCAGGGGCGCCTGGGTGGTGCAGTCGGTTAAGCGTCCGACTTCAGCCAGGTCATGATCTCGCGGTCCGTGAGTTCGAGCCCCGCGTCAGGCTCTGGGCTGATGGCTCGGAGCCTGGAGCCTGTTTCCGATTCTGTGTCTCCCTCTCTCTCTGCCCCTCCCCCGTTCATGCTCTGTCTCTCTCTGTCCCAAAAATAAATAAACGTTGAAAAAAAATTAAAAAAAAAAAAGATGGCACTAAGTCTACCTCACCTCCACATCCACGCGTGACAGGGACACACTCCCATCCTTTACCACGCCCTCTCAAGCAATCAGCACAAGACCTGTCACACAGCAGGTGCTCAGTTAATATCTGAGGAGTGAATGAATGAATTCTTACCACCCTTATTAAAGGACTCCTTCTACCTTGTATCTTTGTTCTTTCTCTCTCTCTCAGCTCGTTTATCTCAAGATAGAATTCTACCGGTCCCTCCCCTCTTAAAAAATCCTCTCTTGTCCCTGCATCTTCATAAGACTATTGATTTCTCTCCCTCTTCTTATTCCCAGTCACGATTCTTTAAAGATTTGTGGACACTTGTTTCCTCTGCTTCTTCCCTGGCCATCAGTCTTCAGCGCTTTCTAATCCGGCTTCTCCTTTCCACCCGTGGGCATTTCATCAAGGACCAGTCTTTCTAAGGTCACAACCACCCATTCCTTTGATCGATCAATATTTACCGAGTGTCTCCTGTGTGGGGGGCAAGGCAGCTCGAGCACAGCAGAAGTCATTTATGAGCTTTTCACTTCTCGGAGCTCGGAAAGGCACAAATGAAACCAGTAACGGCAGGTGCGATGAGGGGCACGAAAGACGGGCATAAAACCCTTGCGAGAGAGAGAGCTTCATGGGCGGCGGGTCCTCACTCTGGCAAGTATGTTCATTGTTGCACACCCCACAGGGAGCTCTGGAGGATCTGGGAAATCGTGCCTTCGTCAGCAGGCTTGCTTGATCACCTTTTACTCTTTGTTCTCTGTCTCTACAAGTTTTTATATCCTTTTCCATGGACTCTAGATGGGTCGGTTGGCAGTTTTCCACCCATCCCTGTGACAGCCAAACACTCTTTCCTAGTGTCCTCTACCTCTGCCATTCCAGAATCTTCTAGTTAATCAATTCCTTGAACACTGAGCATCCGGAAGGTTCCATTCTGAGTACTTTCCTCATTGTCAAGTAATCTTATGGAAAATTTTCTGTGGATTAATCTATCCTTTGAAATAACAGCAGCTAATGTTTCTTGAGCGCTCTGTGCCCGAACCTGCTCTCAGTGTTCCACATACGTACGTGCGTACAGATGCTTCTTTTTCTTTTCTTTATTGGACGACAGTTATTTTTTTTTATTTTTGCTTTTGAGTTTCTTTTTTTATTTTTTTTCATTTTATTTTTTATTTTTTAAAATTTACATCCAAATTAGTTAGCATATCGTGCAACAATGATTTCAAGAGTAGATTCCTTAGTGCCCCTTCCCCACTGAGCCCATCCCCCCTCCCACACCCACTCCAGTAACCCTCAGTTTGTTCTCCATATTTAGGAGTCTCTTGCGTTTTGTCCCCCTCCCTGTTTTTATATTATTTTTGTTTCCCTTCCCTTATGTTCATCTGTTTGTGTCTTAAAGTCTTCATACGAGTGAAGTCATAAGATATTTCTCTTTCTCTAATTTCACTTAGCAGAATACCCTCCAGGTCCATCCACGTAGTTGCAAATGGCAAGATTTCATCCTTTTTGGTTGCCGAGTAATACTCCATTGTGTATATATGCCACATCTTCCTTATCCATTCATCCATCGATGGACATTTGGATTCTTTCCATACTTTGGCTATTGTCGATAGTGCTGCTATAAACATGGAGGTGCACGTGTCCCTCCAAATAGCACACCTGTATCCCCTGGATAAATGCCTAGTAGTGCGATTGCTGGGTCATAGGGTCGTTTTTTTTGAGGAACCTCCATACTGTTTTCCACAGTGGCTGCACCAGCTTGCATTCCCACAGACGCTTCTTAAATCCCGTATCGCTATCCCAAACAAGCTCTCTAAGCTCTGCACCAGCCGTTCTCAAACTGTGGTCCTCCAAAACCCTTTCAGGGTCTGTTCAGGTCAAAACTGTTTTCATAATATTAAAATTTTACTCTCATGAGCGTATGGTGAAGTTTTCCAGAGGCTCTATGACATGCAGTGATGCCAAATCAAAATGAATGTGTGCTTGAATATTCTCATGTTTTCTAGAGTTTTCTAAGGCAATAGGTTTGATGTAGAAATATGTTCCTTTTCAGAGATGGTCTCAGTTTGTTTTAAAAATTTCTACCATGTTCTTATTAGCCATTTTTGGGTAATCTGCAACTCATTATCATCCAATAAATTGTTCATTTGAAGTCCTGAACTTTTCCTTATATTTGGAAATATAAAAACTGTACTTTGTTGGGGGCGCCTGGATGGCTCAGTCGGGTAAGCATCTGACTTTGGCTCAGGTCATGATCTCATGGTTCGTGAGTTCAAGCCCCACATCAGGCTCTGTGCTGACAGCTCACAGCCTGAAGCCTGCTTAAGATTCTGAGTCTTCCTCTCTCTCTCTCTCTCTCTCTCTCTCTGCCCCTTCCCCACTTGTGCTCTGTCTATCCCTCTCTCTCAAAAATAAACATTAAAAAAAAAAAACTATACATTGTTGTCCTGTTTTGGAATAGTATTTAGAAAATGATTTCTACATAGTTTCTAGAAAATAAAAAATATAAAATTCTAAACCTTATCTATAACTATTATTTTGTAACTTTGTAATATTTTGCTCTAAAATAAAGGAACATGAATTTACAACAGAGTTGACCCTTGAACAGGCAGAGGTTAGAGTACCAGCCCCCCCCCGTGCACTTAAAAATCCATGTGTAACTTTTGATACTCCCAAAACTTAACTACTAACAGCTTACTGTTGACTTGAAGCCTTACTGATAACATAAACAGTTGAGGGGCGCCTGAGTGGCTTAGCTGGTTAAGCCTCCGACTCGATTTCAGCTCAGCTCATGAGCTCATGGTTGGGAGACTGAGCCCTGAATCAGGCTCTGCGCTGGGCATAGAGCCTGCTTGGGATTGTCTTTCTCTTGGGAGTGCAAACTGATATGTCCACTCTGGAAAACAATGTGGAGTTTCCTCAAAAAATTAAAAACAGAACTACCCGGGGCGCCTGGGTGGTGCAGTCGGTTAAGCGTCCGACTTCAGCCAGGTCACGATCTCGCGGTCCGTGAGTTCGAGCCCCGCGTCAGGCTCTGGGCTGATGGCTCAGAGCCTGGACCCTGTTTCCGATTCTGTGTCTCCCTCTCTCTCTGCCCCTCCCCCGTTCATGCTCTGTCTCTCTCTGTCCCAAAAACAAAAATAAACGTTGAAAAAAAAAATTAAAAAAAAAAAAAAACAGAACTACCCTATGAGCCAGCAACTGCGCTACTCGGTAGTTATCCAAAGGATACAAAAATGCTGATTCCAAGGGGCACAGGCACCCCAGTGTTGATATAGCATTATCGACAGTAGCCAAAGTATGGAAAGAGCCCAAATGTTCATCGACTGATGAATGGATAAAGAAGATGTAGTTTATATATACAATGGAATACTACTCAGCAATAAAAAAAAGATATCTTGCCATTTGCAACAATGTGCATGGAATTAGAGTGTTTTATGCTAAGCAAAATAAATCAGAGAAAGACAAATATCCTATGACCTCACTCGTGGAATTTAACATACAAAACAGATGAACATAGGGGAAGGGAAGGAAAAATAACGTAAGATAAAAACAGAGAGGGAAGCAAACCATAGGAGCCTCTTAAATACAGAGAACAAACTGAGGGTTATTAGAGGGGAGCTGGGTGAGGGGATGTGCTAAATGGATGATGGACATTAAGGAGGGCACTTTTGGGGATGAGAACTGGGTGTTACATGTAAGTGATGAGTCACTACATTCTATTCCCAAAATCATTATTACACTCTGTGTTAACTAACTTGAAATTTTTAATATGTATTTATTTTTGACAGAGAGAGAGAGACAGAGCATGAGCGGGGGAGGGGCAGAGAGAGAGGGAGCCACAGAATCCAAAGCAGGCTCCAGGCTCTGAGCTGTCAGCACACAGCCCGACGCGGGGCTCAAACCCATAGACCGCGAGATCATGACCTGAGCCCAAGTCAGACGCTCAACCGACTGAGCCACCCAGGTGCCCCTAACTTGAATTTAAATTTAGAAAAAAAGAAAAAAAGAAGAAAAACTGTTCCCCCTTCTCTCCCTCTTTGCCCCTCCCCCTCAAAAAATGACATAAACGTTGATCAACATACATTTTGCATGTTATATGTATTACATACTGTATTCCTACAATACAGTAAGAAAATGTTAAGAGAATCATAAAGAACAGGAAATACATTTATAGTCCTGTGCCGTAAAAAATCGACGTGTAAGTGGACCCACACAAGTTCACACCTGTGTTGTACAAGGGTCAGCTGTGTATTTTTCTTATGTTTAAGGATAAATAATTAGCTTTAAAAAGTTTAGGCTACTCATCTCCTCAACCCCTAGCTGAATCACCTAGGTCTAAAGATGCCAAAAAAGACGAAACTATCATTTCAGAGAGCTCTGACTCATGGAAGAAAAAATCTACTGGAAAGGAATGAGGCAAGAATAAAAACAAACAAAACTGGGGCCCCTGGGTGGCTCAGTCTGTTGGGCGACCGACTTCGGCTCGGGTCATGATCACGCAGTTTCTGAGTTCAAGTCCCGCGTCGGGCTCTGTGCTGACAGCTCGGAGCCTGGAGCCTGCTTCGGATTCCGTGTCTCCCCCCTCTCTCTGCCCCTCCCCTGCTCACGCTCTGTGTCTCTCTGTCTCTCCGTAATAAATAAACGTTAAAAAAAATTAAAAAACAAACAAAAAAAACTGCTTTCACTCCCTCAAGTTCATAGATATCAATCATGCATCTTATTGTGTTTGATGGAATACAGTATTTTGAGAACAGTACCGTGGTGCCAGTCAAACTATGGAATCATTACAGACCACTCATTCAGAGTTGGAAGAAAGAAGAACTAATTATTTTAAACTAATTATGTTAAAGTTCCGCAAAAGCCAAAAGGCTGTTTATTAAAGTTCTCCAAACCTTAAAATCAAAAAGCCACGGAGGCATGTTACGGGATATGTTAACATATTTCATTGGCTGGGGAAACATAGACGAGGGTTCAGAGGCTAACGGAGCCTCACGCCATTGACATTACTGAACACCTGCTGGCTGAAAAGGCAGCATTTCCAGTTTCCAACAACACAGCAACCCTTTGAATTAAATATTTAGTTGCAAACATGAAGACGGGAGTCAACCAACCAACTGTAGGACTGTACTTCTGTCTTACAAATGGCTGAGATCTATAGACACGGCTGGACTTAAACAGCTTTGTTTCTATTCCTCTGGTATCAGCACCAACTAATCATCCAAGAACGTCTTTGACGTAAAGACCTTGCAACAGTGGTCCTGAAATATCGTAAGCACTGGAACACTTTTGAATCCTGGGACATACTCTCACCGACAGTGCGAATGTAATGATGTGTAGAACCGATGGCACTTTGGCACAAATCAAAGCGACACCAAACTGTAGCCGTTCTCATTGTTTCTCACTGCCATGCACTCACAAATAAAAGCCAATTTCACTTAAGAACGCACTGATGAAGCAGGGAAAAATATTAACCTCACTAAAGTATCTTTGATACATCTTCTGAATATCCTATATGACAAACGGGAAGTATGTGTAATACATTTCTTCCCAGAAAAACAAAACAGAACACTTCTGCAACTCAATCGCAAGCTCAACTAGACTCTTTTTTCAAGGGACACCACCTTTACTTTGGAAACTGACTGACTTACAAGACTGGGGATGAATGAGGTAACTGTCATCGCAGGGAAAAAAAATGTCTGACTGTATTTGTTGCTGATGATAAAACTTGAGTTCTCAAGTGAAAATTAGACTTTTGAGAAACTTGCGTCCGTCACATGTTTGACAGCTTTCCAATAGTTAAAGATGCTGCTGATGAGTTTAGTAGTGAAACTAATAAACGTGATTTTTAAATATTATATAATGGAGGGTGCCAACACATGGCGATTCTAAATAAACCAGTGGCAGGTTTCCAAATTACCAATGTGTTATGTTACAAAATCATGCATACTTATGAGGGCCACTTAAATTTCAAGACAGATTAAAGGATTTTAAGGTAACAAAATGTGAGAAGTTCAGTATTCGGCTCAGAGATCTTCACCAGAAAGCCCAATCTGGCCTCAGCAGGGTGATCTAGGTGTCCCCTTCCTGTACCTTCTATCTGATCACTCATCACACCGTCCTGGCATTTCTTGCATATCTGTGAATCATCACATAAGAACTGTGAACTTACTGAGAGCTGGAACCATGCCCTATGAGTCTTTATCATATTGTTTTTCAAATTTTTATTTAAATTCTAGTTAACATGCAGTGCAATATAGGTTTCAGGAGTAGAATTCAGTGATTCTCCACTTACATACAACACCCAGTGCTCATCACAAGTGCCCTCCTTAATGCCCCTTGCCCATTTAGCCCATCCCCTCACCCACAGCCCCTCCAGCACCCCTCAGTGTGTTCTCTAACATTAAGAGTCTCTTATGGTTTATCTCCCACTCTTCTCTTTTCTCCCCCTTCCCATATGTTTATCTGTTTGGTTTCTTAAATTGCACACAGGAGTGAAATCATATGATCTTTGTCTTTCCCTGACTGACTTATTTCGCTTAGCATAATAACGCACTGTAGCTCCATCCACATCGTCGCAAATTAAGATTTCACTTTTTTTGATGGCTGGGTAATATTCCATTGCATTTATATACCACATCTTCTTTACACACTCATCAGTCAATGGATATTTGGACTCTTCCCATAGTTTGGTTATTGTTGATTATGCTGCTATAAACATCAGGGTGCATGCACCCCTTCGAATCTGCATTTTCATATTCTTTGGGTGAAGAACCAGTGGTGCAAGTGCTGGGTGGTAGGGTGGTTCCACTTTTGACTTTTTAAGGAACCTCCATACTGTCTTCCGGTGTGGCTGCACCGGTTTGCATTCCCACCGGCAGCGTTAAGAGGGTTCCCCTTTCTGCACATCCTCACCACCCTCTGTTGTTTCTTGTGTTGTTAATTTTAGCCATTCCGACAGGTGTGATGGGGTATCTCATTATTGTTTTGATTTGTGTTTCCCTGATGATGAGTGATGTTGAGCATCTTTTTCACATGTGTGTTAGCCATCTGGCCGTCTTCTTTGGAAAAATGTCTATTCGAACCTTCTGCCCATTTCTTAACTGAATTGCTTTTTTTTTTTTTTAGGATGCTGAGTTTGATAAGCTCTTTATAGATTTTGGATACTGACAGATGTGTCCTTTGCAAATGTCTTCTCTGACTCTGTAGGTTGCCTTTTAGTTTTGTTGACTGTTTCCTTTGCTGTGCAGAAGCTTTTTACCTTGATGAGGTCCCGATACTTCATTTTTGCTTTTGTTTCTCTTGCCTCAAGAGACATGTCTAGTAAGAAGTTGCTCCAGATGAGGTCAAAGAGGTTGCTGCCTGTTCTCTCCTCTAGTACTTTGATGGTTGCCTATCTTATATTCAGGTCTTTCATCTTTTTTTTTTTTTATTTATTTTTGTGTATGGTATAAGAAAGTGGTCCACTTTCAACATTCTTCTGCATGTTCCCATCCAGTTTTCCCAACACCATCTTTTGAAGAGACTGCCTTTTCTCCATTGGATATTCTTTCATGTTTTGTCAAAGATTAGCTGGCCGCTTAGTTGTGGGTTCATTTCTGGGTTTTCTGTTCTGTTCCACTGATTTGTGTCTGTTTTTGTGCCAGGACCATACTGTCTTGAGGACTACAGCTTTCTAATACAGCTTGAAGTCTCGAATTATGATGCCTGCAGCTTTTCTTTTTGGGATTGCTTTGGCCATTTGGGGTCTTTGTGGTTCCGTAAAAATGTTAGGATTGCTTGTTCTAGCTCTTTGAAAAATTTCTGGTGCTATTTTGATAGAGATTGTGTTAAATGTGCTGATTGATTTAAGTAGTATAGACATTTTAACAATGTTTGTTCTTCCAATCCGTGAGCATGGAATGTTTTACCATTTCTCTCTGTCCTCTTCAATTCCTTTCATAAGTGTTCTACAGTTTTCAGAGTGAAGATCTTTTCTCTCTTTGGTTAGGTTTATTCCTAGGTATCTTACTGTTTTTGATGTAATTGTAAATGGGATCAATTCCTTGATTTCTATTTCTGCTGTTTCGTTATTGGTGTATAGAAATGCAACATATTTGTATACGTTGATTTTATAGCCTGCAACTTTGCTGAATTCATGTATTAGTTCTAGCAATCTTCTGGTGGAGTCTTTTGGGTTTTGGATATATAGTATTATGTCATCTGCGAATAGTGAAAGTTTGACTTCTTCCCTGCTGATTTGGATGCCTTTTATGTCTTTTTGTTGTCTGACTGCCGAGGCTAAGACTTCTGGTACTATGTTAAATAGCAATGGTGAGAGTGGATATCCCTGTCCTGTTTCTAACCTCAAAGGAAAAGCTCTCAGGTTTTCCCCATTGAGGATGATATTAGCTGTGGGTCTTTGGTATATGGCTTTTATGATGGTGAGGTGTGTTCCATCTATACCTACTTTGTTGAGGGTTTTTATCAAAAACAGATGCTAGGTGCACCTGGGTGGCTCAGTCGTCCAACTCTTGATTTTGACTCAGGTCATGATCTCACAGTTCATGGGGTCAAGCCCTGCACTGAGCTCTGTGCTGACAGTGCAGAGCCTGCTTGGTATTCTCTCCCTCTCTCTCTGCCCTTCCTCTGCTGTGCTATCTCCCTCTATTTCTCTCTCCCAAAATAAATACATAAACATTTAAAAAAAAGAATGGATGCTGTATTTTGTCAAATACAGCTTTTTCTGCATCTATTGATAGGATCGTATGGTTCTTATCCTTTCTTTTATTAATATTGTGTATCACATTGATTGATTTGCAAATATTGAACCACTCCTGCAGCCCAGGCATAAATCCCACTTGATTGTGGTGAATAATTCTTTTAATGTACTGTTGGATTCGATTTGCTGATAATTTGTTGAAAATTTTTGCACCTGTGTTCATCAGGGATATTGGCCTGTAATTCTCCTTTCTAGTAGGATCTTTGTCTATGGGTGTTTGTACTCCCAGTGCTGATCACAGTACCTGACGCAAAGACTGAGGCCACTAATGGATGAACAATGGAGGAAGTGCTTCAGAACCCTGGACAGTTCCCAGGGAGCATTTCAGCTCTAATGCTTTCTGAATATCGAGAGTTCTGGGGTTAATCCTATCTTCTCTTTGGGATTCTCAATTATTAGGAATCCCTCACATCCCATAGACTGG
The DNA here is from genome assembly GCF_018350175.1 of Felis catus. Lineage (NCBI taxonomy): Eukaryota > Metazoa > Chordata > Mammalia > Carnivora > Felidae > Felis > Felis catus. Next base: position 199,545,793 of record NC_058371.1, on the reverse strand, counting down.
CCTTTGTAGTTCTTAACCTAGAGACCGAATCCATTATCTGATTCTACATTCAAATGTACGTCCTCTCAACTTATTACACACCTAATCCAAGACATAATCATCTCTCCCTAAAGCCTCCTAAATAGACTGCTTGCTTTGGCATCCCTATCTGTCTTCCACACAGCAGCCAGAGCAATCTTTTAAAAATACAAACAAGCGTGGTGAATTAAAGATGGACACAACTTTGTCACTGCTCCCATCAAGAGGTGTGATACGTTTCCTCTTCCTTGAGTCTGGGCTGGTCCATTGGCTTATGTTAACTAACAGAATGCAGCCTAAATGTCTCTGTGTAACTTCCAGAGCTACGTGTTAAAGAAGTCATATAGGTTAAAGGAAAAAATACAGAGAGAGAGAGAGACAAGCTGAGAAACAGACACTGAACTATAGAGAACAGATGGTCACCAGAGGGGAGGGAGGTGGGGGGATGGGTGAAATAGGCGATGGTGATTAAGGAGTACACTTGTTGTGATGAGCACCGGGTGATGCTGAATCACTATACTGTACATCTGAAACCAATATAACACTGTCTGTTAACTGGAATTAATCAAAAAAGAACAGTCATATAGATTTAAGCAGGTTACAGAGCCCTGAAAGGTTGCTGACAAGGCACTTGACCCACTGATACATCACAGGGGAAAAGATAACAACAAAATATAGTAACAATAATAACAATAAAAATTTCCATTTAAGAAGGATCTTCAGAAGAGCCCAGACCTTCTCAGATATACAAATTTCATTATGTCTTAAAATCTTGTGAGTTTGGTAGTACTTTCCTTGCTTTTCAAAGCAAAGGCTGTGGCTCAGTAGACTAATTTTCAAATCTAAGGCTAACTGACACGGACACTCTAGCTCCTTCCACCTTCCCTACCTGAAGGAGCAGCTCTCAGGTCACTCTTCCTCTCTATTTAGAAGTTATAGCAAATGCTCTCTCCAAGTCCAGACAGTGACATTAAGAGACAAGCCCAGGATCCACATAAGAGTGAAAACATATGGTATCTGTCTTTCTCTGTATGACTTAGCGGGAGGGGAAGGAAAAAAAAAGTTAAGAGAGGGAGGGGGGCAAATCATAAGAGACTCTTAAACACTGAGGATAAACTGAGGGTTGATGGGGGGGTGGGAGGGAAGGGAAAGTGGGTGATGGGCACTGAGGAGGGCACCTGTTTGGATGAGCACTGGGTGTTGTATGGAAACCAATTTGACAATAAATTTCATAAAAAAAAGAGAGAGACAAGCCCAAATGTTGATGAGATCTTATTTTCTCCAAATTATTAAAACCATATTTCAGCTGCCACATGGTATGCCTGTGATTTCTGTCCTACCCTAAGAAACTCCCCATTAAGTACAAGGGCCAAATCCTGTAATTAAAGCCATATGTTAACCAATGCCCTAAACACATTTGCACATCCCCTCTTTCCAAGTTTTGTTGCTTTTCAAAACACACTAATGAGGTAGAAAGGGACTGGCATCCCCATATCGCTTCAGTTGCAAAATCTATGGTCAGTGCCACCTTCTTAAATGCTTCCTTCCCCACTGCCCCATGACCTTCATGTTCCTTGCCCTTTCCTTCTCATAAAATGCAGAATGACCTCCCAGTAAGACAGAATAAAAAAATATTTTGGTTTTGTAGGTCAGCAATATTGTTATGAGCTGTAAGTTACACTACAATCATCATCTTGCCTTTAAATCTGAAAGAATGCAAAACCATGTCTCCTATAATTTGAATTAGTGACCGCTTAAGGGCACCAGTGCCATGGTGTTATTAATGGAACAACAAAATCAGCCTCAAGCAACCTGAGCATTAGCAGTTCCCACTACTACGTAAGCCGGGTTTGTTGTACGTAAGTATTTATTTACCATGTCATTGGCACACACATACATAGAGATGTCCTAAAAAGCTGCAATGTTCAACACCCACACACATATGTGCATGCATGTGCGCACACACACACACACACACACACACACACACACACACACATGCATGCATCCACCACCTTTGGGGAACTAATATTTCTGGATTACTCTCAATGCACAAAGAGCATGTAAGCTTCTCCATGAACCTACATTAGCTACTGGAAAAGAGTTCCAAATAAGACTTGATTGTATAAATGAAAACAAAATCACACCCACTCCACCTGGTTTAAAACCTCATGGCATTTTTAATGGCTTCCTATTTCCCTTGGAATAAAAACAGCCCCGTGAACTAGTGCAGAAAGCATCTCCAACTCCTGTAGCCCTCCCCTTCCTTTCTCCATGTCCACGGCCCTGGCTGTCTACACATCTCACTGCCCATCTGCCCCCATGCTGTGCTCTCTCCAGAGAACCCCTCTTCTCCTGCCCCAACCTCCTTCTTCAGTTTTACAAGTCCCAACTTCTTTTTTTAGGTCACAGCTCAAAACTGACTTCTGCAAGGAGGCCTCCCTGACTCTGATCCTTAGATTAGATAAAGTCCCCCACCTTATATTCCCAGAGTTTCTGAACCTTTCTCTGTCGTAACACACACCTCGCCTTACTGTTCGTATTTCCAGTAAGTCCCACTGGACCATAAGCTCCATGAGTGTAAGAGCTCTACCTGTGCTGTTTATTGCTTATCCCTGGCAGCTAACAAGATGCCTAGCACCTAGAGAAAGGGATGCTTTGTCTTTAAGAGAAGTTCTCCAAGTGTGGTCCCCAGACCAGTGGCATTAGCATCTCCTGGAGATGTGTTAGGAATGAAACTTCTCTGGTCCCATCCAGACTTACGGCTCTGAGGTGAGAGCCAGCAGTCTTCAACAAATCCTCCAGGAGACTCTGAAACACAGGAAGGTGGAGAAGTGGGTCTGTAACATGACAAGTGCTCACAATCCAGGAAGTGAGACTCCCACCTGTGCAAGCACAAAAGGCCAGACTAGAACCAGTACATGGATAGTCTGCTGATTTTGGATAAGGGCCGGGAGGGAATTTCTCATAGTGAGGAAAGTTTCATGACAGAGCGCCCCTGAGAAAGTGACCGGGGCACAACAGGCCCCTAATTGTGCAGGGGTCTTTTCTGGCTTGGAATTAGCACTCAGTAAATGTCGGCTTGAGCGCTGGAGAGGAGATTCCTGAGTTAGGTAAGAGAAGCCACTTTCTGAGTTCCTAGCATCTCTGAGACTCTGGAGACTCTCAGGGACACCACAGTGATGTTCTGAAGGTTTAAAGGAATGTCACGAAGCTTGGAGTCGTTTGGGTTAAAACAACATCTACGGTTGAATGGAGATCACAAAAACACCAACGCTGGCCCAACCTACCCCGGGAGAAACCAGGCAATGAAGATTTTATAAATGGCTATAAATAAAAACCCCGATTAAATCCAAGAAGGAAACTACCCGACAGAACAAGGAAGCCCTGTGTTCAGGAGACCTGAAGGAGAGAAGTTGCCTCTTCCAGAAATCCCACACGCCGAAAGGAGTACGCTCCCCCATGAGAGGTTCTCCGAGTTTACACTTCGTCTCCTATTCGGAGCGGACTTAATAGCTAATCGTTTGGAGACGAAATGATGTTGGAAGCCCCGCAGTCAAATTAGAGAAAGATGTAAAATCGGACTGACATGACTAATACCTTTAAACTGCCCCCCCCCATAACAACCAACACATCAACTCCCTAATTAGAAATCACAGTTCACACCATTACCCCTGAAGCTTCCGGGATGGCTCCCTGCTGACTCAGAACTCAGCTGAGACACTGCTTCTCCAGAGTTCTTGACCCCCCTGCTGAAGAGACTTCAGCATCTTCTTGTGTCATTGGTTGCTTCTGAAATAAATAGTTCAGTGATGGTCCCATACAACGAATGGCTTGCTTCCACCGAAAGGATCTGAAAGATGTTGAGACCTGAATACATCTGCTACCCCATATGCCTCAGTGTCAAGCTTCTCAATGGATGACCCAAGCCCTTCTGTGCATTGTTACAGTTCATGAACCAACAAGAAAAGTACTATGTAATGAGGCCTTTTGAGATGTGGGGTCTCTCGACTTGAAAATACTCTCTGGCTTCCCCTTAAAATTTTAACCCTCCTTCACATCTTTCTCATAATAAAAACATAAATTTGGAGCATTTGCCAATATGCAGCAAAACATACGGAAAAACCAAAATTCAAATGTGAAGAAATGAAAATTCAAACATATATATATATATACATATATATATGTATATATATATATATATATATATATATATATAGACACACACATAGTCTCTCCTGAACGTATGAAAAATGCATAAGCAAAAGACCAAGAAGAAATGCTAAAACCCCTGTGATACAGACAGCCATTATCTGTGGGCTCATGAAAGATGTAATTTCTTCTTTTTTTCGTTTTTTTTTTTCAACGTTTATTTATTTTTTGGGGGGGGGACAGAGAGAGACAGAGCATGAACGGGGGAGGGGCACAGAGAGAGGGAGACACAGAATCAGAAACAGGCTCCAGGCTCCGAGCCATCAGCCCAGAGCCTGACGCGGGGCTCGAACTCACGGACCGCGAGATTGTGACCTGGCTGAAGTCGGACGCTTAACCGACGGCGCCACCCAGGCGCCCCAAAGATGTAATTTCTTCTTTATGTTCTTGCATTATTATCAGATTATAATAATTCATACAATGTGACTGAGATAAGGGTTGGACAAAGGGACCACAGGTCACTGGGGGAAAGACAGACATTCTATCCATGTGGGACTATAATAAATAACACTGTAATAATGGGTTCTCTATAAGGAACCAAACGTCACTGGATCTAAATACCAGCATATCCGAAATCAGTACCTCACACCATACACGGAAACCTCTTAGCTTGAAGTATCTAACGTGAAAAGCCAACCTTCAAAGTTCCAGAAGAAAATATAAGGAGATCTCATTATGACCCTGTGATTGGGAAAGATTTGTCAAAGCAGACATAAAGTACGCTAACCTTAAAAAGGAAAGAGATTGGCAATTTAATTCCATTAAACCTAAAATCAGCTTTTCAAAAGTCACCATCACACGTAAAAACTAGCTACACATGTTAAGAAGATATTCAACATATATGACCCCTTCCCATCAATCAATAAGGAAATAGACGATCTTGTTAGAAATGAGCATGTGGCGGGGCGCCTGGGTGGCTCAGTCGCTTAAGTGTCTGACTTCGGCTCAGGTCATGATCTCGCTGTTCCTGAGTTCGAGCCCACGTCGGGCTCTGTGCTGACAGCTCAGAGCCTGGAGCCTGTTTCAGTTTCTGTCTCTCTCTCTCTCTCTCTCTCTCTCTCTCTCACTGCCCCTCCCCTACTCATACTCTGTCTCTGTCTCTCTCTCAAAAATAAACATTAAGAAAAAAAATTTTAATGAGCAAATGGGATGAACATAGATGGGAGGGTTACAGTCAGAAACAAGACGGAGAAGGCTTTCCTGACAAGGCGGCCCTGTGATTTTAATGAGGCAGGCTTCCAGGAGCAGAGAGAAGGCGGAACTGGGGGGTGTTTTAGAAGTCCATCACTGAGCAGACGCCAGCTATGCTCTTCAACAACGACCTCTTGATCAGCAATAAACATGATAGTTGGATCTCATCAGTCTCACTTCTGGCTTCATTTCTCAATTCGTTCTAAGCCAGGGCAGGAAAAGAGAGGCAGTGGTACTATTTATTAGACTCAAACCCCAACAGAAAGGAATTTGGGTTTTAGTCTGGATGGTTTTGAACAAGGAGGGATGGCATGACCGGCTTTAGCTTTCTTTCTGAAGTTCATCCTGGTGGTTCTACGGAGAAGAGACAGCAGGGGCAATCGTGGAAGCCCAAAGATCACCAGTCGGCTTTCGCCACAACCCAGGACAGGTGTGAGGGTGGCTTTGTGACACAGGTGCGGGGGTAATAACCTGTCAGAGCCAAAGAGGCTTTGCTGGGGCATTGGATGGGGGAGGGGCGGGGGAGGGGAGCAACATCCAGGATGAGCTCTGGAAGGAAATCAAAACCGAACAAAATCACGGATATGAAGCATCTGAAGACAGAGGCGCTAACTCACAATAGCTCTTAAATCACATCTATACATATATAATACACGGATTACGTATAGGGAAGGCATGAATGAATACTGCTGTGGTTTGATTTGTCAGAGCAGGGCGATAGAAAATACTTTGTAGATACAGAATAAGAAAGGGCAGAGAGAGGAAGCATTTGCTTGTAAGAGAACCAGGGCGAACCTTCTGCCTGCAATAATTCACGTCTCTCTGCCCGGGTCACCAAAAGCGGCTTTCCTGTCGTTCACCAAAATCTCTGGTGGGTCTGCTCGTCACTCGTGAACATTTCATCCTTACAACCAGCAGCCCCGGTCTAGTGCAAATATGACATTTATGCCCAAATTGAATGTGCATAAAATGTCACCCTACCCTCAGCCCCGCACAGCAACTTCCAATTATATCGTGTTTTAAGGGACGATGACAAATGTGGGAGAAATTGCCTAGTGGCCTTTGCTAAGATAACAAAATTGTAAAGTTGGGATTAAATCACAGGAAGGGCGTTCGGACTTGGGGAGATGCCAGTTAACTGATTAAGCAGCCACTGTGTGGCTTCTTCAGAGGGGCCACGGGGAAGGGGCTGGGGTTCACCCACATCTTTTGCACCTTTGTGCCATCTACACATCACCCCTGCAGAGCAGAGAATCGTGAACCATGTCCTGAGAGCTCTTTATTAGGCTGACGGCAAGGCCACCGGCTGTTGAGAAGGAACGTTTGCTTTGAGAGGCGTCACAGCTGAGCGTTCCTTGGGCACATGACCCTGAACCCCTGGGCCTGGATCCTGGTCTGCCACCCGGTAGCTGTGTCTGCTCGGGCAACTTTTTCTGAATCTCATGCCTCAGTCTCTCCATCTGCTACACGTCAACACGAATCCCATGTGCGTGCCTACGAATTGTGAGGATTAAAAACGATGACCTATATATAAAACACCACTTCTTTGAGCTGTGATAACAAAACACCCCGGCCCAGGGGGCTTCAACAAGAAACGTTTACTTGTCTCACTTCTGGAGGCTGACGTCCAAATCGAGCTGCCGACAGACTCCAGGTCTGGGGGACGTCTGCTTTCTGGTTCATAGACAGCCACTTTCTCACTGGGTCCTCGGGTGCAGGAAGGGGCGAGGGAGCGCACTGGGGCCTCTTTTATAAGGGCACGAATCCCACTCACAAGGGCCCCACCCTCATGACCAAATTCCCTCCCAGAGGCCCCACCTCCAAACACCATCGTGCTGGGGATTAGGTCTGAACATACGAATTTTGGAGGGACACAGTCAGTCACATCAAAAGAGCACCTGATACCCGTGTATGCACAACCAAGACTAGCAGGTAATATCTTTTTCTAAAAAAAAGTTTTTTAATGTTTTTGAGAGACAGGGAGAGAGACAGAGACAGAGAGAGAGAAAGGGCAGACAGAGGGAGACACAGAATCCGAAGCAGCCTCAGGCTCCCAGTTGTCAGGACAGAGCCCAACGCAGGGCTCGAACTCAGGAACCCGGAGATCACGACCTGAGCTCAAATCAAGAGTCAGAAGCTCATCCGACTGAGCCACCCAGGCGCCCCCAGCAGGTAATATCTGTAAAGAAGCTCCACCCGGGGCATATTCTATGAGAGCTCCTGACACCCAGTAGGAGCCAAGCAATGGTTTATTGCACGGAGGTTGAATGATCATGACCTTCTCAATTTCAGTTTCCACACTGGTAAAAGGGAGTAGTAACATTAACCCCCAAGGTCGTGAGGAAGGGGGAAGGAACGTGGCAGGTTAACAAATACCTGCTGGTTTATAAAATGGACTTTAAAAGCCCCACTCACAGAACTAAACACAAAATCGGGGAGACCTGCCATTTGGTTACTTGAGAGCTTGCCTGATTCAGTGCTGAAAACGCAAGTCTGTTTACTTTCCGAACAGCAGACTTTGCATTTTAAACTGTGACACAGAGATTGTGTGTTCATTTGTTTTTGTTGATTTCTCCCTGGAAGGGGATGATGCCTACCTCATGGGGTCATTATGCAGAGGAAGCGAATTAACACAAGAGAAGCCAGGCAGGTAGGAGATGCTGTGTATTGAGCAGTATCTCCTTCCCAAAAAACAAACCAAGAGACAATGTCCTCCAGGGAACCATGGCGCTCTCTCTCTCTCTCTCTCTCTCTCTCTCTCTCTCTCTCTCCCCCCATCTCCCTCCCCTGACTGAGCCCCACAAGCCAGGGACCCAAGGTCCCCTGCTCCTACCTCCTCCCTCCTAGTGACCCCCATGGTTTGACCTCAAATCACTGAAGGGGACGTAATTCTTCGGGTCATTCCACTATTGACGAGGCCACTTCTGATGGGTGCTGATATGAATCTTTCCACAGGACAGCTGTACTGCCAGAAAGCTGAAGATGAAGGAAGCCCTCTCTTTCTCTCTCCACCAGAATTACCAACTTTCTCCATTAGCACTGAACCTGAAAAGCCTTATCTGCTTAATTTCTAACAACATATACAAGGAAGAGGTCTGCAGAGTAACAGGCATCTGTGGAAAAGAGATTAATAGGCAAGTTAAGTTTCCTAGGTTGGAATATCAAAGTGGGTTCTCACTGCAGGACTTGTCAGAGCCTTTGGCATGTCACTATTCACATGGCTCTTCGGGAATGGGAATATAAGAAGTACTTCTAAAGCTTACTTGATCAGGCACACACCTCTCGGTAGAATACAGTTTTGCACGCTGTGGATCGACAGTGTTCCGAGGAACCGATATAAGAATGTATTAAATGCCCATCTACTGCCGTTGAATGCCTGTGGTACCTCCTGCTGGGCTAGGGACATGACAGAGAACTCCACACGTGGTCCCTGCCTTCGGGAAGCCTGAGGTCTAGTAAGGGCATGACTGACAAGTCAGTAAACCCACAAGTGGAGTTCATAACGCACACACACGAAGGATGCAAATGGGCCACAGTTCAGGCTTAGTTTGCGGAGAGGGCAGGACAAACACGGTTTCCGTGGAAGGGAAGTATTTGCGATCTGGATGAAAGGTGATCTGGCTAAGGTGGGAATGGGAAAAGACAGGGAAGTGGGAACAACAGCACAGACAAGGGCAAGAGGACTGGCGAACACAGGGCCCGGGTGGTTGTGCCGCACGAGGAGGGGCAAGGTATGCACGATGGGTCAAGGGCATTCTAGAGAAAGCCTGATGATGCTGAGAAGGAGGGGGAGGAGGAGGAGAGGGAGGAGGAGGGGAGGGGGAGGAAGGGAAGGGGGAGGGGGAGGAGGAGAAAGGGGGAGAAGGGGGAAGGGGGAGGAGGGGGAGGGGGAGGAGGAGAAAGGGGGAGGAGGGGGAAGGGGGAAGGGGGGAAGGGGGAGGAGGGGGAGGGAGAGGAGGGGGAGGAGGAAGGAGGGGAAAAGACATGGAGGAGGGGGCAGAGGAGGAGGGGGAGCAGCTGATAACCGTAACGATAAAAGTGCTTCCACTACTATGTTTGAACACCCACCACAGTCCACACCTGTTACAGGTGTTTGACAATTTCAGATCCTGTTTAGAGCTCTCAAGAACCCTCTGGGGTATGACAGGCTCCCCTGTGGTGGTGAGGAGTATGGGTTTTGGAAACAGAAACACCTGGGCTCGAACCCGGCTCTGCCATTTACTGACGATGACATGGGACAATGTGCTTAGCTCCTCTGGACCTCGGTCTCCACGAGACACGGTTTGTTATCTATTGTGTAGTATTGTTGGAAGCTGCCAGATAACATATCGAAAGCACTTAGTAACGTACCTGACATTTAGAAAGTCCTAGATCAATGCGCATTGGTTGAGGAAACGGAGGTCCAGACAGCATGAACAACTTGTCTAAGGTCTCACAGCTCATCAACGAGAGAGTGGGCATTTGACTCCAGAGTCAGTGCCCACCCCACGGTGAGCTTTCTGCACTGTGATGGTGACGATGGTGACGAGGACGACGACGACAAACAGCCGATACGCACTGAGAGCTTGCTCACTGCCCCGAGCGCCTCACGTGTATTTATTTAATCTCAGCAACCATCCAATTCAGTAGGTGCAGTTATTACATCCACTTAACACATGAGGAAATGAGTCCAGCTCCAAGCTGCTCCCCATCCTGAGATGAAGGAAATGGCTCGCTGAAGAGCGATCCGGGGGGCACGCCCATATTTCCCATTACTGAGCTGCCCCGATGAATGAGGTCCCTTTCCCTGGCACCACACGCCTGTGGCTATGGAAGGGGGGGTGCCTCAGTCCTCACAGGGTCATTGGTCCTGACCAGACTGCATTCCTTTCCTCAGATGCACCTAAATTTGCATATGTAGGCTGGGGATTCAGTCTGCGACATTATGCCTTTGTAACAAGATGCTATTTTCAAGGAAATGGCTGCTAGAGTGCATATGTGCTGAGCTGTGGGTGTGTGTTTGACATTTTAACTTTCTAATGGAACTGCTTCAGTGATGCATAATTTAAGCCTTCTAGGAATTTTGCTGTTACATGCAAACCAGGGAGTTGGCCTCTAAAAATTCACATATTTGACCTAAATTCCTTGCATCAGCAACAAGAAACATATGGTCCTGGGAGAGGCAATGGCACAGGGGAGAGGGTCTGGGTTTTGGAAGTAGACAGTGGTGGGGGTCACATTCTGACTCAGTTTCTTTGGAGAAGGTTTTTTAAGTTTCCAAACTATTTTCTCATATGCAGACTGGGGGTGTTATACCTGCCCCGGGGGAGTGGGGGGTGGATGGTAATTAGGTAAGATGATGTAGATGAGGGAATGAGCATGGAGATTAGAGCACAGTAGGCATTCAACATAGACTGCTATGGTTGTTGTCATTTCACCCTAATCAAATCAGTTCACTTCAACAACTATTTACCGAATGGCATGATGAATTTATGTGCCAGGCACATATACAAGAGAGAAGGGGAAGCAAAGGTGGGTCCCTGCCTCCTTGGAACATGGGAATAAGGCGAAGATAAAACAGCCTCATGAGCTCACTCTCCTGCACCTGTAATTCTCTTCATTGTCTTTAGCGTTTCAACTGCCTGTTGTCCCAGTCAAGAAATACACACTCCACTTCCTCATACGAGGTCCCCCAGTTTCTCTCTCTCCATCCATCCCACTGTTAATGTCTCAGCCCTGCCTTGCACCTTCTCTGCCCTGAACTTCTGCATCTAAGAAACATGGAGGGGTGGAGGCTGGGACAGAGACAGAACACCCTGAACAAGGAGGAGGGGAGGGGAGGGGAGGGGAGGAGGAGGAGTGCCCACTGAGCAGGACCTCAAAACCCAAACAAAGACATTTAGATTTTATTCCTGAAGGTAATTGGGAGTCATGAACAGTTCTCACAGAGGGAAGGAAGTGGTTTCTAAAACTGGAATTTAATGAAGGATGTTTGTGAAGCATTTCGATGATTTATCCGACATTGAACAAAGTGATATTTACCAGATGGGATGATTTAGGTGAGTCAAGCCAGGATTCGGCTCTCTCCTCATCACCCACCATGATCAGTGAGTTCCTAAGTGGATCTTCCTCCCCTGTGCCACCTCCATGGCCAGTGGCTGGGACACCACAGGCAGAAATCCAAAGCCAGAGCTAGACAGTGAGACTGAGTAGCCTTGTGCCATCACGGACAGAGCTCTCCCTCTGAAGTCAAGATTATGCCTTCTAGACCTATGAGCTGAGTGACTCTAGTCAGGTCACTTAGTCTTGCTGGGGCTCAGTTTTATCACCTGTAAGCAAGAAAACTCCCCATGGCTGTGTGAAGATCAGACGTCATGACGACAGAGTGTTGTGTTTGCGGTAAAAACTCAGTAAGTCACATACGAAACTTGGTTCTGCTCTAGGGCACAGACTGCAGTTTGTTCATATTTATCTCTGTATCACGTGTGTTTGGTGATCATTCATTCTACTGAGTAGTATCTGGTCCTCCTTCCTTTCTAGGCATGTGGTAGAAATACATTTTCGATCTCCTTGTGGTGGAAAGGAGCCCGATAATTCTTGAGTTATCAGCAGAAATGGGTGTATGTCGCTTCTGGGCTGAGCCCTCTCTCTCTGGCCCCGACATGGACAATGCCCAAGATGTGCCACTGACCTACAGACCTGGGTCACTGTGACGACCAGGACCTTCTGCTAGGCCGGGTTGGATTACCGTAGCGTGAACAACCAAGAGGGCTTTGCTGTTTGAAGCCACTGAGAACTGGGGGTTGTTTGTTACTGCAGCCTGGCTTAGCCCCTCCTGACTGATACAGCAGTGCCTGTAACATAACAGCAAATCAGAATGTGTTCTTTTTGAATAAATATATATTAAAGGAATTGGGGACAAGAGAAGAGCGGGGAGGGAAAGGAAAGGAAATGTCCAGATGAAGGACAACAAATGTATGACAAAGGTCCCATGACATCTTCTTCAAACTCCCAGAACAGGCAGGAAAAAGTGATCACTATCCTCTTTTCCTCTTTCTATGTAGACCTGGACCTTTTCTCAGTGCTTCAGGCAGCTAAGACCAGCCCTTTGCTGTTGGCTAGAAAAAATAACAGGTCCGTTTCCCTCTTGGGTCTACTCCCACCAGCCTGGGTTGGGAGAAGTGGCAGGGTGGCCGGGTCCTAGGCCCGGGGATAATCCAAAGGGCTTTAGTCCTCCACGAAGTTGGAGAAGGGAGACAGAGGAAGGAGGGGAAGGGCCAGATTAGGTGCCATAGGCCAAATATTTTAGGCTCTGCAGTAGCCATACAGTCTCTGTTCTGACTGCTCAACGTTGCCTGTGTCAAGTGAGAGGAGCCATATACAATACATGGATAAATGAACACGGCTGTATTCCAGTAAAACTTTCTTTACAAACACAGGAGGCACTCCAGTTTTGGCCTGTGAGCCACAGTTGGCTGACCATACCCAGACTGAAAACCAGAAACATCTAAGGCAGTTTGGAATCAAGGACGAGTTGGGTCTACAGTAGCACTTTGGCCCCGGCAGGAGCTGGCCAGAGTGGGAAACAGTTAGAGATAATTAAAAGAAAAGAGCAGAAGAACCTGTGAAAGGGAGAGAAGGTGGCCAAGGAACAAAGACGGAGGTGCTCCAGGCTCGCCGCCCCCCCAACCTGCTCCTTTCCTAGACCCCTGGCTCTGTCTCCCCTTCCCAAGTGTCCCTGCCCATGTAGGCACGGAGTGGTTCTGGCTCATGCTGCCTTATTTCTGCAGAAGCAGATCTGGGTTTATGAAAACGCTCCACAGATGGGCCTTTGCCTATCCCCCTCCACAGCTGCTCCCACTCTGCTCGTGTGCGTATGACTCACCGTCGGTCATTTCGATTACCGAGGCCCCCGTCCTCCAGCCCCGCCAGCCCCTCCATCTGCCAGGGCCCTTGCTCGCCAGGCCACCAGCTACTACCACTGAGAGATAATCACTGTGTTGGGAGATGACGTGCCTCCGCTGTTAGCTCAGGGCTGGAGAACCGTGGTGACGTCTCCACGCGACAACCACCATAAACGACTGACCACCGTACTGTTTCTGAGAAGCAGCTGTGTGATGCAGCACAGAGGCAGGGGATGCTGGAGGTGCATATTTGATAGGACGTTCCTGAAAATACATGCACATGGGAAGCCACCGCCTGCCCTACAGCTAAGGCTATCCTTTTGTTGAGAAAATGTCGAGATCAAAAGGAAGATTCCAGTGAATTTCTACAAGAGAAGAAGGTCAGAGCTGTCACTGGAATATAAGGGATTTGTTCGTGTGAGTGGTTGTTCTTCTGCTGGGCACGATGGCATGAGAAGACTTTGGTTCAGAGTCTCTAACGGCTCTGTATCACTGTCACAGACTTGAGAAGGAAACAGCAAAGGGGACACTCCGGAACCAATCATTTGGCTTAACACCACAGCGCTTTTGATCTAACCCCCCAGTGGGAAAGTCCCGGTCCCTCACAGCCTGGACAGAGCTGAGCCCCTGGGAGCTAAGAATATTCCTTTTGGCCTAGGTAGAGACAACCCAGGTGGCCTGAATGAAGCCTTTGCCCCCAACCCGACCCTAACCTTGTATCCCAGTATCTTCCGATGGTGAGAGCATCAGGAGGGAATTGGTCTAAGGCAGGAGGGATTTTCCCCAAGGCCCAAGGTGGAGGGTGAGGGGTCTGTATAGTCCTAGGCTTCCCGAGGATTCGAGCCACCCAGAGGCACACGGTCTACTGTCGTCTCTGCCCCCAGGTCCCCCACGGTCACATCCATCTCTCCACACTCAAACCTCTGAAATCACAACTCAACTAAGATGAAAAATCACTCCTGCCATCACCAGAGCCCATGGAGGCAGAGAGCGGCCAGCCGGAGACGCCCTCAAGGCGCCAGCCACTGAGTTGGGGCCATGGGCAACACCCCTCCTCTTCCATGTCTCCATGTGGCCCGGACACTGACTTGCCTTTGGAGAGAGGGAGGGAGGGGAGGAATCTTGAGAGCCCCACCCCCAACCTACAGCCACCGGAGTTTCCTAAAGGAGGAGGAAGAACTTAGAGCCAAGGACTGTATTTTTCCCAGGAACCAGGAGACCCAGATTCTTGTCCTGCCACTACCACTCATGTGCTCTGTGGTCCACATCCCCTCTCTAGGCCTCAGCTTACCCATCTGTAGCCCATGACAGTCCCAGCCCAGGGCACATGTTCAAGAAGATGTCCAAAGAGATGGCTTATGGGAATCTCACCAGTTAACATCTAGGACTCGGTCCAGCTCTCGACTTCTAGGTTTCTACCCATGATTCTACCCTTTCAGATATACATTTGTCTTCATCGGGCTTTTTCAGATACAGACCCTGAGATAAGGATTCATCCGCAGGTGATTCATTAAGGAGTGCTCCAAGGAAAACCAGCAGGACCGGGAGGCAAGGTGACATCAGGCACGTACGGTCCCAGTCTGATCCCACGGGAAGCTCCGGAGGGCACATCATACCTCAGTGCTAGCGCGCTGGGCGCTCACAGGCCTGGGACCATCAGTCACAGGCTACAGGGCCACCAGGGAGGCACTTCTGGCTCAGCAAGCCACCACAGCAACTCCAGGACAAGGACAGCCCTCTGAAGAAGGTTGGAGGTGACGCATAAGGAAACTGGGGGGGGGGGGGGGCAGACAGAACGGATAAGAATGATCTCAAACTGGGGTGAAGAGCAACAAGATTGGGCTATAAATACAAAAGTTAGAAAGGAAACACAGAATTTGTAGGTTGCAGTGAAGAATTACTCAGTACCTACTGTGTCCCAGCAGTGTGTCAGGCACTGCGGATACAGACGTGGCAACAAAAGGATCTTGTTTCTGTCCTCACAGAGCTTAACGCTGAGAAGCAGGCACTAATGGAAAGCGTGACCTAAATGCGTGTAAAGTCATAACAGCGGTTAAGTACTGTAAGGAAGAGGCAAACTCGTGTAGGGAGAACACATAAGAGGGGGGGAGGGGAAACAGGTGATGCACACTCCCTTTTGAGAGAAGAGGTGTGTTCAAGCAAGCACAACCACAGTGGGCAGAGACAGACCAACCCTCCAGGCAGAGGGAACAGAGCGGGCAACCTGTTACATGAAAGACCGAGCGAGAAACCGTCAGAGACCAAACTCCTGGTCACTGAATCGTTCAGGAGGGAAAAACAGCACTAAAAGATCATCTGAACAGATGCATCTGGGGAAGGCGGGGAGATTACGGGTTGCGAAACACCTCTGTCTAAGGTCGGATACACCGTGTATAAATTAATTTAATTTATTCATCCCAACAACAGCTTCATCTTTTTAGGGACAAGTGCAGCTGAAGCCAGAAAGGTTGAATTACTTACCCAAGGCCACGTTGATTCGTAGTAGAGCCAGGATGCCATTTCCCATTTCCCATGTGCCCAAAGGCCAAGCCCTTTCCACAATTCCAAACCAAATCATTGTTGCAAGTCGGGGGCATGCTAAGCCGAGGCTAAAAACAAGCTCATGTGTGTGTTTTTCGTAATCGCTTTACTGAGGTGTAATCAACACGTAAAAAGCTGTACACACTTAGAGTACACAACTGGACAAGTATGTGCGTAAGTATACGCCCGTGATATCACCTCCACCATCAGGAACATACCCATGTCCACCACCTCCCAAAGTTCCCTCCTACTGCAACAATAATGATGATGATGACGATGAGGATGATGGTGATAACAAAGACGATGATGATGTGGGTTTAGAACACGTAAGACCTACCCTTGCGGCAAATTTTAAGTCTTCAACACAGTATGGCTGGCTACTGGTGCTTTACTATGTAGTGAATCCACAGAACTTATTCATCTTCATGGGTGAAATTCTATCCACTTTGACAATCACCTGCTCCTTTCCCCCTGGCCCAGCCCTCGGCACCATCATCGTACCCTCTGATTCTATGAGTTTGACTTTTAGATTCTACACGCGAGTGAGAACATACATACTTAATCTTCTGTGTTTGGCTAATTTCATGATAATGTTTTCCATAATGTTTTCCGGGTCCAGCCATGTTGTCACCAACATCAGGTTTTCCTCCTTTGTAAAGGCTGAAGAATATTCCACTGTGTGTGTGTGTGTGTGTGTGTGTGTGTGTGTGTGTGTGTGTCCACTTGAACGATTTCTGCTCTGACCTTTATTACTTCCTTCCTTCTGCCAAACTTGGGGCTTAGTTTGTTCTTTTTTTAGTTCCTTGAGGTTAAAATGGTTTGAGGTCTCACTTTGGTCTTTGCATAGACATTTATTGCCATAAAATTCCCCTCTGACAAATCTGCCTTTGCTTACATCACCTACATTCGGCTGTGTTTGCTGTGTTTCCGTTTGTCTCAATATATTCTTTTATCTCCTTTTTGGTTTCTCTTTGGACCCACCGGTTGTCTGGGATCATGCTATTTCACGTCTATGTAGCTGCGAATTTGCCTCCCGTGATTCATTTCTAGTTTCATACCATCACGGACGGTAAGGGTATTTCGTATGATTTCAATCTTCTTAGCTTTGTGAGACTCGCTTCGTGGCCCAACATGTGGTCCTCCTGGGAGAACGATCTGTGTGTGCCTGGGAGGAATACATAAGTCAGTCCCATGCGGAGCCACAGAGCCGGAAGCTGACGTCGACATCGGCCTCGTTAATTTAGCACCAAGCTCAGGTGTTCATGCCCAAGATGAACAGTAATAGTTGAAGCTGAGCTAACTGACGCAGAGGAGGGTCCTGAAGGAACAGACATCGGGGGACAAATAGGAACAAACAGCCCTGTGGCTAAAGCTCAGGACCTGGCAGATCCTCCACTCGGGGAGCGTTAAGCACCACACGTAGGGACAGCGCCACGTTTCTGGCCGGTCAGCTTAAGCAACAGAAGCAGGTGGACAGCCACACTGGCTTTCGCCCCAAAGCGTCCTGCACGGGAGAACTTTGCTTCCTTTTCTCGCCCTTCCTCGTACTTTACGACCAGGCTACAATCAGCTGGGAGGGTAAAGTTGGCCCCGCAAGAATCATCAAGCCACATGCGGACATCAAACAGAACTTTTCCTCAAGCAAGATGCTGGGCTGACAGCTTCCTCGGTGGCAACCACAGGACTGAGCTCTCCCAAGGCTGGCGGCCAGGTGGGTGCAGGAATGCTCGCTTCACCCTCAGACACAGGTGTCCCCCTTGAGCACTGTCACCTTTCTGGACAGCAAGCTCACACCCCTGCCACTCCAGGATGTCTCAAAGAACACCGTTGGTCTCTCTCCTCCCCACTCACCCCCATCTCCTTAAAAGGTGGGGAGGCTCCTTCTAACTGGTCAGACCCTGACATTCATCTGATGGGTCTCAAAAAAGCAAGCCTGTGTGTATCCTCCTTTTGATTATTCCTCCATCCACAGAGTCCCACAGAGGGTCTGGCCTCTGCTTCCTGTACCCCTTCAATACGCACCACCTGGTGTTAAGGGGCCTAGGGGCTCAGTAATTTCAACCCTGCCTGAACTTAGAATCACCCTTTAAGTCTGGGTCCTGGTCAACTGAAAGCCCGCCGAGTGGGGTCCCAGCACCCACAGCTGGTAAAGCCACCTCAATGATCCGATGCTCAGAGGGACTGTCTGGGCAAGTATACTCAGGGTCTGCCCACCACGACTCTTCCTACTTCTGCGGCTACGTCCGAGCTCACGGATCCCCACATCTCCACGAGCTAGAGGAAGAGGTTCCCATTTTGGCCTCTAGTCCAGTCCAAGCCCAACTTTGCAAACCTGCTTTTCGCAGCACCATGTGACGAGGCGCGGGGCTTCTGCCAACATATTAATAAAGCAGCACTCGTCCATCTGTCTCGGCATCCCTGTGGACCGCTCCATCATCGCCCCAGCCCTGGAGGGAGAAAAACAGCGTGGGAGGAGCCTGGGCACCGTGACTCGCTCGCAAACCGCGTGGGACCATTTCAACCCCTTCAAAAACAGAGCAGCCTATTTCGGGGAGTCTTGGCCAGTTTCACAGGTGAGTTTAGGTAGCTTACAACATAAATGCGGAAAACAAAATGATAAAAATAGAGATTTGGGACCAAGGAATTTTAATGTCGAGGAGAAAGCAAGACAATTTTTAACGGGAGACCGGAGAAATACAGATCAAATTGGAGCAGGAAATGAACACAACCACTAGAGAATGAATGTTCGTCAACATGTCAAGAGCTCAAGCACTGTGTCACTTAACTAACGTTCATTTAAAATCTAAGAACTAGGGGCACCTGGGGGGTTAAAGGTTAAGCTTCTGACTTTAGCTCGGATCATGTTCTTGCCGTTCGTGGGTTCGAGCCCTGCGTCGGGCTGACAGCTCAGACCTGGGAGCCAGATTTGGATTCTGTGTCTCCCTCTCTCTCTGCCCCTGCCCTGCTCATGCTCTGTCTCTCTCTAAAATAAACAAACATAAAAAATTTTTTTTGATGAATAAAATAAAATCCAAGAACTGGACATTAGTCCCATTTTACAGATGATACACTGAGTCTCAATAGACTGTCCTGAAGCCAGTGACCTGGGACTCAAATTCAGGCTTGCCTGTCTGGGGGTTCTCTACCGTCATGGCACCACGGGGCCTCTCTAACGTGGTTTAGCTCTGAGCTTCCTTTTAGTCAGAGGGGAAAGGATGACGCACAATTTTCATTATCAGAATGAGGGAACGTTCCAGCTCCTTGGTAAAAGCAAATCTCTTTTTTATGCACTAACTTCAAAAAAGGCATCATTCGGGTAGAGTCAGGGAAGGCTTCACCAACGAGCAAAGGGCGCGGTTTTGTGGTACAAAAGAGAGCTCGCCCGGTGAACAGGCGTAGGAGGGATTCAGGGACTTGGAACAGCACGTACAAACACCTGGACAGCTGTCTGGAACCACCCGATGCTGGCGCGTGGCTCCGGGGAGTCCAGCCTTGGTGGCGGACCATGTGACGTTACCTAATTTAATAACGTCATAAAGCCTAGTCAGGTTGGAAAACCAAAGAGGAGTGGAGAGAAAATTTAATTTAAAGGAGTGGAATAAAATCTTATTACAGCAGGCTCCACTAATTTGGAACAGGCAGTCTTTCAGCGAGGTAAAACGGAGCATTTCAGGAGCTGATTTATACCGTAAGCAAGATCGGAGATAGAGCTGATGTATAACGTAAGCAAGATCGGAGGCACCAGTTCAAAGCCGCAGAGGCTGGTAATTGGTTTTCAGATATCCGGGAGTGCACGGTCACATAGCAACAAAGGTAGGCTAATGACACACACTTAAGATATTCATTAAAAGAGGTCCCCACAGTACCGCTCCTGTCTACACCTTATTAGGCTCTCTACTTTCTGCACGTTGCTGATGTACATAGGTCTGCCTCCCTGGGGCTCTTTCTGTACAAACAACCACCTTGCATCCTTAATTAAAATGACACTCATTACGTGCCCCCGACTTTAGCTGGGCCTGGGGTAGAGACGGGTATCACACGCCACGCATCTGAATTCTACCGCCCCATAAAGGATCTCCGGAGGCTCCAGAGTCCTTCGAGATTAACACCTAGACACAAAACCTGGGACTGGCTCATGGTTCATGAGAAATCTCATTACTCCCAGTGCAGACCTTGAGGGTGTGGGCAAAATGGAAATTGTCAGAGCGGTTTAGGCTGATTTTCCCTCTCGCTGCACCTCATACGAAAGTGTGTAACTCGGAGGGGAAGCAGGATTAACCACCTCTGTGTCAACGCGGCGCACGGCAGGAACGTTAAACCAGCTTGATGCCAAGACCTGCCATTTGTGTCTCCCACATGACCTACTCAACCTAAACGCGAAGTGAGGACATGTTGGGTTGTGTGCACGTGCCATGAAGCCCAAGCTCTTGAACCTGTGCTCACGCTGCCCCTGCACCCAGGGCTTCCTTCTTCCTCTTTTCTGCTTCCTGAAATCCTGCCTCGTCGTTAGGATGGAGTGCCACATCGTCACCCCCTGGACTGTCAGAATAAACGTGGACCACAGAGCTGACCGTGCTGGGGTAGGAGTGTGGGGCCCATTCCTACCCCCGCTCTTGCCACACTGACCATTCCCCCCCAGGGTGAATTTCAATGCTTTCTTCTACTTGTCCTGCAGGACCCACCTCAAATATTCAGAAAACCTTTACTGAAATCATGATCGATAATCTTCTAAAAAAGATCAGTCTTACTGGGAATCCGAGACGTGTACTCAAACAATGTACCATCCAATTCGCTGCAGGGAAGGAGGTGAAGCAGGCATTCCTGCAGACTGCTTATCAAGAGGGCACATGCTAAAACGCAGTTATGGGGGGGCGCCTGGGTGGCTCAGTCAGTTGAGTGTCCGACTCTTGATGTGGGCTCAGGTCATGATCCCGGGGTCACGGGATCGAGCCCTGTGTCAGGCTCCACACTGAGCGTGGAGCCTGCTCAGGAATCTCCCTCTCCCTCTGCCCCTCCTTCAGTCATGCACGCACTCTCTCTCTAAAATAAAAATAAATAAATAAATAAATAAATAAATAAATAAATAAATAAATAAAAACAGGGGCGCCTGGTTGGCTCAGTTGGTTAGGCATCCGACTTCAGCTCACATCATGATCTCGTGGTTCGTGGTTCGAGCCCCGCATCGGGCTCTGTGCTGATGGCTCGGAGCCTGGAGCCTGCTTCGGATCTGTCTCCCTCTCTCTCTGCCCCTCCCCTGCTCATGCTCTGTCTCTCTCTCTCTCTCTCAAAAATAAATAAACATTTAAAAAATTAAAAATAAATAAGTAAAGAATAAACTGTAATTTCGCAGTATTTTCCAAAAACCTTTCAATCCAGTGTGCTCACTTCTAGGAATTAGTATTTGAAGAAAACCATCAGAGATGCCATGTTTTATAATCACAATAACAGCTAACTTTGGGATTTAACCATTGTTGGGCACCATGCCTCATTATACCTAGAGTTTGTGAGCTCTCCATCCTGAGAAGTGCTCAGGATGACACAGACGAATACATGTCAGCCACCTTAAAGAGAAACTGACATGAGCAAGAATGCAGTGTTCTTTAGACATGGCTATTATTGTCACTCATGTCCTCTGGAAAACAACGACACGTGTTCTACCACGGAACATAACCCAGCAGGACTTCCCCCAGGTGGGATCATGCACTGTTGGTAAATTTAATAACACAATTAACCATACCTCTAGGTCAAGAAAACCAAATCTCGGAGCATCTTGGTAATTCTTCAAAAGGCATCTGATGAAATTCAAAATCGACTCCAAAGATAAAAAAATTCAAAATCGATTCCGGGAATGAAAGGATAATATCCTCAAGGCTATCAATGCAACCAAAGACGCGAACTAGTCAAGAGGCACAACTCTTGGAAAACCAGACTCTGTTGACTTCTCAGGCAATTATTCATTCATTCTCATGATATTTCCGGAGTGAATTCTTTGTGATCAAGTTCTCATGGCTGAGAAATGATGCATTCATTTTGGAGGAGGAAGTAAATACACAACAGAGCAGATAAACAAACAGGATAGTTTCTGACGGTGACAAATGCCCAGAAGAAAGCGGTAGAGAGTGGTGAGAAAGAGACCAAAGGACTCCAGCCACAGTGGAATCTCCCCACTGCACATTCTCCCTCTCCCTCCAGGGACCAAAGGGGCTCCCCAAAGTTGAGCGTGAAAACCACGGGTCAGTCTACCTACCCCCATGCCTTGTAGCAAAGTGCGACCGAGAGGAAGACCAGTGATGACAGAGGGTCAGCCCCGGACAGCAGGTGATCTACAGAGCCGGGCACCCCTACCAGCCCTGCCCTGTGTGATTCGCACAGGGCGACAACGCACCAAGGCCCATCAGCAGTATGAGCTCTCTGCCTGCCACACTCCTCACCTCTCCCTATCGCCCCAGCCACACCCCATCCCTTCATTCATTTCTTACGTGCCCGCCCATGCAGGCATCTGAATGTGTAAGTTCTGACTTGGCATGGCTCTTGGCCCCAAGAACCTGAGGGTAAGACCATTTCTCAAGCTCACTTGTTCATGGTTTCTTCCAAACCAACTGAGGTCCCAGGGGACTGGGTGCCTGCTGCTTCTAAAGAGACTTGAATGGGGCGTAGGGAGAAGCATGCCTGTCTTGGCACCCGCCATTACTGTGGGTGTTGCAGATAATCCTGAAGAAGAGCCATGCTGCCCCAGCCCGACTCCATGCAGAGGAGTGGGCTGCTTATCTGCCCCAGATGGAGTCTCCAGGACACTGTCTGCATTCCCCACAGGAGTTCTTCCTTCTGCTTTCTCACTTCCTGACAGCATATCCTACGTTGAATTTCTAAGAGTTGGTGTTAGTGGCTTTAATCCATTTGGGGGACAAAACCATAGGGTGGGAAAGGAATGAAAGAAAGAAGACAGAGGGATGGGGGGAAAGAAAGAGAAGACCCTTGCAGAGTGGTACCCGGCCCACAGCAGGCTCTCAACATCCAGTGTCACGGAGGCTGTGGGCCGTGGATCGCAGGTGCCACCACTGAGATGACCCCAGTGCCTTTGGCACGGCACTGAATGCCGTCAAAGGCGGAACAGGAAGCCCACTCAGTCCCACTCCTATCGCGCTTCCATCCTGATCATCACGAGGAGAAAGACTGGCTTCGACGCTGGCCTGTCTCCACCACTCTGCCCCTACCCATCAGTCAAACAACAAAACACCTGGTCTCAAGTTCACACCCTCGGCAGACGACAGTACTTAGCCATAACTTAAGGACAGCATGTAAGTTTCATGGTATATATTTCCCATTACACGAGAAATCGAGTGGCTATGAAAATGTTAAGTCTGTAACATGCACGCAAGTGGTCCTCCGATACAAAGATGGCGTGCGTGTGACCGTGAGGGTCCATGAGGAACCAGCACGAGGCCTTCGCTTCCTTCTCCGTGACCCCACAGAGTCAATTTACCCGCTAGAAAGTGGATAATCGCTTTGCGGGGGCATTTCAACAACCGCTTTACTGGTTGCGATGTGCCTGGAACATGCCAGGTTGCTAGCATAGGAAGAAGGTCGTGGGGGCAGGGCGACAGCAGCCCAGAGGCTGGAGGAACAGGAATCTGGTAAGAAATAGGTTTTACAAATGGCCCGTTTCCCTCTTTAGTGTGAGCTAATGGCCTCAGACCTATCTTTCAGAAACCACAGTGGCAAATCAAACGTGCATGCCCTGCCGACCAAAAAAATACCATTCTGTAATGAATGAGGGGGGGAAATAATTAAAAATAAAAGCTGAAAAAGATTTCTGAGAGCAAGAAGCATTTAAGTGCATTGTTCTACTGCTGTGGCCCATATGCTTTGTGTATTAAACTCAGCATGTGAGGGGGGTAATTTATCATGCGTGCAAAGCATGTTGCACTCTGCTAGGAGCTATGGGTAAAAACATGAAAAGGCCTCATCCCTGTCCTCAAGGACCCACTGGGGAGGACAGGTGGCTCCCTCCTTCGTTGCAAACTTCCCTCCCTCCTTTCTCTTCCAATCCCTTGAGAATCCACTATGCCCCAAGCCATGGACTGGGTGCAAACATCCAATTCAACATAACCAATTATTATCAAGCGCCCACATTTGCCTAATACTGGTTTAGGGCCTTTTAGACATTCTGAAAAACAAAAAGTCTACAAAGAAATGAGCAAACACGCTGACATCAGAGACAGACAGACAGAATATTTCTTTATTTATAAACAAAACAGGACAGCACGACAGGCAAAGCCTGGAGCTACAAGAAGCTCACGGTCTGGCCCCGCCTCCCGTGTACGAACCAACGAGCCGCGGACCCCGCTTTCAAGATGCCCCGACGGAAGAATGACACGGCCACACGAGCAGGAGCCACGTGCTGCGGGAACAAGGATTTCTCCTTCTGAGAGGAGGCGCTCGGCAGGGATGGCTCTGAAGATTAAGGCTTTCTGAAAGTGGCTGCTTTTATAAGTTTGCCGTTCAGTGTATCAACAGTCCAGCTAACACGTTGGGCTTCTGAGTCAGCAGCCTTCCTGAAATCCTTTCTTGCACCATGTGTCAGATGGACCGGGCTCGAAACACTGACTCTCCACCTTACTGGCCCCACGATGCCGGGGACGTTACTGTACCCACCGTATCTCCGTCATGTCATCTACAGATCTACAGACCGAGCCAACCACTGCGTTCTTCTTTTCTCTTTTGCATGGGAAGAAGGTTCACGATCTACTGGAGGGAAGGGGCTCGGGAGGCGGGGAGGGTGAATGAGGTCCAGTCTTGCAGAGGTGAAGTGACACGAGCAGAGAGCAGGATCCACCAGCACTGTGGAGGCCAGGAGGCAGGCAGGGGGACAATGGTCCACAGAGACCTGGGAAGGGCTCACCCCATGGCTGTTACCCAGGGAACCACAGCCAGAGTCTTAGAAAGGGCAGCGGCTGTGGGCACAGCTTCTTCAGGATCAGCCAGGCAGGGGACACAGTGGTGGGGAACAGGGGAGAGCAAAAGGCTCGACCTTGACCTTCCGGGGCCCTGGGGGCCAGGATGTTATGTTGTAGGAAGAGATGTGTGGAGACACGATGGTCCCACAGCAGGCATGCAGAGCAGAGGTCTGGCTGGGGATCCAGGAGCAGGAGGAACGACCCTCACGGTTCCTGGGGATGGGCGTTCTAAGAAAAGAGCACCGTTTGGGACGGGAGACCCTGTAAATCCCCACTGTGCCCTCCGTGGGTTGTGCGGCTTTTAAACTGATACTTTCGTTTACTGCCACCCCTCAAACTGCTCCCCCAGCAGAAGCACCAACACCGTTTATCAGTAAACACACTTTCCTGGGAGCAGACGTTTATCACAATCTGTTTTCTGGTCTCTACTGCCCGCGCTTCCTTCTTGACTTCCTGGGCACCGCGGGGCACCCGGCTGAGCGGGGAGCACGCACAGTGGCCCTTTCCTGTCCCCTGTGGTTTCTGCCACTGGCCTGGGGCACATGACTTAGCACGGGTGCAGAACACAACACGCTTCTTCAACCACTGACGAGCTGCCTTTGATTTTACAAGTTGGGATGCATTTTCATTAAGCCCGTTCTTTTGTGAACTTGAACACATAGTCTGGGTCATGCCTCTCTGCTTATCAAAGCTGGCTGCGCCTGGGCCCAGCTCTTAGCCCACAAAGCAGCCTGTGGGTTGTCAAAGCTGACTCACGGAGCAGGAGACACAATCTAGACTCCTGGCTGTCAAATGATTAAGCAGCAAAAATCCTTCCTTGACTGAAACCAAAGGTAAAACAGTAACACATAAAGTATAGGGAAAGCAGGGGCGCCCGAGTGGCTCAGTGGTTAAGCGTGGGACCCTTGGTTTCAGCTCAGCTCATGATCTCAAATGGTTCGTGAGCTTGAGCCCTGAGTCAGGCTCCACGGGGTGAGTGCAGAGCCTGCTGAGGATTCTCTCTCTCTCTCTCTCTAGCTCTCCCTCTCTCTCTGTCCCTCCTCTGCTCGTGCTCATACTTGCACTCTCTCTCTCTCCCTCCAAATAAATACATAAACTTTAACCATAAAGGCTAGGAATGTAGAAAGTGGCAGGACGGAGCCTGGTCCCTACACACTCAACCCCATCAGCTCCAGGACCCCTGAGGGACTTCCTGGACCCCCTGTGGAAACCAGCGGATGGAGCCCTTGGCTTCCAGTCCACAGCTGAGAAGACTGCAGCCCGGAGGAGGAGAACATCAGTTTTCCAGTCAGTGGATAAGATCCCTTCGAAATTCCTTCATGGCTTCAAGCAACGTTTATGGCACCAGCCAGAAAAAGGAAAGCAGTGCCATGTTCTAGACACTGTCGCCTCTGGAGTCAGACGGGCTGGGCGTGAATCCCGGCTCCACCCCCTGGGAACTGTGGGGCCTGCACAGGGAGCCGCTCAGCTTCTCTGAGCCTCAGTTTCCCCATCTGTAACAATACCTGCCAGGGAGAGCTGCTGTGAGTCTTTAGGGCCATGAAACCCCAAAGCTGCCACCTCCTTGGGGAGCATCCCTGATGCCACCAAGGGATGCCAAATGTCCCCTCACTTCTCAGTCCCAGTGGCCTGAGCCTCCTTCTCAGCGCTTGCCAGAATCTTGAATTACGCACACTTTTATCATTATTTGATTTTTGCTCGTGTCCCCCTGTAGACTGGGGAAGGGAATGTTCCACGCGGGCGAGGTCGTGTCTATTTTGCTCTGCACGTTATCACCAGCACGCCCACCAGACAGGGTCCTGGGGAAGAACGAATAACCCACGTGAAGCACTTGGCACAATGCCAGGTATCCAGCAAGCGCTTAATAGATGTCAGCTCTCCGAATCGCCACCAGCATTAACCCCCAGAATAGAAAAAGGTCACCTTCCTTCCCCAGCTCCACAAACTCACTCCGGATCACAAGGAGGGGGGTGGAAACATCATGTGTTCAGCCGGTGCACAGATCGGCAAAATAATTCCTGCTGGGCTTGGGGGGCTGGAGTGTTCACCGTTGATTTTGGTTTCCAGGTCAGGGTGGGTCAGTGAAAACCCAAAGGAGGTGGCCACCTATGGCTCTCGGTGTAGGATTTCGGGGGGAGAAGGGGACACTGACCCATGCGGTTCACCCATTCGACAAGTACTCACGAAGCCTCTACTGGACGCCAAGACAGGCTTCCGAGTGCTGGAGACAGAGCAGGGACCATGCAGACGGATGTCCTCCCCGCCGTCCCCCCGCCCCGTGGAGCCAGCCTTCCTTCCTGTGTGCATGTGACGGAGACACGGAAAGCAAGCAAGATAGAGACATCACCCGCATTTTGCGTTGTAAGGCGAAACATGTGCCATGGCGGGTAAAGCAAGGAAGAGGGCTAGTGGATCAGGGACAGCCAGGGCGGGCTGAGAGAGACTCAGAGAGGAGGTCACGGCGATCAAGATCGGAAGGAAGTGTGCCTGCAGGTGTCCAGAGATTGTCCCAGGAGAGCAAACACCTGGGGTGGCGGGGTGGGCGGCCCCCGGCTGCTGGAAGGACAACAGGGAGGAGGCCACATGACCTGCCCAAACGTGAGGAGCTAGAGAGCCACAGCCTCCGACTTAGTTACGCTCCCTGCAGCAGGTGAGTACCCCCCACCCCCCGCCCCGCCACGAACGTGCATGACATCGCAAGGCGGTGTTTGTGTCTCTCTGAGATGTGAACTGCACACACCATTGCTGGGCTTTCACCCGCCGGACCTCCTCTGCCTTGGCCTTCACAAAACAGGGAAGGGAGGGAGCTACCGTCCCCGTTTCACAGATGGGGAAACCGAGGCTCTCCAAGAACACCATCCTAGGAGGGGAAGGACTTTTGCCGCTTTCCATTTTTTTTGTCCAGTAATACACCCCGCCACGTTCCCCTTCCTAATTCTCTTATGACATCCCTTTCCCTGAGGGTGGGGCTCGCCACTGACTCATTCCTGTGTGTGAGGCTTACCCCCCCGTCCCAGATCCCAGAAGTTGGGTCTGGAGAGGGCACCGGCTTTGCTGTGAGATCTGGGACTCTCGGGATCGCGCTGGAGCTGGCTTATCCCGGCTCACGAGAACTGCTACGTTTTCAGCAGTTTTGCAAGCTGGTTGACTTCATGCTGTCAGCTTGAACTCAGCCATGTCTTAGTCCGTTCGGGTGGCTATGACAGAATATCACAGACGAGTGGCTTATAAACCATAGAGATGTCCTTCTCACCGTCCTGGAGGCCAGAAGTTCAAGCCGCAGACAGATCTGGTGTCTGCTGAGCGTCAGCTTTCCGGCTCATAGGTACCTGTCTTTTCACGGCGTCCTCACACAGACGGGGAAGGGGGCTCTTGTGGGGCCCCTTTTAATAAAGGCAGTCGTCTCATTCGTGAGGGCTCTACCCTCATGACTTAATCCCCGCCCCAAGGCCTTCTCTCCTGCTACCATCCCACTGGGGGTCAGGCTTCAACATACGAATTTGGGAAAGACACAAACATTCAGTCCACGGCACGCCGTGACATCACGGAGATCAGCGAACTCTGCAATGCACGGCTTGCTCTCTTTCCCCGTGGAAAGCGGGTTGTCGAGCACTTACTGCTACGTTCTTGCTTCCAGTCCCAACGCGGCCTCCTGTTGGCTCTGTAGCTTTGCATAAATTATTTAGGCCCCTAGCCCTCGGTTTCTCGGACTTTAAATGGGGCAGGGTAACATGCACCCTGCAAGAGGGTGCTGAGGATTAATCAAGATATAATAGGGGGCGCCTGGGTGGCTCAGTCCGTTAAGCGCCCAACTTGGGCTCAGGTCATGATCTCACGGTTCGTGAGTTCGTGAGTTCAAGCCCCGCGTTGGGCTCTCTGCTGACAGCTCGGAGCCTGGAGCCTGCTGCGGATTCTGTGTCTCCCTCTCTCTCTGCCCCTCCCCCCCTGGCGCTCGGTCTTCTCTCTCTCTCCCAAGAAGGAATAAACATTAGGAAAAAAAAGGTATAATAGGAAAGGAGCCATGCACCATACGTGATCGATAAAGGTGGCATTACTGATATTATCAGGCACTGAAGTGTGGGCTGAATTCATAACTCCTGCACATGCCAAGGACACTCCAACTACAAAAAAACACGTGAGGGGCAGTCAGAGACATGGGCACATGAAGGTGTCTGTTGGGTCAGAAGGTGGGGAGAGCAGAGAACCCCAAAGACCATCAGCAGGTCTGAGGCATGGCTTCGCTCTTCCCATGACCTTGGGCAACCCCCTGACCTTCTGGGTGGATTGCAGGATCCCCCCTTCACCCACAGGGATTGTCTGAGACGCCAGGGTCAGTGTCCCGGGCCCGGCTCCTCCCTGCCTGCACCCTGCGTCTGCACAGCAAGACCTCCGTCTCCTCACTCCGCCCTCTCCACAGGCCAGTGCCCACCCTCCGGATGTCCGAAAGCAGCCTGGGCCATCCTGCAATCCACAGGCACAACCCCAACTCTGTCCCCTTAAGAAGAGCAACCCTGTGGCCCTTAAACATAAAATCTGGGAAATCTGTCCCCTTGAAAGCACAAGCCGAAGTTACAAGCGATGTTAACAAATCCAAGAACAGTAAAGTTTGCGAAAAGGATCCAGGACGAGACAGCATCACCTCTTGCCCCCTTTTATTAAGGGAGTTTCCATGGTGATGGAGACTGAAGAAGCTACTGTGAACATTTTCCATCTGCGTGTCCCGGGTGGGCCAGGATATCACCTGACTCCAGCTCACGGGGGACATGAGTAATCTGTATTTTTTAAAGTTATCCCAGGACCCCAAAGGCTGACAGTGGCTACTCAAGACGTAAGGAAGAGGGCAGGGGAGCACATCAGCCGTGGGCTTGATGTCTGTCCTCTCTCGTCTGCAAGTTCTGTGAAGGCAGAGTGACTCTCGCTCACTGTTCCGTCACCAAGGCGGGCACAGCATTGGCCGTATCGCATGTTGGCCCTTGACACTGAATAAATGAACTTAGCGAGCCTCAGGTGCTGGGGAGAGGTGTGGCCCATTCCCCAGCAGCTGGCTGCTGGTGGTAGAAACAGACACACAAGCACACAAATGGGACAGGGCTGTCCTGTGCTGTAACAACGTCCGGGAGGACACCAGCTGTGGGCGTGGCCAGCAGTGCCGAGGAGGCTTGATGCCTGGCCTACAGGATCCAAGCGGGCAAGATTTTCTTCCTCCCTGGACCCTCAGAAAGTAAGATAGTACCTCGTACACAATAAGGGTCCAATTAATACCCATTTAATGAGTGGATACTTGGGGGAAGATAAGCAGTTCTCACAGTGAACAAAGGGAGATGGTCCAGGCAGGAAAAAAAAAAAAAAAAGCATGTGCAAAGGCCCGGAGACACGGAAACAGCAAGACGAATGACAGGTGCCACTAATCGGTAAGTTTGGCTGGAACAGAAACGGACCAGGATGGCAGCAGAGGTTGGCGTCAGCAGGGGAGGCTGGTGCGGTGTCAGAAGCCAGGTCACGAGGTCACGGGGAGACATTTAGCCTGTGGGGTTTGGGATGCCATCGCCGGCTTCTGCGCAGAGATATGGCGACCTCGGATTTGCACGTGCATAAGATTTGCCCTGTGTTATAGACTTAACGATTGTGTCCTCCCCACCCAGTCCCCAGCGGGATGGGATCTGGAGATGGGGCCTTTGGGTCAAGTAGGTCATCAGGGTGGAGCCCTCATGATGGAATCAGTGCCCTTTAAGAAGAAACAAGAGAGAGCGTGTTCTCTCCCCCTCGGCCCGTGTGAGGACCCAGCAAGAACACTGACGGACAGCAGCACACCAGGAAAAAGGCTCTCTCCAGAACCTTCCCGGGCCGCCACCCTGACCGCGACCTCCAGCCTCCAGAACCGCGAGAAATACGTTCTGTTGTGTGAGCCGCCTCGTCTGTCATAATCTGTGACGGCAGCCGGGAAGGACTAAGACACGCCAGGACGGCACAGTGGTGACGGATAACCGTGGCTGAACGGAGAAATGCCGAAATGCCAGCTGGGAGGCTGTAGCAATAGTCAAGGCCAAGGATGATTACTTTTATGGAAATGAGGCTGTTCAGCGACTGATGACTATAAAGGGCTTTTATCCTTCACCAGAAGTTCCCGGTGGGGGCGGGGGGGGGTGCTTCCAGTCTCTGTCCTCCCCCCCCCCGCCCTGCAAAGTCCTTCCCACCCCAATGCTTCAGCCAGGGCAGTTCCACACGTAAACACCTTGCACAGTTTCACTTCGAAGTCTCAACACTCAAAGATGTATCAGCTTCTACTTCAAGTGGTCCTTTCTTGGCTCCGAGTGGTGCACAGAGACCTGTGTCTTGACTCAGTCCGTGGCTACTCAGGGAAGGTTCTAGAAATCCACACTTGCTACGAGGACTGTTCAAAATGGGGCGCCTGGGTGGCTCGGTGGGTTAAGCGTCTGACTTGATTTTGAGTCCGATCTCAGGGTCGTGGGAATGCGCCCCGCATCGGGCTCCACGCTGCCCCTCCCCCCAAGTTCGTGTGCGCGCGCTCTCTCTCAAAACAAAATTTAAAAAAATGAAGTAAAGTAACGTAACTGTAGGTTGCCTGTCCTCATCCTGTCCTGCCAGGACACTCCCACAGTGACGTCAGCAGTAAAATGGGCAGGGGAGTCGCCGGAGACATCGTAAATCCCCCATTTTAACAGCTACTCTAGTAAATACAGGCAATCGGGTGAGAGGGAACGGGTTTTGAAAATAGAATGAGGGCACAGGTAAGCAGTCCAAGTGGTGGAGGCCAACCCGAGGGAGCAGGTGCTAAGAACATCAACGCCAACCGAGACCCGAGACCCAGTGGCCGCCTCTCGCCCAGGAGCCTGCGGGCACCTGCTCGGGAGGACGCCCACTGGCCCTTACAACCACCGTAAGACATAGTTATCCTTCCTTCCCCATTTTACAAGTAAGGAAACTGAAACACAAAGAAGAGAGTCAGTTTGCTCTCAAGGGCTCCGTATTCCCCTGCCAGGGACACCACAACACGATTCTGGGACCTAGAAGGCTTCGGCCGCAGAAGGTCATTTTCTCGCGGTTCTGGAGACAAGTCTGAGATCAAGGTGCCGACGTGGCTGGGTTCCGGTGACGCCCTTCTCCCTGTTTGCAAACAGCCACCATCTTGCTGTGTCCTCATGGCAGAGAGACACGTTTCATCTTCTAAGGCCACGGTCCATTCTGTCCAGGGACCCACCCTAATGACCTCATGTCACCTAATAACCCCCTGAAGGCTGTCTCCACATACGGTCACACTGGGGGACAGGGCATCAGTGCACGGGCTGGGGAACAGGGCGACACGGTTCAGTCCATTGCACCCTCGAAGCCTGCAAGAGGCAGGGCCGCCCCAAGAACCCGGGAGGTCAGACCCGGAGCCCAGGTGCCGAAACGCGGCCCCTCGTCTCTCTCCTCCCCACCTCTTGAGGCCTCCCACTCACACACCTCCCGCACCCTCCTCCCCAGTGTCCCCTTTCCCCTTTGCCCTGCCCCAGAGAGCAGAACAGCATCGCTTCAGGACCCCCGGACAGCACCCTGGATCATCCCAGGCTCGGGAGCACACAGCCTTCTTCATTCCTCGGACGCAAAACTGCCATGCAAAGAATCCGTGCCCAGCCCTCACCTCACCAGGTCGGGAACACGCCAGCAAGTGAGAAGGGGGCACAGTGAGGATTTCCGAGGCTGCAATAAATTCACCCTCCTCGTGAACGCGATGAAAAGCTGACCTGTAATCGATACAAAGCGGCGGCGTCCTCAGGACCCCGACGAGCAGCTCCACACGGCGCTCCCTTCCAGCGGGGGCCAGAGAGCCAGCCAAACAGAGGCCCCGGCCCGAGGGTGTCGGGCAGGGGGCCGGGGCCTCCTCACAGCCGCTGTGGGGTCTGGGCTGACACCAGACACCCCGGGGCTCCGTCTTGTCTCCTCCACTTACTGGCGGTATGAGTCAGTGACTCCACCTGTATGATGGGGACGACAGTGTCAGGATGATAGTCGGAAACCAAAGAGGCCGTTCGGAGGACTGCGAAAGTTAAGGAAACTCCTCAAGACATGCTCGTGGTCATTCCCCGGCAGGAGCTGAAAACCTCAGGGCACGGCGGGATGGTCTGGAGTTTGAACTGCAATTCGATGGATTCCGGGAGGTAGTGAGCTGCCTTGAGCCCTGCTCTCCCTCTCTGACAAAGGGAGCCCACAGCCCTCGCCTTGCAGGACGTTAGGACGACGGCAGCCTGCTGACAGGAAGCACAGATGGCAGGCTCCGTACGCGGCAGGGACGGTCTCTACCACTCCCTGGAGCCAGGCGCCAGTCTCCCTCCGCAGGTCTCCGTAGCTCCTCCCTCGTCCTCCCTTCCCAGACGTACCCACCCCCTCCCCCCGCCCCACTGCTTCAGGAATGGGCACAGGACCCGAGCCAGGTCAATCCCACCATGACCTCGGCCCTCTGCTGGGCGGTTCCACTGACAGAAGTCGGGGAAACCCGTGGGCAGCACGAGCCGGGGGAAAGCAAGACGGAGAGGCCACAGGCAGTGGGAATTCTAGACTTCCCAGCTCTGCAACCCAAGCGATTCTGTCGCGCGCGGGGGCAAGGTTAAGTTTCTGTATAAATCCTGAGCCATTCGGAACTCCGTCCTGCCCAACGGACTGGTGGGCATGGCACTCCTTTTCACTCGGAGCTTGAAGGGGCACTGCCCACCCATCATCCTTCTACTGTCACGTATTCCCATACGCGCGCACGTACTCTCTTACTGTCAGCGGTATTTCCATGCACGGAAAGCACGCCTTCGCTGCGCTCGCTCAGTGGATTCTCCAAACAGTCCTAGCAGTAAGCCAGGGCATTTATTATCGCCATTAATGGGACATAGTTCAAGACGTGACTCCGAAGTCCAGCAGCCATTCACTGCCTCTTGCTCCCAATGGAAATGCAACACCACCAACGCCCAGCAACTGCACAGAGCTCCCTCTCTTACCCTGCACATTCACGTAATCGTGGGGGTGTGACATTTACCCGGGACTCGGAGCACATAAACACAGCATGGAAAGGTGGTGCCTTCCGAGGGGCTGAACCTAACAGGTATCGCGCGTCCAGGCGTCCATCCAACCCTTGTGGTCCCCTGTAAGGAGTCCCCTAGAAAGGCTTCAGCTCAGACCTGCCCATCTAAGCATCAATGCCACTGGAAACAGCCCTAATCGCCCCTGTGCCAGGACACAGGCTAGACGTCTCACGGAACATGTCCATGGTGGAATGTTATGCAACGTTATGTAACTACTAAAAATCACTTACAAAGAATTTGCAATAATAAGCAGATCACGCCCCTACCGGACTATTAATTTGAGAAAGCAGAACACAAAATTGTCATGCATTCAGTCTTTTTTTTTTTTAATGTTTATTCATGTTTGAGAGACGGACAGACACAGAGCGTGAGCAGGGGAGAGGTAGAGAGAGGGGGGGACACAGAATCCGAAGCGGGCTCCAGGCTCCGAGCTGTCAGCACAGAGCCGGATGTGGGGCTCAAACTCACCAACTGCAAGATCATGACCTGAGCTGAAGTCGGACGCTCAACTGACTAAGCTACCCGGGCACTCTGTCATGCATTCGTTCTTATACCAATAACATATATGGTCATATCGATACGAGAAAAGAAATACAAAGAGAATTACACACCAAAATGTAATCTAGGGGAGGTGGGATTCTGAATCACTGTTGCCTTCATATGGATTTTATTTTGTGTGTTTTGCAATAAACGTATGTTTCTTTTCTGATTAGAAATTTACTCCTTAGGGGCGCCTGGGTGGCTCAGTCGGTTAAGTGTCCGACTTCGGCTCAGGTCATGATCTCACAGTTTGTGAGTTCGAGCCCCATGTCGGGCTCTGTGCAGACAGCTCAGAGCCCGGAGCCTGCTTCAGGGTCTGTGTCTCCCTCTCTCCCTGCCCCTTCCCCGCTCATGCTCTTTCTCAAAAATAAAAATAAACGTTAAACAAAATTAGAAATTTCCTTTTGAAAAATTTCCTTCTAGAGTGACTGCAACACGAGGGGGTTCACTGGTTGTTTCCAAACGACTGAAGTGTCTGGGTCCCTCCCTGGAGACTTGTACTTGCTACTCAGGCTCTAGCGTGTACCACACAGGTAGGCTTGTCCCCATGGAGATGCGCGGCATTGGCCTGCATGGTTTTCTCAAGCAGGACAGCTGATGTCCCCTTGTTCCATCACCCTTGTTCGGAGGGCTCTGCGCGTGAGACACAACGGACATAATGGGTGATACTGTAGGAGGAAGACGAGCTAGACTCGACTTCCCCATCGGGGGTCACTTAGGATGTCCAATGGAGGTGCAGAATGTGTTTCCTAGAACAGCCTGTTCTGTCCCTTCAACAAAATCCCGCTCAGGGAACCTTGAGCAAATGCCTCCAACACGTCTGCAACCGTGTGAGACTCTCAGAGACGAAGAACCAAGAGATGGCACCCCCTCCTTCAGGGAGCAAGCTATTCCTTGGAAAGCAGACAAGTAAGCCAGCGATTTGGATTCGGGCTCACTGCGGGAAAGGCTGTGCCGGTGGGTCAAGCACAGAGCAGGTGGAGACGGTGAGGGGCACTGAGCTGGCCCGTGGGTTAGGGAAGGC
Source organism: Felis catus (assembly GCF_018350175.1). Classification (NCBI taxonomy): domain Eukaryota; kingdom Metazoa; phylum Chordata; class Mammalia; order Carnivora; family Felidae; genus Felis; species Felis catus. Next base: position 199,510,359 of record NC_058371.1, on the reverse strand, counting down.
TCAGCAGGATGAAAGCAATGTGCAGGATTTGGTTAGAGGCAGACGGGGGTGAGACGCACGTGGAAATTTCAGGCAGAGGAGATACCACTGCAAAGACACAGGGCACGAAACCACGAGCAGGCAGCATTTCTAGGATGCCAATTTAAAGCAGAGACAGTAGCCAGGGAGGGGATGGAGAGAAAGTTCTAGAACATGGATAATGGCAGGCCTTGGGCGCCATATTCGGAACCTGGAGCTCAGCACATCCACACTGGGCAACCCTCCTGAGGCTTTTTTGCCATCAACACTAGGGGAGCTATTTTTTTAAAGAGTTCAATTCCCCTCTATTTGGGCTTCTCTTACGACATTCCACGTGTTTTCTTGGAAATACAAAAACCTTCCCTTCGAAATCTATTTTCAACTCTGATTCATCACGTAAGAGAACAGAATTAAAATTCAAGTGAGCAGGTGCTAGGGTGCCTGGATGGCTCAGTCAGTTAAGCGTCCGACTGACCCTTGGTCTCGGCTCGGGTCATGGTCTCACGCTTCGTGAGTTCAAGCCCCACCTCGGGCTCCGAGCTGAGAGCACAGAGCCTGCTTGGAATCTCTCTCTCCTCTCTTTGTCTCTCTGCCCCTCCCCTGCTGACGCTCTCTCTGTCTCTCAAAATAAATAAACTTAAAAATACATATCAAGAACAGCAAGCAGATTCTTCCAGATTTCACGAGAGCATGCACCCCACAAGACAGCCATCGGAGTACGCGCTCCGCAAAATACCCCGAAGAATATCCGAGCGCAGAAAGTGTCCTCGCTATGCCTCCACCAGGCAGAAGCTTCCCCCGAGCACGTGGCTCCACAGTGAGGCTGGCACAGGAGCCCCGCGTGCGATCACTCACCACAGGTTGACCAGGAAAGGGTGGTCCAGTCCCCGCATGATCTGCAGTTCCCGGAAGACGTTCCGTACTTCATCCCTCTCGATGCATTTCTGCTTGTTCATGTACTTCATCGCGTACATTTTCTTTGTGTCCCGCTTCTGCACGATGCATACCTGGGCAACGGCCAACGGGGAGAACATTCAGGCCAACGTTTACCAAAATGGAAGGAAAAAAAAAAAAGTCAGCCCCTCCCCACACTCCTCGCTCTGGGCTTGAGTCTCTGTTCCGGAAACTTGCTGGCGGAGCAGAGCTGGCCAGGCCACGACCTCTCCTCTCCGCACCTGTAAGACGAGACCCGGACCAGAGGCACTGTTGAGCAGGTACTTAGACCGAGCGAGGGCTGTGTGCTGGCAAAGGAGCTGTGGATACAGCCTCAAGGAGCGCCCTCAAGGAGCGCACAGACCGGGAGGACAACAGACAAACGCACCAATGCCTGCAGCCCCCAGAAATGCGGTGTCACTGCCCACCCGCACCCCCGGGCCCTCCCCGCCTCCGTGCGCGCCTCCGCCGGCCAACCCTGCTTTTCTGGGCTCAAGGATGCTCTCCTCCAGCAGTGCCCGCTTTGCTGCCCAGGCGGGAGACTGGCGACACTGGACAGTCAAGTCCTGCAGGAGCAGCATCCCTGCCCCAGGCCCCTTGACCGTCCCGTGGGGGACGTCTGAGGCTCCCGGAGTCGGAGGGAGAGCTGGCCCACGGAGCACCTGGCTCGATGGAACGTCCCTTACGGGCAGTTTGCTGCCTTTCCTCCCCTGACTCACCTCCCAACCCACCTGCCCCGTGCTGCTGTCACCGCTCCGGTGCCCCGGACTCAAGAGCCTTGGAGGCTGCTCCTGGCGACCCCCAATCTAAGGTGCGTGGGCACTGGGGGAGCGACGGTGGAGCGTGACACGGTGACGGCAGCTCCCGCATGCCGAGCGCTGGACTGCAGGCCAGACGCGGGGCAAACGCCCTCCCTGGTAATCTGCTCGAGGGCCTCTCCAGTAAAGCCTCCAACTTCCCTCGAGCGGGATGGAGTGCCCCGAGGGCACTGATGAGGACACCCAGCGTCCAACGAGCCCCTAAGTGTCAGGACAGACAGCCAAAGCCAGACAGTCTGACTCTGGAGTGACCCCTTACTGGGGGGAGCAGGGGGCTAGTGGGAGAACAGGCCATCACCGACTGGTGTCTTTACGGTAAGAGAAGAGAAGGGAGAAGGCACAGAGGCACAGAGTGGGCAGAGCTTGCGGAGGTGACATGTGAACAAGCCAAGGGACACACAGGTTTGCGGACTCCCCCCTAGGAGAGAGGCACATGATGGACCCTCCCTCGAGCCCTCGAACAGCGAGATCCACTTTTGTTCTAAGTTTGTTCTAAGTTTGTTCTGAACTACCCAGCCCGTGGTCCTTTGTTATGGCAACCAGAGGACACGAAACGGTCTGTACATGTCCCTCACGGCCATCCACCTGTGGCTGAGCGACTCGGCCAAGCACCCCTGTGATCCTCACTCTCCCGCCCGTGGGCATCAGGACTGACCGCACCAGGTCTCCAGGCAGCTCCCCAAGGAGCCCAGCAGAGCGTGTGGTCCACGCAGGCGCCCGGTAAACGTGGGCTGGTGGGTGACGGACAGACTGATGCCTGGAATCCAACCCTGAGCCCTGGAGAAAGAGGAGGGGCCGAGGGCACTCAGCTCCCCAAGTCTGTGCTTCCCAGCGCCCCACATTCCAGCCCAACCCCGAGGCCTGCGTCCTCTCTACACGAGTCCCTGTGACCAGAGCGATTCCTGCTATTCGGAGTTTAACGCGTGACATTTCAGACAGGAAAATTTCACTGTAATCGCTTCCTAACCGGTCGGTCCCATCTCTGCTCTGATCTCTGCAGACGTCCTTCTGCCTAGTGGAGGCCTCTGAAAAATGGGACTCGAAGCCCTTCAAGGGCTTTCTTTCGCCTTCAGGAAATTTTCAAGGTCTGTATCTTGGCATTCCTAGCCCTCCCTGCCTCCGTGACCCCTGACACGTGACACACACAAATACACACACCACCCAACTGTCTCAAACCCTTTAGAATTTCTTCGAAGCATGCCTCCACCCCGGCTGCCTTCTTCTTGTCCTTCTTGCCTCCTCCCCTACTGTCTCCCCTGCTAACTCTGCCCATTCATTGCTTTCTTTAGGAAGCTTCCTTTTATCCTTAAAGACTGTATTTGGCACTCTCCCCAATGGGCTCCCGAAGTCCCTATTTTTATCAAGCTACTTGACATGCTGGTTTATAAATCCTGTGCTGCTTCTTCATATACTGGATTGGGAATCACGTGAGGCTCCACACCCTGGATTACGAACCCTGTGCTGAGTCCTACATGGGATTATGAATCCTGTGGTCCTTCATACAGGAGAGATAGAGACAGAGATAGAGATAGAGGCAGAGACAGAGATAGAGATAGAGATAGGGATAGAGATACATATGTGTATTTATTCTTGAGAGAGAGAGAGAGACAGAATGCGAGTGGAGGGAGTGCGGGGGAAGGTGCAGAGAGAGGGAGCCACAGAACCCGAAGCAGGCTCCAGGCTCTGAGCTATCAGCCCAGAGCCCGACGCGGGGCTCAAACCCACGAAATGTGGGATCATGACCTGAGCCGAAGTCAGAAGCTTAACTGAACCACCCGGGCACCCAAAACTCCTTTTCTTAATGTTTATTTAGTTTTGAGTGAGTGAGAGAGAGAGAGAGAGAGAGAGAGAGAGAGAGAGAGAGGGAGGGAGATGGGTGGAGACAGAGGGAGACACAGAATCCGAAGCAGGCTCCAGGCTCCGAACTGTCAGCACAGAGCCCCACGTGGGGCTCGATCTCATAGACTGTGAGATCATGACCTGAGCTGAAGTCAGACACTTAACCCAATGAGCTGCCCAGGTGCCCCCATACAGGGGATTATAAATCCGTATTCACGGTCTGATAGTCAGAACCCAGGCATCATGACGGCAGGGGCCACGCTGCCCAGTTCCCTATCCAACCCTAAATTCTCAGGGGCTCAGACATGTGAACTTGTCATCTTGGCCCTCTACTCCCAGCAGGAGCATACTGTATTCCCTCTGCTTAGAATCCTCTCCTGCAAGCCAAGCCCTCCATCGCCTCAGTCCCTGCAGGCATCACCACCTCCTGATCCGAAGGCCTCCCTGGCCCTGACCTCCAGGCCGGAGTTAGAGTCCACAAGGGAGCTGGATTTCATTTACAACTGTGTCCACCCTGCCCCATGTGGCCGCAAGCAGGTTGGCATTCTTGTGCCACTGCATTTGCAGCGTAAGACAAGGGGCTTCTGTTCCTCCCAGCTCCAAATCCCATGGCAACCACGTGATGGAGGGGCGGGAATCTATTGAATCCGACGCAGCATTTCAGCCTCATGAGCTCATGGCAGGTGCTCCAGAGGAGAGGTGGGCACTCCTCCTCTCCACCATGTGACTGCCAGGGTCCAAGAACCTCCAACTTCAAGATAGAAGAGGTGGGTCCCCAGTGGCACCAGTGCTCCTTCTCAGGGCGGCGCAGAACCCTTTCCAGGAGAAATGACAGCTGATGAGGCAGACAGCTGTCTGCTGTCTGATGAGGCCAAAGCCACCCAAGCTGCCAAAAGGCAAGCACCCAATTAACATTCCTCATTATTCTAATTTGATTAGGAACTGATGTTATCACTGTGAATCACAATTTATCGAGACAAATAAACACATGCTGGCTAGACTGGATTTCAGGGGACTTGCTGGAAGAAAGGCGCATGTCAGGCAGACCATCTCCATCCGGGGGTGAAGGGGGCCGATACGTACTGAAAACCTCCACAGCCCCGGCTTGGGGGTCCCCAGCCCGACTTCCCATTCAGAGTGCTGGTGACGTGGGTTCTGCAGCAAACCCAGAGGTCTGGGAGGGTCCTGGGATTTTGTGGTTTTTAAAAAGCTCCCCCGGAAAGTCTGAGGCACAGGCTGGTGGAGAATCCCTTTGCTGGACTCCAGGAAAGTCCCTGTCTGGCTGCATCGTCAGTGACCTTGGTGGTCAGCAACTCTAACCTCTACCTTACAGCCCAGGCAAGCCAGCCTCTGGGGTTCAGGTGACTCCAGAATCAGAGATCCAAGCCGAGCTGGGAACTCTGAGCTGTGCGGGTACAAAGGCTGGCACTGCCCTTCCATGAGCCACCCTGAAGCCGCCCCCCCGACCTCAGTCCCCCGCCAGACTCCGCTAATCTCTGTGTGCCCACCCACCCCCAGCTAAACCGCACTTAGTAAACGCCGTGGAGTGAATACATTGCTATACGGTGCATTAAAGCACACTGGCTATGCTCGCAGAAGCAACACTCTGGGAAACAACCAATTTGGGGAAACGCAAGAAAAAAAAATCAGGATGAAATGCATTCACTAAAGACAGTGATCATGCTGGATTCCATTGTTTAGACACCCTACGTGACAAGAAGACGATCTTTGGCAGACAATGATGCGAACGACACAATACGCATCCTCCCCCTTCTTCCTCTATAATAGGACAACAATTTTCTTCAAGGAGGCAGTGTGATCCATAAACACTCACAGCCAGTGGATGCCATAGTTCTGGCCAATTAGATATTATTAGTCTGCTGGAGGCTTCTAGGATGTCTTGCTTTGGGGATAACAGGAAATAGCTACAGACGGTCCCAATTTCTTGTCCTTCACCACTTTTCTTGTCCTTCCTACCTTGAACACCTATGTAATGTCTGGGGCTGCAGCAGCCCTTTGTGACCATGAGGCCAAGGGCATCTCAGAGATGCCAACCCTGTTATCATGGGGTCACCTACCTTCAGATTTCTTGTTATGTGAGAAAAAAACACACACAAAAGCAGCACCTTCTTTGTTTAAACCACCGGAAGGCAGATTTTCTGTTTCTTGCTGCTGAGAACATTCCCATCTAATATACAAACGATGTGGACACTTTTCACAGCACAGGAGGCTCATGTGGCGTCTCACCAATGGTGGCCTCACTGGAGTAACCAAAAGTTGGCCTCAAGAAAAATACTCATCTGGATGAATAACAGTTATTAAATGCCTGCCATGGGCCTGGTACCATGCCAGCTATGAAGATGTGGCACCCTCCACAAACTCGAGGTTAAATGGGACCAGCAGACAACATTCAACAACAACAGCCAAAGTCACTCACCATTAGCCACTGGGCCCTCCGTGGCCTAGCCCCACCTTCTCTCCAAGCACGTCTGTGACTCTACTCCCTGCCCGGCCTCCCTGCCCTTCCTGGATGGGCCACACTCTTCCCCTGCAGATCCCAGTCTTGGGCCCTCACCTCCCCCAGGCTCTGCTCACGACTCATTTTATCAGGCAGGCATCCCAGACCTCTCTCTGTGACAGAGCAGACCCCTCCTCAGTCCCCATTTCCTCTACCTCCTGCCCGGCTCCTGTCGCTGAACAAGCATCTTGGTTTATTGGTTTCTCCACGGTCAGTCCCCACTCCCGTGTCATAAACCCCAGGATAACGGGGACTTTTCTCTCTTCTGTTCACGGCTCTGTCTTCAGTGGCCAGACGGTGCCCAGCACACGGCAGGCACCTGGTTGCTATGGGTGGCCCGCTGAAGGACTAAATGGATAGATAATGACTGTTTAGGAAAAGGCAGTGATGTGGGGGAGGTTATGAGGCAAAAAGACCCAGAAGAGGGATCCTAACCAGGTTACGGGACTGGGGAAAGGCATTCTGGAAGAGGCTGTGTCTCAGCCATCAAGGGCTGGCTTCATGAGAATGGAGGCTAGTGAGGGAGAGAGGAGGAACTGTATCACCACAACCCCTCTGGGGGTGTAAGGAAACCGCACGTGTCACGGCACACGTTAGCATATGACAGCAACTTCCTCAACTTGCTTGTCTGCAAAATGGGGACAGGAGTGTACTTATCTTACGGAGTGGTTATGAAGGCTGCATGGTAATCGCTTCCTACGTTATTTACTAATATCGTGATGAGGATCGTCATTCATATGTGTTCCGAGGGCAAAAGCAGAGAATGCTGGGAGGATGGGCAGAAGTGGTCCAAGAAAGGCCTCGGGAACAATTTCACAACTGTTATGATGGGGAACTTTATGTGTCAGCTGGGCCGGGCCATGGTGCCCAGGTATGTGGTCAAACATTATTCTGGATCCTCCGGTGAAGGTGCTACTGAAGGTAAAACTCAAAAGTGGATCCCGGGGATACAATTGCGACCAACTGAATGAGGGACAGAACAAGCAAGTCACGTGGAAAACCTGGGTTTGGGGAGGAGGGGAGTCTTTCTGACAGCAGGCGGAGGAGGCTTTGGAGGTAATTCCAAGAGCGGATCCTGTGTTTTGTAAATAAATCAATGTCACTGCTTATGTATTCGCTGATCCCCTCCTCCCCCCGCCACGAGTGACAGGGGAGACCACAGTGTCAGGAAATGCCAAAAAAAAGTCATGGGAACAAGTGCCCCAGGACACCCTTTACTGCTGGAAACGTGGCCTTTCGGGTGAAGCAAGTTTGGAACCACTCCATGGACGAAGAAGGCCGGAAAACGCTCGTCCAGAGGACAGAATGAGACATCCTTGTGGGCGGATGTCAGCAAATGCAAGATAGCTGGGAAGTCTGTCTGATGGGCCAGTAATGGCTCATTTGCTCTGGTCGATGCTCGAAAGCCATTCACGAGTGAGCCTGCATTTCCTGCGATATTCAGCTCTTAATAAAGCGATCCCCAGGAGCCGGCAAATTCCTCCAACCTATGCTTCAAGCCAAACACGACCTAATTAATATGAAATGACTAAATATTTCATTAAAAAGAAATGGATTCCATCTTTTATAAAAGATGTCGGCACAAACAATAAAGGCTTCTAGTAAAAGCATCGTGTTTAAGAATTCTAAAAATGACTCTTACGTAAGAGGGACAGCTCACGGGCGCAGGAAGTCAGGCAGCCTGCCCAGAATCACCTGCTTAAGCCAGAATTCCAACTCAGCTCTGTCAGACCCTGGAGTCGTATCTCTCTAACCCCCTTGTGCTGTAAATTGATTAACTTGTGCGTTTTCCTAAAGACAGCAACCATATACTCCGAGTCCTCATGGAGGCAGCCACGGTGCTGGCTGGGCACCTTACACACATCTGCTGTTACCTGCCCCACTGCCCGCTGTCCCTGCCACAGGGCCTTTGCATACTGCTATCCCTTTTGTCTACGATGTTCTTTCCCCCAGATCTTCACATGGTCTGTTTTCCTCTCGGCAGGTCTTGGCTTAAATGTGTCCTTCTCAGAGCACCCTTCCCTGTTGTCCTCTCCTCCCAGGAAAGCAGTCTCACCCCCCGCCCCCGCCCCGGGTTGCTGCGCTGTGCATTTTCCGCAGAACAATTATCGTCACCACCTCACCGTGTTTGTTTAACGTTTGCATGTTAGTCTTTGTCCAGCTTGTTCAGAGAACCATCGCAAACAACTGGAACAATGCCAGGACAGAGCAGTTACCGTAAACATTTACCGTTGGATTCCTGCTGTGTATGCTACCATTATACTGGAGGCCCAGCAACCTTAAAAGATTAAAAAAAAAAAAAAATCTAAAACACTAAAAAAACAAAACAAAACAAACACAAAAAACCTAAGTCAAATGTTTCTACATGTTCAAGTTTACATATAGAAAACCTCATCTGTTGGGGCGCCTGGGTGGCGCAGTCGGTTGAGCGTCCGACTTCAGCTCGGGTCACGATCTCGCGGTCCGTGAGTTCGAGCCCCGCGTCGGGCTCTGGGCTGATGGCTCGGAGCCCGGAGCCTGCTTCCGATTCTGTGTCTCCCTCTCTCTCTGCCCCTCCCCCGTTCATGCTCTGTCTCTCTCTGTCTCAAAAATAAATAAACGTTAAAAAAAAAAAAAAAGAAAATCTCATCTGTTTAATTCCTGCATGGATTTATTGCAGTCTGGTCACTAAAGGGGTCAGTCTGGTAACAAGCGGATATATATTTTTTTACACCACGAATGTACACGTAGATGAAAGTGTGGAACGTGGAAGGAGACAACTAATAACGTGCTTGGGTATGGAAAGGATCACTGTTGCACAGTAAGGCAGAGTGGAGTCTGGAATCATCACGGGCCTCTCCTGCCCAGTCTTCTCCAGAACCTTCCTTTGAGGGACACAGAGAGCTATTATCATATAACTCGGTGCCACTTCCTGCTATTTTCTGCGCAGACTGCCTCTGCCCTTTCCGTGAATTTTAATCAACTCCTGCCTATTTTGCTTCAACCCTGCGGTTCTTCAAGCCGAGGGCCCAATGGCCAACCCGAGAAAGACGCTTTTGAAGCAAACTTCTCAGAAGGGTCTGCCAAAGGTTCCTCTTCCTTCCTTGAAAACAATTAAGCCCCACTGACTTCGAAGGGAACTCAGAGCGGAACACTTCACCCTCTCTCTCTCGAGACACTTCCGGATGCTCTCTGCTGCTGCAGAAGAGAGCCTGTGCTCGCTCCACCATTGAGGCGTCAGGGGAGCACGCGGAGGGCAGGGAGCGAGGCTGCAGGGGACCCGAGGTAGCCGGAGGGCCACACGTGAGACGCAGATCTGCAGCCGGGGGGACAGAGACACATCCGAGGACCCCAACCCAGAGACAAGCAGATAAACAGTCAGCCAACCTCATCGGTCGTCTGGCTAATTGCCAAGTTCCTCATTCACTTATATGTATTCATGCGTATGTGTGTACCATATACACAACAGATAGGTATAGATATATACACGTACGTGTATAGGCAAACACACACTGCTTGGTGGGTGTGTGTATATGTTTATGGATATATGTGGGTATATACGTGTATACACTGCTTGAGGCGTATACGTGTATAGTATACCCATACATACAGACGCGTATGTATATACATATATATATACTGCTATATGTTGTACATTTTAACACTACATATAGTATTAAAATTATATATTATATATTTTTATACGTCCTATATATGATGTCTAAAAGATATAACTATAATATATAAAATTATATATAATACAATAATAAATATATATTAATTATATTAAACATTAGTATATATAATATTAAATATTATAGTATATATATATCAGTATACATATACGGTATTAAAACGTACAACATAGAGCAGTATATATATATGTATAGTATATACATACACACATATGTATATGTATATACATATATATCTATACATGTGAAGCAGTATATATTACTGCTTAGGGGTATATATCTGTATATGTGTGTATATATTCACATACTTTATGTCTGTGTGTATGTATGTATACTGTGTGTATATATAAGCATATGTATCTACAGATGTGTGTATATGTGTCTGTATATGTACCTGTGTGTACATATACTGCTTACTGGGGGTGTGTGTATATCTACCCATGTCCATACATGTGTGTGCATATATATACCGCATGTGTATATATGCATATGTATTTATAGATGTGTATATACGCACTTATACATGCACATGTGTTTACATATGCTGCTTAGTGGTATCTGTATATATATATATATATATATATATATATACACACATATACACATGTACATTTATGTGTGTGCATATATACACTGCTCAGTGCCTGTGCATACATATCCATACACACTGTTTAGTGGGTGTGCATAGTATGTCTATGCATTAGGCATGCATGTGTATACATGAACATATGTATGTGTATATACACTGTTTAGAAGGTGCTGGGGGACACAAGAGTGAACTGAGGAAAACGCTGCTGCCCTCACAGAGCTTATGTTCTCGTGCATGAGACCAATAACCAAGAGGACACATGAATAAATACACAATGGAGTCCCAGGTAGCAACAGATGCTCGGAAGCAAAGGGACTGGAACAGGTAAAGGATATGGGACACAGGGAAAGGTTATGGAAAACTCAGGGGGGGGGGTGGTCAAGTACGGTGGGTGCTCAGGGAAGACCCCAAGGGAGGACACACTTAGGCAGAGACCTGTATGGTATAAGTGAGGTTTGCAGAGACCCGTGGAGCGCAATTAGGCCAAGGGGACAGCAAGCGTACAGACGCTGAGTTAGAGTTAAGCTCAGCGAGCTCCAGAGACAAGAAGAAGGGAAGAAGGGCTGAGTGGAATGAGCAAGAAGATGGAAGGGGCGGAGAGGGGTGTCAGAAAAATAGGCATGAGCCAGACTGTGGGGCCTTGCGGGCTGGCGTGGAAAGACTGGTTGTGCATTCTGAGCGGAAGGGCAGCTGCTGGACGTTTGGAGCAGTGACCACGGATCGGGTTCATGCTTCACACCCTGCCAGTTGCCATGTGGACAGGCTCTCTCTTCTCTCTCTCATCCGTTCACTAGGCAGCATTTATCAGGCCCTAACCACTTGCCGAGCACTGAGCCAGGTGCTGACAACTCGGGGCAATGAATACCACCAGCCCCAACTTCTCAGGAATCTCAGTCTGATGGTGAAGGCAGATGTGGTGTGCGATGACCAGGCACAGCTAGGAAAACCAGGTCTTCTCCCCGACATGTCCCTCCAGGTGGCTGCCCAAGCCTTCCAGAACCCACCAGGTCACACAGGAAAATTCCAGGCATGCTGGCTTCAAGAAGACACAAAAGGCATTTGAAAATGCCAACCACGTGCCAGGCACGGTGCTGGGGCTGCACGGTCTCTGTCACTTACTTTCACATGAGACCTTTAAGAACGCTCTGGACATCCCGGGGCAAACAGAGGTTTGCAGAAGCTATGTGATGGGTCCAAGTTCACATGGCCAGAAGTAGCAAGGCCCAGACTTCTCCACCTCGCTCACTCCTTCTTCCACGCTCTGCTGCTTCCAAAACAAAACATCATTGCTGCTGGACAGTGATGGGGACTCCCCTCTTGACCGCCATGGTTTCCTGCTGGTGTGCATGTGAGGCAAGCAGGTTTCAATCCAACTTCAGTGTTGGGGAGGGACGTGTGGAAACAAGACAGGCTGTGTGTCGCCGTGGTATCCTCTCCAGGCTTCCGATTCATCCCATATGTAAAGGGGAGAGACAATAATGCCCTGCACACTTGGCCTCTGGGGGAACAGGATGATAGCAGGTGTCCGGTTCCCAGGACAATGACTCCAAGTTTCTGACCAGTCCGGACGCTGCAGGTGGCAAACGCTGGGAACCCAACATGATCTCAAGTAAGCGAAACAGGATGCCAGTCTTGGTAGCTGGTCGGGACAGTGGAGAGTCCAGAAGATGGCGCCTGTCCGTGTCCCCTCTGCCTTTACACCCTCCAGGCTGCTCACTGTGAGCATCTATGACTCTTCCAGGGGTGGGGGGAAGGGGGAGGCTTCTGCTCTGAATGGGACAAGCCAGAAGTGCAGGAGGCGTAATGCTTCTCGGAGCAGCCCTCCACCAAGGAAGAAGGAGGAACTGCGCATAAAAAACCATTACCTTCCCTACGTTCAGCTGCCCCCAGGGCACACTCTGTGTTGTCTCCCGGTGGTCCCCTGGGGAGGTGAGTCCAGGTGCCGAGCAGTTAAGTGGCTTCATCCCACACTCATCAACGGCTGCCCTTCTTTCTGTGTCTCACTCCCCTTCTCCTATAGGTCTTTTTTAGGGTTCACCTCCCGATAACCTGCTTGCACTTCAATATGAGCTACTGGAAGGACTCAAGCTCAGACGGTCGCCAGCAGGGCCACCGAGGGCAAGGAAAGCAAGGAGCCTAGAGTACCAAGTATGGGACACAAGTACCCACCTGCACTTGCAGGGCACTGGGGGCAATGCCTCCTTGAACGTTGTACCCAGGTGCCTCGCTTGCTCACTCTAGTCTGGACCCTACCCACGGAGGACCCTCTCTTCTCCACCCACCTCTTGTATCTGTTTCATTGTCCGCAGGCCTCATTCTTTCCTTCTGCAGATAGATTTTCGCCTTCACCAACCACCAGCGAACGGAGACGTGTTTTCTTACATCACGTCCTTCACGAGGGGCAAAGCACAAGCCTTTCATCGCTGATTCCACGGTTACGAATGGTTGGTCTCTGGTCCCAAGGCTACTCCTCAGAGCAAGCACTGGTCTAGCTGAAGATGGTCCGTGTGGATGGCACAGCCACATCACGTGCCCCTCTCGGACGGTGAGCGGGGTGCCCTGGCTGCACGTGGAGTGGGAAGGTGTTCTCATTTAGAGAAAGGGATGTTACGATGGCAACAGAGGGGGCTGAAAAGCACACTGGACGGTCAGAAACTGCAGCCCCTACAGTTCTCTATGGTTCTCTGTTCTCCTTCCATCTTACAGATGAGAAAACAAAGCTTCAGAGTGTTTCCTGTCTCCAGGACCCACAACTAATACATATCAGGGTCAGCATGACCCTAAACCTAAAGTGTTTCCACTGGGTAGACAGACATTAATCTGTTGCACCATCCCTGTCCAAGAATTCAGTCATAGAAGGATTATTATTTTTTAAAAATCTCTGTAAATTCTCACTAAAATCAATGGGTCAGCCACAAGTGTTTACTTTGGTACCGCACGGAAGAAGCACAACTCCTCCCAGCACGAAAGTAAAATGAGATTTCTGTGCCTTCACATGTGCTCTCTCCTGATAACCAAGGCTATTGACATAGTTCAACAATGAAACGTCTTGCTTGAAAACTCTTCACGCCAGATCTCGAAGCTGCCAAAGGCGGGGAGCAAAGCCAAAATATCCATTCAATATGAGGAGGGTGGTTTTCTCTATCCTACGCCAGTCCACCTCCATATTGAGGTTAACAAGTCACCCAGACTTCATCTGCGTCTACCATGAAAGGCAGTGATTATTCGGTATTTTGAGCAGAACAAAGCTAGGTGCTATTGCCTGAAAGGAAACCAACATCATCCTGAATCCTGGATGTTTGTGGACATTCTGTGTGAATTTGGGTATCATCAAGAAACTGAGGCAACCCAAGAATGACTTTAAAACTGAGCCTCTAGGAAGCCTGCATTTTTCAAAAGATCCATGATCACCATTATTTTAATACATTTATGCTCTGCACTACAGGTTCTGAGAACCAAACCAGCAGGCATTGAACAGCAGCACAGGTGTAGGCAGAAAACGTAGACAAAACTTTCAAGGATGACGACAGGATATAACCAATTCAGAAACCATGGGGCCACACGCATACAGATTTGGTAGGCTGCCATGAAGGGGTACGGACAATTCCGGACCAAACCATCAATAATGTGAAGGTAAAAATGATATGCTTCTATGCCCACCGTGCTGTGCTTCCTTTTTCCTTAAGCCATTAAATGTTCAGTATGAGGATGATAAACCACAGAAACTAAAGGTTCAGTAGGATTTTTAAACGTCTGTTGTTGTTATGGAAGTTCAGCCACTATCCATGAGATCACAGACAAAAGTCCTAAGTTCTCTCAGCCACAACTCATCTTCTGAGAAATCCAGAGACAGGGACCCTCAAACATGGCACATGAGGTCTGTCCAAATCTCTACCGACCCCAAAGGATCGCTGTATGGGGCAGGCTGTAGGCAGCGTAGCGAAGGAAAAAAATGGGCAGACTGGGGCGCCTGGGTGGCACAGTCGGTTAAGCGTCCGACTTCAACCAGGTCACGATCTCGCGGTCCGGGAGTTCGAGCCCCGCGTCAGGCTCTGGGCTGATGGCTTGGAGCCTGGAGCCTGTTTCCGGTTCTGTGTCTCCCTCTCTCTCTGCCCCTCCCCCGTTCATGCTCTGTCTCTCTCTGTCCCAAAAATAAATAAACATTGAAAAAAAAATTAAAAAAAAAATGGGCAGACTGAGATTTGTGTGCCTTCCTATGAGACACACATGAATCAAACCAAGTTAATTGCTTGTTAACCATATATTTTCAAAGATGACCAAGATGCTGGAATTAGAATAAAGGACATTAAAGCAGTTACAGTGGCCATGCTGCATAAAGCAAAGGGCAATACAGTCGAAATAAATAAAAATACAGGAAATCTAAGAAAGAGAGAAAAATTACTTCTTAAAACCTCACGAACTTCCATTTAGGCACACATCTGAAAGTCAAAGACTGAAGAAAAATCTTAAAAGGAGACACGCAACATACCAGACGGTAATGACTCAAAGTTTTATGACTTCTCAGCTGAAACTATGCAGGCCAAGCGACAATGGTACAAAATCTTTCCCGTAATGAGAAAAAAACTGTCAACGCAATAGGCTGTAATTCGGTAGAAATATTCTTCATAAAAGAAAATGAAATAAATACATTTCAGATAAAATGAAATAGAGAATGCATTGACAGGAGACTTGCACCGTATTAAATATGAAGGGAAATTCTTCAGGCCGAATGGAAATGACATTAGAGAAAAATTCATGCTTTCATGAAAGATATAAGTAAGTATGAAGGACTATTGTCCTCCTAATTAAAAAAAAAAACAAAATTACCCATGTTTTTAATATTATATATATGCATATTTATATTTAAAGCAAAAAGCTGTAATATTATATTGGAGATTTATAATTTAAGAAACTATACTACATGTTACTATAGTATAAAGTTTGACGGGGGTGGTAAGTAGACTTATATATAATTGTCAGATTTTCACATTTTATATGAAGTGTAAAATATTAACGCTAAGCAGACTGTGAAATAAATTAAGGATATATATTATACTCCCTAGAGCAATAATTTTAAAACATAATAGAGAAAGTAAAGCTATAAAGTCAATAGGTAAATTAAATGAGGATTTTATATTCAATTAACCCAAAACAATATGAGAAAAAAGAAACAGAGAGAAGCAGAAAACAAGTAAAATCATGGTAGACCTAAATCAAACCATAGGAGTAATGACATTCACTGTCAATGAACTAAATACTCCAACTGAATAATGGAGATTGCCAGAATGGATTTGAAGAAAAGCAAGGCCTAACTACATGCTAAATATAAAAACACAGACAGGAGGGATGGGCTACATGGGTTATAGGGATTCAGGAAGGCACTTGTTGTGATGAGCACTGGGTGTAATATGTAAGTGATGAATCACTAAATTCTACACCTGAAAATAAATGCATGGAAAAAAAATATATGTCATGGAAACAGTAAGCACCAATAAGATAGAACAGCTATATTAATCTCAGAGAAAATAAGCTTCAAAGTAAATACTAGATACTATTAGCAGAGACAAGAAGAACATATCACAACGATAAGAGGGTCAATTCATCATAAGGACATAACAATCAGACATGTGTGTGTCTAACAACACATTCAAAGTATAAGAAGCAAAACCGACAGAACTAAAGAAAGCAGAAATATCTCCACGATGAAACTTGGAGATTTTACACAACTGTCTCAGAAATAGATAAAACAACAAGGTTTTAAAAATCAGTAAAGACACAGAAGACTGAATAACATTAACCACTTCAACTGATATTTATTGACTATCACTGCCAGTGACACTAAGGTACATGTTTTTTTCAAGTAGGCATGATGTATTCTAAAATAAGTCATAGACTGGGCATAAAACAAGTCTCAATAAATGTAAATGGATTAAAAAATATATATGTATATATATATGTGTATATGTGAATATATATGTTCTTAGACATATGTGTATGTTCATACATATATATATATGTTCATATCTATCTATCTATCTATCTATCTATCTATCTATCGATAGATAGATATGTTCTTAGGCCACAATGGAGTAAATTAGAATCAAGAAAAATAAGAAGTTTAGAAAAAAACCCAAATGTTTGGAAATTAAGGAAACATATCTAAATAATTCATGGGTCAGAGAAATCACAACAAATATTATAAACTAAATACTAATGAAAATATGATATTTCAAATTTCAAACATATCACACACAAATTATGTGTGATATAGCCAAAGTAGTACTTAGAGGGAAATTTATAGCTAAAAAGTTATATTTTTTAAAATGTCTAAAATCTGTAACTGATAGTTCCATCTTAACAATCTAAGAATATAGAAACTGATCAAGAGAATAAGAGAAAGGACACAAATTACTAATATTAGAAATAAAAAAGGAATTACCATTACAGATGGTATAGAAATTTAAAGGATTATAATGAAAATATTATAAATTACTTTATGCCAACAAATTTGCTTAGAGAAAGTTGCTAAATTCTTTGAATGTTTCAGCTTAACAAAATCCACATAAGGAAAAAACCCCAGAAAATCTGAATAGCTTTATATCTATTAAAGAAATTGATTTTGGGGGGCGCCTGGGTGGCTCAGTCGGTTGAGTGTCCGACTTCAGCTCAGGTCATGATCTCACGGTTCATGAGTTCGAGTGCCACATCGGGCTCAGTGCTGACAGCTCGGAGCCTGGAGCCTGCTTCGGATTCTGTGTCTCCCTCTCTCTCTGCCCCTCCCCTGCTGATATTCTGTCTCTCTCTCAAAACTAAATAAACATTAAAAAAAAATTTTTTTTAAAGAAAGAAACTGATTTTGTTGTCAAAAGCCTTTCCACAAAGAAAACCCCAAAACCCAATGGCTTCATTCATCAATCCTACCAAACATTTAAGGAAGTAACATCAATTTTACACAAACTGTTTCAGAAAATAGAGGAGGAAAATGTCCCGAATCATTTTATGAGACTAGTATAATCCTAAAGGAAGCTGACAAAAACATTACAAAAAACTGAAATTGCAGGTTAATATGCCTTTTGAACAACTGAACATAAATTAAAAATTCTCTACTAAGGTATTAGCAAACTGAATTCAACAATATGTAAAAGGATAAAACATACCCAAGTGGGATTGAGCTGAGGAATGGGAGATTGGTTTAAAATCTGAAAATCAATCAGTGCAACTCATCTTAATAACAAAATAAGGAGAAAACAATATGATCATTTCAACAGATGCAGCAAAAGCATTTGTCAGAATTCAACAACCATATATGATAAATATCTCCAGCAAACTAGGAATACAGAGTTGCTCAATCTGATCAACGGCATCTCCGAAAACCCTAATAATTAAATTTTGAGTGATTCTTACCCCTTAACATTAAGAACAAGGCAAGGATGTTCACATTCATGACTTCTCCTCATCAATGTACTGAAGGTTATAGCCATTACAATAAGGGAAAGATTAAAAAAAAACATTGGGGAGGGGGAGTATTAAAACTACTTCTTTAGCAGATGTCATCATCGTTGACACAGGAAATCCCCAGAAAAATACAAAGCAACTATCACAACTAATAATTGAGTTACTAAGATTTCAGGATAGAAGATTACGATATAAAAATCAATTGTATGTTTATATCTAGCAGCAAACAATTAAAAATTAAATTAAAAACAATCCCATTAAAATTGTGTCCAAAAAATCCTCATGAACTATTTCAGGAAAATTTTAATAATTTTAATACAAAAAACGGCAGCCCCTGCCCACAAAATTACAAAGTATTACTAAAAGAAAGTAAAGATTATCTAATAATAAGTAGTAGTAAGTAGAAATAAAGACATATACCATATTCATGGATTAAAAGCCTTGACACTGTTAATACGTTAATTGTTTCCAAATTGATACTAGATTTAATGTAATCCTAATTATAATCCCACCAGGTTTTTTTGTAGAAATTGACAAGCAATTTCAAAATTTTTATGAAAATCCAAATACCTAGAATATTCAAAGCAATCTTAAAAAAAGAAAAAATCTGGAGGATATATACTACCTGGTTTCAAGACTCACTATAAACCTACAATAATTAAGGCTTGCATGAGGATCAACAAATACGTGAAATGAACAAAATAAAGAGCCTACACCTAGACCTCCCACTTATACAAGGTATCTGATTTTATACAAGGTCACCAAAGCAATCCAGTGAGCAAAGGCAAGTCTTTCCAAGACACGGACATCCATCGACAAAGAAAATGAACCTCATCACTTACCTCGCACATACAAAAAGTTTAATTCAAGATAAATCATAGAACTATAGCCATAAATCTTTTAGAAAATAAAGATAGTAAAATGTCTTCATGACTTAAGTATGTTTTCTTAAGCCAAG
The DNA here is from genome assembly GCF_018350175.1 of Felis catus. Lineage (NCBI taxonomy): Eukaryota > Metazoa > Chordata > Mammalia > Carnivora > Felidae > Felis > Felis catus. Next base: position 199,491,557 of record NC_058371.1, on the reverse strand, counting down.
TTTTCTTACGCAAGTCACATAAAGTAATAACCTCATAAGCTACAACACTTAACAAGCTGATTTCATCAAAATTTAAAATTTCTGTGTCTCAAAATGCACCGCTAGTGAAGTAATAGGAAAACCATATTCTGGTTTAAAAAAAAAAAAGTCTCATATCTGACAAAGGACTGGTATCTGTATATATATCCCCACAACTCAATAATAAAAAGAAATCAATCCCTTTTGATAACCCTGTTTTCATCTCCTTTGGATATTTACCCAGAAATGGGATTGCTCGATCATATAGCAGTTCTATTTTTAATTTTTTTAGGAACCATCACACTGTTCCCCATAGTGGTCGAACCAATTTATAGTCCCACAGACAGCGCACAAGTGTTCTCTCTTCTCTGCATTCTCGCCAACACCTGTTATCTCTTGTCTTCTCCACAAAACCCACTCTAACATGACTGAGGTAACATCTCATTGTGCTTTTAATTTCCATTTTCCTCGTGATTAGTTGAGCACCTATTCACGATCCCGTTGTCCATGTGTATGTCCTATTTGGAAAAATGATGATTTAGTTCCTCTGCCCATTTTTTAAAAAAGCTTATTTATTTATCTTTAGAGAGAGAGAGAGAGGGGGGGAGAGAGAGAGAGAGAGAATGAGAATGAGCAGAGAAAGGGCAGAGAGAGGGAAAGAGAATCCCAAGCAGGCTCCATGCTGCCAGAGCTCAAACCCATGAACCGAGAGATCATGACCCAAGCTAAAAGCCAGAGTAGGACGCTGAACCGATTGAGTCACCCAGTCGCCCCACCCTCTGCCCATTTTTTAATAGGATTTTGTTGTTGTTGTCAATGAGTTGTAGAAGTTCCTTTATAGGTTTTGGATATTAACGCCTTATGTGATATATGATTTGCAAATATATTCTCCCATTCTGTAGGCTACCTTTTCGTTTTGTTGATTGTTTCTTTTGCCGCGCAGACGCTTTTTAGTTTGATGTAGTTACACTTGTGGATTTTTGCTTTTGTTGCTTTTGCTTTCGGCGTCCTACCCAAAATATTGTCGCCAAGACTGGTGTCAAGGTGATTTTCCCTACGTTTTCCTCTGGGAGTTTTATAGTAACAGGTCTCACGCGTAAGTCTTTAATCTGTTTCAAGTTATTTTTGTGTGTGAGCTATATAAGATAGGCATCCAATTTAATTTTTCTGCATGTGATTATTCAGTTTTCCCAAGACCATTTGAAGAAATTATCCTTTCTCCATTAAGTGTTTTTGGCTCCTTTGTCAAATATTAGTGTTGTAAAGGTATCTATCTGCACTCCCATTTCTACTGTAGCATTGTTTGCAATAGCCGAGATGTGGAAACAACCTAAGTGCCCATCAATGATGAATGGATAAAAGAGATGTGGAATACAATGGAATATTATTCAACGCTGAGAAAGAAGGCAATCCTACCATTTGCAACAACATGGATGGACCCTGAGGATATCATGCTTAGTGAGATAAGCCAGAGGGAGAAAGACAAATACTGGAGGAGATCACGTGGAATCTAAAACAGTTGACCTGGTAGAAAACAGAGTTCACTGGTGGCTGCCAGGGGCTAGGGGTAGGGAAATTAAGGAGATGTTGTTAAAGGGTACACACTTTGAACTGGAAGATGAGTAAGTTCTGGAGATCTAATGCACAGCATAGTGATTATAGTCAACAATATTATGCACGTACAAGTCGCAAAGAGACTAGATCTTAAATGTTCTCATCACGACAAAGAAATGATAATTATGTGACATGGCAGACGCGTTGGCTAACGCTAGATGGTAATCACAATGCAATATATAAAGGTATCAAATCAACATATACACCCTGAACTTACGCAATGTTATATGCCGGTTATATCTCCATAAATTTTTCTTAAACACCACATGCAATAAAGATACTTGGAGAAGTGGGGAAAAAGACAATCAACTTTTTTTTCAAATATTTTTTAATCTTTTTATTTTATTTTTATTTTAATAAATATTTTAATATTTTAATCTATTAATAAAATAATTAATTGAAAATTAATATTAATTAATAAAATACTTTTAATAAAATTTTAATTTATTTACTTTTGAGAGAGAGAGAGACAGCGCAAGCAGGGGAGGGGCAGAGACAGAGAGAGGGAGATACAGAATCCGAAGCAGGCTCCGGGCTCTGAGCTGTCAGCACAGAGACCAACGCGGGGCTCGAACTCACAAACTGTGAGATCATGACCTGAGCTGAAGTCAGACACTTAACTGACTGAGCCACCCAGGCGCCCCCCAACCTATTTTTTTTTTAACAGCAAAATGTTTTGAAAAGAAATTTCACAAAGGAAGATACAAGACTGGACATTAGCACATGAGACAAATGCTCATCAGTATTAGTCATCAGGAAATGCTAACTGAAGGCGCCCTGAATACTACGAAACACCCGTCAGAAGAGAGAAAGCAAAAATGTGTTGGCAAAGATGTAAAATGAGTCAAGCTTCTGGGAGGAATACAAAAGGGCACGACCGTGCTGGAAAAAGCCTTTGGGCTGCTGTGTACAAATCCAAACATACACCTAGTCCATGACCCAGCAAGCCAGTCCTAAATATTTACCCAAGAGAAATGAGGCCGTATGCTTACCAAAACAGACGACACAAACGTTCACAGCAACTGCACGAAAAATAATAAAGAGCTAGGAATAGTCCTAGAGTCTAGCACGATGAAAATGGATGACCAAACTGATCCATGAATAGAGTGGACCAAAAATTTTCCATAGAAGGAAGAAAGCACTGCTGCGAGCAACACAGGTAAACCTCACGGAGTGAGGCTGCAACGTCGTTACGCTAGCGCAAAATGTTAGGAAGCCTTCCACAACAGAGCGCTTATGGTAGGACTCCATTTGCAGGAAGTTCTAGAACAGGCAGATCTAATCCATGGAGGAGTGGTTCGCGTGAAGATGAGTTTTGACTGGAAGCGGTCAACGGGGGAATTCTGAGCGGTGGTAATCTCCTACATCTTTGGGGAGATTCAAGTTACACAGATACAAGCCTCTCTCAAACTTTGGCAAACGCACACAAGATTTGTGCATTTCACTATACGTACGCTTTCCATCAGACGAAAAACTAGACACATCTCTTGGCTGAAATAATTGGGGAAGGGTGCAGGGTTGTAGGTCCATTTTTGTGACCTCGGAATCTAGACCAGGTCCCAGAACGAACAAATCCCCCGTATGACGGGTGGGTGGGCAGGTGGATTGGTGGGAGAGCGATTGAGGGAACAGATGAACGGAAGAAACAGACCTAAGCTGGTTAGGGTTCTCTCAGCCCCAGACAACTGCCAACAACTGGACAAGACTCAGGGACAAGAAAACTAAGAGAAAACTCAATGACAAGGGTCATGTTAGAGCCAGATCTAGACGGTTTCCAGGAGAATGACTGCCAGGCAAGATCATGACCCTTGCCAAGCCTGGTCCCACCATTTGTCAACAGTAACAGATGTCATGCGCGGTGAGATGTCCCGGGAACGTGAGTGTACCTCCCAGCCCTGCCTGCCCTAGTGCTACACTTAGGTCCCAACACATGGCCCTTCATGCAAGAACCGTGTCACCTGCTTCCAAAAAAGCACATTCGCTTAAAGCTCCCCCTACTCGACCCCCCGTCGCCTCGGAGGAACACTGCCTGAGCCCTGAGGGGTCGCCGTCTACCAAGCAGCATTTGGGATTCTGTGCCGGGTACTCCACTGTGCCACCCCATTGAGACCTCCCACAGCCTGACACGGAAGATACGACGCGCCTAGTTCACACGAGCAAACGGAGGACCTGACCGTACAAGGCTGGCATTTGAACCCTGTGTGCCTGACTCCCGAGCGTCTGCGCTGAGCTGCCCTGTGCACCCAGAAACCCTGGCTGGCTGACGTCCCAGGGGTGGTAGCCATCCCAGGGGAGATCCTTGTTTGCCCGAGGATGTCGTGCAAGGATGGGGTGCTCCCTATGCACACAGACGGATCAGTCAGCCCTGGAACACCCCTCTCAGAGCCCAGCCCAGCCTTTTGAAAAAAATTGATTGAACAGGGGCATCTGGGTGGCTCAGTCGGTTGGGCGTCCGACTTTGGCTCAGGTCATGGGTTCGAGCCCTGCGTCGGACTCTGTGCTGACAGCTCGCAGCCTGGAGCCTGCTTCGGATTCTGTGCCTCCCTCTCTCTCTCTGCCCCTCTCCTGTCCATGCTCTGTCTCTCTCTCTCAAAAATAAATAAAAATTAAAAAAATTTTTTTAATTGATAGAACATCATATTAGTCTCAGGCATAGAATTTAATGATTTCATATTTGTAAATAGTGCAAAATGACCACAATAAATCAAGTTACCATCCATCACCATATACTGTTGTAATTTTTTTCCCATGACAACTTTATTGTTGTTGTTTTTTTTAAGATTCTTTTCCAGAGGCAACTGTACTTTATTTATTTTTTAAAAATATAATTTATCGTCAAGTTAACATACAGTGTATACAGTGTGCTCTTGGCTTCGGGAGTAGATTCCCGTGATTCAAAGAGCCAAATTATGGAAAGAGCCCGAATGTCCATCAACTAATGAATGGATAAAGAAGATGTGGTTTACATATACAATGGAATACTACTTGGCAACGAGAAAGAATGAAATCCTTCCATTTGCAACAACGTGGATGGAACTGGAGGGTATAATGCTGAGTGAAATAAGTCAGAAAAGGACAGATATCATATGTTTTCACTCATACGTGGAATTTGAGAAACTTAACAGAAGACCATGGGGGAGGGGGAGGGGAAAAATAGTTTCAAACAGAGAGGGAAGGAGGCAAACCAGAAGAGAGACAGCAGGCTGAGAGCAGGGGCGTGGGGACGGGCCAAAGAGGAGTCCAGGGGTGCATCTGGGAACTGGCCTGTGACCCGTGTGTCAGTCTGAAGGACCACGTGGCTCCTCCCATGACACAGCGCAAACCTTAGTGACACTCTACCCTACAGTCCAGGCCTGGGGGGCCGGTCATCTCCCTCCTGCAGGCCTGCCCTGAAGTGTAAGTTATGGAAAAGGCGCCCGGGGGGGGGGGCGGGGGGGTGAGCCCCAGAATAAGAGCAGGAACGGAGGGTTTCACCAGGATTTCTAAAGCGGCACATGTCACATCTAGAGCACTATGTCCGAATAATCATTCACAGGGTCAGATGGGGTTCAAAGTGCCCCAAGCAGAGTAAATGCCTCTGAAACCGTTTCCTATGGCTTTAGTTTTGCTCTGGCCTCTTGCTAGTAAGTTCTTCCCAAACCTTCCTTCTCCCCACCTTGGCTACCGCTTGCCCCTGCTCCTGCCTTTCTTTTTTTTTTTTTTCAACGTTTATTTATCTTTTGGGGACAGAGAGAGACAGAGCATGAACGGGGGAGGGGCAGAGAGAGAGGGAGACACAGAATCGGAAGCAGGCTCCAGGCTCCGAGCCATCAGCCCAGAGCCTGACGAGGGGCTCGAACTCACGGACCGCGAGATCGTGACCTGGCTGAAGTCTGACGCTTATCCGACTGCGCCACCCAGGCGCCCCAACTCCTGCCTTTCTTACTGCACCATGTAGTAATCAGGATTCTCCAGAGAAATGGAACCGGTGAGATCAGAAAAATAGAGAGACAGACAGATTTACTTTAAGGACTTGGTTCCACAATTGTGGCTGGTAAGTCTGAATTCTGCAGGGCAGGTGAGCAGGCTGGAAAGCCAAGGGACCTGGAGTTGCCACCTGGATGGAGGCAGAATTCCTTCTTCTTTAGGGGAACCTCAGTCTTTCTCTTAAGACCTTCAACTGATTGGATGTGGCCCACCCACATTATGGAGGGTCATCTGCTTTACTCTAAATCTACTGATTTAAAGGCTAATCTGATTTAAAAATTACCTTCACAGCAACATCTAGTCTGGTATTTGAGCAAATATCTGGGTATCACAGCTTAACCATGGAACACATAAAATTAGCCATCCCACACCATGTCATAATTTACTGTTTTTCATACCTGCTTTTTCAACAAGATTTCTGTCCTCAGGAAACCCCCAGTGTTGTCAGGAACACAATATAATGCAGCACATGGCCCTGCTCAGTGGCCCAACGAATGTCTGTTAAAAATGTTTTTTTTTAATATTGAAACGTAATCTTTATTTTTGAGTGTCTGTTAAATTAACAAACAACCCAGTTCACTTGATAATGTAAATGGTCAATGATTTATTTTTTTATTATGACCAAATTTTTATTTTTGGCATTTTTAAATTTAAATTTTAGTTAAAAATAAATAAATGTTAGTTAATATACGGTACAACATTGGTTTCAGAAGAATTCAGTGATGTGATTCATCACTTACATATAACACTCAGTGCTCATGACAAGTGCCCTCCTTAATGCCCATCCCCCATCCAGCCCATCCCCCACCCCCTCCCTCCATCAGTTTGTTCTCTATTGTTAAGAGTCTCTTGTGGTTTATTTCCTTCTCTTCTCTCCCCCCCCCCTTCCCATACGTTCATCTGTTTTGTTTCTTAAATTCCACATATGAAAGAAATCATACGGTATTTGTCTTTCTCTGACGGACTTATTTTGCTTAGCATATTCATTCCAGTTCCATCCGCATCATTGCAAATGGCCAGATTTCATTCTTTTTGATGGCTGAGTAATATTCCATTGTATACATATACCACACCTCTATCCATTCACCAGTCGATGGACACTTGGGCTCTTTCTATAGTTTGACTATTGCTGATAGGGCTGCTATAAACATCGGAGTGCATGTACTCCTTCAAATCTGTATTTTTGTATCCTCTGGGCAAACACTTAGTAGTGAAATTACTGGATCATAGGGTAGTTCTGTTTTTCATTTATCAAGGAGCCTCCATACTGTTCTCCATAGTGGCTGCACCAGTTTGCCTCTCCCACCAGCAGCGCAAGAGGGATCCCCTTTCTCCACATCTTCACCAACATCTGTCGTTTCCTGAGTACTCAACGTTAGCCATTCTGACAGGTGAGGTGGGATCTCATGGTGGTTTTGATTTGTATTTCCCTGATGATGAGTGATGTCGAGCATCTTTTCACGTGTTTGTTAGCCATCTGGGTGTCCTCCTTGGGAAAAGTGTCTGTTCGTGTCTTCTGCCCATTTCTTAACTGGGTTGTTTTTTGGGTGTCGAGTTTGAGAAGTTCTTTGTAGACTCTGGATATACCCTTTATAAGAAATGTCATCTGAGAATATCTTCTCTCACCCCATCAGCTACCTTTGCATTTTGTTGATTGTTTCCTTCACCGTGCAGAGAGGCTCTTTATCGTGATGAGGCCCCGATCGTTCATTTTCACTTTCGTTTCCCTTGCCTTCAGTGACCTGTCTAAATGGTCAACAATGGTAAATGTACCTTGGCCCAGCACAGGGTACTTTCGGTATGGTGGCCAAAGGGTACTCTCAGCATGGCGGCCAAAATGACCTTCTACAAACTTTACAAACAGATCACATTGTCCAAACCCCAGGACCTTCCCTTCTCCACCTTCACCACAGTTCACTAGGTCCTACGTGATTCGGTCCTTACTGACATCATCGACCTCAGCTAAAGCAGTCCCCCCACCTTGAAGCTCCTCAAAACTACCAACCACACTCCCAGAGTGTTTGCATTTGCTGTTCCCTCTGCCTGGAACCTGTGTGTCTTACTCCTTCACTCCCTTCAGGATTGTGCTCACACATCATTTTACCACGGAGGACTTCCTGCCACCCTCTGTGAGAACGCTGTCCAGGATGGTGGAAATGACCTATAACCTGAACTGTCTAACACAGTAACCACCAGCCCCATGTGGCCACTAGGCACTCAAACTGTGGCGAGTGTGCGTGAGGAAGTGAGTTTTCGTCATTTCATTTAGTGTGAATTAATTTAAATTTAAGTACCCACATGCGGTTAGGGGCCACCCTATGACAGCTCAGCTCCGTAAATCAGCAACCTCTCTCTGCCACTACCTCCCCGAACACTATACCCCCTTATATTGTAATGTACTTACTACTATCTTACCAAAGATACCCATATTTACCTGTCTGTCATCCCTCTCCTTTCTAAATGTGAACTCCTCAAGGGAAAACACTCGGGTCTGTTTAGGTCAGGACTGGATCAAAATCCAGTGCCCAGCACTGGGTAGGCACTCAGTTAATATTCACGCATTGAGAGGTGCCTGGGTGGCTCAGTCGGTTGGGCATCTGACTTTAGCTCAGGTCATGATCTCACACTTCATGGGTTCGAGCCGCATGTCGGGCTCTGTGCTGACAGCCCAGAGCCTGGAGCCTGTTTCAGATTCCTTCTCCCTCTCTCTCTGCCCCTCCCCTGCTCTCACTCTGTCTCTCTGTCTCTCAAAAATAAACATTAAAAAAAATTTGTTAAAAATATTCATGCATTGAATTAATTAAAGAACAAAAGAAAGTCCAAGAAAAGAAGGAAGGGAGGGAGGGAGGGAAGAAAGGAAGGAAGGAAGGAGGGAAAGAAGGAGGGAAGGAAGGAAGGAAGGAAGGAAGGAAGGAAGGAAGGAAGGAGGAAGAAAGAAGGAAGAAAGAAGGAAGGAAAGGGAGGGACAGAGAAAAAGAGAGGAAGAGAGGGAACAAGGGAGAAAAGGCTGATTCTACCCAATTTCTTAGATCAATATCTCAGTTTAACTCTGAGTTCCGAATGGTCTAATCAAGAGTGTGAAGCTGTTAAAATAGCAGGTGCCTGGTCATCAAACAGGCTTTGGCTCACATCCCAGCTGGGACACTGCTGCCCTGTGTGACAATGGGTGGACTACCTTGTCTTCTGGAGTTACCAAGTCTGGGTATTTCCGTCTAGATTTTTCCACTTGTATAATGGAAAGAATAATATTTACTTGGGAATGTACAAGGATACCTGGCACTCAGTACGTACTCAAAGCAAATATTGCCAAAGGAAATTTCTGAGTAAGTGGGAACACACGGGCTGGGCCTGGGGAACCTTTCTTGTTTTGTGAAAGTCCCTGCCTTCTTTTCATTGTGTCCCAACAGCCTGTCACTGGAAACAGTTGAGGATTACAAACATGTACTTTCCACAAACAAATGTCAAACCTCCCAACAAAGAAAGGCCCAAGACAGTTGCCTTCGCCGTTGAATCTCACCAAACATTTCTAGAAGAATCGATGCCAGTGCTCTCAAACTCTTCCCAAAAACGGAAGAGGAGGGAACACAACCACTCATTTCATGGGCCCATAATGAGCTCGATAACAAAGCCAGGCAAAGACACAAGAAAAGGAACCACCGGCCAATCTATCTGATGAGCATGGATATAAAAATCCTCAATCAACTACCAGCAAATCAAATCCAAAGGCACTCACTTTAGGCAGATCGCACACCACGAACAAGCGGGATTTATCCCTGGGACATAACACAGGGAAATCCCAGCACAGGGAAATCAATTCACGTGATATCCCACGGCAACAAAACAAAAGAAAAGTCACAGCATTGTCTGAATAGAGGCAGAAAAGGCACTTGACCAAAGTGAACACACTTTCCTGATTAAAATCCTCAACAAAGCAGGAATGGAAGGGAACTAACTCAACACAGCAAAGGGCATATATGAAAAGCCCACAATTAATGTTATAGAGAAAAACTGAAAGCTTTTCCTCTAAGGTCAGGAAAAAAGGCAAGGATACCAACTCTCGCCACTTCCGTTCAACACAGTACTGGAGGTCCTAGACAGAGCACTTAGTCGAAAAACTAAAACAAACTAAGATAATTAGAGAGAAGAGAAGAGAAGAGAAGAGAAGAGAAGAGAAGAGAAGAGGGGAGAGGGGAGAGGGGAGAGGGGAGAGGGGAGAGGGGAGAGGGGAGAGGGGAGAGGGGAGAGGGGAGAGGGGAGAGGGGAGAGGGGAGAGGGGAGAGGGGAGAGGGGAGGAGAGAAGAGAAAAGAAAAGAAAGCATCCAAATTGGAAAAGAAGAAGTGTCTCTGTTTACAGTTGACGTAATCTAATGTATACAACATCTTAAAGATGCCATAAAAAAATTGGAATTAATACATGCAGTAAAGTTGCAGGCTACAAAACCAGCATACAAAAAGCAACTGTGTTTCCATATACTAATAATGAATTATCTGAAAATGATATTAGGGAAACAATCACATTTCCAATAGCATCAAAAAGAATTCAAATAATACAATGAAAGACTGGTGTACAGAAAATTATAGAACACTGACAAAAGAAATTAAATAAGACACAAACAAATGGAAAGGCGTCCATTTCATGGACTGGAAGGCTTAATATTATCAAAATATCCATAATAGCAAAGCAATTTAAAGAGTCAACACAACCCCTATCGAACTCCCAATGACTTTTTTTTACAGAAAGAGAAAAAAAAAAAACAATTATAATTCACATGGAACCACAAAAGGTCACAAACAGCCAGATCCACCTTGGGCAAGAACAGAGCTGGTCGCATCACGCTTACGGATTTCAAATTATATTACAAAGTTATATTAATCAGAACAGCATGGCGTTGGCATAAAGACAGACACAGAGACCAATGGAACAGAATAAAGAGCCCAAAAATAAAGTCATGCATACGTGGTCAACTGATCTTTGACAAGGGTACCAAGAATACACATATGGGGCAAGGTAGTCTCTTCAACAAATGGTGCTGGGAAACTGGATATTGACACAACGACGAATGAAATTGAGCTTTAACTCACACCATATACAAAAATCAAGTAAAAGTTGGCTACAGATTGAAATGTTAAGACTTGAAACTATAAACCTCCCAGAAGGAAACATTGAAAGAAAAAAGCCTCGTGATACTGTCTTAGCAATGATTTCATGGATATGACATCAAAAGCACAGGTAACAAAAATAAGCAAGTATATGGGGCGCCTGGGTGGCGCAGTCGGTTAAGCGTCTGACCTCAGCCAGGTCACGATCTCGCGGTCCGGGAGTTCGAGCCCCACGTCAGGCTCTGGGCGGATGGCTCAGAGCCTGGAGCCTGTTTCCGATTCTGTGTCTCCCTCTCTCTCTGCCCCTCCCCCGTTCATGCTCTGTCTCTCTCTGTCCCAAAAATAAATAAACGTTGAAAAAAAAATGTTTTAAAAAAAAATAAGCAAGTGTATCAAACTAAAAAGTTTCTGCACAGCAAAGGAAATAGTCAAGAGTGGCAAGACAACCTACAGAATGGGAGAAAATATTAGGAGACCATATATCTGATAAGGGGCTCAACTCCAAAATATGTAAGGAGCTCCTACAATTCAATAGTTTAAAAAAACCCCACAACTAGGAACCTGATTTTAAGACTTGAATAGACATTTCTCCAAAGAAGAAGTGGCTAATAGGTAGGTTAATAGGTGGCTGAATAGGACTAATCATCAGGGAAATGCAAACGAAAACTACAACAAGTGGTCAGGAAGGCCACTAGCAAAAAAAGAAAAATATTGGCAAGGATGTGATGAAATCAGGGCCCTTGCACACTGATGGTGGCAATGTAATAGCTACAGTGGAAAACAGCATGGAGGTTCCTCAAAAAATGAAAACTAGAACTTCCATATGATTGCGCAATCTCACTTCTAGATACTTCTTCTCAGTAATTGAAGTCAGGATCTCAAAGAGATATCTGCACTCCCGTGTTCCTTGCAGCACGGGTCACGACAGCCAAGACAGGGGAACGATGTAAACGTCCACCAACAGATGGATGAATTAAAAAACATGTGGTTTATAGGTACAATAAAATATCATTCAGCCTTTGAAAGAGAAAGAAACACTACAATTTGCAACACCACGGATGAATCTTGAGGACATCGTGCTAAGTGAAAGAAGCCAGTCACAAAAAAGGACAAATACTGCACGATTCCGTAGACACGAGGTATCTAAAAAGCCAAAGTCATAGAATGGAAGAGGGGGAATGGTGGTCGCCAGGGACTGAGGGGCGGAGGAAGTGGGGAGGTAGGTTCTCATCAAGGGGCATAAAGTGTCAGTTGCCCAACATTGATAAGCTCTAGAGATCTGCTGTGCAGCATCGTATCCACGGTCAACAATGATATGCTGCACATTTTAAAATTTGTTAGGAGGGTAGATCTCACGTCCAGTATTCCTTCCACAAGAAAATTTCCTTACAGAATGCCTACATTGCAGGAAAGCACTGATGTTGGCCATCTCCTAAATTCGTGGCTTTTGTTTCTCCGCTTTCCTCATTTGGATCCTCAAGGAAGAAACAGCATTAGCAATCTTGAAATAATTACCATTGTAATCCACCTACACCGGGACTGCCGGGGCAATTTAATTTTCAAAATGCAATTACAGCAGATCCAAAGGAAACTCTTCAGACTCCCTCTCGCATTTCAAACTTGGCAAGCCCGCGTCTTCCCGTCAAGCAGGAAATTCCCAGGGCCCAGCAACCAACACAGAAACAGGCACACGGACCCGCGCGTGCGCACGCGCCTAGTGGTCGGGACTTTCACATTTTGTTAATGAAGTTTTTAAAAATCCATCATCCTTACCTTTCCAAAACTCCCTTTACCGATGGCCCGCAGGATCTGAAAATGGTCAAAGTTGACTGCAAAAGAGAATGAGGGAAAGAAAGAAACAGATCAGGTTGGCCACACCTTGCCACTGGGTCTCCAAAGTCCGCCCTACATTCCCACCCATTTATTCCGAATGGCTTCTGGTCTCATCTGCCTTATATTTGTCACGGCAGCACCCCGCCTTAGTTTCCGGGGGGTCTCCCCATTATTGCTACCCCTACTGCCTTACTCTGGTCTGGTTTCCACCCTATCCCTACAGCACAGCAGGCCAACAACACATGGCCACGGACACCTTTTACTTGGCCACTCTGTCCTTCTCAAAGCTCCTGCTCGGCTCCTACGGAAATGCACCCTCTCGGTTTCCCAGTTCATGCGTCAGCTCACGCTTCACGCGCACTCCGCTTCACCGTCCCAGCCACGAAATGCTAAAGTCTGGAGAGGCTCCATCTACCACCTTCCTCTTCTCACCGGTTCCAAAGGCTTCAGTCACCCCCTAATTGCCAGGGACTCTCCAAGGAACCCTTTCTCTGGCCTCCAGGCTCTACGTACTGATGGATACGTACCCCACAGCAAGTCTTGAAGCTTCAAAGCCACTTTGAACCCAACAGGTCCAAAATGGAGCATGGGAGGAGTGCTTCAGCACGCACCCGACCTCACGCGCTCAAAGCCTGGAACTCATCCTACACCCCCTGCCCCTCTCTCTCAACCCCCCATTAGTCCTTCATCGGGTTAGGTCCGCTGTACCTCTTGGCTCTCTCTCCCATCTGCCCACCTGTGGTCCAGTCCTCCCCCACTCTTGACCCTCCCATCCCGGGATAGGTTTTTGCTGCAGGGAGGGGGTCTCGCCCATCCTCTACTCCCCTCCAATCTGCCCCATCGCTGCTTTCCAAGAAAAGAGCAAATTCCTACACCGTCCAGACACTTGCCTCTTCTGTTTCACTGCCCACATTCCCCACACCCTCCAAGCTCCAGACACACAAGCTTCTTTTCTGTGCCTACGACGCTCATCCCCTGGGCTTTTAACGTCTTCTCCTGACTGCACGCTTATGAGCTCTGCCCTCTCTTCACCCTTCTGCGTCCAGAGCAAACCGGGCTCACCCGCCAGATTTTCGGCTCCCCTGGCCCACTCTCCCAGCGGGGCTTTCCTCCAAAACACCTGGTTCTGTATTACTTTACGTGGATTTGATTAAGATCACTTCTTCCCCACTAGACGCTAAGCCCCCTGAGGTCAAAAGCCGTGTTTGCGTCTCCCACCGCGTCCCCGGCACCTAGCACGGTGCGAGCACACAGTCAGTATCCAGCAAATACTCATCAACTCAAGGGCTGAGTGACAGCAGATGTCCGCTTGCACGCCAGCCGCGACTGCTCGCGCATCAGGAGTGTTCGGTAAACAGTTTTTAATGAGGCTGAATTACAGCCAGTTTCCAGTAACTCGGAGAGACGCGTCATTTACAAAAGATGAAGTGAATTGATTCGTTCACTCCCCTGCGGGGGCGAGGATGCGGGGAAGTGAATGAACACGGTTCCCTGTGTATGAAAAGGGACGCCAAGGAGGACGATTAGGTTGAACTGTGTCCCTACAGAGCCCCAGTCAGAATCCAGCGTGCCCTCCGGCGCCCAGCGTGCTTGGAATAGAGAGGCAGAGTCAATGGCTAACTTGGCAAAACCTTGCTTCTCGGACCTGGATTGGCTTCCTTCGCGTATAGCTTGTCAGGAAAGGAAAGCCTACGCTCTGACCTCCTGCCCCCTCACCAAAAGTCAGAGAAGAGAAAACAAGGTGCCTGGACTGCGTTTGCCAGGTGCCCAGCAGCGAGCTGGGAGTGGGTGCATCCTCTCGTGAGCCCCGAGGCCCCCACGGGGCAGGCATCGCTGCCAGGGTTTGCCAGCCGCCCCCCACTTGGCAGGAAACGTCCCTGCTTCCCCGAGCGCTCCCTGCGACGTCAGGATAACACCCCTCGTTTGGGGGGTAACTCCCGCCTGCACGTGGCTCACCTGCTCTCTCAGGAAGCCTCTCGCTCTTCCAATGCAGCCCTTTCTCTCTGGACCTCCCGCAAGACCGGTCTGTCCAGGCATCAGGAGAACCCAGCCCGAGTCAGACGGCTTAGGTCCAGAACCCGGCTCTGCCACAGCCCTCGGTGAGTCACATGGCCTCCGTGTGCCTCACTCACCCCGCCTGTTAAGTGGGTGCGACAGTGCCCACCTCCCACAAAAGCAGAGAATCGTGCCCAGCACAGTGCAACGTCTCAAGAAGTCTTCGCTGTCTGTGCTGGGGGACAAAGGGCGGTCCTCCCTCCCATCCAGCCTAGTCCGATAAGCAAAGAAGTACCGACGTGTCTCATGTCTTCTGTTGGAAACCCCCACGGAACACGCATTTTTTGTAGGGGGTACGGATGCGTGAGATTATTTACAGCGCGATAACCCCAATTATGAAAATAATAATAAGTTTAGGCATTCGCCGGTTGGCTCAGTAATGAACACCCTGCTCCGGTTAGGGGACAAGACCAAAGAGCCAAGCCCTCCTAGGAAGGCCGTTCCCTGCACACTCCCCCGCCTCCTAGCCCATCAAAGGTGGTGTGAGCCCAGTGCTGTGCTAGACAAGGAGCAGCCCCTGTGTATTTCCGCTTATTCTGCTCTCTCTTTGGACACTGTCTTCAGGGAGCAAGCTTTTCCTCTGCTCCTTCTTGCCAGAAGCTTCTTAGGGCCAGCCCCCATGTGCAGGGGCCCGCGGCGTCCAGAACTGCCCCTCAAGGGTGGGGGGGGGGGGGGGAGTCTGGCTAACTCTGGGCTTTGGCATCAGGGAGCCCTGGCGGCTGCCCTCCTGGGCCCCAACCCTCAACCCCAGGTAAGACTTGATTCTCCGCCGGCCTCTCCCTCTGTCGCGTCTCCTAACTGGAGAGGGGTGTTCATTTCTGAGCCAGCTGGCAAATGCCAAAACCCGTTATCATTTTAATAATCAGTGTTAATCGTGCTGTAAATAACCTCACTCATCCGGATCCCCTACAAAAACAGGTGTTCTGTGGGGGCTTCCAACATGATAACATGAGCCAAACAGGTACTCGTTTAATGTTTATTTGCTTATTGGACTAGATTGGATTTAAATGGCTTTGGGCATATGGCCTGTGTTCTCCATTTATCTGGCATCCCCCTGAGGCCTGGTATACTGGTGCTTACATAAATGGTGCCTACGTGAACACACTCTGAAGAAGGGAGGGCTTTGCAGTGGCTGGTGAGCAGTCTGAAATGGCTTCAGGGACCTTGTCAAGCCAAAGATGGGCCTAGAATTGCATTGTCACGTAGGGTTGTTGGCCCAGAGCAGGAGAACTTGGCCGGGGGATGGGAGGGGTTGACGAGCGAGTTCAGATCTTGCCCTGGTTTGCCTGGGACCCCCCTGGTTTCAGCACTGAAAGTCCCACATCCCTAGGAAAACCACCATAGCTGGGTCACCTGTCAGGTTTCTAGATCATTAAACTGCACCCTCCCCCCCCAAAGAAGTCACAGCATTGCTGGAGCCAGCTCGGAGACGGTAAGATACGCTCTTAAAAAAGGAGTGTCTGGGGGCGCCTGGGTGGCGTCCGACTTCAGCCAGGTCACGATCTCGCGGTCCGTGAGTTCGAGCCCCGCGTCGGGCTCTGGGCTGATGGCTCAGAGCCTGGAGCCTGTTTCCGATTCTGTGTCTCCCTCTCTCTCTGCCCCTCCCCCGTTCATGCTCTGTCTCTCTCTGTCCCAAAAATAAACATTGAAAAAAAAAATTTTTTAAAAATTAAAAAAAAAAAAAGGAGTGTCTGTTCAGACCACAAGACACAGAGTGGCCCAGGGTGACACTGTGACACGTGTGGGGTTAAGGTAGAAACAAGGGGCACAGTGCTGGGCAAAGGCAAAGACAAGGTGTGCACGCGACCTCAGCCAAACAAGAGAACAGTGGCATTTGCCCGCAAGACGTCACGTGGACAATGAAATGACACACGGGCCATGAAACAGCTGGTTGGGGCGCCTCGGTGGCTCAGTCCGTTGAGCATCCGACTTCGGCTCAGGTCATGATCTCGCCGTTCAAGGGTTCGAGCCCCGAGTCGGGCTCTGAGCTGTCCAGCGCCCCGGAGCCTGCTTCGGATTCTGTGTCTCCCTCTCTCTCTCCCCTTGCCCCACTTGTGCTCTGTTTCTCTCTCAAAAATAAATAAATAAACATTAAAAAAAAAAAAGAGAGAGAAAGAGAATTGGTTGTTTGTCCAGCTCAGCTCAACTCTCTCTTCTTCCTTCATAAGGAAACCTCAGGTCTGTTAAGAGATCAGTGTGGACAGCCCCAGGCAACGAGTCACAACTGGCCTAGTCCAGTGGTGTTCATCAGAATCATGGGGAGGTTTCTCAAGAAAGATCATGCCCCCACTCCTGAGCTTCTGGGGAGAGGCCAGAGCATCTGAATTTCTAACAAGTTCCCAGGTGATACGGATGGTCCAGGGGCCACCACATTTATCTGGACAACGGTGCACCCCACTTTCCCAGACACTCGCGCAACTGGCAATGACCTTGTGACACAGGCCTGGTGAACAAAATCTCAGCAGAGAATCCTCCGCTGTATTTCTGGGAAAGCATTTTTTCCTGATGAAAAGGGACCGTTACAAGTGGAGTGGCCCTTCAGCCCTCCTGCCTCTTCCTGCCATGAATATGGATGTGAGGTCTGGAGCTGCAGCAGCCACCTTGTGGTTAATGAGACAACAAACACAAGCAAAAGGCCAAAGGTGCAGAGAAGCCATTCCCTGTTGTAAAGTCCCTGAAGCCATACCAGCAACTGCCTACCTCTTGACTTACTACATTAAAAAAAAATACATTGTTATTTGTTCAAGTGCCTGTGAGTTAAGTTTGCTACTAATGGAAGCCAGAAGCATTCTTTTCTGATACACAAAGCCAGCCACACAGGGGTTTGGTATATGCCAACTATTTTATTGTTGGATTTCCAGCCTCACTGTAATCTTACTAAAAGGCAGAAGAAGAAAGTTGTTTGGGGTATAAACATAAGGACCAGGCTGCCTGGATATGAACTCTGACTCCACCACTCACAAGCTGGGCGGCCTTGGGGAAGTCACTTAACCTCTCTGTGCCTCAGTCTCTTTACTTATAAAATGGATATACTAAAATACAACGAATCCATACAGGTAAAATATTTAGAATAGTGCTGGCCCTGAAGTAAAGGCAACCAATAGTAGGTATTATCGCCGTTAGAATTCTGCATGCGAGGTTTTTTCCCATTTTTCGCTTTTATGAGACACGACTCATTAAATCATGACCGAACATCACAGGGGTGATGAAGCCAGAGCTGTATTAGCGCCCATTAGTTACTGACCGTGACTAGCACCCTGGGTAAACCTGGTTGATCCATCTTTCAAGCCAGTGGGCTCTTTTCTCATTCCCATCAAACCGATTATTTCTAAGGAATGTCACGTTTTTCTTTCAACACGCTATATTCACGAAGCAGTTTATTCAGAGGCAAGTGTGAATTTTCAAGATGGCTAATTACTCTTTCAAACAATCTCTAATGGCAGGTGACCCCCAATCACGATCCCATAAAAATATATGCATTTCAGTATCGCACGCATCAGGCAGGGACAGCAAGCAACCGTCCCCTTTCCTGCCTCCCTGAAAAGCTAAACGGGTGGCCGTATGCCTTCACCCAAAAATGCTGATTTCCAACATCGTTTCAAATATCTGAAGATCTATGAAAAACGGCCCTGTGATGCCCTTTGGCAAGAGAACAACAGTCTCCTCTCTGATTCACCACTGTCCGAGCCAGCTCCATTCACGCATCTCTACCTCCGGCCTGACCCTGTAAGCATTTGAGTTTTGGCCCCGAGGATACCCAGGGGACCGCGGGTGGAGGGAAAAGCAAGCGCAAAGGCCCTGGGTGGAAATGTGCGTGACGGTCCCCGGGCACAGCAAGCAGGCAAGGCTGGGCGGAGCGCAGCCTGGGGAGAAGAGGGAGTGGGGGAGCCGGTCACCCGGGGCTGCGGTAGGGGCTTTGGGAAAGATCCCAATTTAGTTGTGAACTCAGAGAGGCCAACCTGCCACATGATGGTAATCCAGGTCACGGGGTCCCGGCAGCTGTCACAGCCCTGCTAAATTAAAGCGAGCTTCGCCGGCAGATGCAGCGGGCACAGAGGATTTCCAGGGAAGCAAAGATTCCCCGCAGGATGCCATGAGGGGCAGACACCCGTCACACATTTGTCCACACCCACTGGATGCCCGACAGCAAGAGGGAAACCTCACATAGCCTACAGACTCGGGGTGACGATGTGTCATATAGGCTCATCAACCTCAACAAAGGTACCACCCTGGTGGGGATGCTGATGATGGGGACGCTCCGCATGTGTGGGGGCATGTGAGAAGCCTCTGCACCTTCCCTTCAATTTTGCTGTGAACCTGAACTGTTGTTGTTGTTGTTTTTTTATTTAAATTCAAGTTAGTTAACATACAGTATAGTCTTGGCTTCAGGAACAGAACCCAGGGATTCATCTCTTACATACGACACCCAGGGCTCATCCTGCCAAGTGCCCTCCTTAGTGCCCATCACCCATCTAGACTATTCCCCCACCCACTTCCGCTCCAGCAACCCTCAGTTTGTTCTCTGTATCTAAGAGTCTCTTGTGGTTTGTCTCCTTCTGTTTTTATCTTACCCTTCCGTCCCTTCCCCTCTGTTCATCTGTTTCGTTTCTCAAATTCCTCGTATGAGTGAAGCCGTATGATTTTTATCTTTCTCTAATTTCGCTTAGCATAACACTCTCCAGTTCCATCCACATTGTTGTAAATGGCAAGATCTCATTCTTGTTGATCACTGAGTAGTACTCCATTGTATATATACACCACATCTTCTTTATCCATTCGTCAGTCGGTGGGCATTTGGGCTCTTTCCATAATTTGGCTATTGTTGAGAGTGCTGCTATGAACACTGGGGTGCAGGTGCCCCTTCGAATCAGCATGTTTGCATCCTCTGGATAACTTCCTAGTAGTGCAAGTGACAGGTCACAAGGTGGCTCTATTTTTAATTTTTTGAGGCACCTCCATCCTGCTTCTTTAAAAGGTCTATTGAAACAAAACAAAAAACCAGATGGAGTGGGTGGTCAGCCAGCAGCCCAGGAAAGGGAGAAGCAAGCAAGCAGCCTGTCCACACGTGGGAACCAGGGACAGGGGCACTCCCGTCACGAGACTCTGGCCCACTGTGCGCCCATTTCTAGGTCCACCTCTGTGTCTATGGTGCGCTGGCCCTGCTGGGAGCAGAGACTTCGGAGGGGACACACTCGGCTCACGAGGAGCTCGCAGCCCAGCAGGGGACACGGCCAGGTCCCGCAGACACTGACGGAGGTGCCGGGGCAGTAGCAGGGTGAGGACCAGGCCCTAGGGAGGGACGTGCTCCGGGCTCCAGGGACGGTCTGTGCAAGTTTTCAAAAGCACAAGACCCCGAGTGTGGGTCTGAGGGATTACAAGCGTTCTGCAGGGGGTAAGGAGAAGGAAAGATCCCAGGAAAAGCTCCCAGAAAAGCAAGAACCCAGTGGCATGAACCAGCAGGACGAGGCCCCAAAGCAGCAGGACCAGGGTGTGAGTGGAGACGAACGAGGAGGGTGGTTAACGCACTAGCTCACTGGACATTTCTTCAGGACAACGATGCATCAGGCCTCAGCAGAGGTTGGAAAAGCATTACTCCAAAGGGCCCATATCTCCTTGTTTACCAGGGGTTCCCAGGGGCCGATTCGGGCTCACAGGGCATTCAGTAGGAGTTATTTTATGTTACGCTATTTTATTTTATTTTATTTTATGTTACGTTATTTTATGTTACATTATTTTATGTTATTTTATGTTTTTATGTTACTTTATTTTATTTTATGTTATGTTATGTTATTTTATTTTATTTTATTTTATTTATTTTAGAGAGAAAGAGAGAGCAGGGGACGAGGGCAGAGGGAGAGAGAGAGAGAATCTCTAGCAGGCTCCACACTCAGCATGGAACTCAATGCGAGGCTGGATCCCACGACCCCGGGATCATGACCTGAGCCGAAATCAAGAGTCAGACCGTCAACAGACTGAGCCACCCAGGTGCCCCAGTAGGGGGTGTTTTAAAGTATGTTTATGTATTTTGTGTGTGAGAGACAGGGAGTGCGGGAGGGGCAGAGAGAGACAGAGAGCAGCCTCCACGCTGTCAGTGCAGAGCCCGACACAGGGTTCGAACCCACGAACCGCGAGACGGTGACCTGAGCAGAAATCAAGAGCCAGACACTTAACTGAGCCACGCAGGCACCCCAGTAGGGGTATTTTAGACAGGACGTGAGATCACCGCAGCCCTCGGAAAGAGAGAGCCTTGCTGCGAGCTCACCTGTCGGCTCCGGGGTCTGAGACGGTTCGCAGGCCCGAGAGCCAAAGAAGTGCTTTCTTCTCTCCTTTGCCCGCCATCCCGAGCGCTCCCACCCCAAGTCCTGTTTAGGCTGCTCACTGGCATCCCAGAGGTAACACATCCCCACCCCTCACCCTGGGCCTCACCTGCCTCCCCTGTGCGCTCTCCCTTCCCTAGAAGCACGTCAGCCTCCCACCCACCCAGGCACTGTCCTGCTGTTCCTCCTGCTGCAATGCTTGGTCCTGCTTCACCCCAGCACCAGCTCTCTCCCCTCCTCTCCAAGTAAAAGATCTTCCCTGACACTCCACCTGGGTGACCTCCCCCCCCGGGTGTCCCTACCTCATCACATGGTCACCTCCTCCCTAGTAATTCTCAAGACCTGAAATATCTGTTCTTGTGTCACCTGTTCGTTGCCCATACCCCCATTTTGGAATGTCAACTCCCCAAGGGCTGGGGTGTTTGCCTGTTTCGTTCGCTACAGTATCTCTGGAGCCTAGCACAGTGCCTGGCATATAGTAAGTGCTCAGTAAATAGCTACTGACCATGAACAGATGAGTCTTGAAAGGGACAAGTCCATGGGAGTACATGAACAATGACAGGGGAGTAGGCACAGCTTCCAGGAAGAGGCAGCCCTTCACTTCTCAGCATCTCCCACAGTCATCTGCGAAATGGGCACAATGCTACCTGCCTTGTAGAGTTGTTAATGGGACAATAATACAGTAAAGGCAGCAGGACACTCTTCTCAAATTCACGTTCACACGTAACATCATCATAATGGAGGTTGTTCCCCAAAATTGACAGAGTCATTCTTAGGAGAATAAATAGGTGAGAATAGGGTAAAAGGTCCCATGAGATAAGTTTTGAAGAAACAAAGCCTTCTCCTGGCAGATATAACAATACACCGTGTATTCACTCCTCCCACAAACAGACGTTGCTCATGACAAGATGCCCACAGTGAACAAAGACATAATCCCCAGTGATGTGCATTCTACTAAAAACTGAGTCACAAGAATGTCCGCAAGGAATTCAGGATGGGTTGGAGGGAGGGACACAGCCTTGCAGGTTAACACACACTGGCTGGCCTCCAGTAGAGACAAGAATAGCTATTCTGTTAGCAGTACTGGAGGGATTGGTTACTTACTGGACAAAAACAAAATTGGGGCTCCTGGGTGGCTCAGTCGGTTGGGCATCTGACTTTGGCTCAGGTCATTATTTCACGGTCAATGAGTTCAGATCCTGCATCGGGCTCTGTGCTGATGGCTCAGAGCCTGGAGCCTGCTTCGCATTCCGTGTCTCCCTCTCTCTCTGCTCCTCCCCCACCCGCACTCTGTCTCTCAGGAATGAATAAACGTTAAAAAATAATTTTTTAGGGGCACCTGGGTGGCTCGGTTGGTTAAGCATCTGACTTCAGCTCAGGTCATGATCTCACAGTTTGTGGGTTCAAGCTCCACGTCGGGCTCTGTGCTGACAGCTCGGAGCCTGGAGCCTGCCTCTGATTCTGTGTCTCCCTCTCTGTCCCTCCCCTGCTCATCCTCTGGCTCTCCCTCTGTGTCTCAAAAATAAATAAACATTAAAAACATTTTTTTTCTAATTTTTAAAAATCAAATGAGTACCTCTCTGTTCACTAGATCCCCAAATAATATTCTGAGCAAATCAGAGTTCAATGTAACAATATCCCGAACGATAAAGCTCAGTGCCTGGAAAGGAAACATTTGGTGAATATACCAGGCTCCCCTCTTCCCCATAACTCAAGGAGGTGACCACCCTGGTGCGTGACCTCCTCCGCCAGCAGGTAGGCTAGTTATTCAAAGGCCACAGGCTCACAGGCTGCACCAGGGCTGGGACAGACAGCCCCCTCCCCAGAAAGAGTATACTGAGGAACCATGTGTACATAATTCACTCTAAACACCCAAGACTACTGGTTGCTCCTGGGAACTCTCATGGCATTCCATTCGTGGGTGTGTCCCAACACTCAGGGCCTGGGTGGGACCGTCTTGGTACACAGCCGCCCTGGTTCCTCGTCCCTAAGGTGCAGGTCTCAGCCATGGTTACGCAGAGGACTCATAGTCAGCTTAAGACACAGACCCAGGTCCTGGCCAATATCCGCTCTGGACATTCTGCTGTTCCCACAGACTTCTCACACACTCTTGCTTGTGTCCCCAGCACAGAGGTGACGATGGCATCTGCTAAACTGAGCTGCAGTCACTGCTTTTAGCCTCATTAAAAACTGTTTTGTTTTCTAGTTGATAATTGTGTTTCAGAAAGCCCAAAGGCCTTTTTTTTCCCTCACTCTGCACTGTTATCAGCAAAAACATTGTATCGAAAAACATTTAGGAAATCACATCCCTAATTCATACAGGAAAATATTATATGGCAATAATCTCAGGACAGAAGCTCATTTGGATGCTGGTGGAAATGTGGAATCTGTGATAAGGGAAGCGTCAAACACACGTTTGAGAGAGGAGACTAAGAGCTAGGTTAATAATTCCTCGAAAGCAGTACTGTCTCAGACAATCTGCTTCCTCTGCACCCAGTGTTAGTTTCCTGTGGCCACCATAACAAAGAGCCACAAACGAGGCATTTAAAACAACAAAGATTTACTCTTTCACAGTTCTGGACACTGGAAGTCTGAGATCAAGGTGTTGACAGGACTGTGCTCCCTCCAAATGCTCCAGGGAAGAATCCTCCCTTGCCTCCTATAGCTTCCTGGAGGCTCGAGCAACCCTTCTCGTGCCTGGGCTTGGGCTCCATTGTCATATGGCCTTCCTGCTGCTCTGTCTCCATCTTTCTTCTCTTCTTACAAGGACCCTAGTCATTGAATTAGGGCCCTAGTCCAATATGACCTCATCTTAACTAATTACATCTGCAAAGACCCTACTTGCAAAGACTGTCACATTCTGAGGCTCTGGGTAGACATGAATTTTGGAGGGATGATATTCAACCCAGAGCACCCGGAACAGCACCTGGCCCAGAGAAGAGGATAAATAAATGATGGCTGAATAGATGGATGGATGATGGATGGATGGAAGGATGGATGGATGGATGGATGGATGGAAGGAAGGAAAGAAGGAAGGATAGATGGATGGATGGAGAGATGGTTGGAAGGAAGGAAGGAAGGAAGGAAGGAAGGAAGGAAGGAAGGAAGATGGACGGATGATGGATGGATGATGGATGGATGAATGGATGGAAGGAAGGATATAAGGATGGATGGATGGATGGATGGATGGATGGATGGATAGATGGATAGAAGGATGGATGGATGGATGGATGGATGGATGGATGGATGGATGGAAGGAAGGATGGATGGAAGGAAGGAAGGATGGATGGATGGATGGATGGATGGATGGATGGATGGATAGGAGGATGGAAGAATGGATGGATGGATGGATGGATGGATGGATGCATGGATAGATAGATGGATGGATGGATAGGAGGATGGAAGAATGGATGGATGGATGGATGGATTGATGGATGGATGGATGGATGGAAGGATGGAAGGATGGATGGATGGGAGGATGGAAGGAAGGAAGGAAGGAAGGATGGATGGATGGATGGACAGAAGGGTGGAAGAAGGATGGATGGATGAATGGATGGATGAAAGAATGAATGACCACACAAATGAGCCCACATTCATGTGTACCTGTACCTACACACTTGTATCTGTCTGAGTTGTAGAAACAAAAATATATTTTGGACACACTGTGTCACCTGGCTCTTCAGTCTGGAAGGGCAGAATCAAAGCTAACCAGGTTTCAGTCACTTCTCAAAGTAACTTCCAGCTGTGCAACCTTAGAACAAATCCCCTGGGAAGATGTGACACAACCAGATCATCTGTTAGGTCCACACCGGCTCTCAGGGCAATGCTCCACAGAGGGCGCTTTCCAAGTACTTAAAGCACGACCATTTCTGCAAACAGAGTTACCAATTTCCTGATCTGTTTAGGGAAAGAACAGTGCAAGATTACAAGCCTAACTTGTGGTTTAGAGTCCACGGATACTTTTCAACTTACCTACTGACCAGCAGAATGGGGAGGGGGTGATAGCCAATAATCAAGAAAATGTCTGCTGCCTCTCCTTTTCGCACAGAAGACAGTATTACTCATCTAATGCTCAATGCTGAGATAAAGGCGCCCTGGACAGTGCCTCTGCCTAACTGCTTTGCTCATCATGAACACTGAAAGGAACTTACCCAGACAGGAGGAATAAACAAGCCAATATTTGTACTCAGCTGATTATGTTTTGATTTATCTTCTCATTAAACGTAAGCAAGCATTCTCCATGGGCATATCTTTGAGGTCCTGGAAATTTTAAATGTCCTCAGTGCTTCTGTTGGGTATTCACCACGGCAAGACTCTAAATTTCCAACTCCTGGGACCCGATTTTTAATGGCGAAGTTGGCGAGGCTGGGAGGGTCTGGTGGGCAGGGGCAGGATAGCTCTCAGAAGGCAGAAGCACAGGGAGGAGCTGAGGGCTCGAGAAGAGTGACACTGACTGCCCCAATTTTTGACCCCTCCCTGTACCCATGTCCTCTGCAAGGTGACCTTCTGGCTCACGAGGTAAAGTGTCCTTCTCCACCCACTCATTCTCCATTCAGCCACAGCACGTGGATTGATTCGGCCAACGGGGTGTTAGCAGGCTTGATTCAAGCTGAGGCTCGAGAAAGTGCTTGTGCATATCTGCCTCCCCCTTACTCATCTACCCCCACCAGAGGAACACGCGGGCCTACCTTCCGAACAATGACACCCTGGCAATGCCAGGAGCCCAGGACCCAGGTGAAGCCATCCCAGAGTGACAACCAGCCAATCCCCAGACGAGCGAGAGGGACCAGCTGAGATGAACGGAGTCAACCTGCAGGGTAGCGAGGACGTTCAAGGCTTGCTGGTGGAAGCCACCGGTTTGGGGGCAGTTGGCTCTATGGCATTACTGACAAGGAAACCAAGAGGGACAGAAGGAGGGGGGATGCGGGCAGGAAAGAAAAAAGGCAAGAAGGGAGGGAGAGAGATACAGGACTAAGGACTATCCTAAGAGGAGTGAGGGGTGTTGGCCATAGAACAGCGGAAACAATCTTCATGAAGATCAAGAACGTGGGAAGACTCAGTCTATCCCATGTCAAGACCCACTACAAAATTAAGCTACAAAAGTCAAGACCAGGTGTAGTGAAAGAGGGACAGAACAGGGACCCCGGAAATTGATCCACATCATACGCCCAACGGATTTTTGACAAACGTGCAAAAGCAACTCACTGGAGGAAAACAGCTCCAACTGGATGGCCACAGGCCAAAACGTGGCCCTCCGTCTGAGGCAAGGCAAGAGCCTTTTGTTTTTGTTTTAATTTTTTTTTTAATGTTTATTTATTTTTGAGACAGAGAGAGACAGAGCATGAACAGGGGAGGGGCAGAGAGAGAGGGAGACACAGAATCGGAAGCAGGCTCCAGGCTCCGAGCTGTCAGCACAGAGCCCGACGTGGGGCTCAAACTCACAAATTGTGAGGTCACGACCTCAGCCAAAGTCGGACGCTTAACTGACTGAGCCACCCGGGCGCCCCGCATCCAGAGGTTTCTAATAGTAGACTAAATCCTTCGCATGCCCCAAATCTCTCTTACTTTCAGCAACGGGTCAGGAGAGAACTCTCTGCTTTTAGAGGGCTCGTGGGATTAGGTGAGATCCATCTAAACAATCCTTTTTTCACGATATAATGTAACATGATCATGGAAGTGAGGAGGGGTAAGAAGGTCATGGGGCCATCGTAAAATTCTGCCTCCTACAGGGCCAAATAAATGATGACTTCGCCATCATGAACGGCTAAAGAGTAGTGATGGCCCCTCAAACACACACGTGCACAGTCTTGCTTCCTGATTAGCCTAACACAAACCAGAATAATGAGATGAGAAGCCTCCTTGACACTCTTAATACCCATGGCCTCTGGCTTTACAAGATCTTGTTTGTTATTTCCTTCTGGATCTTCTTGGAAGTCCGGTTCTATTCCAGGCCCTGGACCAGAAACAAACAAACTCGATGCTAGTCACCATGCCCTCCCTACCAAGAGGGTGAGCAAGCACCCTGTAAGTGCTAGAATGGGGTGGAGGGGAAACTTGGGAGGCTCTGGGGTGGGGGCAGGGAGGGGACTGTCCTCAGAGGGTGTTGGGAGGCTTCAGGGCCAAGAAAGTGCTGATTGGTTTAAAGGAGAAGAAAAGAGGGGCGGCTGGGTGGCTCAGTCAGTTAAGCGTCCGACTTCAGCTCAGGTCACGATCTCACGGTTCCTGGGTTCGAGCCCCGCGTTGGGCTCTGTGCTGACAGCTCGGAGCCTGGAGCCTGCTTCGGGTTCTGTGTCGCCCTCTCTCTCTCTGCCCCTCCCCTGCTCATGCTCTCTCTCTGTCTCAAAAATAAATGAAAACATTAAAAAAATTTTTAAAGGAGCAGGATAGAGATTGTGCATCTCTTGAAAGCACAGGGAAACGTTTTGCTCGCTCAGACATCTCGTGAACGTAGTCAAAAGTTCAGGACGGTTTCCCTCTGACAGAGCCAAATTACATAAGTCGGAAAAATGAGTCTGGCTTCCAAGCTGATGGGCTGCATGGCGGCTCCCCTGGCCTACAGACTGAGGAGATAATGACATTTTGACAGAGCTGGGGCACGAGAGAGCTACCTTCTTGAGTAGGCAACATGGGGGATTGGTCTCATTTCTTCTCCATCCCTGAAAAATGCACGTAGGTCATGGGTGTG
Source organism: Felis catus (assembly GCF_018350175.1). Lineage (NCBI taxonomy): Eukaryota > Metazoa > Chordata > Mammalia > Carnivora > Felidae > Felis > Felis catus. The sequence goes on along the minus strand of NC_058371.1, from coordinate 199,463,969 downwards.
CCGTGAAAATCCAATGAGATCGTCCATAAAAAGCTTTAGGCCCAGCTCGTACTACATGACCCATCAATGGTCGTGGGGGAGGTAAGGGGATGGTGACAAAGGTGTCATGAACATGATGATGGTGATGGTTACGGGCTGAACCACGCCCCCCGAAAATCCAGGGGTTGAAGCCTGACCCCCAGCACCGCACATGTGACCACGTTTGGAGACAGGGTGATAAAACGAGGTCACTGGGGTGAGCTCTGATCCTACAGGCCTGGTGTCCTTGTAGGAAGAGGCGATCAGGACACAGACACGCACAGAGAGATGACCACGTGAGGATACAGAGTGACGATGGTCATCTACACACCGAGAAGGGAGGCCTCAGAAGGAAGCAACGTGCCCACATTTTGGGCCAGGGCTCCCCAGCCTCTGAGACCGAGAGAATACACTTTTATTGCTTCAGCGCTCAGTCGGTGGTGCTTTGTGATGGTGGTCCCAGCAGGCTAGTACGACAGTGATGGTGACGTGGATGGTGCTGCTGGCAAAATGCGGGGTGAGGCGTCCTGAGGGACTCTGGCTTACGGAGGGGAAACTGCATTCCGTAATCCTCTATGCCCACCACAGTGGGTCCAAGGAAGAGAGCCAGGAGCACAGGGAGTCATGCAGCACCCAGGCAAGGGAGTGGTGGAGTGGCATGCCTGGACGGGAGCAGGACAGGGGGAGAGAAAAGGCGAGCTGAGAAAGACACAGGACCCACATCATGAGAACCCTGGATGTGGCCAGAGGGGAAGCAGGTGAGGGATCCATGATGATTTCTGGCTCCACAGCACTGATGAGGTGCAGACAGCGAAGGCTCCAGAGGAGGCAGAGACCAGGGGAGAAAAGAGGACCACGTGAGGGGAAAGAAGCGAGCTTGGTTTGGGGGACGCTGACCCGGGGATCCCTGTGGGAATATAGAACGGCAGGAGGATGCACCTGGAAGGGAGCCGGAGCACCGTTGGAAGGAATGAGCTGGTCCCAGTGGGGCACGCTGAGTCGAGAGCAGGGGTTGGGGACAGACCCTGGAGGATGCTGACAGCTGAAGGCGTGGAACCCCCAGGAGAAACAGAGCCCAGAGGGGTGGGAGAGAATCGGGAGAGTGTCATGGGACCTGCTGTAGTCAGCTTGGGCAGCTATAAGCAACCCCACAGCCTCGGGGGCACAAATAGGAGACATCTACTAATCGTGGTCTGGAGGCCGGGAAGTCCAAGATCAGGAGGACAGCAGGTTCAATTAGTGGTGAGACCTCTCTCCCTGGCTCAGGGAGAGCTCTCTCCTCACCGCGGCCTCAGGTATGGCCTCACGGTGGAGACAGAGAGCTCTCCTCTCTCCCTCCGCTTACCACGGCACTAATCCCACCATGGAACCCCACCCTCCAGACTTGATCTCCACCTAATCACCTCCCCACACCCCATCTCCAAATCACATTAGGGGTTAGGGCTTCAACATATGAATTGGGGGTCGGGGTGGGGGTACACGATTCAGTCCATGAAAGACCCCAGGGGGGGAGGGTCCACAGAGGGGTCCATCAAGCCAAATGCCAAAGGCATGAGCTGGTCAGCATCCCTGGTCAAATGATGGTAAACGGACCGACAAATGAATGAATGAATGAATGAATGAATGAATGAAGAGCCACAGGGAACACACAGCCACTTTGCCACATTTCTGTGGATGCTTCTCTCTTCTCCTGCTGGCCTTTCCACTGGCCCAGGAGATCTGCATGGACAGGCCTGGGCGTGTCCTTCTCAGATGCCCTGGCCCCTTGATGTGGCTGGCCACAACGTGGTGTGTAGGACACGTTTCCTGAGCGGATGGCGGTCTCCTGCCTGTGGTCGGTGGCGGGGCGGGGGGTGGGGGGCAGTGTCAGCCTCCTCAGCTCTCACAAGGCGACCCAGCACAGACTCAGGTGCAGGCAGGCACAACCCCGAGACCCAGCCCCTCCATCAACACGGCTTGGCCTGGGGCTCCCTTAACCTTTGCGGGCTTTGTTTCTATGTTCGCAAAATAAGATCATTTACCTTCAAACTCACGGTGAAAATTAGGAAGCTGACATCCAGCATCCTGCCTGACTGATGGGACCTGTTCTGTGTTGTCCTTTGTTCTTGGCATCATTACTAGAGAAGGGGGGCGGGGAAGAGCTCAAGTAGGGGTGGGAGAGAGAGGGACAGAAGCCTAAGCAGGCTCCATACTCAGTGCAGAGCCCAACTCAGGGCTCGATCCCACCACCCTGGGATCACGAGCGGAGCCGAAATCAAGGGTCGGTGCCCCACCGACTGAGCCATCCAGGCGCCCCCTCGATACTCGTTATTCTAACGATGTGACAACACACACAGAATATGAAGCCAGCGCTTCCCTCCCTAGTTCTGGGGCCTGCTGCCTCCTCTATAAAAGGGGAATGAGAACATCAGCTATACAATAGGTTGTCGTAGGACCAAATTATTTACTATCTATAGGGCACTCAGAGCCAAGCATAGCACTCGGCCGGTTCCCAATCACTGTCCCTAGCCGTTTAGTTGTTCTGTCACCAACAGACAGGCAATCTCAGAATTTCTCCTGATTTCACACATTATCCCTAGACATTACACGCACCCAGTCAGCGAGCATCTACGCACATGTGAGTCCCGCATCTCGACGTGTGGGGATTCTCAAACGACTGCATATTGCAACACGGGCACGTGGATGCGGGCATCATTAAAACTTCAAGGAAATTATGGAGCCTGTGCAAAAAAGAAAGCAACTTCTGGGCTCAAGTCACCACGTTATTTCCAGCATATAAAAACATTACTCGGGACGTGGCCGCCTCATGTACCACGTTCTTGCCTCCCAGCGAGAAGCTGAGTGCATTCCTTCAGAACTGAAAGTGTCCTTACCTAATTTATTTTAAAAATGGAACATTTTGTAACAGAATCGCACAGCCATAACGCAAACTGCTGAGCTTACGCCTGGGTTGTGTCGGATTCTTGGAAGGAGATAAAACCTTGAGAACAGAAGTCAGGAAGGAAAAAAAAAAAAACCAAAACCCTGACAATATTTGAGAGAAAAAAAAAGGAAAGCTCTCTGGACTTCTCATGTTTCCCACTGTCGAGCAGAGCTCCAAAGCCCTTCTTTTTAGAAAGCTGCTAAGAAAAAGACCCAACTATTTCCTTTTCTGTCCACATGGAAATGGAAACCGTTCCCGCCTGGCATAAAATCTCCCTAACGCCCCAGTGGGTAGAGGTGCTCCTGTTCCTTCCATGAGCTCTCCCAGCTAACAGGGCACGAAACTTCTCATTCCTAACGCCAACAGGACGTCCTATACAAGACACAAAAAAAGCTTACGGAAGCATGGAGCCCGCCGAAGGCGCAGAAGCGCCCCGCCCCCAGGAAGGCCTACCGCATGCAGTCCCCACGAGGTGAAGTTGGTTCTGGGGGCAAAAGAGTCCTACTCTTTTTTTAAATTTTTTTTTCAACGTTTATTTATTTTTGGGACAGAGAGAGACAGAACATGAATGGGGGAGGGGCAGAGAGAGAGAGGGAGACCCAGAATCGGAAACAGGCTCCAGGCTCCGAGCCATCAGCCCAGAGCCCGACGCGGGGCTCGAACTCACGGACCGCGAGATCGTGACCTGGCTGAAGTCGGACGCTTAACCGACTGCGCCACCCAGGCGCCCCAAAAGAGTCCTACTCTTGCACGTGCAAAGCACGGCTGGTACATGGCACATAGGCAGGTTTGCGGTACATGTGTGGTACCAACATTCCATGAGACGTTGAGAGTAGGAGAGGGGATTCCGGAAGCAAACGCGCCAAAAGCCTCTGAAATGTCCATAAGGCAGGGGTGAGGAAGTGAGAGTGCAGGAGAGGTAGAGACGCACAGGCCTCTGGAGACCAGATGGTACTGGGGGGGGGGGGGGGGGGAGGGGAAGCTATGTGCCATCTGGCCAGGCGTCCGTAAGTCACGCTAGCTCTTTGTGCACAAGTCCTTAGACAGGCAGACAGTCCGGGTGCGTGGGAAAGAACAGTGGCCAGGACAGACCGGGCCCCCACCCCTGTGGGATTGACCTTCCAAGCAGGAAGACTGAGAGGAAGTGAGCAAGTAACTAGGAGTATTTCCAGTGGCAAAAAGCTGCATAAAGAAAACAGAGCAAGGGCGCGGTCAGCCAGTCGCGGAGGAAGTGATTCTCCAGGTGGCTAGGGCGGCCAACTTTGAGCAGGTGGCCTCTGACGCTGGACCCAGAGGGAAAGAAGCCTCAGGCATCCAGAAACAGGGAAGCACATTCATGCCCCGTTCGAGGATCAGCATGTGCAAAGGCCCAGAGCAGGAACAAGCTTGGTGTTCCCGAGGACCTGATAAAAGGCGTGTGTGTCTGGAGCAGAGTGGTGGGAAGGGCAGGCAAGAGGCGAGATCCAACAGGCAGGAAGGCAGGTCCACGCAGGCCACACCAGCCACCATGTATACAGGTTGGAGTGAACCTGAATGCAAGGGGAAGTAATGGCATCAATCAACGTTCGATGTAGAAACCGTGTCCTTATACTGTGGATGCGTTCACCTCTCCAATCTGAGGGGCTGACCCCCCTGCTTCATGAGAGAAAGCTGGGGAGGGACAGAATTAAGATGAGTGAAGTCGGGCCATGAATCAGACCATTTATATCCCTCAAAAAACCCACTGAGGTTATTATTACGGTGACTGGTTTTACATGAGGATAACTGAAGAGGCGAATTAATACCATCAGTTTCTCACAGACAATGATGTCGCACGCACGTATGGTCGTTTCTGCTCCAGAAAGTGTCTTCACCCTTGTCTGACCTTCATGGCAGCCCTGGGAGGGGGACAGAGCAGAGATGCTTGTCCTTGATTGACGGGGAATCAGGCAACCTGGCCAGGCTCCCGTGACCGGCAAAGCCACAGCACCACAGTGGGAGCCCGGCGGCCATCCGCCCCCGGCCAGGAGTCCCCGTGCTTCTCCTCAGCACCACGTCTGGTTTCCCCATACAGATCTGTGAAATGGGTACCAGTCCTGGTTGCGCCTTCCCACTGGCCGCGAGGGAAATGAAATCTGCATGGGGGCCTTGAAGGTACACGTTTCAAGCTTGGCCCCTGGTGCCATTTCTGCCCCGTCCTCGTTTTTCTTCTTGGTCTTCACTCATGTTTTCACTGGTGCCATCCTCTTGTACTTCAGGTGCCGGCTGAGCCAACTTAAATCTTTTCTAGAATCAGCTAGGCACACAACTTTCAGACTTACACACGGTTTCCTCCCAGGGCAGGGGGCCGTCGGGGAGATCTGGTGGTCCAGGGATTGGAACTGGGTTTGGCTCAACTGGATGACTGTGTGCAAATCGACAGGAGAGGCCGGAGGGGCACAAGGAGAGCGCATTTGGACAGCAAAGCAACATGACAAAGCTCACCAGCCACACAGGACGGCTTGTAATGAGACACTCACAGAGAGGTGGCCTTGAGAACTCCCCAAATCCCTGAGCTCCCAACCAAATTAAAGCATAATGATCCCTGAAAACATGTGACAGCGGCTCAGGGAAGATCCCCAGCTACTCTCTTACTTGCAGAGTATGTTTCTGGCAGACTGTGGCCTCACCAAGTTGCTGGAAGGGTTGGGTCTCTCCCTGATGTGGCTCATTAATACGGCGTCGGGGCTGTGGGAAGAGCTGGGGATGCCAAGTATTCCCAGACAAATGACAAGCTCCGACCTGAGACACGCGGCATGCCACCAGCCCACAAAACAACGAGCCTGCGCTGCTCCCAATTAGAGCGCCCACCGGCCACTGCAAGAGGAACGGCCTGTTCTGAGGATGTGCTTCTTAGAGACTAAAGTCTTTTTATGGGAAGCCGGAAGGGAGTTCTTTGAAAAGATGTGAACAGAGCAAGAGGGAGTCCGATGTCTCTGCTCGAGCCTCCTTTTGAAAGAAAATCTGGCGTTTAATAAAAGCATTCTGGGGGGAAAGGTCAGGAAGATGTTTTATTTATTCATTCGATACGTGTTTACTGGGCGCTAATTATTCGACATTGTCAGGACTCTGTGCTCTGTGCTGGACGCCAGAAGAAATAAGACAAACATCATCCCCATCTTCCAGAAGCCTAAAATCTAACAGGAGTCCTGACGTTGCATAGGGATGTCACCTATAGTTCGGAGAAGTGCTGAGTGGTGTAGGACATGTTGTGGGAAGGAATATACACAGGGGCAGGGAAGGCTCTTACGAGGAAGTGAATTTAAAACCGAGACTGGATGGATACATGGAGTTGGGCAGTGGTGAAAGTAAGGCAGGAGGGGTGGGACTGGGGAGAGTAGGGGACTCCTGGAAGCAGAAGGAACAGGGGTTTCAAAAGACACTGAGACGGGGGGAGTGGCGAGAGACGGCCGTGGAGAAGAGGCAGGGGCCGACACGTCAGATCTTCAAGGCTTGGACAAAGATGCTGTTCCTCATCCTGAGGGTGATGGGAAACCCTAAGGGTTTTAAGTGACAGAGGGGGCTGTGTGTGTGTGTGTGTGTGTGTGTGTGTGTGTGTGTTCAAGGGATGGAGTGAAGGGTCATTTAGCAAGATGGCTCACGCACCAGCATGGGCTAGGTTTTGCTGCGTAACAAGCAAACCCCAAATCTTGATGTCTTATAACAATGAAGGGGTTGGGTTTTTTTTTTTCACTTATATGTGTCCACACAGATCAGACAGTGGCTCTGTTTCCTGCACTCATTCAGGGACCTAGGCTGACAGAAGCTGCGTCTGACCTACCCTATTTCTACCCCTTTCACTATTGTCTGCGTCTGTCCTTAAAAACTAGCATGTTTGCATGTTTCCTTCATTCCCTTCTTCCCAGTGGCTGGCACACGGTAGGCATTCTACTGTATCTGTTAAATAAATTAATCCTGTTCACTTCGGTGGGTCACAGTCATCAGTTGGCCCCTAGAACCAGCCAAGCTCCTCCCTTCCTACTCCCAGATTCCTCTTCTCCAGCTCTCTGAGAACTCCACCTATGGTTCATTTTTCCAGTCTCATCTTAGATCTCTCGTCCACAGAAAAACCTTCTTGGACCACATTTGTGATGGTCAACGTTATGTGTTAAACTGACGGGGATATGAGGTGCCTCGAGATTCGGTCAAATATCACGCTGGGTGTGTCTGGGAGGGTGGTTTTGAATGAAATTAGCAACTAAATCAGCAGATTGAGTAAAGCAGCCTATCTTTCCTAATGTGGGTGGGCCTCATCCAATCAGGTGAAGGTCTGTTTAGAACAAAAAGCCAACCTTCACCTAAGTAAGAGAGAACTCCTTCTGATGACAGTGTGGAACTGGGAAATCAGTCCTTCCTCCATTCAGACTCAAACTGATACATCAGATCTTGGGTCTCAAGCCCGCCAGCTTTCAGACTGGGACTTAAACCATCGGCTCTCCTGGTGTCTCGGGCCTTCTGACTCAGACTGGAACTACATCACTGGCTCTGCAGCTTTCCAACAGCAGTCTTGGGACGTCTCCGTCTCCATGACTGCATGAGCCAATTCCTTATAAGTCTCTCTATGTATCTACCAACCTGTATCTATCTGTCTGTCTGTCTGTCTGTCTATCTATCCATCCATCCTATTGGTTCTGTGGCTCTGTGTTCCCCGAATTATACAACCTTGTAGCAGACCCTGTTGGTGCCCCACCCATTCCCCTTCGGTCCTTACCATCACAACGTACACGCTGCAAACAGCCGCATCATCTGGCTGGAGGGCTTTCTCGGGCGAGGAGACTCTGTCCTGCCCTGCACAGCGGGTGGGGAGTGCCCAGAACTGAGCAGCCCTCAACCCACAACTGGTGGGCATGGGCGGATCACTATCCCGCGTCCCTTCAACACAGGGTTGGACGACTCTGAGGCACGGGCTACGCTGCTCCCCAACGTCTGCAGGTGCCCACGGTGGTAGCTAACTTGCTCAATAACACGCCTCACTTCCCTTCCTCCCAGGTTTCCTGAGATCATCTCCTACACAAACCGCCTGCACAAGGTTCCTCCTTTCAGGGTTAATTTCTAGAGAAACCCAAACTAAACCACACCCCATCAAGAAGGTCTGTACACAGCATTTTCTATCACAGCACCCCGTGTATCTCCTCCCTAACATGTATCATATTCTCTCATTTTTATGTATTTCTCAGCTCACTGTCCCAACAAGGGCATTGCCTATTTTTGTTTCTCTCATGCCCGAGGTGAATTAGTTGTTCAATACATATTGATAAATATCTGTCGAGTAAGTGAAGGAAGGAAGGATCAAGCCTGAACATGTGCCTTCTTCCCAGACCTCGGCTCCCTCATTAGGACAATGAGACGGTTGTACGCGGCATCTGGAAGTTTGCTCTGGCTTTCGCATCCTGAGACTGAGATGTCAGGGGCTGGCGAGACAAGAAAGCACATGGTGTTGTTGCCGGACAAGACTCTGGATAAGAATGTGGCTTCGTCTGCATTAATTTGACAAGGAAGCTGGGGGGGGGGGGGGGATGGCAATTAGGAGGGGAAAAAAGAGGGGAAAAAAACCCTCCTTCGAGGTGGTCTTTGGTGGCTAATGATGGAGTGCAGGCGTGTGGAGCAGGAACACTGGGAGTGTTTGCATATAAATTGCCTTTTAAGGTTTCCATTCTTCAAGACTAATGAGTGTTTCAGACTTAAACATAACTATTCTCTACTAATTACTGTTTTGGTCGCTCTCCTGTTTTTCCTCGTGATTTCTACTTGTGATTCGAGGAGGTAGAAAGATGACCGTGCTTCCTGGGAGTCAACCAACCTCAGCATCGGCACATTTCAGGTTTGCAGGTGATCCTGAAGCCTTGGCATATAAAGATGCGTCATGTCACACGAACTTGAATTTGAACATGAACTTGAATCACCCCTTCTGCAAGTCACTTGACTGGTTGACAGACAAAAGAATAAATAGAAAAATCTGAATAGTCCTGTATCTATCAGGCAGCTGAATCTACAATTAACTATATTGCCACAAATAAAACTTCAGGTCCAGATGGCCTCAATGGTGAATTATTCCACGGAAGTATAAAAGAACACCAGAATTATGTAAATTCTTCCAGAGAACAGAAAAAGGGGGAACGTTTCCCAATGTGTTTTATGACATCAGCATAATCTTGATGCAAAAACATGAGATGAACATTACAAGGAGAAAATTACAGGTCAATCTGGCTCATGAATATACATGCAAAAACGCTAAGCGAAATATTAGCAGACTGAATCCAGCAACGTGTAAAAGAATTATTACATCATGACCAGATTCGGTTTATCCCAGAAATGAAAGAGATAGCACTGACAGACTGAAGGGGGAAAAGGCATTTGAACGAATTTTTTTTGACGAATAAAAAATGTTTGCTAATGGCCAATACCCATTCATGGTAAAACACAGTAAATCTAAGAGTTGCCTTTGAATCTGATAAAGAGTATCTATAACACACCTACAGCAAACATTATGCTTAATGGTTATGCATTTAAAGACGCTAGAAAAGAGAAAAAAGTTTATCACCACCATTTCTATTCAATATTTTACTAGAGGTCCTAGACAATTTCTCAGACACACACACACACACACACACACACACACACACACACACACACAAATAAAAGGTACGGGTTTGGGGGCACCTGGGTGGCTCAGTTGGTCAAGCATCCGACTTTGGCTCAGGTCATGATCTGATGGTTTGTGAGTTTGAGCCCCGCGTCGGGCTCTGTGCTGACAGCTCAAAGCCCGGAGCTGCTTCAGATTCTGTGTCTCCTTCTCTCTCTGCCCCCTTCCCCACTAGCGCTCTGTCTCTCTCTGTCTCAAAAATTAAAAAAAAAAACAAAAAAACATTAAACGACATTTTTAAAGGTACAGGTGTGGAAAAGAAAATATCAAACATTCTCACTCACATAAGTCATAATATGTACCAACTCAAAAATAATCTACAGACTAATACACTTAGTGAGCAAACTTAGAAAGGACAGAATAGATCAATAGGTAAAAAAGCAATTATATTCCTATGTATCACTTTAAAATCACATTCAGGGAGCATTAACTAATTCAACATCTTTAAAAAGATGGGCAAGATCTCTCTACAAGCCTCGTGGGGAAAAATACCGCAAGACTTCAAAACACACATGCCATGTTCACAGACTGGAAAACTCAGTATTTTAAACATGTCAACCGACTGCCAACTTTTCCACCCGTTAACAAAACCCTCGCCATTTCTGAAAGAAAAATGGACAACCTGCTCTTCTAATTATGTGGAAATGTAAAGGGCCAAGAGAAACCACTGGAATCTTGAAGAGTAACTGAGAGAAGTTAAAATGACACATCTAAACTTTGAAATTTAGGGGAACTGAGGCTTTATATTATTGGCAGAGGGACTGACACACAGAATAAAAAAGAGTAGAGTCTGGGGGCATCTGGGTGGCTCAGTAGGTGAAGCATCTGACTTCGGCTCAGGCCATGATCTCACACTCCGCGAGTTCAAGCCCCGCATCGGGCTCTGTGCTGACAGCTCAGAGCCTGGAGCCTGCTTCGAATTCTGTGTCTCCCTCTCTCTCTGTCTCTCCACCCCCCTCAAAAATAAATAAACGTTAAAAAATTCTTTTAAAAAGATGGTCGATATACATATAAAAATGTGCTCAAGCTCATTAGGCATCAGGGAGCTATAAACGGAAATCACAGTGGACTGTTATGACATACTCATAAGGATGTCTAAAATTATAAAGAATGACCGCACTCAATGTTGGCAAAGATGCGGAAAAACTAGAATTCTCACATGTTGCTACTGGGAGTGGAAATTGGTAAAACACTCAGGAAAATCAGAGCTGAGTGTTTGCATTTGACCTACCAATTCCATTCCAAAGTAAATATCCAAGAAGTTGCAGAAACATCAAAACACAGGCGCATGACATAGACAAGGCTTGTTCCAGCCCCAAACTGGAAACAATCCAAAACCCTTCAATAGAACAGACCGATCATAACATACTCAAACACTGAAATACTACCCACCAACAAGAATAAACAATCTACCACTAGGTGAAACAGTAACAGTGATCCCCAGAAACGTAATGGTGAATAAAAAGTCACATACAAAAGAAGACACTGGACAGGTGTGCTTTCACACAAAGCTCCAAACCCGGAAAGGTCCAAATGAAAGTGATGGGGTCAGAGCAATGGTCACCTTTTGGAGCAGGCAAGTGGAAGAGAGCAGGAGGGGGGGGTTCTTGGGGCCAGTAACATTATATTTATGCTATTATTTTTTGGTGTGCAAGAGACTCAACTTATTTTTCTTCTGTTTGTTTTTATTTTTTGTGGTAAGAACACTTCACCTGAGATCTACTCTCTTGAACAAATTTTTAAATGTACAATATATTGTTGTTGACTACAAACACAACGTTGTAGCAGACCTCTAGAACTCACTCATCTTGCATAAGTCAAACTTTACGCCCATTGATTAGTAACGCCCAAATCCCCCCCTCCTCCCACCTTCGGCAACTACCACTCCACTCTTTGATTCTATGAATTTGACTATGTTAGATAACTCATAAAGGGAATCGGGCAAAATTGGTCTTTCTGTGACTGATTTATTTCACTTAGCATAATGTCCTCAAGGTATATTCATGCTGTTACATATTACAGAATTTCCTTCTTTTCTAAGGCTGATAGAATTCAAATGTATGTATACAGATTTTAACTTTTTTGAAAGTTTATTTCTTTTGAGAGAGAGAGACAGAAAGAGAGAGTGTGTGGGAGGGGCAGAGAGAGAGAAGGAGAGAGAGAGAATCCCAAGCAGGCTCTGCACTGCCAGTGTAGAGCTCAATGAGGGGCTCCAACTCACAAACCATGAGATCATGACCTGAGCCAAAGTCGGACACTTAACTGAGTCACCCAGGCGCCCCCACAACATTTTTGTATCTATTCATCTGTTGACAATCTCTAATAACCACTTCCTCTTTTCTAAGTTTTTATTTAAATTCAGTTAATTAACATACAGTATAATATTAGTTACAGGTGTACAATACAGTGATTCGACACTTCCATACAACACCCGGTGCTCATCATGACCAGTATAATCCTTAATCCCCATCACCTATTTCACCCATCCCCCACTCCCCTCACCTCTCATAACCATCAGTGCATTCTCTATAGTTAAGAGTCTATTTCTTGGTTTTCCTCTATTTTTTTCCCATTGCTCATTGTTCCTTAAATTCCACGTGAGTGAAAATATACAGTATTTATCTTTCTCTGACATATTCTGCTTAGCATAATACTCTCCAGATCCATCCATGTTGTTACAAATGACCTGAGTAATATTCTAGTGTGTATATATATATATATATATATATATATATATATATATGCCCTATCTTCTTTATCCACTCATCGGCTGGTGGACACTTGGGCTGTTTCTGTAATTTCTGTAATTTTGCTAGTGTAAATAATGCTTCTATAAACATCGGGGTGCATGTGCCCCTTCGAATCCGTATTTTTGTATTCTTTGGATAAATACTAGTAGTGCAAATGCTAGATCATCGGGTAGTTCTATTTTTAACTTTTTGAAGAACCTCCACACTGTTTTCCAGAGTGGCTGCACCAGCTTGCATTCCCACCAACAGTGCAAGAGGGTTCCTGTTTCTCCACATCCTCGTCAACACTTGCTGTTTCTTGTGGTGTTGATTTTAGCCATTCCGACAGGTATGAGGTGATACCTCATTGTAGTTTTGACATGCCTTTCCCTGATGATGAGCGACGTTGAGCATCTTTTCACGTGTCTGTTGGCCCTCTGGATGTCTTCTTTGGAAAAATGCCTATTCACGTCTCCTGCCCATTTTTTAACTGGATTATTTGGTTTTGGGTTGTTGAGTCTTACAAGTTTTGTTACAGATTTTGGAGACTGGCCCTTTATCCGATTGGTCATTTGCAAATATCTTCTCACATTCCAGAGGTTGCCTTTCAGTTTTGTTGATTGTTTCCTTTGCTCTGCAGAAGATTTTTATCTTGATGAGGTCCCAATAGTTCATTTTGACTTCGTTTCCTTGGCCGTTAGCAACATGTCTCGTAAGAAGATTGGCTACAGCCAATGTCAAAGAAGTTACTCTGTTCTCTTCTAGAATTTTTATGGTTTCAGGTCTCACACTTAGGTCTTTAATATATTTTGAGTTTATTTTTGTGTATGGTGTAAGAAAGTGGCCCTGTTAAGGGGCGCCTGGGTGGCTCAGTCGGTTGGGCGTCCGACTTCAGCTCAGGTCACGATCTCGCCGTCCGTGAGTTTGAGCCCCACATCGGGCTCTGGGCTGATGGCTCAGAGCCTGGAGCCTACTTCCGATTCTGTGTCTCCCTCTCTCTGCTCCTCCCCCATTCATGCTCTGTCTCTCTCTGTCTCAAAAATAAATAAAACGTTAAAGAAAAAAATTAAAAAAAAAAAGTGGCCGTTTCATTCTTCTGCACGATGCTGTCCACTTTTCCAAGAACAATTGTTGAAGAGACCATCTTTTTCCCAGTGGAGATTCTTTCCTGCTGTGACGATTAGTTGACCATGTACGTGTGGGTCTAGTTCTGGGTTCTCTAGTCTGTTCATGGGTGTATGTGTCTGTTTTTGTACCAGTGCCACACTGTCTGAATCACTACCGCTTTGTAATACAGCTTGAAGTCCGGAATTGTGATGCCTCCAGCTTTCTTTTCTTTTTTAAAATTGTTTTGGCTATTTGGAGTCTTTTGTGGTTCCATACACATTTTAAGATCGTTTGTTCTAGTTCTGTGAAAAATGTTGGTATTCTGATACGGACCGCATTAAATGTGTAAATTGCTTTGGGTAATATGGGCATTTTAACAATATTTGTCCTTCTAATCCACGAGCATGGAGTATCTTTCCATTTCTCTGTGTCGTCGTCAATTTCTTTCATCAGTGTTTTATAGTTTTCAGAAAGAAATTGGATCAGTAATCAAAAAACTCCACACAAACAGAAGTCCAGGACCAGATGGCTTCACAGGTGAATTTTACCAAACATTTACAAAGAAGAGTTAGTACCTATTCTTCCCAAACTGTTCCAAAAAAATAGAAAAGGAAGAAAAGCTTCCCAATTCATTCTATGAGGCCAGCATTACCCTAACACCAAAACCAGGTAAAGACACCACTAAAAAAAGAGAGAACTACAGGCCAATATCCTTGAGGAATACAGACACAAAAATTCTCAGTAAAATACGAGCAAAACGAAGCTAACAACACATGAAAAAAATCTTTCACCACAACCGAGTGGGATTTATTCCTGGGTTTCATGGGTGGTTCAATAATTGCAAACCAACCAATGTGATACACTACATTAATAAAAGAGAAGGTAAGAACCCTATGATCCTTTTAATAGATGCAGAAAAAGCATTTGATGAAGTACAACCTACCTTCACGATGAAAACCCTTAACGAAGTAGGTTTAGAGGGAACACACCTCAACATGATGGAAGCCATATATGAGAAAACCACAGTTAATATAATCCTAAATGGGGGAACACTGAGAGCTCTTCCTCTACGACCAGCAACACGACAGTGATGCCTCCCTCACCACTGTTATTTAACACAGTACTGAAAGCAATCAGACAACAAAAAAGAAATAAAGACATTTCCAGTCAGCAAGGAAGGAGTAAAACTTTCACTATTTGCACATGACACGATACTATACATAGAAGACCCGAAAGATTCCACCAAAGGGAAAAAAAACTGCTAGAATTGATAAACGAGTTCTGTGAAGTTGCAGGATACAAAATCAACGTACAGAAATCTGTTGCATTTCCATACACCAATAAAGAAGCAGCAGAAAGGGAAATTAAGCAATCAATCCTATTTAAAACAGCACGAAAAACAGTAAGATATCTAGAAATAAACCTAACCGAAGAGGTGAAAGACCAGAACTCTGAAAATCACCATCCTATTTCGATCTGTCGCTTTATAACATTTTGAAACCAAAAATTTAAAAATAGAACTACTCTACCGCCCAGCAATTGCACGACTAGGTATTTATCCAAAGGATAAAAAAATTCAAAGGGGCGCGTGCACCCCAATGTTTAAAACAACACTATCGACAAGAGCAAATTATGGAAGGGGCCCAAACGTCCATCGACGAATGAATGAGTGAAGAAGATGTGGATGGATGTGTGTGTGTGTGTGTGTGTGTGTGTGTGTGTGTGTGCGCGCGCGCGCGCGGTGGATTACTACTCAGCGATCAAAAAGAATACAATCTTGCCACTTGCAACAACGTGGATGGAACCGGAGGGTATTATGCTAAGTGAAATAAGTCAGAGAAGGACAAATATCGTATGATTTCACCCATATGTGGAATTTAAGAAACACAACAGATGAACACAGGGGAAGGGAAGGAAAAATAAGATAAATACAGAGAGAGAGGCAAACCATAAGAAACTCTTAAATATAGAGAACTGAAGGTTATTGGAGGGGAGCTGTAGGGGAGGGGCTAAATGGCTGATGGGCATTAAGGAGGGCACTTGTTGGGATGAGCACTGGGTGCTGTATGGAAACCAATTTGACAATAAATTACATTAAAAATTTTTTTTAATTAAAAAAAAAAGTATGTCTCCAGCTTTGTTCTTGAGAAGACCGATTTGGCTATCTGTGGCTTTTCGTGGTTCCACATGAATTTTGGAATTGTTTTTCTATTTCTGTACAAAATGTCTTTGGGATCTTGATAGGGATAACAACGAATCTGTAGGTTGCTTTGGACAGTACGGACATTTCAGAACCATTAAGCCTTCCAATCCATGAACATAGGATGCCTTCCCATTTTGTATTTCTGGACATGAACAGTGTCATACAGGTGTATTCACCTTGTGAAGACACCTTGAGCTGTACATTAATGGTTCATGCAACAACCTAGATGTATATTATGCTTCGATAAAAACAGTCATAAAAAATAAGACTGCGATTAACAAAATGCCCATGCATTTTGTCCATGCATATATGAAAAGCAGTGAGTTCATAATGAGCCTCAATAAAAATGGAGAGAGAGAAAAAAAACTCACGGGAAGGACAACACTGAAACTTGCAAAGACACCAACTCTTCTGAGATTTGCTAGAGGGAAGGAGTTACACATTTCGTCTGCCATCTAATACATATGTTACTTCAGAGTAACCAAGTATCAAAGAGAATGAAGGAAAGTTCTTTCACTTACTAAATACAGAAGGAGTGGCCGAATTAAAATTTACATTTTTTTAATGTTTATTTATTTTTGAGAGAGAGAAAGAGAGAGAGAGAGGGAGGGAGCATGAGCAGGGGAGGGGCAGAGAGAGAGGGAGACGCAGAATCCGAAGCAGGCTCCAGGCTCCCAGCTCTCAGCACAGAGCCCGACACAGGGCTTGAACCCATGAGCTGTGAGATCACGACCTGAGCCGAAGTTGGATGCTCAACCGACTGAGCCACCCAGGCGCCCCTAAAATTGACAATTTTGCAATTCGTCAGTCAATGGTGGACTCCAGCAATGGTCATGGACAGGTGGTAAAATTACTAGGTAGACAGTTAATAAGGACTTTCACAAGGAAGGGATAAGACTGTCACTACCCAACCCACATGAAGCTTAGCATCACTAAACATAACTCCAAACTGGATACGGGGCATAGCACCACCGGTGAAAAATCCATGCCAGAAATTATGAGAGTTACACCTAATCCGCCCTTCCTATCTAACTTGGGATCTATTAGGGGGAACAAATTAAATGACAAATTAGATGACACCACAATGAAGCAATAATAAAACCTGATACACAAAGCATTTTTCAGGACAACTCACCCCCTTCAAAGAGTAAATAGCATGAAAAAGTAATTTTTTAAGAGGAGCTTTGTTTGGATCCTGATTTCAACAAACAATCTACAAAAGCCATATTTTTAGGCAATGGAGGAAATCTGAATGTGGACTGAATGATATTAAGTACTGACTGTTAATTTTATTAAGTGTGGTAAAGATCTCTACCTTCCACTTTATGCAAAAATTCGTTCCAAGTAGCTTGTAGATCTGAGCATAAATGGTAAAACCATACATTTTCTAGAGGAAAACTGGGCTATATTAAATTTCCTTAATGTGATCACAGGTTAACAATAAAACACTTTAGGGGGGCTGAGCAGCTCAGCAGATTAAGCGTCCAACTCTTGATTTTGACGCAGGTCATGATCTCACAGTTGGTAGGTTTGAGCCCCATGTCAGGCTCTGCACTGACAGCTGACACACAGAGTCTGCTAGGGATTCTCTCTCTCCCTCTCTCTACCCCCCCATCCTCTCTCTCTCTCTCAAAAATAAACTTAAAAACTTTAAACAAACATAAATTGTAATGTTAAAACTTGAGAAGTATTTCCACTGAGGTCTGGAACAAAACAAAAATGTCCTCTATCCCTGATGTAATAGTTCGATCTACTAGAAAAAAAAGGACAAAGGATATCAATGGTCAATAGGCTTTGCCATCTGAAATATCTTCATGACCTTACAGTAAGCAAAGATTTCTTATGCACTAGCCATAAAAAAAAAGACTAATAAATTAGATTAAATTCAAGAGTGTCCATTCATCAAAAGATACCATTAAGAGGTAAAATACACAATATAGAATGGGGAAGTTATTTCTGTAAGAGAGCTAAAACCTCGTGGTAGAGCCTTATATCCAGAGTATACAGAGTATATGACCTATTGGTCAGCAAGAGACAAATTCAATCAAAAAAAAAATTGGCAAAGAGACTTGAATAGGTATTTTGCAAAAGAAGCTATCTAGAAGAAAATACTCATAAAAAAGATGAAAAAAATCATATCGCGAATGATAGACGATGTAAATTCAATCTGCAATGAAATGTCATTGAACACGTACCAGAACAGCCCAAATCAAAACTGACAGGCAATGACCGCTGTCATTATCTTACGTGTATTATCATATTATCATATGTGCATCAAGTCAGAATAGAAAGATACAAAGTAGAACAGCCACACAATGGGACACAGCAACAATGAAAAGAAACTACAGCTACATGAAGCCAAATGAACGCAAATTACCAACAATGTTGAGGAAATGAAGTCAGACGCAAAATAACTTCTTTCTTGAGTCTATGTCCATAAGGTTCGGAAACAGGAGAAACTAAGCTACAGCTTTATAATTCATCATAAGGATTATCTTCGAGGGGCAGACACACGGTAGAGGCGTGAAGGGGTCCTAAGGGCTACTGTTAATATTCTACTCTTAATTGGCTGTTGATCACATGGGTGTGTCCACTTTCGGAAGATGTATCAAGCTTTCCACTTAGGCCTTGTGCACTTTTGTAGGTCTCACATTTCAATCAAAAAGTGAAAATTAGGGGCCCTTTCTGGCTCAGTCAGAGGAACTCTCAATCTCAGGGTCACGAGTTCTAGCCCCACGTTGGGTGTAGCAATTACTATAAACAAACAAACAAACAAATTTTCTTTGTTTTTAATTTTTTAATGTTTGTTTATTTTTGAGAGAGAGAGAGAGAGAGAGAGAGCATGAGTGGAGGAGGGGCAGAGAGAGGGAGACACAGAATCAGAAGCGGGCTCCAGGCTCTGAGCTGTCCGCACAGAGCTCGATGCAAGGCTCGAACTCACAAACTGTGAGATCGTGACCTGAGCCAAAGTCAGATGCTCAACCGACTGAGCTACCCAGGTGCCCCAACGTATCTTAAAAAGTTAAAATTAGCACCCATTCATAGAGCTATATGGAAGTCCTAGCAAACTCAGAATATAGTGAACTTCTTTAACCCGGCCATACTTAAGATCAAACGTCTACAATACACATCATTCTTACTGTGAAATCTTTAGAAGCACTTCCACTGAAGTCAGGAATTAGACAAGAATGCCCTCTATTACTGATGCAATGCAACAATTCAACCTATTGGGGGAAAAACGGGCAAAGGGTATGAATAGACAATGTACTTACTCATTTTGGGTATCTGAAGAAACAATAAATATCTCAAAACAGATTCAACCTCACTAGCGTCAGAACATGCCATTTAAAAAAATTCACCATACCGGCAAAAATTTAGGGTTTGATAATACCAAGTGTTGACAGGTGTAGGCGACTCTCAAGACTTGTGGGTGGGAGTGCCCATGACCCTTCAGGGGAATGATCTGTTAATATCTGAAAAATTCCAAGATGGCAAACCCTACGACCCAGCAATTCGAGAATTCTTCAGTGCGTATCCTGTGGAATGTGTCTTTCAGAAACTCCCATGGGTGCGCACAAGGAAACCCAAGGAAGAATGCTCGCATCTCCCATCAATAAGGGGATGAGTCAATAAATTGTAGTATAATCGCAGGGAACACTCTTGTAAAGCACTTAAAAGAAGTGAACTGCATCATATGAATAAACATAAAGCATAATGGGAAGTAAGAAAAGCAAGATACAGAATGATCTGACTTCATTTGGGTAGAGTTTAAAAATAGGATACATTGCTTTGGGTTACATAACCTTAGGCAAATTATACAAATCCCCATGGAAATGTGTGCGGTCATCTCTGGAGCAGGTGAGGAGCTGTCCAGTGTGACAGGCAAGGGGCTTCAAATGTGTCTCCATGTTTCGCTTGTTACACTGGGGAAGGAGACACTGGTGTGCATTACACTATTTCCCTACCAGTCTGTGTTTGACACATTTCACCAAAAAAAAAAAAAAAAAAAAATCAGTAGCAAAACAGCAACCTTGTTCCTGAGCCCTCAAATTCATGAAGGACCCTAGACAGACCCCTTGGGAATGTCCAGGCTCGGCTGTATCTGGTCACCTCTTAGGCGTCACAGTTTTCACACAGGTCTAGAGAGAGAGTGGTACACCCTTGAACATCTCCCCTTCTGCGAGTTGGTCACAGCAGTCAGCCACTCGGTGGAACCACGGCCAACCCCAGATGATGCCGGAAAGGGTAAAGGACAGGGAGCAGAAACCCAAAATGGCGAAGGCTTATTAGGACAGAGCAGGTGTATTTCCGAGAACTCCAACTCTGTGGTTCGCTTGAAGCCAATTTTGCTTCTTCCTCCCGCAGCTGTTCCCGTGGTATCACTTGCCTGTGGAAAGCCATTTACATCTTCTTCCTTCGGAACACACGTCTGGAGCCTGATTTCTGCGTTCGTCACACTGGAACACTGATCTGGAGTCGAGTCAAGGGACCGGGCCGGACTCCAGCTCTGAGAGAGGACTAGCTCCACAGGAATGCTAGCCAAGTGGCAGGTCGTAGGTCCCGTCACCGAAGATGCTCCCTGGCTCCTCCAGCAACACCTGCCTGGACACTGGGTCCACTGGGAGGATGTGTCAGTGCCCTGGGGCAGCAAAGTACCGCAGACTGGGGGGCTCAGACAACAGAACTTTACTCTCTCAAATCTGAGATCAATATGTTGCAGAATGAGTTCCTTCTCTTTTTTTAAAAAATTTATTTGAGGGACGCCTGGATGGCGCAGTCAGTTAAGCGTCCGACTTCAGCCAGGTCACGATCTCGCGGTCCGTGAGTTCGAGCCCCGCGTCAGGCTCTGGGCTGATGGCTCAGAGCCTGGAGCCTGTTTCTGATTCTGTGTCTCCCTCTCTCTCTGCCCCTCCCCCATTCATGCTCTGTCTCTCTCTGTCCCAAAATAAATAAATGTTGAAAAAAAAATTATTTGAGAGAGAGAGAGAGAGAGAGAGAGAGAGAGACACGTGGGAGGGGCAGGGAGACAGGGCGAGAGAGTATCTCAAGCAGGGTCCACACCATCAGAGCAGAGCCCAGTGCAGGGCTCGAACCCACGAACCATGAGATCATGTCCTGAGCTGAAACCAAGAGTCAGACACTCAACCGACTAAGCCACCTAGGCGCCCCAGAATGCACTCCTTCTAAGGCTGTGTGGGCTGGGGGGGGGGGGGGATTGGGGGGGGAATCTGTCCCAAATTTCTCTCCCAACTTCTGCAGGTGGCTGGTGATCTTTGGTGTTTGGGGGGATTGTAGAAGCATCCCCCCAATCCCTGCCTTCATCTCCGCATGGGGTTCCCCTTGTGTACGTGTCTGTGCCCCAATTTCCCTTGTTCGTGAGGGCACAGACTTATCAGATTAGAGCTCACCCTGCCGATCCCGCTTTAACCCTATTCTGTAAAGACCCCATCTCCAAACAAGGTCACAGTCTGAGGCCTTGGAGGTGAGGACTTCAGCATTTGGATTTCGAGAGGATACGATTCAACACATCCCCTGACTTGTCTCACTAAAGCAGAGACTGCATGGGGGCCTTCGCTACATCATAGCACGGTCAGGCCATGTTAACCAGGGACTGCTTCTGGTTCACGAGTGAGTCCCCAGAATCCAGTTCAAAGCCTGGATTTGGTAGAAAACATGTAAATTGTTTGCTAAACAAATGGGTAAATTTTTTCTAATGCCTTTGGAGGGACGCCTGGGTGGCTCAGTCGGTGGAGCGTCCGACTTCGGCTCAGGTCATGATCTCCCAGTTTGTGGGTTCAAGCCCCGTGTCGGGCTCTGTGCTGACAGCTCGGTGCCTGGAGCCTGCTTTGGATTCTGTCTCTCTCTCTCTCTCAAAAAATAAATAAACGTTAAAAAAAGTTCTTAATGCCTTTGGATTCTGTCATTTTTGGTGCATATTCCTTTCTCCTTCACTGGCTGACAGAACGTCTTTGTGTTCCCTCCTCTCCTCCACACATTGGATCAGGCACAGTCCCCTCCATCCAAGACAGGTACTGAATGACAACAACTAACATGTTTCCAGCTCGCTCTCTCTGTGCCAGGGACTCTGCTACGAGTTTTGCAAGGAATGGATCATCTAATTCTCATGACAACCTCGCAAGTTAAATACAACCAGCAGTGTTCTACAGGTGAGGAAACCGAGTCAAGGTGACTTTCAGTAACTTGCCCAGAGTCATGCAAAGCGGTGGGGTGACTATACTGGCAAAGGGCAGGGATGCGTCTGCCCTGTCTACCCCTTCCCTCTGGGCTTAGATACTGTCTGCGGCACAGCAGGAACTCCAGCATTAACACGGCCAATGTGCTTTTTTTTTTTTTAATTTTTTTTTGCATTTATTTAATTTTGAGACACAGAGAGAGACAGCGGGAGCAGGGGAGAGGCAGAAAGAGAGGGAGACACAGAATCCGAAGCAGGTTTCATCCAGGCTCTGAGCTGTCAGCACAGAGCCGGATGTGGAGCTCGAACCCACGAACCGTGAGATCATGACCTGAGCCGAAGTCGGATGCTTGCCCAACTGATCATTCTCTCTTTTTTTTGTTTTTAATTTTTTTCTGTTTTTAATTTTTTTTTTGGCCATGTGCTTTTTAGTGTTAGAAGCAGAACACTCACGATAATAAAAAGGG
This sequence comes from Felis catus, assembly GCF_018350175.1. Lineage (NCBI taxonomy): Eukaryota > Metazoa > Chordata > Mammalia > Carnivora > Felidae > Felis > Felis catus. The sequence continues at coordinate 199,441,668 of NC_058371.1, read as the reverse complement.
ACACTGCATTGAGGGGACACTGGAAAAACAGTGCAGCTCTGGGCACACTGGGACGTAAGGTTACTTTATCAACAAGTATCTGTCAAATGAAATGAACTCGGACCTGTCCTACTTGAGGGTACAGAGCTTAATCACCACATAGCACTTAGCAAGATGGATTTGCAAACACATGGGGCTTTTGCTAGAAAAGCCTGCTCCTGGATGTAAATCTACAGCAGTTCCCATCAGACAGGAATTTCTGTTGCAACTCTACCATTGCACAGACAGTTATTCAGCTCAAGAGGGTGGAAATGTAAATTAAAGGAAAAAAAATTAAAAAAAAAAACCTCTTTGAGAAGGCTAAGTCATTATGATCTGTAATTGGGGTACAAGATGGGATAAAATTCGTATTCTATCAGAGATGATGATAAAGGAGTCATTTCTATCGCTCCATTCTTGAAAACAATAACGGAGTTTCCATTGAACACTCATATCAATAATGGTCTTAATTATTCACTCCCTTTTTGTGAGCCAAATGCCTTTTCTTTCGGCATACACAAAAGAGGGAATTTTAGTTTCTTTCCTTCTTCATTCTCTTCCTTCTTTCCTCCCTCCCCGCCCCCCACCTTTCAGAGAAACAACATGAATACATAAAGTCTGGAATCCGTGCACCAGATCCCCTGCTGCGGAAAGGTGCAGACCCTCCTGGGAAGCCACGGGGCATGCCCCAAATCTTCCTGGCATGACAGCATCTCGGGATTGAGAGGAATCTCATCCTCTTGCACCCGTGTTCCTGCAATGCCGCCTCTCTGATCAGTGGCCATTCTGGGTTGAACACTTCCTGTGGCCCATGCCAGCTGTCCTTCCAGCTCTCCAGAGGATGCTTAACTCCACTCATGTCATTTGGACGTCGGTAGCAAGAACCCAGGGACCACTGGCTGTACCGGCCTTGGCACTTCACAACTGTGTGGCCTTGTGCAAATAACTCAACCTCTCTGTGCCTCACCTCAGAGGACACACATGGAAACCCTCTGACTTCTCTTTGGCCTATTCAGTGGTTTTATTTTTTTTTAATTTTTTTTAATGTTTTCATTTATTTTTGAGACAGAGAGAGACAGAGCATGAGCAGATCTCACAGACCGTGAGATCGTGACCTGAGCCGAAGTCGGACGCTCAACCGACTGAGCCGCCCAGGCGCCCCTCGGTGTTTTCATTTTTAAAAAACTGAGTTAGGGGCGCCTGGGTGGCGCAGTCGGTTAAGCGTCCGACTTCAGCCGGGTCACGATCTCGCGGTCCGTGAGTTCGAGCCCCGCGTCGGGCTCTAGGCTGATGGCTCAGAGCCTGGAGCCTGCTTCCGATTCTGTGTTTCCCTCTCTCTCTGCCCCTCCCCCATTCATGCTCTGTCTCTCTCTGTCTCAAAAATAAATAAACATTAAAAAAAAAATTAAAAAAAAAACTGAATTAGACATTCAGTTGTAAGATCCAAACTCTTCACATAAAAACCCAGATTCCTGGCTCCTTCAGAAGAGCAACGATCTGGCCACCCTTGACAGTTTCCTGCAGGGGCGACAATGTGCTGGAGCTGGGTGGTGGCCGCCCGCCCCGGCTGGGACAGATGCCTCCAGAAAACAAAGGCACCAACCACCAGAAGGAGGCTCCCCTCATTCCTGTCCCCTGAGGGCAGCTGAGCTGGGGACTGTGACATACACTCGACCCTCATCCTGTTGGTAGTAGCTGGGTGTCTGGACCAATCCCTTTGTCTGGGATGTTCTCCCAACTAACTTTACTCTTTGAAAGCAGAGCCATCTTTCAAGACCATGTTCACGGACCGCCTCCTCCACGCTGCCTTCCTCTATCCCTGTAACCCCCAGATCCAAGGCAGTCTCCCTCTTTTCACTGCCTCTAACTCCTAGACTCAACACTGCTATGCCCCTTTTCACCTCCCACCTAACCGTGAACACACACACACACACACACACACACACACACACACAACCAGACTACAGGCTTCTGGACAGTACAGGCTCTAATTCATTTGTGTTCCCCAATGTAGCACAATCTGTCAATGGTGGGCAGAATAATGGCTCCCCAAAGATGCCCACATCCTACCTGCTGGAATCTATGAATGTCACCTTATGAGGCAAAGAGTAATTAATGTAGCAGGTGGAATTGTGGTTGGTAATTGGCTGACATCTGGTTAGGGATATTTTTCTGGATTATCCGGGCGGGCCCGAGGTAATCACAAGGATCCTAAAATGTACAGAGGGAAGCAGGGAAGTCAGAGTGATGTACCGTGAGAGGTCTCAACCGGCCACTGCTGGCTTTGAAAAGAGAACGAAGCCACAAGCCCAGGAATGCAGGCAACTCACAGAAGCTGCAAAAGGCAAGAAACAAGATCCTCCCCCGGAGCCTCCGGAAGGCAGCAGCCCTGCTGACGCTTTAATACCAGCCCAGCGAGACGCATTCCAGACGCCTGATGACCAGAACTACTGGAAAATTAATTTGTGTTGCTTTACGTCAGTGGTGATGGTAACTTGTTAGGGCAGCAATAGGAACCTGACACACCCACTTTCCACACACAGTAGGTGCTCAATACACGCCTACAGAGGCTGACTCTGACAGCATCTTCTTCCCCTGGGTCCCAGAATCCCACAAAGACAAGGATGCTTTGGCCCTCACCCCACACTGTTGAGTCCCCAGGGCACACAAGTGAACTAATGAGAAACCTACTCGGAACAGAGGGAGCAGCCGGAAAACAGGAGGAGTGTGTGCAATGTGGCTTCAGAAGATGGGGGCTAGAATCTTGGCCCACCATGTCATACCTATGGTAACCTCAGGTCGAGTTTCTTCCCTGGTGAGTTTCAGTCTCCTCGCCTGTAAAAGGGGGCCAGCAGCACTCCCCACAGAATTACTGTGATACGTAGCTGGCACACCCATGAGATCTAGTTCAAATGCTTCACACACACGTCCACATACACACCACATACTCATTGTAAACTCCTAGGATAGCATTTCAACCCACTCCCTGCTGCTGACAGTGGGTTCTGTAACCAGGGCAATATTTCTGGCTCTCAACCAAGACGTGCTCGAGTGGCGGATTAGCCCTGGGGCTGTACTTATTCCATGGGTCCTTCTGTTACATGAGTAATACCTGGAGATCTTAACGCCCTGACTCTTGTCCTACACTACTGTGACGAAAACAACTCTCTGCTCTAAGTCACTGACTTGAACACCCATTGTACCCATCGCCATGCACACCTTTTGCACTGCAACTTTTTGGCTCCTCCCATGAAGGGATGGAGCCCATCTGCCCCCTCCTTGCATCTGAGCGGGCTTGAAGATTTGATTTAGCCAATGAAATGTGGCGATAATCACAGTGTGCCCCTCACCAGGCTGGGCCAAGAGGCCTTATACAACAAAGCCCCTTCTCCTGGGACCTTGCATGATCTATGAACAAACACAGGCTAGCCAGTTGACAGATGAGAGACCGCGTAAAATAGATTATTCACCCCAGCCAAGGCCATCCCAGACCAGCCACTGTCTAGCTGAGCCTCCAGCTGAATGCGGACACCTGCGTGAACCCACACAAAATGAGCTGAGCCTAGTCCAAATCAGCAAAACTGCCCAGCCAACTTGCGGATTCTTACACAATGATAAAAGTGTATTGTGAAAAGCCCCTGAGTTTCGGGGCGGTTTGTTATGCAGCGATAGCTAACTGATACACATCGCTTCCTTACTCATTAGTGACTAGAGAAGCATCTAAATCGCATATCCAGATGCCTAATGAGTGAGTGACTGGGTGCCACTGGCACACTAACCTTTAAAGCCTTTAGAAACTATAAAAACTACTCCTCTGAAAAGAATCTGATCAGAACCAACCAAGTTAGAGACGAAAATTCACGTATCGCTTCATGAAAACAGGCCCAGCTCCCAGATTCCCCTTCCACCTGTACTTTGGTGCCTGGAGTCTGGAGCATCGGTGACAAAAACAGGATTGGCAGGAACAGGGGGTGCCTGGGAAGACCCTAACAGCCCACTGGGGGGCAGTCGGAGATTCTTCCTTTGTGGATATGACAAATTCCCACCGAAACGGCCCCCTTCTAGGTGGAGCTAATGTGTCTTCTTGAGCAAGGGAGGAGTCGGACGGTACCATTTACATTCTACAAACGCGGCAAGTGATGTCATCGACAAGTCGGAATAGCAAGTCCTGCATCCTTCCCTGGATCTTTCTGCCCACAGACAAGCTGACTCGTCAATAATTCATGGCAGACTGCCTTTCTGATAAGTCCAAAAACTAACTGAAAGGCTACTGTGCCCCGGGAAGGAGCGACACCGGAATCACTGAAACGGGCAGGGAGATCTGAGACATCCTCTTCCCAGAATGCCTCCCCCTCCCCCACGGCGCCACAGGGTCAGGGAGACCACCTAGCTCCCAGTTTCTTCCATGGGAGGGTTGACTCACATATCCAGCGCCCCCAACTTTCTCAAGGCGGGGGTGGGAGGGGGTCCCTGGAGAACTGGCTTTTGTCATTCCAGTCTTGAATACCACTCTGGCAAGTCCAGCCACCTGAGGGAAAATGAAGGTAATGGTTTGGGCTGGTAGATACCAGAGACCCACTCCTCTGCTCAGCACAGAGTGTGCACACAGAGCATCCCATCTCTCTGCTTCCTCCTGGGGAGAGAAACAATTGATGTGTGCATTAAATACACCGACTTCTCCAGGGATCCCCAAAGAACAGGCATCTGACCTTCCAGTCTTGAAGCCCTGACAGGTCTGGTATAGTGCAGTTACCTAGGAACCGAGTCGGCGGTTTGGACTGGTAAACATCTCCCGGCTCAGCAAGACCAACTGGACAAAAGCCACAGCTGCAAGCTTCTCCCTGTCGAGGGAAAGAATGGGTAGAAACCCCCAGGTTATCTGCCTAGGCTGATTGGTGAAGACTCCTACCCGTATGAGGCCAGTCGGTAAATACTGGGAGAGTTGCCTGCTTTGTGTAATGCACAGACACCAACAGAGAGTCAAGGAAAATAAAGAATCAGGCCAAGATGTTCCACATAAAGTAGCAAGATAAACCTCCAGAATCTGACCATAATGAGGCAGAGTTAGATGATTTATCTGACAGAGAAGTCAGACTAATTGTCATAAATATATTCACCAAGGTCAAGATAACAGCATGTGCACAATGTGAGAATTTTAACAAAGAGACAGAAAATATTTTTTTTAAATACCAAACGGAAATCATGGAGCTGAAGGACACAGTAACTTACCTGAAAATTCACCCGAGGGGTACAGCTTTAATTAGATAAAGCCGAAGAAAGGATCAGTGAATTCAAAGACAGGTCATTGGAAATAATTCAATCAGAGAAGCAAAAAAGAAAAAGAGTATGTATTAATAAAGCCTTAGGGATTTATTTTTGCCATTTTTTGTTCTTTTTTTTTATAACTTTTTTTATTTGAGAGACAGCATGTACGCACAAGGTGGGGGAGGGACAGGAAGATAAGCGGACAGAGGGTCTGAAGCGGGCTACATGCTGACAGAGAGAACCTGATGCAGGGCTCGAACTCACAAACCACAAGATCATGGCCTGAGCTGAAGTTAGATGCTTAACCAACTGAGCCACCCAGGAGCCACCCAGGCTCCCCAAGCTTTACAGACTCATAAGATAACCCCAAAGTAAGGTATGCATTACAGGAATCCCAGAAGGAAGAAAGGGCCGGAAAGATTATTTAAGGAAGCAATGGCTGAAAACTCGCTAAGATTTCTCTCTGGGGGAAAGAAATGAACATCCAGATCTAAGAAGCCCAAAAGATAACACATAAGAGGAACCCAAAGAAATCTACACTGAGACACATTATAATCCAATTGTCAACGATAAAGAAACCATTTTGAAAGAAGCAAATGTGACTTGTCATGTACAAGGGGATTCCCATAAAACAATCAGCAGACTTTTTGGCAAAAACGTTGCAGGTCAGAAGGGAGTGGCAGGATATATTCAAAGTGTCCAAAGGAAATAAACCATTCCAACCAAAAGTACTATAAATTGTCCTTCAAAAATTAAGGAAAGATAAATACTTTCCCCCAAAAAACAGAAGCTAAGGAGGTTCATCACCAGTAGAACTACCTTACAGAAAATACTAATGTCTTTTGTCCTTCAAGATAAAACAAAAGGACACTTAAGAGTACACCATGGCATGAGAAAATATGAACCTTGTCAGCAGAGGTAAATACATAGACATATACAGATGAGTGCACTACGACACAGAGATGAGTAAATCACTTTTCATTCCAGTACAATAGTTAAAAGACAGAAGTATTAAAGACAACTATAATGAAAAAACATCTTGAAAGGTAAACAGTATGAATAGATACAGATTGTGACCACAATAACATAAAGCATGGAGAGGGATAAATTAAAGTATAGCATTTTTTTTTAATTTTTTTTCAACGTTTATTTATTTTTGGGACAGAGAGAGACAGAGCATGAACGGGGGAGGGGCAGAGAGAGAGGGAGAACAGAATCGGAAACAGGCTCCAGGCTCTGAGCCGTCAGCCCAGAGCCCGACGCGGGGCTCGAACTCACGGACCGCGAGATCGTGACCTGGCTGAAGTCGGACGCTTAACCGACTGCGCCACCCAGGCGCCCCTAAAGTATAGCATTTTTGATGTGCACTTGAACTTAAGTCGTTCGCTTAAAACGCTGTTATAATTGTAAAATAGTTTATCTGGTCCCCAGGGTAACTACATCACACACAAATACCTACAGAAGTTACACAACAGATAAGGAGAATCAAAGCAGATCAATGCAAAAAAAAAAAAAAAAATCAACACAACACAAAGGAAGACAGCAAGAGAGGAAGACAGGTAAATGAATTGCCAGACTGACAGAAAACCAACAAACTTTCAATAATAAATACTTTCCTATCAATAGGTATTTTAAGTGTAAATAGATTAAGCTCACCAATCAAAAGATACACAGGAGCTGAATGATTTTTTAGTTTAAGTTTTAGTTACCCTACAGTAGAGTACTGGTTTCAGGGGTAGAATTCAGTGATTCGTCACTTACATACAACACCCACTCACTGCTCATCACAAGTGTCCTCCTTAATGCCCACCACCCATCTAGCCCATCCCCCACCCATCTCCCTCCATCAACCCTCAGTTTGTTCTCTCTTGTTAAGAGTCTCTTGTGGTTTGTTTCCCTCTCCTCATTACCCCCCTTCCCCTATGTTCATCTGTTTTGTTCTTAAATTCCACGTATGAGTGAAATCATATGGTATTTGTCTTTCTCTGACCTATTTCAGTTAGAATAATTTAAAAAAAACACAATTATATGCTGCCTATAGGAAACTCACTTTACACTTAAGGACACATTTAGGCTAAAAGTGAAGAAATGGGTAAATATATTCCATATAAGAGATAACCAGAAGAAATCAGGAGTGGCTGTGCTTAGACAAAATGAACTTTAAGTCAAAGACTGTCACAAAAGATAAAGATTAAACACTATGTAATGATAAAACAGTCCATCCACAAGGAAAATACAATTGTAAATGTATACACACCCAACATCAGAGCACCTAAACACGGAAAGCAAACATTGGCAGAAGTGAAGAAAGAAACAGGCAGCCATCTAATAATTGTAGGAGACTCCAACACTCCATTTTCAATTATGGACAGAAAATTGAGACCAAAGAGCATTAAGGAAATAGAGGACTCGAGTAACACTGTAGACAAATGGACCTACCAGACATAAACTGAATGTTCTACCCAGCGGCAGCAGAATACAGATTCTTTCCAAGCACACAGAGAACTTTCTCCAGGATAGATCCCATGTTAAGTCATAAAACAAGTCCTAACGAATTTAAGAAGACTGAAAGCATATTAAGTATTTTTTCTGACAAAAATGGAAAACTAGAAATTAATAGCAGAAGGAAGGCTGGAAAATTCACCAGTATGTGGATATTAAACAATATATTTGTGAGCAATCACTGGGTTAAAGAAGAAATCAAAAAGGAAATTAGAAAATACCTCGAGACAAATATGAAAATATATCAAAACTTATGGGAGGCAGAAAAAGTAGTACTAAGACTGAGATTCAGAGTAATAAGCACCTACATTAAAAAGGAAGAAAGCTCTGAAGTAAAAACCTAATTTTACATCTCAAGTTGCAAGACAAAGAAGAATAAATGAAGCCCAAATTTAAGAGAAGGAAGGAAACAACAAATATTACAGCAGAAATAAATGAAATGAAGCATAGATCAAAACAGGGGAAAAAAACAATGAAACTAAAATTGGTTTTTTGAAAACATAAACAAAATTGGCAAACCTTTAGCTACACGAAATATGAAAAAAGAGAGAAGTGTCAGATTAAAAACCCAAAAATGAAAGAACAGACATAACATCTTATGCCACAGAAATAAAAAGATCGTAAGAGAGAGACCAGCAGGAACAATCATACATCAACAAACTGGATAAACTTAGAAGACAAGGATAAATTTCTGGGAACATACAACCTACCAAGAATAAGTCATGAAAAAACAGAAAATCGACACGAATCTATAACTAATATGGAGACTGAATCAATAATCAAAACCTCCAAACAAAGAAAAGCCCAGGACCAGATGATTTCAATGGTCAATTCCTTTTTTTTTTAATTTTTTGAATTTTTTTATTTTTGAGAGAGAGAGAGAGAGACAGCACAAGTGCTGTGAGCCAGAGAGAGAGGGAGACACAGAATCTGAAGCAGGCTCCAGGCTCTGAGCTGTTGAGACAGAGCCTAATGTGGGGCTCGAACCCATGAGCCGTGAGATCATGACCTGAGCTGAAGTTGGACCCTTAACCTACTGAGCCATGCAGGTGCCCCTCAACGGTCAATTCTACCAAGCATTTAAAGAACAATTAACACCAATCCTTCTCAAAATCTTCAAAAAAGCTGAAATGGAAGAAACACTTCCAAATTCATTTTATGAGTCATGCATTACCCTGATACCATAGCCAGACAAAGACACCACAAGAAAACTCCAGGCCAATATCCCTGACGAATATGGATGAAAAAATCCTCAACAAAACACTATAGCACAGTAAATACAACAGCACAGTAAAGGGATCATACACCATGACCAAGTGGTTTTATTTCTGAGATATAAGAATGGATTAACATAAACAAATCAACTACAGTGATACTTCAGATTAACAGAATGAGATAAAAATCACATGATATCTCAATAGATGGAGAAAAAGCATCTGACAATATTCAACACTTTCATAATAAACGCTCTGATAAACAAACTAGGAACAGAAGTAAACTACCTCAATGTAATAAAAGTCATACATGACAAGCCTACAGCTAACATCATCCTCATAATATTCAGTAGGTATTATGCTAAGTGAAATAAGTCAGACAGAGAAAGACAAGTATCGTATGATTTCACTTATATGTGGAATCTAAAAAACAAAACAAACAAAAGCAGAAACAGACCAATAAATACAGAGAACAAACTCATGGTTGCCACAGGTGGGTGATAGGCAAAAAGGAGTGAAGGAGAGTGAGAAGCATAGGTTTCCAGTTATAGAATAAATAACTCATGAGGATGAAAGATACAGCATAGAGAATATAGTCGATGGTATTATAATAGCATTGTATGATGACAGATAGTAGCTATACCTGTAAACGTAGCATAATATATAAAGTTGAATTACTATGTTGTACACATGAAACATTGTGTGACAACTATACTTCAATAAAAGATACATACATACATAAAGCGGGGGGGAGGGGCACTGAAAGCTTTTTCTCTAAGATCAAGAGCGAGGCAAAGATACCCCCCATCACCACTTGTATTCAACAGAGTAGTGGTGATTCTAGACAAAGCAATTAGGCAAGAAAAAGAAATAAGAAGCATCAAAACTGAAAAAAAAAAAAAAGAAAACCATCCCTGTTTGCAGATGACATGCTCTTAAATATATTTTTTAAAAAAATGAAGTTTTACAGATTTTAAGTTTTGTAAACTACAGTTTTATGGTTATATAGTAAAAATAACCTTTAGAACTAATAAATCCAGTACAGTTAAAGAATACAAAATCAATATACAAGAATCGGTTGTGATTCTATACACTAATAATGAAGTATCTGAAAAGGAAATTCGAGAAATAATCCCATTTACAACAGTACCAAAACGAATAAAATACTTAGGATAAAATTAACTAAGAAGGTGGAAGACTTGTATCCTGAAAACTACGAAACACGAATGAAAGAAATAAAACACGACACAAATGGAAAAGCATCTGTTTCATGGATTGGCAGACATTATTATCAAAACGTCCTTACTATCTAAAGCAATCTACAGATTCAATAAAATTCCTAGGAAAATCCCACTGGCAGTTTTTACAATTTTAATATTCACATGAAATAATTTTAGAAAAAACAATTTTAATATTCATATGAAACCACAAACAGCCAAATCAATCTTGAGAAATAAGAACAAAGCTAGAATTTACTAGCATAAAGACAGATATAAAGACGACAGAACAGAATAGAGAAGTAATTCCATACATATGGAATTAACAGAAGTAATTCCATACATATGATCCACTGATCTTTGACAAGGACAAGAATACACATCTATGACATCTCAATAGATGGAGATTGGAAAAGGATAGTCTCTTAAAAGAAATGATGTTAGGGAAACTGGATATTTATATGGAAAAGAATGGAATTGGACCTTTATCTTACACCATACACAAAAATCAACTCAAAAGGGATTGTAGACATAAACATAAAACTCATAGATTGTAGAAGAAAACATAGGGGAAAACTTCTTAACAGCAATCTTTAAGATGATATGTTGGATATGGCACCAAAAGCACAGACAACAAAAGTAAGAATAAACAATTGGGAGTACATTAAAAATAAAAAGCTTCTGCACAGCAAATAATCAACAAAGTGAAAAGGGAGAACCCACAGAATGGGAGAAAATATCACAAACTATATATTTTTGATAAGGGGCTCATCTCCAAAATATATAAGGAGTTTCTACAACTCAATAGTTTAAAAAAACTCTAATAACCCAATTTTATTTCTTTTTTAAAGTGTTTTATTGTTTATTTTTGAGAGACAGAGAGAGAAAGAGAGAGACAGACAGACAGACAGAGTGTGAGCAAAGGAGGGGCAGAGAGAAAGGGAGACAGAATCTGAAGCAGGCTCCAGGCTCTGAGCTGTCAGCACAGAGTCCTATGCAGGGCTCAAACTCACGAGCCGTGAGATCATGACCTGAGCCGAAGTCAGACACTTAACCAACTAAGCCACCTAGGCGCCCCCCTAATAACCCTATTATCAAATGGGCAAAGGACTTGAGTAGACATTGCTCCATAGAAGGCATACAAATGTCCACAAGATATATGAAGAAATATTCAACATCACTAAACATGAGGTAAATGCAAACCAAAACTACAATGAGATACCATTTCACAACTGTCACTATGGCCGTTACACTAAAGCAAAAAACAAGACTGGTGAGGATTCGGAGAAATTTCAACCACTGGCCACTGCTGGTAGGAATGCAGAACAGCATAGCTGCTATGGAAAACAGTATGGAGGTTCCTCAAAAAGTTGAAACCAGAATTACCATATGACCCAGCAATCCCACTTCTGGGCACTGATCCAAAAGAATTGAAAGCAGAATCACAAAGCGATATTAACACTCTCATGTTCATTGCAACACTATTCACAGTAGCCAAGAGGCAGCAACAACATAAATGTCTATCAAGTGATGAATAACTAAAATGTCGTATACAAGTACAATGGAATACTATTCAGACTTTTTTTCTGCAAATTCTTAAATTCCAGTTGGTGAACATGTATTATAATATTAGTTTCAGGTGGACAATACAGTGATTCATCACTTCCATACAACAGCCGGGGCTGATCACAAGTACACTCCTTGATCCCCATCACCTAATTCACCCAGCCCCCTCACCCACCTCCCTTCAGGTGACATCAGTTTGTTCTCTATAGTTAAGAGTCTGTTTCTTGGTTTGCCTCTCTTTTTTTTTTTCACCCCTCTGTGTTCATTTGTTTTTTCTTAAATTCCACACACGAGTGAGATCATATGGTATTTGTCTTTCTCTGACTTATTTCACCTAGCATCATACTGTCTAGCTCCATCCACATCACTGCAAATGGCAAGACGTCATTCTTTTATGTGTAATATTCCAATATTCCATTATATGTGTGTGTGTGTATATATATATATATCATATGCCACATCGACCTTGTCCATTCATTAGTCAATGGACGCTTGGGCTCTTTCCATAATTTGGTTTTGTGGATAATGCTGCCATAAACATCGGGGTGCATACATCCCTTCGAGTCGGTATTTTTGGACTCTTTGGGTAAATACCTAGTAGTGTAATTGCTGGATCATAGGGTAGTTCTATTTTTAACTTTTTGAGGAACCTCCATTCTGTTTTCCAGAGGAGCTGCACCAGTTTGCGTTCCCACAACAGTTACACTGTATGAGTTCCCCTTTCTCCACGTCCTTGTCAACGTTTATTGTTTCCTGTGTTGTTGATTTCAGCCATTCTGAGCGGTATGAGGTGGTATCTCATTGTGGTTTTGATGTGAATTTCCCTGATGATGAGTGATACTGAGCATCTTTTCAGGTGCCTGTTGGCCACATGTACGTCTTCTCCAGAAAAATGTCTATTCATGTCTTCTGTCCATTTTTTAACTGAATTATTTGTTTTGGCAGTGTTGAGTGGTATGTGTTCTTTATGTATTTTGGATACTAACCTTTAAAAAAAAAAGGGAAATTCTGTAATATGTGACAGTCTGGATAAACCTTGAGGACAGTATGCTAAGTGAATCACGCCAGTCATAATAAGATAGATCCTGACTGATTTGACTTAGAAGGTATCTAAAATTGTCAAATCCACAGACTCAAAGAGTAGAATGAATGGTGGTTGCCAGGGGCTGGGAGAGGAGAGAAACGGGGAGTTATAAGCAAGGGGCATAAAATTTATTTATGGCAGAAGAATGAACTCTGGGGTTCTTTATGCAACATTGAACCTAGAGTCACCAGTAGTATATTATACACTTACAAATTTGTTTAAAATTTAGCTCTCATGTGAAGTGTTATCACAACAACAAAATTAAATACACGTATGCATGCATACATACGTACGTACATATATGAGTATAACAAGAAGCAACATTTGTACCATTTTTATGGGTTATGCTTTGAAGTATATCATTCATTCATTCAACCAACATTGATGGAGTGTGACCACATCCACTTAAGGCAGAAACCAGGAAGGCTAGCAATACAATGGTTTTCAAGTTCCCTTTTCCATCCCACAATAAAAGTACCATTGGGTAAGAAAGCCAATTGGATTAACTAAGACTTCATATACATGAAGCACAGTCTGGATAAGAAGAAAACACAGGGTTTTAGAATTGAAACAACGGAGGTTCAAATCTCAGCTCTGCCACTTACGAGGTGGGTAAATTCCTTATTTTCTCAGCTTCAATTTCACCTTCTACAGAGTGGGAATAAAAACACCTTGTAGGGCCACCGTGATGGTTAAATGAGCATCCATATGCAATGTGCCTGGCCCTTAGCGGGAGCTCAATAAATGTTAGTCCTTCCCCCTTCACAAATCACTAACATCGTGGAAGTAATTTTAGTTGCCACGAGTGTTAATATTTGCTATTTTCCTGCCCATTGGCAGTCACCCAGGCTTTTTACACAGTGGCCCAGAAGCGGCCATCTCCAAAGGGGTCAGAGTCTTGACCATGGGCTGACACGTGTGCTCTACCCTCCCTCTTCCCACAGTGTCAGATAAACCACAGGGGGCTCCCAACTGGCTTCTGCAAGTGCCAAGACGCCAAGTTTCCAAAAGCTACGACACAATAAAACACCACTCAGGCCTATAGCTTGATTTAAAAAAAAAATAATAAGGCACTCCTCAAATTCAAAGTGAAAAATCTAAAAATAAAGCAGCCCCTTCAACCGATCCGGGGTGAGATGGGGGAGTCTAATTGAGCAGGATGTGTGCCGTGACGGTGTGGATGCTTTATCTTTATTGTCAAAATGCCATCTGGAGTGAGGGAAACCCGCAGATCAATTTTCTTGGATAACGTGGTCACTCTCAACGGTGGGTGTGTAGAAATGCGGATCACCTGCTGGTTCCTCCAGCATCACAAACAGCTAACCATGCTGAGAGAGGAGAGGAGATCTTATTATCATTTTTACAGGAAAGTACAAAAATTCAAAAGTGCAAAGACAGTACTCTCCATCCTTCAAACCAGCCATGTGAAAATTCTTGAAGAGTATTGTAGTATAGATCCAAAGGTCTAGCTTTTTTAGGAGTATGCTCAGTGAGTTAACGGATTTTTTTTTTAACTATGTGACTGCACGTGTTATAGAAACTAGTTTCCTACTTAAAAAATTGTAGAAAAGTATAGAAAAGATGATGAACATTATTTATGTTTCCACCAAAAGGAAACAAGTGATATAATTCTCGGCAGTCATTTCTTTTTATCAGTGCTTCTCAGTAACCTGCTCTGTCACTTACATCTTAAACACTCCCCATCAAAATTACCAACAAACAAAGGGGCGCCCAGGTGGCTCAGTTGGTTGACCGTCTGACTTTGGCTAAGGTCATGATCTCATGGTTCGTGAGTTCAAGCCCCATGTCGGGCTCTGTGCTGACAGCCCAGAGCCTGGAGCCTTCTTTGGATTTTGTGTCTCCCTCTCTCTCTGCCCCTCCTCTGTGCGCGCTCTCTCTCTCTCTCTCTGAAGTAAATAAACATAAAAAGTTAAAAAAAAATTTACCAACAAACATGACTTTGAGTGATTAATAGCATTTCATCACAATACATCCCCTAGCTACTTAACCATTCTAATAAGAATGGGTTACTGAGGGGCGCCTGGGTGGCTCAGTCGGTTAAGCGTCCGACTTCAGCTCAGGTCATGATCTCGCGGTCTGTGAGTTCGAGCCCTGCGTCAGGCTCTGTGCTGACAGCTCGGAGCCTGGAGCCTGCTTCAGATTCTGTGTCTCCCTCTCTCTCTGACCCTCTCCCGCTCATGCTCTGTCTCTCTCGGTCTCAAAAATAAATAAACATTAAAAAAATAAAAAAGAATGGGTTACTGAAACATATTATACATGTTCCCCATCATAAATCATGCTGTCACCGAAAAGGACGATGCCTCTTTTACTCACCAATGTTTACCCAAACCAAGTACGGAGGCCTAGAATAATACATACTATCTTAATAAACAAACCCCATTATGTTTTTAGAATGCCGTATCTGTTAATGTTCTTAAAGCCATATAACCTTCAACTTAGCATTAAGTTACAGTTCAAACCCCAGCCTGGCATCTGAGGTCAGGATGATGTTTTCCCAGGGGGCCCTCAGCCGCGGCTGCGTGGACCCCAACCACACCACTCACATGCCTTCAGACTGCCCACTCCTGGTGAAAATGCCCCTACTCCTCATTCCCAAAGCCCTCCCCACCCAAGCAAAGCTGGTCTCTGCCAACAAGAGCACCGCCCTGGAGGCCGTGAGACCCAACTTATGTCTGTCTCACCTGCCAAGCAGTGAGCCCCTCCAGGGGGAGCCCAAGCCTCATTTCTGTCTACACCAGAGGGGCTAGAAGCTAGTGTGAGTGGAGTAAATGCAGGCCGGCTGAAGGAATTAATTGCAAGGCTTGCCCTAAGATTGCACTATTGATTCAGAAATAATTGGGAGCAGAAAATAAAGACTATATGGCCACTGCTGATTTCTTTTCTTTGCTCTGGCTGCAATCGTCAGGGTCTCCAGAAAAAGAGAATCTATGAGATCTATATTCGTATCTATACAAAATTTTATTATAAGGCCTTAGCTCACACAATTATGGAGTTTAAGACGTCTTACAATCTGCTCTCTGTAACCTAGAGACCCGGGAAGGCTGGCAATATAGTGGGAGGGCTTGAGCCCCGCAGAGTTGACGGCATAGATTCCAGTCTGCGTCTGAAGGCCTGAGCACCTGCAACCCTGAGGCCAGAAGGTTGATGTCCACTCTAGCAGTCAAGCAGAGAGGACAAATCCTACCTTCATCCTCCTGTTCTATTCACGTCCTCCTTGGATTGGATGTTGCCCAAACTACGTAGGGCAGGGCAATGCACGTTACTCACTCCACTGCTGTTAATCTCTTCTGGAAACACCGTCACCAACACACACGCAGAAGTAAATGTTTAAATGTTTAACCAGACATGCAGGCACCCCATGACCAGTCAAGTTGACACATAAAATTAACTATCATGCTCGTCTGATTATTTTTTACAATACTTTTATTGAGATATAGTTCACACAACATAAACTCACCATCTTAAGGTATAGAGTTCATGGACTGGAGTACCCTCACAACGTTGTGCAACCACACCTCTACATCCAGAGAATCTCAAGACCCCAAAAAGAAACCCCGTACCTGTCAGCAGTCACTCCTGACCTCCCCTCCCCCTGCACAACCCTTTCCCCATTCCCTAGGCAAACAGTACTTTCTGTCTCTATGGATTTGCTAATTCTGGATTATTTAAATAAACGGAATCATACCAGATGTGGTTTCTTGTGACCAATCTGTTTCACTGAGCCCAATGTTTCCAAAGTTTGCCCATGGTGTGGGTCAGTGCTTTGTTCTCATCAAGGCTGGAATAGTATTTCCTCATATGCATAGCCCACATTTTGTCTATCCATTCAGCAGCCGATAAGCATCTGGATGTTTCCACTTTTTGCCTATTAAGAATAATGCTATTATAAACACCCACGTACACATTTTTCTGCGAACATGTGTTTTCAGTTCTCTTTGGTATATACCTAGGAGTAGAATCGTTGAGTCATTCTGTAAGTTTAAGGTTTTGAGGAATGGTCAAACTGTTTTTGGACAGCCCCTGCACGATTTTACATCGCGCCAACAGTTTACGAGGGCTCCAATTCTCCACACTTTACTGACACTTTTTATTTTCTATTAAAAATATTTAATGTAGGGGGTAGCAAAATGGGTGAAAGGGAGAGGGGGAGACACAGGCTCCCAGTTACGGAATGAGTAAGTCACGAGAATAAAAGGCACAGCGCAGGGAATATAGTCAACGATATTGAAATAGCATTGTAAGATGACAAGAGCCCCTACACTTGATATACACTTGTTATACATGTATAACATATGGTATAAATTTGTCAAATCACTGTGCCGCACGTCAGTAAACTAATATAACATTATGTGTCAACCACTCTCCAATTCTTAAAAAGGAATACTAAATAAACAGCTGATGGTTTTTGCTTTTTCAAATTTATTTAATTAAATTCAAGTTCGTTGACATACAGGGTAGTGTTGGTTTCACGAGTAGAACCCAGTGATTCGTCACTTCCTTATGACACCCAGTGCTCATCCCAACAAGCGCCTTCCTTAAGGCCCATCACCCATCTAGACTATTCCCCCACCCACCTCCCCTCCAGCAATCCTCAGTTTGTTCTGTGTATTTAAGAGTCTCTTACGGTTTGCCTCTGTTTTTATCTTATTTTTCCTTCCCTTCCCATACTGCCATATCTTTTGTTTCTTAAACTCCACATACGAGTGAAATCATATGATACCTGTCTTTCTCTGACGGACTTATTTTGCTTAGCATGATACACTCTAGTTCCATCCACATCGTCACAAATGGCAAGGTTTCGTTCTTTTGGGTTGCTGAGTAATACTCCATTGTATATATAAACTACATCGGCTTTATCCATTCGTCAGTTGATGGACATTTGGGCTCTTTCCATACTTTGGCTATTGTTGATAGTGCTGCTATAAACATTGGGGTGCATGTGCCCCTTTGAATCAGCATTTTTGTATCCTTTGGATAAACACCTAGTAGTGCAATTGCTGGGTCGTAGAGTAATTCTATTTTTAGTTTTTTGAGATACCTCCATACTGTTTTCCATAGTGGCTGCACTGATTTGCATTGCCACCAACAGTACAAAAAGGTTCCCCTTTCTCCGCGTCTTCGCCAACATCTGCTGTTTCCAGAGTTGTTAATTTTAGCCGTTCTGACAGTTGTGAGGTGGTATCTCATTGTAGTTTTGATTTGTATTTCCCTGATGATGAGTGATGTTGAACATCTTTTCATGTGCCTGTTGGTCATCTGGATGTCTTCTTTGGAAAAGTGTCTACTCACGTATTTTGACCATTTCTTCACTGGATTATTTGTTTCTCGGGTGTTGCATTTGGTAAGTTCTTTATAGATTTTGGATACTAACGCTTTATCTGATATGTCATTTACAAATATCTTCTCCCATTCCATTGTTGCCTTTCAGTTTTGTTGATTGTTTCCTTTGCTGTGCAGAAGCTTTTTATCTTGATGAGGTCCCAATAGTTCTTCCCCGCCCCCCCTTACCTTCAGAGACATGTCGAGTAAGAAGTTGCTGCGGCTGAGGTCAAAGAGGTTGTTGCCTGCTTTCTCCTCTTAAGGTTTTGATGGTATCCTGTCTCAGATTTAGGTCTTTCATCCATTTTCAATTTATTTTTGTGTATGGTGTAAGAAAGTGGTCCAGTTTCATTCTTCTGCATGTTGCTGTCCAGTTATCCCAGCACCATTTGTCAAAGATGAGTTGGCCATACATTTGTGGGTCCAGTTCTGGGTCCTCAATTCTATTCCCTTTGTCTATGTGTCTATTTTTGTGTCAATACCATACTGTCTTGATGATACAGTTTTGTAGTACAGGCTAAATCCAGGGCTGTGATGCCTCCCACTTTGGTTTTCTTTTCAACGTTACTTTGGCTATCTGGAGTCTTTTGTGGTTCCATACAAATTTTAGGGTCGTTTGTTTTACCTCTGAGAAGAATGCCGGTGCGATTTTGATTGGAATTGCATTGAATGTGTAGATTGCTTTGGGTAGTACTAATATTTTAACAATATTTGTTCTTCCAATTCATGAGCATGGAATGCTTTCCCATTTCTTTGTGTCTTCTTCAATTTCTTTCATCACGTTTTCAATAGTTTTACACATACAGATCGTTTACATCTTTGGTTAGGCTTATTCCTAGCTATTTTACGCTTCTTGGTGCAATTATAAATGGGATCCATTTCTTGAATTTCTCTTTCTGTTTCTTCATTATTGATGTATAGAAATGCAATCGAGTTCTGTACATTGATTTTATATCCTGCAACTTTGCCGAATTCATATATCACTTTTAGCAGCTTTTTGGTGCAGCCTTTTGGGGTTTCCGTGTAAAGTGAAACTGGCAAATAATTCAAACTTTCACTTTTCAACACATATGTTTTAAGACCAGTTTCTCCATTTCTGCCAAAGAGGCAACTGGATTTTTGTACACGGGATGCCTTTAACCTGTAGATCGATTTGGGAACTATTACCATCTTAACAATATTGTATACCAATCCGTGAACATAGAACGTCTTTCTATTTACTTAGGTATACTTTAATTTTTTCAACGTTTTGTAGTGTGCAGTATGCAATCTTATACTTCCTCAGGTTTATTTATTTTTGAGAGAGAGACGGCGTGTGACCTGGGGAGGGGCAGAGAGGGAGGGAGACGCAGAATCTGAAGCAGGCTCCATCCACGCTCTGAGCTGTCAGCGCAGAGCCCGATGTGGGGCTCCAACCCACAAACCGTGAGATCATGACCTGAGCCGAAGTCGGACGTTCAACTGACTCAGCCACCCAGGCGCCCCTAAATGGAATTGTCTTTTAAAATGCATTTTCGGAATGTTCATTGCTAGTGTACAAAAGTACGAAGGACATTTTAATATGCATCGTATTGTACCATACAACTTGTACTATACAACTATGCTGAGAGCTTTTTTTGTAGATTCTGTGGAGGTTTCTCTACATAAGATCATGTCATCCACAAACAGAGATAAGTTTACATCTTCCTTTCCAATCTGGATGCCATTTATTTACTTGCTTACTTCTTTAATATTTATTTATTATTTTTATTTATTTATTTATTTATTTTTTTTTTTTGCTTTCCCAAATGCCCTGGCCAGAATCTCCAGAAAATGCTCAATAGAAGCGGTAAGAGCTCAGCGGGTAGATATTGTGACTCTTGATCATGGGGTTGTGAGTTTCGGCCCCACACCGGGCGTAGAGATTACTTAAAAATAAAATCTTAATAAGCAAGCGATAAGAGCAGATACCTTTTTCTGTTCCTAATTTTAGGAAGAAAACGTGTGATCTTTCACCATTAAGTACCATGTTAGCTTTGGTTTTTTATAGATGCCTCTTACCAGGTTGAGGAAGTTCTTTTGTGCTTTTAGTAAGCTGGATGTTTTTTATAATGAGCAAGTATGGGTTTTGGCAAATGATGTTTCCGCGTCTACTGACATGACTGTGTGACATTTTTTGTTCTATGAATATGGCATATTACATTAATTGATTTTCTTGAGTTGAACCAAACTTGTTGTCTTTTGGCAAATTTCACTTGATTGTTGTGCATGATCCTTTTTATACGGATTCAGGTTTTAGTATTTTGTTGAGGATTTCTGCGTCTATATTCATTAAGAGTTATTAGTCTGTATTTTGCTTTTCTGGTGATGTTTTTGTCTAGCTTTCATATTAGGATATATTGATCCCAAAGAATGAGTTGGGACGTATTCCCTTCTCTTACATTTTTCAAAGAGTTTGAGACGACTGTATAAGTTCTCCTTTAAAGGTTTGGTAGAATTCATCAGTGAAGCTATCTGATCCTTAATTTTTCTTTATTCAAAGATTCTGATTTTTTATTACTACCAAATGCTGTCTGCTTATTATAAGGCTAGCTGGATTTTCTATCTGTTCTTAAGTTAGTTTTATAGTTTGCGTGTTCCCAGGAATTTATCCATTTCACCAAGATTTTCTAATTTGGTGGCACACAATTGTTCATAGTACTGCCCCATAATCCTTTTTCTTTCTATAAGGTCAACAGTAATGTCACCACTTTCATTCCCAGTTTTAGAAATTTGAGTCTTCCCTCTTTTTCTCTTGGTCATTGTAACTAAAGTCTTTACAACTTTATCGATCATTTCAAAGAACAAATTTTTTGTTGATTTTCTCTATTATTTTTCTATTCTCTATTTCACTTATTTCCATTCTGTTTGCTTTGTGTTCAGTTGGCTCCTCTTTGTCTATTTTCTTAGATAGGAAATTTATGCTACTGACTTGACATCTTTCTTCTTTTTTTATTTTATTAAAAAAATTTTTTTTTACATTTATTTATCTTTGAGAGACAGAGAGAGACAGAGCTCAAGTGGGGCAAGGTCAGAGAGAGGAGGAGACGCAGAATCCGAAGCAGGTTCCAGGCTCTGAGCTGTAAGCACAGAGCCCGATGCGGGACTTGAACTCACAAACCATGAGATCATGACCTGAGCCGAAGTCGGAGGCTCAACCAACTGAGCCACCCAGGCGCCCCTCTTCTTTTTTTAAATATAGGTATTACAGTTCTAAAATTCCATCTGAGCACTGTCTTCACTGCATCCTGTAAGTTTTAGTATGTTGGGCTTTCATTTTCATTCATATCAAATTATTTTCCAATGTTCGTTATTTAGGAGTATATTTTTTTGATTTTTCTGTATTTGTGAATTCTCCAAATTTCCTCCTTTATTGATTTTTAATTTTATTCTGTTGTGGTCTCAAAACATACTTGTATGATTTAAATACTTTAAACTTATTGAAATTTGTTTTGTGTCCAATATGTGGTGTATCTCAGAAAATGTTCCATAGACAATGAGAAAAATACATATTCTGCTATTGTTGGGTGGAGTGTTCTATATATGCCTCGAAGGTGTGGTTGTTTTAGTGTTGTTCAAGTCTTCAGTTCACTCTCTGATTCTGTCTAGTTGTTCTACCCATTATTGAAAGAGAGTACTGAAGTCTCCACTATTATTGTTCAATTGCCTCTTTGTCCCTTCAGTTATGCCCGTTTTTGTTTCATGTATCTAGAGTCTCTATTATTAGATGAATAAATGTTTACAATTGTTAAATCTTCTTGCTGGACTGACCCTTTTACTTTCAATCTATTTGTCTCTGAATAGAAAGCAGGAGGCAGAAGATAGGAGGATCATATCTTTTAGGCATTCTGCCAGTATTTTCCTTTTAACTGCAGAGTTTAATCCATTTCTATTTAATATAACTATGACAAGATATGACTTACTTCTGCCATTTTAATATTTGTTTTCCATATCTCATATCTTTTTTTGTTCTTCAATGCCTCCATTACTTCATTTGTTTTGTTAAAGAGATTTTCCTAGTGTACTATAATTACTTTTTTTATCATTTCTTTTCATATATATACTTTTTTTTTGGTGCAAAAAGGTGTTTTGAGTAAAGCATGGGGACAGGACCCATGGGAGGAAAGAGCTGCACTGCAATTGTGAGGAATGAGTGATTATATACTTTTAAGTTAGGAAGATAGAGATAAAGAAGTCTCTAAAGGAATTTTCATATGTTAAAGAAGACTTACAGAATCCTGGAGGTCTATCATCAAGATAACATTGCTTCCTATATATTTTTAAGCAACTTCTTAGCGGTTTCCCTAGGTATTATAATTAAAATCTTAACTTACAACAGTCTAGCTTAGATTAATACCAATTTAATTTTAAATATACAAAACCTTAAAAAATAAATAAATAAATAAATAAATAAATAAATAAATAAATAAATAAACAAAACCTTTGCTCATACACTTGCCCCTTCATGCTTTCATGTTGTTATTACCACAAATTATTTCTTTAAACACTGTGTGTCTACCAACAAAGATTTATAATAATGGGTTTGTGTAGTTGTATTTTAGTATGGATGGAATAAAAAGATACAAACAAAATATAATTATACTGCACTTTGTATTCCATTATATAGTTACTTCTTTTGCTGGTGTTCTTTATTTCTTCACGTAGACTGGAGTTATTGTCTAGCATCTTTTCATTGCACTTTGTTTTGTTTTGTTGTTGTTTGTTTTGAGAGAGAGAGAGAGAGAGAGAGAGCGTGCGCACAAGCCAGGGAGGATCAGAGAGAGCGGGAGAGAGAGAGAATCCCAAGCAGGCTCTGCATCATCAATGCAGAGCCCAATGGGGGGGGCTCAAACTCACAAACTATGAGATCATGACCTGAGCTGAAACCAGGAGCTGGACGCTTAACCAACTGAGCCATCCAGCCGTCCCTTTTCATTTCACTCTGAATGACTCCCTTTAGTGTTTCCTGAAGGGTAGTTCTGCTGGGAACAAACTCAATTTTTGTTTATCTGGGACTATCTTGATTTCTCCTTCATTTTTTAAGGATAGTTTTGCTGGATATAGAATGCTTGGTTGACAGCACATTTTTTTCAGCACTTTGAATATTTCATCTCACTGCCTTTAAGCCTCCAAGGTTTGTGATCAAACTGTCTGTTAATATTGAGGACTCCTTGCATATGATGAGTCACTTTTCTCTTTTCAAGACCCTCTTCATCTTAAACCTTTGACAGTCTGATTAACCTAAGGTGTATCTCTTTGAATTTATATTATTTAGAGTTTTTGAGCTTCTTATATGTGTAGATTAACAGTTTCATCAAGTTGTATGGAAACTGTGGAATATATTGGTATATACATATATATACACACACACACATATATGTATATATATAATGGAATATTTCTCAGCCATCAAAAGAAATGAAACCTTGCAATTTGCAATGATGTGGATGGAGCTAGAGTGTACTACGCTAAGCAAAATAAATCAGGCAGAGAAAGACATCCCATATAATTTCACTCATGAGGAATTTAAGAAACAAAACAGGTGAATACAGGGTAAGGGGAAAAAAGAGAGATTGGGAAGCAAACCGTAAGAGACTCTTAATGACAGAGAACAGAGTTGATAGAGGGAGGTGGGTGGAGGATGGCCTAAATGAGTGATAGGCATTAAGGAGGGCACTTGTTGGGATGAGTAATGGATGTTCCATGTAAGTAATGAACCATTTAAATTCTACTGCTGAAACCAATATTACACTATACATTAACTAACTAGAATTTAAATAAAAATTTGAAAAAAAAATTTCATCAAATTTGGAAGACTGTTGACAATCAGACCTTCAAATATTCTTTATTATTTTTTTAATGTTTACTTATTTTTGAGAGACAGAGTGCGAGCAGGGAAGGGGCAGAGAGAGAGAGGGAAACACAGATCTGAAACAGCCTCCAGGCGCTGAGCTGTCAGCACTGAGCCCGACACGGGGCTCAAACTCACGCACCACAAATTCATGACCTGAGCCAAAGTCGGACACAAGTGACTGAGTCACCCAGGCACCCCAGATCTTCAAATATTCTTTCTGCCATTTCCTCTCCCTTGTCTCCTTCTGGGGCTCTCGTGAGTATGTTGATACACCTGATGGCACCCCACAGGTCTCGGAGGCTCTGTTCATTTTTCTTCATTTTTTTCCTCTTCCTATTCCTCAGACCAGATCATCTTAACTGACCTATGTTCAAATTCATGGTTTCTTTTTTCTACTTACTCAAATTCAATGTTGAACCCCTTTAGTGAATTGTTATATTTAATACACAACTCCATAATTTTACTTGGTTCATTGTTATTTCTCTTTATTGATATGCTCTTTGGTGAAACATACTTCTGTTTAGTGATGATATTCACACTTCCTTGTAGTTCTTTAGGTGTGGTTTTCTTTAGCTCTCTGAACATATTTTAAAGGCTGGATTTAAATCAACCTTTACTTGGGGTGCCTGGGTGGCTCAGTCGGTTGAGCGTCCGACTTCAGCTCAGATCACGATCTCGCGGTCCGTGAGTTCGAGGCCCGCGTCAGGCTCTGCGCTGACGGCTCAGAGCCTGGAGCCTGCTTCCGATTCTGTGTCTCCCTCTTTCTCTGCCCCTCCCCCATTCATGCTCTGTCTCTCTCTGTCTCAAAAATAAATAAATGTTAAAATAAATAAATAAATAAATAAATAAATAAAGCCTTTACCTAGAAATCCCAATCTGTTGGCTTCCTTGGAACAGTTCTTATTGATTACTTTGTTTATTTTCCTGTGTAGGGGCTCTAAATTCTTATTTCCTCACGATCCTTGCTAATTTTTGTGGAAAACTGGACACTAAATATTATGTTGTGGCAACACTGGAAATCAGACCCTTTTCATCATCTTAAGGTTTGTTTTTGTTAGTGTTTTAGTTGTCTGTTTCACGACTCCTCTGAACGAATTCTGTAAAGTCTGTATCTTTCGTCATGTGTGGGCATGAAATCTCTGTCCCATTAGTTTAGTGGTCAGCTAACGATTGGAAAATATTTCCTTACACTCTTGGACTGAAAAAAACTCTCCGTCTCTGCAGACGGGCCCCCGTGTGTGTGTTGAAGCACAGCTCCAACACCCAGCCATGCAGTTGACGATGCTCCCTGAGCCTTCACTTCCTGCTGGTGCAGACTCTGAAGGTCCTAAGAGGTTTAGGACCTTCTCGTGTCCTCCTCGAGCATGTGCACAGCTCTGGAAGCGCATGTGGCCTTCCAGAGTCCCAGGAACATGTGGGAGCTCTCCAAAGCCCTCATTCCCAAAGCATTTCACTGTCCAGCATTTCCACCCAAGACTCTGGGTTAATCTGTATTATTCACTCCATTTTCCATTGCCTCATGCAGCCATGACTACAACATCTGCCTATAAATGATTTTGATCACACCCCAGGTAGCAATGGGAAAGTTCCAAGTCAAGTAAAATAAAGATAAGGCATCGCAGCCAGTCTTCTTCCGGGGAGAAAGCAGATTTAAATAACGATTCTTTGTAAATGAGGTCTGGACTGCTCCCTCCGGCACCAGGAACACGGGCTGGTGTTTTCAAGGCTAGTGCTGAGATGGAAAGTGGGAAATGGGGTTATGGTAAGTTAAAACACGACAGCGCTCGCTGTTCTTACTGAGATTCAACTCTTTTTTTTGAATAAATGCCCCCATGGGTTCTACAGATTTCTGCTTAATTTCCAGACTTCCAAAAAGTTGGACGCTTTTGACCAGTTTTATTTTTTTCAGAATTTCAGAGTTCCTTACTCGGCCACTTTTTACAATTCAAATTCAAATTAGTTAACATACGGGGTAGTACGGGTTTCAGGAGTCGAACCCAGGGATTCACCACTTCCTTATGACACCCAGGGCTCATCCCAACGAGTGCCCTCCTCCGTGCCCATCACCCATCCAGCCCATCCCCCCACCCACCTCCCCTCCAGCAACCCCCCACTGTGCTCCATCATTAAGGGTCTCGGATGGTTTGCCTCCCTCTCTGTTTTTATCTTATTTTTCCTTTCCTCCCCCTATGTTCACCTGTTTTGTTTCTTAAATTCCACATATGAGTGAAGTCATATATTTGTCTTTCTCGGACTGGCTTATTTCGCTTAGCATCATACACTCTAGCTCCACCCACGTTGTTGCAAATGGCAAGATTTCATTCTTTTTGATTGCCGAGTGATATTCCATTGTGTATATATACCACATCTCCTTTACCCATTCATCCATCGATGGACATTTGGACTCTTTCCATAATTTGCTGTAGTTGACAGTGGTGCTATGAACATTGGGGTGCAGGTGCCCCTTGAAATCAGCATTACTGTATCCTTTGGAGAAGTACCTAGTCGTGCAACTGCTGGGCCATAGAGTAGTTCCCTTTTTCATTTTTCGAGGAACCTCCAGACCGTTTTCCAGAGCGGCTGCACCAGTGTCCATTCCCACCAACTGACTCTGCCATTTTCACTCATGACACGTTGGCGCTTGTTTTGAACGTGGCTAAGGTGGCCTTGGGATTTTAGAGTTTGTTCCCACAGAATTATCCTGAGCTCTGTCTCCAATGTATGTTCCCCAGAACACCAGCTCCACGGGAGGGCAGCCGGTGTTACATTCTGCGGACAGGCTGCTTACATAGGCTCCTGACCTCAGGATTCCTCAGATTCCGTAACACACTCTCCTAAAGACGCTGCACGTATAGGAGATTGGAGGATATTAAAAAAATGATAACAGCAGGTAACGTGTAAACCAAGAAAAGTGCTAGGCAGTTCTATTTATCATCTCACTTGAATCCCACCATCATATGTATCATTCCCATTTTATAGACATGGAAAACTAAGACGTAGGACGTTTAAGCAAACTATTCCAACTAGTGATTGCCAGAGTTGGGCACTTAATCCAAGTACTTTCCCGCATGTGCCCTAAGTGAGTAAACCATACCGAAGGATTCCTCTAATTGGACCAGAGAAACAGCGAATCTTGAAGAAGTAGTGTGGCTCAAACACATTCTGGAAAATGCTGAGCTAAAGCACACTTAATAAACGGGGACTCAGTCTGTGCTTTTCCCGACGCTTTTGTTGTCCTAAATCATGCCACAACACCCTTGCTATCACACTACAGACTATCAATACATAGGAGCTTCTGAATTTTACTGTGTCCTCCAGGGTAGGCATTAAAGTCGACTTTCACCGAAAGCAAAGCAAAAACAAAACCAGAGGATTCTACCCTGAGGCAGGGTTTCAGAATATAATTTTAATTGATGAAATTGGAGAAGAACTAAGTGAACTGAGTCCATCTTAAAAAGACGGGCTTTCTTCAATTTTTTGCACGTTATTTTTTCCAAGAAAATAATTTGTTAACACAGGGAAATTTAGAAAGAAAATAAAAATAGGTAAAGGAATAGAAAATAAAAATCTTAATTCCGTCTACTCAGGTGCAATTTTTGTCAGCATAGGTTTCCCTAGCATTTTGAGTATCTTATTTTCATTTCATCCTGGGAATCTTGCCACGAATATAATTGTCATTATTATAGTTATTTTCCCTACCATTAAAAGTCTTCATAAATATCTTTTTTGCATGCCTTCTAAATATTTTATTACCGGCAAGTATCTTAATTTACAGAATCCTTCCACAAACGTTGACTCTTTAGGGTGTTACCCATCTTGCACTGCTTTACATAATGCTGTGACAAGCATCTAAGAATGACACAAAGGGTTGGTCCAGGCAGCGGGTACAACGTAAAGCACACGCAATAATGCCAGCTAAGTGACAGGTGGTGGCCACGTCTTCAGCCACAGTGAAAGGAAGAAAGGACAAATGCAGCCCAGTGAGAGATTTATGAAAATATTTAAAGAATCCACTGATATATGACACACCCCACAAACCCACAAGGATTTAAGAGCAGAGGTTGGGGGGGGGGCGTCTATTACTGAAAAGTATAGTCTTTTGGAGAAATGGACACACAAAACTTCAACAAACCAGGTAAGAGAACGGAAGGTCTCAACATCCACGGAAGCAACAGGGATGCCAGCCCCTCCTCTCACTATTTAAATACACGCTGAATAAACACTGTTCCAATTATCGTTTCCGGACGTGGGCTAAGCCTCGTCCTTACCTGTCTAAACTAAAGTGGAGGTGCTCGTGTCTACTTGTCGAGAATGTGCCGTCTGTCTTTCTCGGTCACTCATTGGTCATCTCATCTCACTCTCACCACAAAGCGGACAGAATTAACGCACAGGTGACTAAGGCACGAGATGAGATGCAGAAGTTGAGGGACGGGCCCGAGGTCTCTCGGTGACAAGTGGCAAAGTCCACGCCGAAAACACATCTCAGTCCGGAGCCTGTTACTTCCCACAACACCAAGTGGCCTCTCTTTGACAAACTCCACAAAGAGAAATGAAAACATCTCGAAAAGCACAAGAGGTGCCTGGGTGGCTCCGTCACTTAAGCGTCCGGCTCTGCATTTGGGCTCAGTCGTGTTATCGTCTCATGGTCTGTGGGACTGAGCCCCAAGTCCGGCTCCACGCTGACAGCATGGAGTCTGCTTGGGATTCTCTCTCTCGCCTCTCTCTCTGTCCCTCCCCCAGCTCGCACCATCTCTCTCTAAAAATAAACATTTTTTTTTTTTTTTCAAAAAAGCACTTGAAGCAAACAGAATACAGAACTTTTAAAGTTCGGTTTTGAGAGAGAATGCACGAGCGAGCGGGGGAGGAGCAGAGAGAGAGGATCCCAAGCAGGCTCTGCGCTGTCCCTGCAGAGCCCCACGCAGGGCTCGATCTCATAAACCATGAGATCATGGCCTGAGAGGAAACCAAGAGTCAGATGCTTAACCGACTGAGCCACCCAGGCGCCCCAGAATACAGATTTCTAAATATGTTTTGAAAGAGAACTATTACTTGAAGCTGAATTTTAGTCGTCTCCTGAACTCCCCAAGGGATGCCTTCAAAGTGACAAAATGAGGGGCACCTGGGTGGCTCAGTTCGGTCGGGCGTCCAACTTCAAGTCAGGTCATGGTCTCACGGTTTGTGAGTTCGAGCCCCGCGTCTGACTCTGGGCTGACAGCTCGGAGCCTGGAGCCTGCTTCGGATTCTGTGTCTCCCTCCCTCTCTACCCCTCCCTTGCTCATGCTCTATTTCTCTCTCTCTCTCTCTCTCAAAAATAAATAAACATTAAAAAAATTGCAAATAGTTATGCAGAGAAAAAAATCTTCCCAGGAAATGAAGTAAAAATTGCACTATATGCTAACTAACTTGGATGTAAATTAAAAAAATAAATTCAGGGGCGCCTGGGTGGCGCAGTCGGTTAAGCGTCCGACTTCAGCCAGGTCACGATCTCGCGGTCCGGGAGTTCGAGCCCCGCGTCAGGCTCTGGGCTGATGGCTTGGAGCCTGGAGCCTGTTTCCGATTCTGTGTTTCCCTCTCTCTCTGCCCCTCCCCCGTTCATGCTCTGTCTCTCTCTGTCCCAAAAATAAACGTTAAAAAAAAATAATAATAAATTCAATAAAAATACCAAAAAAAAATTAACACTGGTTTTCTCTCAAAGTTAGGATCACAGCAGTAATTTTTTTCCCCTGTGAATTTTGGACTATTCCCAATTTTTTTTATCATGAACATGTATTAATTTTATGATAGAAAAAAATTTTAATGGGGACCCCAAACAAACAAATGCAAAAGATCTGAGTAGACAAATGCACTGGAGAGGAAATTCACATGCATTCACTCAAATACTTAGCACTGCTAGTAAATTCCCGGCCACTAGATCCTTGGGATCCAGGGGCGTATCGGAAAGAAAAAAATCCCTGCCTTACTGTAAATTAGTTTTTGTGGGAATGCCAACAGCAATTAACATAAATAAGTAAATCACATACCAGTTAGTGATAAGGGTAAGGCCAGTGTCGGGAGGAATGGGAAGTTTAAAAAAGAAGGCCAGGAAAGTCTCACTGAGAAAATGACATTTCAGAAGAGGCCTAAAGGAAGCAAGGAAACCAACTCATGCAGGTATCTGGGGAAAAAGCATGTTAGGCAGACAGAGCAGCAGGTACAAAGGTCCTGAGGCTGTGCTGGATTGTTTAAATACAAGAAAGCAAATGTTGCAGAAGGAGACAGTAAAAGCAAAGACCTGAGGTAGGCATGGCCTTGGTATACTCAAGGGCCAAAAAGACAATGATGGGAGAGTAGCAGACAATGATGCCTGAGGGGTGGCAGGTCGTCTGATTCATGAAGGGTCTTGCAGGATTTGAACCTCTGACTTTGTCACTGACTGCAATGGGGAGCCACAGAGGGTTCTGTGCACTGGAGTTGCAGTTTAATGGGATGACTGTGGCTGCCGTGCTGAGGCCTGACCGCAGGAGCTGTAGTGATTGAGAGAAGAGGTGAGCCGCCTGGGCCAGGTGGCAGCGGAGGGGACGGGACAGCAGGATTTGCTGCAGACTGGTGAGGGCTCAGGTCTGGGACAGAAAACAGAAACGCCAAGGATCACAGCAACATTTTGGCCGAAGCATCTAGAAGAGTGGGGGTAGCCCTGAACCGCAGACAGGGGCTGTTTAGGGGTGAAGATCAAAATTCCAATTTTAGATGCACAGCCAACAACCGTGTGTAAAAATATTCTAGTTCACTGAGCAAGAGAATTCCATTTAAAACACGGAGATTGAATTTTTGCCCTTTTAATTAGCAAAGATGTAAAATACTATAATTTTCTTTGCTGGCTAAGATGTGATAAACAAACCACCGGCTTAAAATTTCTGAAAAATAGTTTGGGAATAAAAATTAAGACTCTTAGCAATGTTCATGAATTCCACCTTGCTAATTTTCCTTTAAGTAATCTATTCTAAGAAAAACTGTAAAAAAAAAAAAATGCAAAGATTTAGGTACCCGGTGTATACATTATTATTTCTAAAAATAAAAAACTGGAAAGAGCCCGAATGTCCAACAATAGACATGTGGTGAAACGTATTTCTGTGCCCAGCCACACGATGAAATATTGTGAAGCCATTAAAAGTTTGTATAAAGAGCTTAAAGCATAGTTTTGAAAGAAAATGGCAGCATAAAAAGTAACACAGTACGGCCACAGTGTAAAAAACATTATTTAAAAGACCAGTTAAAGGGGCGCCTGGGTGGCGCAGTCGTTTGGGCGTCCGACTTCAGCCAGGTCACGATCTCGCGGTCCGGGAGTTCGAGCCCCGCGTCGGGCTCTGGGCTGATGGCTCGGAGCCTGGAGCCTGTTTCCGATTCTGTGTCTCCCTCTCTCTCTGCCCCTCCCCCGTTCATGCTCTGTCTCTCTCTGTCCCAAAAATAAAATTAAAAAAAAAAAAAAAAAAAAGACCAGTTAAAAAAGAAGTTTGGCAAAAAATTACTACGGCATAGCAGTTGTCTCTGGGTGATGAGAATGTTTTTTCCTTCTAACTGCAGTCTCTTCATTATTTTAACTTCACGAAGGAAAAACATTTCATTGTTAACAGAGATGGTTTTGCATTTTAAGCTTATTTATTCGGAGAGAGAGGGAGAGAGAGAGAGAGAGAGCGTGCAAGCAGGCAAGGGGCAGAGAGAGAGGGAGAGAGAATCCCAAGCAGGTTCTGTGCTTTCAGAGCAGAGCCAGACAAGGGGCTCAGTCTCACAAACCGCGAGATTATGACCTGAGCTGAAACCAAGAGTCGGATGCTTCACCGATGGAGCCCCCCCAGAGAGAGCTATTCTAATCTCAGAAGCTGCTGTGAAATAAAACAAAGCACACTAAACTATGGTCATACCGTCTCCACTACAGCTTCCCTCATCTCAAAGGCAGAGAGAGCCTGACCTCCTGGGAGAACTGGGTGGCAGGGGGACCTGGAGGGGAGACTGAGGCCAGGCAGGGAATGCTGGTGTCCCTGACTTGGGACTGGGAGGTGGAAAGTGCCTCCCGACACCCCCAGTGTTGGCCCTCACTCTGACAACAGGAAGTGTCCCGGCTGGGTCATTTCATCCGGAGCAAACAAAAGCCACCGGCCGGGGGGGGGGGGGGGGGGGGGGGGGGGGAGGGGGGGGCAAACGGAATCTGGAGCTTGGAAAGACACAGACCAAGGGGATCCCCCACCCCAGAATTTGGACCCCCAGAACTTCCCACTACATAGCTAAAGGAAAACTTCACAGTAATGTGGCCTTACGTTTGACTCAGTTAAATTGTCAGCCTCCACTTTTCACATCATGGCAGGTACAGTATATTTTTTTAGACCGTGCCAGACGTAATAGTTTGCCTTTTCTAAGGCCATTCCATCTCCCTCCTGGAAGAAAGTTCCAGTTTCGTGAGCCAGCCCTGGGGAGTGAATCTTTGTTAATCCAGGACCAATATGGCATTTGGGCCAGTGACTGGTCCACAGTATGGACATGTGGCCTACTTATGACCAACGAGCTACAAAGGGAAATGTGCAGGTAGCTTCTGGGATGGGTTGTCGTCCCTAATAAGAGGCCAGAGGAGAAAAAGCCCCCTTTCCTCCTTCACTCTCTTCTGCTTTAGACACTGCCATTTGGGGATAGGTCATGTGGGGATACACTTCAGCCACCGTCCTGAGACCTTGAGAGACGAGACTGTGAAAAGGAGCCAAGAGCTGGGAGTGCAGGGGGGGGGAGGACGGAAGGAGCCAGGATCTCAATGACGTCACTGTATCGTGGGCCACATCCTTCTGGACTTCCCCTTAAATAACATGAGAGATGTATTTACAGTTCTAGTTACGATTTGTTGAGTTCTCCTTACTTAACAGGCATCCTACTGGACAAAGGTTCTCTCCTCCGCCAAACTCCCAGGCGCCTCTGAACTTTTCACCGAGGCTTGACTTTTGAGCTGTCACGTTCACGTCTGCAGCGTCCAATTTTAGCTAGAATCCCCCACCCTCCACACGTCTGATCACCCTCAGTACCTGGCGGGGTTCCTCACTTGCCAGCATCCTCCAGGGCACGTCTGACCCCCTTGGCCTGCCTTCAGCAAGAGTCCTGTTAGCCAGGTTTAGTGAGACTCCCCCCGCTCAGCCTGCACGGTTCCGCTCAGTAATTTTCTGTCCCCTGACCCCCACCCTGCTCCTTGGCTGTCACTTCCCGCTTGCCCACAATATATTCAGAGTTGAGTCCAATCTCTCTCGCACTGCAAGACCCCACTGCAATGGTACCTCCACGTCTCACAGTGCTCCTCACTGTATTTAACAAGCATCTTTGAATATTTTTGGTTTCTTTAGTAAAAGGAGCTCCCGACAGAGTCTGCTCTCAAGTAGGCTTGAGGGGCGCCTAGGTGGCTCAGTCGGTGAAGCGTCCGACTTCAGCTCGCGGTTGGTGGGTTCGAGCCCCGCGTTGGGCTCTGTGCTGACAGTTAGGAGCCTGGAGCCTGCTTCCGATTCTGTGTCTCCCCGTCTCTCTGCCCCTCCCCTGCTCACGCCTCTCTCTCCTACTCTCTCTCTCCTCCTCTCTCTCAAAAGTAAATACACATGAAAAGACTTTAAGTAGGCTTGAAACTATTACAATGGTGTGGGTCCTCCAGGGCCCTAAGACACCCTGATGTTAGAAAAGAACCCAATTTCCTGTTTTCTAAGCAGCCTCCCTGCTAAGCACTGCACGAAACTTTGGTTATTGTACAAAGCTTCTCAATATCTTGGGTGAAGAAATAGGTCGGGAAGAGGAATTTTGAACATTTAACCATGGGCAGAAGGGAGAGGAGAGGAGGTCTTTTGAAGACAGCTTGAGAGGCGCACCCGCAGTGCAGGCTGAACAACGGATCAACCAGGGAGAGGCTCGCGACCAGGGAGTGCCTTCTCTGGTCCCTGGAGAGAAGCTACCTGGAGATGTCTTGGGGAAGATTCCGAAGCTGATGTGGCTTCGGTGAGAGTGGTGCCATAATTAATTAGGGGTGTCTGCCCTCACAGCCGGCTGGGGAAGCTGGCACACAAGGACTCTTGGTGGCTGGGGTGAGATTGGGAAGTAAGGCAGGACTAACAAGAGGACAGGAAAACAGACAGGGCAGTGACACATTCTCTTACTTTCGCTGGGATTCTGCCTATACTCGGTGTCCTGTCTCACAGCCGTGACGTTCTCATGCCATCGGTAAACTGACATGGGGGGACCACACTAAATATAGCAAATACTAGGGGCGCCGGGGTGGCTCGGTGGGTTAGGCGTCCGACTCTGGATTTCGGCTCAGGCCATGATCCCGGGGAGCACGGGATCAAGCCCTGTGTTGTGCTCTGTGCTGAGCGGAGCCTGCTTAAGATTCCCTTAAGATTCTCTCTCCCCTTCTGGCCCTCTCCCCCCCGCTCATGCTCGCGCTCTCTCTAAAAAAAATAAAAATGTGTATGTAACAAACACGAGGAGGCTCACTGATTCTTTCAATGAATATTATATGGGGACTACTATGTAGAGCACCACGCAGTTTTCTAGATGCCAACTGTATGGAGGTGGAATGAGACTCCAGACCCGCAGCCCAGAAATATGAGTGCCCTCCAGCATCAGACGGTGGAGACGGTGAGGTCTGAGCAAGTAAGCCCCCCTTTCTCTCTTCCCCTTGACCTGCTTCCCCCAGGGACCTCGCCCTCCCGTAACGATTCCAAGAAAGAAAAATCACTGCCCAGGAAAAGTGTGAATGATGAAAAAATAAAGATTTCCCTTCGGACCCAGACTTAATTATCAAAAAGTTCCACGAAGCCCACGATATCAATATCTCCTCCCCTAACTGTGGCCACTGTAACCATGGCAAAGGTTTACACACGCAGAGGCGAGCATCATTACCGTCTTGCAACCTGCAATGACTGTGTACACAGCTCACCAGCTTAAAAGTCAACATTTTTCGAGCACGTTGTCCCACAGAATTAGGGGTAGATGCCGAATGCAGGTGATGTCAGTACCGATCAGCCTCGTGAATATGCAAGTAAATTTCATTTACTAGCCAATAAGAAAAAAAAAAACCCAGTCCCCAAAAAAAAACCCTAAAGACCCAAAAATAAGAGACAACGTAAGAAAATTACAGTATATCCACATGACAGGATGATATACACTGGTTGAAATGTAACATTTATCTCTTACTGTTGTAAGTTGGACCATTTGTCTCAATTTCTCACTCCCCCACAGTCGCATTAGACAGACACGTGGATGCGGATGCGTTGGTTTCATGGTTAGCAGAATGTACCCTCACCCCTTGACTTTGGGTTCGCTTGGTCATGTGACTTGCTTCAGCTAGCAGACAGTAACAGGTGTCTTACACAAGCAGAAGTATGAAGCACTTGTACCGTTGAGCTTGACCTCTTACCCTTGTGCCATTGCCATGAGGCCTTGGCCCGTATCGCTCCCGCGTGTCCAGCCTTGGCTTCAGAAATACGAGCAAGAATTCCGAACGCTTACTGCTGTATGCATTTGAATGATGGGTTGGTATGTTACACCATAAAAACTGGTAACATTAAGCAAACTTGTAGCTGGTGCCAGGTAGCGATGCAGTAGTAAATATTTGTCAAAAGATGAGAAAAATGTTTATGAGACATTGTTAAGTGAAAAGTGGAAGAAAATGGCTATTTTAGTCTGAGGATGGAGGACAGGGGACCCGGTGCTCAGGAAGAAAACACCAGGAAATCCATCGAAATAAAGACTGTTGACCATTTTTTCAAGTTTCCTAAAGTTTTTAATGTTTCCATAATGAGCATGTATTAACTGTAAAAAGAATTAAAATAATGCACCAGAACAGAATTGGGTTAGCTTTCAATGTATCCCATGATAATCTAATCCTAAAAGGAGGAGAAAATAAAAGTGGACAAAAAATAGTAACTTACGTGAATTAAGAGCCTATTTGGATGTATTTTTCACTCAAAAATACCACAGGAAAAAAATGGACAAACATATAAAAAGGCAATTTTCACAGAGAACTTATAAATAGTAAATAAAGACATGAAAAAGGGGTTCATTCTTCTCAGGCATCAATACCATGGACTTTCATGAAACTCTCAAGTCCCGTATCAAATCTACTAAATTGAGAAAACAAATTTAACAATGCTGACACTTTTTGGAGAGAAATTCTGGTGGAACTGCTATGCTTGTGCTGTGCTACCAGCGACAAAACTTAGGGCAAATGCTCTGGAATGCCAACATCTTACGAGTTATAAAGTTCCAAAGACATTCAAGCTCTTTACTTCAATCATCACACCTGGAATTTATATTCAAGAAATAAGACAACACAATTAATTGCAATGCGCCACAATGTACCTACACATCTTGCCTGGAGTCCTTGGATGACTCTCAACATGGGCAGGAGTGAGACTCCAAGGAGCCCAGTGAAACAACAGGTGGAAAACTGAAAGAGTGGAACAAAAATTCCAGAAGCTTCCCAGAGGTGAGGACACAAATTTTGGAGTTCCAGAGAGGTCCAGGAAGAGTGAGTACCGAGTCCCAGAAGCAAAGGCTATACTCCAGAATGAAAAATGAAACCAAAAGACACCCATCCTAACACAGCCTAAAATCAAAACTCTAAAGATCAAAATGAACAGTCAGCAATTTATTGTACTGATGTAACAAAACTCATATTCTTCACAGGAAGAAAGTAACCCACTGAAGATTCTAGAAATGAAAAACACAGCATCCGAAATAAAAAGTTCATTGAATAAAATGGTGTCGTATTCACAAAACATTTTAAAATTATAATGCTAGCTCCTATTTATTGTGCCTGAGATAAGTTTAGTGTCTTACATGTATCATCTTCTACAATGTACCATCTACAATGCCTAGCACATAAAGAAAATTACTAGGTACATAAAGAAACAAGAAATGTATCCCATGGTCTAAAAAACAATGC
The DNA here is from genome assembly GCF_018350175.1 of Felis catus. Classification (NCBI taxonomy): domain Eukaryota; kingdom Metazoa; phylum Chordata; class Mammalia; order Carnivora; family Felidae; genus Felis; species Felis catus. Next base: position 199,404,650 of record NC_058371.1, on the reverse strand, counting down.
CCACAGACGTGGACACACACAAATAAAATGTTGAAATTGTCAGAACTGTTAAAGAATTTATAAGGGAAAAAAAATGAATGTGGTGAACACACACATGAGGAATTTCAGGAGAGAGATGGGAAATCTGGGAAAGCAAATGAAGATCCTAGAACTGAAAAATACAGTATCTTAATTTTCAAAATTCATTTAACTGAAAGAGTAGACTGGATAATGCAGAAGGAAGAGTCTGTGAACTTGAAGACAGACCAATAAAAAACTATCCAAAGCAAAACAAAGTGAGAAAACATATTTAATACACACATAGGAAAAAAATGAACAGATTCCCGAACAATCTGTGGAATGCTATCAAGTGGCATGATATGCATGTTATATGAGTGCTAGAAAACAGAAAGAGAAAAACAGAAAAAATATTGGGCAAAAGTTTTCCAAATTTGATTTAAAACATCAATCCACAATGCCAGAGGCTCTGTGAACCCTCAGCAGAATAAATACAAGGAAAAGTATATCTTGGCACATCACTGGCAAACTATAAAATCAAAAATAAAGAAAAATACTCAAAGCAACCAGAGATAAAAAGACAAATCACATACAGAATAATGGGGATTTGAATGATGTCTGACTCTTCATCAGAAACAAGAACCAAGAAAATAATAGAACGATGCCTTAAAGTGCTACAAAAAAAATATCAACTCAGAATTACGTATCTAATGAAAATACCTTTCAAAAATGAAGGTGAAAGAGAGGTATTTTAGTTAAATAAAAGTGAAAATGATTTGTTATTAACAGACCTGAATTACCAGAGGGGTAAATGTAATTTTTCAACCAGAAAGGAAACGATATAAGGTAAAACTCTGAATCTACATGATTGGTTCTAACCAAGAACACTGGAAACAGTACACATGTAGGCAAACACAAAACATTTTTTCTTTTCTTAAAGACAACTGATACATAAAGAGAAATAATAACCAGGTACCATGGTTTTTATATTATATGCAGAAATAAAAACATATGATAAAAACAGGACAAAAATCGGAAGATGGAATCAAACTGTTTTAAGATTCTAACATTGTATATGAAGTTATATAATGTTAATTCAAATCAGGCCATGATAAGTTAAGAATACACAGTGTAATCCTTACAGCAACTACATAAAACAATATAAAAAGGGTTAGCTAAAAAGCCAAGAGTCAAAATAGAGTACAATATTAAAATACTAGATGAACAATATAAAAGGGGAAAAAAGAGCAAAAAACAGGGGGAACAAATAAATAACAAGGTGACAGAATTATACCCAACCTCACCAAAAATTGCATTAAACGTAAGCAAACTAAATACTCCAAGTAAAAGGCATAGTTTTTCAGAGAAAACAAAAGGAAGATTCAACTAGAAGCTGTTTATTTTTTTTTTTATTTTTTTTTTCAACGTTTATTTATTTTTGGGACAGAGAGAGACAGAGCATGAACGGGGGAGGGGCGGAGAGAGAGGGAGACACAGAATCGGAAACAGGCTCCAGGCTCTGAGCCATCAGCCCAGAGCCTGACGCGGGACTCGAACTCACGGACCGCGAGATCGTGTGACCTGGCTGAAGTCGGACGCTTAACCAACTGCGCCACCCAGGCGCCCCCAACTAGAAGCTGTTTAAATTGATGCTTACATTCAAAGATACAGAAAATTAAAAATGAAAGGATAGAAAAAGATTTATGACACACACACTGAGCACTAGAAAGTTGGTCTGATTATATTAATCACAACCACATAGAAGTCAAAGCAAGCAGTACTTTAAGACAGAATGCATCCGTTCATCAAACCAAAATAATCCTCAATGTGCATCTATTAACATACCTCAAAAGTCATATGTACTGACAAAACTATGGAGAATAGAAAAATTCACCATCATATCTAGAGATGTTGACACTCCTCTCTCAGCAATCATTTTTTTTTATTATAAAGCAACAACTCATTAAAGATACAAGAGATGTGAACGTCCCTAAGCGACACTTCCAGAGCACGGCAGCAAGCACTACAGGACACGTATTCAAGAACACATGGCAAGTTCACCAAAGTATGTCTCAATAAATTCCAAAAGACTGAGAAAAACAGAACTGGGAGCGGGAGCCTCAGACAAATGACAGACCGGAGTCTTGGTGGGTTCCTGCTCTAGATTTCTCAGTGGCTTGGTGTTGAAATGGTGGGCACAGAACAGGACTATGGGTCAGCAGGCAGGTGTAATGTGCCAACAAGAGAAAAGTCAAGGATGAGCAGGTGTAAGTCAAGAACGACTCCAAAGGTTTGGCCTGAGCAACTGGAAGAATGGAAGTACCATTTGCTGAAGTAGAGAAGTCGGGAAGAGGAGGATTTGGGGATCAGGCAAGGAAGTAAGAGCTCAACTGAGAAGCACTCGGGGTACGGGTCCTCCTAGACAACCCCGTAAAACCCTCGGGTTGGGGTGGCAATTGAAAATTTAAGTCTGCAAGACAGAGCCTGAGCTTGGGGGGGGGGGGAGGGAGAAGGATGAGGGGGTTGTAGTCTTGTATCTTATTCGCTGGCTCAGAAAAAAAAATAATCCTAAATCATAGTTTTCTTTCCCTCCCCACCCACCACCCCACAGAAATTAAAGGGACCGGCAAATAGCAGCTCTGAAAGATTTACGATCTCAGTTTAAGACCATGATACCTAGGGAAGAACAGAAACATTTGTTATTTTCGGGAAGAAATAAATGCCAATGCAAATCACTTTCAAATGCAAATCCAAAGCAAGCACAATTCTGGTTTAACGCATGAGAGGTGTGTTCCTGTTAAGCTCCCTTTGATTCTCCGGGAAGATTGATGGAGTAATTATACTCTAGAGAGGAGGGTTAAGAAACTGTGTTGGAACTTATTAAACATGGCATGCAGCGACTTTTCGATTTTGTTTAAAAAGTGTGCTTAAAAATAATTACATTTTAAATGGAATTCATCAATATCTCAGACCACTTAAGTGAACCGCAGAAAATTCAGCTGTGCCACGATTTTTGTTAACTTTGATCAGCTACATCACCTGGAAGCAGGAACTCACTGGCACTTGCCACGGGGCGACGGGGCTAGAAGATCTGTAAAGCATCTTTAGCTGTACTTCCGTTAGCATATACATCAACACGCAGTGATTCAAGTTCACCATCGACACTCACGCAAGCATTTATGACCCTCACGCTCATGCGCGTGAGCAGAGGTTACGCGCCCAATGTGGACCCGCCCCCCCACTCCGCCCCCGCTCCCACGCACACCAAGCACCTGTAATGCCACACGGGCACAGAATTCCGTGGATGGAACCACAGTGTGTGCAGGTTCAGCAGGACCCAGGTAGATGTGTGTGGTCTACACCTGAGTAGTGAGGGGCACTCACGGCCCTGAGACCACGCATTCTGTTCCAACCAGAACTACCTTGCTTCAGAGGCAGAAAGGAAGCAGTTCTGAGGAGCATGAGCCACTAAGGAACGCGATCATACCCTCTTCCCCGCGTTACGTCCACGCGTGAGCCAACCACGGACACTGAGATGAAGACCCAAAAGGAAAGGAAAAGAGGGGACAACCAAGGTTCCTTCTTCTCTCTCTCCTTCCGCACTCGTAGGCTGAAGGCAGCGAGGGCCAACACGCGTGCACACAGCCAGGAGTGAGATCGAAACTGTTGAGCTCAGGTTGCATAGTGTTTCCACTGTTCTAAGAACCAAACACAGATGCACGCGCGTGCTTTGAAACGTGAACTGTGCAATTTTCACAGTTCCACCCATGGGCTAAGTGCGTACTTGCATTTAAAACCCGCCTTGCACAATATTCTTTCCGTGACAATTTAAAACTGTAAATACTGTTTGCCTAGAAAGTTATTAAATAGCAGATTAAAAACATCACCACGGGGCGCCTGGGTGGCTCAGTCGGTTAAGCGTCCAGCTTTGGCTCAGGTCATGATCTGGTGGTTCACAAGTTGGAGCCCCGAGGGAGGCTCTGTGCTGACAGCTCAGAGCCTGGAGCCTGCTTTGGATTCTCTGACTCCCTCTCTCTCTGCTCCTCCCCGACTCGCGTGCGCTCTCTCTCTCTCAAAAATAAACGTTAAAAAAAATCTTTTTTAACACATCACAACAAACTGAGAGAAAGAGAGGCCATGACAGAAAGGAAAACGCTTCAGACTTTTGTACCTTTAATGGCGATGTTGTGGTTCTTGTACAAGGGACCCCACCCTTTTCTTCCACACTGAGTCCCACAAATTAGGTAGTCAGCCCTCCCGACTAAGAATAGAAGTCAGATTCCTCGGTGTTATGGATCTGTGCGTATTATGTCCCCCAAAATTCATATATGGGAATCCTGACCCTCAATGGGGCGGTATTTGTAGGTGGAGCTTTCGGGAGATAATCAGGATTAGATGAGCTCATGAACATGAGGCCCCGAGGATGGGATCAGGGTCCTTAGAAAAGGAAGAGACAGGCTCTCCCTCCCTCTCCACCGAGTGAAGACACACGGGGAAGGCAGCTGTCTGCAACCCAGAAGAGAACTCTCACCAACACCTTGATCTTGGACTCCCTGCTTCCAGAGCTGTAAGAAACAAATGTCTCAAGTGTGGGGTATTTGTTGTTGCAGCTGGAGCTAAGACACATTCTAGGCTCTTAAACGCCTGGCGCGGGCCGTAGTCTCCAGCTCCATCTCTAAGGCCACGGCCCCCTACCCCCTCACACTGCTCCCCATGAACTCTGGGGTACCGAACACCCAGTTCTCTCTGCCCACTTTGCCTCTGCACCTGCTGCCTGTCTGCCTTGGAAGGGCCTCTCCCAGCACAGCGGTCCCGGTGGTTTCCTTCCTTCCTTCCCATAGTTACCTGTCCCTCCCTCAGGACTGGTCTCAGAATTGGCTTTTCTGGAAACGCTTCCCAGACGTGGTTTGGGGTCTTATCTGAAATGACACATTGAAGTTACTACGTAATGGTAAAACTAGGTGTATTTGTTTCCCAGGGCCCCCATAACAAAACACCCCAGACTGAGGGGGCTCGAAACAACAGAAGTGTATTCCCTCCCAGTTCCGGAGGCTGCAAGATCACAATCGAGGTGCCGTTTCTTCTGGGGCTGTGAGGGAGCATCGCATCCCTGCCTCTCTCCTAGTTTCCGGGAGATGGCCTGCAATTTTCCATGCCCCTTGGGCTGGTACGTACGTTACCCAACATCCCAACTTCTGCCTTCAGTTCACATGGCTTTCTAACCTCGTGTGCGTGTCTGCCTGTGTGCCCCAATATCCCCCTTTTATAAGAACACCAATGCTGCTGTATTAGGGGCCACACTAATGGCCTCATCTCTCTCTTTTTTTTTTTTAAAGTTTATTTATTTTGAGAGAGAAAGAGAGCGTGCGAGAGGGGCAGACAGAGAGGGAAAGACAGAGAATCCCAAGCAGGCTCTGCGCTCTCAGTGCAGAGCCCGACCCGGGGCTCGAACTCACAAACCCCGAGATCATAACCTGAACCGAAACCAAGAGTCGGACGCTCAACCGACGGAGCCACCCAGGCGCCCCTAAAGGCCTCGTCTTAAGTTAATCGCATCTCCGCGTCCAAATGAGGTCACGTTCTGAGGTAGTGGGGGCTTCGGTTTACTCATTTTGCGGGACTCCATTCAATCCACACCACTAAGGCCTCCGGAAATCTTTTCTTCTTTCCCCTCAAACGCCTAAGAGGATGGACGTCTTCTACCAGGCAGGGGCCCAAGGTCTAATCTCCCTAAAACCCCACTCCAGCCCCCAAGCCCTCTGTAGGGATTTAACCAACAGAAGACTTGAAAGGCGGCTTGACCCACGTCAGTGGCCCTGACCGCCGGCAAGAGGGGCCTGGTCCGCGGTCGCTGTTCCACACGACTTGCCAGAGTCAGGCTTCTGAACACAGGCCTGGCCCTTCCTGACAGATGTAACAAGGACTCGGGCAAGGGAGCTTTGAGGGCAGAGGCTGTCGGAATGGGCCGTTTCCTAGGAGAATGGAAATGAGAAGGAGGGTCCTGACAGCGGGCACGGACAGCCAGCAGGGATGAAGTCACCGCCTCCTTCGGGCTCAGGGAGCAGCAGCTCTCACCTGACTTCCCTCCGCAGACTCGTCCTATCTTACACTGCCCGGTGCTGACATCACCTCACGCCATTCCCATGGCAACCCCACGTGGCAGCCCCATTCTCGAGAGGAGGAAACTGAGGCTTAGAGAGGTGAAGTCCCCGGCCTGCAGTCACCCAGACGATACCCAGGAAACTCGGGGTCTCAACCCGTGTGCCCCCCCCCGATCCCTGCTTTTTAACCCCTGGGTAGTGACCTTCCTCGGTCACGGAGTGTAACCTTCTTTAGTAAATTTTATACGGCGCTTATTATCTGCCAGACGACGTCGTATGCATTTCACACGGAGTAACTCATTTACCCTTCAAAACAATTTATGGAGCAAGGCTCATTTAATCCCCATCTGATAGACGAGGAAACCGACCGGGAGGAAAAGAAACTTACCCAAGGTCACTCAGCCCATAGGTAGCAGCGCCGCTCGGGGCTCCAAGGAGGCTGACCCTGGGTCTGTGCTCTTAACCAACATGCTAGGCCAGGGGCGTCCCTGCTGGAAGACTCCACGATGGAGCCACGCAGGGGCCTGGTGTATCCCAGAAGCACACACACAAGCCCAGAGGCCCACGCCCCATCTCTGCGCTGGGCTGGAAGCTGGGGCATGACTCTAGAGGGGAGGAGAACTGACGGAGAGAGAGAGCATCAGGCTGGAGCTTCAGCCTGACGGCCAGCCTGTGGTGCTCATCTGTCCTCGGGGGCCTGACGTAACCTTCCCACGAACCTGCCAGCACCTGAGCCGGGCAGGCCCTGCCTCCACAGAGCCGCCGTCCGGCACCGCTGAAAATCCGTCCGCTATAAATCCACTAGAAAAATCCACAGAGGGGCGCCTGGGTGGCTCAGTGGGTTAAGCATCCGACTTCAGCTCAGGTCAGGATCTCTCGGTCCACGAGTTCGAGCCCCGCGTCGGGCTCCGTGCTGACAGCTCGGGGCCTGGATGGAGCCTGCTTCGGATTCTGTGTCTCCCGCTCTCTCTGCCCCTCCCCCGCTCACACTCTGTCTCTCTCTCTCTCTCTCTCTCTCTCTCTCCCCTTCAAAAATAAATAAGAATTTTAAAAAACTTTTTTAAATTCCAGCGAGCAAGTCACAAGCTAAGGATCTACAAAAGGTACGCGTGTCTTGCTACTCTGAGCATCACTGCTTTATATCCACTACTCTATCTTGCTTCCTATTTATAGAAGTCTTAATCCGTTTGCAATGTATGCTAGAAATATAAAGTTCCTGCGCAAAAGGTTCTGTTAAAGTAAAACCAGTCAAGATAGAAGACAGTATGGGGCGCCTCGGTGGCTCAGCCGTTAGGCATCCGACTCTTGGGTTTCAGCTCGGGTCATGATCTCACGGTTCGTGGGTTCGAGCCCCCACAGCGTCGGGCTCCACACTGACGGTACAGCTCGATACGGCCATGGTAAAAAATAATTCCCCAGCTGGGGCGGCCGGGTGGCTCCGTCGGTTAAGCGTCCGACTTCGGCTCCGGTCACGATCTCACAGTCCGTGGGTTGGAGCCCCGAGTCTCCACCTGTGCTGGTAGCTCAGTGCCAGCAGCTTGGGGCCTGGAGCCTGTTCTGGATTCTGTGCGTCTCTCTCTCTGCCCACCCCCACTCGCGCACTCTGTCTCTCTCTCGCTCTCAAAAATAAATCAACGTTAAAAAAATTAAATAATTCCACGAGTGGGATGCAAATGATCGAGTTGGGGGAAGCCTGGTATCAGGGACACAGCTTTCCAGTGACACAAAAGAAGTGAGACCAAGCCCTTATGTTAGCACATAAGGCACCGAGTTAACCTCTCCAAACCACAACATCCCCAGGGATGAAACGGAGCCAACCATCCCTCTCTTACAGCGTTGTTCTTCACATGCCAGGAGGGAACCTGTTGCCTTTCCTAAGTTACAACAGTGATTTCTCTTTGTGTTTTCTAAAAAGTGCTCAGGGACAAGCAGCTCTGAGGACAGACCTTTCGTAAAGCGGTGGGACCTGGACCAGACACTACAAGAGCCACAGGCCCTGTGCTCATGGAGACTCGGTCTCACACGGGGCGGGGGGGGACAGACACTAGTGAAGTATTCACAGGAATGAAGGTAGAATTACAACTGTGGCAAATGCCACAAAGGAGCATGCGGTAATTTGAGGGGGGTTGTGACCCCCCCCCCCCCCCGTGTGGGAAATCAGATAAGGAACCTTGAAGAAGGACTGAGTGAAAGATAACCAAGCCAAGGGGGGGGTGTGGGCTGGGGGAGCATTTCAGGCAGCGAGAACAGCACGTGGTAAGGCCCTGGGGCAGGAGTGGCAGTGAAACTTAGCAGAGACTGAAAGGATGCCCTCTGGCCCAGGAGTGCAAACAACAGCACTGACTACAAGCAGAAGAAAAGTAGCAATTTGCACGGTCCTGAGAAACTTAACAGAAGACCAGGGGGGAGGGGGAAAGGGGGGAAAAAAAGAAACCTTGCAGAGAGGGAAGCAGGCAAACCATAAGAGACTCTTAAATACTGAGAACAAACTGAGGGCTGATGGGAGGTGGAGGAGAGGGCAAAGTGGGTGATGGGCGTTGAGGAAGGCACCTGTTGGGGTAAGCATGGGGTGTCGCATGGAAACCAATCTGACGATGAGTTTCACGTAAGAAATAAAAATTAAAAAAACAAAGTAACCACGTGCCAGGTTTGGGGGTGCGGAGCGATTTAACTCCTGCAGTGAGGGAGAACGCACGCGCACGACGCGACGGGAGAGGTACGCAGGTTCGGGCCCCCACAGGGCCTCGGAGACCACATTACAGTCTGAGTCTGGACCGTGAGAGCAGTGGAAGCCACTAAAGAGGGCTGACCGTCATAGCTGGGACCGGAAGTCGCAGCTCTAGGTCATGGAAGCTGGTAGAAGATGTGCTGAAAGGCAAGAGGTAGATTAGGAGGCGGCATGGGGGCCCGATGAGGGGCGATGTCTGAGTGGGAGGTGGCAGGGGTGCAGCTGGAAAGCTGGGGCAGATTTGGGGGACATTCTGGAGGTAAAATCGACACGGCCAGGTGCCTAACTGGACGTGCGGGGGGATAAGGCGGGTGGAAGAGTCAAGGACGAGCCAAGATATTTTGGCCTCTGCAACCGGCCAGATAATAACGCTACACGGTAAGCCGGGAAACTCCGGAAGCACGTGAGTTCGACTGAGGCTATTTTGAATCTAAGGCATTAATTCTTTCGAGACATCCAAGTGGGATTACATAGAAACACAGACTTGGAGCCCAGAGGAGAAATATGAATGAAGGAACTAAATTACTGAGTTACTGTTAAAAAAAAAGAAATGCATACCCGTTATTAATGTACTGTCTCTCGGCTCCAAATCCACTGCTTTGTGACGCGGGGGCGGTGCTTCGCGCCAGGAACCGCCAACAGAGGGCGCACGAGAGGCACTGCCAGACCGGAACAGGGGGCGGGGCTTCCTCCCTTGTTGCAGCCACTGTCCACACCTGGCAACTGGCAGGCCAGCGTGCAGGGGGCCTGGCGGCCCTCCCCTCGGTGGCCCTCAAGGATGAGCTGCACCCTCCGCAAAGGTCCTCTGCCCCCGAGTAGGCTGCCCGTTCCTCTGGCCCCCGGGCCCTCTCCAAAGATGGAAGCACAGCCTGTCCAGACAAGGCTTCTGGGATTCCAGTCCCTTCCCTGTTCCCTCACCCTCAGCCCCGCAGGGAGCAGCCGTCCTGCTGAACTTGCTACTTCTGGACTCCCAGAGTCCTCTCTGACTGCTTCTCGTAGTTAGCCTTTTTTACTAGATGGCCATCCTTTGTAGTACATTTTTCCTTTCTGAAAACTCCTGACTGTACCTGGAATGATACGGGGTGACTGATACGAGGCATGCAGGCGACGACAAGATCAGCAGGGAGACAGGACAAGGGGCTAAGGAAGAGGTCCAAGGGCTCGGTCCCGAGGAACTCCCAGATATGCCGCAAGGGAGAGGAAGCCCCGTTGCTTTCTGTAGGAGAATACTCCTCCAGGGTGTCGCGATCCTCTAGCCTCGCTGTTCCTTCTGGAACATTTTCTCCATTTCCATCTGCGATTGTTCCGAGCCCAGATTTTAGACAACTGAGCACTGCTAAGAATATTTTGTTCCTCCCAATTCTCTCAGGAAAATGCCTAAGCTCAGTGCTAGCTTATGCTGTTTGATCCTCCTAAAATACAGATCCTTTTTCTCTCAAGGCATTTAAACCCTTCCCTCAAGACTCACCAGAAACCCTGTCTCCGTCTTAACACCCTCTTCACTCCAGCGCACGTTGTGGGAAAGCCATCTCCCCTCCCTCTACCTTCCACCTTTCACTCAACAAATAGCTGTTATGCGCCTTCACTGGCCCTGTCCTCAGCCCTGCAGGCACAAAGGGGAAAAAGAAGTGCTTGCTGCTGGTCGGAAGGTCTCATGGGATCAGACAGACGCCTAAATGAGATGAGCCAGAGGGTCCCACACCTGTTTCAAAGAACACGCTAATAACAGGTGCTTCTGGCCATTTCACCTGCCTGCCCCTCGCCCAGCTGCCCTTCTGCTGCTGCTGATAGCCGGCAATGCTTGGGAAAATCCTTCACACACTTTCGTAACCCAGATGCCCCAAGTGCTACCAACGCCTGCCCTGAGGTCGGACATGTAACCCAGTGTGGCCACGTGGAGCCTCATTCTCCCCGGTCACAGTGATTCGTTCCAGAATGCTCAGGACTTAACCACAACAGGTCAGAATGAACCCTGGGATTTTGTTCTGCAATAGCTGTGAAAAGAGATGCTCCCTCTTCCGTGAGGTTCCGAGCCCAGAGGTGGTAGGGCCCCCATGATGAGAGAGCCGGCCCAAAGTCATGCAGAAGAGAGCAGAGAATCCAAGGATCTAGAGCCCTGACGACATCCGCTGAGCACCTGGTTCCGCCATGAGATGCACACCTTCATTCATCCATCCTTCAAGAATGTATTGAGCACCTGCTGTGTATCGGATGCTCTTTTAGGTCCTGGGCACACAGCAGTGAATAAATCCCATCACGTCCCCTACCTTCAGGGGGCTTGTGACCGCACGGAGGAAGACAGACTATACCTAAGGAAGTAGGTAAACTAAACCGTACGGCAGATGATGACAAATTGCCGTGAAGCAAGGCAAGGCCAGGAGGGTGGGTTGGGAGTGCCATCGTAAGCAGGGTGGTCAGTGACAGCCTTACTGGGAGGTGACATTTGTGTGAAGACAGAATAGAGACAGGAGGGCGCCCGTGCGTCCGAGGGGCGGCAGGGAGGCAAGTGGGCTGGAGAAAGGAGGGAGATGGGGTCAGAGAGGCCGGGCCTGATGGGCATCTGTAAGACCTCCGAGGGGGCTGAGCGGGGTCCGATGTGCCCCACGCCCGCTTTTACGGGACCACTCTGGTGCTGCACTGAGGTGATGTTCAGGGGGGCAGGAGCGAAAGCAAGGAGACCGGTGAGGGAGGCTCTTGTAATAGGCCAGCCCAAGGCTTGGACCAGATGCTGGTGATGGAGGTGGTGACAAGTGACCAGAGCCGGTCCATTCCCGTCAAAGGACCTCGTGTTGGTTTTCTGTCATTTACTACGGGAGGAGGCTCGTCTACCGTGCCACATCCCACCCGATCTCAGGTGCCATCCACGTTCAACGTACGCATGGTTTTACGTGCCACCAAGAAGGAAATGCGGCCAATTCATCTACGATGTGAATCTTTCCAGTCACTTGAAAAAGCTCGGTTAGCCCTATTATGTACCACACTAGTGTGAACAGCTGTGACCCCATGCACCTAAGAAAGCCACATCACAGGGGCACCTGGCTGACTCAGTCGGTGAAGCGTCCAGCTCTGGCTCAGGTCATGATCCCACAGTTCGTAGGTTCAAGGCCCGCACTGGGCTCTGGGCTGACAGCTCAAGAGAACCTGGAGCCTGCTTCGGATTCTGTGTCTCCCTCTCTCTGCCCTTCCCCCACTCGCACTGTTTATCTCTCTCAAAAATAAATAAAAGTTAAAAAAAAAAAATTAGGCGCTCCATCACAAATACCACGTTAGCCAAACTGCACCCCCAATTTCAGAGACTGAAAACGTGGAAAAACGAATGCCTTAGAAGCAATGAAATACGATCGTTGGCATACATACGTCTGACTTTATCGAGATGATTGTCCAGATCTTAAAAACCTTCAAGTCTAAGGTTTACATCCTAGACGCCTGCATTAAATATGCACCTGCTGAATACAGGTATGAACACGGAGCCCCTAAACCCACATCCCTTACATGGCATCTGTCTAGCCTCCACCTCTATAGAGACTCTAATTAGAAGAGCAAAGTTCATTGCATGCAATGCTGAACTTTCTCGGAATCTTTTTGGTTTCCACCTCATACCCAAGCCACCGTTGTTACAAGTATGGAAACCAAGCTGTAACGTGAAGGACTTGGCCTAAAGTACTAAGAAAGTTGGGGCAAACTCACGAGTGAACCCCCCAGCACAGACATCAGATACTTGATGAATCACACGTGACTGAGACACCCCAGGTTCAAAAGAGTGTCTCCAGCTAAAGCATGACTGTAACTCTAGGGGGTGATTATTTAATTGCCTTAGGTGTCTGAATATTTCCAGAAGAAAGAGCAACTTTTGCTGTGTATTTAGTTAGACCAAGATGTGTTCGTTCTAAGCTGCATGTGAAATTACCTGACCCAATAATATTAGAAATAACACTTATTATTTTTAATTGTTTTTTTTACACTGATTCATTTTTGAGAGAGTGTGAGTGGGGGAGGGGCAGAGACAGAGAGAGACACAGAATCCGAAGCAGGGTTCAGGCTCTGAGCCATCAGCACAGAGTCCTACGCGGGGCTTGAACCCACGGACCGCGAGATCATGACCTGAGCTGAAGTCGGACATTTAACCGACTGAGCCACCCAGGTGCCCCGAAGTAACGCTTAGTCTTAAATGACCTTCTAATTTATGACATTCTAAAATGAGAATGCCCAGAGCTGGCTATGAGGTTGCTAAATCGATACCCCGCAAATGTGAATGCCGGCCATAAATTTATAGCACGTTGATAAAAACCCTTCGGAAACATAATTGACATTTCTGGAGTTCCAAAAAGTATTCAGTCCCTTTGATCCCATAATCTCTCCCCTTATGCTTTAAGAAATTCATTTAAAAGAAGGAAAAAATGTGCAAAATGTTCAAGAACTAGGTTATAAAGATGGAAAAATGCAAGTTGCCTCACTGTCTAACAAAAAGAAAATACGTAAGTAAATGATAATAGTTCCATTTGGTGGGATGTCACAGCCCGTTAAAATATCGATTTGAGGACACTGTTGTGATTTAAGCTTCTTTAAACACAAGGCTAGGAGAAAAAGCAGAAATCCTGGTCTCTGCGGCAGATACACTCCTATACAAAAACGTCTAGGTGTGGATAAGGAGAGTGAGGGGGGAAAAACAACTTCAATGCAATTTTTATATGAACTTGGAACGGGGGAGGATTTTGTTTCCATTCCCAGAATTTGTATTGTGACGTAACTGCCCAACAAATGCTTTTTGCAAAGATGATACGTGAGATGATTACTGTAAACAAGCAAGTACCGTCAGAATATACTGCTACTATCTTCCTATCAACGTCTGTACAAAGAGCCCCGTCGCAAAGCCTGATCTGAGTGCTGGACTCAGTCCGCGTGGCCGTATGTATGTGGGAGAGCCAAGTTTCCCCTGGGCCTCCAGGCGGCACAGGGAACGCGGTCAGGTGCCGGACTCTAGAAGTAAATAGCCCTGGGTGTGAGTCCCAGCTCCCCCCCCCGCACACAGGCCAGGGGATTTTCCTGAGGTCCTCACTTACCTCTCTAGTAAAATGCAGATTCTGAGACCTCCCGGGCCGAGTTGGTGAGGATTCTCAATTCGGTACAAAAAGTAGTCCGTGCAAGGCATTAGTAAGTCACAGTCGTTAATATTACCTAGATGCGAGTTAAACTTTTGCCATCAGAATGTAGTGAGCCGTGGGACAATTATGCAATGGCAAAGCTTCAGCCACAGGGTAGCATTAAATTACTTACAAACCAGACTTGCTTCGCCTGGGTAGGTGTTACTGTCGTCAACCACCCACCAGCTCTGGTTTGGGACAGCGTGCTCATTCACTGAACCATGTCGCTCACTCCCTGCTTAAAATTCTCCAGTGACTCCAGATGCCTAAATGATCAAGCCCGAGCCGATGGCCACTTGGCCCTTTAAAGCTGGTCCAGCACTCGGGGTTCATATCTCCTGTGCCTCCCAGCCTCACAGGCCACACTGCAGGAGTACTAGCCACGCCCCACAACCTCCCCATTGAGCCATGCTTACTCTTCACCTTCTGCCTTAGCACATCCTGTTCCAGCCTTCTAACACACTCTTCCCTGCTCCACCAACCCACCCTTACTGGTAACACCTACCATTTTCACAAGACTCAACAGGAGAAAGTCTTCTTTGCCTCTCCCCTTTGCCCCAGGGTTAAAGACTCTCTTCTAAGATACCATAGCTCTCTGAGCTCCCTGCATCGTCCTGGCCATTTATTTGCCCTAGAAGCTCCCAGAGGGTTAGGATTTTGCCTTCATTTTCTTCATATTCCTGGTGCCCATCATAGGGGTGGGTGCAGGAAAGATGGTCTGTAAATGCCTCCAGGATAATTTGACTCAAACGGTGGCAAATACCAGTGCTTTATTTGCACAGGAAAATAATTGAGGCATACCTTGGCAAAATCAAACAAGTTAATGTTTCATTGGGCTGGACAAGCCCTGAAACAGGCAGTCGACCTTGGGCCCAGTCTGCTTCTAGAACGAGGAATGACAACAGCAGGAAAATCAAAAGGCTGGCTACACCAGATAGAACTATTTTGCCAATCAATATTATACAGCACATCTTCTGGGATAAAGGACAGACACAGACGTCAACATAAGGGAGGCAAAAAAAAAAAAAAAAAAAAAGACAGAAACATGCTAAGAACCCGGCCTTACTTAAAGTACAAGCTTTGATCCAGGCCAGAACCACGAACCCCTATAATTGGAGCTGATGTGTTAAGTTTGCGCTTTCTTCTATGTAGGAAGTTCATGGCTTTCATGAAAGGCTCCTGGTACGGGCTCATTTGTTGTCCTTTCCAAACTTCATGTTCAAGTTCTAACCTCCAAGTGTGACTACCTTCGGAAACAGGACCTTTAAGGAGATAACTGAGGTTAAGTGAGGTCATAAAGGCGGAGCCCTGATCTGACAGGACTGCCGATCTTAAAAGAAGAGAAGGAGACACCAGAGATCTCTCTCTAGCTCCTCAAGCACACGGAGGAAAGGCCATGCGAGGCCACAGGGAGAAGGTAGCCATCTATCTGCAAGCCAGGGAGAGCTCTCACCAGAAACCAACCCTGACAGCACCTTGATCTTGGACTTCCGGCCCCTAGGACAGCGAGAAAACAAATTTCTGTTACTGAAGCCACCAGCACCAACAAATTCTGTTGTTTAAGCATCGGTGGTATTTTGTGATGGCAGCCTGGGCAGACGAATATAGATCCCTTCACCAAAACAGATGGGAGAGCTTTGACTTGTTGCAAATAGAAGGTTTCTGACGCCAGTCATGCTCTCCACCTGTCAATGAGTATATATCTTCCCAGATGCGAGCAGCCCCGAATATAATCTCGAAGGACAAAAGTGCTCCGAAAAGGGGACAGGCCTGTCCCACAGCCACCCCAAGCAGGCTGCCCCACAGCAGAGTACTCCTACAGTGTCAAAATCACTTTCAGTGTCAAGAATGCTTTGACTTCCATGGAGAAGTTCAGGGTCAGTGTGAACTTGGCTGGGGCGTAGGTTCAGCTGCATGGTGTCCAGACTCTTCCCGGGACACCCAAGGGCCTCCGCCACCTCCCTGCCTACCTCTCCTCTGTCCATGCCTGGCCTGCCTGTGCCCCAGACTACAGAACCGGGAAGGCCTCAGGTGTCCTTGGGTGCCCAAGTGCCTACACCAGCCCCACTCCCTGCCCTTATCACCACGGATGGTCATGGATCATTCAGTGCCGCTAGACTAGGAATTCCTTCAGAAAAGGACCAAACAGGCCTGACCTGCTTAACTCATGTTAACTGTCTTCACGTATCCTTTTGAGAGGGGCTATCTGGACCAGCATGTGACTACCACCCACATAGCCTTGGCCATTCTAGAAACCACGATCTATCTATGCACACAAGCCTATGCCTGGGTGTCCATGAGATCCACTTGTCTCCAGGGCAGACTATCCACCCCCCAAGCCAGCTCCGCTCCTTAGGAACCCGACCACATCCCTTTCTACAAGAGCAAAATGGAACAACAAAAGTACCTACCTCATACGGTTGCTGTGAACACTGTGAGAACCCACAGAAAAGCCTAGGGCAGTGCCTGGCACATAGTATGTGCTCTGTACATCCTAGCTCTTTTCTGGGGCATGGAGAAGCCTGGAGAAAACCATCACAGGGTTTTAAAGGCAGAGTTAACAGCTCACCAACCCTACTGTGCTGATTACATCTCTAAGACACTTTGCACACGGATGACCACTGGCTGAGCTTCAAACAATCCCCTATCCTACGGTGGTAGGTGGTAACATCACTCTCATCTCACAGGCGAGGAAACAAAGGTTTCAGAGAGGTTAAGCAACTTGCCCACGGCCACACAGCACTGGAAACAGGCGTTCTGCCGGCTCCAATCCGGAGCCCTCCGGCCCCGCGCCACAAGGAAGCCCAGCCCTGGAGTTGAGATAAGACTGGACAACCTCTACCAGCGCCCCCCCCACCCACACACACACACAACCCCGCCAGGGAGGCTGCCGCGAGCGAGACGCCTTCTATGGAATCACGGAGTTTAAGCAAGAAAAGTTTCCCTAGGCTGTCCTGGGTGAGGGAGGGAAGCAGCGTGGAACCTGCCCGCGCAGAGACCAAACGCGTCGTGGACACACACACACACACACACACCCAGGCCGCCTCCTTCTGCCTCAGGCTCTGATCGAGACCTGGGCTTGGGAAGCTGGAGCCGAGCACCCCCGGGACCCGCGTCCAGCTCCTCCTTCGGCTCCCCAAGCCCGGCTGCACACCCCGTCCGCGCGGGCCCCTGGGGAGGGGGGAGGGGAGGAGGGGGAGGCAGCGGCCCCCGGGACGAGCACACACCGCCCCCCAAAACCCCGCGCCGCTAAGGGGCACCGAGGGATGCGCCCCTCGCCTCTTACCTTCCTCATTCTCGTCGAACACGGGGGGCTTGTGGGAGTGGTTCCCGCCCATATTCCGCTGCGGCGCCGGCCGCTGCTACATGCCCGGCCGCGGGGAGCGGGCGGCGGGGAGCACAGGGCGCCGAGCGGGCGGCGGGGAGCGCGGAGCGGGGAGCGCGGAACCGGCCACGGGACGCGCTGCGAGCGCCCAGCCCAGGCTGCAGCCGCGCGCGCCAGCCGGAGGGAGGGGGGGGGGGGCGCCGAGCGCCGCGCAGGGGCGGGACCGCGCCCGCCGCGCCCCCTCCCCTGCGGGCGCCCCCTCCGCCCCCGCCCGGAAACCCGGAGCTCCCCGCGGCCGCCCCGCCGCCCAACCGCGCCCCTCGCCGGCTGCGGCGGGCGGGGGGACCGGGAGGCGGCGCGGCGGGCGGAGGGGGCGGGGCGGGCGGGGGGCGAGCGCAGCCCCCCGGGGGGGGGGCCGCCCAGAGGAAGGGGCGCGGCCGGCCGGGCGGAGGTGCGCAGCCGGGGGGCGGGGGATGCGGAGCGGAGTGCGGGGTGGGTCCGGCGGGGGAAATAATCGCGATCCCGGGGGAGGGGCGCTCCCGACGCGCCGTGGAGTGGTTTGTGAGCGCCTACTGTGTGCCGAGCCCAGCCCGAGCGCCTCGTAAACACCGCTCCACGTCACCTCTCAACACCCCAACGGTTAGAAAAATCGTTGCCGCCAGTTGTGGAGTCAGGTGGACTGAGGTTTGGAGGGAGAGGAGCTCTCGGTCCGTCCTGGACGCCCCACTGGGCTTTATTTTCCGTTCGAGCTGGCACACGGGCAGTGGGGGTGTCTGCCGGCTCTCCCCAACAGACGCCTTTCCTCTTTATGTGTTTCTGAGTATTTAAGGAACGGAAGTAAAGTCTAGGCCCGTTAGGGCCCCTTTCATTCTACATGGGGAAACTGAGGCCCCCACGGGGGCGTGGTTTGCCCCAAACCATTCTGCCTACGCGTGCCCGGGCTTGCACCTCGGGATTCCCTGGGACTGCGCGGCCTCGGAGTCTGATGAAAGGGCGGGTTCGCATCGGGGTGCGTGGGTCCCTGGCGGCGGGAGCTGGGGAGCCCAGATCGGGGAAGGAGACGAGCCTGGGACCAGGGTGCTAAGAGCTGGGTGCTCTGAGTGCACCCCGAGGCTCGTAGGGAGAGCGCAGACCCCCGGGGAGCCTTCCTGAGGGGCGAGCTGGTTACCCGCGCGTTGCAATCCAGCCCGCGCAGCCCGCCCAGCACGCCTGGCTTCGGGGGATCTTTGGCCACATCCTGCCATCTGCTGGCCGCCTTGAGTCACTGTCTGGGCCTTGGTAGGAAGAATGTGTTCTTTATGAGACTCCCCACCCAATCTTCTCTCCCCCGACCACCCCCATCTTTCGCGCTCTGTCTCTCTCTCTCTGGCAGGCGTTCTGGGGGCCAGGGGCTGTCTCCCTTCTAATACAGCGAAAAACTCCCCAGAGACAAGAGCCAAAAGCTGAAAAAATGGAGCCCGCCCCATCCAGCACGACCCGGCTAGATTTAAGATTGGCCCAAACTGCCAGGCCTTGGGGTCAGACAAGCCTCATTTTCGTCTTGGAGTCCTTATCTGTGAATTGGGGAGACTGATATTAACTCCCCAGGATTGCTGCCAGGATTATGTCAGAAACGATTTATAAAAGCAGGTAACGGTACCTGGTATGTAATAAATGACCGGTAAACATTTCTTGCCTTTGATTCTGCCAACAAGCACGGATTGGCCCGTCTAAACCAGGCACCAGACTGAATGCAGCATAAAGCGATACAGCCTCTATCTAGGTCAACAGGCTAGCGGAGGAAATGTTCACAGGCCTGGCTTCCGGGCCCTGTTCCGCTCAGGGTTTATCCCACTCTGCTACTCTCTGGGGAGTTAACTTGGGTAAATTATTTAGCCTCCTCTGGCTTCGGTTTGTTCATCTGTAAAATGGGTACTGACAATATTACCTCCCCCTTCTAGGGTTATTATGGGGAATAAATGAATTGATGTTGGTGCCTGAAACATAATAAGCACAAGAGGTGTTTACTATCTCCAATAATGGGCTATTGTGTAAATACTGACTACTCACAATTCTTCCTGCTCTTCCTGTCCTTTCCGTGGCTCACTGGGATAAGGAGGTGTTTCCTACTTCTCCCACACTGCTCATGTGGGGTTTGCCATAGGACTTGCTTTGGCCAATGGCATATGGGAGGAAGTGTCAGTGTGCCAGTTCTGAGAGAGTGAAGGCTTTAAGAGCTGGCCCATGTTTCAGCTCTCTCGTGCTGCTGCTATCCATCATGAGAAGAGCTGGTCCTGGGATCCTCTGTTCCCAGCATGAGAGACCCAAGGAACAGGCCTGAACCCCACACGTATCCCCAAAGCAGAGCGCAAGGCTCCTAAGAAAAATGTGTTTCTGTGAGCCACTGAGATTTGGGTGTGAGGGATGTTGGTGCCACAGCATTATCACAGAGAGAGCTGACTAATACATATACGAACGGTCCCACACGCAAAGGCTGCAACTAGGGTTTGTGTTGTGGTGGAAGGAAGCCCAGGAGGCTGTGGGAACACAGCAGGCACTGGTTCCAGCCCTGAGAACCAGGGAAGGCAGAAGGTCTCCCGGAGAGGAGTCAGGACATCATTCTTTCCCCTTTCCACCTCTGTCGAGTGGGCACTTTCTGAGCACCTCTTAAGGGCCGGGCCCTGGGATATGAGTCAGACAGGGGATCTGCTTTCCTGGAGCTGAAGTTTAGAAGTCTAGTGTGGGGCAAGGACAAGGGCAGAGTGGGTCACACTTTGATGGGGGGCAGTGCAGAGGCTATAGAACCATAGGCTGTGAGGCCACGAGGGAGGCAGCTGAAGCATACTCCAGGTCAAAGAGGGCATCCCAGAAGACATGGTGCACGAGCTGAGTCCGGAAGGCCACAGGGGAAGAAGAGAGGCGGCGTCTGCAGAGTCCCCGTGGCCGAGAGAGAAGGGCATCCTGCAGAAATTGCGAGCACGTCGCTGGAACACGGCCTCAGCATGCAGAATGGCCAGGATCACAACAACTGCACGTGTTGTATCGCTCTGAGCCTCCACTTTAAGGAGCCTCGGCCCTCCAGGCCAGCCCTTCCTGGTTCCTCTCCCCACTGGCGGGCAAGGTGCCAGGCCCTGTTACGTCAAGTTCTTCTGTGGATTGCCCCTTTCAGTCCTCGCCGCAAACCTGGCAGGTGGACGTTACCGTCATCCCTGTAACGGAAGGACAGAGAAGCTATGCCAAGGCCCACCGGTCGCAAAGCGGTGCCCCCAAGGTTTAAATCCATAAGTTAGACGTCACATCAAAACCGAGAGAAAGGACCTATGGAATAGTGGTTATTTCTGGAGTTGTACAGCACAGATTATTTTTTTTAACTTTATTTAGAGAGGGGGGTGGGGCCGAGAGAGAGGGAGAGAGAGAATCCCAAGCAGGCTCCACGCTGCCAGCACAGAGTGCAACGCAGGGCTCGAACCTCCGAACTGCGAGATCATGACCTGAGCCAAGATCAGGATTCGGATGCTTAACCGACTGAGCTACCCAGGCGCCCCTTTATTTTCTCTTTTAAGGGCTTTTGTATTACTATATAATTGCTATTATGAAGAAGTATTCTATAATCACACTGTTTTAATAAGCAGTAAAAAACAAAACAAAACAAAACAAAAACACTATTTTCATTTCGAAAACAGTCTTGCAAACGCTAACTCGCACCTGACTTTGCAAGGCGTGTTTCAGAGCCGATCTCGGCACTTAGTGTGTAACGTCAGGAGGCGCTACTGTCATCCCCGCTTTACAGAGGGACCAAAAAAGGGGGAGCTGGGAGGATCAGATGGCTTGTCCACAATGCCCCAGCTATTGCATTCACCCCCCACGGCTGCCGTGGCAAGTTACCACAATCTCGCTGGCTTCAGTCGGCAGAAATATGTTCTCTCACTGTTCTGGAGGCCAGAAATCCAAAATGAAGTTGTCAGCAGGATGGGATCCCTCTGGAGGCTTCGAGGGGGGCTTTGAGCCTCTGGCGGCCGCAGGCATTCTTGGCCTTGGGCCCGCAGCTCCCCACAGACAGTTGAGGGTGGAAGATTCCAGAAACCCTAGTCGGGACTCTTCCATTGCCGAAGGAACGGGTCACGTACGACTGACACGGTCTGGCTGAATTACTCTGGGGTGAGCACTTTTCTCGTCCCCCTCCCAGACAATGTCGAGTGCCGTCCAGTCCCCTCAAGAGAGGATGGCTGAACTCGGTTTCGGCTGTGTTCCAGAGGAAGCCAGCTCTGGGTATTGCCTCTGGCCTGGCTCACAGACTGATAAGGCTTCGTATGGTCTTCTGACTCCGTGCAAAAATAAATAAATGAAATAAAAGCCATCTGCTTCTCTGTGCCAAGCCTATCTGGCTCTCCCAGAAGGTCAGCTGTGAAAAGATCATGACGGTTACGGTCCCCGGGATGCTCCCGTGAACCTGACAAGGGGCTGAGCACACGAGTCTATGTTACCTCTCGAATCCCGACTATAAGCACAGAAATAAGAACTGGGATTCGTTTTCTGCCTTAAATTTTCATGAGTAGATTCCTGAGGCTGCTATTCGTCTCATTGAGAACATGATTAAGCATTCATAGTTGGATCCAGCGGCTGTAACCTTTAATTTTATGTAACACGATCGTGCTAGAGAGGCTAATGTGATTCCCCGGGGCGATGTGTTTTTTGCGCCAAGCCATTTTTTTTTAGAGTCTGCTAGATCAGATTTTGTTATCATTTCTGTTAAGCCTATTTTATTTAAAACTTGATTCTGGTTCATTTAGAGTAAATACCGTCTGCTTGCACTCTGTTTCAATATGTTCTGCTTGGCAGCATTGTAAATTATAAAGGAAAAAAGAATGATAAAGGCTGTTTTGTGGCACACCAAGATAAGGGATGGTTTGCACACCCCGTTCCGTTGTTGGGAACCATCTCACTCGGAGAGCAAATTATCCCTAATGATTTAAAAAAAAAAAAAATAGTAATTTCCAGAGTAACCTTTTTATCATTAAGAGTCTCGGTGTGTGTCTGTGTGCGCTTACACAATATAAGGGTCCGTAAATTGCTACTAATGTGGTTACGTTTGCAGTTCTTGGCATTGCAAAACTTCCCTGCAGGCATTTTCATACTTTGGAACGTGGCAGACCAGCAAGCCCGAGCTCCTCCTCCTCCTCCTCCTCCTCCTCCTCCTCCTCCTCCTCGCGTTAAAACAATTTGCATAGTAGCTCCATGGTGACCTCGAATTATGCATTTGCAGAGAGTTCTAGCTGTAACGTGAGCCAGGCTGAATCAGGAAGTCCCGTAGCTGCCAGATGCAGCATCCATGGAGTGCGTTTCTTTGTGTTCCCACGTGGGTTTATAGGGATTCGTAGAAGCTCAGGGGAGTCAACACGAACGCTCTGAAGCTGAAGTTGAACCTGTGTGTGTGCGGGCACACGTTTGAGTATTTTTATGGGGAGACAGTTAAAATCTTCTATAGTTACTCCAAAGGCTCCACGAATCCACCACTTCCGACCAAAGAAAAGGACTGAGAACCACTGATCTATCCGATAATCTCTATCAGGGAGAAAACATTCTTCTCCTAGAAAGCAGACGTCACATGCTGCAGGAGTCATAATAATGATTTACTAAAAGAGGTAAATCATGGAGGTGGAAAGTGTGTGGCATTCAAGGCAGGGAACAGGCCGCTACCTTATTGAGGGACCTCAGATAAGCTACTTCCCCTCCCGGGGCCTCAGTTTCCTTATGTGTAAACTGAAAGAATAAAGGAGTCGGGCTGTATGGCCAAGACTATGACTTGATCTTTGGCATCCATCTGTCCCTTCTTCTTAAAACTACAACACACATAGCCGGTGTTAGCTAAGCACGTGGCTACCAGGCAAGAGACTACATTTCCCAGCTTCCCCTGCAGGTAGGAATGGCCATGTGACTAGGGTCCAGCCAATAGGATGTGAGAAGCGATGTGCATAACCACTGCACCACCCCCCCCCCCTTGCCCTCTTGTAGGCTGTGTTGCAGACATGGTAGCCTGAGCCAACTTCAGCTTCAGGAGAGGACCACGCCCTAGGAAGTAAGAGAGCAAACAGGAGAAGCCTGGGTTTCTGGTAACCTCATGTAGCCAAATGCCCTGCTGGACTTGGATGGCCTGCCTACTTCTGGACAGTACACTATCATAGTTAAATTAATTGAAGGGTTTCTTTTGGTTCAGCTCATTACGTAACCAATATAGACGGGATGAATGCCAAGGTCATCGTTGTCATTATCATCATCCTCACATCCAGAACAAGCTAGTCACATAACAGGCATCCCACAAACGGAAAGATTCAATGAGCAAATGAACCGGGGAATGGGTTTAACGGGCATGTCAGAAACGCTACAGGATGATTCACGAACCGGATAGAATGTGGATGAGGTCATGTCTAAGTAGTCTTCCAATGCTAGAATTCTGTTACGTTGTTTCTCAGAACTGAGGATCACTCGAGAACACAGCAGTGACTGGCATTGTCTCCGATGAAGGATAGGGAGGGGAGGTTCTGAGAGAGACCAAAGGGACGTCACATACACTCTTCTCCCTCACTGTCTGTCCTGCGCCTTTTCAGTTATTCATTCGTTCACTCAACAAACACCTGTCAGGCACCGGCACGTACCAAAAGGGGCAAGTCCCCATACCAACCCTCACGAAATAAAAGCAGTGTTACTATGACTGAGTACAAGCTGAAACAGGCTGAAACGTGGAGACGTTTTTCAGCTCTGAGTTTTCAGAGCCTCCCCAGAGCTGGTCTCTAGAAAAGAACCGTCTTTATCGTCTCCCACTTTAACATGCCCAGAAGTTCCTGGTTCGCTTTAGGGAAGTTCGCCTCATTCTCAGAATCCTCAAAGTGTGCGGGTCTGGCTCCGCTCCCTCTCTCTGCACTGCTCACCTGTTAGCGGGGAGCCTGGGGTTCTGGCAGGGTCAGGGTTCCAGGCTGGAGTAAGACCCACCTCTAGCTGCTGGGCCACTCATTCATGGTTCCATCATTCAGCCTGAGCAAGTCATTTCCTTTCAGCTTGTTTGCCAAATGGGGATAACTTTTCCTATCTTATAACATCATTGTGAACTTCAAACCAAAACACCCAGGAGAGTCCTGCTACCTCCCAAGGCTCAAGACATACAAATGTTCCTGATTTGGTAAAACAAAAAAACAAAAAACAAAAAACAAAAAAACAAAAAAACAATGAGTATATCCAAGATGAGTAAAAGAGGTCAGCTGTTCTTGATACGACTATTTATGAATAGGCAATGAGAAATGGATTCAAAACAAAGGAGGTTTAGATTTCAAGTTTTGATGACATTTTGATGGGCTTGCCAGGAAAATGGTACAGGCTGAAATACTGATCAATATATTAGTGAAAGTATTTTGATAACACTTGGAAGATAATCTGGAAGCTCACTCAAATGCTTTCGGTTTCCCCATGATTCTAAAAAAAACATGCAAATACTCTGATATAACATGTAAAAAGCAAGTAGCCGTGGCTATTATGTGTGAGATAAGAGGGTGATACAAATATAGGAGCGCAATCCATGTCTCGTCTAAGAACATTACATATGGAAACAAAATGGCTTGCCACTTTTTACACCTTTGGGAACAGCCCTCCCTTTTAATTATAAAACACATTTGTCTGAAATAAAATATATATATATATTACTCTAGTCCGGCAGTTCTCAACAGAGGTGATCTCCCACCAGGGGACATTTGTCTCCATCTGGAGACATTTTTGATTGTCCTGAGTGGGGGGATGCAGTGCTACTGACTTCTAGTGGAGAGGGACCGGTGATGTTGGGCAACACCCTACAAGCGCAGGACAGCCCCCATCACTGGGTGACGCTGCTGTGTCCATCTCAACACCAATTTCATCACAATACATTCACATTCCTGCTAGGGATCTGTAGTGCGCAATTTAAAATGCCCCCCTTGGGGCGCCTGGGTGGCGCAGTCGGTTAAGCGTCCGACTTCAGCCAGGTCACGATCTCGCGGTCCGGGAGTTCGAGCCCCGCGTCAGGCTCTGGGCTGATGGCTCGGAGCCTGGAGCCTGTTTCCGATTCTGTGTCTCCCTCTCTCTCTGCCCCTCCCCCATTCATGCTCTGTCTCTCTCTGTCCCAAAAATAAATAAAAACGTTGAAAAAAAAATTTTTTTAATGCCCCCCTTGCCGTGGTATTGAATGTATAACCGTAAACCAGTATTTCCGTGACCGTCAACAGGAATTTTAGAAGCTTTCGCCTCAAAATGCCAGCTGCAAGCTTCAGTTCCTTCTGTCCTTGAATGAATTGGTGCCGGCAGAACCTGATCCTCCTTGTTCAAGGTCCACCTGATTGCTCATCAAGACGCATCACCATCTTCTAGTCTGGCCCAAACTTGGGGAGTTTATTTTCTGACTTCAGAGACACCTGGACCCAATTCACATAATCAGAGCCGTAAGGGGCCTGCTGTGTGGAGAAGAAGCAGGGTGTTCAGGATGATTCTTACCAGCGTGAGTTGTGGGGGTTATGGCATTTCTTTTTCAGCCAGTATTCATGGGACACCTACACCTTCCAAGCGCTATGCTAAGTGCTGGGCATTCGGTGAGGAATAAAACACACACGGTCCCTTGGCTTCTTGCACCTAGCTGCTTCCAGGTGGCTTTAGCATGCGTTATATTGTAATTACACAAACCTTTGAGATAGGCAGGGAGGGTATTTGTCACAGGTGACAAAGTTACACTTGCAGACAAGCACACTATCAGGATTCTTTGTCACAAAGAACAGAGCGAACCCAAGGTCCCATAAGCATAAAAGGAAAGTATTGAAGGATAGTCATTAGCTTACGTAACTGCTGGGATGCCGAGAGAATTGACCAGGGCACCAAGCAGCCAGGAGCCATGATTGTCACACGCCATTGAACAGGCTACAAACACGAGCCCATTGCGTCCAGGCTCTGGCATTGGAGACGCTGAATAGAAGGTACAACTACTGCCGCCATTTTCTTTCTTCTGAAGTCAACTCTCCTTTGGTTGGTCCTGATTGGTGGGATCTGGTCACATGCCTCCATCCTAGCTGCAAGGGGAGCTGGGAAATGGAATTCTGATTCTCTGCTGGAGACATAAGCAGGATTCATAAAGGGGAAGTTTCCTGCCCCCATTCAAAAGGTCCTGGGCAGCTACCGCTATGACATATGTCGAGTTGCAGGCACATCCACAACGCAGAGCCCCAAATCCTGTGATGATCAAGGCACGGGCCATTAGGGGTTAAGTAGGTAGATGGTTGCGGCAGTGGCCTCCAATTTGTTCATGCTTTTCTGCATTTCCCACCCACACCGACCAAGAATTCCATAGCTAGCAAAATTATCCCTCAAAAGCGAAGGAAGTAGACTTTCTCCGATGAACAAAAACTGAGGGAATTCATCACCAGCAGACCTGCCCTACACAATATGTTAAAAGAAGATCTTCACGGAGAAGGAAAATATTATAGGTCAGAAACCCAGTTCTACATAAAGAAATGAAGAAGGGGCGCCTGGGTGACCCAGTCAGTTGAGCGTCCGACTTCAGCTCAGGTCACGATCTCGCGGTTCATGAGTTCAAGCCCTGGGCTGGGCTCTGTGCTGACAGCTCAGAGCCTGGAGCCTGCTTCCGACTCTGTGCCTCCCTCTCTCTCTCTCTCTCTGCCCCACCGCTGCTTGTGCTCTGTCTTCCTCTGTCTCTCAAAAGTGAATAAACATAATTTTTTTTTTAAAAAAAGAAAGAAATGAAGAAGATTGAAGAAGGAACGAATGATAAAAAAAAAACCCACAAAATCTTTTACTTTCCTTATTCTTCATTGATCTGAAAAGGCACTGTTTGTTGAAAGAAGTAATTAGAACAATGTATAGGCTGATGGCCGCCTGAGAATAATGGAATGGATGATGTATCACAGGTGTGGGAGGGGAAGGAGCCAGGGTCCGGGGGTGCTTTTAGCCCAAGTGCACAAACCCAGTAAATGGCTGCACAGAGTTCAAACCCTGACCACTTTGATCCCAGTTCTATGCCTTTTTCTCTCCATGTGAACCTCGGCTAAGCCTCCAAGACTATTTGGGAACGAACTCCAGCTCTTCCTTTTTGAACCCCATTTCCCAACTCAAAGAAGGGAACCCTTGAGCTTTTCCATCATCATTCATGACAGTGCTGACCTATACGAGCTACATGTCTGTGTGACAGCCCCTGACATGACAGCTCATTTATTGCAAAGCCTTAGAAAGATCTGGGACCATCTGGTAGACCCAGGGCTCTGGACGTTCTGGCTGACACCTTCACTCACCAGTGATCCCAGCCGCCACTGACCAAGTGCTTAATGTGTGCCAGGATCCGAGCTAAGCATTTGACACATATTTCAGCATTCAATCCTCTTAACAGCCTATTTTCACCCCTGTTTTACCAAACAGGAAAGTGAATCCAGAGAGGTTAGGCAATTTGCCTGTTAAAGGTTGAGTTGTGCCCTCTAAAAGATATGTTCAAGTCCTAGGACCTGGAACCTATAAATGTAACCTTATTTGGGAATAGGGTCTTGGCAGTTGTACTGGATTGAGGTCTGATCCAATGACCATTCTTGTAAGAGGGAAATTAAGGGATAGAGACACACAGGGAGAAGTCCGTGTGAAGACAGAGGCAGAGACTGGAGTGATGTATCTACAAGCCAACAAATATCAAAGATTGCCAACGGCCACCAGAAGCTGGGGGAGAAGCACGCAACAGATTCGCCCTCAGAAACCTCCGGAAGGAGCCAACTCTACTGACATTTTAATTTTGGACTCACGTCATCCAGAGCTGCAGGAAAATAAGTTTTTATACCAGGTTGTGGGACTTTTATGGCAGCCACTGGAGACAAATACATCACTCAAGGTCACGCAGCTGGTCGGATACGGAGTCTGAACTTAAACCCAGCCCCTTAGCATGGCCTGGTCCCCTGCCTTGCACAGTAAGAAGTGTTACAGGCAGGAAGGTCTTTAGAGGTGTTCTCCAAACTGGATTTCTGCAGCACAGCTCTCGATGATGGCACTCTGTTGGCCATGACATCAATTTGGTGTTTAAGAAACAGTAAGTCTTAGGCCAGTTCCCCAGGAAACAATCCTGAAAAGAGGACGTGAATGTAGTGTTTTATTGGGGAGGTGACCCCAGAAAACCCTCACAGGGGAATAAGGGAGTGAACCAAGGAAAAGAAGGTGTCCAGGTGCGAACACTCAGATATCACCCCCTTGGTGAGGCCCTGTCAGATTGACCTGGACAGAGTAAGTCCTTGTCTCCAATTCATGGCTTCCCCCCAGACCGTGCTCACCTCCATATTACAGAATTTATCATGCTGTCTAGAATGTGCAGCCTTACACACTTGCCCCCTGCACCACTAGCCTAAGTTCTTGAAGAGCATTTGCTTCTTCAATTCTTGAGACGGTAGATAAGATGGGTGGGGGGGGGTTGATGATGGACAGACCGTTATACCAAGTAGATCCTAAAGGTTGTGTACCTAGGTTTTGGACAAGTTCCACAAAGCTACGTGGTGTGGGTGAAGGAACAGACCTTATTGGAGAAAGAGAAACTTACAAAGCCAAGGTCAGCCCGGAGAGGTGACATCCTCAGAGAGGTGTGCTGAGCCAGGGTCCTCTACTGGGCAGCTGGACCGCGTCTCCCCTCCAACGGAAGGACCCTGACCTCCATGGCTCTTTTGTGCGCAAGACAAGGAAAACGGCAACTCCTCCACGGTGGGGATAATGTATTTGACCCTTTCTCACGTTCTGGGCTATGCCAGGCTTTGCGTGGGGTCCTAAGCGGCCGTCACACCTTGGCACATGGTGAGCCATCGAGATACTTTGTGTATTTGTGCAGTCATCCACTGTATATTCTTCAAGGTCTTGCTACAGGCTGTTCAAGGGGGGGAAGAAAGCAGAACAAAATCTTCCTTCTTAGAGTTTACACTCTAAAGGCGAGGGTAGAAAATAGCCTTTTTTGTTTGTTTATTTTTGACAAACCAATCACGCTTATCACCCAGTTAAGCTGAAATAGACTGATCTAGGGATACAGTAACTACCCTCCATCAGAATCTAGCAAAAAAGAAGGCATCCCCTTCGGCCAAGACAAGAGGGGTTCCTGCGCTGCCCCCCCCCCTTCAGAGGGCCTGCAAATCACAGACACACTCTCGGCATGTTAAGGAACTTGCGGGGGCCTCGGTCACTCGGGATCTGACACAGCATGCCGCAGTCCTAAACACGCAGCAGGAACCTGGAAACGCTTCTGGGCATCTCCAGCGTCGTCTCCTAAACGCAGAGTGTGGCTGCACCCAAATGCTTCCAAGATTTGTGAGAGGCAGAGACCGCTTTGAAATGTAAGGAGGATTGGAGCAGCCCAAGGATTTTGTCTCAAGAAAAGATAAATTAGTTTAACGTGCGGACTCTCTGCTCTGGAGGGCACAACAAGATTCCTGTACAACAAAGCAGTGTTTTCCTTCAGTGCGGGGTAACTTTTCCTTGTTTCCTTTTGGTTCCAAGAAGCAGACCCAGAAGCACTCATGCATCGGCCAGGACCGAGCCACAACTGGCCGGATGGTTCAGGAACATTTTGCATTATTAAAATTCATCTTACGCTTATATCTGGGTATGTGTAAGTGTAGGTATAATTTGTTTGAAGGGTGCTCCAGATTCCTTTTTTTATTTTTTTTATTAACTTTTTTTTTTTTTTTGAGACAGAGAGAGACAGAGCATGAACGGGGGAGGGTCAGAGAGAGGGAGACACAGAATCTGAAACAGGATCCAGGCTCCGAGCTGTCAGCACAGAGCCCGACGCGGGGCTCGAACTCACGGACTGCGAGATCGTGACCTGAGCCGAAGTCGGCCGCTCAACCGACTGAGCCACCCAGGCGCCCCTGATCCAGATTCTTTATGTTGGCAACTAGATGGGCATTGAACGCTTGAATCACTACCTACTGAAAAGTTTCGTTTTATAAACGTATTCAGTGAGATTTCGTTACATTTTCAAAGTAATGAATCAATTTTGATTGACAAAATTTTTACTTAAAATTTTTATTCTTGGGGCGCCTGGGTGGCTCTGTAGGTTAAGCGTTCAACTCTTGATTCAGCGCAGGTCATGATTTCACGGTTCATGAGCTCGAGCCCCACGTCGAGCTCTGTGTTAATGGTGCAGAGCCTGCTTGGGATTCTCTCTCTTCCCCTCTGCCTGCCCCTCCCCTGCTCATGTGCTCTCTCTCTCTCTCTTAAATAAACATTTAAAAAATAATTTAAAAAAATAAAATAAAAATTTTATTCTTTCATTTAATGGACTTTCTGCCTTTCAATTTTAATAGACAATTTTGAGAATTATAGGAGAAAAGTAAAACTTTGAAAACATTCATGGAGAGTAATTTTTTAAAAATTTTACAAGGGCACCTGGGTGGCTCAGTCGGTTAAGCATCTGACTGCGGCTCAGGTCATGATCTCACGGTTGGTGGGTTCAAGCCCTGCCTTGGGCTCTGTGCTGACAGCTCAGAGCCTTGAGCCCACTTCAGATTCTGTGTCTCTCCCCCCTTCCACTCCCCCACTTGTGCTCTGTCTTGTTCTGTCTCTCAAAAATAAATAAATGTTAAAAAAATAAAAGAAATAAATAAATCATAAAAAATTACAATTACATGAATTTGTGTTTCTCACGCAAATACGTGGTAATTTTGTACACTTTGAATACAAATATTTTCAAAGATCCTTAGCTCAGTGAATATGAGTCCAAGTATCTGCTGGGAATGGCCAGCCCCTCTGCCCTGACTGGGGGGCTATAGGGAAGGTTGCTGAGAAGAATGATCACTGTTGGCCCATGAACTGGCCCGGGACACTCAGAGGCTTGTCACCCCCTCCCCTGTCCTTGAAATGTGGGTTCCTCTTGCTTTCCCTGCTCTGTTCCCAGAGGCTACTCCAACGATAAAGCTTTGACATAGTGATGCTGTGTTGAGAATACCTGCACGGTATATGTGACTGAACCTAGTTAAATAAACTTAAGATTTGATGGGTGGGTGCAGGGGTCCATTTGTCTCGCTGCTGCCCAAGACAAGCATCATATGGAAGTTCCCCGGCTTATTCAAACGGCCGCCTACTGGGGCACCTAGGTGGCTCAGTCACTTAAGTGTCTGACTCTTGATTTTGGCTCAGGTCATGATCTCATGGTTTGTGGGTTCGAGCCCTGTGTCAGGCTCTAGGTTGACAGCATGGAACCTGCTTGGGATTCTCTCTCTCTCTCTCTCTCTCTCTGCCCCTCCCCTGCTCATGTTCTCCCTCTCCCTCTCTCTCTCTCTCTCCAAGTAAATAAGTAAACATTAAAAAACAAAATCCTGCCACCTAAAACAAAACCTGGAGTGGCCCGCCTCTTCCATCTGTCCCCGCCCTCCATGTTTCAGATCACACGCGGGAAATTCCCAAGAGGATTGCAAGCCACCAGGGACCCCTACCCACCCCCCAAGGCCCAGCTCAGCCATCTGGAAATGCCCCCATTCTACTCCCCTACCCTGACAACGTGTAGACTTCCTCCTCTACCTGCCTGCAGCCGTGGGGACACCCCACAGTCAGGCCCAATGCACACAGGGAGCCTTGTCCCCTCTCCCTCCTGTCTGCCTGGCATGCTCTCACTGCTCTGGTCCCTACAAGGAACTGAGAACATTAGCCACCATTTTCCCATTCACTGAGCAAGCATCGCATGCTGAG
Source organism: Felis catus (assembly GCF_018350175.1). Lineage (NCBI taxonomy): Eukaryota > Metazoa > Chordata > Mammalia > Carnivora > Felidae > Felis > Felis catus. The sequence continues at coordinate 199,372,655 of NC_058371.1, read as the reverse complement.
CATCATAAGAAGCTCGTTATGAACATTCACGTGATTGTTGTAACCGTCCTGTAAAAAGACTGCTTTCCCACCTTTAAGGTGTGAACAGCGCGACTCAGGAACCGGCTCACCCGCCACTTCTCCGGTGAACAAGGGTGGTGACCCACCATGAAGTGGCCCCTGCCAGCTCCTGTAAATCAGATCAAGAGGGAAAGGCGTGTGGGGCTCGCAATCTGCTTGTGACACGAGGAGCTTTGCTCTGAAATCCCCGAGCTGGCGAGTGATGGAGACGAGGCCGTCGGGGTCCCGACCCCCCACCCTGTGCTCAGCCACGTGCTCAGGTCTCTCCCCGGGGGCATGTGTAAAGGGAAGCAGAAGTTTTGAGAGGTCTGTGGAGGTGCTCCTGGGACTCTATAACCGAATTCATGTCTAACCACAAAGGTGTGCGTTTAGCGTCAGTGGAAGGGGGCCACTCTGCTGACCAGTGGGAAGAAAACTGACTCCAGCAGACAAAAAAGTTGACTATGCCCTGTGTTTCCGAGCTTAATGTTAAGACTCCCGTGATGAGGCTGCAAAATGCGTCTAGAACCAGAGTCGGAGGATGGGGCCTGGGAGGAGAACCCAGGAGTCCCCTCTGGCGTCAGGTCAAGGGCAGCGGCCAACTCAAGAACCGGCTGAAGCAGTATGAGCCTAGGAGGACAGCTTTGCGTGTGTTTGAAGGATGGTTCGAGCAGGAAAATGTGAAGATCCCCCGGGAGAACACCTGACACGACACCAAGTTGTTTTTCGGGGTGAGGATCAAGTTTTAGCAAGCGTCAGGGGAAACCAGGGCGACGTGGGTAGCGAAAACGAGAAAGCTGTGTGGGGAAGCCCCGTAGGGGCGTGGTGCTTCCGAAGGCTATTGGTAAAGCCTGTTCTGTTACTCATTCTTCTTTGGCAGGGAGGGAGCACCTGGGCCATTCCTGGGGTGGATCCCTGTGTTGGGTGCTCAGAACCCAGCTGGAAGCAGCGTAGGTGTGCTGGTACAGAATTGTAAACAAGAAAAGGTCCGTGACTCGCACTAGGACAGGGAAGTGCCCGAATCTAGGGGAGAACACAGCAGGTGGCTCGTCCTATTTAAGGTCAGAAAATGCCTTGTCAGGAAAAGGAGGATCCAGATGCCCAGGAGTCTGAGTCTGGTTGCCGGGAACGGCTTTCCAGGCACAGGAACAGCATGTCAGAAGCCCAGGTGTCAGAGGGAAAATGATACCTTTGAGAGGTGTGTTTTATACACTTTTGATACCCATGTATAAGAGAATAGTATAATGGGGCACCTGAGTGGCTCGGTCGGTTGACCATTCGACTTTTGCTCAGGTCATGATCTCACGGTTCGTGGGTTCGAGCCCCACATCGGGCTCTGCGCTGACAGCTCAGAGCCCGGAGCCTGCTTCGGATTCTGTGTCTCCCTCTCTCTCTGCCCCTCCCTCGCTCACACTTTGTCTCTGTCTCTCTCTCAAAAAAATAAATAAACATTAAAAAATCTTTTTTAAATAAGAGGATATTATTATAGTGCCCTCCGTAAGACTAATAATTTCCATACATTTTCTGGCTCCTCTCTCAAAACACCAATTCCAGGGGCACCTAGGTGGCTCAGTCCGTTAAGGGTCCGACTCTTGATTTTGGCTCAGGTCATGATCTTGCTGTGTGTGGGTTCGAGCCCCGCATCGGGCTCTGCACTGTCAGCACGGAGCCTGCTTGGGATTCTCTCTCTCCCTCTCCCTCTGCCCCTCCCTCGCTCTCTCCCTCTCTTTCTTTCATAAATAAATGTAAAAAAAAAAAAAAAAAAAAAAAGACCAACTCTGTAGTTGTAAGAGGCATGGTTGCTATGGAACAATTACCTACTGAACGAATGAATTAGCAACAAACAAGAGTCTGACGCCCCAGCAAGATGAAATGCAATTAGGAAAAGCAACGTAAACAGTGTGAGATCTCCGTGACCGGTCTGGAAACATACTCCTCAATCTGCCTTTTTTTGCCTTTTCCCGTCTTTGTTCCGAAACGTCTCGATGGTACAATTTTATAGCGTGCTTAGGGCCCTGCCTCTCCTGTGCCACAGTGACTTTTTCTCAATTCACAAAACACCCCGTACCTTTTAGACACCAGTGATGCGTAGACACCACGTGCAAATGAAGATAGTGCATAGACCACCCATAAAGAGCATCCGCTCTGGGATTCGGAAGGCCCGGGTTTTGTCAGCAGCTCACGGGTCGCCACCAGCGCGACTTTGAGCCTCAGAGCTCTGACTGTCCACGGGGATGGGGTGCTCAGCTCTCAGGCGGGCTGTGGAGGGAGAAAGTCCCGGAGAAGCATCCAAAAGCCTCACACACAGAGTCTGCCCTCTTCCTTCCCTCGCGCTGTGCCCTGAGCAAGCCCCGCTCGCGGAGACGAGGGCCTCATCGTGAAGGAAAAAGGGAACTATTCAAGAGAAAGAGGAAAAGGAGGCGGGCATCCTTGACACGGCTCACCGGTGGGCTCGCCGTGCCAGCAGCCAGGAGGCTCAGCCAGTTTCTGAAATGGTTTCGAAGGGGCTGGAACGCTTTCCGCCCCAGAGCTGACTTACGCTCACTCGCTTCCTGCCTGGGCCGTGTTGGCTGCGAGGCTTCCTGGAGGGAGACAGGCCAAAGCACTCAGAGAGCTTCCCGAGGGAGGAAGCCTGACTCCACAGAAGCTGGAGGCCCCGGGAACTGGAAGGCAGAGGGGGTGCGGGGGGGCCCAGGCCCGGCTGGTGATGCAGGCTCCTGCTGGCGATGGGGACGCGGGACTCCAAGTGGCCTGCCACGTCGGGGCAGGGGCGGGGAGTGTGTGCGCAATAAAGGGCATCGTGTATTCCTTCAGCGCCCCCGTATGCCTGGTCCTCCACTAGGCCCACATCCTTGGCCGCTTCCTGGGGTGGAGAGGGGTCCCAGCTGTATGCGTGTATTGCATGCACACCGTGTTTCTGGAGCTGAAAGTCCCATAAATTATAACCGTGGCCAACCCACACTGCTTACTCTACGGCGGGCTAAGGGCTTGGCATAGTTGACCATTTAATCCTCTCTTAGCCCTGGAGGCCACCAGCGTTGTCCACAGGCAAGGAAACAGAGAGGTCGAGTCAGGTAGCCAGAGAGTAAAAGCCACGCGGGGCACGGAGCCCCCTCTGCGAGCCAGAAACGCGCCGGGCCCCCCAGTTCTGGCGTGTGAGCCCGGAGTCGGGCCCTCCGGTTTGCGTTCAAACCTCCAAATCAAGCGGGGCCTCTCAGAGAAACGCCGAGTGGTGGGTACCAGGAGCTGGGGCGGGGGGGGGGAGGGCCCCCTGGGGGCTCAGAGTTTGAGTCTGGGCAGCTGGGAAAGTAAGTTCTGGAGGTGGATGGCCACACCACGGTGACAAACTGCCTAATACCCCTGACCCGCTCGCTTCAAAACGGTTAAAAGGGTAAAAAAGTTACCTGAGGTAGATTTTACCACGATAGAAAAAGTTTTTTTTTCACAGGTACGGGGGAATCTAGCGTAGCTCTAGAAATGTTCGCTGCATTGCACAGGCAATGGGTCCTCCTTCATTATAAAAGGAACCGTTAGCGATGGAAACTGAGGTATAGATTTTCCGTAGACCAGGAGCCCTCAATATAACCAGTTCCCTGTCTAGCTGAGTCAGTTCTGTTCATTTGTTGGGGGGGGGGGGAATGTATTAAGTGAAGCATTCAGGGTCCTATGGACAAAACCACAGGGGAAATCCGGGCCTCTGAAGGTAACACAACGTGCTCTCATACAATGTGCTGTCCTTTAGCAGCAGGGAATTTTCCAAGTGCTCTAGAGACAGCGTCTGGGGAGGGAGAGGACTCTTGAGGGAGCGTCCCCCATTGTGCCTGAATCCTCACGTCCGCCTCTGTGTGGGGGCTGAGGACACTGACAGCCAGGGGGGTCAAGTGCCTTGCAAGGCAGGGGACAGGAGCCTTATGGCCCGGGGCAGAGAGGCCCCTGGTAAGCAGTGAATCACCTCATTTGGAATGGAGAAAAATCCCAAACGTCACCTTAAATGAAGTCACCCCTCATTTCTCGAGGAAATCGAGGTTCCAAGATAGGGTGGGGGGCTGCCCCATGTCACACAGCTTGTTGGCATCTCAGTAAACAATCTTCTTCCTTCTTGCCTTTTCTCTGCCCCTCAACAAATATTTACCAAGGCCCTTCTCTCGGGCGGTGGTGTAGGAAGGTGTGTAGGAACACGGATTCGAACCCGCCTGCGGACCACACGATTCATTCATTATGTGACCTTGGGCAAGTTGCTTAACCTCTCGCCTGCCAGTGTCTCATCCGTAACATGGGGATGTGACGATTCCAGAACTGGCCTCGCAGGATTTTTACGAGGATCGCCGTGGTGTCACGACGCCCTAACACAGGCACCGGGCGTTCAGCAAGCTCTGTAGCTGTCTGCTGTTGGTCGCTCCCGGGTCCCCACCGCAGGCACCATGGGACGTGGGAGCCGACGGAAGAGTTGCATCAGCTTCGCGGTTTTGCCGAGGGTCACCCTCACATCTCCAAGCCTCCTGTCCGGGCCTGGGCTCCGCCTGGGGAATACAGACAGAACCAGCTCCACTCGGGCCACCAGGAAGCCCGCGTCTGGCAAAGACGTTGACAGAAAAAGCATCGTAAGGCAGCCAGCAGGGGGGAATATTACACATGTGTTACTAAGTGAAAAGTTATAACACCCTATGAATTACCTTCAACAATAGTGTCCTGCTCAGTGTCTTTGCTTCCCGTTGCTGGGCAATAAATTCCCACAAAGTCGAAGGCTTAAAACAACACCCGTATTTATTAGCTCCCGGCTCAGGAGGACAGAGACGTCTGGGTGGAATCTGCTGGGATCTCTTCACTGGGTCTCGCAGACAGGGACTCACATCTGGGGCCTCTGGGGAAGAAGCTGTCCCCAGGCTCATTCGGGTTATCGCCAGAACCCAAGTCCCTGTGGCTGTAGGTCTGAGCTTCCTGTTTGTTGTCTTTCACCCACGGCTGCCATCTGCTCCTAACGGCCACCACGTTCCTTTTCTGCCTTCAAACCAGCAATGCCAGATCCAATCCTTCTTACGCTTGGAACCTCTCTGACCTCCCCTTCGGCCACCAACCAGAGGACACTCCCTGCCTTCAGCGGGTTCATGTGATTAGATCGGTCCTGCCTGGGTAATCTTCCTTTTGATGAGCTCACAGTCTACTGGTTAGTCCCCTCCAGGACACCGACAAGACCTGTTTGGCCCTGTAACTCACCTAGCCACGGGAGTGACGCCTGGTCCTATGCCCAGGCTCTGCCCAGGCTCCAAGGGAGGGGGTCCCTAGGTGTCGCCGGGTTTCATCGTAGGATTCTGCCCACCCACCGCGGTCGGGCTGGGCCAGGTCTTGTGTGGTAACAAGCAAGCATTAGTCCACACCACGGTGGGCTGGGCTGCCGCCCTGGGTCCTCTCCACCTCGGGGTGAGCCTGAGAGAACAGCCACCGTCCATCTATGACTCGGGCGGTCCCACAGCAGAGAGGAAGAGTGTCACCCAGCATGGACCGGCTCCTAAAGCTCCTGCCCAGAAGTAAAGCCCATCGCGTCCTCTTCTGTGCCAACGCACGCAATAACTCACACGGCCACGCGCAACTTGAAGGGGGCAGGACGCTCAGTCCCAGCGTGGGTCTGGGAGAGAGGAGCCTGGACGGACTTGGCGGCCAGCACCCGTGACAGCCGTGAGTAGCGAGTCACGGAGAGAGAGCAATGGTCGTGAGCATCGGCGCCGTGCTGGGCACTCGGGTCGGGACTGTGTTAGCCAGAACGCTTCCATCTGCGAGACAGAGAGGAAGCCTCACTGAAGCCAGAGCTAGCAAAACCCGATACTTGGTCCGTAGCCGAAAATGAGCCCGGGCAGCTCACGGAGTCCACCCAGGAATCGCAGGACTCTGCCTCTGGAACCGGATCAGGGATGGAGCTCCGTCCAGGCTTTTCCTCCGTCCACCTGCCCGCTCTGCTCATGCACATTCTAGCCACACCTGCCCCTCCGGTGGAGACCCCGGCCCCAGGGCGGGAGACACAGCTGCCGCGGCCACAGTGGAAACTTCGGTGGGATGAGAGAGAGGCTCTCTCCCCGTCCCCGCCCATCGACCCCAGGGAAGCACGTGGGTCCCGTGCCCATCACCCGTGCCCATCACCAGCGCCAGAGCGGCGAGGTAGGAGCTGGCCCAAGACGCAGAGAAAGAGCAAGGTCTATCTAAGCAGCAAAGAAAGGAAAGATAAAGAAAAAGAACAGCCCGGCCCCCACAGCCACCCCAGCTGCTTCATGTTTATTTAATCTTCACGGAAACTCGGCAGTAAATGTTATAAATCCCACGCGTCAGAGGCAGACGAGGGATGACAAGATTTGCACACATAATGCCATTTGTTCACATCATTGCAGAAGTGAGACTGAAAGTCCGTATTACTCCAAAGCCTCTGCTCTTTCTGCTAAGCCAACCGGGACTCTCCTTAAAAGACTCCTTCTGAGTCCCTGCTGCGTAAACAGGCCCGGGGAAAACATTTGGGAGAACTTGTCCGGTACACTGGATCCCATTAAAATTTGATTCTATGTCTTGGAGGCTTATAGAGGGGTCTGTTGTCTAAAACATGGGATTCTTTTTATACTCACTGCCCAAAAGCCAAGCCCTGCCTTAGTGTTTGTCTTCATTCCTTCACTCGGGACCATGCGGGCCAACTTTCCTCTCGGGTTTGCCAAGATCACCAGTAACACGCTCAAAAACACATCACCTAAACAGGGGGACAAGTGTTGCTTTTAATCAGAGGAAAACTGACATCAACAGGAACGCTGGGGGTAACGTTCTGGCTAGTCGTTCAACCTACCCCCACCTCAAATACCTCCTGGCTGTCACTGCCGGGTCAGGGCAGCACGGGCGTCCCCGGATCCTGGCTTCTGACCTCAGAACGCAGGCAGGCAGCGCGGAGACCCAGAGGTGGCCCCTTGGCCAGAGAAGTGGCCTCCAACGCTAGCCTCTGAAGTTAGCATCTCAGACTCTGTTTTCTGAAGAAGCTGTCCCTGGGCACTTCCTTTTGGACGCGAGGCAACGGGGATGTGAGAACGGCCACGGCCATTTCAACCTTGGCTGCCGTCGCAGACACAGGACAGGAACATAGGGAACATTCGGGAAAGGTGCGATTCTGCATCGGAGCCAAGTAACAAGGGGGCAGGAAAACAGCGAGTTGGCTCAGGAATCTCCCATCAGCCCTGGGGCCAGGAACAAAGAGCATTCCCCTGGCTATTACCTGCGTCACTTATCGGAATCTGCCAGTCTGAACAGCGAGAAGGAAAAGGTTACATCCTTTTTATCTAGAAGTGCTAAAAAAGGAGCCCCAGGCTATCAAGGTGCTAGGTCACAAGACAAGCAAGGGCAGGGTCGGCTACCAGCTCCAGCCTTTCTTTAGTAGTCAGGGGCAGACGTTACATCTCTGGACAGGGATGACGTACCATGTGTCCTGCACTCTATTGGCAGCCACTTTGTGACCACACGGGGGCCTGACTTCAGGATGGAGCAGACGACATGCGTGTCAGGAAAGGTTTAACCAAAGAGACAGAAGAAAGACATAGTAAGGGGTTCACTATAAAGAGTTGGCTGACACACTTGTGGAGGCCAGACAAGAAAGTCCAAAAGGAGTAGGGCAGGCCATCAGGAAAGGCAAAGAGGAACTCACAGGATGGGCTGAGGCTGCTCCACAGGCAGAAATTGTTCTTCTTCAGGAAAGTTCTTCTTCATTTTCCATTCTACTCTTGATATCATTCAACTGATTGAATCAGGGCCACCCAGAATATCTCGGGCGATGTCCCTTCCTTAAAGCCGACTGATTATGGACTTTAATCACATCCACGTATATCTTCACGGAGACACCTGGTTTTGTGTTTGACTGAATAACTGCGAACAGTAGCCTCAAGAAGCTGACCCATCAGAAGGCCATCATAGCGTGGAATAGGGAGGCAGGAAAAGACGATTTCTTAATGACATCATGGAGTCCCTAGATCAAACCATTCCTGAGCTCCATGCTACCATCGCACTTTCCAGGTACACTTTCCAGAAATTTAGCCTTTGGCTTCTCAAGCTGTGTCTTCTGTCACGTGCCACCTACAGTCCTAACTGACCCAAGAGGGACCCAAAATAAGGAGGTGACAGCCTCATTTTGATCAAACTTCTCAAGAAGGGCTGCTCCAGTCTGCGTATGAAACCCAGTGACACACACCAGGGTGAATAAAGGGGTGGTCGTCTCCACTTGGAGGAAGATGTTTACCGGACACGTGCTCCGTGTTGGCCCCAGGCCCCCTGCTGTGGACATAAAGACACAGTGGACACTTGCTCTGCCCATGGGGGATGGGTAAGCAGACAAGACAGCAGCCAGAGTGGACAGTGACGTGGCAGAGCAGGGGAGGGTGATGGGTCTGGGGGAGATGGTCGGGCAGAGGGGACCCAGTCCAGCCTCTGTGGGTCAAGGCAGGCTTCCTGGAGAAAGCGGCACTTCAGCTGTGAATGGAAGGGTGAGAAGTAGCAAACCCGGGACACTAGGTGAGGGAACGGTCTTCCAAGAAGAGGGAACAGCATATTTGAAAGTTAAAGGCCACTTGGGTATGGTGACTACAGACCCTTGCGACTACTAATGCTGTGTGGTTTGGAGTAAGTCACTCGGCTTCTCTGGGCCTCGGTGCCCTCAAATGACGACGGTAAAATACATACACTGACATTTGCCCTGGCCTCAGAGCAAGGCAGCACTTCCAGAGTGAGTTATCATCACCGCCACCAGGAAGAGACTGGAGAGGAGGCCGGAGACCTCAGACGGTCTTCCAGGCCTCGGGGAACCAGGGGAGCCCTTGAAACGGGCTGGCGAGAGAGGATTTCTGCTCCAGGCAGAAAGATGTTAATCATGATGCGATTGTGGGAAAAGATCCGGAAGCCACTTCCGCGGGAGACGTTTGCTCTGAAAGAGAGCCGACTCTGTCTGGAGGGGCAAGGATGGGTGCTTGAGCACAGACTGAAGAACAGGGGTGGCCTTAGGATCGGGACAGGGCTGTTCTGCGGAAGAAGGGAAAGCAGTTTTAAGCCAAAGACGGGAGCACAGGGGAGTCGTCACAACTCACCTTCACCTTGGGGAAAGTCTGCATCAGCCAGAGCTGCCCCGAGCCTGGAGAGTGGCCCCAGCAGGCAATGAGTTCCCCATCCAGGGAGGTATGCAAGCAGGCTCTGGAGGCGCGCTTGACAGGAAGGGGGCGAAGGTGAGCTCAGCATCTGGAGCTCAGGGTGCAGGAGAAGCTTCTGATCTGCCCGAGGGGCCCCATCCACAACCGCTCGCTCACCGCGTCCCGAGTGAGACAAGGCCGGATCTCCTAGCGACATGTTTATCTGGACTTCAAACGCACTGACGACTCCTGTTTTCCAATACACCATCCTCTCCATCTGAATGGTCCAAGGACTTGTTTGGGTGTCTGGGCTTGTTTTTCTTCCCTGCTCTGAATCTGAAGCTCATTCGATGGACCCATCCAGAAGCCCTGGGGCCTTTCAAAGCAGGCCTGGCGTCCCTGGCTGGGCCCGCTGGTCTGCCAGGGAGGCCCACGCCGTAGGCACTCCATGTGGGGAGTGAGGGACTCCTTCATCCAGAAGAAAACCACCTCTCTGTTTGCTGCCCGCTCAGCTCCAAACCCACACAGTCCCGTCCTGTCCGGGAGGGTGCCCCAGAGACTGTCCCCAGGTCACTTCGATAAAAGTGTTGAGAGAATCCACTCTCACTTGCAAAACAGGAAGGCGTGGCTGTGATCCCAGCCCAGGGCTTTCACGCCGGAAAGCTAGATAAACAAGACCTCGGGCCTGGAAGGGACGGGGGTGGCGCTACTCTGTGTGTGGACGGGGGATGCATGATACCGGGTTAGGATGGGATTTCTCGGGGCGGATGCTGCAGGGAGAGGCGGGGGCGGGACACCACACTCCTCTGTACCCTCCCTTGCAGCCGGAGAGCCCTGGGAGACCTACAGACACAGGCCCGGGTTCCTCATGAGCCTTGTGACCTCAACTGGTTTCATGTCCCCCGAGACCTCTGTTTCTTCGTCGGGGAAATGGGAATGGCCCCACCCACTTGAGGGACTTTCCGCGGGGCTCATGGCACTCGTGACAACAGCCGGGATAGCTGTCACAGAAACGGTGTGCAGTGACGCTCGGTGTCGAGTAGGTACCTTCCTCTCTGTGACTACTCCTCTCCTTGCCTGTTCTCTGGTCCCCCTTGGGCAGCCCAAGGGCCCCAAGTGCATCCCTGACCGTGAGGATCTTGCTTCTCGCAGGAGGACAGGGCACAAAGCCCCGCCTCGACCCATTTGCTTCCAGCTTTGCCACCTCGGGCCAGTTGCTGGAATCCTCTGAGCCTCAGTTTTCCCACCTGGAACATGGGACTGTTTTCGGCGCCCGCGCCCCCACAGGGACACTCGTGTGCGTAGAGACAGTGACATTAGCTCAGCCGGTGACACTAGGTCTGTGTCCTTTATTCCTCACCGTGGGCCTCTGAGCTAGGCGCTCCTGTCATCCTCATTTCACAGACAACCAGAGGGAGGCACGAGCCAAAACACCTGCCCAAGGGCGTCACCGGAAGTGGGCCCCTCTCTGAGGGGAGAGCTCATCCTTAACTGGGTCTCCGTACAGGAGCGTCGCCCGTAGAGCCTTGTCACTAAAGGAGCCCCTGCACATTCGGAGAAACCACGCTTCCCGAGGGTCTGCTCTGTGCCGAGGCCTGGGCCAGGGGCTTGAAGTGCTCCCGGCTTGGGGGTGCTCACACATCCCCCCAACCACAGGCACGGGAAGAGCCCGTCTTGCAGACGCAGAGGCGCAGCCACTCCAAGGGTAAGCGACCCCCTAGGCTTCCTCTGGGCGGTCAGCGGTGGGTGGACACGTCGACACCGGGCTGCCTGACCCCAAGCCCCTGCATCACTGGTGCTCAATCCCTCACCTCCGGCCCCTCTCCCTCCCCCGGCTCTGCTCTGGTTTAACAACAGGGTCCCCACCCCAACTGCGGAGGAGCCCGAAGGCCCACCCCTCACCCCGAGCGAAACTCCGTCCTTGTCTTCCTGTGCTCCCCCACCCCCTCACCAACCGGCCCTGCCTTTTCAGGAGCGCCCCTGCCAGCAGAGAAGGTGTGGGAGAGGAAGGGCCCCCCCACCCCCATCCTTTCCAGGTGTCCCCAGGCGGGCCGCTCCTCTCACAAGGCGGTGGGGGGTGGGGGGGGGCTTCAGGTCTGAAAGGATCCAGTGTCCAGGGCCAGGTGGGCGTGCTCCGTGGCCTTGGCGGGGGCCCACAGGAAGCGGAGGAGGTGTGGAGGACCACCCCCAAGCCGCCGCTTAAAGGGGCGCCTGCCGGCCACAGGGACGCAGGGAGGCTGCCTTAGCACCATGACGCCCGGGCTGCTCCCACTGCTGCTGCTGCTTCTGGCCGGACCCCCCGCGGCACAGCCCGCTCCCCCGACCTGCTACTCCAGGATGCTGAGCCTGAGCCGGGAGGTCACTGGGGACGCCCAGCGCCTGCAGGCCATGGAGCCCTCGGTGAGTCCCCACCTGCCCTCCGCCCCGCCAGGAGGCTCCGTGCAGACCCGGTCTCCCAAAACGTGCCTTTGGGCCAGGAAAACACACACACACACACACACACACACACACACACGCCCTTTTTTTTTCTTTTCTGGTCAATGTTTATCTCAAGGGTTTGCATTTTATTCCCATCCTACTAAGTAAGAGAACAATGGTTTGCATCTCTTGTGTTTTGACTAGAAGGGAAATCTATCCGAGACCTCACAAGGTCTTTGTCTGTAAGCTGCCAGCAACAATGAGAGGATCTGTTGTAAAATGAAATAAAAGCTCCCCAAGGAGCCTAGAGCTCTGGAGTTGAGGAGGAACACAGAACTAAGCTCTTTGCCCTCACTGAGCCCGGAGATGGTGAGCGTGGGCTGAGGGGGTGACCCCCAGAACGGGTCCCTGCTGCAGGACCCTGGGCAAAGCGCTCGGCCCCTGAATCTCAGTGTGCTGGGCTGTGGAGGGGAGGGGGGCGGGTGGTAGAGAGCCTGCCACCCTCTTCGGGCGATGCGAGGGTAAAGGCGTGAATGAGACAGGCTTGCGCAGTGCGCGGGGCGGGGGTCGCCCCGGGAACGTTAGTGCTGTTATCACTGCTGTTTCAACAGGCAGACCCAGGGCACGGTGGGGGCAGGAGGTTCCAGAAGAGCTGCCCAGAGCTAGAACCCGGGCCCCCTGACCGCTTGTCCGGTAGAGAAACAAATGAAACCTCATTAAGAGCTTTGAAAAAATATAAAGTGTCTCTTCACCCAGCGTAAACACTTCAAACAAAATGTAATGTTTCTCAGATGTGGGATTATGATACCCTGACACCTTTTTTATTTTATTTTATTTTATTTTATTTTATTTTATTTTATTTTAAAACTTAAATAATGTGTATTTTTTCCCTAATTATAAAAGGCATATATAGTAGATCCCCCCTCATCCGTGGATTTGCTTTGCGGGGTTTCAGTTACCTGCGGTCAACCGCGGTCAGCCGCGGCCCCAGAGCAGACGATCCCCCTTCTGACGTATGGTCAGAGGGTCAGTCTATTCTAGTATGTTGCTATCATTGTTCTTTCATTAGTAGTAACTGTTAATCTCTCACTGAGCCTAATTTATAAATTAAACTTTATCTGGGCTCGTACGTATGTATTGGAAAAAAAATATGATCTATAGGGTTCAGTACTATTTACGGTTTTGTGCACCCACAGGGGTCTTGGCATATAGCTCCCACATATAAGTGGGGCGGGGGGGGGAATACTGTGCTTTATAGAACAGTTGGAAAAAGCACAAAGGACAGAGAAGAAAATAAATATCACTTGCCATTCTACCACTAGCAGTAACAACTGCCATAACATTCTCGTGGATAGTATTACAGCTTTCTGACCATGCATAGGTAATCAAACCCATGCGTGTGTGTGTGTGTGTGTGTGTGTGTGTGTGTGTGTGTAAAATCAGATCAAGGAAGGTGTGTATGGGGTTGTATGGCTGTTGGGAGGGTGGCAGGGAGCCTTCTGTGACCAGCCGATGTTGTGTGCCCGTGGGCATCATGGTAACCCGTATCCCTTCCCGCAGGAGGCGTGTGTGAGGTACCTGCCCAGGCTACGCCTGGATATACACGTAAGAGGGTCTTCCTGCCTGGGGGAGGCATGGGGTGGGGAGAGAGCCGTGCAGAAGGGCGCAGGGGCGCGCAACTCCTGTCCCTCTGGCTGCTGACTCCTCCGTGACCCTACCCCTGCTGTCCGTTCCCAGAACTACTGCGTGCTGGCCAAGCTGCGGGACTTTGTGGCTTCGCCCCAGTGCTGGAAAGTGGCCCAGGTGGATGCCTTGAAGGACAAAGTGCGGAAACTGTACACCATCATGAACTCCTTCTGCAGGAGAGTAGGTGGCACTACTGAAAATTCCTTCTCTGCTTGTGATCAGCCAAGATGCTCAGCCCAGGGCTCGTAGAAGAGGAGGGCGGGGGGCGGGGGTGTTCCGGAGATGAGGAGAAAGGAGGAGAAACATTTATGGGGTGCTTTCAGTTCACAAAGCCCTTCCTCTACCATCGCCACCCTTGGTAAGTGACGGGCACTCAGGACAAGGCCGTCCCCTCCATGAGTCACATTGGTGTGGGGACAACATCCAGGGCCATATGCTAAACCTATGAGACAGACTCGGCCAGGAGCCAAATGGGGCAGGGGTGGGAAGAGAAGGTTATGAATTCGGGGAGCTCCGAGCACTGGGGTCAGAGGAGACTTTCCAGAAGAGGGGCTTCGGATGCTCTGTGATAGGAGGCTTCTGGTAGGAGAGGGGAAGGAGGCAGAAAAATGCAGGAAACGTAGAACACCAAAGCCTGAGCACTAGACGTAGAAAGCAGAGTCGTGTGATCCCCGGGGGCACAGGCTTCCGCATCAGACAGACCTGAGCTCGCTCCGTCTTCCTGCTTCCCAGATGGGAGCCACTCGTCCCTGCTCTCAGCCACACATTCCCCATTTGTGAACCAGAGACACAATTATGCCCACCGCACGCCATCATTGGAAGGATACTGGTAATAACGACTCCCCAACCATGGGTGCGGGTCGCTGTAGGAACTCCATTGGTCCTAAGACGTTAGCGAAGTGATCACTCAGAGAATTCCTAGCACCAGGCCTGGGCCCAGGGTAAGTTCTCAGGATACATGATTAGCTATTTGGTTCCATTTGTTTGTTCGTGAATCAAAGATTTGCCATGGATTTCCTCCCCACTCCCATTTCTGTCCTCATTCCCCTCTGCCCTTGGTCTGTGGGGTGGGGTGGGGGAAGACAGGGAGAAGATACAATTATAATACAGGATTATTTATATTTCTAATGCAGTATTATATCACGTTCTTTGGGAGCGTGAAGACATGGCCGGTTCTCCTCGGGAGAATAAGGGACGGGAAGTTTTCACACAAAAAGAAATAACCGAACAGCCTTTGAAGATAACCAGGAGTCCTATTGTCGTGCATGAGCTCTGGGGCCACATTCGGTAACATTCTTGCTCACTGCACATCTTTTTCAGGATTTGGTGTTCCTCTCTGATGACTGCGATGCCTTGGAATACCCAGTCCCAGTGACCACGGTCCTGCCAGGCCGTCAGAGATAGGACAATCCAGAAAGTGAGCCCAAGGGGACCACAGTTATGTCAGCTGCCCAGACTCGGTGGGCTAAAGCCATGCGCCCTGGCAGGTCTCTCTGTCACTATAGTGTAAGAAACTGTCACGTCTCTCCACCTGCTGGAAAGCAAAGTGTGTGCGCCTCCCCCAAAACCTACCTTGAAGACAGAAGTCTTGCTTTCATTTCTGCCTGGTTTTGTCTTGGCCGGATGGTTAGATGCACAAGGATGTGTATTTGATCACTGAGAAGGAAAGGGGAAACCAGCTTCTCTTGTGTGAACATCTCGATTGAGAGCAGGCAAAACAGTAGCTTTGTATTACTGCTTTAATGTAGTACCAGTAACATTTTTCCTTCTTGATAGGTTTCTGCGTACATGTAGCCAATCTTCTATTTCTTACCCCCTCCCACCATCAACTTTCATTTTTAAAGAAATTTCACTGCCAAATAAAGTGTATCTGCAAGGTTCATAATCACACAGTGCTGATGGGAACCACTTTTTCTTTGAAAGGTGATGAAAATCAAGTAGACACTGTCTTCACCGGGAGAAACACGTGTCCTGCAGTATTTGTCCAAGGTGGACATGGAATTGTTTATTTCGCGGACTTTCTAAAAGTTGCCGCTCTTCGCGGGGTGCACTGTTCTCCCTCTTTCCATCAAGCATAGTGTTTCTGGGTCTGTTTCAATCCACCTGCATGAATGTCTGTCCTTAAAGCATTGAGACATGCCCACCATATATATTTGGGGGCAGACTGTGCCTTGTATCAGACCCACAGGTAGTGCGATGTCTGACACTTACCACAAACACCAGGTCACTGGGTCCTTGATTGCTGCACCAGCAAGAAAAATAAACACGTGAGATTACACGAGACTCAAAAGCTTCTGCACAGCACCGGAAACCATCAACAAAATGAAAGGCACTTATGGGATTGGGAGAAGATATTTGCAAACCATGTATCTGATAAGGGGTTAATATTCAAACTGAGGAAGGGACTTCTGTAACTCAATGGCAAAACAAAAACAAAAACAAAAACAAAACGCGAACAAGTAATCCAATTTCAAAAATGGACAAGGGACCTGAATAGACACTTCTCCAAAGGAGACATAAAATGGCCAAAACGAACCTGAAAATATGCTCACCATCACGAGTTATCAGGGAAATTCAACTCAAAACCACAAGGAGACATCACCTCATACCTCTTAGGGTGGTTTTTACCAAAAAGACAACAGGGAAGGATTGGTGGGGATGTAGAGAAAAGCAGACCCTTGTACACTGTTGGTGGGAGCGTAAATGGGTGCAGCCATTAGGGAAAACAGTATGGAGGTTCCTAAAAAAATTGAAAGTAGACCTACCAGGTGACCCAGCAATCCCAGGATATATAGCTGAAAGAAACAAAATCAATATCTTGAAGAGATATCTTGCACCATGCTGACTACAGCAAATCCACCATAGCCAAGATATGGAAACAACCTAAGTGTCCATCCACGGATGAATGCCTGAAAATGTGATGTGTGTATGTATGTATATGTATACACACACACACACGCGCGCGCGCACACACTGAAATACTACCCAGCCATGAGAAAGGAAGGAAACTTTCCATTTGCAGCAACATGGATAGACCTTGACTTGAGGGCATTACGCTAAGAGAAATTAACCAGATAGACAAAGACAAATACTGTGTGATCTCACTTATATGTGAACTTTTTTGGGAAAGGGGGAGCCTGAATTCATAGATAGAGTAGAATGGTAGTTACCAGGCCCTGGGGCCAGGGGGTAGATGGGGGAGATGTTGGTACAAGTCTTCAGTTACAAGATGAATGAGCTCTGGGGAATCTAAGGCATGGCCTAGTGACCCTAGTTAATAATACTATATTGCATACTTGAACTTCGCTAAGAGTAGGACTTAAGTATTCACACACACACACACACACACACACACACACACACAGTAATTCTGTGAGGTGATGGATGTGTTAATTAACTGAATTGTGGTAAATATTTTACAAAGTATAACAGATATCAAATCACCATATTATATATTTTATTTTTATTTAGACAAGAAGTCTGAGCGATGGCACAGAGTACTAGCAACAGGACTTGAACAAAGCAGGGATTTTTCACTCTATTTATTTATTTATTTGGAAGAGAGTGAGAGAGAACAGGGGAGAGGAGCAGAGGGAGAGAGAGAGAATCCCAAGCAGGCTCCATGCTGAGCGGGACTCGATCCCACAACCCTGAGATCATGACCTGGGCCAAAACTGAGAGTCAGATGTTGGACTGACTGAGCCACCCAGGCGCCCCTCTATCTTATATATTTTAAATACATACAGTTTTATTTGTCAGTTACACCTCAATAGAGCTGAAGAAACGAAACAAAAGAAACAAAATCCACTTTCCTTACAAGGACACCAATTATTGGATTAGGGCCCACCATAGGGGAGGATAACCTCATCTTAATTTGACAATATCTGTAAGACCCTGTTTCCAAATAAGGTCACAGTCACACATTTGAGGGGTTAGGACCTCAACGTATATCTTTGAGAGATAGGTTTCAACCTACGATAACCATTCTTTTAAGAGAGAACCCCTTCACAGAAGAAAATCATGCAACTATCTCTCTGTCACCACCGCCACCATCTACCACTTCCTGACAGATACCCAGTATTGATGCATGGCGCCATGCACCCTGCACACGCTTACCAGCTGAACCTTCACAACGATGTCACCCCTGGTTGGGTGTCATCCACCCCGATTTACAGCGGAGGAAACGCACTCAGGTTCAAAGGTGATGTGATTTCCCCTGACAGCTGGCAAGTGGTGACGGAGGCATTCCAGACAAATAGCCAAGTGCTAGAAGCCTTCATTTCATGGCTCTACTAACCCTTTGCTATTTCTAAGTAGCAAAATAAGCCGTTGAAGACAAGGACTAATTTACGCATTTCAGACATTCATTTGTTTGCTTATGTCTTCAATATTTACCGAGTGCTTATTTATAAACTCAGCAAATATTGAGATGAAAAGTAAAGAATTCTTCCCCTTTGATTAGCAGAGGAGACCTTTGCAAAATCTAGGAAGATGGCAGAGAAAAGAGTAAATAATTCTGCCTGAGATGGGGCAGAAAGGTTTCTGTAGGGTTCAGAAAGTAAGCAGGCTCTTGAAATGTGACTGGGAGCTTGTTACGCGGAAAGAAAGACGTAGCACAGCCAAAGGCAAGAATGGAGTTGGAGTCAGATGGTTCCAACCCCGACGTGTGGTTGGGGAAGACGAGAAGTCAAGCCGAAGACGCTGTGGGGTCAGAATAGAAATGACTTTCATTACGGGGAGGTCTTCCAGGGACACTTCGGCGGGATGTCTATCCCACACCAGTTGTATAACCAGGGTCACGTAAGGAGAATTCCTTTCAAGGCGGAGAGACTGGAACCCAGTGGTTGGGAGTTATCAATTCCAGAAGGGATCCTTTTGCTTTGGATTTCAAAAATAGCAAATCAAGGACACTGCTACTCCCACTGTGCGCCAGCCCAACGCCAAGCCAGATGTTAGGGCACCGTCCTTCTCCTTCTTTCTCCACAGCCAACTGGTCAACCCGATCTTCTCCGCATCTCTTGACTTCCCCATTTCCTCTTTACTACCTCAGCATCAGTTCAGAACCTTCTAAGAACACGACACGCAGCCTGTGCTCAAGACTCAGACCGCTGTCGGGTCTCATCCATTATGGGCTCTTTGGGTCCCGGGTCAGAATCTGGCTGTCACTGGCCCTTTTCCTCTTCCCCATCAGAAGAGATGTTTTTCCTCATGGACTTGTTAATGGTTATGGCTGTGAAAGGAGATTCTGAAGGGAGTAAGCATGGCTTGGAGAGTCACCCAAAATAGAGTCGGGAGGGAGTCGAGAGGATATTGAGGAAGCAGGGCGTATTCTCCTCTCCTGTTTGAATTCTCAGAACACCGCGAACTTTTGACTCTGGTCAGTCGCAAGCTCCACCACCTCCTGGAACGCATCCTTCTACTTTGGACGCCTGCTAGCCAAAAAGTCCAACGTGTGCTACATGGTCAGTTTAAAGACTGCCAGCACCAATCATAATTCTTTCAAAACAACTTATGTAACCTTGTGGGTATTGCCTTCCTAAGCCCGCACTACCCCCTCATGGCAGCACACTTGCCGTGTCTGTTGACTCTCTCTCCTGGATTGCGATCCCTAAAACCCCAAATAAATGCTTCTGGTTGTTTTACAGCCTCAACATCTTGGTGGACAGAGCCCGTGTGCTGTTTCCTCAACTGGCTTCACTCACCTGGGGAAACAAAGCAGAGCCGCTCCTGGGTTGGCTGTGTGTCAGTAGGCAGTTTGCTCAGCCTCTTTGTGCCTCAGTTTTCCCATCTGTGAAATGGGAATGACGTTAATAAAACCTTCATAGGCTTGTTTAGGGGATAATGCGAATTCACGCTTTCAAAGCACTTATCTGGCCCCTGGTAAGGTTTCTACTTACTTCTAATTAGCTCTAGTAGCATCAAAAGCAAATACAGGGGCACCTGGGTGGCTCAGTCAGCTAAGCATCTGACTTTGGCTTGGGTCATGATCTCATGGCTTGTGAGTTTGAGCCCCGAGTCGGGCTCTGTGCTAACAGCGTGGATCCTGCTTGGGATTCTCTCTCTCTCCCTCTCTCTGTCCCTCCCCCACTCGCTCTTACTCTCTCTCTCTCTCAGAAATAAACTTTAAAAAAAAGCAAATACAGTTGCTGCTTAAGAACGTATGAACTTCGGAAACAATTTTAGAAACGTAAAAACCGACGAACTTTCGCTCATCAGAGTACTTTGCAGTGCGAAAGTCTGAGTACTCCCTCTCCCAAGAAGAAACCACAGTTTCTGATGAACGCTTCTCCTAGCCCGCCTCCCAGACCACACCAGTGATGTGCTGACTTCCCCCTCCCTACCTCCAAGTCCCTCCGCCACAAGCCAGAGTGGTGTTTATGAAGCACAAAACCTACTTCCATTATTCTGGGTGCCCCCCCAGGGGCCCCCCATAAGGTACTCCTGATCCCGATCTTCTCTGGCCTCACCCACTGCTCTTCTGCACCACCCCCCGGTACACA
The DNA here is from genome assembly GCF_018350175.1 of Felis catus. Lineage (NCBI taxonomy): Eukaryota > Metazoa > Chordata > Mammalia > Carnivora > Felidae > Felis > Felis catus. Next base: position 199,352,881 of record NC_058371.1, on the reverse strand, counting down.
CACACACACACACACACACACACACGCGCGCGCGCGCGCGCACACACACGTTTCCTTAGGTTTTGCGCCTCAGCGTTTCCCAAATGCTGCAAATCTTTTCAGATGCTGAGCTGTCTTGCAAACCTGTAGAATTCTTCCATCCACTCAAGTGCAACTTCTATGAAGCCCCGGTTGGAAGGAGCAACTCGTTTCCGCACGACATCTCGCGCGTGCAATTATTTTATGCTTTTATATTCGTCACGATCGCCATCAGGCTCCAGCCAGTTGCCCACTTCCTCCTCCTTGTGGTGCTTTCCTTACTTAGGAGCCCGGGACCCCGCCCCCGGGTTCTCTTCCCTCCCACCTCACCGGCCCCTTCTTCCGTCTCCTTTGGGGCTTCCCCTCTCCTCCTCTTTGCTCTGCGGCCGTGAGATCCAGACTCAGCCCCCATCCTTCCCTCTCCCTCATCTGCTCTATCTTGGGGACCATCCTGGTGTCATGGCTGTAGACGCCATCTTTGCGCCGGAACCAAGAAGCCCGGAGTCAAATTTGGCCCTTCTCTGTCTCACTTAATCGACATCCGATGCATCAAAACTCCCGCTCTCTCTGACTTCCAAATAGACCCAGAATCTGACCACTTCCACTTCTAGCAACCTGGCCCCAAGTCACTCCCATTTATGTCCTATCGCAATAGCTGCTTCCACCCAATAGCCTCATCGAGCTTCTTCTTGGCACGTCGGCCAGAGTGGTCCATTAAAATGCAAGTGGCCTGACACCCTTCTTCCGCTCAGGACCCCTCGCTGGCTCCCCATTTCACTCGGAGTAAAGGCCGAAGTCCTGACAAAGGTCACGGGACCCTTCATCAGCTGCCCCCACCCCCCTCCGTTGTCTCTCTGGCCTCATCTCCCCTCTGCCAGCGTGGCCTTCAAATGACTTGCGGGCTTTCAATTTGTCCTCACTTTCCTGGCCTCAGCTGGAAAACAGAGTGCCCGCCCCAGAAGACAGTGCTGAGGACTCAGTAAAGTAAGTCACGTAAAGTGCTGAGCACAATCCTGACATTTAGCAAATACTCAGTAATGCAGCTGTTGTTACTATTATCCTCACTTTCATCCTGGTCATGATGAACATCACATCCTAGGGGGAAGGGGGGTTGGTACAGACGCAAACTGTGGAGCGCTTCTCCCTTCCATCGACGTGCCTTCTGATTCTGCACGTTCACCTGTGATTTATTGCCCCCCCCCGACCCCATTGTCCTTGCACTACCTGAACAAGCAAATCTGAGCAGGTAACGCACCCACGGACAGTTCATCAGCCGTTCCCCACCGCCCTTGGGATAAAATTCAATTTTCTTACCTCTAATTCATTCCTTGAACGTTGCGGTCTGACTTCTCACCATCACACCCACAGAACCACTCCTATAAAGCACCCATGGGGTGTCTGGGTGGCTTCGTCAGTTAAGCACCCCGACTTCGGCACAGGTCATGATCTCGCAGTCCATGAGTTCGAGCCCCGCGTCGGGCTCTGTGCTGACAGCTCGGAGCCTGGAGCCCGCTTCGGATTCTGTGTCTCCCTCTCTCTCTGCCCCTCCCCCTGCTTGCACTCTGTCTCTGTCTCTCTCTCTGTCTCAAAAAATAAATAAACGTTAAAAAAAATTTAAAACATCTGTGAGCTCCGTGCTGTCAAATCCAAGGTCACTTTTTCTTCCTTTTCTCGAAATTCCAGTTAGTCAACATCCACTGTGACATTAGTTTCAGGCATGCAATATAGTGATTCAACCCTTCCATACCTCACCCAGAGCTCATCATGACAGGTGCCCTCCCTGGTCCCCATCACCTGTTTCACCCATCCCCCCACTCCCCTCCCCTCTGGTGACCATCAGTTTGTTCTCTGGGGCTAAGAGTCTGTTCCTTGGTTCGCCCCTCTCTCTGCTTGGCTGTTCTGTTTCTTAAATTCCACATAGGAGTGAAATCACGTGTTTGTCTCTCTCTGGCTTATTTCTCTTAGCATAACACTCGCCAGCTCCATCCACGTCATTGCAAATGGCGGGATCTCATTCTCTTTTATGGCTGAGCAATATTCCACTGCATACATCCACCACGGCCTCTATCCGTTCATCAGTCAGTGGACACTTGAGCTGTTTCCATAGTCTGGCCACTGTAGATAGTGCTGCTGTAAACATGGGTCTCTTTAATTTAGTATTGTCGTACTCTCTGGGTGAGTAGTGTGGCTTCCGGATCGTAGGGTAATTCTCTTTTTGGCTTTTTGAGAAGCCTCCAGACCGTTCTCCAGAGCGGCTGCACCAGTTTGCACTCCCACCAACGGCGCCCCAGGGCTCCCCTTTCTCCGTACCCTCGCACCCTCGCCAACATCTGTCGTTCCCTGCGTTGCTTTCAGCCGTTCTGACAGGTGTGAGGCCATCACTTCTGTCTCACCTTCACTCGTCTCTGTGTCTGTCTGGATGGCTGCACTGCACACTTTCGTGGCTTTGCACTTTCCTCTGGTTGACTGTCTCCTTCTCCTCTGCTCGTGTTTTGTCCCGGACCGGCGCCCCTCTCTGCACTTCCTCCCAGGTTCTCATCTGCCCCTGCCACTTTGTCAGCATGTTTACGGCACCCAAACCCACGTCTCCCTCCGCTGGAGGCTCAGACTAATTTCCCCAACTACTCTGTTATCTGAAATCTCCCACGTGGCCCAGAATTAGCTTGTCACCTCTCCTTCCACTCGCCCATGGGCTCTTCTTGTCTCAATAACATGGTCCCGTCCTGCACCATTTGTTTCCACCCAGACCGCAGGCTGGTAAGCTTCTGCACCCAATTCCAAGGTGCATGTGTTGTGTGGGGGGAGAGTTCACACCAACGAGCAGTTCTCTGACATCAGCTGTTGGGGGGCGGGGAGGTCACAATTCAACCGAATTCTAACATGAATTCTGTTCTCTCTGCCTGACTGCCTGCAGGGATATTGGCCTTGCCCTGCCCTCAGGCCAGGACTTACACCGCGGACTCTCCTGTTCTCAGTCCTTCGGACTCGGACTAGAACTACACCACCAGCTTCCCAGGGTCTCCAGCTAGACAACAGATTAGGAGACTTCTCAGTCCCAGTCACCTGGTGAGCCATTTCCTGATAATAAAAGTCTTTACAGGGGCTTTCGGGTGGCTCAGTCCGTCAAGCATCTGACTTCAGCTCCGGTCATGATCCCGCAGTTCGTGGGTTCGAGCCCCGCATCGGGCTCTGTGCTGACAGCTTAGAGCCTGGAGCCTCGTTCCGATTCTGCGTCTCCCTCTTCTCTCTCTCTGCCCCTCCCCTGCTCACACGCTGTGTGTCTCTCTCTCCCAAAAATAGATAAACATTTAAAAAAAAATACACTGGAGAAGCCTGACCATGTCCTGTGAACCTGCGTTCTCATCTCCATAATTGTTGCCAGCTCCCTGGGCCAAGGTCATCAGGAGCCCCCATCTGGAGCACTGTCTTCACCTGCCTCCTTACTGGGCTCCCAGCATTCAGTCTTGCCCCTCCCATCCTATTGCCACACAGCAGGCAGAACAATCTGCTTTATTTTATTTTATTTTTTTAATGTTTACTTATTTTTGTGAGAGAGCACGAGCCGGGGAGGAGCAGAGAGAGAGGAAGACACAGAATCCGAAACAGGCTCCGGGCTCTGAGCTGTCCGCACAGAGCCCGACCTGGGGCTCGAACTCACAAACTGTGAGATCACGACCTGAGCCAAAGTCGGACGCTCAACCGACTGAGCCACCCAGACGCCCCAAGAATAATCTGCTTTAAACATCAATTAGATTGTGTCCTTCCCCTGTTGAAAAATGTCCTATGGCTTCTGTTAAAAAAGAAAATTCAATGGAGTAATTTTGTACCTTTAAGCTAAAAAAAATTTTTTTTAATGCTTATTTACTTTTGAGAGAGGGAGGGGGGGGAGAGAGAGAGAGAGAGAGAGAGAGAGATAGAATGAGCAGGGAAGGGCAGAGAGAGGGAGACACAGAATCCGAAGCAGGCTCCGGGCTCTGAGCTGTCAACACAGAGCCCGATGCAGGGCTCGAACTCACCAAGGGTCTAAGCCAAAGTCAGAAGCTGAACCGACTGAGACATCCAGGCGCCCCCAACAGAGTAATTTTGAAGACCTAATTGACGTTATTTAACACGGCACCCCATGTAGCAAGTAGATGGGAACCCTGGCGAGCTGTACAAAGTGGAAGGTCTTTATAGGAAGGAGGTTGGGACAAGGGCCTTATAAGGAAAAGATGAGAAAGGATTGTTTCTGGAAGATCACCCCCCCCCCAACTTAGGAGGCAGGACAGGGGTTTTACTATGCAGCTTACCTCCTCTTTCTCTAGGGGATGGAGAAGGCCTGTGAGGGATTACCTCACTGTGCTTAACAGAAAATTCCTGACGGGCAGGTAAAGACCCGTATTTCCGGGGAAGGGTGCTAGCAATTAGGTTAGGTATTAAGCTCAGGTTTAGTGACTTGGCCTGGCCCAAGCGGTGCTATTTTGGGCCTGTGGTTTTCTTTTTAACACTTCCCACTCCGAAGGAAAGTTGAACTTCTCACCTGGGTCTGCAAAAGTCCTGCCTACCCCCCCGACGGCCTCTGCCATTAGTCTCCGCAAGGCACCCTGGGGCACTGTGGTTCTCCATCCGGGGCTCACTGGTCTGCCTACTTACCTGCTGTGTCTCCCCCACTCGAGTATATGCTCCAGGAAGGCAGGGACCATGCCATTCTGGGTCACATTTTGTCTCCTGCCTCTAACAGTGCCTGACACTTAGTGGATGTTCCATAACTATAGTTTGGACGTTAATGGATAGTGGATACTGCTCCCCAGGAAGACCAAGAGAGGCCGAGATCTTGTGATTCCAAGTGGTCGGGGTCCATTCTGTCTTCATAAAATACACACTAGACGCACAGGCTCCTAAGCTTATAGGAGCATTCCTGTCTTTCTTCCTGTTTTCAGGAATGGCCGATTCTTACAGGTTTGGTCAACGTCAAAATCTCAGTAACTCCAGGGACACCTGGGTGGCTCAGTCGATTAAGCGCTGGACTTCGGCTCAGGTCATGATCTCACGGTTCGTGGGTTCGAGCCCCGCGTCGGGCTCTGTGCTGACAGCTTGGAGCCTGGAGCCTGTTCCGGATTCTGTGTCTCCCTCTCTCTGCCCCGCTCATGCTCTATCTCTCTCTCATAAATAAGCATCAAAAAAAAATTTTTTTTTAATCTTGGTAACTCTCTCACACACAGTGACACACACAGACCCATATCGTATGGGTGCTTGTTCTCACAGTGCTCTGACTCAGCCCTTCATAAAACATGACCGTCTGGACCTCAGCCAGCAGTGGAGAGACAGGAACAAAACGTTTATCTCTTCTTCCTGAGAACACCTAAAAGCTTAATCATGGGTTTCGGCTGTCCTGGAGCCCTTGGCCTGCTGAAGCTAGTCCTGCGCCTTCACACCCGGGGGCGATTTAAACGCACAGAATTACTAGGCGAAAATCCTCGGAGATTAAGCCTACCTGATTTGCAAAAGGGCTAATGATGTGAAATTGCCTCCCGCATTTGCAGAACGTTCGGATCTGTAGACTGTCAGGTCAGGTGTAGAGATCACGGGAAAGAGAAAGGGACCGCCCTGAAATTGATGAGGTGCCGGAGGAAAAGGAAAAAATAGAAAAGTACAGCAGAACCATCAGAAAGCGGGCCAGTCCGCCGTCATCCCTTCCTAGTGAAGGATGTCCATTTCTAAAACGTTCGCGGTCAAGTGCCTAAAACGCAGCTCTACTTTTTCGAGAATTTTCTGGCTGCCACACAGACAGGGAGACCCACTCTGGTTACAGCTTTTTCATTTCCTTTGTCTTGGAAATTTTTTTTTTCAACGTTTATTTATTTTTGGAACAGAGAGAGACAGAGCATGAATGGGGGAGGGGCAGAGAGAGAGGGAGACACAGAATCGGAAACAGGCTCCAGGCTCTGAGCCATCAGCCCAGAGCCCGACGCGGGGCTCGAACTCACGGACCGCGAGATCGTGACCTGGCTGAAGTCGGACGCTTAACCGACTGCGCCACCCAGGCGCCCCTCCTTTGTCTTGGTCCCAGGGCTCCAGCGTCAACCCAGCTCAAGATGCTACGAAATCAGAAGCCGCTCCTTCTTCAGAAGACGGGCTCAGACCACCGCGTTTCTCACAGCGCAGTGAGCTTCCTCTGGCCCCCCGTGCTACGGACATTCTGATGTTGGGAATCGCTCAGCCCAGAGAGGAAGGATCTGGAATTGCGCTCTGACATTGTCCACTGATGCTCCGAGATGCTCTCAATTCACTGAGGTGCCTGACGTCTTGAGCACGTGGAGAACTTTGCAATTGACAAAATATTCCCGTGTCTGATTTTCCCTTTGTTCATTTCAGTCCTTATGCCGACATCGGCGAATGGGTGGATGAAGATATTTGTCTCCATTTACAGACTTAGAAGCAAAGCTTCAATTAAGTACCACTTACACCCACAAACATGCCTAACATTTTATTTATTTTTAAAAAAAAATTTTTTTTTCAACGTTTATTTTTTATTTTTGGGACAGAGAGAGACAGAGCATGAACGAGGGAGGGCAGAGAGAGAGGGAGACACAGAATCGGAAACAGGCTCCAGGCTCCGAGCCATCAGCCCAGAGCCCGACGCGGGGCTCGAACTCACGGACCGCGAGATCGTGACCTGGCTGAAGTCGGACGCTTAACCGACTGCGCCACCCAGGCGCCCCCATGCCTAACATTTTAAACTCTGACAACACCCAGCCTTGATGAGGCCACAGAGCAGCTGACATACCGCTCACGGTAGGGGATACCTGCAAAAATGATTTGGCATCACCTAGGAAATTTGAAGATGCACATGACCCGTGACCCAGCAATTCCAACCCTAGAATATATCCTAGAGATACTCTTGCACATGTGCCCCCAACAAATATGCCTAAGGATGTTCATGACAGGATGGTTATGGAACATCTTGGAAGCAATGCAGAAGTCCACTGGTGGCAGAACAGATAAGTAAGTGGTTGGGGTCCTTTAATGGTAATGACAATCAATACATCCCAGTGGCGTGTAATTACACAGCTGATTCTAGGTACACAACATTGAGGAGCAGAAAACATGTGGTATGATTCATTTATGCTAAGAACAAAAATAGGCAAAACCTAAAGGCTATTTTGTGGGATAGCAGCATATGGGATAAAGCTTTAAAGAATTTCAAGAGAGTGTTTAGAACAAATCAGGACAGGAGCTAATCCCCCTGAGGAGCGGAGGAAGGGGACGCTAGGACAAGGATGATACAGAGGGCTTTGAAAAGAATAGCGTGCTTTTTCTTCAACTAAGCGGTGGGTTCCCAGGGGTCCAATATTTTGTCACTCTTCAAAAACACACACACACACACACACACACACACACACACATAACTTTGTCAATAATGAATAAAGAATAAAAATAAATAGCATTCACATAAAACATCTAAAAATAATTGGAAAGTACAATTAAAAATCAACCCCATTCAGGCGCCTGGGTGGCTCAGTCGGTTAAACGTAAACGTCTGACTTCGGCTCAGGTCATGATCTCGCGGTCCGTGGGTTTGAGCCCCGCATCGGGCTCTGTGCTGACAGCTCAGACCCTGGAGCCTGCTTCAGATTCTGTGTCTCCCTCTTTCTCTGTCCCTTCCCCACTTATACTGTCTCTCTCTCAAAAATAAATAAACATTAAAAAAAAGCAACCCCATTTACAATAGCAGCAAAACCCTAAGGTATCAATATAAGAAACCATGTTTACAAACTCCCAAAATGACCCACACAAAGGGAAGCACAGAGGCACTCTGCCTATGCTCTCAGCCTTTTAGGAAACATGGAGCCCTGCCTTTGGCCCCATTCACACAAGTCTACAAGGAAGGTGATACTATGCACGCCCAGGGAACGGGCACTGTCTAAAACAGAATGGCTACAAATGACACCACATCAACACCGGAAGAGCCTACAGTGTTACCCCGCACGCGGTTGGCGTTGTAAAAAACAAGTTAAGGGCAAGATTCCTGCTAAGACAATTAACATGTGTATAAAGCCTATTAAGCCTGTAAGAGCCCAGACCGCTTCCTGAAGCTTGTAAAGGACAATGATCAGAAAAAGAAGGAAGCCAAAGAGAGAGGTACTTGGGTTCGCCTGGAGCTCCAGCCTGTCCCACCCAGACAGCCACGCTGCGACAGAACTGTGGAAAGTAGCCTGGGCTGCTGGAACCCTTTCCCTAGGACTTCATGGCACCATAGGTATAAAAAAAAAATAAGGGGTGCCTGGGTGGCTCAATCGGTTAAGCGTCCGCCTTTGTTTCGGCTCAGGTCATGATCTCACAGCTTCGTGGGTTCGAGCTCCACGTTGGGCTCTGTGCTGGCAGTGTGGAACCTGCTTGGGATTCGCTCTCTCCCTCTCTCTCTCTGTCCCTCCTCCATTTGCACTGTCTCTGTCTCTCTCAAAATAAATAAATAAACTTTTAAAAAAATGTTAAAAAAATAAGACCTTTGGACTGCAAAAAGTTTAAAAATTTTTAAAAATATTTATTTTTGAGAGAAAGAGAGAGACAGAGCATGAGTGGAGGAGGGACGGAGAGAGAGGGAGACACAGAATCTGAAGCAGGCTCCAGACTCTGAGCTGTCAGCACAGAGCCGGACGCGGGGCTCGAACCCATGAACTGTGAGATCATGACCTGAGCCAAAGTCAGACACTTAACCGACTGAGCCACCCAGGCACCCCGTGGACTGTAAAAAAAATTCAAAAAAAGAGTTTACAACATCATAGAGACAATTCCACAACTTTATCAAAGAACATAAAAGAATACCTTATATAAATAGAGATAAGCTATGAATCTTAAATTAACATAAGTTGATCATATCCAGTGAACATCCCAACAGGACGGCTCTTGATATTATGAGCCTAAAATGTATAAAAAAATATAAAAGGTCAGTAAATTTTGAAAAAGGATGGAGGGCAAGGGAATTTCTCTAACAGGTATCATGACTTGTCAGAAAGTCATAGAAATTAATGTGCTGGGATACTGCTGTAGAAGTAAAAATAGGTAAATGACCAGGGTGGAACAGAAGAGAGAGCCCAAAAAACCAAGTCATGGAAATGTGACAAGCTTCTGAGAACCCACGACAAATCAGTGGGAAAGTAATAGACAACGTGATAAAAGGTGTCAGAATGACCCACATCCACTTAGAAACAATGGAAATTTGATCTCTTCCTTATACCATCCTCAAAAATAAATTTGAGGGGCGCCTGGGTGGCGCAGTCGGTTAAGCGTCCGACTTCAGCCAGGTCACGATCTCGCGGTCCGGGAGTTCGAGCCCCGCGTCGGGCTCTGGGCTGATGGCTCGGAGCCTGGAGCCTGTTTCCGATTCTGTGTCTCCCTCTCCCTCTGCCCCTCCCCCGTTCATGCTCTGTCTCTCTCTGTCCCAAAAATAAATAAACGTTGAAAAAAAAATTAAAAAAAAAAATAAATTTGAGACGGTTGACAGACTTAATCAATAAAGCAATATTCTCAAATGCTGAGAACACCTGGCAGAAAGGAAGGAAAGGATAAGGAAAGAATTCTTCAACAAGACCCAAAGAGTGCCTCCGATAAAGAGAAACATGGGTGAACATGGCGTAAGGCTTTAACAGACACAAGAAACAGAGCTAAAATCAACCCCCGTGCAACGGGAAGCATCACGTGTTAACTCTGCCACTGCCTGTAAATCAATAACAAAGCGAGAGAGAAACGGACAGAACTCGTACTGCGTGATCAGGAGAACGTCACAATGGCTGTTTCACTATATGGAGAGATGCTGAGTGTGTTTACCGACCACAGGGACACATGAAAACTACAGCGTGCTACAATTTTAAACCCACCAAACAGGAAAAAGATACAGTCTCGTAATACCAACCGCTGGCGTGGATAAGAAAAAGCAGGGAGCCTTCTGTGCTGCTTACAGGCTGTGCACTGACACAGTGGTTTTTGAGAGCAGTTTCACAATAATTGATAAAGCTCTTCCACTTCTGGGGACGTATGTCAGGCAAGCTCTCACAAGGCGATGGAGCGAGAATGCTCATTACCGCCTCGTTATTGGCTATGAGGGAAAAAAGAAAAAGAAACATCCGGACGGTCTTCTTGGAAAAAAAAAAAAGAATAAATTCTGACATCTTCATTCCGTGAAACATCACACTCCGGGAAAAGTGATGAGTCACATGCCCACGACGCAACATGCGCTGATTGCAAAATCCATTGTCTAATAAGAAAACCGGGCGTGAAAGTAAATGTCCCTTAGGATATTTGTATATTTTTGAGACTCTCACAACTTCTCAGCGGCAGAGGAAGACGGACTGGAAACCCATCACATCCATGAAAACGGTCGCTCCCGGAGAATAAGGAAGAGGAGAAACCGTGGGAGGGAAATAGGATTGTGACTTTATCAGTAACATTGGCTTTGTTGTCTGTTTGTTTATATATTTCTGGAAGAGCACAAGCAGGGGAGGGGCAAAGGGAGGGGGACAGAGGATGTGAAGCGGGCTTTGCGCTGACAGCAGCGAGCCTGACGCGGGGCTGGAAGTCACGAACCGTGAGACAATGACCTGAGCCCGAAGTCAGACGCTCACCCAACTGAGCCACCCGGGCGCCCCAGTAGCATTTGATTTTTTACAAACTTGAGTGCATGACAAAATGGTAACATTTACTAGCTCTGGGTGGTGGGTCCACGGTGCTTATTCTCTGTCTGTTTCCGATGTGTTTCGAATACTCCAGGACTTAAAACGCGAAATAGCCACCTTATTCATTGGAATGACTCAAATCACCCTCCGGTAAATGATGTCATGATTATTCAGTTATTACCTTTTCCGCACTTTCCAACAAACAGTACCATTTCTTGCCCCAAACAGAAGAGCTGAACTTTCTGATTTTGCACAGAGCCGGACAGAGCTTTGCGGACAAAAGGATACTCAGAGAGGTTGGGTAATTTGCCAAAGGTAACCCCGCCAAGAAGTGGCAAGATTGGAACTCAACCCGAGGGTTCTGGATCCTGAGCCCAGTATTCTTTGAGGGGACTTTGCACGGGCTTGCACGGTGCCCGACAAGGCGGAGGCGGAGACATTTGGTCATGAGGCTCGGAGAAGAGACTGGCCGGGGCTCAGGTACAGACTCTCCAAAGCCCGAGTACCCCCTCCCCAACCTCAGCTGCTGGCCTGGGGCAGGTGTCAGCACCCCACAGGGCCTGCATCCTGATCCACTCCGGATACCAGAATACGCCAGCGTGGGAGGCGCCCCTCCTGGCCGCCTAGCAGGATGTCATCTGACGTCCCTACAGCACCCCCGCCTGGCCATCCCGTCTGCTCCCCGAGAAAAGGAAGAGCAATAAAGACCGAAGGGTCTCGGGTCCAGGAACGATGCTCCTGACATCTTTGCTGGTCCTGGCATTCCGTCAAATGTCCCTCTGGCGATTTGTGTCTTCCGTTCCACATATTTCCCATTCTGTGTGTTCCCTTCACTGGGCGTCTTCGATCACCTGCTGTGAGAGACGTCTGCTCCGGGGGACTCCGTGGGATGTTCCCAGCAGGCGGAGTCAGCCCTCCACTCATAGATCCACATTCCTAGGCCAGTTCCTCTGACCCCCCGCCCCCCGCCCCTGCCCTACATACTCTGGGTCTCCAAGACTTCGCCCCGCCCGCTTCCCACTTGCTTTTCGTCTCTCCCAAACCTCCTTCTCCGTTGTTGGGTTTCAGATGGAAGGTCCTGAAATGATTCGGCAAGTTCACACGCTCGTGCCACGTGTTCTATAAGAAATACACGCCGTTGTTTTGCTTAAAAGTGAGGAGACGGTTAAGCAATCATTACTGTAAAGTTAGACACGGCAACCCGTTCTCCCAAAGGCAGGTGGTTATGGAGCACCGTTAGCAAAGAAAATTAACTCCAATGTATGGTTTTGAGGCTGGAAAATTTGGGGGGAACCAGAGGACCACGGGGGCGAACCCGAAGCCCTGTTCTGGGGAGAGTCACCACCAGGATTTCAGCCCCCAGGGACGCGGTGCTCCTGACCGTCGCTGGCCCCAGCCACGGTGAGCTCTCCTTCTCTCCTTAGCGGCCGTGCAGGCCTCTGAAACCTCTGAGACCTCTGAAACCTGCTAAGCCTCCCCCAGGTCTGGCCCAGACTCTGGGGCGGCAGCCGGGCCCTGGGGGTGCCATAAAGCTGCGTGGGGCGCCCCGAGGGCTGTGACCGCAGGCCCCCTATGTGGATTTACAGCCTCCCCTCATCTCTGGCCACAGGTTGTACCTCCTCTCTCCGATTTGTGTTTCAAACAACCCCGAGGCGTCTCCAGAACAAAACAGATTGCTCCCATTCTAAAGAGACAAAAGGGAGCCTTCGGAAGGGGAAGTAACTTTCCTGAACGTGCAGGCAGCCTGGCAGAAGCAGGTGGTTGCCCCCCCAGCCACCCCCCCCCCCGCCAGAGGTCAGGGAGGGCTCTCCCCACCTGCACCTCTGGGTTCTCAAGCCGTGGAATCATCGTCACCCTCACGCATGCACGTTGTTAGATACCGTTTTACAATAAAGTTCTTTTGTGGCTCCTGTTCAGGAAGTGAAATGGTGAAACACGACCACTCCTGGGCTGGGGTGGGGGCAGAAGGTGGACTGGAGACACTTAACAAGGCGCTCCCTCCCTCCCTCCCTCCCTCCCTCGATGCTGCCAGCTCAACCTCTCATTACTCCTCCCTCAGGGAAGGGCAGAGAGGATGAACCCACGGACTGTGCTCCGGGATCACACAGGGACTGGAGAAGGGAGGTAGGAGGGCACGTGACAGCTTTGGGAAAGCGGGGGGAAGGCCCACCCGCGGGCAGGAGCCAAGCAGTACAGACAGACAGCCCCAAGCAGTGATCCACGCACGGTGGACGAACCCTGGGTGCAAACAGAATTTCCTTGTCCGCAAGGCGCCCTGAGGTCAGGAAGGCCCCTACAGGAGAGGGTCTAAGAAGGAACCTGACAGTCAGTTGCAGGGACAAGAGATCTGGAAGGGCCTGGGGGAAGAGAACAGCCAGAGGCGTCGGCGGGTCGGCAGGATCCCCCCCCACCCCCACAGGAGCATCCAGTACTTTATCAGATGGCTTCGGGCAGGACTGAATACCACACACAGGGTAAGGAGATACCCTCTTGAGCCAGACTCCTGGGTTCGTACCTTAATTCTGTTCCTTACAAGCATCTCTTGGCCTCAGTCTCCACATCTGTCAAATGGGGTTCATAAGAATCCCTGCTGACGAGGGCTGTGCCAACGCTTACGTGAATGAGTGATCGCGTGGGGAACAGCCGGAAAAGAGGCTGGCACACGGCGTAACATCAGTGATCAGTGACCTTTCAGTGAATGTCAGCAACTGCCTTTACTAAGATGCTTCAAGGAAGCAGGGTGCTGAGCAGGGCAGGGGCCCAGGCGTCGCCTGTCGAAATGAGTCTGGCAGAGCAGACGCTGCTTGGAAAAGGCCAGAAGCTTTGCCTGGACGTGCTGACCTCCAACAGGGAAAGCCGGAGCCCGGGAGGTGGCCTGGGGCTGGGCTGCCGAGGGTAAGTTCTGCCGAATGTAATTAATCATAAACAGACTTACCCATGTGAACAAGGCTCTCAGCTGGCCGAGCAACTATTTATGCCGGGATTTTGGAAACAGGCATCACATCAATGTGACCTTTTGCGCGCCTTTCTAAAGGGATAGAAGGTCCTCAAAGGTCAAGTTGCAGTTGCTTAAAATCAAGCAGATGCTTAAAAATCAACCCGCTCTCGTCAACGCCGCCAGTGACTGAAGTGAGAAGCAAAGTTGTTTGCCTGCCACGATTCATACTCTCCCCTCTGCGGACAAAGTAAAATAGAGCAGCGCCTGGCCACCAGGCTGCCCCCCCCCCCCACTGGTCTCCTCCCTGGCTGTCCCCTCCAGCCTTGGAGCCCCATCCGCAGCCACAGGGACCTCCTCAGGACGCTGATCTGACCGTGGACACCTGCACAACCCCCAAACCACGCCTCCCAGCGTGAGCCTGTCGGGAGCTCCTGGGGTCACGCACGGGACGGGGTCACTTGGAGAAGGGCTGGAGCAGGTCTCAGAGAACCGGGCAGCCGCAGCCATTCTGGTATCAATTCCCCGGCGACCTTGACACGTCTTGGCATCACTTTCTCAGATAGAGGATGAGGGGCCTGGGGGAGAGACACTGATGAGGGTCTTGCTGGGCCAGCCAATCTCCTTTGGGGTCCTTCAAGTGTGTTCATTGTCTCTGGATTGAGCAAAGGGTTGTGGTCACCAGAAGGGTGGTCATCATTGGGTCGCTACCTCCCACCGTGGACGTGGGGACCAGACTGGGTGGCTGGGGACCAGCCAAGCGGCGCCTGGAAACTTTGTGAGGAGGGAAAGGCACCGCTGCCCTCTAGTGGCCACTGGGCAGAATGAACCGTGGCCGCGGGAAAGATGCGAAAAAAGCGCCGAGTCCCTGCTGTGCGCGGGGACCCCCGTGTGCTCAGTGCGGGGTCCAGCGCTGGGTCCGACAGTCCCCGCCCCAGGAATCTCATGCCTGAGGGGGACAGATGTGCAGGCTCTCTGGGCACCGTACAAGAGCACCTTTAGCTCTATGACCCGGGGCACGTTTCTTAACATTTCTGTCTCCTTTTCTTCATCATTAAAATTGGGCTAAAAATAAAACGTCCTCGTAAGTGCAGGCCAGAGTCATGCCTACCTGCATCCCGAATACAGTCCCTTGTCACCATTCCCACCACTGCCACCCGACACCGGGACACTAACGTGCCTCTCTGGGCCCCCGGCTCCCTCCGTTGCCCCACCCCCACCCCACCCCCAACTCCACACCCGCCCATTGTGCAGCGTCGCAGCCAGAGAGGTTAATCTGGTCCTCCCAGTGCTCTGCTCACTGTCTTCGAGGGATTTTTCATGCCACTCAGAGTAAAAGCCAAAGTCCCCTCCGTGGCCCCAAGGACCTACCCCGGCTGGGAGCTCCTCGCTCACCTCTCTCCCACCACGCACTCTCCTCTGGCCATGTCCGCGTCCTGGGACACTCCGTGCCGTTGCCCCGCCCTTCAGTTTCTTTTTGGGACTCGTCCCCACACCCCCGCTCCTTGTCTGGATTTGGCCTGTACCTTACATTGAACGTCTGCATCCCCCACGAGAGGGCCCGCCCCCCAGGGACAGGGATTGCTGTCTGCTTTGCTTACCGCTGTGTCCCCAGCATCTATTGTAGCATGAACGCATCGCCGACACTCTTATAAAGATTTGGTGAATAAATGAACAAATGAGTGGTCAGGGTTTTGCTTAGTGTAAGATTAGCTAGTCCTGAGCAGGGCGAGTGTGACCTCCTAGTGTTGTGGCAGATAGCATAGAAAGTGAAAGGACTCTGAGAGAGGGGTGTCCCGACGACCACTGCGGGGCGCAGAGGTGCCCGTCTCGATGCTCCAATGTCAGGAGGGCTCCTGAGAGGAGGTGACAAGCAGGAGTCAAGTGAGGTGGGTGGGCAGGTGCAGGGAGCCTCAAGGTCAGACGCCACAAAAGGGAAACTTCAGGTGCACAGGGAACCGAGGTACCCAGGGTGCCTGGGCAGAGAGGGCGGATTCCAGGGAACCCAAGAGGCAGAAGGAGAGAGAGGGCGGTCAGGCCACTTGGTGAAGGGCTTCGGACGCAGCATTAAAGACAACAGGCCTGGGGCGTCTGGGTGGCTCAGTCAGTTAACCGCCTGACTCTTGATTTCAGCTCAGATCCTGATCTCACGGTTCGTGAGATCGAGTCCCAAGTTGGACTGCACGTGGAGCCTGGTTGGGATTCTCTCTCTCTCTCTCTCTCTCTCTCTCAAAGTAAATAAATAAACTTAAAAAAAAATAGAGATCAGGCCTTATCCCAGGGGTCTCAGGGGTTGGGGGGGGGGGCGTGGGGAGTTTGAATTCTGACACCATCTACCTGGACGCAGTGTCACACCCCACAGGGTCAGGGCTCAGTCCCACGAGGCTGTCCCCGCTTCAGAGGCCAGTTGCAAGTCTAGGTTGTCCCCTGTGCTTCCGACCGACTGGCCATAAATCAGTGGTGCCTACGACCTTCTCCTTGAGTTGGGTTAATTTGCTAGAACAGCTCACAGAACACAGGGACCCATCGACCCACGAGATGACGGGTTTCTCACAAAAGGGTAGAACTCAGAACAGCCAGAGAAAGGAGACACGCAGGGGAAGACAGAGGGAGGGGCATGGAGTTTCCCTGCCCCCTCTGGGACGTCACTCTCCCAGAATCTGTGTGTTCACCCACCTGAAGCTCTTGGAACCCCATCCTTTGGGGGGTTTGTGGAAGCTTCCTTACAAAGGAATGATTGATTAAATCATTGGTCGTTGGCGACTGAACTCAGTCTCCAGCCCTCTCCCTTCCCTGCGGGCTGTAGCGGGTGGGACGGAAAGTTCCAACCCTCCAATCTCAAGGTTGTTTCCACCAGCAACCAGCCCCCACCCTTAGGAACCTTCCAAACATCACCTCATTAGCATAACAAAAGATATCTTTAAAGATACCTTTGCTGCTCTGGTAGCTTAAGAAATTAAGAGTTTTAGGAGCTCTGCTCCAGAAACAGGGACAAAGACTAAGTGTATACATCTATATCTATATCCTCTATCTATCTATCTATAGATATCTTTTTACATATAAATCACATTACAAGAGGCGCCTGACCACACTCGTGTTCTAGAAAGGTCACCCTGGATGCTATGTAGAGGGTGGGGCGGGGACAGCCCTGGAAACAAGATGAGCCCCGGCAGCCTGCTCCTAGAAGGCGGCAGGGGGCGCTGGAGAGTATAGGAAGGCCACTGATTGGGTCATTTGGTAGAGGGGCAGTTGAGGGGATGGGGATGATTCCCGGATCTTATAAGGCAAGATGATCTGGAGGGGTAGCATAGAAGCTACCCAACCCCCCATGTCCCCAGATGACTTTTCTTCAGCAACCTTTCAGAGCTTCTTGGATTGTGGGCCACTACTATGATGGAAACCCATGAGAACCTGTTTTATTCTCACTTAGAGAATAATCCAGAGGGCTTCACCAATATCAGTGTAAATGCATTGAATGGCACTGCCATGAAAGCTGGCACCCCCATGGGCCACATCAACAGGGGTAGAGTGGCCAAAATGAAGGAGGTGATATAACTAGAGCACATGTCCCAGCCTGCACCCCAGCCCAGAGGAAGGACCTTCCAATACACACCCACATTTTCAGCTGCCAAGAGGATCAGATGTATGATCTGGGGATGTTCAACCCCCAAAGGGGTAAGAATCAGAACAGAATACCCAAGAGCTCCCTGTGGCTCTGTGCCTCACTGCCATTCGGGGGCTGGAGTGATTATGAGCTTTGCTCGGGCTGCTGCCGAAACATAAAATTAAGAGGCAGAAATGGAAGTGGCAGGGAGCAGAGTTCTGCTTGTTCTGAAGGACCGTCCCCCAGTCCGAGCTGTCCAGCGGAGAAAGTGACCCACGTGGGCATGGGGTGAGCCCCCCGCCCCTGGAGTAGTCAAGAAGAGACAAGACGTCAACTCTCAGGAAGAAAGTGGGGGGCGTTTCTGCATCTGAAGTTGGGCAAGGCGGTCCTCAGGCAATCTTCCCAGCCTGCAGATCCACAAATCTGTGACTCACATGACCCAAAAAAGGCAGACCTGACTGGGACCTGGGGAGTATCAGGTGTGTCCTCCCCCGGGGCCTTGATTCATGCTTTGCATCAGGAAACGTCCTAAACTGTTGCAGCTGCAGGGCGGAGGGAGCCTGTGTCCACTTGCCCATCTTATTGGGGACACAGAGGGTCAGAGAGCAGGGCAGACTTGCACAGGCTCGTACGACTTCTTCACGCCCGCCCGCTGGAGCCGGACCCTTGCCTCCAGCCCCCAGATACCCAGGCCCCAGCTCTCTGCCCCCAGCCGCCAGGATGCCCGGCCTCCAGCCCCCAGCCCCCAGACACCCAGGCCCAGCTCTCTGCTCCCAGCTGTCAGGATGCCCGGCCTCCAGCCCCCAGCCTCCAGCCCCCAACCCCTGGCCCCAAGGATGCCCGGTCCCCAGCCCCTAGCCCCCAGCCGCCAGGATGCTCAACCCTCAGCCCCCAGTCTCCAGCCCCCAGTCTCCAGCCCCCAGCCCCCAGTCCCCAGGATGCCTGGCCCCCAGCCCCCAGCCCCCAGACACCCAGGCCCAGCTCTCTGCTCCCAGCTGTCAGGATGCCCGGCCTCCAGCCCCCAGCCTCCAGCCCCCAACCCCTAGCCCCAAGGATGCCCGGTCCCCAGCCCCTAGCCCCCAGCCGCCAGGATGCTCAACCCTCAGCCCCCAGTCTCCAGCCCCCAGCCTCCAGCCCCCAGCCCCCAGGATGCCCGGCCCCCAGCCCCCAGCCCCCAGATACCCAGGCCCAGCTCTCTGCCCCCAGCCGCCAGGATGCCCGGCCCCCAGCCCCCAGCCCCCAGATACCCAGGCCCCAGCTCTCTGCACCCAGCCCCAAGGATGTCTGGCCTCCAGCCCTCAGTCTTCAGTCCCCAGACTCCAGCCCCCAGCCCCCAGCCGCCAGGATGCCCTGCCCCCAGCCCCCAGTCTCCGGCCCCCAGCCCCCAGCTCCCAGACGCCCACGACCCACCCCACTTCCTCGGGCTCCACTTCTGATTTTTTCAATCAGAAAAAAGGAGGAAAGAAACAGATACGTACACGGTGAGGGTAGATTCTCATTTCCGTTGAAGCAATTTGTCCTCGCTGGATCAAAAGTGAGGAGAGGACGGGGGCTAAGATCCATTAAAATCAGCCTGTGATGCTGGCGTTCTGGCTTCTCCCTTGGTCCTGAATAAGTGACCCCCCCCCCCGCCCGAGGCGTCAGCTCTGTCACCCCCAGGAAGGTCAGGTGCACAGGCACATCACAGGGTGCAGAGGCCCGCTCCGGCCGCCTGGGCGTGGTGAGCCGTGGTACTGACACCCAGCACTCCGGGGTCCCACGGGCACTGCTTTGCATCATGGGAGTCAGGGCCGTGCTGGGGACCAGGCACGGGGCAGCCAGGGTCCTCCGTGCGGGACGTCTGAGCCTGGACACGTGCACACTGGAGGCCGGTGAACCCTTGTTACGGGGGGCCGTCCTGTGCGTTGTGGGAAGTTCAGCAGCACCCCTGGCCTCCACCCCCTCTGTGCCAAGAGCATCACCAGAGGACCACCCAGTCGTGACGCTCACAAATGTCTCCAGATCTTGCCACACGTCCCTGGGGGGGTGCAAAATCATCCTCTGGTTGAGAACAGCTGAGCTAGGCCGAGCAGCCTTTTCCTTCCTTGTCTCGTTCCCCAAATACTTTTAGCAAAAGGAAAAAAAATAGTGTTAATTTTAATGTTGGAAAGTGTGGGTGAGCCCAGGGCCTGGCTTGACTTTGCGGAGGCGTTACCCGCGTGGCCGTCACACATCGCCATCGCCGTGCTGGTCCCCGGGGTGTCCCTGAACCCGCCCAACCGCCTCCTTTCACAAAGGACGCAAGTGTGGCCCAGAGAGGTTAAGCGACCAGGCTAAAGTCACCCAGCAGCTTTGAGATCTCGTTCCCTACCCGGCGCTCTTGCCACTGTTCCCACACAGAGCCTGGGTCCAGCCAGCACCAGTCAGGAGGCCGAGACGTCGGGGGAAGGCAAAAAAGTCCTCTCCTGACAGAAACTGAAGGTTACAGGCGCAGCCTTGTTTTTCATGCTACAGTGCTGTGAAAACGTGCAAAGCGAAATGTTGTAAAACCACTGGCCGGGGCCGGGGCGGTGGAATGAGCAAATGCCATTCGCCGTGTGAGCCGGCTAATAAAAGGAAGAGCCCAAAATTGTTTGTTGCTGTTATAAGGGTCCTTTTTTCCCCCTATAAAAAGAGTAATTTTCGTTTACAGGGACCCCGGGCAATTTTCCATCTAATTTGATGTTTTATAACGTCTGCAGAGCCGTGAGGCCTCAGCTGGCTGCGCGGCCACGGGCATTTTATTTTCAAATTTGCAAGGTTATTGGTTCATCAAGAGCAAAGGAAAAATGCGGCTGGGTTTTCACAGGTCCTGCTAAGAAAGGGGGCAGCCGATGGTCGGGGTGGGGGGCGGCTAGAAGCGAAGTGAGGGGCCCCCATGCCCACGGGATTCCCTCCCACAGCAGAGTCCAGAATGTCAGGCAAGAGAGGCGGGGGCAGGGGCATTGTCCCCGGTGAGGTCCCCAGGGCACGGCCCTGCCCACAGGCGCGGTCCCACGGCCTCCAGGTCCAGAGCACCCCGATCTCTCCACGCCGCACCCCCTCCGTGCACGGGTTCCCCTGCTCAGCGCCTCGTGCCAATTTTCTCATGTGGCCCTCACAATGGCCAGTGGGGCCGAGACTGTTGTCACCCTTTTCCTTCTGTCCAGAAGGAAAAGGAGTGACAAAGACTCCATAACCTGCTGGTTATGGAGGAGAAAAACGGGCTTGGAGAAGTGACTCCCCGAGCAGGGCGTGGGAGGCCTCCACCTAAACATAAGCATCAGACCCCGATGTCGAGGTCCAACCACCCTGACCTTGGCACCTCCCGTGTCTCGGGTTCGCTGTTGTCTTCATGAGACTAGACGCCTGCCCCGGGGGCAGTCGGTGCCTACCCCCTGGCTGTGCTCAGAGTGCTGGGGGCACAGCCCTGACCTCCAGTGCTGACATATCAGTGGAGACAGACCCCCAAAGTGAACCCCAATGGACAGCTCATCAGGTAAGGGGCCTCAGTTTCCTTTTCTGTAAAAGGGGCATGTTATCTATTTCACGGGGAAGTTCTGAGGCCTCCGGGAGGTCACACGGGCAGAAAGCGGCTCCGGGAAGACGGACCATCCTGAAGCCTTGACAACAGCAGGGGGTTGTTCCCTTCCTGCCCAGAAAGTGAAATCCAGGAGGGGTCATAGGGGCAAGGATAGAGGTGACAGGACAGGAGGGGGTAGACAGAAGGAAAAGGAGTGACAAAGGGAAGAGGCAGGACTGCCTGCGGAAAAGCTCTCATTATAATACACCTGACCTGGTTTTTATTGAGCACATACTATGTGCCCAGCCGCGGGGCTGGATGCTTCGTGTGTGGAGAGTCATACAGCCCTCAAACTGGGACCGTGGGCACCGTGCTATTTTGCAGATAAACTGTACTGCAGAGGCCCCGGACGTCTCCCCAGCCTGAGGGTACCATGTCAGGGCTGTGCGCCCCCATGGTCCCCCCGGGGAACAATCAGATCTCAGACTCCCAGGGACAGTCTCGTTTATTCCAGAGACCTCGCTTCTCCCGGGACCATCTCTGTGCCGGAACACACACACTTGGGAGGAAGCGGGGAGGGCCCGCTTCAAACAAAACTGCTTTTGTCTCTGTTCTGAAATAGAGACTTTCACAGATGAACCCAAGGAAAATGGAGATCACCCCAGTCCCAATCGAGGGACATCGTTGCATACATTTTCAAAAATGATGCAGATGGGATTGTGATGCATACGAGGCTTTGCGAGTTCTTTTTTTAATTTTTTTTTATGTTTATTTACTTTTGAGAGAGAGAGGCAGAGCACGAGTTGGGGAGGGGCAGAGAGAGGAGACGCGGAATCCCAAGCAGGCTCCAGGCTCCGAGCCGTCAGCACAGAGCCCGACGCGGGGCTCGAACCCATGAGCTGTGAGATCATGACCTGAGCTGCAGTCGGATGCTTAACCGACTGAGCTACCCACGAGGTCTTTTTTAAGTCAGCAACTACACCGCACGACTCCCCACGGGTCACTATTCTGTGCGACATCTGCCACAGCAGCCGGGCGTCCCACTGCGTGGCCGTAACGGGACGGTTTCGAACCAAGCCGCTCCAGTTGGCCACTCGGGTTGTTTCTGGCATTTAGTGATGATGTGGAATGCTGACCGGACAGCCTCGAAAATAAGGTGCACATCCTTACTTGCAAGAGCCTCTTGACTGCGGGCAGCAGGGCAGGAATCCCAGGAGGGCCTCGACTTCCAGGAAGTGGGAACCTATCGCCCGCTCACGTGTGGAGCGAGGTCAGGTGTAGTGGGCCTGAGCCCCTCCCGGCCACCCAGGGGCGGGTGCCGGCCCTGAGTCTCGGCTTTCTGGCCCTGAGTGGAGGTGCTCTTAACGCCTCCTGCCGCTGGCCGAGTGGGACTCCGCGAGATGATGGCATGTCTCGGGAACTCCTTCCAGATCTTTCTCGAGAAAGGTGACGGCCAGGCCCAGCCACCAGCCAGCAGACCTCGAGGCTGCACGTCCGAGGAGGAGAAAGGCAATATGAGATGAGGTCTGAGACCCAGAGGGGAAAGACAGAAGCCACGTGGGGAGAGAGAGAGAGCAGTACAGGCCAAAGGGGGCTGGTGGCTTTGCTTGCCATGTCACGGCTTGTCACAGCAAGAGAGGTAACGGAAGGGTCTGGTGGCCAAGTCTCCTGTGGCCCCGAGCTGGGGACTGTGTGACATTCCCTCCGTCCCAGGGGCTGGGGGGGGGGGGCTGGGGGGTGGCAACCAGTCACCTCTGCTTCCCCAATTCCAGCTGTAAGCCTCCCGGGCGCTGGCATCCCCATACCAACTCCAGTTTGGGTCCCCTATTGGTGCAATAGTCGGGGCCGCATCTGAGCTTTATTTTGTGGTAAACAGGATGGTTAGGAACAAATACATGAGAGACGGTTGCATCTGTCTTTCAGAGAGAGCAAAATCGTTCCGAAGCATCGTGAAATGGTTCCTGTCATCCTGAGCTTTCTATTAAATGGAAATAACATTAAGAACATTATGTTGCTTAAAAATCAGGGAGGGGCACCTGGGTGGCGCAGTCGGTTAAGCGTCCGACTTCAGCTTAGGTCACGATCTCGCGGTCCGTGGGTTCGAGCCCCGCGTCGGGCTCCGTGCTGACAGCTCGGAGCCTGGAGCCCGCTTCTGAATCTGTGTCTCCGTCTCTCTCCCTGCCCCTCCCCTGCTCACGCTCTCTCTCTCTCTCTCTCAAAAATAAATAAACATTAAAAAAATTTTGTAAACGAGTGAAAAGACATGATCGCTGTCCTGCCCATCCTGTGCCACTGGGGCTGGACAGCCTGGGGGATGAGGACCACATTCGGGTAATTTCTCTACACCACTACCCCCGGCAGGGAGGTGGCGGCCTAGAACGAGCACGAGGGAACGGAAGAATGCATTTTCCCGGCGGGATGCAGGGACGCGCCAGTCGGGTGCACTGAGTCAGACGTGCGGATGCGCAGTGCGGGGTGAGGGGGACAGGTGCCCTGTTCCGGTCATCAGAGATTTGGGGAATTGAGGGATGTTGACTCGGCTCCCCCCCCGCCCCCCGCTGCCGATTTATCGTTGCTCTCAGACAAGTCACTCCACCTCACTGCTGTTCAGTTTCGCTGTGGGTAAAGTGGGATAATGGGTGGTGGCCTGATGGCCGGGGATGACCGTGTGGCATGTTACCGTATGTGACTATGCTTAAGAAAGGAAATCCCCGAGCTGGACGCCTGGCAACAGTGAGCTACTGATTGTCAGGGAATCCACGTGGTGTTTGTTTGTTAATTCATTTCTTTCTTTTGAGAGAGACAGAGTGTGAGCGGGCGGAGAGGCAGAGCGAGAGGGAGAATCTCAAGCAGGCTCCGCCCTGCGGGCAGAGCCCGACGTGGGGCTCGAACTCACGAAACTGTGAGATCGTGATCTGAGCCGAAAACCAGGAGTCGGACGCTTAACCGACGGAGCCCCCCAGGCGCCCCAAGGAATCCATGTGCTTTAAGGGCGCCCAGGATCTGTTTTAATCACGTGTGGCAAGCCCAGGGACCCAGACAGGGCGGTGAAGACCGAAGAGGTTTTATGCTCACAGATCCCTAGAAACGTGGGCTGTGCCATCCCACTCAGGGCTTCCCAAAGACCCACAGCGTCGGCCAGGAGTCAGAAAGTGCACTCACGAGTGAGCTCTCCGCTGTCTGTAGGACCCGGCCGGCCCCCGGAGGGGACGTCCCTCCCGGGCCAGCAAGACCCCAGCGGCAAAAGCGTCCGACTAGAGAACAGAAGAGACGTGGTTAACACATCGTTAGGCCCGGCGAGAAACAGGGCTCTGGCATCATCCGAGTTCAAAGCCCAGCCCCATCTGTCTCTCACTGGCCGTGTGACTCTCAGCGGGGTCCTTAGTGTCCACCGCTGTACAGGGAGGGTGGCCGGTGCGACCTCTGGAGGCACGTCCAGCATGGCCAGCCAGGCGTCCGTCCCGGGCACCGGTCGAGGGTCGGGTCCGGGTCCTGGCAGACATCAGAAACCCAGCTCCCGTTAGGGCCTTCCGGAGCCCGCGGGAGTGGCAACTGAAGCCCCGTCCTGCCACCGTGATGCCGCCCGGGCCAGAAACGAGCCCACGGTTTTCCCCGGAGATGACCCCCCTCCGCTCGCGTTTCTGGACCAGTCTCTGCGGGCTACTCTTTCCAGCCAATGGGAGGGCGTGTGGGCCTGCAAAGCCCAGCCGTCTGAGATCCGGAAGCAGAAAGAGGCCTTATACGCCTCAGCTTGCCCCAAACCAGGGCTTTATTTTATTATCTACATTTTAGACTCTTTCATATGCCCCCCGAGGTGCTGTCTGCTTTGGAAAATCGCCCCCAATCATGCACATAATAAATCTCTTGTGTCGAACATACAGAGGCATGCAAGGCTTATTAATGACAAATACGGTTCTGTCCGCCTCCCACCAAATGAAAGAGTATCTGTTGAAGGGATGCTAGTTGGTCAGCGGGCCGGTCTCAGGCCAGCCCTCCTGCTCAGAGGATGTCTGTGGACGAAACAAACAGGCAGGAGTTCTGGGAGGTACTGACATCGGCTCCTGGCCCATCACCACTGGGGTCCTGGCCATCTCCGACCCTGGGCCGGTCTGCCCACTCGCCGTCTCCCTGGACAAAGCCACACGGGCATATAACCTCTGCCTCTCCTTCCCCCGTGTCCTGAATGCCACCTCCCCATCCTGCCATTCCCGGACGCTCCTGGCTTCCTGTCTCCCTCCCTCCATCGTCGGACTCTGCAAGTTACCACCCTTAGGACAGGGAGGTGGAGACGCCCTGGGGGTGCCCGTCACTGGGGGACAGAGGGGAAGACGCGAGGTGCCCACATCCTGGGGTACGATGCGGCAATCAGTAGGGATGAGTTCACCTCTCCAGAGTAACACGGTGGTTCTCAACACACGGGGCTGTGGGGGAGTGGGGGGGGAGGAAGAGAGAGAAGGAGAAAATGAGAGAGACAGAGAGAGAGAGAGAGAGAGAGAGACAAGGGGGAAGGAAAGAAAGAAGGGGGGAGAGAGGGGAGGAAAGAGAAAACGAGACACACACGACCCAACACTTCTTCCAAAAATTTTTTTTTATTTTTTTTTAACGTTTATTTATTTTTGAGACAGAGAGAGACAGGGCATGAACGGGGGAGGGTCAGAGAGAGGGAGACACAGAATCTGAAACAGGCTCCAGGCTCTGAGCCATCAACCCAGAGCCCGACACGGGGCTTGAACTCACGGACCGCGAGATCATGACCCGAGCCGAGGTCGGCCGCTTAACCGACTGAGCCACCCAGGCGCCCCCCAAAAATTTTTAAGTAAGTCCAACAAGCAACAACAGGCATCTTGTAAGAACATGCAAATGAGAAGACACATACACGGGGGTGCACGCGCCACCAATGCAAGTGTAAGGCTAAAAGGGAGCACATTAGTGACGGGAAAGGCTTTCCCCAGCCAGATGGAGCCAGGGGTCAGGACACGGGGATCCAGTCGCCTCAACATTCGCACCTGACGGCCAACAAGAAGGAAGGAATTAGGGACCGCTAAACACACACACACACCGCACACCCTCGGAGCAAATCCTACTCTCAACCGGCCTTTCTCCGGCTGCAGAAACAAGCCCACGTCCTCCGTGTCCAGCCTTGGCCATGCTGTTCCCTCTGCTGGGAATGCTGTTCCTCACCCCTTCATGCACTCAGCTGTCCCGTCCTACGGTGCTCTGCTCCCATGCCTGGCCCTCCCCCTGCCCCCTCCCGGGACAGATGGCCTCGCCCCTCCTGGAGCTCCCCACACACACCGTCCTGTCCACGTGTGTCCTGAGTGCACCCAGGTGGGGACTCACTCACTTTCCCGTCACCTGACGCGCTGCGGACTCACCCCCGCCTGCCGGCAGCTCTGTAGACGTTCCCGTCGGCAAATCCAAAGGCCCCTCTCAGCCTGACCGCTCAGCCTCGGTGGCTCTGCCCTTCTGGAACCAGCTCCTAGCTCCCTCTCCTCCCCCAGCCACAGCCTCCTGCTCCTGCTGCCAAATGTGGGCTCGAGTCCACTGGGCCACTCTGGCCACCTCCACGCAGCTCCCCGCACCTCGGCCTCCCCCTCCCCCGGCCCGCTGGCCACAGGGACACCGCAGGGCCCTTCGACCTACTACACCCCAAATAATTCACCTGCGCCCTCCCCCCGCCAAGCCCACTGCTCTGCCTGCCGCCACGGACGATGAGATTTGAAACCTGGGTGTCGCCTGTGACTTCAGCCACCAAGTTGTCACTCTCCTGCCCTAGGGTTGTCGTTGCTGTTCTTTTTCTTAATTTTTGTTGAAGTTTATTTATTTAGTTTAAGAGAGAGAGAGAGCAAGGGAGGGGCAGGGAAAGAGGAAGAGAGAGAATCCCAAGCAGGCTCTACACTGCCGGTGCAGAGCCTGATGTGGGGCTCGAACTCACGAACTGCGAGATCATGACCTGAGCTGAAATCAAGGGTCAGATGCTTAGGGGCGCCTGGGTGGCTCAGGTCATGATCTCGACATCCGTGAGTTCGAACCCCACATCGGGTTCTGTGCTGACAACTCAGAGCCTGGAGCCTGTTTCAGATTCTGTCTCCCTCTCTCCCTGCCCCTCCCCTGCTCATGCTCTGTCTCTCTGTCTCTGAAAAATGAATAAATCTAAAAAAAAAAAAGAGAGAGAGATGCTTGGGGCACCTGGGTGGCTCAGTCGGTTAAGCGTCCAACTCTTAGTTTCGGCTCTGGTCGTGATCTCGTGGTTCGAGCCCGGCATTGGGCTCCACACTGACAGCACGGAGCCTGCCTGGGATTCTCTCTCTCCCTCCCTCCTCTGCTCTCTCCGTTTCTCAAAATAAATAAACTTAAAAAAAAAAAAGAGTCAGGGTTGTATTTGCTGTTCTCAGTGCCCACAAGATGCCAGGGGGGTGATTGAGAAGATAGTTTGTTACGCTCCCAGATCCCAAAGGGAGGGGACACGGTAGGTCACGACCAGCCGGATGGGGAAGCGTCGGGGGCAGTCGGCAGGCAGAGGGGCTGTCCCCGGTTCTCTGGCGCCTGCTGCCTGGGACAGGTGGAGAGTGGCTCAGACTGTGGGAACCCCGTAAAGCAGGTGGGTGGAGTGTGGAGGGTATGGACTCTGGATTGGTGGGCTTGAACTTGGCCAGTGCGCTTGGGAGTGAACTGTCCGGCATCTGTAGGAACTGGCTAGCCCTGGGAGGGGCACTCCCTCCGGGTTAGCAAGGCCCCCGAGGTCAAAACACCGGGAGAGAGGAAATGAAAGTTAGTAACCCGCACCGAGAAGGAGCCAGGGGACAGAGCCCGCACTCACTCTCCGGCCCTGGTGTCTCCTGCTGATGTCACCCTTCGGCCAAACCCAGCTGGAAGGCAGAGGCCAAGGGTCCCGGTGACACGGTCAGCCTCTTCTTCCGCACAATAGGAGGGGAGTCGCTGGGCGGGGGGTAGGAGGATTATACTCAGAGCCACTGAAGTAAGCTCACGTGCAGGGAAGGGTCCTTTCCTAGTTTTAAAGTCTCCCCAGTGGGCTTGTTGAGTGGACCACCCAAGGCCGGAGAGGTCAGAGAGGGTGCGCTGGAGGAAGCACGTCCTGACCTGGGTTCTGAGGGATAAATAGGCATTTTTCAGGGAGTGCTAGACGAATGGAAGAGCCTATGCAAAGCCACGAGATTAACACAATATGTTTGGCAAGCTGCGAGCTTTGCAGGGTTGCTGGGTTGCGAAATTTCCAGGGAGGAGGGCGGCGGGCGTGTCCTAGAGGCCGGGGGAAGGTCTGTCTCTGCTTTTAGCCATTTCGTTCTCCTCTCAGGCCCGGCTGCAACGCAGTGTTTTCAGGGCCGGAAAGCGCTTCCAACAGGGGGCGCTACGGAGTAAACCGCTCAGTAACTGTTGGCCATTACCCGGCTGCTTTCATGAGCAGGTGTGATAGCACCTCTTGGTCTACTTCTCAGGGACCCAGGAGGCTCCTATGATAGGGTGATGCACTAGAAAGTACTTTGCAAATCAAAGGGACCGACACAACGCATCTCGGGGGCAGAAAGGCGTCTGGTGCCCGCACAGGGGAGCTGGCGAAGCCGCACCTGACCTGTTTCTCGCTAACCTCATCCATCAAATTATCCAGGGGGCCGGGGGAGAATGCCAGGGTCCGCTTCCCATCTGTGATCGGCCTTGACTCCCAGCCCATACTCCACACCCAGTTTTCTGGAAAAGGGAGAAATAGCCCCCGGGGGCCAAAGAATACAATACTCTTGGATGCCCCTGGCTGTGCGAGACTGTCTGAAAGGGCTTTATCGCCGCATACAGCCACTGCCAAAGCCAGACCAAAGTCCTTCCCAGGAAATTCTTGGCTCGGCCTGTGAGCAGCCCCGTCTGGTGGAATTAATTTTAGCCTATATGATGCTAAAGCCGTGCAAACAGAGACATATAAAACAGCACTCCTAAGCCTTTGCATGGCAATAAACAGTAAACCGCGTTTAATTTATGCACGCTGCAAGTCTGCCCCTCTGAAAGGAAGGTATGAAAGCCACCCCAAGCGGGGGAGCCTAACGTTAAGAGGCTCCTGGGCCTCTCGGGGGAGCACATGCCCTCCTCCCAGGCTCATTCCGTCTTTCTGCTTGGATTGTGGGTTTCCAGGCTCGGGCTCCAGCCTGCGTCGGGAGGGACGGGGGCAGCCAAGGCGTAGGTGATCCCCCCCGGGGGCTGTGCGGTCACGGGCGGAACCATCTCCTTGGCTCCCTGCGAGCCCGCGGGGAAGGGGCGCTTGGAAGGTGTTTGTGAGTCCCGGAGTCACTGGGCTGCAGCCTGTGTGTGATGCTGGAACCAGAAAGGGGTTTTGAGATCGTGCAGCCCCGTCTGAGGTTTCAAAGGTCCTGAGCGCCTCAGCCAAGGTCACACGACGAGTTAATGGAAGGGCCAGACTCGGACGTGAGGGCGGAGGGGGCCAGCTCAAGGATTTGGAGTCCGAGAGCTGGCTTAGAACCCGGTCTCTGCCAAACCCCACTCCCCCTTCTGACCTCGAGCAAGTTGTTGGACGTGGCTCTTGGGTTTCCTCCTTTGGAAAATCAAGGACAGCTGCACAGGATCATGGGAGTTCTGGGAGGGCGACCGAGATGGTGTGAGGTCATCGTGACCCCAGCGCCCCGCCCACCGTGAGGCATGGTGGCTGGAGTTTTCGTGACATCGGTGTAGAGGCAGAACTTCGTCTGGCCTCCTCTAGGCAGAAACAAAGATCGAGGCAGGGGACCCCGGGAAGCAGGAACGGGGGAGCAAACAGCTGAGACAGGAAGGAGGAAGAGTCTGTGGTCGTGGGCACTGCTGTGGGCAGCAGGGGCCCACGCTGCCCTGACTTCATGGAAGATGCTATCAAACTTCATCAAATGATATTGAAAAGGTCTAGGGGGTGCCTGGGGGGGCTCAGTCAGTTGAGCGTCCGGCTTTGGCTCAGGTCTTGATCTCACCGTTCATGAGTTCGAGCCCCACGTCGGGCTTTGTGCTGACAGCGCGGAGCCTGGAGCCTGCTTCGGATTCTGTGTCTCCCTCTCTCTCTCTGCCCCTCCCCTGCTCATGCTCTGTCTCTCTCTCAAAAATAAATAAACATTAAAAATAATAATAAAATAAAATAAATAAAATTCTACTGTGTGTGTGGATATTCTACTGCATTCCCTCTCAGGACTTTTCATATGTCTGAACATTTTCAAATAAGAATGGAAAAAAAAAGAAAGGCTCATGGTCAGGGCTGCCCCCAGATGGGTGCCCGGAGCCTGCACGGGTCACAGGCACTCCCAGTCCTGGCAGGAAGCCAAATGCCCACTGAAGAAAACCAAGGAGGGCCCAAAACGTGGGCCTGCTAGTCATCTCAGGCTGCTGGAACAGATCCCCAGGCCAGGGGATTGATCAACAGAGATCTATCTCTCACAGCGATGGAGGCCAGATGTCCCAGCTCAAGGTGCCGTCACGTCGGGCTCTGATGGGGACTCTCTTCCTGGTTTTTGCACAGCAGACTTCTCCAGGCACCCTGACAAGGGGGAGAGAGAAGCGGGCTCTCTGGTGTCTCTTGTATGAGGGCATTAATCCCATCACGGGGGCTCAGCCCTCATCCCCTCCCAAAGGCCCGGCCTCCTGATACCATTGCACTGGAAATTAGGGATCATCATATGAATCGGGGGGACTCCAACACCAGACCATGGCAGGCCTGTTGGCCCCCTTCTCTAAGAAGCCCCGTTTCCTACCTGTAATCTGGGGACAACGTACGTGATGGCCGCATAGGACTGTAGCGAGGACGGGACCGGCTGGGCTCTGCAGCTCCTGGAACATCACAGTGGCTCAGTCAACACTGGCCCCTTCTGGTTGTGAGCCTTCTACTGTTACCCAGCTCTGGTGGTCGGAGGAAAATCAAGCGTGATAAATACTTTCTTTGCCCTTGAAAACACTCTGGGGCTTCTTAAAAATAAGAGAGTGACCAACAGGGAATAAGCAGTGACTAATACTTGTCACGCCACAGATGTAAACACTGAGGCTCAGAGAGGGACTTACCAGGGATCACACAGCGTAAGACAGAGAACTGGAGAGAGTCTTCTGGGCCTTTCCCTGCCCTGGGGCTGGGACACATCCTGTTACTGTCCTTCAGGGTTCAGGGACTCACTGAATCATATAACTATGCAGATCTCTTCTTCCAGACAAGCTCCTAGAGACCCTTCCCCACCCACCCCAGGTCAGGTGACAAGCTCCAAGCCAAAGGCCCTGAGCTGGGAGGTATGTCCCTGACTCACGCGAAGGAGCCTCCCTGCCCAGGTCTGGCTCCGGCTCAGGTCCCGTGAGTCACTGATGCTTGTCTCCCGGCTGACACTGGGAGGGTGGCATTCCAAAGTTTCTGACAGCAAGCGCCTGGAAGTGACATTCTCAGGCTACACCTGGGTCCCGTGCATGTGGGGCCTCCACGTCGTTGTGCGTCCTTTTGCATGTGTTGAAATGGGCCGAACTTTCTGCTAATTTTGAAGGAAAGGCGGTGGTCACATCTATGCTTTTTTTTTTTTTATCTTTAAAGATTTATTTTACTTTTACAGAGAGTGAGAGTGCAAGCTGGGGAGAGAGGGGCAGAGGGAGAGAGAGAGAGAATCTTTTTGTTTAAGTTTATCTATTTATGTTGAGACAGAGCAGAGGAGAGGCAGAGAGAGGGAGAGAGAGAATCCCAAGCAGGCTCTGCACTGTCAGCCCGGAGCAGGACATGGGGTTAGAACTCACGAACGGTAGATCATGGCCTGAGCCGAAATCAAGAGTCAGATGCTCAAATGACTGAACCACCCAGGCGCCCCGAGAGAGAGAATCTGGAGCAGGCTCCCTGCTCAGCACTGAGCCCGATGAGGAGCTCGGTCCCATGACCCTGGGATCAAGACCTGAGCCGAAATCAAGAGTCAGATGCTCAACTGACTGAGCCACACAGGCGCCCCGTCTATGCTTTTCTCATTCAGGCTTTCACAGCAGCACTGTAAAGTGAGTATCATAAATCTCCATTCTTCAGGTGCAGGAACAGCTTCAGAGATGGAAGGTCACCTACCTGTTCGCACAGCTAACAAGGGGCAGAGCTGGTATTGAGGGGCTCAGCATCACAGACCTGAGGGCTGCTGCTTTGTCCACTCTTGCCCTGGTGTTGGTCCAGGTCCTCCAAGAACCAGATGAGGTCAAGGACATTATAGGGAACCACCTGAATGAGGATCAGGAAGGCCAGGACAAACAAGAACAGACACTCAGATCAATGAAACAGAATAGAGAACCCAGAAATGGACCCACAAACGTATGGCCAACCCATCTTTGACAAAGCAGGAAAGAATATCCAATGGAATAAAGACAGTCTCTTCAGCAAGTGGTGCTGGGAAAACTGGACAGTGACGTGCAGAAGAATGAACCTGGACCACTTTCTTACACCAGACACAAAAATAAGCTCAAAATGGGTGAAAGACCTCGATGTAAGATGGGAAGCCATCAAAATCTTCAAGGAGAAAGCAGGAAAAAACCTTTGACCTCGGCCGCAGCAACTTCTTACTCAACACGTCTCCGGAGGCAAGGGAAACAAAAGCACAAATGAACTACTGGGACCTCATCAAGATAAAAAGCTCTGCACAGCGAAGGAAACAATCAGCAAAACTAAAAGGCGACCGACAGAACGGGAGAAGATATTTGCAAACGACATATCAGATAAAGGCTTAGTATCCAAAATCTATAAAGAACTTATCAAACTCAACACCCAAAAAACAAATAATCCAGTGAAGAAATGGGCAAAAGACACGAATAGACACTTCTCCAAGGAAGACATCCAGATGGCCAACTGACACAGGAAAAAATGTTCCATATCACTCATCATCAGGGAAATACAGACCAAAACCACACTGAGATATCATCTCACACTAGTCAGAACGTCTAACATTAGCAACTCAGGCAACAACAGATGTTGGCAAGGATGCGGAAAGAGAGGATCTCTGTTGCACTGCTGGTGGGAATGCAAGCTGGTGCAGCCACTCTGGAAAACAGTATGGAAGTTCCTCAAAAAACTAAAAATAGAACTACCCTGCGACCCAGCAATTGCACTACTAGGCATTTATCCATACAGGTGTGCTGTTTCAAAGGGGCACATGCACCCCCATGTTTATAGCAGCGCTATCAACAATAGCTAAAGTATGGAAAGAGCCCAAATGGAAATTGATGGAAAGAGTCCATCGATGGATGAATGGATAAAGAAGATGTGGCATATATATATATATGTATATATATATACAATGGAGTGTTACCCGGCAATCAAACAGAATGAAATCTTGCCATTTGCAACTACGTGGATGGAACTGGAGGGTATTATGCTAAGTCAGTCAGAGAAAGACAAATATCATATGACTTCACTCATATGAGGACTTTAAGAGACAAAACAGATGAACCTAAGGGAAGAAAAGAAAAAATAATATAAAAACAGGGAGGGGGGCAAAACAGAAGAGACTCTTAAATACGGAGAACAAACAGAGGGTTACCGGAGGGGTTGTGGGCGGGGGGCTGGGCTGAATGGGTAAGGGGCACTAAGGAATCTACTCCTGAAATCATTGTTGCGCTATATGCTAGCTAACTTGGATGTAAATTTAAAAAATAAATTAAATTAAAATTAAAAAAAAAAATAAGAAAGACCTGGATGGTGGCCTGACCACACTGCAGTCTTCCCAGCGAGGGACAGCAGGAGGGCACGCTGGTGGAAGTACCTAGAAGGACAGGCCGGGCAGCCTCGGGAAGCTCTTGCAAGGCCATCGGGGTGGCTTCAAGCCAAAGTCAGCTCTGGGGAAAGTTCAGTGTCTCCCAGACGTGGTGATGAACTTCTGAGCAAGAACAGCCACGGGGCCATTACGCTCCTTGCGGGTGGAGGTCTTTGAGCCTGCGTCCTCACGATCGCTGTGTGGTCTGACTACCTTGTGAACTGGCTCAACATTTTGAAAAGCTATCCAGGGTTTTGTCTCAGGAGACTTCAGTTTCTCCGGAAACTCCCCTCCTAACAATTGTCCTAATGGACCGGGGCCAAGTGCAGGGAAGTCTTTATGCATGGCATTGTCAGGAGTGGCTCCAGTTAGGAAGATAAATACACGGGCACACGTACACACACACATGCATAATATATATCCACACATAAACACACATACGTAGAGACGCATATAACCTACACACATAAACACACACATAACATATGCATTCACTGCACGCACATAACATGCACACACATACATACGCAACACGTGTGCCTTCTAGAAATGCCTTCTCTGGTGAGACGGCAAGACGGTGATGCCCGCCTGCAAAGGCAGACGGACCCCCACCTGAAATGTTCCCGGGTTGAGGCGGATGATGTCACCCACGCGCTAAAAGAGTACAACAAGATCTATCACTTCCGTAATTGGTGTCTTTAGGGAGATCCGTTCCAAAATGGTTTGAGAGAGCAAAGAAAGGAGCCTGGCTCCGGGTCGTCATCGTCGTTAGGGGCGGGGCTGGGGGAGAGTCTGATGCACCATGGGCAAGGCCTTGAATGGTTTGAGTGTCCAATCAAATGCCAAAGAAGGGAGCACCCGGGTTTTCTTATCAGCTTGCCCAGATAAGAACAGACGGAAGTGAGGCTTCAAAGCTGTCTGCAAACACCAAAAAATGGAGTCTGACTCTTCATCACCGGGAGAATCTGACCTACCTTCTCCGCTCTTCTCAAACAGGTGTACTAACACCAAAAGCTACTCTTCACGTAGCTTCGTTGTCTCTTTCGCTTGTGAAGGCTCGAAGGGGTACAAGGCAAGGGTTGTCCTCGTAGCTGGCCAGGTGAGTGTCCGCGCGGCAGGTAAAGTGCCCCCCTTCCCGCCCCAGGCTGCAGCCAGCCTGGTTATGGGGGCAGAGGCCCCCTGACTTTCCCCACCAGCAACGAAGCTGAGATCTGTCTGACTCCTAAGTCTGTTTTCAAACTTAAGCTCCTTGAATCTCAACACATGAGTAAGCTCTTGTATATGATATGATACGTAAAACGAAATATACACCTTAAAACAACAATTACTGGGATATTAGAAGCGATTGCCTTTCTATGATATTTTTCTCACATTTCTTACACTTCTGTATTTTTTTAAATTTTCTTCTTTTGAGTGTATTTGACTTTTAAGAATCAAAATACAGTTTATTTCAGAGCGGTAGTTGTCTGGGGCTTGGGGGTGGAGAAGATGCGGGAGATGTTGGTCAAAGGGTACAAACTTCCAGTTATGAGGTCAGTAAGTTCTGAGGCTCTCGTGTACAGCATGGTGATTCTAGCTAATAAACTATATCATATACTCGAAAGTTGCTAAGAGAGTAGATCTTGAATTTACCACAAAAAAAAGAATGATAATTGTGCAATGAATGGAGGTTTTTGCTAATGCTATGGTGAGAAGCATTTTGCAATATATAAGTGTATCAAATCAACGTGTTGTATACCTCGACCTTACACAGTCTTATGTGGTAATTATCTCAGTAACACTGAACAAATAGCTTGTTTAAAAGTTCTGCTCTGGGCGCCTGGTGGCTCAGTCAGTTAAGCGTCTGACTTCAGCTCAGGTCACGATCTCGCGGTTCGTGAGTTCGAGCCCCGCGTCGGGCTCTGTGCTGTCAGTGCAGGACCCACTTCAGATCCTCTGTGACCCTCCCTCTCTGCCCCTCCCCTGCTCATGCTCTTTCTCTCTCTCTCTCCCAAAAATAAACATTAAAAAAAAATAAAAGTCTATTCAGAAATGCACTTTGTTTTTTTACAAAGCTTATTTTCAATGTATTGAAGTGACAAATCCTGACACCTAATCTTTTCTTAGGCGTTGACATCTTATAAATGTGTTAGTTAGAGGAGGTTAGGCAACAAACAGCCTCCACATGGAGTGGCCCAACACAGTAGAAGCATATTTCTTGCTTTTGAAGCCAGCCAAGGCAGTGTGGGGACAGCACGGGGCTGTCCCTGTGGGGCTGGGAGTGCCCGTATTCTAGGAAGTCATTCCGAGACCCTCGGGACCAAGGCTTTGCCCCTCCAACCAGTGGCTTTCAAAGTTGCCTTGGTCATTTTCATTCCAGGCTGTAAAAGGGGGAAGAGCAAAGGCCCACGAGAGGTTTTCAAGGGCCAAACTGGAAATGGCTTATGTCACTTCTGCTCAAGTCCATTTGGGGAGAACTCCATGGCTTGGCCACCTCCTAAGTGCAAGGGGCTGGTGGAGGCAACATCCACCAAGGAGGAAGAGAAACAGATCTTGAAATGCCACCAGCACTTTCTACCAGCGTTTACAGAGCTTTTTGTGTGCTTAGCAAACTTAAACAATCACTAATAAGAGATCTGAAAATAATACTTCGTCCCATTGGCCACATTACATAATTAAACATGTTCAAAACATTTGAATTCCATTTATAAATAGCTTCTTGGTTCACTTTTAAGTATTTAACACGTCTGACAAACCTTCCTGATGGTGAAGTAATTCTTTTTTTAAGTTTATTTGTTTATTTTGAGAGAGAGAGAGAGACAGAATGAGTGGAGGAGGGGAAGAGAGAGAGGTAGAGAGAGAATTCCAAGCAGGCTCCACACTCAGAGCTGAGCCGGACGCAGAGCTCGATCCCACAAAGGTGAGACCATGACCTGAGCTGACATTAAGACTTGGACGCCCAACAAACTGAGCCCTGAGGTGCCCTGTGAGGTAATTCTTATAAATCAAATAAATTTATAAAAGCAATGATTTCATAATATATATAAGACTTGTGAGATTTCTACTTAAAATCACAAGGCGTAAATCAATTTATTTAACTACACATTTAACTAGAGCTAAAAAGACTGTGCCACTCTAGAACACCAAATTCTTTTACTCCCACATTTACCCAGATTCCTTAATATGAAAAAATATATACATAATAGATTTTGATTCTCTTAAATAAGTTGGCAGAATCCTGCAATTTATTTATTAATAAATCCTGCAATTTATTATATATGGTGCTGTCCCCCTGGTCACACTTTGCACCTGACCCACTGGGTGATGCCAGGACTCCAGTGTGGTTATTGACTTAGAAGCAAGGAGAGGGAGTTGGAGGGGGTCTTGAGAAGGGTCAGCAGCTCCCTGACTGGCAACTTCCACGGGAAACCTCATTGGAGTAGCAGGCAATTAGAGGTAGCTGTCCTTAGATAGGGGAGGAAGGGCTGCCCCTACTGGTAAAAGAGGTTCGTCAAAGTTTATGGGTTTGAGGTTGTCACTGGAGGCTGCCCAGGCTTCCATATTCCAATTGTTGAGTCCCCACTCTTCCCCAATCAACACCATAACTTCCACACAAGATAATACAAATGGCAACATATGTTCATGAATATTTATAGCAGCATTTTTCATCATAACCAAACCAGAAAACAACCCAGTGTCCACCAGTGAGAAAACTGGTAAACAAGGGATACACACAATGCTACAGTACTCAGTAATAAAAAAAAAAAAATGGAGGCGCCTGGGTGGCGCAGTCGGTTAAGCGTCCGACTTCAGCCAAGTCACGATCTCGCGGTCCGTGAGTTCGAGCCCCGCATCAGGCTCTGGGCTGATGGCTCAGAGCCTGGAGCCTGTTTCCGACTCTGTGTCTCCCTCTCTCTCTGCCCCTCCCCCGTTCATGCTCTGTCTCTCTCTGTCCCAAAAATAAATAAACGTTGAAAAAAAAATTAAAAAAAAAATGAACTACTGATACCTCCACCAAACATAGGTGATCTCCAAAATATTGTGTGAGTAAAAGAGACCTTATACAAAAGAATTCATAGTGTAGGATTCCATTTATATGGCATTCTAGAACAGGCAAATCTAACCTATGATAGAAGAAAACAGGTTGGAAGTGTGGGGTCACTGATTGGGAGGGAACATGAGGGAGTGTTTCGAGGAAATGATCTATATCTTGATAAGGTTTTGGGTTACACAGGTGAATACAGCTGTCAAAACTCAGTGAGTGGATACTTAAGATGTGTGCATTTTATTGTATGTATATGCTATGCCAAAAGAAAAAAAGTAAAAACTAATGTTGAAGTGTAGACAGTGGTATGCCTGCTAATATATTTACGGAAAGAGTACAGGTGTCTGTAATTTGAAGCACATCAACAAATGCAGATGGATTTATGGGTGGAGAGAGGGATGGGTAGATGGGTGTCTATGTGCTAAAGCAATAGTCGTAAGACATTAATGGTGGTGGTGAGAACGGGTTGCTCACTGTAAAATTCTTTCAACTTTTCTGTATGTTTGCAACTTATTATAAAAGGTCATTTCAAATTTAAAAATAAGTGTTAAAAAATGCCCTCACTGGACATGTTCAAGAGAAAGCTATAAACAGCTGACAAGAAAACTGGTGAATTAGTAGATCTGCATGTTGTGCAAAATGTAGCACAATAAAACAAAGAGGCGAAATAGAAGGTAATGGGCATAGATGACAGAATGAGAAGGTCTACCAGAAAGCTCCAGAAGGAGAAGATAGGAAAAAGAAGAGGAAATCTTTATAACAAATATATATAATGTATAATAAGTATTTTGTAATAAAATGTCTAAGAAGTTCTCAGACTTGATGCAAGACACAAACTTTCAAGTCCAGGAAACACAAGAGATTACAAGTAAGATAATTTAAAAGAGAGAGAGAGAGAGAAACTTCCCTTTCTAGGCACGTTATAATGAAATTGCAGAATACACAAAGGGAGAGAAAGAGAGAAGAGTAGGGATGAAGGGAAAGGAGGAGCGATCTTAAATCATCCAGAGAAAAAGGACAAATTATTTACAGAGGAATGTAGTCTAGACTGATAAGAGACTTCCCAACAGCAACAGCAGAGATGAAAAGATAATGGAATAATATACACAAAGCACTAAGAAAAAACAACTCAACCAAGCCTCCCATCCTAGCTGAAATATTGTTCAGAATGAGGTGATATCATGACATTTTCAGACACACAAAAACTGAAAGAGTTTACCACAAACATACACTCACTGCTGGAAATTTTAAATAGTAAATTTCAGAAGAAAGGAAAATAATCCTAGAAAAAACTTATTTGAAATCCCAGAAACAATGGTGAATGTGTCATAAAAGCAAGTTTAGCTCCATCTGCTGCCTTCATTGACTCTTGCCATGTGGTGTAACATATTCACAAGCTCTAAGAATTAAAACATTGAAATTTTTAGAGTACATTATTCCATCTAACCTGGAGAGAATTCTGAGAAGTAGCACAGGAAGGGACCACCCAGGTAGAGTCCAGTGGTCGCTGTGGGTTGATTAGGCTGAAAGTCCAGGAAGGCTAAAGCAACTAGAGTTCACAGACAAGAGCACCAAAGAGGAGGGATCTACACAAAGAGAGAAACCTGGAGATCAACAATTTTTACTTCAACATGGGTTTGCACATGCATGTAAGGAGACTATCTCAAGCTATGGAAGAACTACCAGATGGATTAAAGTCCAGGAAGATCTCCTGTCCCTACCGTAAGAGTGGCAAACCTTATAATTCATGAAACACCAGGTAAAGAATTTAAAAAGCTTTGACCTTGGTGGGGAGAAATTTGCATTAGATTAAATCATGTTTGGATCCTGCCTAATAAAGCCTAAAAGCTTTACTTAACATAATCAAACTGCCTCCAAGTAACTTACCTGTAACCCAGAAGAAATATCCAAAATATTTATAGGAATATAAAAATATCCAGCATTCAACAAGGGAAAACCACAATGCCTGGCACCAAATATAAAATTACCAGACACACAAGGAAATAATATATAACACAAAATGAAGAGGAAAATCAGGGGCGCCTGGGTGGCTCAGTCGGTTAAGCGGCTGACTTCGGCTCAGGTCATGATCTCGCGGTCCGTGAGTTCAAGCCCCGCGTTGGGGTCTGTGCTGACAGCTCAGAGCCTGGAGCCTGTTTTGGATTCTGTGTCTCCCTCTCTCTGACCCTCCCCCGTTCATGCTCTGTCTCTCTCTGTCTCAAAAATAAATAAACGTTAAAAAAAAATTTTAAAAAAAATGAAGAGGAAAATCAATCAATAGAAACAGACCCAGAAATGACTGGATTATTAGAATAGTATATCAAAACTGTTATTATAACTATATTTTGTATGTTCAAAAATCTAGATGAAAGATTTAGCATATGAAGAAGCAACATAAAAGATATTTTAAAAGACCCCAACTGAACTTCGAGATGAAAACTATAATGTCTATGATGAGAAACACACTGGATAGAATTAATAGTAGATTTGATATTGCAGAGGAAAGTATTAGTGAAACTTAAGTCATAAAAACAAACTATTCAAAGTAACACAAAGAGAGAAAAAAGACTTTAAAATTAAGGTGGTGTGAAATTGGAGTCATAAAAAAAGAAGAGTGAGAAAAATGGGAAGAGAAATTATTTGAAGAAATAATGGCCAAAAATATAAGTTTCTTAAAAACTATAAACCCACAAATCCAAGAATCTCAACACATCCCAAACACAAGATACCTGAAAAAAAAAACAAAACACTAAGGACCATCATGAACTGATCTGCTCCAAACGAGTGATAAAGAGAAAACATTAAAAACAACTAGAGGAAAGAACACAGGTCACACACAAAGGACGCAAGATAAAGCTGACAGATGACTAGTCAGAAATAATGAAGCCATTAGACAGGGGAACAACTTCTTTGAAGTACAGATAAAAAGAAACAATAAGGCTAGAATTCCATACACAGCTAAAATATCTATCAAAAATGAAGTCAAAATAGAGACATTTTTAAACAAAAGCTAAAAGAGTACATCAATAGCAGACCTCTACTACAATAAATATTACAGGAGACCCCTTGGACAAGACGATAATAATACCATGAAGTCTGGATTTACACCAGAAATGAAGAGCACTGGAAATCATGGCTATGTAGATAAATATGAAAACCTTTTCTACTTTCATTTACATCTTTTAAAAGATAATTAACTCCTTAAAACTGATATCCATGTAGTATGTGGCTTACAACATCTGTAAAAATCAGATGCATACTAGCACTTGTACAAAGACTAGAGAGATGTAGAAGTATACTGCTGTGACATTTCAATGCTATATACAGAGTGGTATAATATCACTAAAAAGTAGTGATATATTAAATATGTGTAAAATAAACAACTAAAGCAACCATCACAGCATACAGGTGCATGTGCACACACACACACACACACACACACACACACACACAGAATGTACCTAATAAGTCAACAAAATAGATTAAATTGAATCATTAAAAATACTTTAGTCCACAACAAAGCAGAAAAAAAGATAAAAGGAACTATGAATAAATAAGACAAATAGAAGATAAGTAGTAAGTTAAAACCAATAATACCAATGAACAAATGAAATGTTAAATGTTGTAAACATACCAATAGAGACAGATTGTCCAATCAGAAAAAATGTAAGATCTAACTATACACTGCCACCAAGAGAAACATAACTCTGCCCCAATTAAAAACAACAACAAACCTGAAAATCTTTAAATATAAAGACATAAGAGGGTTAAAAGTAAAAAATAAAAGAAAAGTAAAAAGTGAAAAAGAAAAGATACACTATGACAACACTAACTGGAAGAAAGCTGGAGGGACGCTTGGGTGGCTCAGTCGGTTAAGTGTCCGACTTCAGCTCATGTCATGATCTTGCAGTTCATGGGTTCAATCCCTACATCGGGCTCTGTGCTAGCAGCTCAGAGTCTGGAGCCTGCTTCAGATTCTGTGTCTCCCTTTCTCTCTTCCCCTTCTCTTCTCATACTCTCTCTCTCTCTCAAAAATAAATAAGCATTTAAAAAAATTTTGTTTAAAAAAAAAGGAAAGAAAGCTTGAGTGACTATATTAACATCAAACAAAGTAAATTTTAGAGCAAAGAATATTACCAAGGACAAATAGAGTAATTTCATAATAATAAAGGAGTCAATTTATCAAGAGGAGATAACAATTCTAAGCATTTGTTCGCCCATAATAACAGTTTCAAAACACATAAAGCAAAAATTAACATAACCAAAAGATCAAATAGAGGAAATCCAACAACTACAGTTGGATCTCTGTCTCCATAATTGATAGTAAAAGTAAACAGAAAATTAATAAGTATATCAATTACTTGAACCACACTATTAACCAGCTCAACTTAGTTGAATTTTAGAGAATATTCTATTTAATAACAGCAGAACACACCTTATTTTTAAGTACACATAAAACATTTACCAAGATAATCCATATTCTTGGCCATAGATTAAGTTTCAATAAGTGTAAAAGTATTCTCATCACATAAAGTATGTTCTCTGGTCATAACAGAATTAATGTAGGAATCAATAACAGAAATATACCTGAAAAATCCCCAAATATTTGGAAGCTAAATAATGCGCTGCTAAGAAACCAAAGGGCAAAAGAAAAAAATCAAAAGAGAAATTTTAAATATTTTGAATTGAACAAAATGAAAACACAATACATATCAAAAGTTCTGTGCTGCAGCTACAACAATCAATACCAAAGCAATACTAAGCACAAAAAGTAGGGGGCTCCTGGGTGACTCATAAGCATCCAACTCTTGACTTCAGCTCAGGTCATGATCTTAGGGTCTTGGGATCAAATCCTATGTCAGGCTCTGCACTGAGCATGGAGCCTGCTTAAGATTCTCTCTTTCCCTCTCCCTCTCCTGTTTCTCTTTCTCTCTCTCTCTCTCTCTGTAAATAAATGAATAAATAAATTCTCAAGCCAGTGACCTCAACTTCCACCTTAAGAATCTAGAAAAAAAGAGAATGAAACCAAAGTACGTAGAAGAAAGGAAATAATAAGGACCACAGTGAAACCACTGAAATAAAAACAGTAAGCTGGTTCTTTGAGAAGTTCAATGATAGCCAGACTGATCCGACAATAAAAGATAAATACACACATGAATTACCAACACCAAAAATGAGGGAGATAACATCACTACAGATTCTACAGACACTAAAAATATAATAAGGAAATATAAACAACTTTATGCCAATAAATTTAACAACTTAGATGAAATGAACAAATTCCTTGAGAGACACAAACTGCTAGGCTCTCACAAGAATAAATAGATGACTCTAATGGCCCTATGTCTATTAAAGAAATTGAATTTGTAGTTAAAAATATTAACTACACAAAGAAAATTCCAAGCTCAGAGGGCCTCACTGGTAAATTCTACCAAACATGTAAGCAATAAATAATACAAATTCTATATAAACTCCTTCAGAAAACTGAATGGGAGGGAATATTCCCAACCCATTCTCTACAGCAAGCATAACCCTGATGCCAAACTAGACAAAGACATTCCAAAAAAAGAAAACCAAAGGCTAATATTCCTTATAAATGTAGATGCAAAAAATACAATTTCTTGTGTAACAAGGAATGCTTGCTTTAACATTTTTAAAAATCAATGTAATTCTCACAAAATAAATAAGGAAAAACACATATCATCATCATAAATGCTGAAAACACATTTTATAAACTCCAACATTTATTTCTGATTTTTAAACATCTTAGTAAACTCAGTATGTGGGAACTTCCTCAATGTGATAATGGGTGCCAATGAAAAATTACAACTAATATCATAATTAATGGTGCAAGATACAATGCTTTCCCCCTTAGATCAAGGACAAGACAAAGATGTTTGGTTTCATCTCCCTTCTATTCAACATTTTGCTAGTGATTGT
Source organism: Felis catus (assembly GCF_018350175.1). Taxonomy (NCBI): domain Eukaryota; kingdom Metazoa; phylum Chordata; class Mammalia; order Carnivora; family Felidae; genus Felis; species Felis catus. The sequence goes on along the minus strand of NC_058371.1, from coordinate 199,309,457 downwards.
AACCAGTGCAATAAGGCAAGTAAAGGAAATAAATGGTATACAGACGGGAAAGGAAAAAATAAAATGGTCTTGACTCGCAGATCACATGATCGTCTATGTAGAAAATCTTATGGAATCAAAACAATTTTTAAAGCTACTGGAACTAATAAGTGAGTTTGTCAAGTTTATTGAGTGAGTTTGAAGATCAATATATAAAACTCCATTAAACTTCTAAATATTAGTTGTTAACAATAAGAGACTGAAATCAAAATACTATGTATAATAGCATCAAAAACTGTAAATGTTCTGATAAAAGTGTACGAGCCTATATACTGAAAACTATAAACATTGCTGACAGAAATTCAATGACAGCTATATAAATAGAGACATAAGCTGTGTTCCTGGTTCCATAGAATGTGTTCATGTATCAGAAGACTGTATTATTCAATGTCAGTTCTCCCCAAATTGATCTATACATTCAGCCCGTTCCCAACTTAACCCAGCAGGTTCTTTTGTAGAAATTGACCAAGTGGTTCTAAAATTCATATAGAAATGCAAAAGACCTAAAATAACCAAAACAAATTTGAAAAAGAAGAACAAAGTTGGAGGGCTTACACAATTTGACTTCTAGATGTTATAAATCCACACTAATCATGCCATGCATTATTGGTGTAAAGATGGGCAAATAAATCAATGGAACAGAGTCCAGAGTCCAGAAATAGAGGCAACCATACACGGTCAGTTCATTTTCAACACAGGTACAAAGGCAATTCAGTAAAGCCAAGATAGTCTTTTCAACAGCAGGTGCTGAAACAGGTGGAAATCTTATGCAACAAAATGAACTTTGATCTCTACCTTGCACCACATATAATAGTGAACCAAAGTGGATTATAGACCTAAATGTAACACAATTAATGTTATAGCCATAAATCACCTGAGAAAACACCGGAGAAATTCTTTGTGACCTTGTGTTGGGCAAAGTTTTAGATGTGACACTAAAAGCATGATCCGCAATAGAAACTAGTGATGAATTGGGCTTAATCAAAACTTAAAACTTATGTTCTTCAAATGACACTGTTGAGAATGAAGAGACTAAACCACAGAGATGGCGGGAAGAATCTTTGCAAAGTATGTATCTGATAAAGAACGTACATCCGTATCATACAAAAAACTTTGTAGTCTCAATAATAAGAAACTACACAACCCAATATTTGTAGTTTTTAAAATTTTTTAATGTTTATTTATTTACTTTTGAGTGAGAGAGAGACAGAGCATGAGTGAGGGAGAGGTAGAGAGAGAGGGAGACACAGAATATGAAGCGGGATCCAGGCTGTGAGCTGTCAGCACAGAGTCCGATGCTGAGCTCGAAGTCACAAGCCACGAGATCATGACCTGAGCGGAAGTCGGACGCTTAACTGACTGAGCCACCCAGGTGCCCTGAAACAACCCCATTTTTTAAATGGGCAAAACATACACTTCACTCAAATAAGCACATGCAAAGGCGTTCAACCTTATTAGTCATTATGAAATACAAATTATATCACAATGAGATACGACTCCACACTCACCAAAGTGCCTACCATTTAAAAAATTGGTGACACCAACCTTTGGCTAGGAAATGGAGTGGGAATGTAAAATGCCACAATTACTTTGGAAACCAGTTTAGCAGATTTTTTTTAAGTTAAACATGAATCAACCATATGATCCAGTCATTCCACTCTTAGATATCTGCCCATGATAAATGAAAATATGCATCTCTGCAAAGACAGATACAAGTGTTTACAGCAACTTCATTGTTATCGTTTAAAGATTGGGACGATCCAAACATCCATCAACAGATGAATGCACAAACAAGTTGTGGTATGTCCATACAATGGAGCACACTCGGCAATAAAAAGGAACAGCCTATTGGGGCGCCTGGGTGGCTCAGTCCGTTAAGCATCCGATTCTTGATTTCGGCTCAGGTTATGATCTCAGGGTTGGTGAGATCGAGCCCTGCGTCGGGCTCCGCCCTGAGCATGGACCCTGCTTGGGATTCTCTCTCTCCCTCCCTCTGACCCTCTCCCCCGCTCGTGCACTCTCTCTCTTTAAATAAATAAACATTAAAAAAAAAAAGGAACGACCCGTTGATTATTGCAACAATATAGGTGAATCGCAAAATAATTTTGCTGAGTAACAGAAGCCAGACACAAAATAATACCTAGTGTACAATTTCATGTATCTAAGACTCCAGAGAAGGCAAAGAGTTCCTTCTCCTGGAACGGAGTTCCTCTGAGAAAGCTAGCCATGCTTGCGGGGGGCGGGGATGGCTTGACGAGCCAGCTCAGGGTCAGGGGCACACCCGGGAGAGCTGGTGCCCGGACCTCGGAGCCCCTGGGAAGCTGCCGGGGTGGGTGGGTAGCCAGGGGGTGGGCTGTGCCACGTCAGTCCGCCCCACAGCCCTCTCCGCTGGCCAATTTGCTGTCAGTGCCACGAAACTGGTGATGCCCAGAGCAGGCTCAGCCCCTCCGCCAGGTCACAAGAAGAAAGGAACCACCTGCTCTGAGCATCTCGAGGCTGCTAGAAGATACAGACAGTGATTCACAGACTTCTGGGGGGGATTTGGAGCTCTGGGAGGGTTGAGGAAATCCGACCTGGGTCTGGGGTGCCGCAGAGGCAGCGAGGAGGTCCCCACGTACCTCCCTGGTGTAGCGGGGAGTCTCGGTGGCTGAAAGACTTGGCCGGGGCTTGAGGTTACGGTGCGATGCAAAGGGAGGCCCGGCTCTTTCCACTTCTCTCGAAAGCTCTGAGCCTGTGAGAGAGGGATCATCATATTCTTCCCTTCATGGTGACGCACGAACACGGGAGCGGGAAAGAACAGGGGGAGTAAAGCCAGCCCCACCCCCCTTCGCAAGTAGCCGCAGGGAGAACCCGGCTTTTCCCAGGGCTGGGTGAGCACCCCTGGCCTCCTGGAATCCTGGGGTGAGTGGCTCCAGATTTGGGGGCTGGCCCCTGGGTGGGAACTAACGGATTCCGGGGGAGAACCAGACAAATAACCAGGGCATTCACGTGAGGGGATTTGTTTGCTGTTTCAGTGCAAATTAGCAATTAGCAGGGCCTGGCGCTGGGCCAGCTGGCCTTGCAAGGCCGACTGGCAGCACGTGTCGTTTTGTTCTTGGCTGGGGACCTGCAGGCTGGGTGGCAGGGAGCAGGCGGTGCGGGGGCCCCGGCAGGAGGCGTCGTGGGCCCCCACCTAGCGGACTGCTCCCCCGCCCGTGGCACAGCGCCCAGGGACCCCCCAGCATGCTGCCTTCCCGGCGGGCCAGAGGAAGTGTGACACACACCAGCAGAGCCACCCGGGGCTCTGGGACCCTGGGTTCCATCACTGCCCTCAACAGAGAGAACCAGGCTGGGAGAGTGAGTAATTTGCATAAGGTCACCCAGCCAGGGAGGGAAGGGGGATGGAGCTGAGCTCTCCTGCTCCCTAAGTCAAGGCGGTCCCCTGAGCCGCGGGTCCGCAAACTTGAGTGAGCTGTGCAGGCCCCAGAGGCTTGTGGAAACAGATTGTGGGCCCCACCCAGAGTTGCCGACATGTTCATCCATGACCCCGGTGCTGGCGTGCTTAGGACCACACTTTGAGAACAACCACCCAAAAACATACCATAAGACAATGAAAGAGGATATTTCCTTCCCCTCTTCGGAGTCAAAATAATCTGGAGGGACGCCTGGGTGGCTGAGTTGGTTAAGCCCTTGACCCTTGATTTCGGCTCAGGTCACGATCTCTCGGTTCAGGAGCTCAAGTCCTGCATTAGGCTCCGTGCTGACAGTGTGGAGCCTGCTTGGGAATCTCTCTCTTCTCTCTCTCTCTCTCTCTCTCTGCTCCCCCTTCTCTCTCTCTCAAAATAGATAAACTTAAAACAATAAAAAAATAATAACTGGGGGGTACAAGCAAGATTAGCAGGAACGGGGGGGGGGGGAACTGGGCAAATCACCTGACTGGCCTCTGAAAGCAAGTGAAACAGGGGTTCAGATAACAATTACCCAACTCCACCAAAGAAAGTCAGGTAAACATGGGGGTCTGGCAAATAATTCTCTTGGCTTGTAAAAAGCTAGAGCAACTGGGATCTAAGCAAAAGGAAGTATTTGCTGATGACCCCTTTGGTATACATCCAAAGGAGGCAACCTCACAGGAGACCAGAAGACCCTGAAGCCAGATGGCTGTGCACATGTCTTTACAGTGTGACTCTGGCTCAGTACGTTTGAATGCTTCCCAACTCCCTGTACCACACCACCCCCAGCCCCCTAATCCCTGAGGAATGGTACAGATGAACCACAAAACCTTTGTTTTATTGGAGGCGGATACAGGATTTAGAACACAGAAATATGGTACAACCACTTAAACTTGAGTTTCAGATAAAATAGTCTAACATCATACGGGACACACGTAGATTGAAACTTGCATCCGGGGGGCATCTGGGTGATTCAGTCGGTTAAGCGTCTGACTTCGGTTCAGGTCACGATCTCACGATTTGTGGGTTCGAGCCCCCCCCCCCACCGTCGGGCTCTGTGCGGACAGCTCGGAGCCTGGAACCTGCTTCAGAGTCTGTGTCTCCCTCTTTTTCCGCCCTACCCCCACTTGTGCTATGTTTCTCTGTGTCTCAAAAATAAATAAATGTAAAAAGAAATTTTTAATACAAAAAAAAGAAAATTGCATCCAGTAACGCTGCCCAGCCCCCGCTCCTGCCTGTCCCCACCCCAGCCCCGTTCACACTGATGCTATGCTGACCTTCATCTGACCCAGGGGCCAGCCTACCCCTTTCTCTGCAGGTGGGGTTGCTCAGGACTAAACTATTTCATCCACCAAAGGGCTTAAAACCACATCTGGTTCAACGAATGTGGCCTGGGTGTACCATGCCTTCCAAACATCTTATCCCATTCAATTCTTGCCGTCACCTTGCAAGGTTATCACAATCCCGTCTTCCACACGAGGAAACGGAGGCTCAACGCAAGGGATAGAGGCAGGCTTGTTCATTTTTTTTTTAATTTTTAACTAAAACCTGCTTATACTTGGGTGACAACATGACGATTTGACATGCGTATCACAGTAAAGTGGGTTACTCCAGCTCAGCTGATTACCACATCTTCCCCTCCCATAGGTCCTTCTTTGTGCGGGTGATGACGGCACCTGAAATCTACTCGTAGCGAATTTCTGCAGTATTACTAGTCAAGACCATCATGCTGGGCATTAGGTCTCCTCACCTGCACCCTATCTCCCTCCGAAAGCCACGCTCCCTCTGCTGCCCCCAAGCCCCCAACCCTGCTCAGATGGCCAGCGCCGGGAAGCATGAGCGACTCCCCAGGAGAGGTCTGGGGGCCTGGCCTGGAGATGTGGGGATTCAGCTCAGCTAGGGGCTCCGGAGATTCCCTTGAGCATCTCGGCGGTGGCCCATTTGATGCCTGAGATCTTGGTTTGTCACGTGAAGGGAGTAACTCAGAGAAAAGGTGGATATTACAGTGAAAAGAGACTTCGGGGTCAGACAGACCTGACCTTCATTCCTGGCTGGATCCCCCACTGGATCTGGGATCTGGGGCAAGTGCTTTAACCTCTTTGAATCTCATCTTGCTGGTCCAAACAGTGGGACTGACCACGCCTGCCACTTCTGTTCCCCTGGGCTGCTGAGGAGACAGAAATCAAACAAGAGGGGACAGATCGTGGTGCAGGATGGCCAGGGCCGTGGTGGGGACGCCAGCATTTCTGGCGGGTCCTGAGGTCTCAGGACATGGTGCCCCCAGGAGGCTGGCTGGGAGATACGGCTGAGCCTGACGGCAGCCGAGTTTGCGTCAGCAGCCGGAGTCCCTCGCTGAAACATTTCAGGATGACGCATTTGAGTCATTACTCAGACAGTGTTGCAAATGGATCGTTTTTGATTTCCTGGATGAAGTCACATTACCAAACACACTCAGTATGGTTGAAGTGACCAACACTGAGGGGCTTTCTGGATATAGGACTTTCAGTTTTAAAATGGGGACAGTCCCTGGGGCACCTGGGTGGCTCAGATGGTTAAGCAGTTGACTTCAGCTCAGGTCATGATCTCGCGGTTTGTGGGTTCAAGTCCCGTGTCAGGCTCTATGCTGACAGCTCAGAGCCTGGAGGCTGCTTCAGATTCTGGATCTCCCTCTCTCTGTGCCCCTCCCACACTCACACTGTGTGTGTGTGTGTGTGTGTGTGTGTGTGTGTGTGTGTCTATAAAAAAATAAATAAACATCAAAAAAATTTTTTGGCTCAAGAACAGACACTCAGATCGATGAAACAGAATACAGAACCCAGAAATGGACCCACAAACGTATGGCCAACCAATCTTTGACAAAGCAGGAAAGACTATCCAATGGAATAAAGACAGTCTCTTCAGCAAGTGGTGCTGGGAAAACTGGACAGCGACATGCAGAAGAATGAACCTGGACCACTTTCTTACACCAGACACAAAAATAAACTCAAAATGGATGAAAGACCTCAATGTAAGACAGGAAGCCATCAAAATCCTCGAGGAGAAAGCAGGCAAAAACCTCTTTGATCTTGGCCGCAGCAACTTCTTACTCAACACATCTCCAGAGGCAAGGGAAACAAAAGCACAAATGAACTACTGGGACCTCATCAAGATAAAAAGCTTCTGCACAGCGAAGGAAACAATCAGCAAAACTAAAAGGCAACCGACAGAACGGGAGAAGATATTTGCAAACGACATATCAGATAAAGGCTTAGTATCCAAAATCTATAAAGAACTTATCAAACTCAACACCCAAAAAACAAATAATCCAGTGAAGAAATGGGCAAAAGACACGAATAGACACTTCTCCAAGGAACACATGCAGATGGCCAACCGACATATGAAAAAATGCTCCACATCACTCATCATCAGGGAAATACAAATCAAAACCACAATGAGATACCACCTTACACCTGTCAGAATGGCTAACATTAACGACTCAGGCAACAACAGAAGTTGGCAAGGATGCGGAGAAAGAGGATCTCTTTTGCATTTCTGGTGGGAATGCAAGCTGGTGTAGCCACTCTGGAAAACAGTATGGAGGTTCCTCAAAAAACTAAAAGTAGAACTACCCTACGACCCAGCAATTGCACTACTAGGCATTTATCCACGGGATACAGGTGTGCTGTTTCAAAGGGGCACATGCACCCCCATGTTTATAGCAGCACCGTCAACAATAGCCAAAGTATGGAAAGAGCCCAAATGGAAATTGATGGAAAGAGTCCATCGATGGATGAATGGATAAAGAAGATGTGGCATATATATATATATATATATATATATATATATGTATATATATATACAATGGAGTGTTACCCGGCAATCAAACAGAATGAAATCTTGCCATTTGCAACTACGTGGATAGAACCAGAGGCTATTATGCTAAGTGAAATTAGTCAACGAAAGACAAAAATCATATGACTTCACTCACATAGGACTTGAAGAGACAAAACAGATGAACATAAGGGAAGGGAAGCAAAAATAATATAGAAACGGGGAGGGGGACAAAACAGAATAGACTTTAAATATGGAGAACAAACAGAGGGTTCCTGGAGGAGTTGTGGGTGGGGGGCTGGGCTGAATGGGTAAGCGGCACTAAGGAATCTACTCCTGAAATCATTGTTGCACTATATGCTAATTTGGATGTAAATTAAAAAAAATAAAAATAAAAACAAGTTAATAAATAAATAAATAATAAAAAAATTTAAAAAAAGAAATTACAAAATTTTCTAAATGTGCTTCTAAACAAAATGTGCATCTGTTACCAACCTGAAAGCTATGATTTAAAAAATTAAATTTCCTAAAAACGACACGATTATGAGACGTTGCATTCAGGACGGAGAAATGTTAACCAATAAAGTTTCTCAGTGCCAAAATAAAAAAAAAAAAAAAATTACATCAGGACAGTCCCAGAAAGACCAGGACAATTTGGTCCCCTTATTTATTGTTGCTATTCTTATCATTATTATTAAATCTTACATTTAGAGTCTGATTACTCTATAAAGCTATAGAGCTCCCTCCAGTATCTCCTAGGCCGTGCAAACATTTCCTCTTGCTAGGAATGCTCAGTACCGATAAGCGGTGCTTGCTTTGCAGCAGGTGTTTATTTAGATGCTCACACCGGCCTCCAGTGGGACATGCATTTCCCTCCCGGGGAGCTCCAGGGAGTGCACAGTGGACAGCACATCTCTCCCCTCCTTCCCCTGCAGGTACCCTTGAGGGATGGGCGGTCCATCTGTCTTCCCCGTCCCAGAGGTTGTCGGATCCCCAAGCGGTTCCTGGAAAATGGACCTTTTTGTCCCCAGAACAGACACCACCACGAACACAGGGAAACGCTCAGCCTGGAACAGACAACCACCATGGACACAGGGAAACGCTCAGGGAAAGAGAAACATCCAAGCACCTTCTCTTTCCACAACGAGGGCTTGATGGCTGAACACTGTCACTCCTCTTGTGAGCCAAGTCTAGGTCCCAGCCCTCCAAGGAGGGGTCCAAACAGCCAGAGGCACCTGCCTGCAGCCAAAGGAACAGAACCGTCTCTCAGCCCAGGGCAACTTCGCTTGGGTTAAGTCATCGGAAGCATGAAGGGGCCTAACTTCCAGCACCCCAGGCCGGGGTGCAAATTAAATCTGTTGCACTCTGACTTTGTTTTGCTCATTAGCTCAGTGCAGACGTTGGGCTTCTGAGGAGCTACGACGTCCCCGGCGGGGCTCCGAGGGGACCGCAGAGGCTGGAAGGTGGGCTTTCGAGAGTGAGAAACCAGACAGCCTCCAAAGCAATCCCAAAGGTGGGTGGGCTTTGGGACCGGGCTCTGCCTCTTCCCAAGGCTGCAACCTAGGCTCGTCTCCTCGTCCCTCCTTGCCCTGCAAACGGGCCTCAGCCCGCCCAGCCCCTAGTGGCGCCCACAGGGAAGCCATCGCACACGGGGACACACGGGAGGTGTACAGCTTGTAGCGACAGCAGGAGGAGTTGTTACTACGACATTTAACCACACAAAATGTCTGCCTTCCTGTATAAAGATGACCGGAAGCGAGATGCAAAATCAGATATTTTAAGTATGTCTGTGTGACGCAATCCGAAGTGACTTTCAATTCTCTTACTATTCCTTCCAGCGCTTTTGGACCTGTGGCGATAATGCCAATAATGATACAGCAGGGCTCTCGCACAGGGAGACGGGACACGGAGGCTTTCTTCGTCCAGGAAGCAACTTTATTCGTCTTACCCGCCCGGGCTCAGTGGGTTCGTACCTGAAAAACTGAGCCTTGAGTACAGTGGGGTGCAGCCTTTCATGCAATTTTCAGTTCTTTGTCTCCCTTGTATGGTGACGCCTATAGTCTGATTGGACACAGTCCGGGTTACAGAATCGTGTCAGATCTATGCATACGTGTGTGGGAGTTTCTGGGGCCACGTTACTTACCTTTGTTCTGAAGAGGCCTCCACCATATAGGGAGGGGTTCTACCTCTACTAGTTTTGGGGTCAAAGAGCATCATCTTGGTTTGGAGGTTTGTATTTCCATAATATCATCACATGCGTGGCCATTTTCCTTTCGGCCATGGCCTCAAGGAGGCTGGAGACAGACCGTATAACCAGGAGAGTTAGGCAAGGTAGGATTCAGCAAGTTCCCCCAAATCAAGAGGATAATTCCCAAGAGGGTTTTGAATCCCCCGAGAGTTGAAAACCATCCTTTAAATAACTCCCCAGAGTCCCAGCCTTTCCAGGTCTGGACGGGGGCATGGGCAACCTTTCTCATTCGGTCTGTGATGTCTGCTGTGACTTTTCCTTCATCATCTATCTGTAGGCAGCAGTCGCTCAGGTTAAACTCCCCACAAGCTCCTCCCTCAGAAGCAAGCAGGTAGTCCAAGGCCAAGCAATTTTGATAGATGGCATTGAGAACTTTGGTTTGCTGCTCGGCTAGCAAGTGAAGCGCTCTAGAAGTTTCATTGGTTATAGTTTCTACAACTGCTCGCAGTCCGATTATGTGGGGTAGCACGTAAATGGGAGTGAGGGAGCCCCAGGACACATCCTCTGCCCGGGCAGCAGGGCCAGATGGTAAGGTCCACGCGACTCCCTGGCTTGACGTGGTCATGCGAATATGTGGGTCACATGATGAGGAATCTAGGTCTACAGAAGGGGTCCAGACTGGAAGCAACCAATACCAATGAAGCATCTTATCCACAGAGGGAAGGTGAATGCCAGCAGAGGCCCCTCACCTACTCTCAGCCGGCCAGGGTGTACATCACAGTAAGGAAACATCTAGAAAATAAGGACTGTCTACTCGTCCCACCGGACCATTGATTCCTCATTTAGATCCCCCCTTATGGCCTTGAAGTGGGTGGGAGGGCACCAATAAAGGATTTCATAGTGGGGGGAACCCTGTCTGCTTCTTCAGCCTCCCTGAAGGTCCCTTATCTCTCACTGCCCAATGTTAACCCTTGTTCGGGGCGCCTGGGTGGCTCAGTCGGTTGGGCATCCAGCTTCCGCTCAGGTCATGATCTCACGGCTCATGAGTTCGAGCCCTGCATCAGGGTCTGTGCTGACAGCTCAGAGCCTGGAGCCTGCTTCGGATTCTGTGTCTCTCTCTCTCTCTCTCTCTCTCTCTGCCCCTCCCCTGCTCTTGTGCACTCTCTTTCTCCCTCTCAAAAAATAAACAAACATTAAAAAATTAAAAGAAACCCTTTTTCTATTCATTTTTCCTCCTGGAATAGGGCCCTTAACTGCCGTTAGGGAACAGGGACAATGACCGTTCTGGCTTCTTCAAGCTGACAAGGGACGGTGTGGGGGTACAGCAGTTAGAGTCTACCCAAGGGTCGGTCGAGTGGCCCACGGTATGGTTCTACAGGAAGGCCGGCAGCCATGAGGCGGCATAAACATCGGAAGACACGACGAGAAAAATGCAAAGTAAAGATTATAGTGACCAACAAGATGGCATTCAAGATAACGTCCCCACTTCCCAAACCAGTCAAACAATCCAGGACTGACGTTGCCCAATTATGTCCGAATGTCATCTCTCAGTTCTAAGACTCGGTGAGGATTGTCGGTTATATTGAAACGACACACGTCAGGGGGTCTCTCAGAGCCCGGGTGATGGAGAAGCACTGTCAATGGTGGCTCTATTCTCCAAGAGTCCGGCCCTAACTTTACTTAATTTTTTTTTACTTAAGGCATCTAAATTATTAAGAGTTTTGCTGTATATAAGCAGACAGTTTGCTTTACTTTGAGGTGTAAAAATTTTTCAAGAGCTGAGAGTCCTACTGGAGAGTCAAGGCAGCCATTTAACCATTATTAATTTGCAAATTTTTAGGTTAGCCAAACCTGGGTATTATTTTATAAAGCAGAACTTTTATTGCTTCTTGTGCCTTTTTCTTTTCATTTCTTTCCTTTTCTTTTTTATTTTTTTAGGGGAAGGCCTCTACCCAATTAGTAAAAGCATCAACCCATACCAACAGATGTTGGAATTCCTTTGACCTTGGCATGAGTGAAACCTAATTATCAGCCTTCCCTGGACAGCCTCCAGTTCCTTGATTGCCTGGGAGAGCGAGTCTGTAGTGGAGAGGATTGTTTCAGGCTTCAGAGGCTGATACTATTTGTTGAACTGTCCTTGACAAATTTTTCCCAGTAAACATCATTTGGGCCATTTGATAAGTTTCATCCCTCCCTAAATGAAAGGCCTGATTCAGGGCTTTAATGATCTTTTAGCTCTGTGAGTTCCGTGATAGTAATTGCCCCGCTCTGTTTGTAACCACCCGAGTGCTGTGACAGCGTCCGTGAGTCAGACCCCAGTTCATTTCCTCGGGAGAGGAGGTGGGATCGAATCTCCTTTAATAACTGATATAGCGGGTGAGCTATTTTCTGAACCCCGGCACCCACAGTCTACAATATCCAGTAATTTCCCCTCACACAATTGTTTATCTGTCCTGGAGTTAGCAGCACTATCGTCTCTAATGGAGTTCTAATGTCCCTTCCTAGCAAGGGAGGAAGGCTCTCTGATATTATCGGGAAAGAATGAGAAAAACTTGGTTTTCCCCATATGCATCCCAGGGGCCGAGGGAAAAATGTAGTTAAAGGTTTTTCGGAGACGCCTCTAATCGTCATGCTGCGTTTGGATAGTTGGCCGGGAGTGGAAAAGAGGACAGAAAACCTGCTTTTTAGTGACTTAAGTTTTCCAGATTTATCTGAGGCTCGAGGCTGGGGCTTCCAACAGGCAGTCCTGGGAGCCACCGCAAAGAGTCCCAGGCCCCATCAGTCCCTTTCAAGGACACTGGTTATCTGAGCCTCGCAGATGGAGGTCCCCGAGGGCATTCAGACCCCCAGCGATTGTCTCCACATAAGGGGCATGGCTTGTGGGACTTTGATTTCTGTGTCCCTTTTGAGGGCAGTCTCCTTTCCAGTGCCCTGACTAGTCACGTAAGTGACATTTGGTGCCAGGACCTCGGGAAGTCTGGTCTGACATAGTGCGTAAGGTCACGACCAAGGCCTCGGATTTTTCTTAAGCCTCCTTCCCTGTTTTCTTTTTTATTTTGATCTCGGTTGTAATATACCCGATTGGCAGCTCGTAAGAATTCCTCCAGGGTCCCTCCCGGACCAATAATTTAATTATTATTTATTTAATATAATTATATATAAATATAAATATTATTTATATTTAATATAATTATATAAATATAATTTATATAATATAAATTATAATTATATAAAATATAATTTATATAACTATATTAAATATACATGTTATTTATATTTAATATAACTATATTAAATATAGATATTATTTATTTAATTTATCATTTATTTAATAATTTAAGTATTATTCTTCTTTCAGAGTTCATGGGTCAAAATTATTCCAGTTTTTCAGAATGCATCCCAAAGGAGTATTGGCCTTGGTTGGGGAACTTCCCATCTATAGGAAAAAGGAGGAAGAGGGGCCCCTTATCCTAATTTTCCATAGCTGGCCAGAAGAAACCTCATCTCCTGGCCCTGGGTTTTGGCTGGTTATTGGACCCTTGCCTTTTTCGTCAGGGCCCATATAAATATGTTCCAGCCATGTGGGTGTCCATTTTAGAGTATCTAGGTTGTTACAAATTGGCATACGCTGGGCTAAGTGTAGCAAAAAGGCTCCTATGTTTTCCAGTAAAAGCCCTTTTTCTCCAACCAGTCCCATTTAGGACAAAATTACTTTCTTTTACCTTCAACAAAAATGTATTTCCATCCCTTATATCTTTCTTACATATCTCTTACTTTTCCACATACAGAGTTACCTTTTTTATTAAAAAAAAAAAATGTTTATTTTTGAGAGAGAGAGAAGAGAGAGCACGAGCAGGGGAGGGGCAGAGAGAGAGGGAGACACAGAATCGGAAGCAGGCTCCAGGCTCCGAGCTGCCAGCCCAGAGCCTGACGCGGGGCTCGAACCTCTGAACTGGGAGATCGTGACCTGAGGAGCTCGAACTCACAAACCGTGAGATCACGACTTGAGCCGAAGTCGGACACTTCACCGACTGAGCCTCCCAGGTGCCCCACTTCCTCATTTTTATCAGTCTTAATTACATTTGGCAGAATTGTAACTCTTAGAAACCTTAGCCTCCAATGAAAGCTAAGTGATAACCAGTTGTGGACTGTTATGTGAGATTTTTTTTTTGGATGAGAAAGTTATGAATCCATTAAGCACAGAGCATGGTTTTTTTTTTTTTTAACAGATTTAAATACCCTTAGTTTTGGTTTTTTGCTTTGTTTTGTTTTGTTTAGAAAGCAATGCTTCAGCATTTTGTTCCATTTGGAAGAGGCCTAAACGCCCAATGAATTTGAATTAGTATATCATGGAAGCAAACCTTTAAGGCTCGGGGTGACCAAAGACTCTGAAAGTTGTCTTAACGACGACCCATGAAAACTTTGAGGCCGACAAAATTAACCATCGTTTTAGGCCGTCTTCTTTGTTGACGGGGTGCACCAGAGAGATGTTAATTCCGTCCCACCCGTGTTTGCTGAAAAGCCCATCACCGTCAATTTTCACCCAGGGTGTCAGTGGGAAGTCTGGACCGGGGGTGTTCCTTGCTCTCTGACAGCAAGGGGAGGAGGAGGAACCCCCGCAGACGCAGGTTGTACCAAGGTGGGGCAGAAACAGGAGGAGGGAGGGGAAGGCAGAAGAGGTGAGGTGCAGCCTAGAAGCCTGGAGGCAGAGAAAGGCGCAGAGAAAGAAGTCTCCTGGTCCTAGAACCTGCCAGCTCGGGCAGACGAGCGGGCACAGACCTTTTCCACCAACGAGTCCGACAGTCCATGTCGGGCTAGAGAAGACAGGCAACTTCTCCGAGACCACAGGAGTTTCGGCAGCTGCTTGGGAATATCCCCGAAAGTCTCCAACCCAAGGTCGACTAGCCAGAGACAGTTGGCTGTAGTCATCAGAGCCACTGACCCAGAGAACAAGTGAGGGGGAAGTCCCCACATACAGTTAGAGCAACCGGAGTGTATGAGGAGAAACAGAGAGAGAGAGAGAGAGAGAGAGAGAATTAGGGCTCCCTTCAATAGCCTGTGTTTTCTTCAGCAACCTGGGTTAGGTTTGGGCCACTTCTATTCATTGGTCAGGGTCGCCTGCAAATTTGCCCGGGTCCTTTGTATTTGCTTAGAATCTTGCCAGAAACTCTTACACAAGGAGCCTGGACAATACAGGCCTAACTGTAAGATTGTGCTGCCTGAACACGGCCCTCCGGAGGCCAGGACTCTCTCCATCCTCCAGGAGATATTTCGGGCGCCTCTGAGCACTGGCGGTTTCAGTATCAAGCCCTGACCCGGATCAGACTCCCGAGGAAGTCTGATGCCACCCTAAGGCGTATGAGGTCACCGTGGAACCTCGGATGAGGACTCAGCACTCGCTTCGCCTCCTTGGTCAGGTCGGAACCTTTCCGCTGTCTGTCTCATTCACACTCAGTCATAGAGCGACCCCGACCCGCTGCCCAGGGCCCGGCGCCTTGGAGGTGTGGTTTCGTTCCTTGTTCCTTATGGAATCGCTCCGGCAACTCTGGGAGGTGATCAGGCTCCCCTTCTGCCTCTTGGGGACAGGTCTGCCAAGACGAACCTGGGTTCTTACCGGTCTGACGGGCGGCCCTCTCGGAGCCGGCTCCTGGGCCTCACGGGTTCCACGGGGCATCTGGGGCCCTCCTACGATGAAGCAGATCAAGAGGTCCTCAGGTGCCAGGCAAGGTCGCTTCTCCCGGTGCTCCGAGGTCCACACCCCGGCGACAAAGAGCTGGAAACACACCGTGTCCAAATCCCAGACGCGAGCCCCCAAGAATAACAGCAAAAGAACAAAAGCCCGTGCTAACCAAGCGCTTGGTCCATGCCAGACCCTCTTCTGAGCGTTGCATGTAACACCCGCCTCACTGCCCCCCACGAGGGGGAAAAAGGAAAAAAAAGGAAAAGGAGCAGGTGAGTAATGTTCTCGCCCCTGTGTCTGAGATGAGGAAATTAGAGCCTGAGGGGATTAAACACCCGGCCTGGGGCTCAAGCAGTGGAGGTGGGATTTGCAGCCAGTCTGCTTCTGTGGTCCAAGTTCTCAACCACCACGGACCAGGGTCCAGGCTCCTGCCCCCTCGCGTGTGTCTGCAGGTGCCATACAGAACGCACACACATTTGGTCCAGTCCAGCCGGAAGGCCGTCCTTACTGAGAGGAGTTTCATTACCGGCCGAAAGGGAGGATGTAGTCTTAGGGTTTTTACAAGAAAACGGTAATCACCTTAAAATAATAAGCAGACGCTCTTCTCACTGAATTTAAGGCTTTTGGTCACCGCCCGTCTTCGGGGTCACTGTTGTCCCCACATCTCACGGACTCTGTATCGAGTAAGAGGAGACAGGAGTTGAGTAGACAGAACTTTTCTTATTCGAAGAGGAAAGTGGGGAGAACTGGTAAGAAAGACGTACAGAGTGGGGAAGTGAGCAAGCCTTCACCCAAAATGGACCTTGGGGTAAGCTGCCCCGGGCTCAAATCCCGGCTCTGCCATCACTAGGCCTGCGTTAGTTTGCTGGGGCCGCCAGACCGGACCTCAGGCAGGAGGCTTACGCAGCACAGACTCACGGTCTCAGGGTCTGGAGGCTGCGAGCCCAAGGTCAAGGTGCTCACAGGCTTGGTTCCCTCTGAGCTGGTGAGGGAGGGTCTGTTCCATCTGTAGATGCCACGTTCTCTCTGTGTCCCCCCACACTGTTGTCCCTCTGTGCCTGTGTCTGTGTCCAAATGTCCTCTTCTTGTAAGGACGGTCACCCACCCTGATGACCTCGTCCTAACGTGATTCCTCTGTAAAGTCCCTCTCTCCAAATACAGTCACATTCTGAGATCCTGGGGCATTAGGAGTCCTGTACATGACCTTGGAGGTCGGGAGGGACGCAGTCCAGACCCTAACACTCACCAAGCCCCAGCCTCCTGGCGTGTACAATGAGATTATTGTATTAATTCCTCCTTCACTTATTTGATTAAAAACTCCTTTTGGATCCTCCCGCAGGCTTTATCCTTTCCATCAGCCAACCCACTCGTACGTATTCCTGTCCCATCAGGTGCCAAGCATGCTGCTAGGCTGGGCAGAGCTGAGCCCCCCCCCCGCCCCCAGAGGGTTCCTTTGGGCGAGAGTGGGCCTCAGATCACAAGCAGACACTCCGATGGAAGAAGGTTCTGGATGCTGTGCAAGTCCGGGATCCATCCTCTTGAGAGGACAAACAGGGCTTCCCAGAGGAGGAGCCCCCAGCTGGCTCTGGGATAATGATGTGGAGAGCCCTAGGGGCAGAGGGGACAGGGGCCCGTTGAGCACACTCAGAGTAGAGAAAACGCGCGAGCAGGGGTGTGGCACTGAAAAGGAACCTTCTGGGTTCTCCAGGACCCTGAGATCTTTCCTCTGTATCCTCCCGGTGTGTAAGCACGGACTAGCTTCCGGCTCCTTGCTCCAACTCTTTAAACTTCACTTCCAGCCCCCCCCCCCCGCCTCCGATGGCCCAGCCCAGGCCTCAGTTGCTCGTGGGCGTCCTTGCTCAGCTCCACCGTCCCGCCTGGGCTCTGGGAGGGTGAGTGTTCAGGCCAAGGCCTCCAGATAGGTGGGGGCTGCTGAAACAAGCTCATGCAACCCCATCCCTGCCATGTGGCAATGGCGTTTCCATGAATAGTAGCACAGGCACTTGTGTGTGTGTGCGCGTGAGATTGCTTTTAACCCAGCCGAAATCAAGGTTTCCCCATCTGCACAATAAGAGAAGTAAGATGCGAGTCCGAATGGAGTTACTACACGCAAAGTGTTCACGGGGCATCTGAAAGTTCAAATAATATTCATCCGCTATTTTTAGTTACAGTATCATTATTTCGGTGATAGGTTGTTGCATTACTGCCCGCAAATGCCCAACACAACCATGGGTATGCAGCCAAGTGTCCAATTAGTGATAGGTGTTAACTTTAGAAAGTAGGGATGCTTGGGTCTGAAAACTCTGTGTTGATGTCCCTGGACAGAGCTAAAGTAGCCAAAAGTCTCTTTCACTGGCCTCAAGGTAACCAAGTACAAGGTCAGAAACAGTGAGAACATTTGATGAGTGCCTTTTTTTTTTTTTATTTTAAATTCTTTGAAATTTTGGACATTTGTTTTCTGACCCAGCATTTGTAATGTTCTGTGTATATTTCTTTTATTTTTTTAAACTGTTTATTTTTGAGAGAGAGGGAGACAGAGCGTGAGCAGGGGAGGGGCAGAGAGAGAGGGAGACACAGAATCCGAAGCAGGCTCCAGGCTCTGAGCTGTCAGCACAGAGCCCGACGCAGGGCTCAAACCCACAAACCGAGAGATCATGACCTGAGCCGAAGTCGGACGCTCAGCCGACAGAACCACCCGGGCGCCCCTGTTGGGTGCCCTCTGTTTGCTTTGTTCTAAACTCTCTCCACGACTATGAATAGATGAGTTATCTAACTGTGAAGGAAATTTAATCTCCACTGGCATTGTCCAATTTTGAAGAGGAGGAAACTGAGGCACAGAGAGGCTACATGCCTTGCCCCACGTCACACAGCGGTGAGCGGCGAAGCCGGGGCCCCTGCTGTACCCCGGCCCAGAGCCCTCCTTTTTTAGAAAGCCGAGCTGGTCCTCGGGCAGAAGGAGCTCATTTCAGCCGTTCGCTCCAAGAGGCAGAAGGGGGGACCACGTGAAGGCCCGAACAGAAGTGCCAACCCCAGCCTGAGCGGCCCACACAGGCTGTCACATCCCGGCCGGCCCCCTCGCACACGCACTTAACTAGCCGGAAACGACCGTCGCGAATCTGTTTCCTGTTGTGACAGCTCAGCGGTCCCCCACATCACTGCTCTGGGACAGGTCCCCTCCACCGGCTCTGCTTCCTGGGGCTCTGTCGTGTCTCCATGAGGATCCTGTGGCAGAAAATCCAGCCACGGAAAGATGGGCGCACGAGCGGTTTGGGGGACAGGTGTTTAACTGGGTTCAGCCTTCACACGCTCCCTTGGCCTCGGGGTGCAGGGGTCCGCAGGCTTCACCCATTTCTCAGCCCCATCCTGAAAGGTGGAGGGTGACAATGGGCATTTTCCGTGGCCTGGCCACTCACTGTAAGAAGCTGCCAGGACCCCTTGCCTATGCCCACCCCCTCCCAGCTGGGCTGAGTGTGCATGCGTGTGAGACGGACAGACAGACAGACAGAGACAGACCAGCTCTGCCGCTGACTAGCTGAGCGACCCTAAAAAGTCACTCACAGTTTGGGAACTCAGCGCTCTCATCTGGAAAATGAGGGCTTTGGACCACATCCACAGTGTTTTCAAACCCAGAAGAATCCTAGAAATTTCTGGATGTGCCTGGCCTAGTTTAAAATCCCAGGCTTGATAAAAAGTGAAGTCTCTTCCAGAATCCTATTCCAGAGAACAGCATCATTGCCGTGAACCTTCACGGGGCCCTTCTGAGTGCACGACGTCACCCTCAGGGCCGGGGCGTGGACGGGTCTTAAATCCATCTGTCCCACGTTTCGCTTCCTGCCAAATGACTGTCACCTTAATGGTAGCTTCTTCCAATTTAATAATTCGTGGAACAATCAAATAACAAGTATTTAATGCCAGCGCGGCATTAAAGCTGGTCTCCGAGTTCAAATCCCACAGCCTCTCTGAGCCCAGAGCCCCTTCTGCAGATCACGGGTACCAACGCCTCCTTCCGAGAGAGTGGCTGCCCGAGGCGTGGACATCTGTAAAAATGCTATCCCTCGGCTGTCCTCAGTCCAAGGCCAGTTTCTCTTTCCTAAGCTCATCAGGACGCGGGGGCTTGACTGTGGTGAAGGGAATAAAGATAAGGATTTGGGGTTCCAAGAACTGTTTTCTTTGGCCGCAGAGAAAAGAGGAATAGAATAGTTCGCGTGGCTCCGGTGCTGTGAGGATTGTCAAAGAAAACGGGTACAATGTAGCTATAGAGACAAGCAGTGATTCAATGAAGCAGGTGCAAGTGCCTCCCGGAGGGGGAGGCGAGGGGGGCTCCAGCCCCTGAAGATTTTTCTGGAGAGCCTGTTTGGAAACTAATTGTACAACCAGAAAAATATTTAGTTTCGAGAGAGAGAGAGAGGGAGCAGGGGAGGGGGCAGAGATACAGGGAGAGGGAGAGAATCCCAAGCAGGCTCCGCACTGTCAGCACAGAGCCCAGCACAGGCCTCCAAGTCACGCACCGTGAGATGATGACTTGAGCAGAAATCAAGAGTCAGACGCTTAACCCACTGCGCCACCCAGGGGCCCCTGGTTTGATTATTTTTCAAGTCAGAAGTCACTTGGAATAAAGTATGGCAACTCGGGAAACGGATTAAATGGAATAATAGCAGAATATCTTCTTCCGCTGTGTTATAAAAAGTACTTTCCTGCAAAATCGCTCATTTTATCCCGGGAACACCCTCGTGAAAAAGGAATGATTGCCCCTCTTATACAGATGAGAAAAGTGAGGCCCAGAGGGAACAAGGGTCCCCCGAGGCGACATAGCTAGGAAACAGCCGAGCTGCCATTAAAAAATCCACATTCCCGGATGCGACAATGCGAGAGGGACGTCAAATAACCGGCCCAGCGTCCCGCCAGTACAGGCGATTTCACAAGATGCCCTGGTTGCTCACCTCTCCCTGGGTCCGCACCCTTCATCATGTGATTTCTCAGCTCATCTCTCTGCAAGAAAGAAGAATGCTTCCCGCCCTTTGACTTTGGGTTCAACCCTGTGACTTTGGTCAATGGAAAGTTAGCAGGTGGGACACGACCGGTGGCTTGAACACGGTTTCGCGACTGGGCTTCTGTGCCGTTGCCACGAGGAGGAGACGCCTGGCTTAGCGCACTGGATCCCGGGGGAGGCGGAGAGGCGGGTGGGGCAGACTGTCCACCACTCAGGTGAGCCTCGCCCAGGTCAGCCTGGCCAACTAAGCTCATGGGCCAGCAGACACGTGAGCAAGCCCAGCCCGGATCAGCCAAGCTCCGGGTGACCCAGGAGCTAAGCGAATACGTGTTATTGACTGTCGCCGAGACTCTGGGTTTGCATGTTGTGCAGCGTTACTATGGGTGCTCACGCATCATCTCGTCTGTCTTGTCTTTCCAGCGGCGGCCACAGCGTGGTACGATCCACCCTAGCACACCATCAAGTACCCCGAGAGCTCACTCGCTGGCTAAGCTACAGGATAAATGCCACGTGTCCCCTTGGAGCCTCTGTGTCACCACAGAAGACATCCAAAGCATCATATGTCTCGGTGAAAAAAACACGGTTGGTTATAACACCCTCGAAGGTGCAAGGTTGGCCTGGACTAAGATAAAATATGAGACTTAACACTTTCTTCTCTTTAAGGTTATTCATTTATTTTGAGAGAGAGAGAGAGAGAGAGAGAGAGAGAGAGAGAGAATCCCAAGCAGGCTCCACACTGCCAGCAGGAAACCGATGCAAGGCTCGAACTCAAGAACCGTGAGATGGTGACCTGAGCTGAAACCAAGAGTCAGAGCTTAAGCAACTGACCCACCCACGCGCCCCGCAACTTCCATTTCCTTCATGGGAGAAACACACTATAAGCCTCCCTCTGGAACCTCTAAGACAGCCTCTCCCTGAAGGAAGTGCCTCTGGGGGAAAATGAAGCACCGATCTAAGGGGAACTGGAGTCAGGGAGCCCTGGAGAAAGTTCTGGTGTTTTCCAGCCTATGGCCTTAGAAAGCCACTAGCCTGCAGGAGCCTCTCTTTCTCTCATTTATCAGCCGGGCCCAGGCTCCCACCGGGGAGCATGAGGAAAATAAAGTAACATCAGGGAATTTATGCGGCAAGCATAGGACACAGATGACTCTTAGGGCCCCAGACGTAAATAACAACAAAGGGCTTCTGTTGGCACAGACACGCCTTTCGTCTCCCTCTTGCCACAGCTCTGCTGAGCAACGCCAGGCAGTTAAGTCCCGTCTCTTGGAATTCAAGAGAAACACGCAGTATTCCAGAGGGACCTCTGAAATCACAGCGTGCTCACGCCAAGAGCCTGACGAATGGCACTCGCAGTGGCATTACCACTATTTATCATCCAGGGGTGTTTACAGAGGCCAGTGGGGGGCGAGGGGCACTGTCCGGAACCCCCCCCCCCCCCGGGCTGACACGGTCTCCTCCCTACAAATAAACGAAGCCTTGAAACGCTGTGTTTTTACGCGCGCCGTGGGCTTTCTTAAAAATGGCCTTCCCTGTGCTGTGTTTCCCTTGGCTTGCTTTTACGCGCTCGTTCGGAGCAGGAGGGAACGGGGACTGGAAGAATTCGCAGGCGGGCCGCTCACGCAGGGGATTTTCAGAAGTGGCTGTGGTGTCTCCAAGGCCCTCTGGGTTGAGGAGGCAGAGGAGAAACCCAAAGATCGCCCTCTGGCGCCCTCTGTCGGCCCCACCTCCGTGGGCGGCTCACCAAGCCCTACTGGTTGTACCTCTGACCTCTCCCCCAGGGGAGCCCCTCCTCCCCGCCCCCCCCCCCCCCCCCCCCCCCCCCCCGCCAGGCCAGGGCCTCTGCCTCTGGCCTTGACTCTGTGCCTCCCATCCACCCAGCCTCCCCTGCAACACAGCCCTCTTTCTCAATCCAAGATCTAATGGCATCTTCAGTGGTTTCCTGATGCCAGTAGGTGGAGGTCCAACTTCCTTAGTTTAGAATGCAGAGACCCTTCCAACCTGGCTCCGGCTCTCCTACTCAGCCCCATCAACACCCTTCCCTCCCTGGAACAGGACCCCCACGCCATGCCAATTTGACCACAATTCCCCATCTGCAATGCCTCCCCCTGCCTGCTAGGCCTTCCTCTCTCTGCCTGGGAGACTTCCATTTGGCCGATCCATTCTAAGTCAAGTATGACCACCTTGGGGACGATTTTCATTCATCAGCAGTTCACCAAGGCCGTGGGGACAGGGCCAGCCTCATGGGCATGGGACCTGTTCAGG
The DNA here is from genome assembly GCF_018350175.1 of Felis catus. Classification (NCBI taxonomy): domain Eukaryota; kingdom Metazoa; phylum Chordata; class Mammalia; order Carnivora; family Felidae; genus Felis; species Felis catus. Next base: position 199,287,063 of record NC_058371.1, on the reverse strand, counting down.
CACACAGAGCCCCACACTTAGAAGAGCCCCATGCTTGGCTTAATGCTCTGCTAACAAGGTCGTGAAACTCTTAATAAGTTTGTCCTTGAACTTGTGTTTGGCAAGTGACGTCCGATGGGGCAACAGAGCGTGCCCAATAATACACACGGCTGCTGTTTCTTGCCCTTTCGCATCTGCAAACAGCTGTCATGAGACCCCGTGAGCACAGAATACCGATGGACTCACAATGCAGAGTCCAGGAAGACACCAAGTTCAAGGTAAGTTCAAGTTCAAGACACCAAGAAAGCTCAAGGTAAGTGTGTGACATCTGTGACTTAGAGTCGCAGGGGCTCCCACATCTCCTAGAGGTCAGACTTTTTGTTACAACCGGAACCTACGTCTGATGCAGAAAAAAGGTACCGGTCTTCTAAAAGACGCTAATGACCAAGGATCCCTATCACGTCCCTTCTTCCTCTTGGTATGTCTCTATCAGCCAATCACTTACACTGAACACGATGGGGAGACCCCAGCTTTCCTTTGTGTGCTTCCTTCCTCATCAGTGAACTGGAGCCGGAGAGCGTGGGTAGAATGTGTGTATATCAAGAAGTAAAATCCAAACAGTCGAGCTAGTTGGGTGCAGCGTTTCCACAGTTCTGATCACAAAGAAATCCGTGTGTGGGCGCCCGGGTGGCTCAGTCGGTTAAGCGTCCGACTCTTGATTTCGACTCAGGTCATGATCTCACGGTTCGCGGGTTCGAGCCCCGCATCGGCTCTCTGCTGTCAGCGCAGATCCTCTGTCTGCCTCTCTCCCTGCCCCTCCCCTGCTGGCGCACTCTCTCTCCCTCTCTCAAAAATAAATAAACATTAAGAAAGAAAGAAATACATATGTGTGACCTACCAGATACAACCGTACAATTCCTGCATATTTGCATGAGTTAAATGCTCTCATATTTTTTCTTTTAATGTTTTTAAGGTTAACTTATTTTTGAGAGAGAGAGACAGAGCACAAGCAGGGGAGGGGCAGAGAGAGAGAGGAGACACAGAATACGAAGCAGGCTCCAGGCTCTGAGCCATCAGCACAGAGCCCGCCGCGGGGCTCGAACTCACGAACCGCGAGATCATGACCTGAGCCAAAGTCGGACGCTCAACTGACTGAGCCACCCAGGTGCCCCTTGGCCATTCTTTTTAAAGCATGCACACACTTACGCTCATGCACACACACACACACACACACACACACACTATAATCGCTTTTTGTTAAGGCTAGAGGTGAGATGTGCTCGGAGTCTGACAGGAACCGCCTCGCTCAGTGTATTCTGAGGACCTTCCATCACCGGACACCGTCCCAGAGACTCAAGGGCTTGTCTGATGCCCAAATCCTGGCCACCTTGGCAACACGAGGGTCAACCCTCCCCGACGCCTGTGACTCCCACGTAAGTTACATTTCCCTGCCATTTCCCGAATGTGTGCCTGTCTTGTGCAACTCGTTTTATTGAATGAATAGATCGATCGACACATCAAAGGGTGAAGGAATCAAAGAGTGAGGATCAAGGCAGAGTGAGGATCGCTGAGTTTGCTCCCCTGGAGCACTATAGCGCCCGTGGGCGCGGCGGTCTGTCGGGATCGAGGCACAGACCGTGTGGCATCACACTGACCTGGGACAGGTAGCCTGACCAGTCGTGTCAAGGTCCAGCTTTTCAGAGGCTGCTGGACAGAGGGGTTTTCGAGCCAGCCAGACAGGGTTCAAATCCCAGCAGTCCTGCTAAGCTTCTCTGACTTTGGGGAAATCACACGTCCCTTCTAAGACTCAGTCAGCATACCCATAGAATGGGAGGGAAGAGACCTTGTGGGATGTCGAAACATTACTCTCTGCAACGTGTATTTTAAACCCGGCGATTCCCGGCAGCAACTGCTGTTCTCATTTCCATCCCTAGACGCACACGGAAAGCTGAAGGCAGCCGCTATGGGAGGAAATCGCTTTCAAGGGCATAAGAGCTTTCGTCTGTGCTACTTGGCCCGTGAGATGTTTTTCGTGTACTGGCCCGTGTGGTTAACTGATGGGAAAGGAGTGAGACCTGCGGAACACTCAGTAAACATTTACTGAGCCACTCAGAGGCCAGGTCCCGCCCCCGCGCCCCGTTTCCATCAAAAGCAAAGTCGTTCCCCGCTCTCCAGCTCCCTTCCCCACCCGCCCCTCTCCCCATTCCGCACCATCAGCTGTGCGTCCCATGGCTTTCGTCTCCGTGTGTTTGGCTGCCAAACACCGACTGAGCGCCACGGTGCGGCCGGCACGGTGCTGGCCTCCGTGAGTCTCGCAGGGAGCAAGCCAGGAGAGGGCCCTGCCCTCGCAGAACTTACAGTCCGGCGGGAGAAAACAGACCCTGAGCAAATCCACAGCACTACGCACATTTCGCCGCGTAACTGGGGTCAGGGTTCCAGCGGGACAGGACGGGGAGAGAGATGTATCGTCCGTGGGGGACAGGAGGGAAGACTCTTCTGAGAAAGGAGTTGAGATGTGGTCGTATGAGAAGAAGCTGGCCAGGCAGTAAAAGCACCAGAAGGGCTTTGACGGTAGAGGAAACAGCGCATGCAAAGGCCCTGAGGTAGAAAAGGGTTCCTTGGGAACAGCAGGAATACGGTGAGCAGGACAGAAATGGTGTAACGGCAGCTCACATTTACCAAGCACTTAGGATGTGCCCGACACTGTCCTAAAGGTCCCAGAGGTATTGAGCCCATCGTCACAACAATCTATGAGAGAGGATTTTTTTTTTCTTTTTCTTTTTACCACCATCTTACAGGTAGAGAAGCTGGGATCCAGAGAGCTAGGTGGCTGGTCCTCGACCACCCAGATCGTCAGTAACAGAGCCTGGATCCCGTCTCAGGCAAACTTTCTCCAGAGCTCTGCCTTCCACAGAGGCTGCGGCAGCATCCCGGGGGACCGTGCACACCGTGTTAAGGAGCCTATGCGTTCTTTGTTCCTTAGATTTGAACCCCAATTCTTTTACCTGCCAGGTGGATGGTTTCAGACAAGTTACGCGGCCACACTTTGTTTTCCTTCACAACTATATTTATGGATCGACTGCGTGCCAGGCAGAGCAGGAGAGTGGGAGGAGAGACAGAGCGGTAAGCAAAAGCAGGTGTGGACATGGGGCGCCTGGGTGGGTCCGTCGGTTGAGCGTCCGACTTGGGCTCAGGTCACGATCTCGCGGTGCGTTGAGTTCGAGCCCCGCGTCGGGCTCCGGGCTGACAGCTCGGAGCCCGGAGCCTGCTTCGCGTTCTGTGTCTCCCTCCCCTACTCGTACTCTGTCTCTTTCTCTCTCTCAAAAATAAACATTAAAAAAGGGAGAGAAAACCCTAGAAGTGAATGTTTTGTTTAGTGTCGGCGTGATGGTAGGTCTGACAACATATGCAAACATTGAAAGGTAATGACTCACGAGTGAAAATAGATGCTCTAGAAAGGCCGTGTCCTCCACGTTCCTAGGCCGTGTATCCCGCTACTATAGCAGAGGCTCAGGACGAACGCTGGTTTCTCTGTCACACATGAAGACGAGCCAGGCAACCGCCATGGTGCAAACTTATCGTGCTGTAGCCTGATGTTGCTTTACAAGTGTGCCCCTGACCATTCCAACATCTGACATCTCTGTGGGTCTATTTCTTTTTTTTTATGTTTATTTATTTTTTTTTTTCTGAGAGAGAGAGAGAGAGAGAGACAGAGCACGAGTTGGGGAGAGGCAGAGAAAGAGGGAGACACAGAATCCGAAGCAGGTTCCAGGCTCCAAGCTGTCGGCACAGAGCCTGACGCGGGGCTGGAACCCACGCACCGTGACATCATGACCTGAGCCGAAGTCGGACGCTCAACCGACAGAGCCCCCCAGGCGCCCCTCTGTGGGTCTATTTCTATGGCCTGTTATTTCTGTGAACTATCCCCCGGGGAGTCTCGTTGCCTCCTTTGCTTGGTTATATCAGTTCAACGAACGAACAAAGTTCTTACAGAGTTCACCAACTCCAACCAGTGGGAAGGGAAGAAAGGGCTCCAGAGAGGGTACAACCCTCCCCCTAAGGGCGCAACTCAGAGCTTGCCCAAGTCCCATGCGTCCCTTGGAACTAACCTTCCCCAGGCAGACATAGCTAGTTACAAGGAATCCTGAGAAATGCAGCCTTCACTTTGGAGGCGGCCATGTGCCCGAAACGTCAGGCTTCTAGGGCCCCAGACAGAGAGGAGGAGCGGATATGGGAACACATGAGCGGTCTGCCAACAGCCAAGGCTCGGAAGCCGCTCAAAACAGACTCAGCTGGCACGTCCTTCCGCTCGGGCTCTGTTCTTGCTACGAGGAACGAGGGCACAGGGGCCCTGGGCCCAGGGCGGCTGGAAAGACAGACACGCTGGGGCGTAGCAAAACATAGAAACAGATCTTGGGATAATTAGGAGAAGCGGCGAAATGTGGCATTCAACGCCAGCCACGGCGAAAGAACAAGTTTTCCCCTGCCCTTGCTCGTAAATTCAAAACAGCTTCGATGAAGGAGAAACAGCTTGAAAGTCTGTGAACATATTTATATTCACAGAAGATGTGTACACGGGGGGGGGGGGGGGGGGGGATTGAGAACGAGACGCTTCCGCAGAGCCTAGCCCAGGAAGAACGTTAGAATTGGATTGTGTCCCATAACAAGGGACAACGGTTGATTCTAATGAGAAAAGTTACCACATTGTCCTGATGTGTGTGGAGTCCTCTTAAGACGGATCCCTAATTTATGTCTGTATTGACGTCTGCCAGTCACCGAGGAGCTGAACATTTGGGTCGCTATTGAAAAGACAGCAAACCCGTGGGTGAACTCTCCTGTCTTTTGCTCCACGAAGCTTTAGTGAGGGCCCGCTCTCTCCTGGGTACAGCTCCAGGCAGGCCAGGCGGGGATGTGGGCGCTGCAAAGACTCGGGCTTCTCCCCCAGGATGTGTGCGCCGCCCCCAGAGAGGTGTAGCCCCTAAATCTTCCTATTCGTTTGCAGCAGCGAATGGCCTTAGATGAAAAACACAGAGCCTGGAGACAGGCAGTCTTGGGTTCCGATTCCTCCTCCCCAGCTTCCTATCTGTGTGGCCTTGGGTAAGGGGCTCGACTTTGCACGTGAGGATCGCACGAGATCTGGAAGCCAGCAGATGGCATGCTGTAGACGTGAGAGCCACAGGCTTGCAGACCAGACGGACTTGGGTTCCCATCTTGCCTCTGACGCCACTAGGGTGGCCAACTGTCCTGGTTTGCCCAGAACGGAAGGTTTCTAGGGTTGTGGAAGTCTTAGGGCTAAAACCAGGAGTGCCCCGAGCAAACCAGGAGAGTTGGGCAAGCCCCTACCGGGTGATCTCGGGTACGTTGCACAACCCCTCGGAGCCTCCATCTCCACAAGTATAAAAGTGGGAATCATAATGTCTCCCTTGCAGGAGAGCCGTAGGAAATAGAAAAAAGCCTTGTGTAGGGGGACCATCCCCATCGTGGGGAATTAATAGTATTAATTCTTCCTCTTCCTGTGCTCCTGCTATAACGGCTAATGTCCTTAAGTTTACCAGAAGGGTTCATATAACTCTGCCAGCCCATTTTAAAGAGTGAAGGGCCAGGGGCGCCTGGGTGGCGCAGTCGGTTAAGCGTCCGACTTCGGCCAGGTCACGATCTCACGGTCCGTGAGTTCGAGCCCCGCGTCAGGCTCTGGGCTGATGGCTCGGAGCCTGGAGCCTGCTTCGGATTCCGTGTCTCCCTCTCTCTCTGCCCCTCCCCCGTTCACGCTCTGTCTCTCTCTGTCCCAAAAATAAATAAAAACGTTGAAAAAAATTAAAAAAAAGAGTGAAGGGCCTTCTCTCTGGTGCCTTGTTTCTCCAGCGAGTAGGCAGGGGAGGCTTGCAACCCCAAGGGGCCCCCCAAACCCCCAGGCCTGAGTCCTCGTGTCCCCCTAGCCCAGCGGAGGCTTCAGGTCAGTTATAAACCTTTCCTCCAGCTCCTTGTTTGTTACAGACATTGCTGGGCTCTGTGGGGCCAAGACAACCCCAAGGACGACCTTGTCTAACCTCCTCTTAATTGCATTCAAAAGTCCTTCCTAAAATTAATTACCAAGAAAAAAGGAGGCCAGATACAAGCTAGTGTTCCTTTGTCAAAGGAAAAATAATTCACCATTCATTCCAAGTGAAATTGCTTCATAACGCAATGACTTCATCTGGCCTCCCAGGCTCCCAGAAGACACTGGAAATCCTTAGGACACCACTAAGTGCAGCGACCTGATCCTGTCTCAGAGAGGTGTGAATTTGCAGGAATGTGGAAGCCTCTCCAACCTTCTCGGTTTGTCACAGATTGCCTTCCTCCCTTCCAGACCCAGCCTTCCAGACCTTTAGAATGGGAAACACGCGCATCGATTGCTCATGTGATCCATTTGTGGGGACACCGAGGGTGGTTCTGAAGGAAAAATGCCAGCGCGTTCTGTTTTTCTTCTTCTTCTTAAACAAGGAAATACATGCATATTGATTCTATAGGAAGCCTATTTTGGAGCAACATCTGTGCTCTGATTCCCCACCTGAAGAAAGTTTTAGGTGTCAGACTGGAGCCATCTTCTAGAAGGTACCAGAATGTTGCCCCTGCCCCAGCTGAGGCCTCCTGAACCATAACAAGATGTCAGCCACAGCCCCAGAAGAAAGTTCCGGCACAAGAACACCCAAAGGCTTTCAGGAGACCCTCTTCCCGGGTCTCTCTTAGGGGTGGGCTGGCTCCCACTTGTGTCTCATGGACCAGAAAGGCATCCTAGGTCCACGTCTAAACCAATCATGGACAAGAGGTCCAAAGTGCCAGGATTGATTTAGATCAACCAGGATCCCGGCCCTGAGGCTGGGCTGGAGGCGACCTCCCTTGCAGCCCGTGGCTGTAAGGAGAAGTTTCCGCTGGGGTTCTGTTGGGACAGAAGGAGTTGGGGGATAGACATTAATAAGAGCACACAGCCCTCCAGGGCTTGCCCTGTGCCAGGCACTTGTGTTCTCGAACAGCCTACAGATGACATAGTAGCAACTCTCAGCACCTGCTCGGCCCCCCACCACCCAGCCGGCCGTGGAGTCCCCACGTGCATCTGTGGTTTGCTGCATTTCTCTCCCGAGGGTGCTCTTTGGTTGCTGAGCCATGCTTGGCCCACATGCCAGGCAGGAAGGTAGTTCTGGGGCACTGATACCCCGAGTTAGAGGATGAATCCCCCCACTTCCCGCCCCTCGAGGCACAACCCTACGGCGTGCCGTGCGCACTCTCTCAAAGGCCATATAGTTTGAATCAAAATGTATGCGCGGGGGTCTGCTTTGAGGGAGCCCAACCTTGTTATAAGACAGCCTTACTGCTGTCCCTGCCAGACCTGGGGGCCACCGGATCTGGAGACCCACCACGATCACAGTGGCGCTAAGTGGCAATGGAGCTGACCCTCACTGCTGTGTCCGTGAAGGGAAGCAGCAGGGAAGTTGGTCCACCACCTGTGGTAGCACAGTGCCAACGTTGCTAAATGACCGTGACAAAGAACTGTCATCCCCTGCCCTGGATCCTCCGTCCCTCACAGATCACAAAGCCCCTGCCCACCCATTATCTCCTCCGAGTCCCACACCATCCCATGACACGGCACAGGTATTGCTTCCCTACCATTCGACCCACGGGGACATAGGGACTTTGGGGCATCAGGTGACTTCTCCAAGGCTGCGCGGGTAGGAAGTGGCAGAGCTGGGACTCGAATGCAAACGCCCATCGTCATCTTTGGCCAGAGGCTCCAGGTGACAGAGATGCGAGCGCCCATTGTTATGGGAGACTAATCCTGGATAAATTTTCCCAGGAACAGGGCGCCCCACCCACGAAGACTCATGAGTAATGAGTGACTTTCATAAACATGAGTCAGTGTCAGAGAAGGAGCCCTCTCTCCTGTGGTCCTCCTTCAACTGGCCAAGTCAGAAGGACCAGCCCAGCTGCCAGTGAAGCCACGCCAGGTCAGATCCTCCGGCTTGGGAGGTGGGGAGCACACGGTCTCGGCGGCCTGGCTCATTAGGCGGAGGGAGTCTCCGCCCCTTAGTGGGTCCTGAGCCAGTGTTCTGTGCCTGCATCCTTTGGGGAGAACCTTGAACCAAGTCTGACGGGAGCCCCCACCCAGAGGAGCTATTAAGTCACGAAGAAATGGGATGTGCAGGTCCGTGGAGGGCTGGAGCTGGCAGGGCGTTTGCAATCAACGGGGCCAACGCTCTTAGTCACAGATCTGGAAAATGGGGCCCGGAGAGGCCAAGTGAGTTACTCAAGGACCCATCACCCTGTGAGTTAGAGGAAGCCAGGAGTCAACCCTGCGTGTCCTGGCTCCCAGCCCACCGTCTTTTCCCTTCTCACCATCTTGCATTTAAGAGGAAAATAGTTGTTCCTCACTTTGTCTTCACAGCATCCCTGTGAAGATGGCGGAGAAGGGGCTATTTCTCTGTTTCCTAAGAGAAGACATTGAAAGCCAGAGTCGCTTTGCTGAGATCACTCAGAGACAGACCATCAGACCCTCACGTCAACGATGGACACCATGCATGATGGGAGAAGACGGGAGAAAGAATCAGGCTGGCCGGGGCGTGGATCCCTACTCTTTGCCGACCCGGACTGGGGCTCCCAGAAGTCTAACCTTCAGGGTCCCAGGGGCTGGGCAACTTTTTAGGGAGAAGAGCCTCGTCTGACTTGGACAAATCCACCACTTAGGGTTCAAGTCCCCAGGAACTAACCCTGTCCCATTTCCAGAAACCCAGTCTTCTGGGTACCTCTGAGTAACTTAAAAAAGCTAACCTTGAAGAATCCCAGAAGCTGTTCATCAGCACATCCCAGCACCCCTCACGTCTCTGCCCCCCTCACGCCCCTCCCTGCAAACGTACGCGCAATATGGGACCGAGGAGAAAAGCTGTCCAAAGGTCTTCCCGGCTGAGACGTGGCTGAGACCTTGTCCGGTGTCTCTCCCACTCTGTCTCTGGCTCAGCACTCACCATGGCAACCTGCCTGGCAAGGAGGCCCTGTTCAACGTTCCTTGATGACCCAAGGTTTTTACCTGGTGGCTGAGCAGGGCTTGATTCGGGTCTCCTCGGAGCCACGAGGTCCTCGAATGGAAATGGAGGCCTGATTGCGCCTGGGTGAGAAACTGGGGGGTGGGGGGTGGGGTGGAAGTTTGCCCTCCCACCCCGGATGCCGGCCCTGCCCCATCTCTGCGAGCCCTTCATTCAGTCTCTCAGAGAGTGTCCGAGGTCGCCCCCTGCAGACCGGCCCCGGTGGTGCAGGGATGAGTCTGATTGTGGTAAAGGAGTTCCCAGCCAGGGAGGAAATGGGACCCAGGACCGTGAGGAGGCGGCCCTGGCCGGGATGTGTGCCTGCGTCTCCGAAGTCCACCTGGGGGCAGGCGAGGTCAGGGAAGGCTTCTCAGAAGAGGTGATGGGAGCCCAGGAACGAGGCGGGAGTCTCACCTTGCTATGAGAAGAAGGAGAGGAGTCCGCCAGGGGAAGAAGGTGGGCACGGATTGGAAGGGAACGGAGTAAACAAAAGCACAGAGGAGTGCTTGGTGACGCCCCGTACTCTGTTCTGAAGCCGAGAGCGTGCTCGAGTACCAGCGCCTAGAAGGTTCTAGAGCCCAGAAAATTGAGGAAAGCTTGGGGAGAGGGGGGCTGGAGAAGGTGGCGGGAACCGGGCGGGGCCTGAGGAGGCCCGGGGATGTCCTCCAACCGTGCCAGGGTGGATGGGGCGGTGGCAGGAAGGCAGGCGGAGGTGAAAGAGCCAGAGTTGGAGACCCCGAGGCCCCAGAGCATCAGTCTCACGGGCACCTCCTCTCTGTGCTGCTCTAGACCCTTCCATGTGAGCTCTCGCTCAGCCCTCCCCTCGGCCACCACTGCGCCCCTTCCACAGACGGAGGAACCGGAGCCCGGAGAGGCCCGTGGACGTGCGGGTGCCGGGAGCTGGCAAGCCAGAGCCGACCCCCCGGAGGCGGACCTGATGCCCTGCAGGCCCTCATCTCAGGCCGACCCTGCCCTGCAGCCCAGTTTCCACCTGGCCCCGAAAGAGCACATTCCTCACTCGCTTCCCAAATTCCCATCAGCATCTGACAACAACAACGGCCACAGAAAGGCCCAGAGGATCTGATGCACGCTTCGAGGGATGCCAAGTTTTAATGGTGCCCAGCTGTGCGGAGGGCCTGGCCGGGGACCCGGGCCCGGGGAACCAGAGGCCCGTGACTCAGAGGGGCTGGGTGGGAGCGGGTGAGTCAGGGCCCCGGGACAGCGAGCTGCCATCTGCCCGGGAGCTCCCCACGGGAGGGAGCGGGTGCCGGGACGGGCCGGATGGGCCAGGTAAGGGCCACTCCTGCTGGGCCTCGGTGACTTTGGTCAACCCCCTCGCTCCAGCACCGGTCCTTTCTGTCCCCAGAAAGCTTCCCATCCTGGGTGTCCTCCACATATCTCCGGGCGGCCTGGAGTGGCGGTTGGGGCAAGCACAGCTTTGACCGAGAACCCCACCGTTGCTTCCAAAGGAGAACATCCAGGAGGAGCTTCTCAGGAAGCTGGAGCCTCAAGGACATTCGTCCCCTCAAGAGCTCTGGGCCACCGGAGCCTGGCTAACGAGGCCACCCTCTCTGGCAAGACAGGCTCCAGAGAATCTCCGGGGGTATCTGATAAAGGGAGAGTATCTGACCCCCCGCCGAGACCCGTCCCTTCTTTTCCATAGTTGTCTGGCCACCAGATGTTCTGTATGTCATGTAAATCGTGGCCCAAGTTGGTCCCTTTGCCTGGGGTCCCCAAAGCACTGGGTGCGGGCAGAGATGCATGGGAGGGGCAGGGGAAGGGGGGAGGGGGACATATCCCAGCCCAGACACGAGACCTGAGACAGTCCCGCCGTGTCTAGAGAGCCGCTCCGCAAACGCACACTCCAGGTCACGGGTCCCACAAGGCCCTGCCTTGGGCCCCTCAGAAGGTTCCCAGCCCGGTGCGCCCAGGAGCCCAGGGCAGTGTGCAGGGCAGAGACGGTGAGAGCCCAGATCACCTGGGAATGGAGAGGCGGGCACTTGGGAGGGGACTGGAGGGCGTGCACCGCAGCAGGGTGGGGAGGCAGCCGCCGCGGAGCTGGGAGCAGAGGACACGGAGACCCCAGGACGGGCCAGGGAAGAGGCGGTGCCTACAGACGCAGACCCAAGCAGAGACCTGTCTGTGTCAGCCGGCCCCCCCTTCGTCTCCCTCCGCAAACAGCCCCTGTGCCCCTGACACAGGGGTGGCTGTGGTCTCTCCCCGCCCGTCCAGTGCCTGACCTCCTAGACCACCAGTGACACGCCCAAGGAGGATACTCAAGACCCGGCTGGGCCGGCCATTGTCCTCCCCGGGATTTGTCGGATGTCAGTGGGGGACAGGAGACCCTGTTCTCTTGATCTCAGGGCTCCCGGGCTGTGTCTCCCCAGTGACCACAGTGGAAGAAAGCAGACGTGCGGTGTGGGAAGAGAAGGAGCTACACGAAGTCACCGAGAGACCTGGAGGCCGTTCCTCTCGGTCCGGCTGTCTCACTCTGCTCAAGGCCCTATGTGAGGCCTTAAGCCACCGGCGCTCCTCTTTGGACGAGACGCGGCTGCCAGTTTGGCGACCCAGCACACAGTGTCACACGCAACAAACAACTAGCTGGGATCGGGTCCCCCCAGCGTGGCGCGGACCCCACCCGTTCGGCTTCCTGTCTTTCTCTGCCCCCCTCCCCATCAGAAGTGCAGAGTGCATCACACTTATTAAGTCATCCGGGTTTGGTGGCCCATGTTGGCCGGACGCAGCCCGGATTCTAGGAGGCGGCAGTGACCCAAATCAGGGGGGTGGCAGCGTCTGGTTCTAAGTGGGTGAGCGGCCAGAAGGTGGGGCAGGACTGACAGCCGGGAGCACCAGCAGGAGGAGACAGTGGGGGCCAGGCCTCCACCCAGCCAGGGGCAAGCGGTACACGATGTTTATTCATTAATTTCCCGGGTATTTGGGGGGCCTCTACGACGCGCCAGGGACTGCTGGGGGCGTGAAAGGCACGTGTTGGATGAGGTGGGCGGGGCTTCTCTCAAAGCTTACGCTCTTGGGGGGAAGGGCACCATGAAAAAAGCAATGGATAAAGCTGTCCTGTGGCGGGTGGGGGCAGACCCTTGGGTGGGGGGAGGGCGTGGACATCTGAGCAAAGACCTGACTGAAGAGAGAGAGGGAGCGGTGCCCAGCCCCCGTCCGTGCTCTGGCCTTGCCAGATAGGAAGCTGTCCTCCCCTCCCTCCCCCCTCGCCCCCTGCCCCAAGCAGATGAAGGAGCCCATGGCCCAGGGCTTTCTGGAAAGAGCTCAGGGTCCCCCAGCTTGTGTGCGGGGGGTTAGATTTACACCCAAGCACGCCTGACTTCAAAATGCACGCTCTTTCAAAGCAAATCTGCCAGAGCTCAGGCGGTGAGCCAGGCTCCCAGAGAAGAGGTTGGGGGGGGGGTTCCACTAGCTGGGAGCCTCCTGCTGATGGCCTGCAGGGGCCCGAAGGGGGCAGGTCCTACAGGGGCAGAGGACGCCCCCACCCCATCAGGCAGCCCCCAGCTCACAGCCAGCCCTCCTCCCGCTGCTGAGGGTGGCGTATCCAGTGGGGGTCCGATGTCAGACGCGGTGGGAGTCCTGACACCCCAGCGTCCCAGCACCTGTGATGTGGCAGGACCGCACCTTCCCCCCCGCACCTCCCCTGCCCAGTCCCGCCCTGCTTGCACGTGCACGGGAGATGTGAGCCGCGTTCCTTCCTTGAAACGGGAACTGGGGCCGGGATGAGTGTCCAGAGTGGAGAGGCAGCCTCTCGGCCCCGGACAAGAAGAGCGGGAAGGAGACGGCGGCAGATGGGGCCTCCGCAGGCAGAAGATTCCAGATCGGGGCTGAGGTCACCGACAAGCCTCCTGATGGCTGGGAACGCGGGCCGTGGATGCAAGGCGGCCGTCCCCCGCCTGCTGGGGTCTCCGGGAGACACTGCAGGGCGGTCAGCTTCTTGGAGTCCAGGCGCGGCTCCGTCCATCAGTGAGCTGACACGGGATGAGATGCGCAGCCAGTTTGGGGAAATCTGAACGCTGAAACTGGCATCCCGTCCCCGCGTCCACATCCAACTGACCCGGTTGCTGGGGAGATACTGGCAGTGAAGCCCTCGTAAGACAAACGGGGGACCAAATCCCAGCCCAGCCCCAGGCCCCCACCGTGCGGCCGTTGGCGAGTCATTTCGGAGCGCTCCTCCTTCCTGTGGAAATCGGGGTGACCGGATGGGCCCCGGAGGGCTGTCCCGAGCTCACAGGGACACCGGCCCAGAGTAGTCTGAGATGCGTCACACCCCGAGCACGGTGGTGGGGGGGATTGTCGGGGTCCAGCACGTGAGGGACGGAGCCCAGATTCCCACAGACACACGCGGGAGCAATGGCTCGCTCCTCCCGCCGGATGTCGCGTAGGTGCTGACCCCGAAAGGAAACGTGATTCTCTGAGGTGGGCTCAGAGAACGATGGTTTCTGCAAAGGTCTCCACCCCGCGTCAGGCCCGGTTCCAGGCCCGGTTGGGATCTGGGAATATCACTGCAGACAGCAAAGCTCCTGGCAAAATTGTAACACGTGCCTCAAAAGAACCCCCAAATGGGGAGGGCCCCCTGCGTGCAGGTGACCCAGGGGAAGTCACCTCTCCTCACTGGCTCTGGTTTCTCCAACTTTCCTATGGGCACATGACAGACGCTGAGGCCCAGGCAGGTAACATCAAGAGGCAAAGAGGGCCCAGGGTGTAAGACAGTAGATGTTGGGGTGGTCGACACGCTGGCCTTACGTAAAGGGGCCGACGTTCCTAATTCAGCCTCTCTCTGCCAAGCAGAAGTGCGGGTCCAATGGCACCAAATCTTCCTGCTTCTTCAATTTTTGTTGAATGTTTATTCCGTTTTTGAGAGAGGGAGAAACAGAATGTGATCAGGGGAGGGGCAGAGAGAGAGGGCGACACAGAATCCGAAGCGGGCTCCAGGCTCCGAGCTGTCAGCACAGAGCCCAACGCGGGGCTCGAACCCACGAGCCGTGAGATCATGACCTGAGCCAAAGTCAGAGTCCCAACCGACTCAGCCACCCAGACGCCCCTTCCTGCGTTTTCAAAAGAAGCTTAAAATTCACATTTTTATGTGATGGCTCCAACTTTTAAATATTAGCAGCTTAAGTCTGTGGTTTTGGTATTTTTTGTCTTGTTTTGTTTTGTTTTGTTTTGTTTTGTGGAAACCTTATATGCTTCGAAGTAGGCCTATCTTTGCGGGGTTGACCCACAGCCTGCAATCATGCAGGGTCCTGGGAGTCCTGCCTGCCAGGTAGGGTCCTTCTGGGAGGAGAGGAGGTTCTGGCAGGTGTTGGAGGAGGGAGGAAGCACAGGAGAAGGGGATTTGTCTTTCTGACGACCAGGATGCGATCTCAAACACCTCCAGCGGCCAGGCAAATTCCAGCAGTGAATGAATTTCTGTTTTACTAGGGCTGAGAGCCTGGCGGTTTCCCTCACCCTGCCCATGGCTCTGTACTGGGCCCTCCATTGAAGCGCGCCTCAGTGGGCCCTTTTCAGTGGAGTTTGCTTCCTGCGTGACATAACGTTACGAGCTAAAACTCTCTCAGGTGCCCAGATGAGGGAAGGAATACTCTGGGTACAAGTCCCAGCTCTTTTCCTTACTGTCTATGTCACGTCTTTCTGTGCCTCAGTTTCCCGATCTGTAACTCCAGAGAGCTAACGGACAGGATGCCTCATGGTAATGTCGAAAGCATCCAGCCAAGCCTTCTCTGCCAACGGGGTAACTGTGAGCCTGAATTTCAGCAACAGTAGTATCCACACAACGATGGCATTTTCCGGAAGGGAACGGCCGACAGTCTTTAGACAGTGACTTGTTGGTTTCTGAACAAGGCCTTGGCCTGCTGTGCCCCACCCCCTGCACCCTCCCGCCCTGGGCCAGCTCTTCCATTTGGAGGGTAGACGTGAGAGGCGAGAAGAACACGGTGGGTTTTCCTGGGGCCGGGGGTCAATCCAGCCACTCTGCCATCGTGGGTAATACCCTCTCTGTCCCTGGGCTGTTCCCACCCCTACATGAGAAGGTTCGCCCGAGGGCCTCCATTTTCCTACCAGCTTCTCCAGGCCAGGGGTCCACGATGACCCCTACCTTCTCTGGCCAAATGCCAGTTCTTCTGCACACTCTCTACACCACTTTATCTTAATTAAGCATAAAAATTAGGAAATTCCAAGCTAAGCTTTCCTGAATTGTGTGGGTAGAAGAAATGTTTAAATCTCCTTTTTTGGCTGAGTCTTTGCAAGGCAAGCGTTTCCAAATGTTTGGCCCAGTCCCTCTGCCTGAGCCTCCCCCTCACTGCCTGTCCTCAGGAGGAAGGCTCCAAAGATAAGGGGGGAGGACCAGACCTTGACCAACCAGGAAGCTGCCCAGCTGACCGCGGATGACCCATTGGCTGGGTCTCCCCAACACCTGGATGACTGACTGTTATTCTGGACTTCTTTTGCGCCAGATGTGTTTGGCAACCACCCACAGTCAATCAGGGGGTTTGGGTTTGGAAAACTGGAGATCGGCAAACAAAAGCAAAGAGTGAGAAGGGTGAGGCCTGGTTAGAAAATATTGAAATTCATCCTGGTTTCCTTCCAGGCCAAAGAACAGGCTGTTCCGTGGGTTCCAGGGACGGTACAGGAGTGAGGGAGCGGGCCCTGATATCTGGATGGAGGCTGCTTGACCGCCATTTTGTAAGATTAGTAAAACCCATCGGCTCTACCTTTCCAGGCCTGTTCACCTGAAGGAGTGGAATCTGAGGTGAACGGTGTAAGGGAAAGACCACCACTTTGGGATCAGACCGCCTGGGTTTGGAACCCAAGATTGTTCCTTACTAGTTGGGTCACTTAGTCCTCCTGACCCCCACGGAAAATGGAGACAATAGCACCTGCCTCACAGAATCGGTGTGAGGATTCGGAAGAGCCACTTGGGGGCGCCTGGGGGCTCAGTCAGTTGAGCATCCGACTTCGGCGCAGGTCATGATCTCGCAGTTTGCGGGTTCGAGCCCCGGGTCGGGCTCTGTGCTGACAGCTCGGAGCCTGGAGCCTGCTTCGGATTCTGCGTCTTCCTCTCTTTCTGCTCATACTCAGTCTCTCTCTCCCCAAAATAAATAAAAGTTAAAAAAAATTAAAAAAGAGAGAGAGATCAGCTTGGCTGAGTGTACAAATGGACAGGTAAGCCATACCTCACTCACTGGCAGCATAACACAGAGCTCCAGGGACTAGCACCCAAGAGTATCAGAAGCTCAGTTGAGAGAAAAACCACGCCTTGATGGGGGAGTTCCTGGAGACAACGTCTCTCTGTTCTCTCTAAATTTTACCCCGCTCAACACCTACCCCCCCACCATCACAAAAGGCACTACTGGCCTTTTCATGCCGGGGTCACGACATTTGCCTGCCCTGGGGAGCCACGAGGATACGGTTGAGGACCCTGCCCCCTGCTTCACACCGTGTCATCCTTCTGAGGCCCCATGAGGGGCGTTTCTCGCCATCGCAGAAGCAGAAATCGCTGTGTTACTCAGCCCAGGACCGGGTTCCGAGAAGTCGGTGTAGTGCTGCCTCGTGGACCCCAAGCATGGTGGAGTCTGCACCGGCTGAGGGATCAGAACTGAATCCTCAACCCGCTCTGCCAGGTCTCCTGAACCCTACTGTCCACGTCCTGGGGACCACATTCATCCGGATGCCTCGGATTTGTTTTCAATCTTCTTTCCTCTTTGAGCTGAAATTTTCTTTCTCCGCTTTTTTTTTTTTTAAACCAAGTTGGATTTTGAGTGTTTTAAACACTGGACCTTCTGATGACAAAACGGGAGATGGATTGTTAGATTCTAACCACACGGGGAGATGGAGAAATCAACCTGGGCAATGCCACGTGGTGGATGGTACTCGACGTATGTTGCAACACGCTTTTCTGCCTGTCCCTTCTCCCGTGCGACAGAAGCCACCCCGACTGGCACATGAGCTCGTGAAATGGCTTTCCCTCCACAGACCAAGGATCTGGTAGGCCCGTAGGGAGGTCCTGCTCACGTCCATTGTCTCAGGTTTCCCTGGTCCCACACAGTGTCATCCCAAGATGTCACACGGGATGTAGCGTTAGCTCAGGCATTGTCCTCTCCATGCCCGGTGACACTTTGTCCATCAGAAAGCATCCACAAAAATCCATCTGGCTGGTCATCGGCTCTGCGTCTAGTTTTCCTCTCTGCACAGAGTGGAGGCCAGTGGGGTCCCCCCAGGAGGAGATAAGGGTCTGCAGTCAGCTAGGCAGGGCCTGATGTGAGCTGGGAAGCCCCACTTCTGTGACGATCTGGGTAGAGAGTGGTGGGGTCAGCTGTGAAATTCTGGGAGGGCCCAGATGGGCCCAGCCCATCTCTTTGCCCATCACGCTGCCCACCTCCCAGTGAGGGGTGGGGGTGACAGGTTGGAAGGGCTAGGGATGTAAGGAGTGCCCATCAGTAAATATTTATTGAGCACCTACTCTGTGCCAGGGCACTGGGGATCCAGCAGTGAACAAGATAAGCCCAGTTTCTGCCCTCGTGGAGCTTATGCTCTAAAGGAGGGGTGGGGGGGCGGAGTAAGCATGAAATAAATAGGTAAGTAAGAAAAATAATGGCCATGAGAACGCAGAGAAGATGGGTTGTTGAGACAGTGCCTGGGTGGATGGATACTCAAGTTTCAGAGGTGCGAGCGTCCAGAAGAGACGCGTCAGGGGGATGACAGGAAAGGAGCGTCAAGACGTGGTCGAGGTTGTGAAGAGGTCACCGGAGTGGAGGGACTGCGCAGCCAGCGCAGGAGGAAGGGCCGCGGGCCTGGATGCCAACATCTGTCGTTCTCCATCATCTGGAGGGGGGCGGGGAGAGCAGTTACCGGCCCAGTTTGAAGGGTGGAAAATGCCGGTGACATACTGTCTTGATTTGCAGCTGCGCATGACGCGGCCGTGAGACAGCTTCTTGGACACCCCCGCCTGGCCGGCTCCAAGCCGGGAACCTGCCTACTGTGTGCGAGGCCTATCCTGTCGCCCGGAGCTGCCAAACAGCTGTCAGCTGGTAACAGAACCAAATGTTTCCACTAGTCAGAACGTCCAGC
Source organism: Felis catus (assembly GCF_018350175.1). Classification (NCBI taxonomy): domain Eukaryota; kingdom Metazoa; phylum Chordata; class Mammalia; order Carnivora; family Felidae; genus Felis; species Felis catus. The sequence continues at coordinate 199,268,950 of NC_058371.1, read as the reverse complement.
CCTTTCCTCAAGTGGAGGGGAAAAGCAGGCTCTCGATTTCAACCCAGAAAGGGACGGACAGGTTGGAGGCCAGCTCCGTAGATGGGTTGTTTGACCACCTGGCCATTGTGCGTTTACAAATAGAGAAATACACTCCTGAGGCTCGCTTGAAAAGTTGGATACGTTCACATCGGCAGCTCTACAACATGAGATTACGGTTCAAGAAACTCACACTCCACACCAGCCTGTGTTTCCCTCTGAGTGAAGGGGAAAGTGTGCACTTAAGGGCAAGTGACAGCCTCCAAGTGAACACAGGGGAGTCAAAAGAGCTAGGTGACTGGCCTCTCTCTCTCTCTGCCTCTGCTACTCACCAGCTTTGTGACCCTAGAAGAGGCAATTCACTCCTCTGGGAACAAGGAGATGCCCCCCCATCTTCCCTTCACCCACTAATGGTTGCTTTATGGATCGTCCAAGTCAAAATGACTCGAGGGGCCCTGGGTGGCTCAGTTGGTTAAGCGTCCGACTTCGGCTCAGGTCATGATGTCACTGTTTGTGGATCCGAGCCCCGTGTCGGGCTCTGTGCTGACAGCTCAGAGCATGGAGCCCGCCTCGGATTCTGGGTCTCCCTCTCTCTCTGCCCCTTCCCCACTCACACTCTGTCTCTCTCTTTCTCTCTCAAATATAAACAAACATTTAAGAAATTAAAAGAAAAACAAAGATATGAGAGTGCTTTGCAAATGGTAAAGTGCCAAGGAATTAAAGTCATTTTTAGGTAACAGCCTTTGAGTCAAAGCATTTTCAACCTCGATCCTTCTTGCAGCTTCTGTCCAATCTTCCGGTCACCATTTGATTCGTTTTACCTCCTTTTAGGATTGCTGGGATAAAAATCGAAGGTGTTTATGAAGAGGCTGGCTTTCAAAGATAAGACAACCAAATAATACTTATTCCAAGATAAACTGTAATGGCGGCCGATGGTGTCCGGCCAGACCCCACGCACCAGGGCGGGCACCCGCCCCACTCACCGCTGTAATGGCGGCTGCTAATGGCTCTCAGCTGCCCCTTCTCTGGAGAACTGCCCTCTGAGTTTTGGAATATATTTGAGGAGTTACACCCTGTCCCCATGCTGGCCAGGGTCTGCCCACAGCCAATTTCTGACTAATACATGTAAACAAAGTCTTGTCCACCTTGCCTCAAAATGAGACACCCCAGAGCTCCCCATGGGGTCAGGCTAAGGATAGACGTTAGCTGAACCCACTCCTTTGCCAAACTGCACCCCTTGCCCTGTATTTCACTATGATGGACTTTGTCCGAAAGCATTCTCTCAATGTGTCGGTTGTACAAGCATCCTTCTCTCATGGTCTGCTCCTGGGGAACCCAAGCCAACACATTCGGTACCAGCTTTTATCCTAGTAAACAGATCCTCAGGACAGAATCTGGGTCCCTTGTCAGCCAGAGGGTGATGAGTACCCCGTCCCCTGGTAGTAGGGGCAATTCCCGGCAGGCTGTGGCAGTGCGGTGGCCGAGGACTTTGCGTTGATTGGGACAGTACACAGGTCAGAAGGAGACGCATTAGCCTGTGAAGTTTGGGAGGTTCAGGAGAGGGAGTAACTATAACATCTGTGCAATCGAATGACTGTTGCTGATGTCACCGATGATGAATTGAAGGGAGAGAAAATGATACACTCAAATTGACTGATCTCCAGTGAAGAGCCAAGGGGTGCCTGGGTGGCTCAGTTGATTAAGTGTCTGACTTCGGCTCAGGTCATGATCTTGCAGTCCATGAGTTCGAGCCCCGCATCGGGCTCTGTGCTGACAGCTTGGAGCCTGGAACCTGTTTTGGATTCTGTGTCTTCTTCTCTCTCTGTCCCTCCCCCACTCACGCTCTGTCTCTCCCTCAAGAATAAATAAACATGAAAGAAAGAAGAAAGAAGAAAGAAAGAAGAAAGAAAGAAAGAAAGAAAGAAAGAAAGAAAGAAAGAAAGCAAAGCATGGGCTTAAAAAAATAAAAATAAATAAAATAAACAAACAAAAATAAATAAATAAGTCAAATGTGGGGGGTCAGAGAATGCCCTTGGCAGTGTTTCAGAGACCTTCATCTCACAGCGTGAGGGCAGACTGTGCTGAAGGCCCCACACAAGGATTAATTGTCAGGCGGCGGAGGATCAGGAAAGTTCCGGTGAGTCTCCTATGCCAATGTCAGGGCAAGGAAAATGTTAACTCTCGACCCTTGGACTGAACACACCTGAGTAGGTGCAGCCAAGAACTTTGAAGTTCCCTCGAACGTTCTGGCCCTGAATGGCCCGTCCCCCTCACTAGAAGGTCATGGGAGTCCCTGGCTGGAAAACTATGCAGGAGCCCTCAGGTGGATTCCTCCTCCAAATCTCCTCCAGTTCCTCTTCCAGCCGTGAGACCAGTAGTTGGGGTTAATGTCAACATGACCCAACTGGGGAAGTGCTAAGTCTTCCAATGGAGGAGAGGGGTAGTATGTCCAAAATAAGTTTCAGGACTGGCTCACGTGTCGGAACAGGGAGCTGCGTCTCACTGGGAGTACACATGAACGTATTGGATCAAGGAGGTGGAACAGAAAGCTGGATGGGGAGGATTTCGTTGACATGGGGCACTCTTCTATCGCACAGGATTTAATGTCTTGACAAGGGACCCAGGAAATGATTCCAATACATTATTCTTAGAACCTTGACCTCATTATATGAAGTAGAGATTCCAGACTGTGATGGAAGATTCCAGAAGAAGAGATCAAAAGACTAACACAAGTGAGCATCGTATAACATGTCTATACATCACGCCAGAAAGCACAACACCTGGCTGTGTTGGAAAGGCTTAGAGGACCCTGCGATGACCAAGGCCATTTGAAATGCCCTGGTATGAGAGGCAGAGGCATCCTTGAGAAGTTCCACAGTGGTGGGGTCCTCTGTAATCAGGTCTGATGGTAAGACATGCTGTTATAAACTGGGCTACCTAGTTGCAGGGGTGGGGGCGGGGGATGATAAAATCCCCAAAGAGCAGAGAAAGGTGGCAGCATTTAACTGTTGGAAACAAGATGGGAATAATTACCTTAAACAGGCAACTGAAGGTTCCTAACCCACAAATATCTGTGGATGTATCTAATAAGACGTGGTGTTCCTAAGGCAAGACAACTAGGGAGCCCCCGCCCAAAAAAAGGGCATCAGTTAATAAATTAATATATTATCAAAAGAGATCAAGCAGAAAGAGGACCAGAAGGCTGATGTCAGCCACTATGACTTACAAAAAGTCACGATCCCTTGCTCATTTTTAAGCATGGATTCTCAAGAATCTACCTTTTTTTTTTTTTTAAGAATCCACTCCTTAAAAAAAGAGCTTGAGTCCCCATGAGGAAGGACCGTGTAACGCCCCAGCAAGGGTAAACAGAAATGACATACCAAGATCTTCTCGAAAGGAGCCAGTGGCCACTTGCATGGCTAGTCTTACACGGGGCGAAAAGAAATACCCATATCTTTGGAGGCTGACACTGCAAAGTGTCAAGGCACTATCACAGCTCCCCTCTGAGGGTAGAGGCGTACGGGAGTCGGGCCAGGCCTCCGGTAAAACTGGCGGGTCATGGTAGATGACAGTAGATGACCACAAATGTGACCAACTGGCTTCTCCAGCTGCAGACTCCACGCCAGACACTGCCTCTCTCCTCAAGCGGACTCGGACCAGCTTCTGATACGTGGATTGTAGCTACTGACATGCAGAATGCGTGGTTTTGGGATACCTGTCGGGGGAAGGGATCAGAAACAGCGTGCATTCGCAGGGGATGGACAACAGCGTACACTCACAGCTTTTTCCCAGATCTTTTTTATTTATTTTATTATTTTTTTAATGTTTATTTATTTTTGAGACAGAGAGAGACAGAGCATGAACAGGGGAGGGGCAGAGAGAGAGGGAGACACAGAATCGGAAACAGGCTCCAGGCTCTGAGCCGTCAGCCCAGAGCCCGACGCGGGGCTCGAACTCACGGACCGCGAGATCATGACCTGAGCCGAAGTCGGCCGCTAACTGACTGAGCCACCCAGGCGCCCCTCCCCAGATCTTAATTGTGCCCCGTTCTGTCACCATGCAAGTCGAACATACCTCAGGATCTGGACATACCTCAGAATGTCCTATTGATCCCCCACACTGATGGCACCGTGCTCAATGGACACAAAACGTGAGCTCCGGAGGTAAGGACCACCATGTAGATGACGTCTTCAGGGGCCCAGGGGTCTAGGGTACGCTGGGACAGCCCCTCAAAATGAGGGACAAGCCATTGCCCCTGCAATCGAGGAAGAACCACTATGGCTAGTACGCTACTTTGGTACATGTACTCTACGTTTTAGAGTCGGCATATTCCACTCTTGGCAATACTGTGTCACCTACTTCTCAGGTGACACGAGAAGCTGCTAGTCCTGAGTGGGACCCAGAGCAAGGAACAGCTCAGCAGCAGTTCCGGGCTGTGGTACGAACAGCTCTGCTGCCTGGGCCACACGGGCCAGTGAATCTGCGCTTCTAGAGGTACCATAGCAGGAAAAGACACTCTGGGGTCACTGACGAACTGTACTAGGAGAGCCCCAGTGCAGACCCCTAGGACTGAAGCAAGGCCATGCCATTTGCAGAAGAACACTCGAGACCATTTGGAGAGTAGGTCCTGGAATGCCAATGGGTCCTGATGGGGAGTGTCTGACCTCAGGATATCAAGTGACTGTGCAGAAGGGCCTGTCACATGCAGAATGCTGTCAGATTCATCGAGCCGTGGAGTCAAGGGTACCCCATGGCAATCCTTCATGAGATAGAAGTGATACATCTGACACTGGGTTTAAGCAAGTCCAGAGGTACAAGGATGTTGGACAGACAGGTGGCACAGACATCCATGGCACCCCAGCTCGTACTTCTTATTCGTGGGTGGTCCCTAAGACTGATGGACGCCTGAGCATATGGTCGATGGGTAGGTCAGTTCAGAGCATTGGTGGGAGACAAAATGGACTGCCTTCACCTATAGCTTGACTCAAAGATGGCCCTGAAAGACAGAGGTGAGGAAAAACCCTCCAAGGGCGCATGAGCTTATCTACTTGGTTTGAAAGGACAGGTGGGCTAAGGTAAGGATTTACATAGACTCGTGGGCAGTGGCAATGGCTCATCTGCTTGGTCAGTTTCCTGATGTCCACAATGGGAAAAATCATGCTGCGATTGTTGCGGCTGTGGTTTGGCACAGTCCGTGCCCTCAAGGAACTCATCACCGTGTGAGGGAGACGCACAGGCAAACAGACAAACACAGTGCAGGATAGAAGATGCTAGAACTTTAGGTGAAGCACAGTGACCCTGGGGGGGATCAGGGCAGGCTCTCCTGGAGATGAGCCTACGTTTACCAGGTGGACGGGAGAAAAGATCATTCCAGACAAGTGGAACAGCATGTGCCAATGCACCGAGGCATGAAAGTGTTTTCAAAGCATTGTAAGCTGTTCAGCATGGGTGGGAGGCAAAATAAGAGGTGTGGGTAATGGAGGGGGGGCAGGTCAGAGAGGAAATTGCGCCAGACAGATGGACGGGCCACCAGGTCATGAAAGACCTTCAGGTCATGCTCAGGGACAAGGACTATGTCCTGCTGGGGTTGAAGACACTTTGAAGGGAAGTGTCCTGACCTTAACGGAAATGCCTGTAACCTGAGTGAAACTGGTCTTTCTTCCATAAAAATACAGACCTTATTTTTACCCTAATGGATAGCGAGGTGGGACCCTGCACCCATTCCTCAACCACTCACATGTCTGTCAACTACAGTTATGAGGGCTGAGAGCCACCTCTCTCTGCTCTCGGGTCATGAAGACCCGAGACCTTTACCTAAATCACTTAAGAGCACCATATGGGCTCAGGAGGCCTTACATGGCCCATGGCCCCAAGCCCCACTGCACAGCAGCCATGTGGTTTGGTGAGGACTCACCACCCCCCACCCCAGCTCTGAAGGTGGAACTTGATCAGACAAAGCCAATTAAAGACCTCCCACCCTCTCCCAGCCACACTGAATAGCTTAGAGGGGGCAAGTGACTTGAGTTAGCGCCATCACAATAAGGCACGAGACCCCCATTTGGTGGCTGAGAAAAGAGAAGCCCTTTGTCTCCTCCAGACTCAAAGAAGAAAGCATGTAGCTCCAGGAGCTTCTGGCCACCACCTAGATTCTCTGAAGGAAGCCTGAGGACAAAGCCAGCAAATGACACCCAGCGCAGGTGAGACAAGGAGACTCACAAAGAAAACGGAGCTTCAGGCTGCTGATTTAGGAGCTCTGGACCAAACAACCCCGACATCTGGTCTACCTCTGAGCTCCATCAGGGATGCGCCCCACCCTTATGGGTGAGTCAAGTGGAAATGAGCTTTCTGATGTTTCCAACACATTGCGTGTTCATCTTACAGGACCTTCTCAACATCACATCATCACCAAGAGAAGGACAAATCAGAAGCCAATTCATTGAGTAGCGATGTCAGTCTTCCCTAAACAATTCTGAAGGAGCAGCAAAAGAGTTCCGTGGCACAAGTAGAGTAAGACATACTCATTGCTCTTCTGTCCCCTAATTCAGTGACCATTGCCATTCTCCTCTCCTCCCCACCCTACTTTCTCTCCATTGGCCCAGCTTTCCCGTACACCCTACCCCTCACCCTGGGCTGCCAAACAGAAGCCTGACAGGTGCCAGGGCAAGTCAGAGCCCTCAGAAGGCGGAGTGGACAGGAGGATAAGGAATGCCAGTAAGTTTCGATTTCATCCTGGTCTCTGCCTCGCTCTTTACAAAGGATCCTCCTCAAAGAGGGCATCTTTGCAACCTCCCCATTTACTTTATGGAAAAGTATAAAGAAGAACCAATCATGGGTTTCTTTGATCATCCCCTCTTGCAAACATCAACCAGAATCCAGTCCTTTGTCGTGAGATTCCCCCAAGTTCAAGGCAGAGTGGGACAGTGATGCACATGAGGTCAGGGGCTACATTGTGCCCTGGTTGGCCCAAGGACACAGTGAGTCAAGTGATCGCCATGATCCCTGAAGACACAGGTCAGGAGGAGGGGCTCTGGAGGTGACCCATATGGATTCAAACCTGGCTCTGTCATCTTTGCTGTGTGACCTTGGACAAGTTATTGACCTATCAATAGGTCAATAGTTTCCTTGCCTGTGAGACAATGATAATAGCTGTCTGGCTGGTGTGAGAATTAACAAGTTAATGCACATAAATGGCTTAGAACAGTTCCTGGCACACAGTGAATCCTCAGTCAACATTAACTGTAATTTGTGAAGATTCTGGTCTGTGGCTCTTGGGTATTGACTCAGGGAGGCAGCTAGTAGGTGGGGAACAAGGTGACCCCATAAACTAGTACTAAAATGAGATCTGAGGTTGATATACCATCTTCCACTGTTTAAGCACTTTTGGGTGCCCTTAAAAGTATCCTGAGACAAGGGTTGGGTGCAGGTAGTTTATTTAGGGGTGTTAGGAAACAGGGAGGGGGGTGATGGAGCAGGGAAGATGGAGAAGCCTATATAAACATTATCAAAGTGGATAATGGGAATTCAACTCGTCCAGGACCTTCTGAGAAGTATGTGGGAGGCCTCTGTACTGAACTGAATAGTGTTCCCCCAAAACTCATGTTCACCCAGAACCTCAGAATATGACCTTAGTTGGAAGTAGATCTTTGCATATGTAATTGCTTCAGTTAAGATGAGGTCATACTGGAGTGGGGGGGGGGCACTAAATCCACTGACTAGTGTCCTTTTAGAAAGGTTATGTAAAAGCACATGGAGAGAAGAATGTGCCATGTGAACACAGAGGCAGAGATCGGAGAGTTGCATCTAGAAGCCCAGAAACACTAAGGACTTCGGGAAGCCACCAGAAGGGAGAGAGGCATGGGACCACTCCTCCCTCAGAACCTCCAAGAGAGAATCAACCCCGCCAACACCTCGATCTCGAACTTCTGGCCTCTAGAACTACAGGGCACTACTTTTCTATTGTGTTAAGCCTCTCAGTTTATGGAAATTCGTTCTGGCAACCACAGGAAACTAATACAGCCTCCCATAGCTGCCCGGCCACAGGGCAGGAGCAAGGCATCTCTGCCCAAGCCCCCAGTGCCCCCCTGGTTGAGTGGGGTTGACCATTTTCCTGCACTTCAGGGATATACTTGCAAAAGGGCCAGGGGGGTGCCAGGATCCTGGAAAAGTCCCCGGCACAGATGCGGAAAGATCCCCAGAGCTGACTGGAGCAGGAATGGCCTCAGAGTGGGGGTGAATCTGAGCTGGCAGAGAACTGGGGGCTGTGGGTCAAAATCAGAGGGGTCCAAGGGGATGTGACGCAAGTCCCAGAGATGTCTTCTACAGTCACCACCATGGCCAAGGGGGTGTGGGGGGCTGTCCCTCCATGTTTACTCACACTTCCTGCTGGGAGTTTCCCAAGATTGCCCAGGGTTACTTTCATCCATTCATTAATTCATTTATTCATTCATTCATCCGGCACACACTCTCTAAGCTCCCGCTCTGGATTAGGTCCAGGAAGACACCAATGGCTACATCTGGCCCATGGGCTCCACCAGCTCCCAGTCCAGTGAGGGGGGCACTCAGAGCTTCGTGGCACAATGGAGTGAGCTCAGTGGTGGTTGCAAGCAGAGGAGGTCACGGGAGCACGGAAGGCAGACCGAGCTCGGCCGGGCCTGGGGGCTGTAGGCAGGGAGGGACGGCAAACAAGTCTTTCCGGTGCAGACGATGCAGGCGGGGGAAAGAGCATTTGACAGCACAGAGGGTGTGGTGTGGCAGTGGGGGGTGCGCATGCGTGGGGCACCCTGGCATGGGCTGGCCCCCAGCGGCCCTGCCTGCCCACCCTTCCGGGAACAGCAGCCCCTGTTTCCTTGCACAGTGTCCCTCCCCTACTCCGTGAGGCGGTTCTGGGGCTAGAATCCTGGCACCCCACCTCTCCCGGCTACGGGGCTGGACCCAGAGATGGACATGTGACCCAGGCGGAGCTAACAGAGTCCTCGCCTGAGACCTCACCTGGGTCCGCCAGAGGTAACCTCTCTCCCCCTTTTATCTTACTTGGCGGGTGCTGGGAGCGGCCTGTGACTCTGCCCTCCCCCGTCCCTGGCAGAAGTTCATGGACACAGGTAGACGATGGGGCCAAAGCAAGAGAAAGGCCGAGGAGAGACAAAAGGCTATCTCCCGGTCATGTCTCAGGCCAGTTGCCCTCCTGGCCCTTCCCAATCTCACGTGTACACCTCTTTTATGTAAGAGAGTTGGTGTTGAGTTTCAGACCCTTCCAACAGAAAATGTCTGTTTGGTGGGTTGAATTGTGACCCCCCTGTGACCTTTTAAGTGAGAGTTTTGTGGGTTGAATTGTGGCTCCCAAAGGTATGGCCACCCAGAAGCTCAGAGTGTGACCTTATTTGAATGTTTTTACAGATACAATTAAGGTAAGAATCTTGAGATGAGATCACTGGACCTTAAATCCAATGACAAGGTCTGATAAGGGCAGAGGAGGAGAAGGAGCAGAGGGAGACAGAGAGAGGGCCACATGAGGATCGAGGTAGAGACGGGAGCGGTGCGGTCATAAGCCTGGGGACACCTGGAGCCCCCAGACTCTGGAAGCCAGGAGGAACCCCGGCCTGGAACCTTCCGTGGGAGCACAGCCCTACTGACTCCAGGACTGGGAGAGAAGAAGCTTCCGTTTCAAGCAACCCAGTTTCTGATCATTTGTTATGGCGGCCACAGGAAATGGATTCCGTGGGCATCGTGCAAAAAGCCCAGGAAGGATGTGAAGCAGGTGAGGACAGGATCTGCCGGCTCGTGTCTGAGGCCAGGTGCCACTCCCCAGTGAGCCTGGTTAAGACTGGGTGACTCAGTCATTTATTCATCTGACTCCTGGGTTCAGCTCAGGTCATGATCCCACAGTTCATGAGTTTGAGTCTTGCACTGGGCTCTGCACGGACAGCATGGAGCCTGCTTGGGACTCTCCCTCTCCCCCTCCTCTATTCCTCCCCCCCGCCTCAAAATAAATAAATAAATTTTAAAAAGAAAAGAATAAATGTAAGACTGTGCAAACAGCTATCAGACATCGCGGTTAGCGAGGCACGGAGCGAGGATGGGGCCAAGATGGGCTTTGTTGTGCTGACTCTTCTCCTCTACAGAAGCAAGGCGCTTCCTGTGCACTGCAGAGGCTCCTGACCTCAGCCGTGTCCGATCCCAGCCCGGGCGGAGGGGCTCTGCCCAGCCTCAGGCATCGGAGCCCTGACAGAATCACGTCTCAGTGATGCTCCACCCACGCTGGGCTCAGGTGCCCGGCTTGTGCCCACACGGGTACCGCCCGGAAGCGCCAGGAATAACACCGCGTGAGTTACAGCTTCTGACCAACGGGGTCAGGAGCCAGTGGAAACATGGCCCTGTAGTCTTCCCTGGAAAATCGTTCTGAGCCAATTCTCACAGAATAGACGGAGGCAGTGGGGTAAACAGTCCCACATGGTGGGGCCGGAGTACCCTTCACCCGGCTTCGCTCACTGTCCCCCGTGGCTGCCCCCTGGGACACACGCCTGGCAGAATGCTCACACAGAAGCCTCTGTCTCAGGCTCTGCTTTCTGGGAATCCAGCACACGTGGTTGTGAAGCAGACTGTGGTTCATCCATCTCTACATCCTGCTGCAAACGTTCTTCGGGGCCAATGCCACTGAATAGCTGCGTATGAAATAAATCCTGATGAAGCCATTCTCATGAGTGCCCCTTAAGTTCAGTGACTGTGATGGGGGTCAATCGTTTCTGGCACCATAAGGTGGAGGGAATTGTGTCCAGCAGAACTTCTCTCAAGGGTAGTGTGGCTGGAAAGAATCCCAGGAGGAGACCCATGGACTAAGGAATAAGTCCCACCACCACCACCACCAAGGCAGGTGTGAGGATCAGTGGAAGGTGGCAAATTCTCACCTAAGTAGGGAGGGCCCAGTCAACTGCACGTGTTTTGATTTACCCTGTGAAGCCTGCAAGTTTGGGCCAGAGTGGAATTGTTCTGACAGCCAAGGAGATGCTGAGGCAGGACCTGGGGCCCTTCTCCGTGCCACCCACCTCTCCCCATAAACACCATGTCAATATCTACAGAACACCAGTTGGAAGGTCAAATTGTCAGCGTGCTCAGGGCTGTGACTCATTTTCCCCGTCTTCACAGAGATTCTTCCCTTTTAATATCCTGTAGCACGGTCAAGACATGACAAAAACTTCCTATTCAGAGTTCTCCCTAGAGGCCAAAGGGTTTCAAAAGGGAATCAATGTGGAGAGTAACATAAAAGTCCCATATCTCAGCAGGCTATGGCATCCTGGCTGCTGTCTGCCTCCATCTATGCCCATGGCCCGCATCACCCAGCCAGCCACCCCTGCCTGCGACAGACGCTGATAAGAAGACATACAGGCCATCACCTCCTCCGGCCACCCCAGGCCCACCCTCCGAGGTCCAGCTTCCCAGCCAAGGACCCAGCTCACACACACACACACACACACACACACACCAGAAAGAGGCAGAGCACAGAATTCACAGATGACCCTTTACAGTAGATCAAGGAAGTACCCTTAGCTCTTTTTACAGGACAGGAAACAGGATCAGGATTGGAAAACAAGTCCTTGCCCCATGCACGCCACCGTGCACAGTGAAGCCACCCTTGCAGACTGCAGAAACCTCACTGCTTCCCTGTCATCGGAAAAAATAAATAAAAAAAATAAAATAAAATAAGCACACACAATTTTTTTGGCCTCGCTGCCCCACACCCTTCTCATGTCACCACTTAATATTCAAATGTGGAGAATTTCCACACTGGAGAATAAAAAAGTCCGAAGATTTTCCCTAGAAGGCCTCGGAGCTTGGTTTCTCACAAATGGCCCCAAGGATGGAAAAAGTCTCCCAAATTGAGACTGGCAGGAAAGCGGGGCCCACTTTGTCTGATATTTCTTCTCTCCTTTCTTGGCACCCGTAGGCTTAGCTCACGCCAATGGAAAATTCCCAAGTGCCAAACAGTTCTCAGATAATCTGCACGCAGAAAAAAAAAAAAAAAAAAAAAAAAAGCTTTTCAACTAAGACAGCTCATGAGGGATTAAGGCGGGGCTCCAGCCAAAACATATATTTTTTCAGATTCCTGACTTCTTTTTCACGTCAATCAGCAGGCTTGCACCCAGCTTCGGCCCTGTCACTGAGACCAGCACTGGGTTGCACCAGAACCTGGATTTGGGGCTCCAGAAGGTCCCAAGCCTGAGCTTGGAAATGCCCCATGGGAAAGATTGGAGGCTTTCTAGAAACATCAAGGAGGAAGGGTCCCTACTTGTTCCTGTCCAGACTTGTCCAGCAGAGGATATGGGCAGCCAAGATCATCAGAATAAGGTCATGAGACCAAAAGGAGGGTGGTGACCGTGGGCGAGGGTGGGAGTTTAGATCCAGGGAAGAGAGAGAGACACAGAGACAGATCAGCAAAAGGCTCCCGGCTCATAGCCTATAATGCGTTACTTGTGTAGATGACATTCACTAGCTATACGCTAATCTCTATGATGCTCTATCCGTTTTTAATCCTACATCATGCAATGTCATAGTAACAATCACATTAGTGTATTCAGTTGGCAACAACTAGTACACACCTGCATTTCAGGTGTTGTGTAGAAAGGAGGCTTCCACAGTGAGGGCACAGCCCGGCCTCTGTCTCCATGGGCTCTTATTCTGATAACGGATATAAGCATTAAAAATAACAGCAATGTGGGGTGCCTGGGTGGCTCAGTCGGTTAAGCATCTGACTCTTGATTTCGGCTCAGGTCATGATCTCACAGTTCATGAGTTCGAGCCCCACATCAGGCTCTGTACTGACAGTGTGGGGCCTGCTTGGGATTCTCTCTCTCTTCTCTCTCTGCCCCTCTTGTGTGCGTTCTCTCTCTCTCTCTCTCTCTCTCTCTCTCTCTCAAAATAAATAAATAGGGGCGCCTGGGTGGCTCAGTCGGTTAAGCGTCCGACTTCGGCTCAGGTCATGATCTCGCGGTCCGTGAGTTCGAGCCCCGCGTCGGGCTCTGGGCTGATGGCTCGGAGCCTGGAGCCTGTTTCAGATTCTGTATCTCCCTCTCTCTGACCCTCCCCTGTTCATGCTCTGTCTCTCTCCGTCTCAAAAATAAATGAACGTTTAAAAAATAAATAATAAATAAATAAACTTTAAAAAATGTTAGAATTAATGAATTCAGTAAAGTGACAGGATACAAAATCAATACACAAAAATCTGCTGTTTCTGTATGTTAGAAAGAGAAATTCAAAACAACAGTTCCATTTACAATTGTATTAAAAAAAGAACCCCCCCCCCCACACACACACACCTAGGAATAGATTTAACCAAAGAGGGGAAGGATATGTAGACTGAAACTGTAAGATGTTGAAGAAAGGACTTGAAGAAGACACAAATAAATGGAAAGATATTCCATGCTCATGGATCGAAAGATTAATATTGCTAAAATGTCCATACTACACAAAGCAATCTACAGATTCAATACAATCCCTACCAAAATCCCAATGGCATTTTTCACCGAAATAGAACAAACGATCCTACAGCAAATAGCCAAAGCAATCTAGAAAAAGAAGACCAAAGCTGGAGGCATCAAAGTCCCTGATTTCAAACTATATGACAAAGCCTTAGTAATTAAAACAATAGGGTATTAGCATAAAAACAGACATACAGATCGACGGAGCAGAATAGAGAACCCAGAAACAAACCCACGCGTATATGGCCAATTAGCTTATGACAAAGGAACCAAAAACATACAATGTGAGAGTCTCTTCAATAAATGCTGTTGGGAAAACTAGACAGATACATGCAAGAGTAGAACTGGACCATTGTCTTCTACACAAAAATAAACTCAAAATGTATTAAAGACTTGAACGTAAGGATACGGGCAACCCTAGAAGGAAACTCCTAGAAGGAAATGGGTGGTAAGTTTTAGTGATGCTATTTTGGGTTTTTACATACCATGAGATCGTGACCTGAGCCAAAGTTGGATGTTTAACCAACTGAGCCACCTGGGTGCCCCTTGGTCATGATATTTTGAATCTGACACCAAAAGCAAAGCAACAAAAGCAAAAATAAACAAGTGAGACTACATCAAACTAAAGCTTCTGCACAGCAAAGGAAACTATCAACAAATAAAAAGGCAACCTACTGAATGGGAGAAAATATTCTCAAATTATATACCTGATAGAGAGTTAAAATCCAAACTATATAAAGAACCCATACAACTCAATAGCAAAAAAAGCAAATGATCCAATTTAAAAATGGAGAGAGAAAAAATTAAAAAAAAAAAAAAAAAAAAACAGGGGGAGTGCCTGGGTGGCTCTGTTGGTTGAGCATCCAACTTCAGCTCAGGTCATGATCTCACGGCTCGTGGGTTCAAGCCCCACGTCAGGCTCCGTGCTGACAGCCCAGAGCCTGGAGCCTTCTTCGGATTCTGTGTTTCCCTCTCTCTCTGCCCCTCCCCTGCTCATACTCTGTCTCTTTCTCTCTCTCTCTCTCTCAAGAATAAGTAAACATTAAAAAAAATTTTTTTTTAATGGACAGAGGATCTGAACAGACCCTGTTGCAAAGAAGACATGCAAATGGCCAACAGGCCCGTGAAAAGATGCTCAACATCATTAGTCATCAGAGAAATGCAAATCAAATCCACCGGAGGTCACCTCCCACCTGTTAAAATGGCTATTATCACAAAGATAGGCAATAACAAGCATGGGGAGGGCTGTGGAGAAAAGGGAACAGTTGTGTACTGTTGGTGGGAACGTAAATGGGCGCAGCCACTGTGGAAAATAGTATGACGGTATTTCAAAAATTAAAAATAGAACTACCATATGATCCAGTGATTCCGCTTCTGGGAATTTAACTGAAGAAAACAAAAACACTAACTCGAAAAGATATCCACACCCCCATGTTCATTGCAGAATTGTTTACAATAGCCAAGACAACCGAAGAGTCCGTCAATGGCTGAATGGATAAAGAAATTCTGGTGTGTCTATATACAATGGAATATTATTCAGCCAGAAAAAGAAGAATGAAATCTTGCTGTTTGTGACAACGTGATGGACCTTGGGGACACTAAGCTAGGCGAAATAAGTCAGACAGAGAAAGACAAATACTATATGATCTCTCTTATATGTAGAATCTTAAAGAAAGAAAATAAAAGCTCAGATATACAGAGAACAAACTGGTGGGGGTAGGGGATGGGAGAAACAGGTAAAGGGAGTAAAAAGAGAAAGAAAAAATGGCAATTTTTATTATTACTCTAAACCTCCAGATTTTTCCCTTCACTCATTTTTACACTGCGACCAGTCTTCATTTTATTTTATTTTTTAAAGTTTTTATTTATTTATTTTGAGAGAGACAGAGATGGCGCAAGTGGGGGAGGGGCAGAGAGAGAGAAAGAGAGAGGGAGAGAGAGAATCCCAAGCAGGCTCTGAGCTGTCCACACAGAGCCCAACGCAGGGCTCGAACCCACAAAGTCATGAAATCACGACCTGAGCCAAAATCAAGAGCCAGATGCTCAACTGACTGAGCCACCCAGGCACCCCTAATTCGTCTTAGTTTTAAAAGAAAGTGGTCAACTAATTTATTTTTTAAATAAAAACAAAAACAGAGTAGTTTTACTTTCTTCTGCCTTACTCACTATCTTGTGGGATGTTGGGGGTTAGAAGTGTGGGAGACTTCCCCACATTGTCTTGGCCCATGAATGGATCTGTTGTGATATATATTTCCAGGTCCCAGAGATCCACACCCAGAGAAAAACGGAAGCAGGCTGGAGTCTGCAGTCAGTAAACTCATCTTCTAGTGTGGGTTCAAATTCCAGTTCCACAATTTGCTAGCCACATGTCACTTTTCTTTTCTGGGCCTCAGTTTCTCAATAATAGGGTTGGGTCTCTAAAGAACTTTCCAACCCTGACATTTTCTGAGGTCAAGAACAGGCCAAGAGACTTGTCCAGTCCCTACCTCATGTCTCACGTCATGGACATTGGGGACCAAAGCGGATTTTAGAGCCATGATTCTTCCCCAGGGCTGTGTTACCTGAGTCACTCAGAGAACCTTGTCTAAATGCCATGACTGGGCCTCGTCTCAAGAGAGGTGGCTCTGGGGTGGAGACACAGAGAGAACACATGGTGAGAACTACAGGACGAGCCTGAAGTAGAAAGGAAGACGAGCACAGATTGTTGCATGGGTCTCCAGAAACCACACACAGCTCATAAGAAAGCCAGTTCTTAACACACGGGAGAATCCTGAGGTGCTCTAAGTGATACTTTCATTTATTTTTTTTTGAAAGTTTTTCCAGCAGTATACAGTCATTTCTCGTGGCTGCCATAACAAATCACCCACAAATGTGGTGGCTTTAAGCAGAAGAAATTTAGTCCCTTCTTGGGGCTGAAAGTTCAAAATCACAGGGTTATCAGGACCACACTTCTTCCAGAGATTCTAAGGGAGGATCCTTCCTCGACTCTGTGGCTTCTGGTGGCTGTGGGCACTCCTGGGCATATAGCCTCATCACTCCAACCTCTGTTTCCTGTTGGGACACTTGTCATTGGATTTAGGGCCCACACAAATCCTCCAGAATGATCTCCTCATCTTGAGTTCCTTAACTTAATTACATCTGCAAAAACTATTTTTTCCAAATAAGGTCACATTCACAGGTTACAGGGATTAGGATGTGGAAATTGTGTCTTACAGAATAGAATGTACTAGAATGTACTAGAATGTAAAAATGCTCCATTTTTTAATATGGGGAAGCTGAGGCCCAAAGAGACTACTTGACTTACCCCAAATCACATGGCTCAAAAGTCTTGAAGTTTAGAGATAACATACATGTCCCTCCATAGCCACCCATTTTGGTTGTGGCTCATTAGGGAATATCATACCGCTGTTAAAAAGAACACGTTTGATCTAATAGGGCTGATGCAGAGTGATAGCCAAGACCAACAGCTGAATTAGCAAAGGAAGCTACACAATAATTCTTAAAACCCAATTGTGTGATGTTCTACCCATCATGCGTGTGTGTTTCTGTGAACACAGGCTGGGAGGCCACACAGGGTCACGGGGAGACACCAGACTCCAGAGAAACACCCAGTCCTAACCCCCTCCTTTCCACTCATCAACACCGGCTTTGGGAAAATTACATAGCCTTGAAGAACCGACCCTTCTTCATCTGTAGTATGGAGATAAAATAATGCTAAATTCCTGAGTTGATGTGAGATAGTGGCTACAAAGGACTTGGGTCATTCAAGTGACGGGAAAATAGTTATTGCTACTACTATGATCTTCGCTATTGTCCATAGCTTTGTTATCACGTAAAAGTCTCAAAAAAATGTCTTTTTCATGTCAACATTGCAGATTAAATGCACACACTTATTTTCACTAAAATGACAGTAAAGAAATTTACAGAGGCATTAAGACACAGGGGCCAAGAAAGCAAGAATCAAGACATGTTAATAGAATCTTAGAAGATGGTAAGCGGATGGGCGAGCAGTACACAACTTCTCAGAGTGGACTCAGGCAACATCCAATCTTTGAGAAGGACAGACGTCTACCAGTGAGCCTGGTGTGCCCAGAACCAGAGGGCTATTAGCTCAGAATTAGAGGCCCAGGTGCCTCTAGAGACAGGCCAGAGATGGATGTGAGCTCAGATGGACTGGCAGAAAGTACCCCGTCATGTGCAACAAGACATATATATATTCCTCCGGTCAACTTTCTTGCACAAAGATTGTCAGCCATTTTGGGGGACACTTCTTAACAAGAAAGAGGAAGGCTAAAAGGAAAAGAAAAACAAAAAACTTGGAGGAAAGGAAAGACAATGCAGCAGCAGAAGAAAAAATTTTAGATCTATAGTTCAAGACCTCAGAGGCAGAAAACATTGTATTTAGGAAATGAGAACTAGATGCTATAAAAAGGGGGCAATCTGGGGTGCCTGGGTGGCTCAGTCAGTTAAGTGTCAGACTTTAGCTCAGGTCATGATCTCATGATTCATGGGTTTGAGCCCCACGTCGGGCTCTGTGCTGATGGCTTGGAGCCTGGAGCCTGCTTCGGATTCTGTGACTCCCTCTCTCTCTGCCCCTCCACCACTCTCTCTCTCTCAAAAATAAATAAACATTTAAAAAAGGGGGGGGGGGCAATCAGAGAACATGGAAGAACTCCTAAATACTACAGAAAGAAAGACATTGAAGAAAATAATAAAAGACATAATAGAAATCTTCTGGAATAGTACTATAGAACACAGAAGAAAAAAGGTTAATAAAAAGTTTTTTTTAATGTTTAAAGGATCAATCTAAGTAACCTAACATCCAAGTAATAGGACACAATAGGAATTCTAAAAACAATCTGGTCAAATTAACAATTCAGGGCACTTTCTTCCAACCAAAGCCATGGGTTTCTTGGTTGAAAGGATTCACCTGCGGCTCAACATAAGTATAAAAAAAGAACCAGAGTAAGGTACATGATAGTGAAATTGAAAGGCAACAGGGATAAGGAAAGGATCTCAAAAGCCTACAGAGAGAGAAAACAGGAATCAGAATGACTTCATACTATGCATGGCTGGAAGTGAGAAGACTACAGAGAAATGGTTCCAAAGTACAAGAACTACAATGCTACACACAAGCAAACTATCATTGAAATTTTGAAACTATCAGGAGCAGAATGAAGATCATACTAAAAATGCAAAATTTTGACACTTTTACTCCCATGCACCCTGCCTCAGGAAGCTACTGAAAGACATGTTCCACCAAGACAGGAAACAAACCAACCAAAAGAAAGCCATGGAACCCAGGAAATTAGGGATCCAACCCAGGAGAGGTGCAAAGGGAACTTCCTGGATGATGGGGAAGAGACATTCAAGACTGCCGGCTGTGCAGGGACCTAGGAGACAACCAGTGGTAGGAGAGCAATGTTCATCAGGAAATGACTCCAAACAGGAGGGAAAAGGGGGATTCCCCGGTATGTGTGAATTTCCAGAGTGAGGAGATGAATTAATGACAGGCAGGTAGGAAACTAAATAAAACATAAAGGCAATTACCAACACCAGGAAAAAGAAAAAGTTATACAAGACAGGAAATGCAATTAAAATTAGCATTCTATGTGACATTACTAGTAGTATATTAGCACACACTACACGGCAATAATAATAAACACTGAATATTGGTTTAACAAAAAGATAAAAGCATAATTGGAATGGGTGAGAGGGTAACTGGGGGCACTAATGTAAGAGCAAAGTTTTATCTTTGTAGTAGAAAGTCCACTGATGATGTTCAATACAGAAAAATCAAGGATTATTAGTACAGAGCTGCTGTTAGAAGGAGGTAAGAAAATGCCAGAAGAAATAACTAAAAGTTGAAAATGGTTGCATCGGGCAGAAGAACTGAGGTGGACATAGATAAAAGCTGTTCTTTTTCATTAGAACCAGCCTTTGAGAACCATTTGACCTTTAAAAGGATATAAACTTACTTCCTTAATGAAAAGTCAAAATTAAATCTAAAAACAACTTTAAAAAACTGATAACCCCTGGGGAGAAGAGTGGAAATATGCTCTATACTCTTGTGTGTCTCCAGTTTATTTACAGCAGGAATGTGTTTAAGTATGGCTTGTGTTAAAACAAAAGCTAATGTTTTGGTGGTTAACAAAAAAGGATCTCAAATTCGAGCCCAGGACCTGACTCTGTTGGGACAGGGCTAACATCTGAAGACAGAGAGGAAAAGCTGGGCCAGCAGGACGTGTAGGACTTGGGACAACACTGGGGTTGGGGGTTGGGGGGGGGGGCGGAATTCCCCGCTGGGAGAAAACATGGAGTGTATTTGGCTCAAAACAAGAAACCCACACAGAGATTTTGGTTTGAAGCTTTGGAAAACATTTGTTTTCATTCCTCGTAAAAAAAAGGATGACGAACGGAATTATTTGAAATGAGATTTTAACAAGAAAAAAACTAATAACATTTCATTAGTATTCTCTTACCAGCTCATTATTAACAAGTCCAAAGACTGATTTTAAGAGTTTCTGTTTCTTTATAATGTCCAGCGAAAACCATCAACACCAGGAGAGGGTTTGGGCTTTGTTTGTTTTTTGTTTGCTTTTTTTTTTTTAAACATTCCTCTTCTTATGAGCATTTTGCTTGGTTTGTATTTTTGCCACCACTTCCAGAGTTCTTTCTGGGCTCATTAATGTGTTAAACAGGCACTTAAAGCCAGCGTGGGTAGAGAGGACAGACTTGTGTGTTAGAATCGCACAGAATTTAATATGAATTCCAGATACTGGCTCATTAACTGTGTGACCTTGAGCAATTGACTTACCCACCCTGGCCTCCAGTATTCCCTGAACAACAGGGATGGCATGCCCCGTATTAAATAATAGATTAAGAAACAGGAGTGCGGAACCTACTAGGTGCTCGACAAAGTGCCCTTCCTGTCCCCCCACCACATACAGGGAAAAGTACTCAAACACTGATGACTTAAATGGCTCATCATACTTGTATCCGAGTTGGATTCCCTACATTTTGAGCACTTCTAGAAAATCGTCTGTAATTACCTTATAGACGTCACCGTCTGATAGGGCCTGGTGAAAACTTTGAGAGCCTTAGAGTTTCACGGCTGGGCCCCGGCCTAGGATTAGTGATAAAACAGGGTCCAACTCCCAATTATAGCCTAAGGCTCGAGCTCATCCAAGTCATTTAAAAAAAAAAAATGCAGAAGAGCAAATCCAAGGAGAGGAAAGGAAGGGGAAACAGTGCCGTGTGCAAATGTGTAAATATCAGGTCCGGACACCCAGACTCCAGGGCTAACTGCAGCCCAGACCTCACTGTGCAACGCTAGGAAAAATATCTCAACGTTTCTGGGCTTTCTCATTTGGCGAAGAAAATCCTAACTCCTGCTTTGCCAGGCTCCCCAGTTTGTGGTTAGGGTCTACAAGACAAGAATACAGGTAGCTATGTGTCTCTTCTCCCAACATTTTCCCCCTGTACTTTGTCTCCCACCGTGGCTGATGTTAGGTGGGGGTGGGAGGGCAGGAAACAGCCGAAGCCTCAGGCTTTCTGGCTTCTGAGTCCTAGGAGCCTGATAGGAGTGACTGATGGCTTATGGAGGCCTGAGTCCCCATCACTGTTCCAAGCATGTCACGTGCACCAACTCATCCAATCCTTTAATGGTCTATGAGGCAGGAATTGTTATAACACCCATTATACAGATGGGAAGACTGATAAGACCAGAGAAGTAAATAAATGTGCCCAGGGTCACATGGCCAGTTAATGAGGGGTCAGCACTTGAACCCCAGCTTTCTGGCTCCAGAAAAGGGTATCCCCACCCATTCCCTGCTCAGGAAACCCTGTCACCTCGAGTGTGTCCCTTCTTTGAATCTTGGGGTATCCTGCCTCTGCTTGGGACAGGTAAGTAGCAAGACATGAGTGGGAGCTGGTCGACCTATGTGGAGACGATGGCCTTTGCCACCTTTACCACTGTCCCCTAGTCTGGGGTCCTGGGGCCTGCCAGGGCCAGCTGTCAGATCGGAGGCTACTGATTATCTGTGTCCCTCTTGCCACCTCCTAGGCACCCAACTTCCCTGGTGCCTCTCCTAAGAAATTGGCAGCAGTAAGGACAGAGACCAAGAGCTCAGTGTTCGAGGGGGCCCGGTTTGCCGTCCAGCTGATCCCCGGGATCAGCCGGGCCCAGGGCTGGTCACAGAACCTCTCAGAGCCTTGGGCTCCTCCTGCAGAGGAGACGGCAATCCTTCATTTCATTAATAAATATTGAAGCCCTACTGTGTGCTGGGCACTGCTCTGGGTGCTGGGGATCCAGCTGGGGAGGGAACTACACAGAGTCACTGCTCTCCTAGTCCAGGCATCAAGTGGGGGAGAAATGGAATATATGAACATATAAGCACGTCCTCTGCTGTTGGGTAGTGAAGGAAAACAAAGCCAGGTTAGGAGGAGCATAAAGTGACAGTACAATTTCAGGAACGAAGAAAAGGAACAGCTTCTCGGAGACACCAGAGCAGAAACATGAGAGAGAGAGAGTGAGGGAGGCATACAAATACCTAGGGGAAAGTCATTCCACGCAAGGGCAAACAGCATGTGCAAAGGCCCTGAGGCACAGGCCAGTGTGCTGTGCTTGAGACACAGCTAGAAGGCCAGAGCAGATACCATGGCATGAGTGGTTGGGAAAATCACAGGGAGAGGGGGCAGGGGCAGCCGGATCACATAGGGTCCTGTGAGCTGGAATAAGGACTCTGCATTTTACTGGGAGCGAGACTGGGCTCCATTGAGGGGTTGAGACTCAGGGAGTGAAATGTTCCGATGTAAGTTTTTGGTAGATCCCTCCCGAAGCCGCTGCGGAGGGACTGGAAAGGACTGGCCAATCAGCAAGCGAGAGGGTCTCAGAAACCATATCAGGACTCACTGACGCAAGGGGAACATTTAGCCAAAGAGACTGGGGTGGGGGCAAAAGCGTGGAGTCCAGCCTCTGGAATCAGACAGACTTGGGGTCAAGCCACAGCAACTACATTTAAAAGTCATGTGATCTCAGAATAGTTCCTTAACTTCTCCGAGCCTCTTTCCCATCCACAAAATGGGTCATCGAGGAGATCCGGTGAAATGTCACGACAAAGCACAACGTCATACACACAGCTCGGTGTCCCAGACAACATTGCTAGGGAGATCACTTTGCAGTCACCACGCCAAGTGGCGCTCACCAAAGCCTGGCAAAGAGGACAGACACACAGAGCCGAACTGACACTTGCTCGTTCCGTCGTAGCGGCCAGGAAATGAGCATTTGGGGCGGAAGGCTGGTTGGCCAAGGTCACCTGCTCGGGAAGTGGCAGAACTGGGACCTGGATCCAGGCCTCTGGTTCTGCTACTTACCAGCTGTGTGAACTTGGTGTGTGAACTCGGGGAGGAAGGTCTATCGCTGTGGGGCCTCAGGTGGTGCGTTTCAGCACGCGTGAATTGGAGTCAACGGCAGGTGCCCACCGTGAATGAGAAGATGCTTCCAAGGGCTCACCCAGGGACTTGAACACGGGGGATTACATCATTCCTGCTTGTCTGCACTGAGCTCGGCCCTGGGACACCCACAGGACAGAAGGGAACTTGGGACAACCCAACAAAGAAGAAGGCTTCACGCGGAGCACAGTGGAAGGAGCCCCCGATGTGAACACCAGACCCGAATTCCCATCCTCCCCTGCTGCTCAGCTCCCTCTGTGTCCACCTTCTCTGACCTCCAATTCCCTCCTCTCAGAGCCTTCCAGCAAAAGAGGGATAATAACACCTCCACATGCAGCACTGACCTTATGCTAAGGGTGCTTACTAAATAGCATAAATACTTAAAATGATTATTTCACGTGTATTCGTGTCATATTTAATTAGTATCGGTCTCCCTCTAGACTCCAGGCTCCGTAAGGACAAAGGTTCTATCTTTTTCCCTCCTCACCACTATACCCCCAGGATGGGTGCAGCTCCTGGGATAAATTTGGTGCCCAGTAAATACTTGTAAAAGGAGTTAAGAGTGCCTGGTGCATTATGGGTATGATAAACGCTAAGTAAGTGGATGAACAGATAGATGGAGGCATTCGTCGTTCCGCAAGGTAGTGAGCGTCCCATTCCTGGAAATGTACGAGGAGGCAGAGGCGCAGAGGTTCGTTTCATTCATTTATTCACTCAGTCACTCGTTCAACAGTCATCGTTGGTCACCCACAACGTGCCAGGCCCCATGGTATGCGCTGGGGTCACAGCATTGAACGTCCCGGCGGGGCAGCCAGACCAGACACCAATAATGTCTGGGGGCGACGAGTGGTAGGAAGCAAAAGAACGTAGCGCGGAGAGTTACAGAGAGACACAGCCATCTCTGAAGAGATGTGAAAGAGCGCTCAGATGATTGTCTTCAAGGATTGGAAAAGAAGGCTCCGGCTGGAGGATTCCAGAATCCCTTCCAGCCGGAATACGCCTTGTTCCCTCTATGGCTTCAGAGGGAGCTGGTGAGGGAGTCCCTTCCCGCTGGATTGTGGAAGCAAGAGGCTTTGGACTGAAATTGGACCAAGCAACCTGAGTGCCTGGCCTCACTCCGTTTCCCCTCCCTGTGGGACACCAGGACCGTCACCAACTCTCTCTGGCCCTGTTGCCTCCCCCTCCCATCAGGACATGCACCCTGCGGCTGGCTGTCCATGTGCCTGGCCAGCTCTCTGACTGCAGGCATGGAACCCCCAGCGTCCCCACTGCAGACCCTTCATCCCTGAACCAGGCCACACTTCCTGCTGGCGTGCTACCAAGAGTCCCTCCTCGTAAAGCTGAGGTTCACGGGGAAAGAGACGTCCTATTTTACGAACACTTGTTTATTAGCTGAGAGGTTGCTCTTACCTGTGCCCGGACCCCCGGAGGTTCAGCTCTGCTGACCGGGTCAGCGGCACACGAACGAGCCTGCGGGAAGAAACACCCAGAAGCCACCTAGCACTTGGGGGCCGGACCAGCTACATCGTTTACGGGGCCCCGTGCCAAATAAAAATGCACGGCCCCTTGCCCCAAAAGCAGGCAGGGGAAAGTGCGGTTCAAGGTACTCGCGTATAAAACTTTTCCTTTCCTTGTTGCCTTACCCGTGACCTGCCGTGGGGTTTTCTGTTCACTATTTAATGCTGCTCTCCCCTGGGCACTCACAAGGATGCTGAGACCGGGGTACAACCCTCACAGGCACCTGGGAGCCCCAAACTGCGGCCTGGAATGCAAGTACGCAGTCCGTCGGCTGCCGGGCTCCCTCTCCGTCAGCCTTCAAGTCTCAACAGTGGTGGGAAGTTCAAATCGGGCACCTCTTCTTCCCTTGGACCCCCGCCACTACCCATGGCAGCTGGGTGGCCCCCGGGGAGTACTGAAGTCTCCGTACTGGGATTTACCAGGCAGCTGGATGAGAGGTGGGCAAAAGGCCTGCCTCCACCAAGGCCTGCCCTGAACACGTGCCACAATCATGCCTAACCCTAAATGTCTTACGGGGGAGAGAGAGGGGGGTGCACCCAGCACTGACTCACAGGGAGCAGGGAAGCAAACAGCCAAGAAGCGTCCAAGCCCCCAGAGCATTCTTTATAAAACATCAGTTCAAAGCCAAACTTACTAAGAACTTCAAGGTCACACCTGCGGCATTAGACCCCAGGCTGAGGCCCTTTTGAGAGTGGGTCCCTGTATGACCGTCCTGGTTACAGACCCATGAAGCCCACCCAACGAAATCAGACTGGGTCCTGCAGCTCCCAGGTGGGGGAGGGGGGCGCTTGCCCAATAAACTGTTTCAGAGAGCCTCTCAATCCCAGTGAGTCTGGCCAGCGCCGCGCTGGACCCACCTGGCTACGGACCAGCAGCCGGGCACCCTCCCAGAGGGAAACAAGCACTCCAGCAACTTTACAGTCCTGCCTGGGAGGAGGAGAATTTACACAGGAAAATGGAGACCCCCCCCCCAAGAGCGGGCCGCCGTTCCCTCATCTGGAAAATGGGCAGATGCCTGCCAGATGATGATCAGGGGAATCTAGATATGTGAATCAGCTTAAAAGCAGAGACGTTCCTCATCGAGATAAATCATGCCGGTGCCTTTCCACCGCTGAAGGCCGGCCACGGCCTCGCAATCCTGCCCATGTCATTGATTGGGCGTCCTCACGCTTGTGGTCCCTTGGCCGGAAAGTCCTTTATTCAATCTAACATCCCCTCTGTCCCTCCACGGGGAGCAGCCCCCCCAACCCGGGGCCCGCCGCATTTCGACAGGGAGGAGCTTCGGATCTCTGCGCCCCCAGGCCCAGCCTCTCCAGTGAGTTTCACCAGAAGGCCTAGTACTTGGGAAGGTTCCCAGGGCGCCTCCTTGCGTCTCCAGAGAGTCATCGCTAGCGCGGTGATGGGCCAGCTCAGCCCCCACCTCTCCGATCTCTTCCTGCAGACCCCAGAGCAGGCAGGAAAACTGGGGATCCTCTCAGGAGTCCAGGTTCCAGACGGTTCACCCAGAAGCTGCCGGGCGACCTTGGGCACATCACTTGACATCTCTGGACCACAGCTGACTCAGAGAATATTTTCCTCTAAAGGCCAGGCTGTGAATCTAGTGAGAGTGATTGGACGCCTGGCACGGAGGCTGGCTCAGAGGGAGCGCTTCTTTAAGGGATGAGGACCTCCCTTCCCCTCCGGAGACCCTACTAAAGCGCTGGTGTAAACAATGAAAACATCTGGCAAACCATAGCCTGCCTTCAGAGAGTTTGTAGGACCAGAGGAGACGGACGAACTGGGTGCAAGAACTGAAGCCCACCCAAACCCTGCCCCGCAGCTGAGGCCCCACTGGCTCCAGGGGACTCCAGCACGGGAGCTGGGCACCAAGCACAGGGTCTCAAGTCTGAGAGGAGAGAAACATCTTTGGGGTCTGGGGCTGCCTGGCCCTGAGAAGCCCCCAGGCTTCTCGCACCTTCCGTGGCGTGGGGAGGGGGATAGGGTCACAGAAGAGAAGAGGCCAAGGGAACGACTTCTCACTGGTGGCCACCCTGGGCCAGGTCACTAACACTTGTCCTCTAACTGGGGCGGGGGACCTCGCCTACTGTCCCCACCGCTCCCCTCATTAAAACAGAGCAGAGCTTCAGAAAACCCAAGCCGACCCTGGAGGGCTCCTGTCCGAACCGCACCAGAGTCCAGCGCCCAGCCCCGATGGCTCTTCCTGCCTCAGAGGCTTTGCACTGGTCCCTCTCCATGGAAGGATCTAGAATCTTCTCCTGGCTCTTCTTGGAACTCCAGGCTCTTCCTCACTCTTTGGGTCCCAGCCCACACCCTGCTCCTCCATAGAGGGGTCCGCTTTGACCACCTCCAGTCCTCACACTCTTATCTCCTCCCTTCCCAGCATTCACTTCTACCCGAAATTCATATTTATTTGTTAATGTGTCCAATTGCCGTTGAATGAATGAATGAAAGAATGCTGAACTAAAACCAGGGATCCAGGCTCTGCCCAGACTTGGCGGGACCTCAGCCAAATCGCAACGACCCCTTCAAGCCTCAGTTTCCTCACCTGTAATATGAGCTAATGAGGGCGCCTGAGTCACAGAAGGAGGATGAAAGGAAGAATCTTTGACCTCCAGGTCCACAGTGGCCACAGTCTTCCATCCATCCTTTGGGTCTCGTCCAGGGACAAGAACACACCTCCCCTCCAGCACCAGACCCACTTCCCCATCCATCACCCGACCTCACCTCACCCCCGCTGCCACTGCCCTCAGAGGATCAGAACCTTCGGACTTCCAAGCAGCCGGCTGGAGGGCCATGGGGCAGCCACCGGCGAAGAGGTGGGGTGGTCATCCCGCCCCTGTGCTGTGTGCTCTGGGGTTCTCAGAGCGCCTTCCGGTCGGGGACAGCCGCAGCGTCCCCACACCAGCCTGAAAGTGATTCCCCTCCTCGGACCAGGAAACCAAAGCTCAGAAAGGCTCAGTGACAGAGCCCAGCAGAGGCTGCCTGGGTCAGAAGCCCTGCTCCAGCTGTTGCCAGTGCTGTGACCTTGCTTGTGTCGCACATCCTCCTATGCCTCCTTTTCCTCGTCTGTGACATGGGGATTCCACTGGTGCCTGTGTGTCGGTGGTGTGGGCTTGTTGGCATAATCCCCACGGACCACTTGGAGTGGTCCTGGAGCAAGCAAGGGCTCAGTATGTGTCAGCTGCTGTCACATCAGCAGGGACAGGTCTACTCTGATTCCCCAACTGGGAACACGGTGGGGGGCGAAACAGACCAACAGACCAGAAGATCCCTTTTCTCTTCTTTTTCTGGACCCCTGCCAGGAGTCATTGCTGTGCCCACTTAACAGACGTGGAGCCTGAGTCCACAGAACTCAGGGTGGGTCACTACTCCTATCACTGGGGGATCCAAGGGCATCACCAGAGAGGAAACAGGGTATTTTTGAAAAATAACCTCGCAAAGCATGGGAGTCCAGCCTACCCTAGGGGCAGCTCATCTGAGCGGAGACAGAGGGACAGGACTTGGTGAAGTTCCCAGGAGGGAGACACAGGGGACTGGCCCCCTCAGGGGAGACTCCGACGTCACCCAGACCGTGCCCCCAACACACCCCACCGGCTCCGCGTAAACAGCGCAACTGCGGCCTCCCATGCGCACACACGGCCAGGAGCGCAGCCCTCGCGGAGCCTCGCAGACAGATCCCAGCCCCGCGTGGCTGTCAAAACCCGCTTTTCCCCGGGGAGGGGAGGGAGGCAGTCCCTGCGGTCCCCTGAGCTGCCGGCTAGGATCCAGCTTCTGCTCCGCGCCGCCTGGAGCTAGTCTGCTCGCCTGTTAAATGGGCAGCAAAGGCCGCCACGCGGGGCTCCTACTCCATCCAACTCCGAGTCGGTCTCAGGTGGGCGGGGCGTTCCCGCCGTCTGTCCCCAGTCAGGCCCCGAATGAAGAATCGGCCCTCGAACTCTTTACTGCACCCCTGCGGCGGCGCTCAAGGCCTTGTGAACCAAGCGTTCCGGCCGATTCCGAAGCCCGGGAGAGGCGCTCGTGACACGCTAGACGTCACCACCCGGAGAGGCAGAACCCGATTCCAGCCCTCAGGTTCGAGTCGACTGCCCCGACTGTCTTTTGGAGTCTCCAGAGAGGTATACGCGCGCGCACGCGCACGCGCGCACCCACCCCCTTTGAAATTCGTCTCTCTTAATTACCCATTATCGATGTTTAATGCTGCAAGTGCCAAGCAGCTCACAGAGAGCACTTCGTTTTATACCCACGATAATAGGAAGGGATTCTCACCACGATTCCACACTTTACGTGGGGGGAAAGTGAGACTCAGAGAGGTTAAGTAACTTCTCCAAGGTCACACAGCTAATGAGTACCAAAACCATGAATCCTACGACCAGATGGGCTGGGGCGATCCATCAATGTCCTAAAGCTGAGTAGCTGGCTTCTTCTCAAAGCACCGCCTTCTGGGTGGGGGAGCAGGGTTCAGTGCCTGTGTGTTGTAGAGTTGGGGGGGGGGCGGGGATTTGCTGTGCCGGGGGACTGGATGGACATCCCAGATCTTGGGCCTGGGTGCAGCCCAGCAAGAGCAGACATCGCATCTGAGCCCTAGGAAGGTGGTCTAAGTCTCTGCGGAAGCAGGAGAAGGCGGTGTGCAGACAGGGGTGGGAATGGGGTGGGGGTGGCCCCAGAGGAGGAGCCCCAGGAGGAGAAAGGAAGCTGAAGTCACCCAGGGTTCTTGCGAGGGAGCTCCGGGCGCTCCCTCTGGCGCCTCTAGCAGCCTTCAAGTAGAAGTTCTGCGTTTTAGGATTGACTCCCAGAGCCGGCACGAACAGCTCCCGAGCCCTCCACACAGTGTGTCCCCTCTCCCCCGCCCGTGTGCCCTGAGTCGCCCAGTCTGCTCCTGTGGCTCTGGCTCATCTGCCCAGTCTGAGTGGCTTCAAGCGGCTTTGATAGGCCTCTGCCTGGAGTCTCTTGCTGTGGCTGGCTGTGTCCACAATTTCTTGGCGTTCATCTGCCTCCATTCAATGACGGTCTCGCACCAAGGTTCCGCGCGCCTCGCAGCGTCGCCAGGTCCTGGGGGCTGAACTGCAGTAGGGACGTGGAAGGGTGGCACCTTGCCGTTGTATGTTTGCCTCTATAAACTGGGACGTGTGTGTTGATGGTGGGTGTTGGTGTGTGTGTGTGTGTTAGTTCTGTGCGTACAGGGTGTGCGGCGTACGTAGATGTCGTGTGGCTGGGTGTCTGTGCGCGCGCGCGTGCTGGTTGGATGTGTTGGGTGTCTGTCTCGTGGCTGTGTTGCATGTGTTGTGTTAGATGTGTGTGTGTTGCAGTGTTTGTTGGTGTGCGGTGTATGCGGTGACGGCGACGACGACGACGACGACGCGCATGCGTAATAGCTCCGTCTCGGAGCGAGCCTGACCCAGCGTCCCGCTCCAGTGCCGCGAAGAGCAGGGGCTGTAGGCTCGCGGCGCCGCGGGAGGGCGCTGTGCGAGAGGCAGGCGGGTGTGAAGAGAGGGTCCCCCTAGGCCTGGAGCAGGGGTGCTGTGCGAGGGCGGGAGTGGAAACTGTCGAGTGGAGCGAAAGGAAATCCGCGAGTCTGAAGTGGGGACTCCGTGTGCGCGGGAGAATGGACGCTTGGTGGTCGTGGGCAGGGGACAGTGAAGGTGTTTCCCGGGAGCGGCCGGAGTCCGGGCTGGGGGAGTGTCCCGGCCTCGCCGCCTCTCGAGCGGCTGGGAGGGCGGGGACAGAGCCGGGGAGGCCGCGCGGCCCCGGGGGCCCGGCCAGGCCGGCGCCAGCCGCCGAGTTGAAAGGCGGCCGCAGCCTCTCCTTGCTGCTTCCCATTGCGCCCCCGAGGGCTCCAGGCGGGGCGTAGGCCGGGCTCACCTCGGGGCCGCGGGTCACTAAGGGGGGCATCATTCGGTACGGGACCCCGCCAGCCTCAAGGCCCGCGTAGGCTTCGCACTTGAGGTCCCCCGCCTCCTGAGTAACTGTCTCCCCTGGGCCTCCTGCGCGACCGGGGCCTTCAATCCCCGGGTCAACGAGCAGAGAAAAGGACCCCAAAACAAGGCGCGCTTGGCGCGAGCTCCCCACCCCTCCCCGGCCTCGCAGAGCCGCGACCGCGACCGCCCCGGCCCCCCGCGGACCCACGCGGAGCGAAAGCGCACCAGGGCCCCTGCCCCGGAGCGATCTCTCCGACCTGGGGCGCCGCGCCACCGACCTTGGGCCCGTTCGGCCCGGCCGGCGTGGTCAGAAGCTGAGTTTGCAGATCGAGGCTTTGTCTGCTCCCCAACAAACCGAAAATGCCTTCACAGACGGCTCGCAGGGCAGGTGAGAAGCCCCTTTTGTTCCCCAAGGGACGGGGCTTGCTCGTGGTCAGAGCACGATGGAGTTAAATTCGTGGGGCTGTGGCTGGGTTCCCGGTGCCGGTTTGCCAACGACATGCGCGCTTCGCAGGCCTTTTCCAGCCTCGAAGAGCCATTCAGGCGCTAGGTGACCCTCAAGGAGACAGGGCCGGGCAGTGGGAGGAAAGCGTAGATGCCGCCGTGTAACCTGTGTTCGAATCCCTGCTCTACCCTTTATGGGCTGTGTGACCTTGGGAAATCACTTAACCTCTCTGGGCTGCTGTCCACTCCCTTGTAAAACAATCCCCTAAGGTTCTGGGGGGGGGGGGGGGCGGCGATGTCAGGAATTCCTCTGGGCGCCATACGTGGTGACTCCGAGTGAACGATCCGGTGCTTTCTGCCAAAGGAGGAAACCGATCCGTAGAGGACCAGGCCTGGGAACCCCCTGCCCACTCTGCCCTCGCTTGAAAAACAAGCAACTTAGTTCAGAGGGCTGACCGAGCAGCGGTGCCCAGAACCCCGCCTCCAGTTCCCACCAGACCTGGCTGAATCTGACTCGGGGCCCTCACCCCACACCAGGGCACCGCTCCGACCCAGCAAACATTTATTGGACACCTTCTGTGTGCATGCTCTATTGAGATAGGGAATTCAGAAACAAAAAGGAGGGAAAGAAAGAACTAGACGAAAAGACACTAGGGGAGACGGGAGTGGAAGGAAACCCGAACCCAAGCCGGCGACTCGGGCGGAGGCGCGCGCGGAGGCGGGCGCGAGCAGGGGGTCCCAGGGCGGCCGCCTCCTCCAACCCTCCGAGGTGCTGGGTGGGGGAAGCGGGCGCGCCCGCCTCGCCTGCAGCTACCGCCTCTTTGGAGCCGAGGCGCGTCTGCAGAGCGCGAGCCGTCGCTCATTACTGCAATTATGTTGCTCTAAGTTTGCCTCGACCCTAAATTGCCAAACTTCGAGGAGCCAGGAGGCCCGGGAGTCCGAGCCAGCGGAGACACCTGATCCTGCCCCACCATTCCCCTACCCGCACTTGAGGAAAAGCCTCTGGTGCTGCGGACCCACTGTGAACTGAGAAAATTCAGACCCGCCCCCTACTCCCTGGGCGCCCTCTCTCGCAGGGGTTCGTTGTCGCTTCTCCAGAATCCTGGGAGTGGGAAGGATTTCTAGGCCCATTTTGCAGATGAGAAAACTAAGGAAGCAAGAAACGGAAGATCTTCCTTATCCCAAGTCAGGCAAAGTTTAAGTGGCAGGGCTGGGGTGAATCACATCAGCTTGTCTGACTTCAAGTTCAATGCTATCCCCAGGACGGGAGAATCAGGAGGGGTGTTCCAGGAAGGAAGCTGGAAAATGTGTAGAAGGCAGTGTCCTTCGCTCCATCGCGGTCGGGTTGCTTAGTTTATAGAGGGGAAGCAAAAACAACCCCTTTCTGCGTCTGCCGGAAGGAAGCAGCGATGTACCTCGGCCCTCAAGCGCCTTCCAAGGACTGACTACGTGAGTCTGAGAGCTTTTTAGGTCTAACTGCTCTCTCTCGGGGACAAGGAGGCCCGGATTCGGGTTCTGACCGCACTTCTGGGAGCCCGGCTTCTGGGCTCCCCCAGTCTGTCTGATCCCGCAGAACTGCACTCCACAGCAAGCTTGCTTTCTTCTCCTCCGGAGGGTTGTTGTGGCATGCTCAGACTGCAGCCTCGGGGATCGAACGTTTGCCGGAGCTACGGAGACTGGAAGATCCTAGAACCAGGGTACCCCAGAACTTGCCAGGTGAAAGCTCACAGCCGGCCCCGGGGGTGCATGGGCGCAACCCTGTGCGCTCTTGGAATTCCTAGGCAGAGCTCCGGCGCCTGGGGCTAGAAACAGCTATGTGTGCCCAAGACTCGGTTTCCACCCTGAGCCACGGCCTCTATCCGTGGAGACGTCCACCCTCCCCAAGTCCAACGCCAGATACTTTGCGTTGTAACAACCGTTGGCCTGCTGGCCGCAAAGGCTGCCTGGGGCTGTCCCGCGTGGAGTCTGGAGGCGCGGGCCAAGGCGGGGTGGAGGCAAGGAGGCCGGGGGAGGGGGGACGCACGCAGATCTGGTGAGAATTAAACTGGGGCCCCCAACTCGAAAGAGAACAGAGCGGTGCCTGGAACATAGTAGGTAGGCCCTGTTTCCTAGGAGGTCATTTTCTGCTATCAACATCCTTGCAGAATTCACCCCAGAAGGCTAAACCTTGGCGCTCGTTCAAATCTATTCTCCTGGAAGCCTGAATTTAACCTACTATATAAAAGAAAAAACGGAGTCTGTGAGAGTTTGGGGGGAGGGCTCATGCAAAGTACACGCCAAGGTGGGAAGTGTATTGTCGCCTTGGGTTTTCAGTGACGTGGTTTGTGTTTAGGCGTCCTAATAGGGGGTGTGAAGGAGTTCACATTCTGGCAGCTCAAAATTAAATCCACAAACCGGGTCTACACCAGCGCAGCGACTTAGAGAAGGAAAGCTGTGCCTCCACCCCCCACCTGGCCTCCTGTGGGAAAAACAGGTTTGCGGGGGTGGGAATTGTCTGGATTAGCTGTCTGCAGTCATCAAACCATTTGGGTGATTCGCTTTGTTTTCATAGACAGGTTAAAAAGGAAGAAAAAAGAAAGAGTCGGTTCTGGGTCACCTGAGCAAGTGTCGATTTCAGCTTAAAGCGAATTGGAAAATTGAGCCTAATTATCGTAGGTAATTGCTTCAATTCTCCACTTGACTTTGCCAGCGCAGATCTGTCCTGTGTGTTCAAAGAGACGCCCCCCTCTGTCCCGGAATATCGTGGTCACCTTTGAAAGGCGTTAAAGTACCATCGCACTGAAAGGCAATTGCATGTGTGAAAACGTGAAATTCAGATAAAAGCCTAACTCAATAAAGAGATCATTTCTTGTAGCTTAAAATTAATTTATTTAACAAATATAGCTATAATATAAATGATAATAAAATTTCAAATATACAGTATATTACACACCATCCCTTCCAAAGGGATTCTTGAGAGACACACAAACGTACTGTTAAATAAGAAACAGGATTTTTAAATTTTATTTTACAATTTCTTCTGATACTGGTGAGAGGGGTCCCTCCAACCTACCTTTGCAACGCATCTGTGTGCCCCCCCTCCCCCCACCGAAAACAAACGTTCTGCTGTTGAAGTTCTCTGAAGTTTTCCGAAGGAAGGACCTGGGGGCTGGCGGGGCCGCGGGGAGGCCCATCTCCCCTGGCGTGTTCTCTTTCTCTCCAACTGTTCTCATTTCCAAAATCTTCAGGCGGGAGTATTTTTCCTGTGCTTTTCGCCCGGGGTGTCAGGGCAGGAGGCAGGGATACAGGACGCAGCCCCTGGTGCGCCTCCAACAGCTAACTCTGCTGAGGCCCCTTGGGAAATTTAACTTCTCTAACCCCAGTTTATCCATCTGTAACACAAAGGGTAGGTCTAGATTCTAGAAGAGTGTTAAGGGACCCTTCCAGCCACTTTGGGGGAGGGGATCTGACTTCGGTGAGTGAACGCAGGGAGCCGCGGAGGATAAACCAGAGCAGTGGGGGGGGGGGGGGGGAAGGGGAGCTCGCTGGGTGGGGTGGGGGTGGGGGGCTCCTGCTGCTTTGCAGAAGACAGGGGCTGGAGGAATCGGCTGGAACCGCAGGTAGGGGACCCTGGGACCCTCTATGTCAGGTGGTACATGCTGTAGCCCACATGGGCTGTGTAGAGTCCCACGGGCGCTACCGGCAGCGCGGCGCGCTGGAAGGGGCCAGAGGCACCGTAGAGCGAGGCGCCCGCCGCGGCCGCTACCGCCGCTGGGCCGCCGAGCGGGAAGGAGAGCCCGAAGGCCGCGGGGGGCAGCATGGGCTTGGCGGCCATCTTCAGCTTTTCCAGCTCGGCCTCCTGCAGTCTCTTGGCCTTGGCGCGGCGGTTCTGGAACCAGATCTTCACCTGCGTCTCGGTGAGGCTGAGCGAGCTGGAGAACTCGGCGCGCTCGGCGATGGACAGGTACTGCTTCTGGCGGAACTTGCGCTCCAGCGCCAGCAGCTGCGCGGTGGTGAAGGGCGTCCTCGGCTTGCGGTTGGTCTTGTGCTTGCGCAGGGTGCAGGCCGGGGGGCTCAGCCGCCCTAGGGGGCCGAGAGAAAGGCAGGGGGTTAAGAAAGCGGCGCGGGAGTGTAATCTGCCCACAAAGCAGTAATAGTAGTCAACAACAATACCGGCTATTCATTTGCGTGGGGCACCTCGGTGCCAAGTGCTGGGAGAGACACTTGGAAAAGATTTTCTCCAATTGCCACGCCCCGCGGGGTAGACGTTTCCGTCTACTTCTTGCAAACGAGGAAACAAAGATTCCGGGTGAAACGCGCGCGTGTTCAAGGCCCGAACTTAAGTGGGAAGAGGTGGGATGCCTCGGTGCTAGATGGCTGCTTGGGAGGGCCTTCGGCGGCGGGCCTCCTCCCACCGTCGCCCAGGCTGGGACCCGTAGGTGTTAATAAGGTTGATGAAACAGGCAGAAAGGCCCTGCACCCAACCCAAGATCACATCTAGTTTTCTGCGTTGGGTGAACATGTATCTGTGCCCGCCAAAGTGTCCAGCGCTAGGCTAGGCCCAGATCTCTTCCCCTTGGAACGGCGTGTTCCTACAGGGGTCTAAGGACAGTCTCAGGGGATGGCAGGCGAGCAGAGCCGGCTGTCAGGCGGTCAGAAGGTTGCACAGGCGGCCATATCTCAAATATACAAAGTGCCAAGGGGAGGGGGGTTGCATCTTCCGGTGGTCTCAGTTGTCTCTTGGGGCTCAGCCACCCCCAGCGCCTTGGCCCTCTGGTCACACACAAATGGGGGTGAGTGGGAGAGGGGTTGCAATGGCTTCTCCTCCAGCTGGGTCTCAGTCCACGGAGATGAACGGTGCCAAGCTTTTTCTTATGGCTTCAGAATGTACCTCAAAGATGGGCGGTGAGCCAGCGCCCCGGCAGAGGGCTCCCGAAGGTACCAGTCGGAGTCCTCTGGGCCAGTGAACCCCTGCCACACAGGGCAGTTGTGGCCAGATAAAACGGAGAACACATTATTCCCAGGACAACTGGGATCTCAACGACTTTGGGGTCAGCGTGGAGGCCCTAACCGAATTCCCGAGTCCTGGAAAGGACGCTTTGCCTACCCAGCGGTTTCCCTCGGGGGAAAAATGAATTCAAGTACATAATGTTTCACCATGCGGGTTTTGCCCAAGTATGCATGTTTTTTCGTTTGTTGTTTTTTTTTTTTTTTCCCTTAAATGAGCCTTTGGGCTCGCAGACCACCAGGATATGAGTCAAACGAAATCTTGTGTTAACATCCCCCCCTTCTTCCCTGCTCCAGGCCATTGAGAGTCCGGGAAGCAGTTGGCCCCCGACTCGCTTTCCGCCGGGCCGCCCGAGGGGCGGGCGCCGAGGGAAACGTCAATCCCTTCGGTAGCGACAGCCTAGCCCGGGGCCACCTTCTCCAGCCTTTAGGCCCAGGGAGGGGCTGGCCTTTCAAAGACGTTTAATCCCCAGATAAAAATCATTCCTCAGCATCACGCCATTGAATTCGGGTTGCTATTATGCCGCGCAAAATAATCGGAGGAAACGAGGAAAACTTGGGAATTTCCCGTGCTCCTGAAATATCTCCGAGCGTGTTTGCTGGGCAGAGAAGCCGGGGGGCCGCGAGGCCTTGCAACGACCCCGAACGCGCCTATGGCGGCTGGAGTCCGCTCCAGTGGCCCTGTCGGGCGACGTCTGCGAGCTTCCCACCGCCACGGAGGGGACGCCTCCCACTAATTGACTTGGTGCCCCGCCCCCTCCGCTGGACTTGAGTGCCCCTTCCCACTAATTGAACCATCCACCGTGAGCACCGAGTATCTGTCTGAAATCTGAAGGGTTGGAAGGGGGAATTTTGCAAAAGGTTCAGAACCTCAGGGCAGAGAGGTACTTTAATGCGGGGTGGAGGGGGGGAGCAGTCTTCTATGAGAAAGTGAAACTCTGAGCGCAGGGAAGATGTCCGCACCGCCTGGACCCATCCGTAGGGATAACGGCCAAGTAACAGGGCATAGGGGCAGATAGAGACGTGGGGAATCCCGGGGTCTTTTGATAGGAGCGGGAGGGGAGGGTGCCCAGACACCTTGCCCTGGAAGTTAACTGCACCCCCGCCACACACACACACACACACACACACACACACACACACGCCCAGCGTCGCCCGGCCAAGGCGAGGAGTCCGCGAAAGTGGACCGAGAGCTGGGCTTCAGCCAGGCCCCTACCCCTCTAGCTGACGCGAGTAGGGAGAGTGGCGAACCCCGGCCGCCCCGCCAACAGATCTGCAGCATGGGCTCCGGGTACCTGGCTGCAGGTACGCAGCTGCTGGAGACAGGCAGGCGCCGGCTCCAGGCCTGGCGCCCTCCCGCCCCGCACCCCCGCCCGCCCCCCCCCTCCCCCGCCGCCTGGGTTCTGGCTACTTACTGGCCGGGGGCGGGGAGAAGCGGGGGTTCTGCATCCACGGGGTCCTCTCGGGCTTCTCGGGGCTCTCGGCTTTGACGAGCGCATCTTCCGGCAGCTTGAGAAGTCCTCCCACCGAGAAATGGCCCAGCGGCCGCGGCGAAGACGGCGCGTCCGGGGCTCCCAGAGACCCCGGCCGGGCGCCCAGGGGCTGCGCCGAGCCGCCCGCCGCCTGTGCGCCCTCGGAGGCCACCAGGGCGCTCTCCTTGGCCCCGGGCTTCCTGTGGTCGGCCATGAGCGCCTCCACGCTGAAGGGCAGGAGTGAAGGGGACACTTTGGGCTTGGCCCCCTCCTCGTCTGCGCCCATGGCGGCCGCCGTGGCCGCGGTGGCGCTGGGGGCCTGGCTCCCGCCTCCCCCCGCCGGCTTGCCGAAGGCGGAGTCCTCCACTTTGACACCGAGTGGCAAAGAAGTCATGTCAGCAGCCGGGGCCATGCAGAGCCGGGCCCCCCCTCCAGCCGCAGCACGGGCCAGCCGCCGGGCATGGGCTTGGGGCGAGCTGGGAGCGCGGCCGGGGCCTTTGGGTGCGCCCGGGGCCCTGGCCGGGCGGGCCCTCGCGCGCGCGCGCCTCCCGCCCCTCCCCAGAAGGCCGGCTCCGGCGCTCGGGGCCTGGTTCCTCGCTGGCGCCGCCGCGCAGGCCGGGTTCCCGGGCGCACTCGCCGGCTCCGGGTCGGGCCGCAGCTCCCCAGAGAACTTGTTAATAAGGCGAGGCCGGCGCCGCGGCGACCAATCAGCGCGCGAGGGGGCGGGCCCGGCGCCTGCCATTGGGCCGCGCTCCTGCGGACGGGCCCCGAGGCGCACTGGGCCGCTGGGCGCGCGGGACGGGGCCGGGCCCCGGGAGGGCAGGGGAGGGGAGGGGAGGGGGCGCCGGGGAAACTTTCTTCCGCGCTGCAGCCTGGGCCGAGCGTCTGTCTCCCGGTCCCCGCGGCTCTCTAGTTTTTCTGTCTTCCTGGGGGACTCTCCCTGCCCTCGTCCCTTCTCTTCTGCCCTCCCCTCTCTTCCCTTCCTTGATCGCGCCTCTCTCCCACGCCTCCCTCTTTCCTCTGTTCCTTTCCTGTTTCTATCAAGGCTTCTTTTACCTTTCCCTTTGGCGGCCAGCCGCTGTGTCTCTTTCTCTATCCCCCTCCGCTATCTGCCTCCCGTCTTCTCTCCCGCGATCATTGGAGACGAGTCATTTCAGACATGCTTCTTTCACAGTTAAAAAAAAAAAATCTGGATGGTTATGTATTCTAGTAGAAAGAAAGATTAATTTCTTAAAAAAAAAAAAAAACCTCTACTTTCTTCCTCTGTTTCAATCTTCAAAACTTTACCTCTGAGTAGAAGCGGGCCTTTGTCTCTTTCTAGGCGCTGGACTGAAGTTTGCCGAAAGCGGCCACTCTCCTGTGGTGCTATAGACGCTAAGAATAAGAACGCACGATATTATCCGGGGTCGTTAATCGATTTTCATTCATGATGTGTCCTTTCCCCCCCGCTGTGAACTTTCCTGGGAGGATTACAACACCTATACCGGCGACCAGCTGGGGGAAGGAGCCGCCGGGTCCTTTTGATACAGAACTTATTGAAATAAAACCAGCAGAAACGTCAACAAAACACTGATCTGGCCTTAACGTGACCTCAACGCGTCCGCGGAAACAATAACACGTCCCTGTCTCTGGGTCGCGGATGGTACAGGAGTGGGAAGGCACGTTTGTGGGAGGGGGTCAGCGGGGAAAGAGGACGGTCCCTGGGAAGGATCCTTGGTCGCTGGGTGGAGAACTTTTATTTTGCCAGTTTCGGAGGAAACGTGATTTTTTTTCTGCTAAAAAAAATGGAGGCAAATGAGTTGAAAGCGTGGGGAGATGTAAGATCTATGCAAAGTCGGGTTGGGGCTCAGCAGTTTTCTGCCCCTCCTCTTTATGGCCTCTTATCCCGGGGCCCAGGCCGGCGACCCCCGGGGAGCCAGCGGCGGTGATTGGCGGCTCACCGGGACCCGCCATTGATGACTGCGGGGTTCTAATCTCCAGGAAACACGAGGGGCTGCCGTGGCCATTTAGGGGTAATTATCCGAGCGCGGAGGGACAGCGAATTCCCTCGCCTTTTAACTGGGCGCAATAAAAGCTGTAGATTAGGGGCGTCCAGATTAAGGAAAATGAATTGCTAGAGCGGGAACTTTATTACCCTGACGGCGTCCGGGGTCTGGCGGGAGGGGTCGGGCTGCGGACGCCAGGGTGATCGGCAGCCTCACATCTGTCCATAGGCTCCAGAGATGTGTTCAGGCCTTGGGGGGTGGGGGGGGGAGGGGTTCAGGAATACTCGCATCTGTGAAATTTACGCCGCGTTTCCAGATTCCTTACTCGTCCGAGACTGCAACACAAGCATTAGGCAGGGTTTGGGGCCTCCAGCTCGCGTCGGGCCCAGCTAGAGGCGCAGTGCACCCACGCGGCCTGTCTTAAACTCCCGGTACCCCGGGGCAGGGGTAGGACGAATAGCGTCCTGCCACCAGGCAGCGGAACCAAGGCCCAGGAGGTACGCCTGAGGATGCCAGGATCCAAGGCCAGCCGTACGACCCATTTCAGAGCTGACCGAACTGACGCTCAGCAAGGCTGCAGGCCGAACAGTGGGCTAGCATCCCAGCCCGGACAGCGAACTTCTATGGCCTGCATTTTCAATTTAGCTGTGGCTGGAAGGAACCCTACAGCCGAGCCGGAATCTCCCTCCGCACCGGGGTTAGACGGGGAGAGGGAACCGAGGCCCCTTGGCTCTTTAGGTCACCCTTTCGACAGATAGCGTGTCTTTTTGATGAGGCTTGCGCTGTTCCGCCGTTGTCTCCCGTCTCAAGTGTTGGACTCTCAGATCACTTTGCCAGTCTGATCTAAGAACTTCCTCCATAGAAAAACGGTGAACAGTAAAATCAACTTCAGGGGAGTGGGACGGGGCGGGGGGGGGGGGATGCTCTGGACCCTCTTGGAGTCCGCCAGCTAAGAACCTCAGCTTTAGGGCGGCGCAGGGGCTCGAACCCCGAGAGTGCAGCCGCGCGACGCAGAGGGGTCTCAGGGCCGTCCCCCGCGGCGGCGCAGCGAGGCCCGGCGCGGGCCCGGGGGCCCGGCCAGCCGGGCGGCGGGAGAAGGGCCGCATCGCTAATTGCGGGGATAAACAATCTGTCACGATCCCTCAGCGCGCCTAATAGGCAGACGAGGATGTTGTTTTTAGGCGCCAGCGGCGGCCGGATCAAAGGCAGCAGCCGGCGCAGGGGCCCTTGAAGTCGCGCCCCCGCCTCCTGGGAGCAGACCGCCTGCGCCCGCAGCCCCCGGCCCTGCCGCCCGCCCCTAGGCATCCCGAGCCCGTCCGGAACCCCACGGTTTTTCGGTTCGGTGTGGGTTCTTGTCCGCTCTCGCCGGGCGCGGCGGGTTAGCTGGGGGCATGCGTGGCGAGGAGACTGCGCGTGGAGCCGGTGCTCAGAATAGCCCTCGGCGCTTGCACCGACCTGCCTTTGAGGGTGGGGGCGCGGGCGGGGGGGGGGAGATGCCCCGGGTCTCAGAGAAGGGGGTTAGAGGAAAGGAAACGTCTCTGTGCCTCTCGGAGCTTGTTGAGCCCGCGGGAGGAGAGGCACAAGTTTTGGGGCGGCGAGGAGCTTTCTCTGCGTTTGTATTTGTCTGGGCCTTTCCGGATTTCCCGGTTGGTGGGTTTCTCGAGCTGACGGGGCCGGGGTGGGGGGGGGGGGCTGCGCCTGTTATCTCGCCGCCAGCACTACCCCCCCAGGCGCTTCCAGCCCGGCATTTCTCCGCGCGGCCGCAGCCGCCCAGAAAGCCGGGCTGTAATTCATGCCTGGCAAGGGCAGGGCTGGCCCGCAGCAGATAAAGCTCGGGGACTGGTGCTCCGCTCCCCTCCCCTCGCGCCTCGCTCCATCCTTCTCAGTCCGGACTCCCTGTCCCCCAACAAAGCACCTCGGCGCTTAGGATCCCAAAGACGGATTGATTGCCTAGCGTCCGACTCCCTGGGCAACTGAACTGGGGACGGGTTTGGTCTCCCCCCCCCCCAAAAGCCCGTTTTGGGAGGGTGTGCGGCGGTGGAGGGGTGGTGGTGTTTTCAAACTCCCCCTTCGCAGGGAAAGGCTCGCGTTTAGAGGGATCCCGTCTTGAAGAACGCTGTCAGTGTCTGGGTATTGCGGCCAGGATTGGAAAAGCCTGCAGGCTGGCCCCTCACTTGGGCATTCGTTGTCGCCTCCGTCGGGTTTTTGTTTACGCCCCTCCCCCCCCCCCCCCCCCCCCCCGTGCAACGCATTTTGTGGCCTCGACCCAGGAATCCCGCGTGCATTTTAAAAAATGTGCAGCTCAGTGGGACCCCCGGCAATTAGCGAGCCCCAAACAGTCCTCTTTAATAGAATGAATGTGCTATGAAAACCGATTACCCGGAACGATTTATTTTGGTGGGAATTCACCAATCTCCAGGAGGGCGGCGGAGGGGGAGAGAGAGGAGGTATTTTGTCCTGAGGTGGGGAGGAGGGGGGCGAGGTTGACGGGTAGACAGAAAGCACGACCTCGGGATCCCCCCATCTGCGGAGGGGGCTTCTCAAACCCGTGTCTCCTAAGTCTTTTGGCCTCCGCCGCCTAGAAGCGGCCGGCTGGGAGTCAGAGGTTTGGGAAACTGTCTGGGAGTCCCTGATGGTATCCTTCGGGAGGATTTCACAGCTTTCCAGAGAAAAACTCAGGGAGAGCTGGGAACCCCGGTGAGTCTTCAGCCCCTAGCTGCATATCCACAGCGCGCATCCAGATTAAAATGCTTTCTGCTTTCCCCGGACCTGGGCAGAGCTTATGCCTTTTAAGAGTTTAGGGGCCCTTCTTCAACGCGAAGTGAAAAAAAAAAAAAAAAAAAACCAACTACTTGTAAAAATATTTTCTCCTTCTGGCTCCTTCCTCCGCCTCGAGTGGGCCCAACTTGCGCGGCGCAAGTGCCCAAGCGCGGTGGAGTCCGACCGCCCGCTTCTTTCGCGCTTCCCGCCCTTCCCCCACTTGCTTCTTTCCTCTCGCTCAGGCTGGGGCTGGCTTCCTTGTGTCTTTAAGTTCGGAAGCGGGTGAGGGGGCCTGGATCCGCGGGGGGAGAGAGGGGGCCCCCTTTCAAATGGCCCAAATTAATGTGATCGCGACATGAGGGTGCACTTGGGGAAGATGAAAGCGGGGGCCGGCCGGCTCCTCCTAGAGCTCTATAATTATAGATAATATATCCCATTTCAAAGCAATTAGACCAATCAGGCGTAACGAACCACTTTGCTGCCGACGAATAACAAAGGCGCACGGTTATTTAAGCCTGGAGATGTCAGGCGGACCCCGAGGCTCCGGGGGCCGACCATCCCGGCTCTGCCCACCCCGGGCCGAGGGAGGCTCGCCCTTCTCCCCGCCAGGCTCTGCCCCGCCGGCTGAGGGCCCCGTCTCAGTTCCGGCAAGGGCCTGGAGGGCCAGGGGATTGGAGGGAAGGAATGCGAAAAAGAAAATTGACTTCTATTGAGCAGGGTGTCAGGCCTGTCGTCAGAGGTTTTGCAAACTTTATCCGATTTAATCCCCTCTACCCGGGGAGATAGGCATTATTATAGGCTTTCTTCGCCTTCCACATGACAAAACAGAATCAGAGAGGTAAAGTGTCTTGCCCAGGGTCACACAGCTAGTTAGCGGTGGCGCCGGGATCCAGACGCGGGTGGGTCTGAACCCCCGAAATCCACTCCTTACACTGCGGGGAGCGGTCTCTCTCGCTGCGCTTTCAAGAGACGAAATGAATGCATTGAAATACCGCGGAGGCCGGCAGTTTTGGGTGGAACCGCCTTCGAGTCCCGCCCCCAATCCGCAAAATGGGTGTTGGGGGCAGCGCTCAGTACCCTTCCCTCCTGCTCCTCCCCTCCCCCTGCCCACCACCTACTTGAGAGTCTTGGAGACTGTCCAGTTTTTCTTATGAAAGTTACCAAATGCCGAGGATCTCAGGTCTCTCAGAGACGAAAACAGGCGCGCCAACGGCGAGAGGCGTCACCAGCCGAAGGCTGAGGGCCAGTTTTTCTGAGCCTCGGTTTATTCACTTTCAAAGTGGGTGCGCTGTGCCGCGGCTCGGATACCGTGAGCTCGCCCGCAGCTGCTCGCCGGGCCCACGGCTGGCTCCGCTCTGTGGCAGGTTCCCCGGCGCTGCGCGCACTTGGCATCGAGGGGGCTGGGGCC
This sequence comes from Felis catus, assembly GCF_018350175.1. Lineage (NCBI taxonomy): Eukaryota > Metazoa > Chordata > Mammalia > Carnivora > Felidae > Felis > Felis catus. The sequence goes on along the minus strand of NC_058371.1, from coordinate 199,225,522 downwards.
TTTCCTCTGGGCCTGCGGATTCCTCCCCTGCAGGAGAATGCGGGGTCGGGGAGGCCCGCCCTGCCCGATCATCGAGGAAGGTCCGAGGTGCCTGTGTTGGCGGGGGACCTCGGGCTTCACCCCCCCCCCCACCCCCGCACCCAGCGCGGCCACCCGGCCCAGGAGAGTGAGAGACGCAGACAGGGCGGGGAAGAGGCGGCCCAGTGATGGAGGGAGGCAGGAAGGCAGAGAAGCCCAGGCGAAAAGAAACTCAGGACACAGAGATGCTGACAGCCAGAGCCTCCCGCGATCCAGGCACTTGTGGCAGAAATGGGAAGCGACTGTGGGGCGCCGAGGAGGTCCAGAGCCGCACTAGAAGAGAGAGCAGAGGAGGGGAGCCTAGGGAGTGACCCTGGAAGTGTGCCCCCCCACCTGCCAGGGGGGCAGCCCGAAGGACTCTGTGGGAGGCGCCCCTTCTGTGAGGAGGGGTGGGGAATGAGGTTAGGGGGGCCTGCAGCCCCTCTCCCCACGGTTCCCACCCCTTCCCTCTTTCTCTGCTCTCTCTCCCTCGGGTCCTGACTTCTGACATTCCTTCTCAGCGTCCTCCCTTTCTCCCCCCCTCTCTCTCTGTCCCTCTCTCTTTCAGATGGGTCTCTCTCGGAAGCCCCGGTCTCTGATCTCTGTGCTTCTGTCTCTCCATGGCAGGGTCTCTTTTCTCCCCTGTCTGCCTGTCCCTTTCTCCGAGTCCCTCTCGCCTGCCCACTCCTCCTCCCCACCACCATTCAGTTAGAACTACTGTGTCCTCAAGCCACTCAGAAGCTAACGCGACTCCGGTCGGTTTTGTCTGCAGAGAGCGTCCGATTTCTGGAGTGGCCATTCCCACCTCTGAGAGCAGGGGGACGTGTCCCTCCCCGCCCTGGCTCCTGCCTCTCCTGCCAATAACTGGAGCCAGTAACTTCTGGCCTCAGTTTCCACATCTGGGCTGTGAACTGCACAGTGTACCCTCTGCCTGGGGTCATGGGGAGGATAGGAAAGGGGTGTGGCCCAGGTCCTGCCCTGCGGAGAGGCCGTTGGCTCCGGATCTGGACCCGCCAGGGACACCTAGGCCCCACCCCACCTGGCTTGTCCCTCCCGCCTGGGATGCCCCCTGGAAAGTTCTCAGAGAGAAAAGACTCCCCCTCCCCCCGCCCAGAATTTCGATCCTCTGACACTTTCTATGCACTGAAGCTCAACCATCCAGAAAAGACAGCGGCTGGCCTATGCCCTACACACCCCTCCCTCCCTTCAGGCCTCCAAGGTCCTGAAGCCTCCCTGTGGCCTTCAACCTGGAAGGCAGAGTCCAGGAACCCTCCAGCATGCAGTAAGCGCTCAATACGTGTGCAAGGGAACAGCCGTGTGGCCTAGAGAGGGAAACTGAGGCTGAGACGGACAGAAGTGGCACTAACATACAGGTTCCCCAACCAACCCTAACCCAGTGCTCATCCCTCCCCGGCTCCCAGGAAGGTCAGGAAACCTGGGTGTCCCCTCTGGGACCAGTGGCTTGAAGCACAGTGCCCCCTGGCGCACGCTGGCCCCGGTAGGTTCAGGGAGCGTCTGGCCTGCGTCTCCGGTGACGGCTGGGGACACCGGCTCGGAGTCTGGAGGCAGGGTTCGGTTATTCCTGGAGCTGGGGGGAGGGGACGGTGGATGCTGGAGCGAACCCACCCGCACTGAGCAGAGATTATGTGCTAGGTGTTTCCAACGCATCACCACAATTAACTTCTCACAACAGTCCCCGGGGTGGGCATCCCATTTTCCAGATGAGAAAACTGAGGTGCAGCAAGTTGAAGTCGCGTGCTTCAGGCCGCGCAGCTGGGCCGCTCCGGCCACCAGGACGGGAACCCCCGGGCGCTAGGGCGCGGTTTCCGCCGCGCCACGCGTGCAGGGAAGAGCGGGAATCTTTGGTGTCCCCCTCCCACCTCTGGCACGGGGTAGGCGGGCCGTGGCGGTCGGACATGCCGGAGAATTTGATTCAGTTCTGCTTTCCTCCACCTCCAGCGGGTTTGGCGCGCGCGATTGCCCAGGCCCTGCAGCGGTCTCGAGACCCGCAGATTCTGGGCGCTCCCCGAGGGGGCGGGGTCACGACTCCTGCAAAGCCACGCCCCTCCGGATCCGGGGATCCCGGCCCCGCCTGCCAGGGACCCAGGCTAATGACACGCGCCTGCCTGAACCCCAGGTGCTACATCCGTGGAATGGACCCCGCTTTGCGGTGCTCCCTGAGACTGTTTGAAAAGGGTCAGAGTCCAGGGAAACTGGAAAACGGAGGCGCTAAACGCCAGGATGGGGAATAAGTCCTGCTATTGGTAATAGTTCAGGCCTCTTGGCAATTACTATCGCCAGGCACTGTTCTGAGCTCGTAAGTATCTTGATGCTTTTAATCCTGGCAGCAAGTCCCTTTTTATCCCTGGTTACATGTGGGGAAACCGGAGTTAAATAGTTCCAACCAACATAAAAACAGGAAGTGTTCTAAGATTTCTCCCGGCACCCCAGGGGATTTTGCAGTGCGCCCCACGGCACCGACGGACCCCGGGTTGGAGACCCCTGCCCTGGACTCCCCGACAGGAGAAGGGCAGAGAAGGGTGCAAAGCCTTGCCCGTCCACAGGGTGCTTCCGGCGGCCCCTGTTCTGATCCCCGTGCGTGGGCATCAGTCTGGCTCCCCAGAGCAAGCTTGTGGGGGCCTCCGCGGCCAGCACAGGGGCTCGACTTCAGGAGGGGACACTTGACAGGAGGGGTGGATAGATGGCCAGCAGGTGACAGCAAGCTTTCAGCACCAGCCAGACTCCCAGCCCAGAGCACCCCACATCGGGCCAGCTGCACTGGGGCCAGGGGGTAGGGCCAGAGGGCTGGACCTTGGGGTCAAGGGTAAAGACAGTTCATCCTAGTGCTGATCAAATAGTTCTTGAACGACGTTTCTAAAAGAACACTGAAGTCACTCCTCCGTTGCTGGTTCTGCTGCCTTTAAATCTCCTTTGACCTTGACGGGGAGTTCTAGCTGCCTCCTCCTCTGAAGATAGGCAACCGAGGCCCAGAGGGGTCACACGACGCGCTTGGTGTCACTCAGAAAGGCCTGTGTGGACTGCAGGCCCCACCCTTCTCCCAAGGATGAATTTCCCTCCCCGGGCCTTTCTGGGGAATAGAATTCTTCTCCCAACAGCCTCCTCCCCAACTTTGCAGGCAGGAGTGAGCAAACTCTCCTATGGCACCTCCCCAGCCGGTGGCGCCCCCAACTCCCTTGGCCGGCTCCTTTCCCGGCCAGGGGTGCACGACAGCCCCACCTGAAGGGGACCCTTCCCATCCCCAGGGAGACTTCCTATCTGATGGAAAGGTGGGCCCCTGGCCGCAGCCCAATTAAGTGAAAATAGATCCGGCCTTATCAGGTTCAGGGGTAGTCCTTGGCGGTGGTCCCGTGGCGGCCCCGGAGGGTCGCTGTCTGTTTGATTTTCCTGCTCAGACACACTTGTTTAAACAGACCCCTCAGGGCCTCCAGTAACCTGAGCCAGCCAGGAGCGTGATTGCCAGGTAAGGGGAGGCCGGCTCGGATTGGGGGGCGGGGCGGGGAGGCGGGGGTGGGGGGGGGGTGGTGGGGAGAGAAGCGGAGGAGGCCACCTTTAGACCCTGGAGGACTCTCCTCCACAGGGTGCTCCCTGCGGACTTGCTCACCCTCTCCAGCCTCCCTTTCTCCTTAAAGGTGAGGATTCGTTGAATAAGAGCCCCTCTTAAGTGTTTGGAGCTGCTCCTAACACAGCCGAGGGCTGGATGTGAGTCCCGGCTGTTCCCTGCCATCACAGTGCACCCTGGCCCTGGGCCGTACTCTGTGCCCTTTTAAGTAGACGAGGAAGCCGGGTCCAGAGAGGTCCAGTGACTTAGATGGGCCAGTGTCTGGAGACAGCATCCCAAACCAGCCCGGTGACCCCAAAGCGGTGTCCTTTGGGCCCCACCACACCCTGAGCATGACTCCTAGCTCAGGCTCAGGGCCCTGCACCTGCGCAGTGTAGAGAGGGGCACAACCCAGTGGAGGCGGGGCTGTGGAGCCGCCAACCCCTTCAGCAGGGCCTGTTGGGTCCCTCCTGATCTGTGCCCTCCTTGTCCCCACATGTCCCCTCCCCCGTCGCCCCTTCCCTGGAACCTGGCCCGCTCCTACAGCCTCTCCGGGCTCCTCCGGGCTGTCCAAGCACTCCTGCCTCCTCTGCGGATGCGGGGAAGGCTGTTCCCTATGCCTTCTATTCTTTTCCCTGGACACCCGCGTGGCTCCGTCCCTCCCTTCCTCCCTGGTCCCTGCTGCAACGTCACTTGCTCACAGCAGTCTTCCTTGACCACATTCTCGAAGGCACAAAACTCTCCCCCAGACAACCACTCCCTCTATCCTTATTTTTCTCCATAGCACACGTTGCCGTTCAATGTCTTATTAGGTCCCTTTACCTGTTCGTTCTCTGTCTCCCCGCCTTCAAGTTCAGCCCCGCCAGGGCAAATGCTTGGTTGGCTCAGGGCTCTCTCTTTAGCACCAAGCACAGAGCACATAGCAGGTGCTCAGGAAATGTTTTTGAATGACTGAATCCATCCCCCACATACTCTCCGTGACGTTAGGAAAGTTGCTGACCTCCTCATGGCTCAGCTTTCTCATCTGTAAAATGGGCCTCATGAGTCCGCTCACCTTATGTCATGAGGAGTAAACAGGAGAAAGCATGTGAAGTGCTGGCCACGGTGCTGGGTCCTCAGAAAGTCTGCAATAAAACTTGTTTTCTCACTAGAAGAGGTCTTTGGGCTTTCCAGAAGGGCCCTGTCCTGGCATGGAGTGATGTCACAAGAACAGCCCCGGTGACAGATTTTTAGAGCACATCCCAGAAGATACAGCCACTTTCTATGTCAAACTCTATCTGAGCCTTGCAGTGACTGTGAGCTGACCGGGAGATGTTTGAATCCAATTTTCTAGATGGAAGGCCAAGGCCCAGAGAAGTCAAGACACTCGTCCAGGTGCTGCACAGCTCCTGGGGAGCTCTTTCACTTTCCCAAGACAACTCTCCTGGCCCTGCCCCAAACCCCCATCCAGAGGCCGGCAGCCTGTGGGCCACTATCCTTGGACCAGCCAGGTGGAGGACGATGAACCAGTTCCTGAGAGAACAGCGAGCACAGAGGCGGGGGTGGGGGGGGGTGGGGGGGGTGGGGAGGGGGCAGGCTGTACAGACCCCAAGGGTCTGTAGGAGCCCCGCCTGCCTTCCGGTACTCCCAGACGCCCTGCCCTTTTGGTCAGAGGGCAGTATGGGACAGTTCGGGGCTCCTATGGACTCCTTTTCGCCAGCAATAACAGTCATTACAGCTGCCTTCTCAAGCCCTCATTATCCTGTGTTTACAACCCTTCCAGAAAAACAGAAGCCCGCCCAGCACACCCCTCCCCGCGTCACAGGCAGGGGCCTTAGTTCTGCTTTCTGACTACAGACAGAATAACCCTGCCTGAGCCCCTCCCGGGGCTGGGCAGTGGTTCTTCTGCGTATGCTGTGAAGTCTCCATCCTGAAGGGCAAGAATTCTTTGGGCTGACGTTGAGACTTTACCCTCACGATGCAGAGAAGGCAGTGATGTTGCGTCTGCCTTAAGCACTTTAATCATTTCAACGAATGCATCCAACAATGCTTAAACCCAGGCACCATTAACCCATTGAACAGATGAGAAAACAGAGGCACTGGGAGGCTGTGGTCCCAGGCAAGGCACTTAGTGGACTATGCTTCTGACCTCAGACACGAGGAGAATGTTAGTGGCGCGATGATCGCCACCACGAAGCTTGTACGGGCTGGTCATTCACACCGTCTCATTGAATCCCTCCTGGCCACGCGGGATCTGCCCTGTGCTCTCCATGCCAGGGCTGGCCAAAATCACGAAGGTGACGCGTAACTGGCCCAAGGTCACTCAGCCGCTGGAGGGTCCAGGGGAGGATCTGAACCTTGCAAGGGAGTCTCCTCAAAGAGGAAGTTGACACTTTGGGCAGAAGGTCAGGGGAGGCTCATGCAGAAAAAAAAAAAAGCCGAAAGGAAACAAATGTTTTTTGGCAGGAAAAGCCCCCTGGGATTGCTCCCTCTCCACATGTGCGTGGACATCAAAGGTGGGGACCATAGGTCGCTCTACTCAGCTGGTGCGTCTGGGGCAGAATTGGTCTCAAATACCAAGCCAGCACTGGGTCTCGGCTAGGGAGGGAGCCAGATGAAAGGGAGAGCAGGGGGAGGGAGGGGAGAGCAGAGGAGGAAATGAGGGTGCATCAAAGGGCCCTTCCTCCTGTTTTGCCAGGTTTGCTGTCCATGTGCAAGGCCCGGGGTGGGATGGGGGTCTTCAAAGAGGAGCCTTCGAAGAGCTCAGCCATCCCCTCCCGGACGCCAGCCCGTTCCCGAGCAGAGACCCAGGGCTTCCCATGGGAATCGGAAAACAATAGAAAATCTGCTACGGGATGCCGGGAAACAGGTAACCCGCCAACTCTGCTGACCCTTCTCAGACTTGATGCCATTTCTCTTCACCTCCGACCCGCGAGGTGGCATCGTGGTCCCCATTTCTGGAAGATGGGCTCAGTAGTGACCTGTTGAGAGCCACTCAGTAGAGCGGCCTCCCCACTGTCCATGAGAGTGCATGTGACTCCCGGAGGTTTAGCCCCACCACGTGGGACTTGGGATGGAGGCTGTCCTATTAGGACACGTGTTCACCTCCGAAGCCAGCAGAGCCCTAAAACCGAAATACATCTTCTCAGAGTTCAAGAGGCTCGACTTCCAAGATCAAGGTGTCCGCGGGCTGTGCTTTCTCTGGGTAAGGTCCTTCCTCGTCTGATCCTGGCTTCAGCCGTGGCCGGTGACCCTCGGTGTCCGTTCGCTTGTGTCTGCATCGTTCCAGTCTCTGCCCTGGTCTCCTCTGGTCCGTGTGTGTTCACGCCATCTTCCCTCTGCGTGTCTGTCCAAATTTCTCTCTTTTTATCAGGATACCAGTCATATTGGGTTAAGGTCCCACCTGACTCGCGTATGACCTCGTCTTGACTTGATTACTTCTGCAAAGATGCTCTTTCCAAATAAGGTCCCACTTGCTGGCATGGGAGAGAGCGGGACAGTTAGGACTTGGACATATCTTTGGGGGGGGGACAAAATGCAACCCACAACAGAACCCCTTTTCTCCCAGGGAGCTCTGTGGTGCTGCCGGCCCCGAGAGCAGCCAGCTCAGAGCAGAATAATACCGGCAATAAACAGTTCCCAGGACCCACAGGTCCTTGAGATGACACGGCATCATCACCAGCTCTTGCAAAGCCGTCGCATGGTTTTGTGCGGTCGCTGGACGGGAATCCTTATGCCCGTTTTACAGATGAGGACACTGAGGTTTAGGAGGGTTCAGTAGCATAGTATCTGACTCTGAAACCAGGGTTGGGGTGGGCAGGCGAGGGTTAAGGCTGAGGCAGGGCAGGTGGGCCGGGTCCAGGCCCTGCTGACTCACTGGGCATTAATACTGCTGCTTGCTGTGGGCACCGTCAGTTTCCTGGGAGCTGATTAAGATGTCACAGAGGATTATGATGTCAGGTGCAAGAATCACGCTCCAGGAGGGGTGACTGCTGGGCCGGGAGGGAGGTTACCCTAGCAACGGAGACGGGACATCCGTGCAGAGCAGCGGCACAGGGTGGTGGGAAGGACATGGGACTCGGGGTCACCCTGCCCTGGGTGTGAATTCTGACGCCCTCGGCTCCACAGCTGGGTCACCTTGGGGAAAGCAGCTCACCTTCCTGAACTTCCTGTTCCTCGTGTACAAGATGGAGGAGAATATTCCATCCGGTGGGGATCACTGGGAGCAACCAAAGAAAATCCCCCGGGCTCTACAAGCCCGTGCCAAATGGTGGTCTCCAGGGAGCCCGGGCGGGCATTAGCTCCAGAGTTGGGGCTCAGGCGTGGGCAGGCTTGCCAGAGGTGGCGAAGAAATGGTCCCAAGCCGCCTTGCTGCCAAGAGCGGGGGCCGCTTAGAAGCAGCATCACCTGGAGCCAAGGAGCCCTTCAGCGGCCCCCTTTGCGTCGGGAGATTAGCCGCTCTTCCCCTAGGTCCCCTGAACTCTGCTCAGATAGTGCCGGCCGCAACACACATTCACTGCCTGCTCGCTTGTGGCTTTCCCTACTTAGCCACAAAGCTTCTTCACATCCCTGGAACCCAGCATGACGCCAGATAAATGTTTGACTAAATGAAGGGAAAATGAGAGTGTTTCCTCAACTTCCCCCTTTATGCCTCAGGACAAATTTCTCTATCTTTGGGGAAGAAATATTCCTCGTCCACTGCAAAGCTGCCCCACCTCAGTGCCCTTAATTCTAATCTCTTATTTTTCCAAGTACCGACTTTCATTTATCTACCCACCCACTCCGCCATCTGCCCACCCAGCTATTCAGTCACCTATCCTTCCACCACCCATCCATCATCCATCCATCCGTCCATCCGTCCGTCCATCCAGGTATCCATCATCCATCCATTCATGTATCCATGTATCCATCCATCCACCCATCCAACACCTGCCTATTCATCCATCCATCATCCATCCATTCACCCACCCACTCCATCCATCCACTTATCCACCAACCTATCCATCATCCATCCACCCATCCATCCATCCATCTACCCATTCACCCACCCATCTGTCATCCATCCACCCCATCCATCCATCCATCCATCCATCCATCCATCCTTCCATGCATCCACCCATCCTTCCACCCGCTCACCCCATCCACCCCATCCATCCATCTACCCATCCATTCATCCATCCACCCATGACTTTTATTAACACACCCACCCATCCATCTATCCATCCCTCCACATACTCACCTCCCACCCATCCACATTTCCATCTGTCCATCTACCTATTCACCTACCTGTTTACCCACACTCACCCATCCATCCATCCATCAGGGCAGTAGCCATGTGAGCACCTGCCTCTTAACCACCATGTCCTGTGCTAGTTCTGAGGGGCCCACAGGGTCAAGTCAGACTGAAACCCTGCATCTAAGGAATTCTCAGTCTTGTAGGGGTGAGAAAACATGCAAATGGCTGTGATGCACAAGGGTGAGTGAAGAGAAGGAAAGACCAGGAAGTGGAGCCTACAGAGGAAAGAAAAGAAGTGTTACACTTGGGAACCAAGGAAGGCTCCTGGGAGAAGCAGGAACAGAAGGGGGCCCTTCTTAGAGGAGGCGAATTAGGGCAGGGTGAGCAAAGAGGCAGTTGGGGAGCAACTCACTTTTTCAGGGCCCTCACCACATGCTGATGTCTCCTCCCCTTTGAGGAGCTCTCACACAGCTCAGAGAGGTTAAATAACTTCCTCCAAGTCAGCCAGCCTGTAACTGATAGAGCCCATTTGAGCTCAGATTTCAGCTTCTCAGAGAGGTCTTGGTATGGCTCACACTGCCTGTTTTCCATCACACCTTGCCCTGCTGTGTCTGTTGTCTCTCTCCCCCACTGGAGGGCCAGCTCCATGAGGGCAGGGACCCTGCTGGGTCCCCAGGGCCTGGAGCCCAGTGAGTGCATGCAGACATCTTTCCTGAGATGCTGTAGATGCACCAGTGCCCGACCTCCTGCCCACTCTCTCTAGCCCTTTTCTCTCGGGGAGCCTCAGTGCTCGGCTGCCTTCTGACTGTGACCAGCGGGGCCTGGGAGGTGCCGGGGGCCCACTAGCCAAACACGGACTGTTCAGGCCTCACTGATTCCCAGCCACGGCCGGCGTCCCTGCTGCACATTTCTGATCATCATAGGAGACGTGCACTGGGCACGCAGATAATTGAAAAGATTACTCCGCGATGGGACTTGTGGACTGTTGATTTATGGTGCATCATCCCTACCTCAGGGGTTTTATTACAAATTGAAGGATGGCTTCCCAACTTGGGCCTCGTGTCTGCATTTAACCTCCACCAGTCATGCAGACCTGCGCTGGCTCCCAGGGTGTCTGCAAAGTCACTGTGCAGTGACTAGGGCTCAGAGCCCTAGATGGGACTCCCTCCCTTCCCCTTCCATCCCCCTCCCTCCGTGTGCATCCCCCCTCTCCTTCTTCTGTGCTGGGGGAGCTGAGTGAGGCGGTTGGTGGGGTGGAGGGGGGCTTCCCCGAGAAGGTGGAGGATGTGTAAGCATCAGGAAGGCGTCTCCACCTTGGAAATTCAGCTGTCCTGCGGGACCCAGCTCAGAGTCCCTCTTCCGGTGAGGCCCTCCTTCATGCTCCTCTCCCCCATCTGGGAGCCGTCACTTTTCTAGGTGTTTCCAAAGTTCTTGGCTGACCCTCCGTTCATAAGAATCCACCCTTCCCACCTGGGTGCTGGAGTTGCTATGTTCATGACCAACCCCTTCCGTCTCCATGAGGGCAGAGCTCTGCGGGGGTGGGCTTGCCGCTGGGGGGCAGCGGGGTGGTGGTGGCAGGTATTGAGGTGGGTGGGACAGCTGACGCGGAACTGAAGATCACTTGGGGAACAGTGTCATAATCCACGTGAGCACAACGCTTAGAGCCGTGTGGCTTTGGGCAGGTCACTTCACCTCTCTGAATCCATCACTCATTCCTTATTTATACTATGGTGATAATAACACCCCCACCCCCTTAGACCCTCACCTTAGAACAGTGGTCTCATCTGGACCAGCAGTGGCAACATCACTTGGGAACTCGCAAGAAATGCTGACCACGGGACCCCACCCTTGACCTGCTGCTAAACGAGAAGCTCTGGAGTGCGGCCCAGCTAGATGGAAGGGAATTCTGATGCCAGTGGGGTACTGCTAAGAGCAGCACGTGCGATAACGCAGGCGAAACTGGGCACTCCGTGTCCCTTCCTCAGTGCCAGGACGGGGCTATGGGTGTGGTTCTGGCAAGAACGACACTGGCCACAAAGAGGCGTGCGTCCTGGCCAGGCAGGAAGGAAGTGGCCCAGGCGTGCGTCCTGGCCACCAGCGAGGAAGCTGGTGGAAGGGAAGTCAGGCAGAGGAGAGCCAGTGCCGTGAGTGGCCTGTCCCTTCTCCATTCCGCCTGTTTCTGCCGCTAGACCTTCCAGACCTTGTGGGCCAGAGACCCAAGGGGGTGCCCGTGATGACAGAGGCTGATGACCTGGAATGATGCGGCCACAGACAAGGAGACGAGGAAGGCCCCCCACCCCGTCCACAGACACCCAAAGCCACAAGAGGCTCAGAGCGGCATCCCCCCAGGAGCCTTTAGAGGCAGCACAGCCCTGGCAACCGCTGGACCCAGGGCTCTGGCCTCCAGGACCCTGAGAGGAGGAAGTCGTGTTGTTTAAAAGCCCCTCTCCTGCCCCCCCTCCGCATCCCCCATTAGTGGTTCCTAACATCACACCTAGGGAGTGAATGCAGATTTTATGTTGGTCTCACTAGGCACTTGCTGAGGACGGTGCGTGATTCCTTGTTACACAGATGAGAAGGCTGAGGGTCAGAAAGGTTGAGTGCTCTTCCCAGGGTCACCCGGCACCCAGGGGTCACCAGGATCCCAGGCCAGATGTGTCTGCACCCAAGTGGGTGTTCCCCGCACAGGCTTGCTGGCAGGAAGCATGTACCTGCAAGGGGGGGGGGGGCGGGGAGGGGCCTGACTGTGGCTTCTTTGCCTTTGCTCCTGTCTTGGGCTTCTCTGTGAAGCAGGTGCTAACAACAGTCCGGGGCTACTTAACCCAGAACACCTCTGATCCCAGGGCACTCCTCCTCCTCGTCCCCCCCCCCCCCCCCCCCCCCCGCTCGCCAGGAGATCCCTCAGTCTTTCTTCCGGTTGAAGACCTTGGAAAACTGAGTCCTGAAGGGCTGCGGTCCTCGGGACAGCACAGCCCCTGGCTGCTCTGAGTGTGTCCCCAACGGAGCTGCGGCAGCCTTAGCTGGAAACCGTTTAGCAGGGAATGTTTTGATTCTAGAAAATGTTTCGAATGCCAAAGCAGAGTCTGTACTTTAACAAGATTTCCAAGCAACCCGAATGTGCGCTGAAGTCTGCAAACTCAGCATGTGGAGCCCCCGGAGTCGGTGCCAGCCCCGAGGCTCAGGAAGGGCCCTGGGCGGCAGGGGTGGGTGGGGGGTGGGGAGGAGGAAGGGGGGCGGGGGGGAGGAGCGCGGGCTTTGTCTCCTGGGACGGGAGCCCTGGTTTGACTCCCGTCTCTCCCGCTGCTCAGCTTTGTGGCTGTGGGTCTGTTTCTCAACCTCTCTGAGCCACATGTTCGCGCTGGTGGATAACTGAACCAAACTCGCTCCCAGTCGTAGCACTCAGGGGACAGTTGGACTGTCCCAAAGCGGGGACTTCACGGGGGGTGGGGGCTGAGCTAGGGAAGTTCCTGGAACTTCTTGGGAGGTGGACTGTAGCCACCCACCCCCCATCATCCTTCCCTATGTCCAGCAAGGGGTCCCCCAGGCTGGGTCGAGGGCACAGCGTTCAAGGCCAAGGGCAGTGAGCCTTCTTTCCTGCCTGGGCTGGCCGCCTCCTCACCCCTCCTCTTGGTCTGCCTTCAGATGGCTGTGCCTTCATACCCCCTCTCCCACCAGCCTTTTTCTCAGTCTGGACTCGCGTCCTCTTTGCTCCTCCCTCCCTTCGCAGCTACCTCCTCCCTCTGCCCCTCCCTTTCTTGCCCCTCCCTTCCTTTCCTCACCCCTGTGCCCCCGCCGGCCAGGGAGAGCTCCCCGGCGAAGGCCCCAGCGGTTACCTCCCCACAGGTGTGCTGACTCTCCCGCTCCTGACACCGCCCACCCCGTGCAGCGCGCAAGCGTCAGACTAGTGCGCTCGCTAAGTTGAGCAGTCGGCGACCTGCTCGGGCGGACTGGACCGGCCTCGAGGACCTGGCCCAGCCCCTGGGCCCTCCTGTTTTCGCCCCGCTGCCTCGCGGTCTGTGTCTGTCTCTGCCCCTTTTCTGGTCTCTCCCAGAGCCGGTCCGTGTCGGTTTCTAAGTCCCTCCCTCCTTTCTCACCATGGAAACGGATTTTAATTCTGACCTCATCCAAACGATTACAAATAGGAGGAGAAAACCGCAGGCCTGGAATCCGTGCGAGGTTCCTTCCTGTGGGGCGGGCAGTGCCCCTGCAGGCTCGCAAGGGGCAACGTGCGTGCGGGGCTCTCTCTCACCGCCCCCCCCCCCCCCCCCGTCGGAGCCCGGTGCGGGGGACGCACTCCCAGGCCTCGGGGGCACAGGTCCGCGGGATTCAAGCTGGTCTCTGGACCGGGGCCGCCTGGACCGGGGCTGCGCGGCTGCACTTTATCTCCCTGGTTCCCTTTTAAGCAGTAGCAGCAGCGACAGGGTTTAATGGTGACCAGGCCTGGGCCCTGGGGAGGGCTGGGGGGGGGGGGGCGGGAGGGGGGGGGCTGGGGGCCTCTGCCTTGAGGCAACGCAGAACTTTAGGACGCCACACCCATCAAAACCTGTTTGCCTGATTCCTGCTCCCCGGGGGCTCCACGGAGACACAGCGTGGGGGGCGCGGGGGAGGGGGGGAGGGGGGCGAACCAGGCCTCTTTCATCAAGTGGGACGCGCCTCTCTTCATCCCTCTCTCCAGAGACAGACCGGCTATCACTGCAGTCCTTCGGAAAGACTGCCTTCATCATTGGGTTCTGAGGTTTAGCCAGAAAGGATTAGGAGTTGCAAGATAGGGGATAAGATTACGTTAAAAGGTTTGATTAAGGAAATCGAGGAAGCCGGGGTTTAGTGTTTCTTGCCTCCGCGCTGGGTCCTAAAAATGAGTGGTTTCATTCTAATGTTTTTATTGCAGCCACAATCTTGGTTTGCAACCTCCAGTGGAATTGTTGAACGGCATCGCCTCCTACAACGCATGCGTGCGCTCTCTCGCTCTCTCGCTCTCTCTCTCTCTCACACACACACACACACACGCACGCGCACACTCACATATACCCTGTACGCAGCCCACATACGCGCACACGCACACACGCTTGTAAATGCCACACACACCCCACATGCACTCTCACCTCACATACACTCACATGCACGCTCGCGCACACACTCACGTACACGCGCGCACACGTGTACGCGCTCTCACCGAGCCGGTATACAGAGTCCCCAGATTGCTAACACGACCAGGGGCCCTCAGAGGCCCTCTGGTCCAGAGACAGCAAACTCAGCTATGGGAGAGGCAGGTTGACCCAGGGCAAGGTGGGGCCGCCCTGACCCAGAGGGGACTGGCCCCTCAGGGAAGGAGGACAGGACACTCAGTGCGGCCGCCAGCGTGTAGTCCTGGCCTGGGTTTGCTTTGGAGACTTAACTTTTTATTACAAATTTCCCGATTTAAAAATGCTGGCCATGGGGCGCCTGGGTGGCGTAGTTGGTTAAGCGTCCGACTTCAGCCAGGTCACGATCTCGCGGTCCGTGAGTTCGAGCCCCGCGTCGGGCTCTGGGCTGATGGCTCAGAGCCTGGAGCCTGTTTCCGATTCTGTGTCTCCCTCTCTCTCTGCCCCTCTCCCGTTCATGCTCTGTCTCTCTCTGTCCCAAAAATAAATAAACGTTGAAAAATGCTGGCCATTAATTCAACGAACTGAGGGGGCGGCCCCTTGACGACCTGTGAGCAGGGCCCATTTCACAGATGAGGAAGCTGAGGTTCAGAAAGGACAGTGGCCTTCCCAGGGTTGCTGGGGAGACTGTGGACACGCTCAGGGATAGAGCCAAGATCTTTGGGGCCTTCTCAACAATTTGAGCCTGGTGAATCCAGATTATTCAGCCAACAAAGAGAAGTGAATCATAGCAGTGGCCTCCCTTACGCCAAAGTGAATACTCTTTCAACGGCTTAAACGTCACTCACCCAGGCCGCCCCATGGAAGGCACCTGTGCCCTCCCATCTCTTTACCCCACAACCCTGGCTTAGTTCCTTCCTGGCAGGCATCCTGATGATAAGTGGGCTTCTTCCTTTGCCGGGAATTCACTTCTTGTGGCGCTGTCTGCAGACAGAGAGTCATGGGAGGTCCTAACACAGCCTTTCCTGGCCCCTCATGGGTGGATGGAGCCGCGTGACTGATTTTAGCCAGTGATCTGTGCGCAGAACTAACTCGTGTCACTCTGGGCAGAAAGGCTCGGTAGCTGTCATACAGCCCTCCGGAGCACTCCTCCCCGTGGGCATGGTGACCGCCAGGGTTTGAGAGGTAACGACTCCATCTGTCCAGTCCCTGAGTGATGCACAGAGGTGCTGGTGAGCCACAGTGGATGTGCAGCACGAGTAAGAAACGCTGTTGTTGTTTTGAGCTTGGAGACGGTGGGGTCGCTGTTACCGCAGTGTAGCCTACCCTCTCCTGACGAGGGCGCTTTTCAAATGCCCCTTTCCCAAGATCACCGTGTAGGCAGAAACCTTTTCCTGGTTTGCTCACTGTGGGTTTCTAGTGCCTAGACCAAACCTGGCAGTTAGTAAGCACTTGATAAATGGCTGTTGAGGGGCGCCTGGGTGGCTCAGTCGGTTAAGGGTCTGATTTTGGCTCAGGTCATGATCTCACGGTTCGTGAGATCGAGCCCTGCATCAGGCTGTGTGCTGACAGTGCAGAGCCTGCTTGGGATTTTCTCTCTCTCTCTCTGCCCCTCCCCTGCTCACATGCATGCTTTCACTCTCTCTTTTTCTCTCAAAATAAGTAAATACACTTTAAAAAGATAAACGTCTGTTGAATAAATGGATGCATTAATTGGTGCGAAAAACAGCACAGCCTTTCTTACAAATAAGACAGACACAGATTGGAAACTCAGCTCTGGAAGTGACAAGCTGCCCGAACCTCACTGTCATCTTCTGTCAAATGGGGGCACTGTGGGACCCACCTCGCGTGGAGGAGCTGTGGATGGTTCGAGATCATCCAGCCCGTATCCTTAACGCTGTGCCTGGAGCAGGGAAAATGCTCATAAGCAGGAGCTGATGATATTCTCATTAACATGATTAATGTGCCAGGGGGGTGGTTGTCTGAATCTCTCCAGGGCATGTGACAATGCCCACTCCAGGGTCCAATCCTAGAGCGTCTCATTCCGTAGATCTGGCCCTGAGCCAGACATCTGCATTTTAAACACGGCTCCCGGGTGATCTGGTGCCATCCGCTTCAAGGAAGCTGGTCCAAGTTTTCACTGAGGAGACTGATTGATTGTTACTTCTGCGAAGGCGGAAGGCTGGGCTGCCTCAATATAATTCGGCACCTGACAAGAGCGCTCACGATTTTCTCACGGCAACACTGCCTAGAACAGGCAGTTCGAGGCACTTCCCTTGCACCAAGCTCTCCTGGCTAACGCACTCGGTTCCCGGTGACTTAAGGAGACAGTGTCACGATCCCCACTTCACAGATGGGGAAACTGAGGCCCCTAGCAGGACAGGACTTACCCGAGGGGATCAACCCAGGGAGTGACAGAGGCCCTGGGGAGCTCGGCCTCAGGTACTCTGACATAATGAATGGCCCGACCAGTAAACACTACTGATGTGGATGAGGAGGGTGTTGTGAAAATCCTAGGGGAATTGCCAGGAACGAGGGACTAAACCAGATGAAATGCAGTGCGGTTCAATCAGTTCATTCTGAACGCTGATATTTACTTAAAAAAATCGTTTATTGCGGGGTACCTGGGTGGCTCAGTGGGTTAAGTATCCCTCAGCTCCAGTCTTGATCACAGGGTCGTGAGTTTAAGCCCCACGTTGGGCATGAAAAAATAAGATAAAATAAAATAAGATAAAACAAAACAAAACAATAAAATAAGATAAAACAAAATAATAAAATAAAATAAAACAAAACAATAAAATAAATTAAAATAAGATAAAACAAAATAATAAAATAAGGTAAAACAAAATAATAAAATAAAATAAGATAAAACAAAATAATAAAATAAAATAAAACAAAACAATAAAATAAATTAAAATAAGATAAAACAAAACAAAACAATAAAATAAGGTAAAACGAAACAATAAAATAAAATAAGATAAAACAAAACAAAAAAACAATAAAAAAATAAAACAAAATAAAATAAAATAAGATAAAACAAAATAATAACATAAAATAAAATAAGATGAAACAAAATAATAAAATAAAATAAAAACAAGATAAAACAAAACAAAACAATAAAATAAAATAAGATAAAACGAAACAAAAAAACAATAAAATAAAATAAAACAAAATAATAAAATAAAATAAGATAAAACAAAACCAATAAAATAAAATAAAATAAGGTAAAACAAAACAATAAAATAAGATAAAACAAAACAATAAAATAAAATAAGATAAAACAAAACAAAAAACAATAATAAAATAAAATAAAATAAGATAAAACAAAATAATAACAAAAAATAAAATAAAACAAAATAATAAAATAAAATAAAAACAAGATAAAACAAAACAATAAAATAAGATAAAATAAAACAAAAAAAAATAAAATAAAACAAAATAAAATAAAATAAAATAAAATAAAAAGGTTTATAAATGTAAACACCCATAAAGCCTTCACCGCTACCAAGATCATGCACATGATATATCTATCCGTCTTACTTCAGGCCACGGTAACACCACAGACTGGGGGCCTGAAGCAACAGAACTTTCCTCTCTCACAGCTCTAGAGGCTGGAAGTCTGAACTCACGGTTCCAGCGGGGTGGGGTTCTCGTGAGGACCTCTTCCTGGCTTGCACACGGCCGCCTTCTCACTGTGCGCTCACGTGGGCTTTCTTTCGTGTGTGCATGGAGACAGAGCGAGATCTCTCTCTTCCTCCTCTCTCAAGGCCGCCAATCCTCTGGGATTAGGACCCTGCTCGATGACCTCATGTAATCTGAATGGCCTCCCCGCAGCCCTGTCTCCGGACAGTCCCATGGAAGGGTTAGGGCTTCCACGTGCAGACAATCCCTGACTTACAGTGGTCCAGCTTCCGATTTTTCAAGGGTACAATGGTGCGGAGGTGATACGCATTCAGTAGCACCTGGACTTCAGATTTTGAGTTTTGATCTTTTCCTGGGCTAGCGACATGGTATGACCCTCTCTGGTGGCGCTCTGCAGGGTCAGTGAGCACAGCTCCCAGGCAGCCGCGCAGTCATGAGGGTAGGTCAGGGATACGCTTACGACCATTCTGTTTGTCACTTCAGTACGGTGTTCGATAACTGCTATGAGAGAGTCAACCCTTTGTCATAAAATGGGCTCGTGTTACATGATTTTGCCCACCTACTGGCGAATCCAAGTGTTCTGAACACAGTTAAGATCAGATCAGCTAGCTAAGCCATGACGTTCGGTAGGTTAGATGCATGTATCCAACGCATTTTCAACTCACAATATTTTCGACTTACAACGGATTGATCGGGATGTAACCCCACCAGAAGTCGAGGAAGGTCCGTATGAATTTGCGGAGTTTGGTGGGGGGGGGGGAGGGAGACACAATTCAGTCTATTGCAATGGTTAACTTTTCAAACCTGATGGCTTATCCAAGCACAGATTAAAAATCATGCTCCTAAAAGTTGATTGTGGGACTATTATAATAGTGCAAAACCAAACCCATTTAAATGCCCAACCATAGGAGACATGGTTTGTCTCCAACCATAGGAGAAAGTTCAATAAACCATGGTGCATCTACACACTAAATTGTGAATGTAAACAGGTACTTGGAGCAGGGACCCTGCACTTACCACGGACTTAACAAGAAAGTGAAAAGCAACGCTCAGGAAGAGTTTCTAAGGATGTGGAGAAAGGCTTAAGATACAGTAACATGTGAAAAAAAAGCAGGATTTGGGGTGTCTGGGTGGCTCAGTTGTAAAGCGCCGGACTTCGGCTCAGAACATGATCTCATGGTTCGTGGGTTCGAGCCCCGCATCAGACTCTCCACGGACAGTTGAGAGCCTGCTTGGGATTCTCTCTCTCTCTGTCTCTCTCTCTCTCCCTCTCTCTCTGCTCCTCCCCAACTTGTGCACGCACACATGCTCTCTCTCTCTCAAGATAAACTTTAAAAAATAAAATAAAAGCTTCTTCTTTAAAAAAAAAAAAGCAGGATTTAAAACGGCATCAACAATCTACTGCTAACCACTTAGGCAATAAATGCAAACACAGAGAAAAGGCTAGAAAATGTAACAGTTTTAACAGGGGTTGTCCTGGGGTGATGGGATTCATGGAAATTATATCTGCCGCTTTAAATGTTTTTCTTCAGTGTCCTAGTTCTTTAAAACAAGCACACACTGCTTTCATAAAGAGAAAACATTACCTGTATTTGTGAATTGGAAGTGTTGGAAAACTCAGAGGCACAGGGATGGGGGAAGAGATAGCTAGTTGCATGAAAATGCCCACAAGTCGTTCAAAGACTAAGGCACATGTCACAGGGTCTCACATGCGTGTGGTTTTGGGGTAATTGCCTTGGACTCCTCTGGCCTCAGTGTCCACAGCTATAAAATGGGTACCACAGTGGGTGCCTGGGGAGCGTGCTCTGAGATGAGTCTGGGTTTCATTCCCCTTCTCCTGCCTCCGTCCTCACTGCTTCCTCTCTTTTCATCCATCGTCTGTTCTTTGTACTTGTGACTATCTCTCTCCTTTATCCGATGAACTTTTATTGACACGGTTTGTTCCAGATTCAGACTAGCTTTTAGGGATGCAAAGATATTTTCCCTTCACCCTTGAGGAGGTGAAAAGGTCCACAGTGAGGCAGGGACAGGCCCCTTCCCAGGGTCATGACAATTTGGGGGCCCACTCACCTGCCAGGAAGGAACGGACCCACCCCTGTGGGCTGGCCCACAGGAGCCCCCCACTAGCAAGTTCTAGACCCTGTCATCTTATCGCCACGAAGGGAGCTGCGAATGCCGTCGGTGGGTACGTAACTCTGCAGTCAGATGAACTCAAGAGAGAGCAGACATCTGATCCAGGCCTGGAAGGATAAGCAGGAGAGAAATTGCAGGGAAGAAGGGACAGCATTTTCTAAGGCCTGGGGTTTGACCCTTGTGTGTGCCATGTGACTTTTCGAGATGGGGTGGAGCGTAGACTGTGAAGGCAGTCCTGGGAGATGGCTGAGTAGGCCTACGGCTGCAGCTCAAAGGACTTGGTAGGTGAGACTGAGAAATTACAGCTTTAACCCAAAGGCAGTGGGGAGCCATGGAAGGGCTTGTGCAGGGGGCAGCACCAGGCAGGCTTCTTTAGGCAGATACCTGTGGCTCAGGGAAGAGCATGACGCTGGAGAGAGAGGAAATGAGAGAGAGCCGGTTCAGAAGCTGTTTCCTAATCTAGGGAGGCCTGTGGGGATGGGGGGTGGTGGACTCCAAGAGACATGAAAATGTGGGTCGGGAGGGAGTGGAGTGTGTTGAGGGTGCCTGATGGGCTCCTGGGGTGGGTGGTGGCTGTGGATGACAGGGGTCCCTTCGGAGCCAGGAAAGGCTTGAGGAGGGATGGAGGAGGGGCAGAGGGAGGAGGAGAGAGGGGGCCAGAGGCAGGAGAGGAGGAGGGGGCAGGAGGAAAAGGAGGGAGAGGAAAGACAGGAGGGGGAGCAGGGAGATCAGGGGCTGAGGTGAGAGAACTCTGCCCAGAGATTTCAGGAGCCTCTTGTCCTTGCCCTCGGGCGACCTTGCCTGCCCTTCAGAGGTCCTGCCAGGTTTAATAAGGGCCTGTGATGTGCAGAGACTATCAATTACAGAGATGAGTTTATTTTGAAGTCCAAGAGAGGAATGGCTGTGTCTCGACCAGGTATGTGTTTATACCTCCAGGTCAGCGATGCCAGAAATAAACCCTTTGTCATGGCCTCCAAGCTGAGCCCAGGCCCCGGAAAGGTGTGGGGCTGCGATCAACCCTCCAGACCCTGGCTCATGGGGGAAGGGGCCACACTCACCTATGGGAGCCTTCCTGTATCCCAGGCAGTGACCACAGATCTGGTCAGCACTGAGGGGAAGGGGGGCACGCAGGGCTTGGGGCTCAGAGGGGCTCCCCAGGGGGCTGGGCCTTTGCTGGGGACTGGAATCGGGCAGTCCTGGGGGCTATATATGCGCTGGCGTGGCCGGGAGCTGCTGTCCAAAGGCGTATCAGTTTCCTGACGATGTTGTGACAGCCACACATGGGGGTGGGGCTTCAAACAACAGCAAACGTTCTCACCGGAAGTCCAAAATCAAGACCGGAAGTCCTCAAAATCATGCCCTCCGAAGAATCGAGGCAACAGCCCTTGCTTGACTCTTGCAGCTTCCGGTGGTTCCCAACATCCTTGGTTTGCAGATGTAGCGCTCCGGTCGGTCTCTGCCCCGGTCTTCACACGGTGCTCCGTGTGCCTCTGTATCTCTTCTGTTCTCCTAAGGACACCCGTCATGCTGGATCCCGAACCCGTCCAGCACCGCCTCACATCTTAATCATCTTAATCCCATCTGCAATGACCCTGTTCCCAAAGAAGGGCCACATTTGCAGGTTCCAGGTGGACATGCATTGGGCCGGAGGGGAGGGGGACACTATTCGATGCAGGCGCACTGTGAACGGTCCCGCAGGACGCAGACTGTCATCTGAGACGGGCGGGGTGCTGGCCAACATTAGCTGCAAGGCTCAGAGCGGGAGGCCGGATCTGGAGGCCCCGAGAGGCCACGCAAAGAGCCTCGGACCCAAACTGCAAAATCAATAAACACACATCCCCTTTCCCACGGCGCACAGGCAGAGGTCCCCGCGAGCAGCAGTCCCTGGCAGCATGATGGCGGGAGGGACCTGAGTTTTGCTCTCTGGAGGGCCATCTGGATTCAAGGGGCTCCGGCCTCATCCCCACTGACATGTCTGCAGCTCCCCAACACCCCACAGATTCTCCCCCGGGGCAGCAGTCAGGGCGGAGAAATGTGACCAGACCAGAGGCGGCTCCCTCTTCTGGAGTCTGGGACTGATTTCCTTCTTCCTGCGGGGACTCTGTCTCCGGACGGCGATGTGGCCGCTGCCCTCCCCCCGAGGAACACCCCCTACCTTTGTCAGCCCGGGCCTGGTTCTGGCCATCCACGCCTACTTGGGCTCCCTAGGGGAGCACAGGCCCTTGGGGTCCTGCGTGAGGCCCGGCTCGGAAGGCCCCGTGCGGAGGCTGGGAAGGCAGAACGTTTGTTTCTTGTTTCCAGTGTGCCAAACGTTCATCTTGACTTGATTTGAGGCCTCCCAGTCACCGCATGCCGTGACCTTGCTTATCCCATTCTACTGAGGCGGGTGCTGAGGCCCAGAGAACTCAGGTGCTGGCTAGTGGGCTGCGTGATGGTTAATGTTATGCATGAACGTGGCCAGGCTATGGGCCGGCTTGTTTGATCCAACACCAGTCTAGGGGTGGCAGTCAAGGTTACACTTTAGACGCGATGAACATTTAGATCCGTGGACTTTGAGTAAAGCAGATGAGCCTCCACGATGTGGGTGGGCCGCACCCAATCAGCTGAAGGTGTTGAGAGCAAAGATTGAAGTGTCTCAGAGAGGAAGGAATTCTCCTCAAAGACTGCGTCACGGAAACCCCGCCTGAGCTTCTGGCCTGCGGATTTTGGTCTCGAGCTTGCGACATCAGCTCTTTCCCGCTTGCTGGCCCGCCTTACGGATTTCGGACCTGCTGGCCCTTAAATCGCATGAGCCAGTCTTAAATCTCTCCTCTCTGACTCTCTCTTCAATCCCTCTTCTCTCTCTCTCAGCCCCTGCAGTCGGGGCTCTACCGGCAAGAAAGCAGTGGTTCAGCTGTTTGACACCCAGCTTCTGTCCACCTTCCCGCCTGCAGGGCCCCTCTGAGTGAGCCAAGCAGGCACACAGGGGTCACGTCCGCACCCGCGCTGAGCACTCTGTACTCCATGCACGGCGTCAGCGTTTCAGCATCACCTGGGAGCTGGTTAGATTTGCGGGTGAGAAATCAGAGCCCAGCCTCGCTGAATCTGGAACAGCATTCTAACAAGGCTCGTGACGCAACGTAGCAGTGGCTTTTTCATCCCATTTGCTGCCTCCCCCTCCCTGCTTCCGCACACAGTAGGCACCTTGTGGATTGCGGCCGGCTGATGGGTTGGTCTGTGTCTAGCCCCTGATATTTAGAACTGGCTGTTCCATCCACTGTATCTTTTATTTCTTGTCCAGACTTCTTTGTGTGTGTGTGATCGATTATACATAGAATTTACCATTTTAACCATTTTTAAAGCGTATTTATTTTGAGAGAGAGAGAGAGACACAGAGCACACGAGTTGGGGAGAGGCAGAGAGAGAGGGACAGAGAGAGAATCCCAAGCAGGCTCCGCACTGTCAGCTCAGAGCTCGAGGTGGGGTTCGAACCCACGGACCAGGAGATGGTGACCTGAGCGGAAGTCAAGAGGCGGGCACTCAACGACTGAGCCACCCAGGCGCCCCACGGTTTTAACCGTTTTTAAGCGTATGCTTCAGTGGCGTTAAGCCCATTCAAGTGTTGTGCAACCATCCTTACCCTCCGCTTCCAGAACTTTCTCATCTTCCCAAACTGATGCCCTAGCCCCATTAAACACTCACTTCCCGTGTCCCCTCTTCCCCTTGGCCCCCCCCGCACCCACCACCTACTTTCTCTCTATGCATCTGACTTCTCTGGGGACCCCATACAAGTGGAGGCATGCAGGGTTTGTCCTTTTGTGACTGGCTTAATTCACTGAGCGCAATGTCCTCCAGGTTCGTCCATGTGGTAGCAGGTGTTGGAATGTCCCCCCTGTTGAAAGCTGATGGATTAGACCACATTGACTTATCTATTCATCTGCTGGTGGGCATTTGGGTTGTTTCCAGCTTTAGGCTATGGTAAATAAACTGTGAACGTGGGTGTGCGAATCTCTGAGTCCCTGCCTTCGATTCTTTGGGTGCATGCCCAGTGGCATGGCTGGGTCACATGGCGATTCTGTGTTTACGTTCTTATGGACTCCCCGTACTATGTTCCTCAGCAGCTGCCCTGTTTCATCATCTTACCAGCAACATACGAGAGCCCCATCCTCCACACCCTCACCAGCGCTTGCATCCTGCTTTTTTTTTTTTTTTTTGAGTTTATCTATGTATTTGGAGAGAGACAGAGTGCAAACAGGGGAGGAGCAAAGAGAGAGGGAGAGAGAGAATCCCAAGCAGGCTCCACACTGACAGCGCAGAGCCCAACGCGGGCTTGAACTCACAAACCACGAGACCACGTCCTGAGCCGAAACCGAGAGTCGGAGGCTCAACCTACTGAGCCCCCCGGGTGCCCCAATTTAATTTTTTTTTGAAAGAAGCCATCCTGACTGATGGGTATCTCATCGAGGCTTTGATTTCAGACTCCTTCTCACCCCTGGTGGTCCACGCCAGATGAATGAATGAATGAATGAATGAATGGATGAATTAGTGGAGAGATTTTCGGATGAATTCCGTAGCCAGGCTCGGGGAAGAAGCTCCCCCCCTCCCCCCATCAAGCTGATCGCCCCTCTGCATTTTACTGTGGTTCACGCAGCTCCCAGCTCCCGGCCAGGAGAGCAAATGCCATTCACTCCTTTCACCCTGGAGCCCGGGAGGAGCTGCAGGGTGAGCGTGGTCTGTGGCCAGCGGCTACCTGAGTCAGTGACCGAGGGACTGTGATTCGGTGAGGGCTCTTCTCCCATGTTGCAATTTTTTCCCCAGGGGATCCATAATTTCCCTGGCAATTCATGCTGTAGGGCAGTGTGTGTGTGTGTGTGTGTGTGTGTGTGTGTGCAGTATTATTCCCCGCAGCAGCCACCGTGGCTCACAGCGGAATGAGTTGAGCACTGGCTTTGCGCTCAGACGTGCCGGGACGTAAGTTGCAGCAAGATGATGCGATCTCCCTCAGAGGAGGCATCGGGCCCCTGGCAGCTGAGTGTAGACTGGGGACGCCAGGTCCCTCGTGGTCTGACGGTTCTGGTACTGAGTAATAATATTTATCAGCTACCTTGGTGCTTTATGTCTATCAGTTCATTTGAGCTGGGTGCTGTTTTCTCCATTTTAAAATTTTCATTTACTTGGTGTTCATGTTTATTTTATTTGTTTTGGGGGGAGTGCGAGCAGGGGAGGGGCAGAGAGAGAGGGAGAGAGAATCTCAAACAGGCTCTGCGCTGTCAGCACAAAGCCCAGGGCGGGGCTCGAACTCCCCAACCGCAAGATCATGACTTGAGCCGAAGCTGGATGCTTAACCGACCGAGCCACCCAGGCGCCCCTCCCTGTTTTTTAGATGAGGAAACTGAGGTTCCAGGGGATAGGCAACTTGCCCAAGGTCGCGCCAGACCAGCTGGAGTCCAGCCCCCGATGCTGTGCGGCCGCAGAGCCCGCGGGCTTGACCGCTGCGTGGCGCCTGGAACAGGGGTGCCCGCGACCTCCGCAGCAAACCTATGCGGCAGAAGCTGTTAGATCTGAGGCTCAGAGAGGTTGAATGACTTAGCTCAAGGTCACACAGCTGGACTGGGATTCAACACAGATCGCTCGGACGCAAAGCCCAGGCTCTCAGCGCCATTCAGGAGCCCTGAGTGACACATGGCGGCCATCATTGTTGGGAGTGTTTACCCCAGTGGGGTAACCGGCCTTAAGAAAAGTGGCATTGACCTGCACAGCCTGGCGGCTTCCCCGCTGCCCTCCAAGATTTCACGTTCCCCGGAGCCTCCGTGGCCCCGGGGTGGGGGGCGGGCCGGCCCAGGCACTGAGGGTGCAGAGAGCCCCCTGCCAAGCGGCCCGGGGCGGGATCACCCCCACTCTGGGCTGGAGAGCCTGGAGCCTGTCCCGCCAACAACCAGCGGCCCCCCCTCCCGCCCTCTGGGAGTTGTCACGGCAACCGCGTGGGCATCTCAGAGGCGTCTCCTTCAATAATCTGGGCCTCTGATCTCCGGCAGGCCTGTAATGAAGGGACAGTTTGTTAGCGCTGACATAAACATTGGGTTACCCTACTTCGTGTCCTTTAAGAAGTCAGCTCAAGCCGGCCGACAATGTCCTTTAAGAAGTCAGCTCAAGCCGGCCGACAGCCAAGCAAACCGTGAAGATATTTATTTGTTCAGCTTCCTATGTTGAAAACCAATGTTTATCGGGCCAGGGTTGTTTTGTTTTGTTTTGTTTTGTTTTTTTTCTGTAATCATTGATTTTCTTTTGTCTTTTTTTTTTCTTTTTCTTTCTTTTTTTTTCCACCTTTGGTAAGGAAATAACACTACCTCAGAAAGCGATCACGTCCTTTTTGCTTCCAGTCAACCCACAGCTAAGGCGAGCAGACTATCAG
The DNA here is from genome assembly GCF_018350175.1 of Felis catus. Taxonomy (NCBI): domain Eukaryota; kingdom Metazoa; phylum Chordata; class Mammalia; order Carnivora; family Felidae; genus Felis; species Felis catus. The sequence goes on along the minus strand of NC_058371.1, from coordinate 199,199,444 downwards.
CGTCTGATCTCGGACACAGGAGATACCATTTGGGCGGACTGTCGGGTTGATGGAGCTCTTTCTTGGGCCTCACTGCTTCGGTGATACATCAGCTCTGAGAGGAAGGCAGAACATCCACTCTTGCTCCCATGGGCAGATGTGGAGGGGAGAATCAGAGAGGTTTAGTCACATACTCAAGGTCACACAGCCGGTACATGATGGAGGCAGGACAGGAACCGCCCAAGGCTTTCGATGAAGGATCCGGAGCTGTCTCTGCTCCCCTGTGTCCTGCTGATTTGCCGTAGGCTGTCTCGAAGGGACGGAACGTGTTAAACCCCAAATCTGCAGTGCCGACCAGAGGGGAGCGTGTGACCTAGATGTCTCCACGGTTTTTCAATCTCATTAACTTGATGATGTTTTGGGGAAAAGGAGCGATAAGAGCAGCTACAAAAACAAAACTCAGCTGCCAGGGGCTTCATATTTCTTCTTCTTCGCAAGACGGGCCCTCGGTCAGGGCTCTGGGGTAGGAGGGAAGGCCGCAGATCCTAGGAGCTTGGCAGTGTGTGTGTGAACGAGGTCTCCCAGCCAGGGATTTGGGGTTCCTCCGTCGGTCCCTGGTTTCCATCACGGGGCCCCTGGGTTGGCAAGGTGCTAGCCTTTGCTCCACTGACCGTATGACCTTGGGCAGGTTCCTTAACCAGCCTGAACCTCAGTTTTCTCGTCTGTAAAATGGAGCTGACAACCCCACACCCTTCTCACAGGTCAGGATCCTGCGTGGGGAGCAAGAGAAAAGCACTTGCCAAACACTAAACGTGTTTCGTTCTCAGGCGGCACCACCGCGATGAAGAAAGGACCCTGGCTCAGGGTCAGAGGTGCTGATTCCGAGTCTACACGAGCTGCACGACTGAAGTTACCTCTCCGGGCTTCTGCTTGCTCCCTGCCAGACGGGAAGGCAATCCTCGGCGGTGACAGCAGCCGCTACGAGCTCCTTGGCTCGTCCAGCGATTGCCCTGAGCCGGACCCCGCATCCTGACCCTGCGCCGTGCGTTTGAGGCACCATCTCTTACAACTCGCTGGCCACAGGTACCCATTTTACAGAAGAGGAGAGTGAGGCTCGGCAAGGGTGAGGAACTTGTGGGAGGTCCCCGGCGTCCTAGGCGGCGGATCTGAGATTTACACTCACGCCTGTCTGATTTCTCTTGCTGGCCACGGTGGGAAGCAAAAGCGGTGTGCTCCCGGGAGGGGGGGTGAGCAGCCCCATTTCGTCACAGAGGGATTCGTCAGCGCCTTCAACTCCTGCCTCCTCCAACTTGGGAGGCTTCTCTGCCCACCCCCCGGTTAGATGCCGCAGGACACGGCCCTCCCGACTTCCAACAGAATGAGCCAGCCCTTCCGTGGGGGGGGAAAGCATCCCGGCCCCGGCCCGGCAGCAGGGGGCGGGGGGCCGGCCCCCTTCCTCTCAGAGCCTGTTTGTGCGGGAGCCCGGTCCCCAACTGTCCCCTGGGGTCAGATCCATCACGCCACGGCTCCACTCGATCAGGCGTGCTCAGCCGGAGGGTCAAGTGGCCCATCGCTGCCGGGCGCGGGGAGCCCATCACAGCCATATTTAATTTAATTAAGGCTGTCAGCACTATTGATTTTGGCGGTTTCAATTACTAGCCTGTTATGGTTTCTGGATCAAGTGATCTGTGATGGGTCCTATCAGCAAAGACACACATTGAGGAGAGGGCCCTTCATCTCCTTTAAAACCTGACACGTCCTGCCACGGGCCGTAAGTTATTGCTTTTATCCAGCCCAGCTCCCCTTCCCTTCCTCATAATTAATTTCTCATTAGACAGCTCTTTATTGTTTAATTTGTGCAGTTTATAATCAAATTGGGCACATTAATTGTCGTTGAATTTAAGGCTAATGAAAAATAAAGGTTTTCAATAACTTAGCCTTCCATTACTCCCGACAAGATAAAATAAAGCGCTGGGAGAAGTGTCAGCTTTGTAAATTATAAATTAGGTTTTTTAAAGAGCATGGGCATTTAAAGAGCAGTTATCACACATTTAGTAATTATAAATCCTATGCTGCAAAACAATTATTAAGATATAATTATGCTGCTTTACTCTTAGGCAGCCCGGCAGCCGGTTCAGGGCCTGATGCCTCGTGGCGGGAGGTGGGGGGGATTCCGTTGGGTTTGAAGAGGGAAGAGAGATCAAGGAGGGAGCTGAGTGGGCAGACAGGGAGCCCGGGAAGCATCGCTACTTTTCACTGAACCGTTTGATCCGGAGGATACATCCAGTTTCCCTTCCTGGGCACGTCTCGGTGTCCTTTCGATCTGCGAGAGGCTGCCCAGGGCCCGTGGGTGTGCCCAGCCCGTGCGGAGTCCTACAGACTCCGCAAGGGAGCAGATGGGGATGGCACTGTCGCACGCACAGACGGAGGGACTCATAGGTCCCTGGGAGCAGTGGGATCCGCCCGTGGGGGGGATGGATGGATTCGCCTGTGGGCGTGGCCTCCACTAGGAGGCGCTACTCGAGAGGGGGGTGGGTCTTCCTGGCGGGAGAGTGGCGAGCGCGCAGGCAGGCTGAGGTCCCAGTGTGAGATGGCCTGGGGTAGTCCACACAGCCATTCCTCGGGAGGAAGAGAAAATCTGCGGGTGGGGTGGCGGGTGCAGGGCCAGGAGGTCATCACGGAAGGCCCAAGGCTCAAGGGATGTGGGTGGGGTGGACGGTGACCACATCCCAGACAGGTCACTGGGGAGACCCCAGCAGCTGAGCGCCTGCTATGCACCATTCGCTCTGCTGAGCCCTGTCGTGTGACATTGTCTCCTGTAATCCATCCACCTTGCTTGGGCGTGTGGTCCCCCGTTTTGCAGACAAGGAAGCTGAAGCCTGTAGAGGTCAAGTCGCCCCCCGCCCCGCAAGGCCACACGGCTCCTAGGTGGAAGCACTGAAATTAAAGCCAGGGCCTCCTTCGCACTCTGCCGCGTCTCACCTGCTGCTCCAGGAGTGTCTGTGGCGCGCAGGGAGCGATGACAGGCCGTAGGACGAGCAGGTGAGGCAGACGGGGTCCAGCCCTTGCAGTGATGTCTGGGAGCTGGGCGTGTCACCGGAACCCAGGAGGATGGACAGGGAGAGACCAGGGGGACACGGAAGATGGGCTGGTGCCGAGCAGAGCGCTAAAGAGCCTACGTGGTCCACTTCTGACTGGCAGGTTTATGGTGCGAGAAGAGACCCGTGAGCCCATCGCTCAGCGCCCCCGCGCCTGGCCCTCGGGACCGCGGGTAAGGAGCACAAGAGAGGGAGGCTGGCAGATCTCCAAAGCAGGGTGCAGTGGAGACAGGTGCACAAGACATGTGCAAGTTGGCCAGCCGAACAGATGCCTTGGGCCCCTAGAAGGGTCCCCTGGGAAGAGATTGGAGATGACCCCTCCGAGAAGTGACATTCCAGCTGTAACACCAGGGATCTGCAGGCAGCTCGGGTAAAACCACAGAAGGGGTCCATTTCTAATCCCATCCCATGGCAGAGCGGGGCCTCTGAGAATTTGAGGCGCTGGGCCCGCCCGGGAGGCCTTGGATAAGCCGCTCACCCTGTTTGGGCCTCAGTTTCCTCGTGTGTGCAACTGAGAGTCGCTAGCTACTCTAGATGATCTCTTGGTTCCCTGGGCACGGGTCGGAGGTCTTTGAGGCCCCCCCGGTGTCTCCAAAACCCCTGGGCTGGGGGACTGGGAATTCTCTGGTATGGTTGCCCACCAGGACCTGTCATCTCTGCTTGGAGACATCTGGGTGTCCCCACCTGAAGGATTAATTCTGCTGTGCCTGGGCTGTCGCGCGCAGACATACAAAAGGCATCTCTCCATCTCCTTCCCGAAAGTTCTGTTGCTGGACCAGCCCCTCCCTCTGTTTCCAAACAGGGAGTCGGCAGTGGGGTGGGGAGCAGACCAGCGTCTATTGTGCCCCACCTCCGCTCTGCGGGACAGACGGACAAAGCACCTTTCTCTCTCTAACCACTTCATCCTTCCAAGCGCACCTGCACGTAGAGACTTTTGTCCCCTTTTTTTTTTTTTTTTTTTTTGCAGATGGGGAAAGCAAAGTCGGTGGCCAGCAGGGAACGGAAGGCAGTCTGTCCACTTCTCCCTGTCAGACTGTCCCCTTCATGACCCAGGAGCCCGACAGGAGGCCCTTGTGAGAAATTTCTATTAGGCCTCCGTAAAAGCTCTCCTCTGGAGGGAGTGGATGGCTTCCAATAACCACTCGCCTGGCACCCTCAGCTTCCAGGCACAGATCGTAAAGATGTCTCCCTGCCCTCTAGAGACCGAAGGCTGGAGTCTGCAGGAACGTTCTATGGGGATTCAGATCTCCTAGGAATATTCCACAAACAAAGCTATCAAATAAACAGGTATCATTTGTTGGTTGTGATGCTTGTAAGGGGTACACTTGAAACACAGCGAGTGTCAGTTTCCTTAGAGAAAGTGGGGACGGCCGTGTGCTTTTCGGGGGATGCCTCCTAGAATCACATCCAATGACTCGCCTGAGCGTCCTGGTCTGGCATCGGGCCAGGACACTGCTCTAGGAGATGCTGACGGCAGCTTTCTGCCCACCTGCTCGGGGACAGGTTTCTGGACACCGGCACCGCATCCCAGCCTTACAGATGAACTGATGGAGACTCATGGGGGAGGGATCCCACGCATGACAACTGGGGACAGACGCCAAATCTGGGCTCTACTCCAGCACTGTGAGCCCCCCCCCCCCGCCTTGTAGTGAGGGAGTGACAGAGAAAATGCCGAGTACCGGGTAGGGTTCCAGGGATTCCCCCCTGAGTCAAGAGCGGATCCCTTCCTGGGGAAGAGAACCTTGGCTAATCTCAAACCCACGCAGGGCCCTCATGGTTTCCACGGTGGTTTTCCACCCACTATCTGCTGAGAACAGAGTGGATTCAAGTGAATACATCACTGTGGAGCACCTACTGTGTGCCAGGCACTGGTGGGCAAGGGAGCCACGGTCCTGTTCTGAGGAGAGTACAGGCCTTGGGAGGCGGAAATCAAAAAGGCCCGTGGAGAAGACGGGTCTAGACGGGGACAGACAGCACGTAGAGCCAAGGCCCGAGGAGTCTGTGAGGAGGAGCGTCACCTTTGAAGCCAACCACCTGTGTGGCCACAAGCAAATCGTTTCACCTCTGTGCCTCAGTTTCCTCATTGGAAAATGAGCCAACAGCAGCACACGTGGTCGTCGGGTTGTCTGGAGGCTGAAGTGGGGAGTGACACGTGTGCTGCCTTGGGCTGCTGTGCAGAGGGGACAGGGGACAGGGAAGGGAGCGAGGAGACAAAGTAGGAGTTGACCACACTCAATGGTGCTGGACTGGGACAGACCGGCTGAAGAGAGTGAGGGAGTCAGCTGTGGAAGGGAGGGGAACAGTGTTGCAGCAGAAGGAACAGCGTGCGTGAAGGCAGGAAAGAGGCTGGTTTGTTTGGGAAACACAAGGCCGTATGATTGGAATGAGTGAGGAAGAGGGTCTTAGGGGGTGAGGTCCGAGGTACAGGCAGGGGGCAGAGTCTATAGACCCTGACAAAGCGGTATAAGGAGGTTGGGTTTGATCCTAGATAGTGAGAAGCCATTGTATTTTTTTTTTAATTGAAATATAATTCCTGCACCCGTCCCCTTATTTTAAGCAGGGGATGCTAGAAGACTGTGGCGATAGGCAGTCAAGGCGGCCCCACGATCCCCACCTCCTGATATTGCCCACTCTTGTGTATTCCCCTCCTCCCGAGTGTGGGAATAACCTGTGACCTCCTTCTAACCAACTGAACATTCAAAGCTGATGAGGAATATACCTGATTACCTGTATGTGATCCGCGTACGTAAGATTGTAACATGCACCTTGCTAACGTACGGAAGATTGTAACATGCACCTTGCTAAGCGGCTCCCCCCTGCTGGCTCTGATGAGGCGTGCGTCCATTTTGGGGCAGCCCAAGTTTGGGCAGGGACCTGCCGGCGACCTCTAGGAGCTGAGGACAGCATCCAAGCTCCAGTCAGCTAGAATCAGAAACCTTCTGTCCTACAACCATAAGGAACTGAATTCTGCCAATAACCGCACGAGCTTATGAGCAGACTCTTTTCTGGCCAATCCTCCGGCCTAGGAGAGAACCCAGTTAAAACCATTTTCAGATGCCGGAAGTCTGAGATAATGAGATAATAAATATGTGTTGGTTTAAGCCACTAAACTCGTCACGTTATTGGCATCTGGCAATAGATCATTAATGCAGACACGATTCTCTATGGGCCGGTGGCATTTCTGCACATCTCACAATCAGAGGCTCTGATTACCTTTGTTCTACACTATCCTTTCAAAGATGTTTGTATAGTGAACAGCCTCTGAGGATAAAGATAGTGTCTGCCTCCCAAACAGAAGGCAATTTGTTTGCTGTCTAGCATGATGGAGATAAATGTCTCCCTCCAGGACAAAGATTGGGCACGTTTGCTTGCAGCTCATTATAAAAGATTCAGGTTCCCCAGGCTTGGGGCTCCTTTCCTGTAAAGCATCCCTCTACCTGTGCAGGAATTTCTTTTTTTATTTTAAATTTTTTTAAATGTTTTATTTATTTTTGACAGAGAAAGAGACAGAGCGTGAGCCGGGGAGGGGCAGAGAGAGAGGGAGACACAGAATCCGAAGCAGGCTCCAGGCTCCGAGCTGTCAGCACAGAGGCCGACTCGGGGCTCGAACTCACAGACCGCGAGATCATGATGACCTGAGCCAGAGTCGGACGTTCAACCGACTGAGCCACCCAGGCTCCCGTGTGCGGCAATGTCTTGATCCGGTTGTTTCATCCTATGGGATTTGGGGAATTTAAGAAAATGATATCCTGGCTATTGCTATTGCTGTCGGTAATATGCTATTCTTTGTTTCTGATCCAAGAGTCTCGTGTCTTCTGCTTGTTAGCTTGTAAGGAGGCTAAAATCCCAGACCCTTCACAGCCCTTGACAGAGCAGTGACATGACCTTATTTGAATTTTTAGAAGCTCTCTTGGGCTGCTGTGTGGAGGGGACTGGCAGGCAAGAACACGAGTGGGGAGACAAGGTAGGAGTTGACTGCAGTCCAGGAGGCAGAAGCCAATGGTGATGCCATGGATGGAACGTTTGTGTCTCCCTCAAAGTTTATATTTTGAAGCCCAACCCCCAATGGGATGGTATTAGGAGGTGGAGCCTTTGGGAGGAGATTAGGTTTACAGGAGGTCATGAGGGTGGAGCTCCATGATAGGATTGGCGTCCTTAGAAGACAAGAAGAGACACCAGAATTCTCTATCTCCTCCCATGGGAAGGCGTTTATCTGCAAACCAGGAAGCGTCCTCACCAGGGTCTGAAATGACTGGCACCTTGATCTTGGATTTCCCAGCCCTCAGAACCTAGAGAAACATGTATCTGTTGCGTAAGCACCTGGTGTGTGATGTTCTGGTGCGGCGACCCGAACTGACCGAGACAAGTGGCGGGGGCGGGGCAGCCCTGGTGAGGATGGCCAGTGGGGGCGGCTTTGGAGGAAGATCTGGCAAGGTATACTGAGGACGGGGTACTCAGGAACATTCTGGAGTTCAGGGCCTGTGTACACAGAGTGAAGCAGCTCTCCGCCAAGGTGAGGACGGGGAGACGGGTGCGGGGAGGCAGGGAGGGGAGGGGGCAGGGAGGCTGTCCGGTTTGGGACGCGTTGGAAAGATGCCTGCTGGGGAGCACGTGGGTACCTGATCCGGGGCTCAAAGACAGGCATGCGCTGCAGATCCAGACTTGCAAAAGAATGCAGAGAGGAGAGAAGGCACTGGGTGCAAAGAGGGTCTGGGTGGGTCCCCGGGACACCCCAGCGTGTGGGGGCAAAGAAGGGTCTGGGACACTGACCCAAAGTGGTGAAGCCCTGAGGATCAGGAAGCCCCTTGTTGGGCCGGACACTTACTCTCCTGCTTCTGGACTCTGGGGAGGTCCAGGGATCTCTAGGGACGGGGTCCCTAGAGAGTAGGAGGTCCTCAGCGGATTGGGGAAGCAATTTACCAGCTGGTACGAAAGTATGTTCCTAGTTAAACTAACAGAAGAACCGTCCCGGTGTCCACTGAGTATCACCTCGACTTCAAGACCTCTTGGCAGGGCTGACCCGCGCCCCCTCACCCGATTCCTTACATCCCTACCCCAGCAGGGAGATTGGAGTGGTTGCCAGCTGGCCACCGTTTGCAGCTTCTGACTTTTCATTAAAATCCTGGACACTTCCCCAGCACTCAAAGGTGTCCCGATTAATTACGGGCAAGTGTTGGCTCTCCCCCCGGAAATCTGCCGCCCCAGCCTGGCTCTGTCCCCTATGATTTTATTAAAATCCACCTTGCCAGCCAGGGCCCCGAGATTTATGGCCACAGCTAATAGGCTGCCTCCCCACGAGACATAAATCTGGGGCCTGCCTAGGGAGCTGCTCGCTGCTAAGAGGCCAGCTAATTGTTCCGTCTAGAGGGTTCCACGGAGGAATGTTCAATTAGGCCTCTCAGAAAATTTGGAGCATTAAATAAGGTGAACAGGGATTTGGGCGCCATTATTTTCTGAGAAGCAGCACTTTCTGGCTCGCCGGGCTCGCTGGAGACCCTGGGCCCCCGCTGGCTCTCCTCCGGCCAGGAGGCCTTCTCGAGGGTCACGGAGCAGCGCTCTTAGCAGTCAGTTCAGTTAGAAACAAGGCGACACCAGGATGTATCGTCCTACAGAAGTCCTTGGGACGCTCTCACCCGGAGTCAACTACCGACTGGCCTCTCGGTGCCCTCGGATGATTTGCTTCCATTCTGAGGGCCGCCTCCCTCCTCCAGGACGGGGTGACACTGTCTATTCCTTCTGCCTCTCAGCATCACCGGAAGCTAAAATTCATTCATCCGTGCCTTTGTTCATTCAACAGCTCTTTGCGGAGGGACCAGCCTCCTGCGGGGCCGGGGAAATGTACTCGATCTGCAGCTCTAGGGAAAAAAAGACACAGCACTGCCCTCAAGGAGCGCCCAGTTCCGAGGGAAGGCAGACAAAAGGACCCTGAAGATGTGGACTGACTTATGATAGAGGCCTGGTGGGGCGTGGGGTGGAGGGGATGTGGTAGCCCAGGGGTGCCTAACCAGTTGGAGGGTAGCGTCAGTCAGGGAGGACTTCCTGGAGGAAGAGACAGGAATTGTATTATTTTTGTTGTGCCTGTGAGTGGTTGAGCTCCCCCCCAGAGACCTCACCCCAGCCGGTCCCGCAATGGCATGTCTTTCCCACAGGCTGATTTCTGAGCACACTTTAAGAGTATCTCACTCTCGCTCTGGATTAACAACCCCAGGCACTGAGTCTATTACTGTTGATTTGGAACCTGGGGCTCAGGGAGCCTGGAGCCTGCTTCGGATTCTGTGTCTTTCTCTCTCTGCCCCTCCCCCCCCCCTCAAAAATGAATAAATGTAAAAAAAAAATACCGTCTCTTTCCCATTGGACCCTGGTGGGTACCAGCACCAAGTCAGGTACAGAGTGGAAAATGTCCCCTGGGGGGAGACGCAAATGATGTGGACGCCAATTCCAGCCCTTTCGGGGTTAGCGAGGGTTGGGTTTTTGCTGATTTGAGGTTTGATGGTTTCCCCGGTCTCGCCCAACGCACGAACAGGACATCACACACAGGGATTCCTTCTCTAACCCCTGTGCCTTGTCCCCTCACATGACAACTTGGAGAGCAGAGGGATGCCCAACAGGGGCCGAGTGGACGGGGGCAGCCCCGGGGACTTTGCCCCTCCGTGCCTCGGTTTCCTTATCCACCGTTCAGAACGAAACAATCCGTCTCCAAGGATGGTGGCAGGGATCCGGGCCGTGCTGAGACATGGCTCAGAAAATACTTTGCAAACTGGAAAGCGCAGAGAGAACAGAAGGCATTAGCATCCTGCTTCGCATTTTTATTTTTAACCTGCGTGAAATTCTGGAAACCATTGGCTGCCAAGAAATGCTAAGCCGTAGTTTCTGTTCCACGGGGAAATGGGGTTTATTTTAAGCGGGGAATTGCACGGTGCACCACGTATTTGTTTGGGAAACCGGGTCCGATCGAAGGTAGCCCCCAGCCCCCAGCGGTGCCCCAGAGTTCACTCGGAAGGTCCGCCTGCTCACGACGGAGGCACTTCCCACATGGCAACAAGGCTGTTTCTGCCCAAGGTCACGGCCTCCCTCACATCCCTCACCTCCTTCACCTGCCTGGGGTGGGCTTGGGCTCCCGTACAGACATAATAGCTTTTCACACCAGAAGAAACGTGGCTGCTGGCCCCCCGAGCACAGAGAAGTAGCAGCAGCTACGTGATCCCCCAGCAAGGCCACGGTGGACGGCAGGTTTCGAAGCCCTGACCCCCTTCAGGGGAGACACTTGTTCCCAGCTGTGGGGGGTGTTGGTAGCCGAGGGTCTGTCCCTCTCCAGACTTGCCCTCAGCTGGAGAGCCCTCCTGCTCAAGGGGCAGGGAGGGGGACAGTCGTGCCTGAGGGCCCCTCCTCCGGAGCCCATGCTGCACCTGCAGGGTCCCTGGCCCCTGCTCCCTGCCCTTGTGTCCCCCCACCCCCGACATCTCCCGCACGCGAATGGCAGTGTCTCTCAGGGAACCAGACCTGGGACAGACACTAAGAGGGGCTGTCTCCATTTCAGAGATGAGAAAACCATCTTTAGGCGCCACCGCTGGGGAGTGGCGAACTGCGGCCGTCTGGTTCGCAGGGAGAGGAGGTCGGCACTCACATCAGCAAACACCTGCTGGGTGCCCAGCCTGGGGGCCAGCACAGGCCGAGCCCTCCCATGCACGGAAAAGTGTGGAGTGTGGACCGGGCGCCACGGTGACAATGCCGGCCACGTGCCCCTCCGCTGGCCTGCTCGGTCACCCCTTCCTCACTCTGCTTCCCCGCAGTTCCCACAACGCTGGGTGACAGCCCCCGTTGGCGGAGGCCACAAGGCTCCTGACGTTCTCTTTGCTGGAGGCGAAGGGCGGGACCCTCCTTGCTGGCCGGCGGGAGTCGGATAACTAAGATCGTCTCTGCAGACCCACAGTTCACAGTCCGGCTGATGTAGCGACGGTTCAGTCCCTCCAACTTGCTGCATCGGGCACAGTGCTGGACCCTGGAGCACAGGGGAAGGACATAGTCCCTGTCCCTTGGTCCCTGCCCGGACTCACCATAACATGGCTCACTGCAGAAACACGCCCTAGCTGCCTGTGAAAAGTAGCTCAAAGCTGTAGAGGGAGGGCACTGCCTGGGTTGGCTTTCTTCTGTTCCAACAACTGTGTCCACTCACCGGAGCCTAACTTGTCTCCTCTCACGAGCTGCAAGGAAGTCTGGGAAATGGGGTTTTTAGCTCACCAGCCCTGCCATTCCCAAGGGGTCACCAGGGGTGGTGAAGAGGGATACTGGGGCCAACCAGCTGCATGCACCTGTCCACATCTGCTGTGGCTTTCTCTCCGGCTTCCCTCAGCCTCACATTCCTTGTACGTTCATGTCTGTTTTCTTCTCCTGCTGGAATCTAAGAGCCATTTTATGTACCTCCGGCACCTGCCCAGGGCAAGCTTACGTAGGTGTCCAATGAGTATTTGTTGAGTAGATGAATGAGTGGTTTAAGCCATTGCAATGGCCTCTCACAGACTGTTCTGCCCCCAGCCTTTCACCTTTCCCACAGTTACTAGAGACCCCTTCCCCCAGAATAAAGCTCACTAGATCTCTCCCCTGCTGAGGAATCCCTCCATGGCTCCCAGTTGCCCAGGAACCAAGTCCAGCCTCCCCTGCCAGCCTGCAGAGGTGCTTCCAATCCAGACACTGCACTCCCAGCCTCATTGGGCACCCTTGTCCACCCTCTTGGGCCACCCAAGCTGCACCTCTCTGCACATGCAGTTTCCTTTGCTAGGATGACCTCCCACACTTCTTCAAGGAGCAGACTCCTGTTCAAGCTTCAAAGCCCAGCCCCAGACTCCCCTCCCCAGCAGCTTTATGACTCTCTACTTACCCTTTTCTGTTTCTTTACTTGTCTCCTCTCTGGACAGTCAGCTCTTAGAGGCCAGTGACTCTGTGCTAGCAAGCTCTACCACCCTGGAACCCATGCCTGGCACAAAATGGGCACACAAGAAATGCTGGATGGATGGGTAGATGGGTGGATGGGTGGATGGGTGGATGGATGGGTGGGTGGATGGATGGATAGGTGGGTGGATAGGTGGGTGGATGGGTGGATGGATGGATGGATGGATGGATGGGTAGATGGGTGGATGGATGGATGGATGGATGGATGGATGCGTATATGGGTGGATGGATGGGTGGGTGGATGGGTGGATGAATGGATGGGTGGATGGATGGATGGATGGATGGATGGATGGGTGGGTGGATGGGTAAATGGATGGATGGGTGGATGGGCAGATGGGTAGATGGGTGGATGAATGGATGGGTGGATGGATGGATGGGTAGATGGGTGGATGGATGCATGGATGGATGGGTGGGTGGATGGGTGGATGGATGGATGGATGGATGGATGGGTATATGGATGGATGGATGAGTATATGGGTGGATGGATGGATGGGTGGATGGGTGGATGAATGGATGGGTGGATGGATGGATGGATGGATGGATGGATGGATGGGTGGATGGATGGGTAGATGGGTGGATGGGTGGATGGATGGATGGATGGATGGATGGATGGGTAGACGGGTGGATGGATGGATGGGTGGATGGATAGATAGGTGGATGGATGGATGGATGGATGGATGGATGGATGAGTGGATAGATGGATGGATAAGTGGGTGGATGGGTAGATGGGTGGATGGATGGATAGGTGGATGGGTGGATGGATGCGTGGATGGATGGATGGGTGGATGGATGGGTGGACAGATGGATGGGTGGATGGATGGATGGATGGGTGGATGGATGGATGGGTGGATGGGTTTATGAATGGGTGGGTGGATGGGTGGATGGATGGATGGGTGGGTGGATGGATGGGTAGATGGGTGGATTTATGGATGGGTGGGTGGATGGGTGGATGAATGGATGGGTGGATGGATGGATAGGTGGATGGGTGGATGGATGCGTGGATGGATGGATGGGTGGATGGATGGGTGGACAGATGGATGGGTGGATGGATGGATGGATGGGTGGATGGATGGATGGATGGGTTGGTGGGTGGGTGGGTGGATGGATGGATGGGTAGATGGGTGGATGAATGGATGGGTGGATGTGTAGGTGGATGGGTGGATGGATGGATGGGTAGATGGGTGGATGGATGGATAGGTGGATGGGTGGATGGATGGATGATGGATGGATGGGTAGATGGGTGGATGGATGGATGGATAGATGGATAAATGGATATGCAAGGCAAATTCTAAGATCACCAATTTGTCTGTGTGGCTAGAACCGAGGATTCAGGACATATTTATGGAATTGTTTTCAGATCGACTTCCTTACTTGATCCTCACCTATAGTGCCACGAGGTCACCAGGGGGCAGTTTCTCATTCCCATTTTATAGGCAAAGAGACTGAGGCTGGGAGAGGTTTAAGCAGCCTACGCAGCCAAGCGGCAATGCTGAGGCCAGCACAATGACCTTGTGACTCCAGAGGCAGTGCTCCTGGCTCAGCTAGCCCCAGGGCAGCATGAAGCACAACAATTAAGACTCCATTGAGAGGGCCCTTTTGATCCAAATTATATGGCCCTTGTGCTCCGGAGCAATTAACAGGGAGCCACCGGATGGCATCCGCAGCCGCTGTGCCCACGTGGGCGACATGGGGACACTATTATCCAGTGCCATGCAGCCTGTGCAGCCCTGCCGTGGACCGGGGGGCTGCAGAATGTGGGACTCAGAGCGGAGAGGAGGCTGCCCCAGAATTCGCGGTTCGAATCCCCCCTTCTCAGAGAGGCCGACTCTGACCGTTCTATTGAGACGTGCCCCCTCCCCCAGCCACTCTCCTCCCTAATTCAGAATCTACTCTGTTCTTTCTCCCGTGCCTCCCTAACACCTCACGTGGAGCCTGGCTTACAGCAGACACTCAAGAGACTTTGGCTGAGGGAATGAATGAATGAATGAATGCTGAACGCACAAATGCTGGGGTGCCACTTTGCACAAGTCACCTTACCCCTCTCCTAGCCTCTGTGCGGTCCTCTGTAATGTGAGGAGAGGGACTCCTACCTGACCCAGGGCGTGTGAGTCTCCTGAAGTAACAGGTAGAAATGCTTGGCATGGGGGCTGGCACGTAGCAGGGTCTCAAAACTTTTTTCTTACCCTTCTGATCACCCCCCCCCCCCCCAGCCCCAGTTCCTGCAGGGGCACTTGATAGTCATTGAATACGATTTCATGTCTCTGACTCGCTGACTGTCCAAAGGTAGAGGCAATCAGGGTTGCCCTTATCTACTGCTGAGTCACAGATGACCCCAAACCTAGCGGCTTAAAACATTCACTTCGTTCTATGTGATGATTTGGGGGTCAGGGATCTGGGCAAGGTTCATCAGGACAATCCTTACGTTCCATGTGGCACTGACTGGGTCACGCGGTGGTGTGCAGGCTTCTGGGCCGGGCTGTAGGACATGGACACACAGAAAGACAAGTTCAAGGCGATCCTTCTCACCCGCGGGGTTACCGCCCGAGTCCCAGCAGGTAGGGGTGGCAGCGGGGGAACCAAAGGCCCTCATCACCGGAAGAGCTGCCGATGAGATCGCTTGCAACATCACCTCCAGCAAGACCGCTGTCCCTCCTCCACTCTAACGCTCATGCAGCTAAAACCACAAACCCACATCTCTCCGCTCGAGTCAGATCCGTCCCTGAGGCCGGCGAGCACTACAACCTAAATGTTTGCCTGTTCGGCGAGGTCCCCGGGGAATAGCCTCTGAGACTCCGACTGGCAAGCGGGGAAGTGACTGCAGAGCCCCCAGGGCAGTGCCACCTTTCCTGGGAATGAGGGGAGCGGCCCACGCAGAGGAGAAGGGATCGTGATGCCGTCACTGGAGGCCTCTCGTCCCCGGGGCCGCTCTGCTAAAGGACCTTGAGAACCGTGCAGAATCAAGGCCAGGCTTCTGCCCCTGGCAGTGAGCAGCCAGTGTGGCCCCCAGGGGAGGGGGCGCAAAATCAGGTGTAGCTGCTGTCAGCAAGGGGCTGAGGGTCTGGGAGGAGAGCCGGGGGCGACGGGAGCGGGGGGGCTTGCCGCCTAGCACAGCGTCCCCCGTGATCGCGAAGGAAATCGCCAGGAGCCTAGTCAGCTCAGGCGGCCGCCACGGCAAGATATCGCGGACGGGGTGACTTAACAGAAATTTATTCTCTCACGGTTCTGCAGGCTGAAAGGCCAAGGGCAAAATGGCAGCACGGCTGGGCTTCGGTCTCTTCCTGGCTTGAGACAGCTGCCTTCTTGCTGTGTCCTCATGTGGCAGAGAGAGACAGAGACAGAGAGACAGAGACAGAGACAGAGACAGAGGGAGAGAGAGAGAGCCGTCAATCCCATCAGGTCAGGGCCACCCTCAGGATCTCATTGTACCTTATTATTATTATTTTTTTAAGTAGGCTCCACACCCCACGTGGGGTTCGAACGCCCGACCCCGAGATCAAGACTTGCGTGCTCTACCGACTGAGCCAGCCAGGCGCCTCTTGTTTTACCTGAACTCCTAGAAGCTCGGTCTCCAAACACGGTCACATTGGGCGTTAGGGCCTCACCATTCAGCTTGTAGCATGACGTTTTCGAAGATGCATGATTCCCTGGAAGTGGAGAAAAGTGTGAACACGCGTCCCTTCGTTTCCTGTTCCTGCTGCAACTGGTGATCACAAACTTAGCGACATGACACGTATTTATTATCTTGCACTTCTGGGGGTCAGAAATGTGACACGAGTCTCACTGGGGCTAAAACCCTGGGCGATGGGGCGCCTGGGGGGCTTGGTCGGTTAAGCGTCTGACTTCGGCTCAGGTCATGATATCACGGTCTGTGAGTTCGAGCCCCGCGTCGGGCTCTGTGCCGACAGCTCGGAGCCTGGAGCCTGCTTCGGATTCTGTGTCTCCCTCTCTCTCTGCCCCTCCCCTGTTCATGCTCTGTCTCTCTCTGTCTCAAAAACAAAAAAATTTAAAAAAAAATTTTTTTTTAAATAAATAAATAAAACCCGGGGCGAGGCCTCTTCTGGAGGCTCTCGGGAGAGCCCGCCGGCTTCCAGAGGCTTCTGCATCTCTTGGCTCCAGGCCCCTTCCATGCTCACGGACAGCCGCGTGGCACCTGCTCTCCCCTCTGACCTCTGCTCCCATCCCCACATCTTCTCTTTCTACATCTGACCCCCGTGCGTCCCTTGCGAAGGGCCCTCGAGATTACCTTGTGGGGACACTCAGGACGACCTTCTCCCTCTCAAGATGGCTAACCTTAATCTCATCCGTGAGGGCCCCCTTCTCGTGGAAGGTGACATACTGGAAAGTTCCAGGGATTGGGACATGCTCATCTTTGGGACCCCAATGTTTTTCAAGAGTTTCTTCTGCCACAAGCAAAGCTGGTGACGAAGGAGGATCTGACGGAACGAACTCACGGAACATTGGCTAAAGAGCACATTCGCTGCACTGACCCAGCGTAGGAGATTTCGAGGACAGTGATTAGAGGACCCTCCATAGCAGGGGCCCCTTGGAGCGCTGATGAATCCCTCAAATGTGTGGTAAAAAAAAAAAAAAAAAAGATGTCATTTACGTGGTGTGTCCTATCATCCTATACCTTGTCAGAATCTCCAGAAGGACTGATGACTCTCCTGACCGGTCCCAGGAATCAGTTTCTCATATAGACCAAATTGTGTGAAATATTAGCTAAGCCGTTTTTCACAATTTAAAATTTTATTTACGAGATAAACCCCAATTAGCCTCCCCCTGCCCCACATGATTTACTATGACTTAAAAAAATTTTTTTTAATGTTTATTTATTTTTGAGAGAGAGAGAGCACAAGCAGGGGAGGGGCAGAGAGAGAGGGAGACAGAATCCGAAGCAGGCTCCAGGCTCCGAGCAGTCAGCACAGAGCCCGACGGATTTTTACTATGACTTTTTCGTGTCTTTCCCAGAAACTTGCATCCTTGATAGCTTGCACATGGTAGCTGGGCCTGGAGTCTCAGCGAGGCACAGGGGAGCAGAGGAGGGGAGCCCATTTTGCTGGTGGCAGGGGGCTTGGGTCAGAAAGACTTCATAGACGAGCTGAGCCTGAGCTGAGGTGCTCTGGCAAAACAACGCGTATCAGGCAGAAGGTTCCCAAGAGTGTAGGTACAGAGGCATGAAAACGCCTGGAAGGTTCGAGAAGGCTCTGGAAATCTAAGACGTTCCCGAAGAGGTGCAGTGGTAGTGGGGGTCCTAGGGAAGAGAAGGAAGGGCAGCTCAGGCTGGAGGCTGTGGGCAAGAACCGTGGGGCCTCCCACGGAGAGCTCACTCAGGAAGTAGGTGCGTAAACAAGATGCAGTTGATTTCAGCCAACTGAATAAGGTGCAACAAGAGACAGGACGAGGAGCCCGTGAAGGGTCATGGAGAGGAGCTCAGGCTCCCGAGCCACCGCTTCGGTCCGTTTTCTGGGCTTGACCCATTTCTAGCTGTGTGACTTTGGGCCAGTTCCTTCACCTCTCTGTGACTCCATTTCCTCAGCTGTAGAATGAGTATGGTCCCTGGCCGGCAGGCTGTGGGGAGGACGTACTGAGCCAGCTCACGTAGACTTGGGAGGCCAAGGCTTGACCCAGGATAGGCGTTCAGACTCCCGACCTTGTTGGCTCTCTACTCAGGAACCCATTTTACTTTGAACTATTTTTCACGTACTGGGACGAATATTATGCTTGAAATTCATAACGCATGTTGCTACAGCCCTTTATCCTTTACTTCAGTTTCTTTTCCTTACAGTTAAAAAAAAAAAATCCCAGCTGGGGCTCAGTGGGTGGCTCAGTCGGTTGGGGCTCAGTGGGTGGCTCAGTCGGTTAAGCCTCCAACTTCGGCTCAGTTCCCCATCTCATGGTTCGTGGGTTTGAGCCCCGCATCGGGCTCTGTGCTGACAGCTCGGAGCCTGGAGCCTGCTTCGGATTCTGTGTCTCCCTCTCTCTGCCCCTCCCCCACTCATGTTCTGTCTCTCTCTCAAAAATAAACATTAAAAAAAAATATATATATATATACATATATATTAAAAAATCCCAGCTTCATTGATGCATAATTGACATGGAATAAATAAACTGCATATATTTTAAGTGTACGATTTCATGAAGCTGTAACATACGCATATGACCGTGAATCTACCATCATAATGAAGTTAATTAACAAACACATCCCTCCCTCAACATTTCCTGCTGCCTCTTTGGAAGCCCTTCCTACTCCTTCCCGCACTGTACCCCCGGCCGCCACTGATCTTTTCACTACAGATCTTCTAGGATTTTATGTAAATGAAGTCATACAGGATGCACCCTTTTTGTCTGGCTTCTTTTACTCAGCATAATGAATTTGAGCTTCATCTTTGTGGCTGCGTATATCAAAAGGTCATTCCTTTTTTGTTTTTGTGCTGAAGAGTAGCCCACTGTATGCATATACCACAATTTGTTCATGCATTCACCTACTGGGGGACGTTGGGATTGTTTCCAGATTACAAGTAAAGCTGCCATGACATTTAGCGCACAGTTCTGTCCGGACACATGTGTTGATCTCTCTTGCCTCAATACCTAGTAGTAGGATGCGTGGGTCATACAGCGGTGTACGTGTAACTTTTTGAGAGACTGCCAAACTCTTTCCCAAGGTGATCGAACCCTTTCACATTCCTCCAAGTGGCGCATGAGGCTTTGGTTCCTCTGCGTTCTTTCCAGCACTTGGTGATGGTCTGTCTCTAATTTCAGCCATTCTGGTGGGTACAGAGCAGTATCTGCGTGTGCTTTTAATTTGCACTTCCCGATGATTAATGACGTCGGGCATCGTTTCCCGTGAATATTTGCCATCTTCGTAGCCCTCGCGAAGTGACTCTTCCTATCTTTTGCCCATTAAAGATAGTTTGTTGACGCGAGAAACAAGCGTTGGCGAGGATGCGGAGAGAAAGGAATCCTCGTGCGCTATTGGTGGGAATGCAGATTGGTGCGGCCACGGTGGAAAACTGTATGGGAGTTTCTAAAAAGCTAAAAATAGAAATGCCATCTGATCCAATGATTCCACTTCTGGGTATTTACCCAAAGAAAATGAAAACACTAATTCGAAAAGATATATGCACCCCCATGTTTATTGCAACATTATTTACAATAGCCCAGATATGGAAGCAGCCCAAGTGTCCATCTGTAGATAAATAGATAAAGATGATGTAGTATATATACACTTTGTTTATATATATTATATGTGTGTGTGTGTGTGTGTGTGTGTGTGTGTGTGGTTCAGCCATAAAAAAAGAATGAGATCTTGCCATTTGCAAAAACACGAATGACCTAGAGAGGATTATTATGCTAAGTGAAATAAATCGGTCAAAGAAAGAGACGTACCATACGATTTCACTCATATGGGGAATTTAAGAAACAAATGAACAAACAAACAAAAAAAGAGGCAGTCCAAAAAAACAGACTCTTCAATACAGAGGACAAACTGGCGGATGCCAGTGGAGAGCTGGGTGGCAGGATGGGTGGAGGAGATAAGATTATACAAGTACACTTACCTCAATGAGCACTGAGAAATGTACAGAATGGTTGAGTCATTACATTGTGCACTTAAAAGTAATACAAGTCCTTTTTGGAGAGACGTTTACAAAAGCTTTTGCCCAGTTTGTGGCTTGCCTTTTTACTGGCGTGAATGTCTTTTGAAAAGCAAAATTTTTTATTTGATGAAATGCAGCTTGATCTTTTCCTTTTATATTGTGTGGCTTCTATGTCCTATTTCAGGAATCTTCACCAAATCCACGGTCGCCATGATTTTCTACCACACTTTCTTCTTGAAGTCTTCCACTTTGAGCTCGCACCTTTAGGTTTATGATCTGTTTTAACTTGGTGTTAGCACGTGCTTTGAGGGAAACGTCAGGGTTGATTTTCTTGCATAGGGCTACCAATTGCCACAGCTTCATTTGTTGGAAGATGATCCTTTCCTCACGGAATTGCCTTGGCGTTTTGGCGAAAATCGATCATTGGGCCTGGCTGCAGGTCGGATAGAGTAAGCATCTGTCTCTGCTACTGAACGCAACTGTAAGAGCTGGACAGAATGTGTGCAGCTGCTATATGGGGCTCTGAAAAGGAAATAGTGGAGGGCAGAAGAAGTGTAGCAGAATTTGAATGCACTGCAAAATGAGTGTGCCATTTTTAAAAATTTTTATTTATTTATTTATTCATTCATTACTATTATTATTTTTTAAATTTACATCCAAATTAGCATATAGCGCAACAACGATTTCAGGAGCAGAACCCAGTGATTCATCCCCTGTGTACAACACCCAGTGCTCATCCCAACAAGCGTCTTCCTTAATGCCCCTTACCCATTTAGCCCATCCCCCCACCCGCAACCCCTCCAGCAACAGAAGCTCCAGCAATGAGACCCTGCAAGAGCCAAATCTGAGGAAGCAGACTCGTTTCTCCCCGTTGCTGGAGCTGTGGTCCTGAGTGTGGTCAACCCTCATTGCTTTTTCCTCTCTGTCCTTCTGCCCCGTGGCTGCAGATGTGGAAGTGTGAAAAAGAGTAGATTAATTCAAGTCCCAGCTTTCTGGCCAGAGGACTGAAAAGGGAGGCCCTGGAAATTTGAAAGTACTTAGAAAAGCATGGAGAGGGAGGGACTTTGAAGAGTGACCTCATAAAACTCTTTTGAACTCTAGGGTTTATCCCTTCCTCCCATTCCCATTCCCATCTCCCACCTGTGGGGGTACAGATTTTTTCCTATCTAGTATATCTTTGAGAACTAATGTAATAAATAGGTCACCATCCAAGCTCCCACCACCTCCCAGGCTAACCAATACCACAAACCAGTGGACTGAGCACATGTGGTACATACTGGATTGTCATAGAAAAGACTCGGTAGAAGCCAAGACCATTCATTTGAGACCCTTCTTCTTTTTCTAAACTGGGCATTTACTCCTACAAATGTACCTCTAAGCGCTGCTTTGACTGCATCTCACACGTTGTGTTTTACTTTTTCAACCATCTCAAAATACTTCCTGATTTCCCTTTTGATTTCTTCTTTGACCCACTGATTATTTAGAAGAGCATTATTGAGTTTCCAAATATCTTTCTGTAATTGATTTATCATTTAATTCTGTTGTGATCAGAGAACATACTTTAATATGATATGAATCCTTTTACATTTATTGAGACTTGTTTTGCAACCCAGAATATGATCTATTTTGGTAAATATTCCATGTGCACTTGAAAAAACTTATGTTGCTCTTTTTGGATGGAATATTCCAGAAATATCCATTAGGTCAACTTAGGTGATAAGAGAGTTTCCAAATCTATGTTCTAAGTGATTTTTGTTCAACCTGTTCTGGCAGTTATTGAGAGGGATGTTCAAATCTGTGACTAATTGTACATTTGTCTATTTCTCCTCTCAGTTCTATTGGTTTTTATTCCATGTATCTTAAAGCTATACAAGTAGGAGGACAAACATTTAAGATTGTTATTTCCTCCCCAGAAATGATCTCTGTACCATTTTGAAATTATTCTTTTCATCTTTGGTAAAATTCTTTGCTCTGAAATCTACTTTGATATTAGTATAGGCACTCTAGCTTTTTTTAGACTAATGTTAGTATGTCTTTTTCCATCCTCTTTGTAAAAACAAATTTGTATATTTACATTGGGTTTCACATAGGCAACATATAGTTGGGTTTTGCTTTTTAAGTTCAGTCTGATAATCTCTGCCTTTTTAAAAAAAAAATTATTTATTTTTGAGAGACAGAGAGAGATAGAACACAAGCAGGGGAGGAGCAGAGAGAGAGGGAGACACAGAATCCAAAGCAGGCCCCAGGCTCCGAGCTGCCAGCACAGATCCCGACACAGGGCTCGAACTCATGGACTGCGAGATCAAGACCTGAGCCGAAGTCGGCCAGTCAACCAACTGAGCCACCCAGGCGCCCCAATCTCTGCCTTTTAATTGGAGTGTTTAGCCCTTTTACATTTAATGCAATTAAATATAATATTAATATATGGTTGAGTTTAAATCTATCTTACCATTTGTTTTTTAATTGTCTCTTCTGTTCTTTGTCCTCCCTTCTTTTTCCGGTTCTTTCTTTCTTTCTTTCTTTCTTTCTTTCTTTCTTTCTTTCTTTCTTTCCTTCTTTTAATGATGCCATTGTAGTTCCTTTGTTGGCTTATTTGTTACGACTCAGTTTTGTTTCTCTAGTGATGCTGCAAGGCTGATTGTTTACATCTGTAATCTGTCAGAGTTTAGGTCATGTTATATGATTTCACATATAGGGTAAGAATCAACCTCCTCCTGGCCTTTGTGGTATTGTTGTCATACATTCAACTTCTACCCAAGTTATAAACCACATGACACATAGTTACTATTTTGGCTTTAAATTGTTGATTATGTTTTAAAGAGATCAAAAATAAGAAGAAAAAAAACCCTTAATAGTTACCAACATATCTACCATTTCTGGTACTCTTTTTTCCTTTGGGTAGATCCAGGTTTCCAACAAGTACATTTTCCCTCTGCCTGAGTGACTTCCTTGAATACTTCTTGTAGACGTGCTGTGCTGCTTTTAATTTTCATATTGTCCCTTTTGCCTTTTTTTTATTTCACCTTTCTTTTAAGAAATATTTTCACTGGGCATAAAATTCTAGTTTGCATGGGCTTGTTGTTGAGTACTTGAAAGATTTTGCTCCATTTATTTCTGGCTTTTGCAATATTTCCAACGAGTAATCTGCACCCATTGTTCTCATTGTTCTGTACACAATGTGTCTTTTCATCACAGACTATTTTTACGATTTTCTCTTTATCACTGGCTTTAAGCAATGTGATTATGCTGTGCCTTGCTGAAGTTTTTTCTTCATGTTTCTTATACTTGGGGTTCAATGGACTTCCTGGCCCTGTGGGTTAAAATTTTCATCAAATTTAGAAGGTTTTTTTAGCTATTAGTTCTGATGTTTCTTTTATTCTGTCTCTCCTCTCCTTTGTAGACTACAATTACACATGTATTAGCATACTAGAAGCTGTCCCACAACTCCCTGATGCTCTGTTCATTTTTTTCTCAGTCTTTTCCCCTATGTTTTAGTTTTGGATAGATTCTACCACTATGTCTTCACATTTACTAATCTTTTTTTCTCTGCCGTTTCTAATCAGCTACTAATAATCTTCCAGATCTCGACATGTTCAATCTTTCTTCTACTTTCTTGAACATCATTATTATAACAGCTTTAGGATACTTGTCTCTTACTGTTATCATCCGTGCCTTTTCTTGTTCTGTTTCTGTTGATTGATTTTCCTCACCATGGGTTGTATTTTCCTGCTCCTTTGCATGTCGGGTAATTTTTTATGCCATATATTATGGTTTTTATTCTTGAATGTGCTGGATATTTTTATATTCCACAAGAATTCTTGAGTGGTTTTTTTTTTTTTTCTGTGACACAGTTAAGTGACTTGGAAACCATTTTTCCCCCTGGCGCACGTTTTTAATCTTTGTTAGATGGTATCAGGGCAGCCTTTAGTCTGGAGCTGATTTTACCCACTCTTGAGGCAATAAATGCCCTCCTGTGTACTCTCCTCGGTGTCCTTTGAATTGTGAGGTCTTATCATTCCAGCTGGTGAAAACTCTAGGTATTTCTGTTTGAGCTCTAGGGATTATTTCATCTAAATTCTTGGGGGAGGATGGCATCCTTGCACATGTGTGCTGAGCAGTACTCCATTGAAGACTGGAGTGGTCCCATCTTCAGATATCTCTGTGCATTCTCTCCTCACTGGTATTCTGCTTTGCGAACTCCAGTCCTTGTGTATCCCTGAACTCCTAAATCCATGCCTCGGCTCATGGACGCTGCCAGATTCTGCCTGGCTTCTACCGCCCTGCGCTGGTCTCTAGCAGTAAGCTCGGACGATTGCAGAGAAGCCCTGTTTGTTTTCCCCTCCTCAGGGAAGCTGTCCTGTGCTGCCTGATGTGAACATCAGAAAACCGTTGTTTCTCATGCTTTGTCTGGGTTTGTAGTTGTTCCAAGGGGGAGGATAAATCTGATCCTTTTTACTACTGTTTTGCAGGAAGCAGAAACCTGGGGCCCCTGGGTGACTCAGTTGGTTAAGCATCCGACTTTAGCTCAGGTCATGATCTCACGGTTCGTGAGTTTGAGCCCCGCGTCGGGCTCTGCGCTGACAGCCCAGAGCTTCGAGCCTGTTTTGGTCCTGTGTCTCCCTCTCTCTCTGCCCCTGCCCTGCTTGTGGTGTGTCTTTCTCTCAAAAATAAAATAAACATTAAAAATGTGTTTAAAGGGAGCAGAAATCTTCTTATAGCATCGTGAGGTAGGTTTTGGCTCCCCTTTAACTAGCCAAGAAACTGAGGCTCAGAGAGACAATCCATGATCACACAGTGGGGATGTGAGAGTGCTGAGTCCATACAACAGATGCCTTGCCTTGGAGCCTTGTGTTTTCCTAATGCTCCCCCATGCTAATAACGCTCAAGAAATTGACGAGGGATGGGCACGAGGAACCAAAGTTCAACTATGAGAGCTATTGTTGAACAAGTCTCTGTTTGGACCAAAAGTCGTCAACCCAATGGATCCCCCTGAAGATTTAGGGAATGTGATGGACTCTCTTCCCAGAAAATCGTGTGTATATATTCCTAATTTTGCATACAACTTTAGGAACTCTTTGACCCCACTGCAGCAGAGATGGCTGGGAGTTTATTCAATATCTACTTCTTTCTTTCTTTTTTTTTTTTTTCAACGTTTTATTTATTTTGGGGACAGAGAGAGACAGAGCATGAACGGGGGAGGGGCAGAGAGAGAGGGAGATACAGAATCGGAAACAGGCTCCAGGCTCTGAGCCATCAGCCCAGAGCCTGACGTGGGGCTCGAACTCCCGGACCGCGAGATCGTGACCTGGCTGAAGTCGGACGCTCAACCGACTGCACCACCCAGGCGCCCCTCTACTTCTTTCTTTCTAAGAGCACTCCAGTGTCATTTGTAAGCAGCAATATACCAGCTCAAATAAAACACGATTTCCCAGCCTTTCTTGGAGTTTGAAGGGGCCAGCGGAAACTACGGGGAAGATCTTCCCGGCAAAAGTCTTAAGCTTTGCTCTTGCATTTACCCTTTCTTTCTGTTCAGAAAGACTTCCTGAAGTTGGGGGTGAAAGAGGGTCTGTCCTGTGACCATGATGACAAGAACCTCGGGCTGCAGATGGTGGGAACTGAGTGGGGGTGGAGGCACGGGCCCTGAGGAGTCCTGGATCCTGGACCAGGTATTTCCAGCATTCTTATGTGAGAGAGAAACGAATTCTATTTATCTAAACCCTTGCAAGGTGGTCCCATCTCACCGAACCTCTTAAGGAGAGCAAAGACTTTGTCTCCTTCACTGTAACTTGCGTGGAGAGAAGTATAGGACCAGAAGTATGGGGGGATGTTGTAAATGAAAATGATAGACGATGATACATGGAAAGTAAAACACAACATTATCATTCATCAACATTGAAACATGAAGAAACTGACCAAGTTGGTCCCAGCAGAGAGTAAGAGCTTGCAGAAACGGCACATGGGAGAGGTTGGCCATGAGATGATGCAGGCAACTGGGACTCAGGCTCCAGATCCTTCTAGCTCTGCCAAGAGCTTCCTCTCTGAACCCAAGTTTCCATCAGATAAAAAGGACTATGGTTTTCAACCGTCCAGGCTTTTCAACCTTGACTCTCTCCTTAGCTCTCAGATGATGAGTCCAACGACTTTATTATAGACTTACCTTATCTCTGTAAAGGTACATGGAGATTTTAAGGCACGCCCTCCTTAGCAAGAGGAAGTCAGGCTTGTATCCCTTGACCCTGTAGGTCAGCCTCCTTTCCCACTGATGACTGGAAACCACTTCTCTGGGTAGGACCGCAGGATCCCCTGGAGGCAAAGGATGCAGTCCATTTATATGCGTGGAGGCATTCCAGGTCGAGGGAACCCGGAAGGTTTGCTCATTTAGGGAACATGCAGCCACTCAGTATGTTCGCCTAGAGGCAGCAGAGCCCACTGCTAACAGGCAGATGGACCAACATGGCTTCAAATGTTATCACCAAGGCTCAGGGGCTCCCGATGCAGCACAGGGGCGATGACAGCATCTTCCTGAGACGAAGTAGGATCACAAAGATGAGGGAATTAAAGTACTCATGATGCCAAGCTTTTGGCACAGTGGTTGGGGCACAGAGGGCTCTAGATGCTGACTGTTGGAAAGCTGTGTGCCCGGCAGCGTGCTCAGGGAGTGGAGGGAGGGGGGATTAGGCTCACATTCCTGAATGCCTTTACCTTACCGGCCAGTGTGCTCAGTACTTCACAGCCCCCACCTTTGAAACTCTTAAAGCTTATCAGGAAGATCTTTCTATTTCATCCCATTTCATTTTTCACTATATCTCTGCCAACTAGGATTTATTACTTCCATTTTCATTTTTTATGAAATGAGGACATTGGCTGGGAGAGGTGAAGTCACTTGCCCAAGGTCACATAATTGTTCAGTTGCAGGGCCAGGTCTGGGTGGCCCTGACATGGTGTGGTCCTTGCCTTTGGTGACTTACCCATCCATTTAGTTGGATAAGAACAGCCCAAACCGTATGAGGTCCTACAGAACGTGCTACTTCGTAATGAAAATATGTGAATGTTCTGGAATACAGATTGGAGGAGTCTGGGAAGTCTCATTGTCAGAAAAAACAAAAAGGAGGAGGAGGAAGACATTCTAAGAAGATCTTCACGAGCAAAGTCATAGAGATGGAATTTAGCCTAGGGTATTAAGAAGCTATGGAAAGATGGGACACCTGGGTGGCTCAGTCGGTTGAGCGGCCGACTTCGGCTCAGGTCACGATCTTGCGGTCTGTGAGTTCGAGCCCCGCGTCGGACTCTGCGCTGACAGCTCGGAGCCTGGAGCCTGCTTCGGATTCTGTACCTCCCTTTCTCTCTGCCCCTTCCCCCACTTGCACCCTGTGTCTCTCTCTCTCTCTCTCTCAAAAATAAACATAAAAAAAAGAAGCACAACACCAGAGCCTAACGGTGATAAGTGCCCAATAATGGCAACTGCTATTATCAATCACCATCATCATAACCTCAATAATTATCACCGTCACCACCATCTCCAACGTTATCGCCATCACCACCATCGCCATCGCCATCAGTAGTAGACGAGCTCTTGGAGGATCCCTAGTCCAACAGAGAGATGATTCTCTCCTCTTCCGAGTGCCCCTGACTCTTCCTTGTGTCCTGATTCCATCGTCTTCTGTCTGTTGCATCCAGACCCTTAACTTAACCAGGCAGCAAACGTGAGGCTGTTTCCAACACACGAATTTTTTGTGGAATTTTTTGTGGAATTTTTTGTGGAATTTTTTGTGGAATTTTGTCGAACTTTAGTGGAAAGAAATTTTTAGTGAAAAGAAGTGTTTGAAAATGAAGCAAAGAAATAAAGACACGCTGGGGCCATTTTTCTTGGGAGCCTCCTTGATGCAGAAGCTGAAGTTCCCACATAGGTGGAAGAGGAAGCTAGGGCAATGGCAACTCCTGCAGAAAATTCTGCCATGCGTGCTCTTAAAATTCTTACAACACTCTCAAAGAACTCCTACAGAATTCCTGAGCACGCTGTACGGGACGTCTGCAGGGGCTCCTCATGGAATATTTTATAAACCCTCTGGAAGTACGGCTGTTCTTGGGTGGCTCCGGGGGGGGGGGAATGCCTCCTTCTCACGGAACTTGAGAAGTCTCGCGGCACGGCATAGAAGACCCGTGGAACTCTCGATGAATTCTCACGAAGCCCCCCCCCGCCCCAGGGTTGCCACGGGATTCGTGGTGAATTCTCACAGAAATATCCTGGAATTCCTACTTGCCACGCTCCCTGGGCTTCCGGGGAATTCTTAACTAACTCTTCAGGCATGCTAATAAAATTCCCAAGCAACGTTCGCAGAAGTTGCATTAAATTAGCTTAGAAACCGCAGAGAGCACTTGGAGAAATCTTGCGGAGTTTCCTGGGAACAAAACTAAGCTGGAGGCTCTCCAAACCATCGACGACAAGACAGGTCCAATCCGCAGGGGACTCTGTCAAAGGATGCTCAGGACAGGGAAAGCGACGGGGGCTGCTTTTCTGGATTTAATGAGGAGGCAGGTAGAGGATGTGTCCCCAGCTGCATTTTCTGACGTAAGCAGGAGAGAAGAAGCTAATGTGTAAGCAAGACGGGGCACAGATCTGGATTTTTCTCATTCTGCATGTTTCCATCCCTCCTCCCGTTGTCACACGCCAAAGGCGTCTCCGCCCAGGGACCCAGCCGTAGCTGAATGGAATGTCCCCATAATGTCCTTCCTATTATTACCCAGCCCCCACCCCCTCTCGGAGCCTCGCGTTAACCGTGCATGCTCTTCAAACCATTAGCGAAGCCCGAGCCAGTGAAGGGCCTTGGATGTTGGTGTATAATGGGTGCCATCTATCGACGTCACGTGATTCTTTCCAAGGTGGGGTATGGAGACACGCAGGCCACGACTTCACCGAGCCCTCCCCAGAGCCTGCTGCTTCGGGACAATACCCTGAGTTTTGCAGGCCGGCCTCCACAGAGACTGGATCCCAAGGGGCTCGGCACGGGGGACAGCTGTCACGTAAAGGGGATGCCCAGGGAGGTCAGCGGGGCACCCAGACAGCGCTACCCAGCCTTCAACACGGAGGCATCTGCCACTGCCTGGCCCACTCCGAGCCAGCCTGGCCCCGTCCCAAACCGGGGGCCTGGGAGCTGAGGCCCAGCAAGCTGGCCTGCTGGCCTGCACGCCCAGTTGGCTGAGCGGCCCTGCGTGCGCTCTTTGCTGGGCTGACTCCGGCTAGTTCCCGGGGTCCCAGCTCAGGACAGCTGCTCCCTAGGGAATCCCAGGCGAGGCCCGTTCCCCCGCTTTATGCTCTCAGGACACCTGCCATGTGCCACAATACTGGGTAATTAAGTGTGGGAGGGATTGTTTAGAGCCCGGGCTCCCGGCGGGGGCAGACCCTGCCTGTTTCACTGCCCAGATGGGGCCCGGCACACTTGGGTGTCCACTGGGTGTTGAACGAATAAATGACACACATCCATATCAGTACGAGTCCCAGATACCGGGGCAGCTCTGTGCCTTGTTTTAGGCTTCATTGTCCACGTCTCATTGGCCAGAACTGGCTCTCTCGGCCACCTCGAGCTGCCAGGGAGCCGGGGAAGCGTCTATCCCATCTTTGCAGTCTCTGTGGTGGGGGATGGGCCAGCAAGACAGACATACGGCGGGGGAGCCCCCGGCCAGTGACCGCCTGAGGCCCAAGAAAGACCCTGAAGGGGGTGAGCACGACCCCCGGGTTTGCAAGCAGGTGCTCTGAGCCTGGCCTCTCCTCCTTCGAAAGAAGAAAAGGAGGCACCCGGGCTCAGTTTGGTTGAGCGTCCGGCTCTCGGTTTCAGCTCAGGGCATGATCTCAAGGTTCGTGGGTTCGAGCCCCACGTCGGGCTCGGCGCTGCATCCCAGAGCCTGCTTGGGATTCTCTTTCTCTCCCTCTCTCTCTCTGCCCCTCCCCGACTCGCTTGTGCATGCTCGCTCTCTCTCTCTCTCTCAAAATAAATACATAAACTCAAAAAAAAGAAAGAAAGAGGAGGGAAGTGATGAGCCTTAAGGACCGTTGCCGGGTCCCAGCCAAGCACCGACAGATTCACCGCAGCTGCTCCAGATTTTCCGCGTCCAACCGCCTTCCTGATTGCGACCACGCCCACGGGCCGCCTGGACTTAATTTACTTAACAATTTTCTTCCAATTGCCTCACCTTTTAAAAACTTTAATCTCATCCCGAGCAATAACATTGATGAAATCACAGCTTGGGTGCGTGTGTGGCAAAGAAAGCCCAACGTCTCCTTCACAAAAGCGGCTCTTTCTCCCTGTAGAAAACCCCGGATCTCTTTGCCGGGCCATAGGCCGCTGAGAATAAAAACTTCCTGACCTGGCCTTTCAGCTGGATGTGGTTTTATGACTTGTCCCGGTCAATGGGATATAAGCAGAAGGTGTGAGTTAAAAGAGAGGAATGTATCTTTTTCCTTTCCTAGTCCGCTTCCTGCCTGGAATGTAGACGTGATGGCTGGAGCTGTGGCAACTAAATTAGACCTGGAGGTGACTCTGAGACTAGAAGTCCTGCAGAGTAAAAAGATGGAGGGAGGTGGGGGCCTCGGTCTCGTGGAGTGCCCTGCAAGCCCTTGACTTTCACCAATGGAGAAGTACACATTTTTCTTCCTGAGCCCCTGGTTTGTTGTTGGTTGTCAATGGCAGTGAAGGCTGTTCTGAACTAATGTGATGTGTTGGAACTAGTTTTACATAAATGCCTAAGTATTAACATTTTATTTTTTAATGTTTATTTATATTTAGAGAGAGAGCACACGCGAGCCAGGGAGAGGCAGACAGAGAGAGAGAGAGAGAGAGAGAGAGAGAGAGAGAGAAAGAGAGAGAGAGAAGCCCAAGCAGGCTCCACACTGCGCAGAGCCCGATGTGGAGCTCCGACTCGTCAACTGTGAGATCATGACCTGAGCCCAGATCAAGAGCCAGACGCTTAACCCGCTGAGCCACCCAGGCGCCCACTATTAACATTTTAAAAGGTCCATGACTGGGGCGCCTGGGTGGCTCAGTCAGTTAAGCGTCCGACTTCAGCTCAGGTCATGATCTCACAGTTCGTGAGTTCGAGCCCCGCGTCGGGCTGTGTGCTGACAGCTCAGAGCCTGGAGCCTGTTTCAGATTCTGTGTCTCCCTCTCTCTCTGCCCCTTCCCTGCTCATGCTCTGTCTCTCTCTGTCTCAAAAATAAATAAACATTTAAAAATAATAATAAAAAGATAACATAAAAGGTCCGTGACCCCTGATATCATCCTGGCTGCCCATGGTGGAATACTACCAGACCTCAGGAAATGCTGACGTCGTGCACGAGAAAAAACCTGGAAATCTCTAAAGCGTTCCTCAGATGTCCCTGGTGCATTTGGTCTTGCCCAGGGCCCAACACTTCTCTGGATGGTGATTACAAAAGAAAGGGGGTAGGGGGCCTTGACAACGCAAAGCGTGAACCCACGGCCCCTCCGCTTCCCTCCCAGCAAGACACAGGGCAACTCATCTCCTTTCCCCGATCTGGTAAGAACCTCAGAATCAACACTGAAATGAATACTGAAGGGATTGCCCCCCAAAGCCAAGAGCCATGGGTTCCGGTTTCCTCGACTCTTGGCTCCCCGTGTGACCTTGGACACAGTCGTTGATTCAAGTGAAATTAAAGCCCTCACTTCGACTCTTCAAAGATCTCGTGGCCCCTTGGGCGCTAACGCTCTGTGCGGGGCTCCTTGAGGAGATCACCACCTGCTTGCAGGTGGGCTCAGCCCTGGGAACTCAAGAGAGGATGTGGAACCCGGACCCGGACTCTGAAGGTAGAATCTTCATCTGGGTTCCCAGAAGCTGTCCCTGAGAGCAGGATTTCAGGGGCGGGGTTTACTCGGGAGGCGATCCTGGAAAGTACCCATCTTAACCTTTCTGTGCCTTAGTTCCCTAATCTATAAAACAGACGTAGTAATAGCACACACACACACACACACACACACACACACACCCCAAAAAAACGCATCAGGCTGCTGTGAGTTATTAGTTATGGGTGTGCTGGAGCCACTCATGAGAACAGTTCTGTGGGGGCTCTTCCCAACACTCCGCTGGTGACACGATGCTGGTAGCCTGAGTCAGCAAGGTGGGGGTGAAGGTATTTACACCATGGAAATCGGCAAATGCTACTGATCAGGGGCCTTCCCCAGGGAGCCCCTGGGTTGCTAAATATCGACCATTGCGCCGCCAATTACCGTCCCGAATCGACACAAGACAGTGATCAGTAGCGACGGTCCCTGTGCTTCGTCCAGGGCAGTGAGGTTTACCTGGACCCCAGGCCTGGGGAGACCGAGGACACGTTTACAGCAACTCCACACGCCTTCCGCTCCGGGGCCCGGAAAACCCATTCAGCTTCTTTGAACCTCAGTGCTTTCTAAGAGGATGAGCCCGTTCCTGTGCAAAAGCAGGTTGGTTCTTTGCTGCTGGCCAGATGTCACGGCTTCTGTTCAAAAGCAGCAATAGGGCGAGCAGATGATGGCGTCGGGTCCCCGTTCTAGCTGCCTGGCCACTGAAGTCAGCCACCGCTCTCCAGCCTCGTGACTTTGGACAAGTCGCTTGGCCCCTCTGTGCTCGAGTTTCCTCATCTGTGAAACGACAGTAGCATCAGAAAGATGCGTGGCGTGTATGCTTGCCCTCCGAACAAGACAAGTTTGAATTGTGTGGGTCCTATTTCCACGTGGAGTTTTTGTGATGAATGTAGTGCAGTCCTGTAAATGTATTTTCTCTTCTGTATGACTTTCTCTCTTTTGAAGTTTGTTTGTTTCTTTCTTTAAATATGTTTAAATATTTATTTATTTTTGAGAGAGAGAGAAAGAGAGACAGAGCGTGAGTTGGGGAGGGGCAGACAGAGGGAGAGGGAGACACAGAGTCCGAAGCAGGCTTCAGGCTCCCAGCTCTCAGCACAGAGCCGGACGTGGGGCTCAAACTCACGAACCGCGACATCATGACCTGAGCCGAAACCAAAAGTCGGATGCTTGACCGACTGAGCCACCCAGGCGCCCCTCTGTATGGTTTTCTTAATAGCATTTTCAATTCTCCACCTTAGTTTATTGTGAGAATACAGTACCTAATACATACAACAAAGTACATGTTAATCGACTGTTTCTGCTCTCGGTAAGGCTTCTGTCATCAGTAGGCTATTAGTAGTTACGTTTTAGCAGAGTCAAAAGTTACACACAGACTTTTGACTAGGTGGGGGGGGGGGTCAGGACCCCTAACGCTTGCACTGATCAAGGGCCGAGCGTAGTACGCTCAGTAAAGGTCACGACCACCAACACGACACATCGCCGACACCAACGGTGCCCTCGCCTCCGCGCGCATGTCACTGTTTCTATTTCACCAGTCCACACGGTTGCTCGACAAACTGTATCCAACAAGATCCTTCACAGCCGTTGGGAAGATGCACGGCCGAGGGGCAGACTGTTGGCGGTCTAGCCAAGGTCGCAGTGCAAGTTGGTGTGGGAGCTGGGGAGCCTCGGTCCCTTGCACCCCCCGCCCCACACTCAGGCTGCCTCCGCTTCAGAAGTCAGTGGCTACGACAATTGCACTTTCTTTTCCCTTTCCAAAGAGGGATCAGCCTTGGAGGCCCTTTGAAAGAGCTGTGATTACATCTTCATTTGTGGGTAATGGGATTAGCACGGCCCATGGCAGAGCCCCTGGGCGCAGTGGGGATTGGTAGGCACTACCCACAGCGCTGATAGCCGGGAAGATTTGCTCCAAGCTGCCCAGCCCCTCAGCGCTGCCAGGCTCCAGACACGGAGTGGGGAAGGGGGGGGCGGTGGGCACGGATACAGGGACCGGAAAATGGAATTAGCTGCATCCCAATGCACAGAGGGCTGGCTGCCTGGTCCAGCCCAGACTCCTGCACTAATCAAGGATCTCTGGGCCCAGAGAAACCAGGATAATGATGACAAGATGAAGGGGGTGTGTGTGTGTGTGTGTGTGTGCGCGCGTCTGCGTTGAGTGCAGGTGTCTGTTTGTGACTTCGGCCTTCAGATATCCTATCCAGGAGGGCTCTCCCAGACCAAGAGAGGCAGGAAGAAACTAGGGCAAGAACAGAGGGAGCCAGAGAACAGAGCCCGGTGACCCAGCTATGTCCAGCTCTCAACAGACCTGCTGTGCGCAGGTAAGAACTCACTGGGTTGCACACCACAGCGCGCCTTCCTCATAAGCTAGCTCTGCGCCCAGAGCCCTGCCTGTGTTAACCTCGTGCAATTCTTTAAAAAAAAAATGTTTTTTACATTTATTTATTTTTTGAGAGACATAGGGAGACAGAGCACAAGTTGGGGAGGGGCAGAGAGAAAAGGAGACACAGAATCTGAAGCGGGCTCCAGGTTCCGAGCTGTCAGCACAGATCCCGACGCGGGGCTTGAACTCACGGACCGCGAGATCATGACTTGAGCTGAAGTCAGACGCTTAACCGATTGAGCCACCCGGGCGCCCCAACCCTGTGTAATTCTTACCACATCCCCGAGGCTGGGACCGGCCATCCCAGGACAGTGTAAAACTCGTCCCCAGTTTACATGGGAGGGAATTCAAGCTTATGGGTAACTGAGGCTAGAACACACCCTCTACCCTGACATCAGTGTCCCCAAACCGGGGTTTTGCGGGCTACAGGACAGATTTTGTCTGTTGCTGTAACACACGTTAATGCATTATGTATCTATTTACTATTTCTCCTGAAACGTCCTCTCTTTAAAAAATTTTATTATTTTCCCGATGTTTTATTTTTGAAAAACTTCAAACCTGTTGGAAAGTTGCTTGAAGGGACACCCGTGTGCCTTTTATTTAGAGTCTGGATTCGGGGCGCCTGGGTGGCTCAGTCGGTTAAGTGTCCAATTTCAACTCAGGTCATGATCTCACGGTCCGTGGGTTCGAGCCCCACGTCGGGCTCTGTGTTAACAGCTCAGAGCCTGGAACCTGTTTCGGATTCTGTGTCTCCTTCTCTCTCTGCCCCTCCCCTGCTCACGCTCTGTCTCTCTCTCCGTATATAGAATGTATGTCCATGTACATGCATGTATGTATATTTGTATACATATACATATATGTACATACATAGGTGGTTATGCGTGTGTGTGTGACGCACGTATGTGCAGACACGTTTTTGTGAACGGCTTGTGTTCACAACACTGGACTTGTAACGCCCTCAGCACGAGTCTTCTGGACAAGGACATTCTCTTACATAACCACAATAATAAAGAACACGCTCAGGACACTCCGTGTTGATTTAATTCTATTATCTAATTTATAATCCACATTCAAATTTCCCCCCAATCAACCCACTCACGTCCTTCAGGGTCTTTTTCCTTTTTAGACCCAGGATACGATCAAGGATCACTCATCGCATTTATTTATCATTCCTTCGAGATGTAATTGGCAGCTTTGAAAGCAATTGAAGAGGGGCATTCTCTCTCCCTGGGGCTGCGGACCGCTGCGTCAGCATCGTGCCGCAAATCATCTCTCCCGCGTGTGACGGCCTTCGGGAAACCCTGCCCTGTGCGAGATTGCTTCTGAGTCAGTGCGTCAGATAACACCGGGCGCCTGTCCTTGAGGAGTGCCCGAAGCCCGGACCCTCACTTGTCCAATGAGCGTGTCCCTAAGTCTGGGCTCCTGCCAGAGGCGTGGCGGGCACGGTGCCCTCCCCGCCCTTCACTATCCCGACTTTGATTTTGTCCAGGACAGCGAGTCCGTGCCCACGAGACAATGGCCGATCAGGGCCGCCTTTGCTTGGGTGCTCACTTCCTCCCTGTGGGGTCGACCAGGTGCCCAAGCCAGCCAGGGAGGCTTAAAGGGAAGTCTTCGGGGATATCTGCCCCTGGATACTTTTCTCCTTTGGTAATAAAAAGGAGACACCACGTCAGAAAAACGCCCCTCCCCCTCCTCTCTTCCCTCTTCCTACCTTGAACTTGGTTGTGATGCCTGGAGCTGTAGCAGCCATTTGTGGCCATAAAGCAACAGAGTAAAAAAGTGGGGGAGAGCCTGGTTTCGTGATGCCAAGATCCGGCCTCTGCTCCAGGCTCGACCCGCCACCTCCCCCTTGCTCCCCGTGGGAGAGGAGTGCTTGTCTCTGTCGCTTAAGCTACTATCAAAAGCCTTCCTAATTGACACTTTCAGGAGGCTTCTAAGAAACTCTCAGACACAGCGAAAAGTATAAGGCACAGGGGGCCAGACATAACTGGGTCCAAACATCAGCGGCAGACTCTAATTACGTCTGTGAGCCTGGGGACACTATTTAAGCTCTCTGAGCCCAAACGTCTCAGCGACCAAGAAAGAAAGGAAGAGAAGAAAAAAAGAAAGGAAAGGGAACTCTAGGAAAGGCCACAAGGCTGGACATACTTACATACTGGTGTTCAATTGCCCCTTCAGCAAATTATTG
This sequence comes from Felis catus, assembly GCF_018350175.1. NCBI lineage: Eukaryota > Metazoa > Chordata > Mammalia > Carnivora > Felidae > Felis > Felis catus. The sequence continues at coordinate 199,163,409 of NC_058371.1, read as the reverse complement.
TCGAGCCGTTCGTTCATTCAGTAACAATTTAACGAGCACTTACTATGTGCTAAGCACTGTGTAAGCAACGCAGGGACCCCCACGAGACCAAGTCCTTCTCATAAACTTACATTCGGAAGTTTCTTCAGGTTTTAGTTACAAACCAGCAACATTGCTCACAAGATGTGATTGTAGGGGCACCTGGGCATCTCAGTCGGTTAAGCGTCTGACTTCGGCCCAGGTCGTGATCTCACGATTCGTGGGTTCGAGCCCCGCATCGGGCTCTGTGCTGACAGCTCGGAGCCTGGAGCCCGCTTCGGAGTCTGTGTCTCCCTCTCTCTCTGCCCCTCCTCTGCTCACGCTCTGTCTCTCTCTCCTTCAAAAATAAGTATTAAAAAAAAAAGATGTGATTGTCCCCACCGTCACCGATGAGGAAGCGGGGGCTCCGAGCCGTCTGGCTCGCCCACAGCACCACCCCGCTGCGTGTGGCGGGGCGGAGGCCACCCTGACCTGGGTAACCACAGAGCTGCCTTCTCCATGCCGTCCACATCGGCGAGGCACAGCGCCTTTGCAGCTGTAAATGACGCTCCAGGAGAAGGATAATGCCCCGTCCACGTCCTTTTAGGAATGTGCTTCTGATGCTGATCGCGTTTGAGGAGATACGTGAATAGGTTGACTGGAAAATGGACAGGCTCAGAGGTGCACATGAGCCGATGCTTTGCTTCCAGCTTCTCGGACCTGATGGGATTATCAGACGGGGCGATCCTGGCCCAGGCGGGCACCAGGCAAACTCTCCCGTTTTTACCTCCTCCTTCCTCTTCAGCTCTGCCAGGAGCCTCACGAATCCAGCGTTTCACTTTCCAAGTAGGGGAAAGCAGGAAAGAACCTCACTTTCCGGAACCTTGGCTCAGCTGTGGGATGCTGTCCCTGCCTACCTCACTCCGCCCTCCTGTCAACCCTGGGCAACAGAGTCATCCGTCCTCCTCCTACAAAGGGAGAAACTGAGGCTCCAAGGAGCCACGTGACTCGTGCGTGGTCACCCAGCCTTCAGTGCAAGGTCCGACGGTAACGATTTGTTTAGCGACTGTCCCCCTGCCTGAGGGCGAGCGCAGAAACTGCACCTGTTTCATTTACTGGTGAACCTCCTTGGTTCAAGGCCTGGTCTCCTGAAAGGCACTGTCCCCAACCCCTTGCTGCCACAGGGAAGGTGTGGCTAAAGTCCTCTAACTCACGCGCCTTCGCGCCTTCGTCTGAGAGGACCGAGCAGGGCATAGGGCAGACGGAAGGGAGGGGGTTTATGCTTGAGACTGAAAACAAAACCCATCACAGCCGGATAGCAATGAGGCTCTCCAACCATGACCTGGGGCCTGTGCCATCTGAGCTTCTAGGGGTTTCTATCATACAAACTAGCCTAAATTTGGATGCCTGCGCGGCTCAGTTGGTTAAGCACCTGACTTTGGCTCAGGTCATGATCTCCTGGTTCGTGAGTTTGAGTCCCGCATCGGACGAGTTCAGGCCCCACTATGGGTGAGCCCCACTTCTCTCTCTGTCTCTCTGCCCCTCGCTCACTTGCGCTCTCTCTCTCCCCCTCCCTCTCGAAAAAAATAAATAAATTGGCCAAAATTGGTGCCATGCCCTGAAATGGGAAGAGGGGGGCAAAACACCCAGGGGCGGGCCTTCGCACTCTCTCTGAGCTGCTGGGTAAAACCCTTCTCTTCTCCAGGCCTCAGTTTGATTCCTAGACTCGTTTTCTCCACCCAAACACCCTTCCCAGAGCTTGGATGACTGGACTTTTCCCAGCCTCGGTAAAGACTTCAGAGTCTAGCTTGTGACACCTTCTTCGCCATCTGCGAAGCGTGAGTAGCTCAAGCGACCGTCAGGAGCCAACCTCGTCGATGCTCAGATAATAGAAATCACATTTACGTGGTATTTACCAGGTGTTTTGTCATCCCAACTTAACAGATGAGTAAACTGAGGCACAGAGAAGAAGAGTGATTTGCCCAAGGAGCCACAGCCAGTAAGTGGCTCAGGCTCCCAGGGTCTGCATTTAACTGCTGCCCTGCGGCTCCTCCCAAAGGTGTCCGCCGTGTGCCGGGCCTGGGGCCAGGATCTCACTCTCGGCAGGGCTCACTGATCTCTCCAGACGGGGAGATGTAGCCATCGTCCGTGTTTTCAGAGAAGGCAGCCGACGCGGGGGCTGACGCAGGGGCTGAGCTTGAACTAAGGTCTCCCCTGTAAGTTTTGTCCTCGTGTCCCATACATGGGTCATAAGCAGGCCGACTAGGGCTGGAAAGCGGTTCTTTCACCCAGCTCTGTGACCCCAGGAAAGTTGCTAAACCTCTCTGAGCCCAAGTTTTCCCATCCTGGCATTTCTCTCCTGAAGCTGTTGAGTAATGTTCTTTTTGCTTTGCCCCAGGAGATGTGAGAAGAAGTCCCGTGATTCTTTCCAGCGAGGCCGTCGCGCTGGGGAACTGAGGAAAAACTCACGTTTGCCTTCCTGTCTTCCACTCTTTCTTTCTCCCCCTTGTCTAGCCATACGCAGAGGATCCAGCCAAGAATTCGGAGGCCGGAGGGGTGGTGGACCCACGAGACAGAAGGAGCCTCAGTGCCCGAGTCACTGTCTGGAGGACGAGTGGTCAGGTGCCCGCATTGGGCTGTTACGCGGCCAGGACGTGACTAGACCACCATAACTGACGGAGGAGTTTGAAGAGAAAGCTTCTGCTGGGATCGGCAGCTCTCGGGGTTGAAAAGGACCTTGGACATCACGGAGGCAGAGTTCCCATACACTGCAGGGACCCCTTTACGACGTCTCCGCCTGCAGTTCTCCCAACCAGATTTGCACACCCAGCGTGACGGGGAGCTCACTCCCTATCTTACACATAGTTGAAGGTGGAGAGCAGGTCCTCCTGGCTGGCTGACGTCTTGCTTCTTCATCCAGTGAATGTGTGCTGAGGCCTCCAACCTTTCAGGCCGCCTCCGGGCCGGACCGCGCCAACCATCCCTCTCCTCCGGGCACGGCTTGTAGAGCCTGCCCCATGTTGACGTTCCGTGTGGACACGAGAGGGCTGATCCTTTTCAGCTCTGTCCCTGGTACTGGCCTCAGTGAGAAGTCACCACGATAACATTTCCCAAGCTGCCACGCACACAAGGCTTGGCATCCTTATCTGACTTCATCTTCCCGACAACTCTACGGGCTGTGCGTCTGTTTAGCCCCATTTTGCTGTGGAGAAAACTGAGGTTCAGAGAGATGACGGCCACCTGCCCAGGGACTAGAACTAGAAAGTGGCAGCACGGGGCTCAGATCCAGGTGTGTCTGATACCAGAGCCCGGGTGCCACCCCACAGGCGGTAGGGAAGGGACCCCAGCCCCCGAGAGCCGCAGATGAAGGGCGGCCAAACTCGGGCCCTCAAACAGTAGCCTGGGCCTGCCTCCTGGTCCACTGCCCAGGCCCACGTTCCATTCACTTCGGTTAGGCCGGCCGCGTCCCTGGAGGCCTGTGGCTCCTCCCTGAGCACCTGGGAGGCGGGGGTCACAGAAGGAGCGGCCGGGGTCTACGCTGTAGCCGTTGCCTGTGTCCGAATCGGTTAAGAGAAGCCCGGAGTCTGGCAGGGCCAATTGCTGGGCAGACCCCCGTTGACTGGAAAGTTGCTAACATATGTCCTTAATCCGACCTGCCGGCTCTCTGCGAGGCGCCGGGATGCACGGCCGCTCGGCAGGCCCTGCTGAGCACAGACAGCAGGCTCCAGACTTACTACCACGTGCCAGGGCCTCGCACGCATCATTTTGTTCATCCTCACAACAGGCCGGAGAGGTAGATGACTCTATACCCACTTTGCAGGTAAGGAAACTGAGGCTCACGAAGGTGAAGCCGTGTGTGCGCACGGCTGGGGGGAGGGGAGATGAAATTTGCTTATGCACAGGCCGACCTGGGCTCACAGCGTGGGTCCGTTCTGCGACACGGTTCCCCAGTGTTCTGGGTTGGGGGGGTTTATGGATGGTGTCTTACCTCTCCCCTCACACCTCCTACGCCATGTGGCCCCGTGTGGATCGCGGGACCATATGGCAATGGTCCCACTGGATCACGAGGTTCATGAGGGCAAGGACTGATTCGACAAACCCGTGAGCTCCCACAGCTGCGCACAGGAGGGGCTCAGGACACGGTGGGTGGAAAGGTCTGGGGGGCTCACTGTGGGGACGGAGACTGGGAACACCGGGCGGGAGCAGCGGGAAGAGTAAAATGGCAAAAGATAAGGAGAGAAAGTCAACAAGAAGGCAAGTCTGGAGGGGAGACGGTTGCAATAGAAGCAAAAGAGAAACAAAGAGAAACGCCCTCAGCAAAGGGAAGAGCTCAGCCCGCACAAGAATAGACAGAGCTCGCCAGAAACGCAGGGAGCCATCTGGGTAGGGAGTGAGCTCACTGTCCCCGGGGGTGTGCAAACAGGGCTGCGTGAACCTGGGACTGGGAAGTCCTAGAGAGGATTCACGCATCCAGAATGGCCGTGCGGGCGTCTCCCACCCCCGAGAGACAGAGGCTGTGATCGTGGTGACCACCCCTCTGACACACAATCTCGTTTGCAGTGCTCGTGCAGGGAGGAGGAGCAGAATGGAAAGCTCAAAGCTACTCTTCTTAGTGAATGTAAGTCCTCTGTCCTTGACCCGGAACTCTCCAAAACCCAGGTGGGAGCCAGCCGTGATCGTCACGAGGGGCTGCGGGGCCCCATTAAGGAGAGGTCTAAGTTCCTCTGCTGTGTTCAGGGTTGACTGTGGTCTGGCCCCGGTCCCTCCCCAGGCTCCCGTCCCTGTGCACCCCCCGCATCCCGTCCAAGCTCCACATAAGCCTGAGTTTGCCGCAGTCAGTCCCTCCCCTCCCTGACCCCAAATGTCAGCCTTGGACGGAGGCTGATGCTAGAAACGGATATGACCTTGAACTTCTCTATCAAGCCCAAGTCCAGGTCCTGTTTTCTTCAGCGAAGGAAGTCCCCAAAGAGGCTTGTGGCCAAGGTCTGTCTCCCAGTATGGGGGGGGGGGGCGCGGTCTGGACAGTGCATCACGGGGTCCACCATGTTGGGTGATTTTCTAGCTTTGCCATCGCAGCCAAATTGCCTAACCTCTCTGAGCTTGGGTGTCCTCAGCTGCAAAATAGCACGAGCTACAGTTCTTGAAACTTTTGGTCTCAGGACCCCCCCTGCTCTCTTAAAAAGCTACCGAGGACCCCCCAACACCTTTTGTTTGTGTGTGTTATATCTACTGACGTTTAGAAATTAAAAACTGGGAATGTGTGGGAGCAGTTATTAACTTATTAAAAATAATGACAGACCTCTCACGTGTTGGTATAAAGAACACGTTTGCTACTTCAAAGTAATCGGCGAAAAGGGTGGCATCGTCGTGTTTCTGCCGATCTCTTTACCATCTGGTTGAACAGAGTCAATCTGTTGCGGTGGATCGCGTGCTTGAAGTGCATGAAGGAAACTCGCGCCTCACAGATACGTAGCTACAAGACAGAGGGTTTAAAAGGCTTTCCAGGTCACTTCCTCGGAGTGCACAAAACCCGACAAGTGGTGGTACCTGAGCCGTCTCAATGTGGGATCTGAAAACCTGTTGATGAACTTTCTTTTTCTTGGTTGCAAAAAATCCTTTGGTCCGTCTCCCACGTTGTTCCTTCTTCTTTTTTTTTTCCTGAGGTACAATTAACACACACACGATGTTATGTTAGTTTCAGAGCCATCCAACCGTTCTATGTATCACTCAGTGCTCACCACGACGAGTGTATCCCTCCGGATGGGTCATTGACCCACGTGTGATTTTGAAACACCGTGTATCCATCATTTATAAAGTGCTGGCTCACCGACCGATGACAAGCTTTGACACGTGTAATCACACATCAAAACCTCACATTCGGGGCGCCTGAGTGGCTCAGTCGGTTAAGCGGCCGACTTCGGCTCAGGTCATGATCTCGCGGTCCGTGGGTTCGAGCCCCGCGTCGGGCTGACAGCTCGGGGCCTGGAGCCTGTTTCAGCTTCTGTGTCTCCCTCTTTCTCTGACCCTCCCCTGTTCATGCTCTCTCTCTGTCTCAAAAATAAATAAATGTTAAAAAAAATAAAACAAAAAAAAACAAAAAAAACCTCACATTCGTTAATCTCACCACCAGTGTCAAGTCTTTAAGTATGGGGAAGCAAGCTCACAATGGCGGCTGCAAGCTTCCCAAAATTCTAAATTTCATCAAAAGCTCCTATCTTCTTACTGGCAGCAGGCACTACTGTGCGCTGTGGATCCTGATGCGACAGGCTCGCTTCGTCCATTTTCAGAAAATACCCCCGGTCCAAGTCTGCATAACCGTGCCTAGCCTGCCAACCACTCTTTGAACTCAAAATGGTGCTTCGTGAAGAAGGCAGTGATCTCAGCTCACAATCAAGCAATTGTACAGTCACTCTTCCTCAAGGCAATAACCACACTTGAGTCTGCAGAGGGAGTGCCTTGGGTATACTTCCCCTTCTGTCCCACAGGCTGTTAAAAAGATGTGTACTTGAGGGTGGAGATTGAATAAGATTGATGATTTAAAAACAATGTAACGTTTATTTATTTTTGAGACAGAGAGACAGAGCATGAGCAGGGAAGGGATAGAGAGAGAGGGAGACACAGAACCCGAAGCAGGCTCCAGGCTCTGAGCCATCAGCACAGAGCCCGATGCAGGGTTCGAACTCATGAACCTCGAGATCATGACCTGAGCCGAAGCCGGTCGCTTAATCGACTGAGCCACCAGGTGCCCTTGATTTTTTTTTTTTTTTTTTTTACCGTAAGTGTATAGCAGAAACCATGCAATGACTAGTAGCACACTTTGGGGCCAGCACTTCTGTTCCAGGTAAGGAATCAGCAGTTTTGTTCACCAATGGCTTTGTACCATTGGTGAAATATCAACACAGTGAAACACAATTTAGTATTAGTAGTAATATTAATATTGGGATACTATGTAGTATTAGTATCACTAGGGACATAGTTTTTACCTCACAGACCTTGGGGAACCCCTAGGTCCCATGGGCCATTCTTTGAGAACCGCTGATATTAAAAAAAAAAAAAAAAAAAAAAAGTATGGTATTTGGAATCAGATAGACCAGAGCTAGAATCTGAAATTGTCCCAGCTCTGTGATAGCCAGCCATTTGCTTAACTTCTCTGATCCCCAGTTTCCTCTTCCAGAAAATGGGGATTATGTTACCTGCCTCACAGGGTTATCTTGAGACTCAAATAAAACAGTGTCTGTGAAAGTGCCTGATACAATGCTGGGCATGTAGCAGCCTCTTCACAAACGTACCTTCCCCTCTGTTATGTAATGAGCCGTGTCCCCCCAAATTCCCATCTTGAAGTCCCTACCCCAATGTTACTGTGTTTGGAGATAGGGACTTTACGGAGGTAATCAGGTTAAATGAGGTTATAAGGTAGAACTCTCATCAAACAGCACTGGTGTCCTCACGAGAAGAGGAAGAGACACCAGAGATCTCTCTCTTTCTATCTGGCCCTCTAGGGTCATGTGAGGACACGGTGAGAAGGTGGTTGTCTATGAGCCAGGAAGGATACTCTCAAAGAAATTTGCTGGCCCTTGATCATGGACTTCTAGCTTCCAAAACTATGGGAAAATAAATGCCTAACGTCCAAGCCCCCTTGTCGGTGGTATTTTGTTGTAGCAGCCCAAGCAGACTACTGTACCCTCCCCATACCCTTTTCCCAAGGGCCTTGTATTGTTGGTTTGTATGGTTTGAGAGTCCTTTGTTAGCTGGGAAGAGCTGGGTATGAGCAGATAATACTAATGTTAGAAACTCTGTTCCCAGATAGTCCTTGGACTAAGCTCTGGCCTCAAGGATCATGCCTTGAAGGAGATTTCTGATGACAACATTGTAAGAAGCCCGTGGAAAATTCGGATGCTGGGTATTTGGAAACCATACTGGGAAGAAAGCAATTTTCTAGTTGATTCTCTGAGACAATATATAGTAGAAAGATTGCCGGGGTGGTTTTTTAACTACCAAAAGCCAAAGAGAATCTGCCTGAAGTCCTAAAGCCATCTAGCAGACTCACCAAAGCAGGTTTGTCACATGGGGACATTAGCAGCCCATTTGATGGTGATGGGGGTGGTGGCAGTGGTGGTGGTGATAACAGTGATGATGGTGGTGATGCTGATGATACTGACACAGATCATGATGACAGTGACAATGTCAGTGATGGTAATGACAGTGATGGTGGTGATGGCGAAGGTGGTGACAATAAAAATGATTGTGATGAAGATGGTGATGTGAAGTGATGGTGGTGGTGGTGGTGATGATGGTGATGGTGATGGTGATGATGGTGATGGTGATGATGATGGTGATGGTGGTGGTGATGATGGTGATGATGATGACAATGGTGATGATATGGTGACGGTGATGACGATGATGATGATGGTGATGGTGATGATGGTGATGATGATGGTGGTGGTGATGATGGTGATGATGATGACAATGGTGATGATATGGTAATGATGATGATGATGATGATGCTGGTGATGGTGATGGCAATGACGATGATGATGATGGTGATGGTGATGGCGATGACGATGATGATGATGGTGATGGTGATGATGATGGTGATGATGATGGTGATGGTGGTGGTGATGATGGTGATGGTAGTGATGATGATGGTGATGATGACGATGGTGATGGTGATGATGGTGATGATGATGGTGGTGGTGATGATGGTGATGATGATGACAATGGTGATGATATGGTGATGATGATGACGATGGTGATGATGATGATGGTGATGGTGATGATGGTGATGATGATGACGGTGATAATGATGATGATGATGATGCTGGTGATGGTGATGATGACAATAAAACAATTACAGCATTACCTTTTTGAACATCAACCATATGGAAGGAACTATGCCAAGTCCTTTACCTGAGGCAGCTCATTCCACGAGAGGTAATATCCGACAGGCATATTATACCTATTTTACAGGTAAGGAAACTGAGTCCATAGAGGCTGAGTAACTTGCCCAAGGGCACATGGCTGGTAAGTGGCTGAGCTCTATTCTTTTCATGTGTCCCCAAAGTAATTTCTTTTCTCTCCTCTTCTCTTCCTTTCCTTAGTTTGTTAGTACTACTCTACCCAGGGTAGCAGTAGACTGAAATCCCTGTGTGGGGTTGTAGGGAGAAGAAGCTAAGTGACACTGCTTCCTCTATGGTGGAAGACGTCAGACTCTCCTGGACAGTAGGTTCTGCAGATGAGGAAGAGAGGAAGCTGCTACCCCCACACCTCAAGCAGGTAGGTGGCGGGCAGGGAACCGACCCGTTACATGTCCCAGGCCTTGACCCAGGCTCCTGGCTCCTCCCTACCACCTCTGGGGACAGGGCGGAGGGGCATTACTAGGCCTTTGTGACCACTGGAAATGTGATGCTCAGAGAGGTTAAGTGACTGGGACGAGGCCTCACAGCCGCCATGTGGCCGTGCTGGGGGTGCTAGGACCTAAGGCGACCCTTCCTTGTTATAACAACAACCGCAGCACCTACGGTCCATCCGGCCTCTTCCCCCAGGGTCTGGGCCCCGTCTTTTTACTCGCCCACCCCTCTGCCTTCTTCGATCAGTCCTACAGCCCCTTTTAGGTCATGCCGGACCTGTCTTTTTACTCCCTGGGCACAACTCCATTTCACAATGGGGATACTGAGGCACAGAAATGTTACGCGAAGGCCACCTGGCTGGTGAGAAGCTGGGATTTGAACCCAGGCCATCCAGCTCTGAGCCCACATCCCTAACCACCAGGCCCCGCTGCCTCCCGTGACTTCCTGGGACGGTTGGACCGGAGTGGCTTCCCAGGCCCTCGCACGTTGCCCCTGGCCACCTCTGCGGCCTTGATCTCTACCACACTCCCCTTGCTCTTTGCAAGCCACACAAGCTTTCTCCTGTCTCAGGGCCTTTGCACTTGCTGCACTCTCTGCCTGGAATGTGCTTCCTCTGGCCCTTCTCCCAGGGTCTCTGGCCCCAGCTCGTGTCACCTCCTCACACGCTTTCTCTGATCATGAGCTCCTCCAAGAGGTCCCTTCCTCCCTGCCAGTAAGACCCTGCTTGTATCCTCACTGCCTGAAGACACCTTGTCTCAACTCACTTAAGGGCCGTCTGTGTTTACCTCTCACTGGGGCAGGGGCAGGTCTTGTCCGTGAGCCCCACAGTCCCAGGGCTATGCCTGGCACAGAGCAGGGGCTCAATTAACACTCGTCAGGTGAATACCGAATTTGGAGGATGCTATGGTGTAAATGTTTGTGTTCTCCCCAAAGTTCACAGATGAAATCCTCACCCCTAAGGCACTAGTATTAGGGGGTGGGGACTTGGGGTGGAGCTCTCATGAATGGGATTAGTGCCCTTACAAAAGAGACCCCAAGAATCTCCCTCACCCCTTCTCTCCTGCGAGGTCACAGTGAGGAGATGGCTGTCAATGAGGAAGCAAGCCCTCACTGCACACCAAATCTGTTGCGGCCATGATCGTGGACATCCGCAAGGAGATACTGCCTCCAAATGCATGCATTTTCTGAAAATGTACAGCCCCTTTCCTGCAGGAAAGGAAAGTCTAGCCCCTTCTCCAGTTTGGAAAAGTGTTCTTCAGTGTTGTTTTCTGACATGGAATTTGCCTGGAAGAGGCCTCAGAAGAGACACCTGGCCTCCGGGCACCCTCTTACTGATTGCAAGGTGGCCTTGTCCCAGGAGACAGAAACCTGTGACCATGGGACCCTCCTCTTTGGGGGGCATCCCTGGGGGGCTCACACTAGGAAGAGCTGTGGGTGGGGCCGGCTTGCTGGAGTTTAAACCCCTGAAGAACTTGGATCATTACCCCCTGGGCGAGAGCCCCGTAGCCCTCCTGTGATCCGGCCACGATGTAAAGGGGCTCAGACTAGCCTCCTGGATGGGGTGCGGCCACATGGCCAGGATGGAGCCCAGGCAGCCTCCCGCTGGCTCAGGCCCCCAGGACGAGAGGGAAGCCAGCCCAGCTGCCAGCTGAGCAACCCCAGCCAACAATTCGGGGGCGGAAGAGCCACCCAGCTTGGCCCAGCCAACCCATGGGATCGTGAGATATAACCAGTCACTGCTGTCGCAAGCCTCTGTGCTATGGAAGGGTGACGGATGACAGAAACAACTCCTGAGTACTTCTGCGTGCACTTCCTAAAACTAAGGACTTTCTTTCACAGAACCCCTTGCAGTTATTAAAGTCAGGAGATTTAGGGCCACCTCGGTGGCTGAGTCCGTTAAGTGTCCAACTCTTGATTTCGGCTCAGGTCACGATCTCACGATTCATGGGATCGAGACCCGCCTCGGGCTCTGTGCTGACAGTGTGGAGCCTGCTTTGGGATTCTCTCTCTCCCTCTCTCTGGCCCTCCCCTGAGCACACACACTCTCTCTCTCTCAAAACAAACAAACAAATAAATAAGTAAATAAATAATTTTTAAATAAACATTTTAAAAACTACATTAAGGGGGCACCTGGGTGGCTCAGTCGGTTGAGCATTTGACTTTTGCTCAGATCATGATCTCACGGTTTGTGGGTTTGAGCCCCACATCGGGTTCTGTGCTGACAGCTCGGAGCCTGGAGCCTCCTTCAGATTCTGTGTGTCTCTCTCTCTCTCTGCCCTGCCCCTGCTTGCTCTCTGTCTCTGTCTCTCTCAAAAACAAATAAACATTAAAGAAATCTGTTAAAAATGCATTAAAGTCAAGAAACGTAACATTCGCACGATGTTATTATCTAATCCATAGTCCTTATTCAGATTTTACCTGTTGTCCCAATAATGCCCCTTAACAACATTTTGTCCTCCAGCCCGGGATCTTTTAAACAGATTTGCTTCTGTAGGCGGGGCGTGTCCACATACAATTGACGAACAGGAGGGCCGGCTGCCAGAGATAAAATACATCACTTCTCCAAGCAGCTCAAAAGACACAGGGATTGTCCATCCCCCCGGCCCTGGGCCCTAGAGCTCCCCACGGGTGCGCAGCCCTTGGCGGGGAAGCCCTGCTCACGCGGAGAAAACCCACTTTTCAGACTCACAGAACGGGGTCGGTCTCCCTGACTTCGCCCCAACTAGCTCTGTGACCCCTACCTGAGGGGCCCACCCCCGGAGCCTCAGTTTCCCACCTGCAAAAGTCACCACTTCCCAGATGCCCCAGGCAGAGCGGGGTAGGAGGCAGATGTTCAATCAGTGACGGTCTTCATCCTTCCTCTCGGACGCAGTGGGAGTCTTAGGGGTGAGCTACATACATTTTGGCTCAGGAAAGGCTCAGTACCCACAGATGGAAAAACAAACGTTCGGTTCTAAAGAAAACTGCACGTTCCAGGGACCACATTGGCTTCCTGGTCTAAACGCGGTACGCTAGGCCCCAGCGATCGCCTCCCCGCCGTGCCCAGAAACGTTTATTGACCAAACTGCAATTTCATTAGCGGTTTCAGGGAGACACGGAGGCCACAGTGGCTAATGTAAACTCTTCCAGCCTTACAAATTACGCCCCTCTTGGAATCTGATTCAGTGGTGGATGTGGTCCGCTCCCCCCGCCCCCACACCCAACCTTTTCATCCCCAGATTTCCGCTTCGAAGTGCGCTTTGGGATTTGGCCTCGCTATCTGTCCACCTCCTGCACGGCCCCCTGCAGAATTCATAAAGGAACCCAGAGGCCACCCATCACACAGCAGGGGCACGGGGGTAATGACAGGGCCCGCCACCGCGAGCAGGGCCCTTGGCAAAAGATGAAAGGCCCCGTCCTTTCATTAATGGTGACTGCCTGGAGGACCCCTGGCGGGGTGGGACGGGAGGCCCCTAGAATGCTCTCTCAACGCCCACTGAGCCCAAGAAAGGCACCTGTGAGGAAGGGAGGGGTGGTGGCCGTGGTCCGGGTGTTCCTCCTACAGGAGCTCCCCCCTGCCACCTGTAGCATCAGGCAAGTTAGCCCCGTTCAGCCGGTGACATCAGGCTCAGAGAGCTGTGCACGCCTAGGTCTGCCCGGTATGGAGGCTCCTCTCTTGTGCTTCAACGCCTGCTCTCTGGAACTAGACCGCCTGGTTCAAACCCCAGCTGCGCCCCTCGGTAGGACTTCGGACTGTGGGATCTAACACCTGGAACCTCGGTTTCCCCGCCTGTGAAGTGGCCACGGGAGGACAGCTTTGTGCAAAGGTTGCCAGACCAGGGCTTATACCCCAGAGCCTGCCCTGCAGGAAGTGCGGTGAGCCACCGCGTCCTTCCCCCATCCAAGTGTCCAAACACCGTTAGACATAAACAATGTGTTTTTATTTCTACTGAGGTAAGATTCCCACAGCGTAAAGTTAACCGTTGCCAAGTGCGCCATTCGGCGGCGGCGAATGCGTTCACCGCGCGGTGCAACCGTAACCAAGATCTAGTTCCAAAACGCTCCCAGCACCCCAAAGGGAAAGCCCGTCCCTCCCCGCTGTCCCCTCCCCCAGCCCCTGACAGCCGCCAAGGTGCCTTCTGTTCCTGCGGGCCTGTCAGTCTACGCCATTTCATGTGAACGGAGCTGAGCAGTAAGTCTTGCTTTCGCGTCTGGCTTCCGGCACTTGGCATCACGGCTCACAGGGCGCCCACCCGTAGCCTGTACCAGTGCTTGACTCCCCTTTTCCCTGGATCCATAACTACTCCACTGCATGAATACGCCGGACTTTGGGAATCCGTTCGTTCACCAGCTGATGGACATTTGGGCTGTGTCTCCCTCTTGGATATTTTGAACAACGCTGCTGCGAACATTCACGTACACGTCTTTCTGTAGACATCGGTTTTCCTTCCTCTCACGTATATACCTTAGCAGTGAAGTCACCGGGGCACGTGATCATTTTTTTTTTTAACGTTTATTTATTTTTGAGACAGAGAGAGACAGAGCATGAACAGGGGAGGGGCAGAGAGAGAGGGAGACACAGAATCGGAAACAGGCTCCAGGCTCTGAGCCATCAGCACAGAGCCCGAAGCGGGGCTCGAACTCACGGACCGCGAGATCGTGACCTGAGTTGAAGTCGGACGCTTAACCGACTGAGCCACCCAGGCGCCCCTCATTTTATGTTTAGCTTTTTGAGACATCACCAAACGATTTTCCACAGTGGCTTTACCACCTTACATCTCCACCAACCCGATGTCTCCACACCCTCGCCAACACTTGCAATCTTCCATGTGGTGATCACAGCCAGCCTTGTGGGGGTGACAGGGTAACCCCGTGGTTTTTAAGTGACGCACAGGCGTGACTTTTGGTTTTTCCCATGAGCGTTGACTGCTCTGTGTTGACTGACCTCTGTGAGCTCCGGAGACTCGGGGTCTAGACGAGGGCTGAGCCTCTCCGTGCCTCAGTTTCCATCTCTGTCACAGGACCTGGTTGGTCTGGATCCGTGTTTCTCAAGTGACCTCCGTGGGGACAGCAGACAGAACAGGACTCAGAACCTCTGCCACCAAGATGGAATTGTGCAGACCCTGGCTTGAGTCTCGGAGGAAGAAAAGATGAGTCATTCGCGTGAACTTGGCTCCATCTGGAGTTTGTCTTCTTCTACGTGGAGTCCTAAACACAGTTGGAAGGGATCTGGCCCTGGCTATCTGGGGCTGTCATGTTAACGTCTTCAGGCAGAGCCCCCCGCCTTCCTGGCAAGCAGAAAGCTCTCGAGCCAGATCGGAGACACGGGAAGTCCCTTCCTGCTTGTCAGTCCAGGCCTCTCCGGCCACCATCCCTGGCCCGAGTGGGCCCCAGAAACCCCTGTGGCCATGCGGAATATTCTAGGCCCCTCTGTTCCTCAGGAGGAAACATGTTTTCGTCTCAGCCATGTGTCTACTGCTCCCTGCCATGCTTTTGTTCATGCTGCCCAGAACACCGTTCCCCACCTTCTTCACCCAGCCTGTTTCTACAGATCCCTGAAGATAGTTCATCACCTCTCCCTCCAGGAAGCCTTCTTGGATGCCCCACCTGGATCATGGGTCCCTCCCCTGTGTGCCCGGGGCCTCCTCTGTCATGGCACTCTTGACCCTGTTTCAAGCACTTTCTGTTACACCAGATTCCTCCACTGGGCTGTGAGTTCTTTGACTTAGGAACTGTGGGGTTCATGTCAAGGTCCCTCGTACCCAGGGAGGCCGCGTCTGGGATAAAGTGCCCATGGGACGTGGCGGTGTCTTGCCCTCAAGTGTCCTCTGGGACCCAGGCCTTCCCCATTGTATGCAGTCCTGGTGTTCAGGCAATCATGGTGCCTGATCTGATTGGGCCTTGAACCGGGCACGTGACCCAGGCTGGGCTGATCAGACACTCTCTCCCGAGAATTTTTTTTTAAATTTTTTTTTTAACGTTTATTTATTTTTGAGACAGAGAGAGACAGAGCATGAAGGGGGGAGGGGCAGAGAGAGAGGGAGACACAGAATCGGAAACAGGCTCCAGGCTCCGAGCCATCAGCCCAGAGCCCGACGCGGGGCTCGAACCCACGAACCATGAGATCGTGCCCTGAGCTGAAGTCGGACGCTTAACCGACTGCGCCACCCAGGCGCCCCACTCCCGAGAATTTCAAGCACGGTAGAGTAACACCGGGTGGAATTAGGGCAGACACAGAGTTGACCTCTCCTTACTCCTGCGACCCAGAAGCCCAGACTACCCCAGTTCCTGTCTTTCTCACGCCTCGCGGTCCAGCGTGTCTCCACTTCTGTGAACCGCCCTAAATCTTGGAAGTGAACGTCTTCGGTTTCATCGGGCCTCTACCACCGCCCATCTCTGTTGCTTGCCTCCAGAGAACCCTGGCAGACTCGACACGCCCGTATCGGTTCCATAGATGCCTGGAAGGGTAAAAGAGGGAGTGCAGTCTGGAGGGCAGAGCGAGCCGATCAGATGGGACGGGAGGAAGGAAGAGAAGGCCCTTCCGGCAGAGCGAGATGCAGGCAAGGACGCCCCAGGAATCCGCACGCTGCCCGGAACGCTGGAGCAAAGGGGGATACGAGGGTTCCTGCCTGCGACATCCAGCCCGAAACTCACCGTCGGGCGGACCCCCTCCCCGCCAGCTCCCGCCTGCATGTGGGAAGCAGGCTCCAGCGGTCCTCCCTGGAGCACGGCCCTCACGGGGCTGCTGGAGGATGGAAGCCACCCCTGGTGGCAAATGTAAGTCCCAGGGACCCTCTTCCACCATCTCGGCCCCCTTTCCTTTGTGTTCTTTGCGGTTTCCTACAAAACAGAGAGATGCCCAAGAGGACACAGTAGCTTCAGGCAGTGGGAGCGGGGAGAGGAGGGAGCTGGGAATGAGGCTTTGGACGATGCCCCTCTTCCCAAGCTTTCGGCGGAGAACTTGGAGCTCAGGAGGGGGCCCCACGGCCAGTTGAGGTCCCTGCTGGGCAACCAAAGGTCCCACGCGGCCAATAACTTGCTGAGGCAGAACTGTCTTACTTCAATAAAAACTGACAGTCTCTCCCTGAAGCCTTTCAAAAGGTGGGCTCCAGATGGATTAAAGCCTCAGATGTGAATGTTACAATAAAAAGCCAATCAAAGAAAGCCCACGAAGATACCTCTGCACCGAAGAACAGAATGATTCTACTCCAAAAGACACTCAAAGCACAAGACAGAAGGGAGAGAAAACAGTGACGGATTCGACTGCACGAAAAAGACGGGTCCCTGTTCGTGAAAGGCAGCGACCACGGGCAAAGGCAGCACGCACAGCACCCGGGCAACAGTCAGGTAGGACAGACGAGTGCTTACTGGGCCGAGCAGACCGGGGACTGTCACGGCACAGTAAGAAGAAAAAGACAGAAGAGCTGAGAGAAAGCTAGACAAAAGGGCAGCAGAAGAGAGGTCTACGTGGCCGACAAGAATGACAAGAGATGTTCACGTGGCGACTTTCGAAGCGAGACTGCAGACTCACGAGAAAGGCCACAGGTCCCCCAGCGGACACTCTGATGTTGGCCGGAGTGTCTTGGAGAGGCGGGAGCTCTCGGGCACCGCCAACGAGCCGCGCCGCCCTGGCGACACCCCGGGTCCCTGAGACCCACCCCGGGGTCCAGAATCATGGATGCTGAGAGCACTTGTCACATGGATCCCTGGCGGGGGGGGGGGGGGTGGGCAGGACACCGATGTCCCCAGTGGCACTGGTCACGGACACCGGGGATGGGGACAGCCTGGTGCCTCCGCCTCACTGGGGACGTGTGGTTGGCCAGGATAGGGACTCCAGGTGGACTGCACCTGAGGGCGGAGCAGGAAGTGAAGGAACCAAGGTGACATCTGAGGTCCCAGAGTAGGGCTTGCGTTTCCCGTTTTAACCCCCGTTTTTGCCACTTTCTGGCCGGCTGAACTGGAGCAAGTGAACCCCCCGAGCCTCCGCCTTGTCATCCGCGCTAAGGAGCAAGGAACAACGACACGGCGTCTGGCATCCTAGGGGATCAGGTGAGTCGAGTCCCGGGGCAGCAAGATCCCCGCGTCCAGCCCACAGTAGGTGCTCAGCAAACAGTAGTTCCCGGCGCTTGCACACATGTGATCTGCCGCCAGCCAGGCAAGGCTCGTGGAGAGGAGGCCACCAGCCCTCGCTCCTCTGAGATCGCCCGCCACCCCCCAGTGTCCCCGGAACCTTGTGGGCACCGCGTTCTTCATTTGTTTTATGGTCTTGCGGTCGCCTCCCTGCACCCCCGAGCCCTGTCCTGCCACAGGAAATTCAGCAGGGCTGATCCGGAGGTCAGAGTGGCCCTCTGCAGCGTCTGTTCCTTCCTGCCCACCCCCACCCCGCTGTTGGGGGCCCTGATTAGCCCGGGTATTGGATGACCCCGGCTTTTCTTCCCCTACCCCGCAAGGGTTAATCAGCCTTCCTGCTGGGCGGCTGGGCGGCTCGGAAGGAGGCAGCAGGGCGGCCTGATGGCAGGAGGCTTTCATTACTTTGATGGGATACATGTGCTCGGCTTTATCTCCGGCCCTTTCTCCGTAATTCAGCGCTTGAACGTCTCAGCTGTCGGCCAGGTCTGCAGACAATTGCTCGGGGTAATACTATCCGGAAAAAGCTGATAAAACGCAGATGTGGCAAGGCCTCTGAAATTTGCGGTTTGCTAAGTAGTTTGCTGCCATGCTTGCCCGTGGCCAGGGCGGCTTCCCCGCGAGGCTGGGAACCGAGGGGGTGGGAGTTGCATTTTTGGTAAGTGAAAGGTTGAATAGAGGAAGTGACTGCAGAATTTTTTTTTTTTCTTTTTGCTAGAATTAGGAAGATTGGCAAAGAGAAAGTAGACGGGAATGTGACCGTACCATGGGATTTGCAAGTTCACTGGCCCCTCTGCTCCCTCCCTACCTGGCTCTGCAGGGGCGGCTCCAGGACTGGGGGTGGGGCGGGGGAGGGGGGGGAGGGGACGGGCACCCCGGGCTTCCTGTGTGGGCGTGGTGCTGCTGGGTTTCCTGGGAGGAAGCTGGTGTGACCTTGGACAAGTCACCCCACCTCCCTCTTGCTCGGCCGACTCAACAGAAAAACCACACCGCCACCAATAACTTCAGGCGGTCCCCGTGTGTGACGTCCCTGCACGATGTCAGGCACACAGTAGGTGCTCAAGGAATGTTGGGGGAGTTCCTTGCCGTGCCTTCCCCTCACCTAGCTTCCCAGGCAACCCTGAAGAGTAAGAGAACAGGATACCGACAGGAAGGTGCTGGGTCCCATTTGAGGGGTGGGCGAGGAGGGGCCGGGCTGTTGGCCCCCAAAACCGTGACTTCCCAGGCCAAAGCCGCTATGCTGGACCCCTTGGGTGAAACGATGACCACTGGGGTCTTCCTGGCCCCAAGGAGGGTTAGAACAGTGCCCCGTCCACCCAAACCGTGTGCCCAAATCTCTAGGGCTCAGGCTCACGTGCAGATTCACATTCGGGAGGCGGCCTGCAGTTCTCACGAAGTCCCAGCCACGTGGTACCACGGCCCCAGGACCACACTGCGCGTGGCCCAGAGGTGGGAGGACCTCAAGGCATCAGGCTGGAGAGAGGCTTTGGGCCCTTCTGGTCCTTCCTCTCTCAGCCCCCAGGAAGTCTCTGCTGACCAGAGAGGGCAGGCAGTATGGCCGATGTTGCCCAGCATGCCAGAGGCAGAGGCAGGCTGATGGGGGGGCGGGGAGGGCATGGGGACGACCTTCACGCCTGGCTCAGGGTTTTCCTTGTGATGCTTCTGGTGACCCCCCCCCCCCCACAAACACACACACACTTCCTTGACTGGCCGAGAGCTATTTTCAGACGGTGAGGGTATCCACTCAAAACTGTCCCAGAGAGAGCACCCTTCAAAGTGCCCTTCCCGAATTGCCCTTATGACCAAGGAAATAGCACACAGGTTGATATCACGAGGTACCGCCCTAGAGCACACAGGCCGGCTCATAGCAGCAGCTGCCACCGTCCGTTCGTGGACCTCAGGCCCCCATCCGTGTGCAGACACCTTCAAGTAGAGGGACAATCGCACAGGAATGGAAAGGCGGCCGCTGTCGCAGGGGTGATTGATCTGAAGCTCTCTTCTGTCCTGATGCTTAAGGTAAGAATAGTCAGCACACATCAGGCCCCTCGCTGCATCTTTACCTCTCGTCCCTGAAGTCAGTTGGCCACACCCATCTCCAGAGGAGAGACACGGAGTCCCCGAAACGTGAAGTCATTTCTTTCTGAGTCAGCCGGCTGGCCGGGGCAGAGCCCGGACCCCAACCCAAGCTGGTTGAGGAGTGCCGGCCCTCCCAAGTCCGCACGGTCGCCTCTGATCTGTGCCACGCCGCCCGGGACAGACAAACGCGACCCTGGGGTCAGCAGGCAGGCACTTCAGGGCACTCCAAAATTCAGGGCCCAACTGTTCCTCCCTGGAGGCGGGCAGCCCGCAATTAGAGGGTCCCTTTGCAGTTCCCGCCTTCCAGAGAAAGAGGGCGTCTCTCCCCCTGCGGGGTGTGGGCAGGGCTGGTAGCAATTTTCCCACAATGTGTAAATTAGTCAATCTCCGAGTCTGTAAACGGGGGCCTTTGAAGGGTCCTTAATGAAGCAACTCCATTAGGGCTTAATGACGGCTGCCTCGGGCCTTACTGGACCCAGTGCCTTTTGATGTCTCGGGGCCACGGGTTGGAGGCACGACTTATCTCGGTGCCCCGGCAGGCTTAAAAAAAAAAAAAAAAAAAAAAAAGGCAAAAGCCCCCTTAGAGAAGTTGAAAAATTTTTAATGAAAAAAGTTAGTCCCTGGCCTGACTGATGTTGGCACTTCAAAGCCACTGCGCACTAAATTGTTGTAGACTGCTTAATTCAAAAGTGCTCCCTTGCCCGTGACAGCCCAATGGTGACAAAATACAATTGGCAACAGGAGCTGGACAAGATCAAAGGCTGGCTATTGTAATAGTTTTGTTCCATGAAGAATTGCTGATTGTCAGGAGTTTTTAAGCCTTTTTCTCTCTTCTTTTTTTTTTCTTTCTTTTTTTCTTTTCTTTCTTTCTTTTCTTCTTTCTTCCTTTTTCTTTCTCTTTCTTTTCTTCTTTCTTTCTTTTCTCTTTCTTTTTCTTTCTTTTCTTTCTTCTTTCTTTCTTTCTTTCTTTCTTTCTTTCTTTCTTTCTTTCTTTCTTTCTTTCCCTTCTTTTTTCTTTCCTTACCCCCTCCCCGCCGCCGCCCCAGCCTCCAGCATCATCTCAGGATCCTCTCGTTCAGAATCAGTGCACACAAATACGTGTAATTACACCCCCGGATAATCCATTTCGGCTCACAGAGGCTGTGGCTGCCTGTCAGCCCCTCTCAAGGTTCGCGGGTCCGTGCGGCCGGTTGGGGGGTAAAAAAACTGGTTCTGTGTTTTTGTTCGAAAAGGTGCTGCGAGGCACCGGGGGTCAAAGCAGAGCCGGGACCTGTTCCTCGTCCTGGGAGCTACTTTAGGATTTATTTTAGATTAAACTGCTGCCTGCCTGAGCCCGGCGGGGTGCAGGGGTGATGAGGGCATCGCGGACTCGGCCGTGAGGTCCCTCTTGCCTATCTATACCTAGCTTTTCCTAGCCTCAGTTTCCCCAGCTGAGTAACCCAGGGTCTCATTTACTCACACAAATATTTACTGGGCTCTGACTTATGAAAACGCTGCCTTGTAGGGCTGTTTCAAGTGACCAGAGACAGTGAGTGTAAGAGTACTTTGTACCTAGACGTGCCCCCGCCACTCTCCTCCCATGCTTTGGGGGATCTGTTCTTGGTCTCTGGGCTGCACCTGGCTTCATAGGTCACGGTCATTCTCTAGGAACCCAGAACCCAGGATGAGATAGTCTGGCGAGTTATTTTCCAACTTCTACTTGGAGGCAGTGACAGGCAGAGGGACACCGTCTCTAGGCCTGCGTGTGGGTCCCCCCTCCCTTCTCAGCGGTATGACCCAACCCGATCACTTTTCCACCCCCACCCCCGGACCCTTACTTTCTTTCTCTGTACAAGGGGGATAATCCTCCCTGCCCTGCCAAACCTCACGCCTTTTTTCTGACCCGACCCAAGCCTCAGATAAGGAAAAGGATGGAAAAAGCCCTTCCTAAACGGCCAGGAGGCCACAAACATCCCCAAGCCAGTGCGTGCTATTTTCCACAATAAGCCGGAGGAGGCTACGGCTCTTTTGAGTTGGGTCAAGGCTGGGGATGACTGGGGACCGTCAGGAAAGCAAGAATGCTCCGGTTCCTTTTATTGCTTCAAATCTTAGTCACCAGGAAGCCGCCCCATGAAACGTACAAGCCTCGTATCATTTACTCGTCTTGAATTAATTAAGAAGCCCGGTATGGGGACAATTAGAGAAACCCTAGGCTGATGACATCGCCTCGTGATGGAATTTGTTCCTGCGTCCACTTTGCCTCTTGCGCATTCCTGCTGATACCGGCAGGTTTATTTTTCTCGAGACCAAGCATCTTGGACGTGGCGCGGGGCCTCACCGGAGACTCTGCACACATCTGGGGACACGCACGGCCCGGGAGGGCCGGGTTGAGGGTCACGCCGATATGCATCTGTTTCCTCGGCCGGTGTGTCTTACTTTTCTGTTTTAATTTCCTTTTCACCCAACCTCTCCTGCCCTGCCCCACCCTGGCCGACGTCCCTGTCTTTTGTTTGGAAATTCCACTGGGACCAAGCATTCTAAATCCCCAAACATCTAAAGCAAACATCCTAGGGTGGCATCGCTCTGAGGCCGACATGCGAAGGGCGCCGTCCGAAGGTCCGCAAGCCGTGCGAGGCCCACAGTTGACTCCGAGACCCGCCTGTGGACCGGGAAGGGACACACGGCTAGCCACAGACCGGCCTGCTCACCATAATCACGCCGAAGTATGCATGAACCCAGCTGAGCAATTATGAATAATTAAATCAATTAGAGACAGTCTAGCACCAGGGATTACGGCCGCTCGGGTGTGGGCCTCCGTAATATTTTAACAGTAAATGCAAGAGCCCCAGAGAGGTCTGGCAGAAAAGGGGGAACAAAAGCGTGTCCACATGCCAAGCCATGTTGCCTGGTGACCCTTCTCCACAGCATCGGCGGCCTTCCCAAGGAAAACAATGGTAATGAAATGCCAATAAAATATTTTGGGGGCAAGTATGAAAGCTTCAAAATGAGTTAATTAAAAACGGATAAAACATGAGTCTCTGCAAGTATGTTGAGTAAATTTAGTGCTTGGAATTTGACGGAAGGAAAAGGTTTTCCAGCATGAAGCAGAACTCTTTTAAAGGGGCAGGGCTGGGCCGGTGGGTCGTTTTCTTCTAAAACCAACCTCTGGCTGCTCGCGCCGCGGAAGGAAGCTCAGAGGGGGTAGATAGAGTAAGGCAGGACCGGCCGGCTGTCCGTGTTGCCACAGACCGGCCAGTGCACCTCTTTTTAGGTTGTCTGGGGAGTGGATGACTTAGAAGCCCGTTTGGGGCCTGCGCAGGGAACAAGGTAGTCGGAGAACATGTGCACCTGAGAGGCGCTGGCCGAGCAAAACCTTGACCCCCCTTTACTCTTGCTCGGCACAGAGTAAGCACCCATAAAAACCCAACAAGGGGCGGGGGGACTGAGAGAATCAGGGGCTATTGTCAGTTCTCTCGAAGGGGACCAAGCGGTCCAGATGGAGGAAGTGAGCCCCAAACCGAGGGCGGCTTTCTTGCACTTTCTTCTGGTGGAGGGGGGCTCCCTCTCTGCCGCTCGCTCGGTTGGCTTGAGTGCTGCTCCCAGAGGTATCGCCTCCCCAGTCCCACTGTCCCAGTAGCCTGCACAGGGCGGGGATCTCACTGGTTAACTGCGGACCAGCTAGGGGATAATCGGGGGTATGGCGGATCTAATGAAACCCACAGGAACATAATCTCTTCTCTGTTTTCTCAGTGTCTTGAGCCAAAGGCGTAAACACAGCCAACTTTGGCCCAGCAGAGAGATTTGAACGGAGCCCTCCCAGCGGCACAGGACAAATACGTCTTCTGAGGGACGACGCGCCCAGATTTGCTGACCGGAGCATCCGTGTTATTGGAGGAAAGCCCGGGAGAGCCAAGTGTCACCTCGAACGTGCTGAATCTAGCTCCGCTCTTACAAGGGTGAGAAGCAGCCGTGCCCTCCACCCTCTGGTCTTCCGAGGTACCAGTTAACACACAGCATTCGCTCCTCTCTGGGCCAACTTGGATGTGAGCACCCTCGTGTTGTAGATGAGGCCGCTGACCCTCGGAGAGGTCAAGGTGCCCGTAAAAGGGCAGGCCAAGGTGCCATCCCCTGTCTTTGTGGCTCCAAAGCCCACGCACGTAGCTCCTGCCTGAGGCCGCTTCTCGGCACAGGTGTGGAGAATATTGCGCTAATATCCCGGAGGATAGACGTACCCCCCAGTGACATGCTCCCCCAATTGAATGAGTTCAGGGTCCTCGTCTGGAATCCTAGAGGGTCGCCCCTCCCCCACGCACACCTGATTTTTCCCAAATCCCAGGGCTCTGGACATGGGATTTCCCAAGCCTTAATACTCTGAAGGGCAGGGGACTGTCATCGTCATTAGCCCTCACGTGGCACCAGCTCCCTACCCCCATCATCAGCTCCACTGGCGCACTGAGATTCCGGCCCCGAGGGGCCTTGAAAGGGCCCCCCAGCGCTTGTGAGAGTCTCGAGGGGACGTCTCGGGGTCAAGTGCTCTGCCTGCAGGCTGTGCTAAAGCTCACCTCCCCCACGTCTGCGTCTCTGTGTCCATTAGCGGTTCTGGCCCATCCTCTCAATGTCACCACTGAAGCCCTTGGTTCCCAAGGTCGCCACACAGAGGGTGCTCTGCGGTGAGATCCGGAGCAGGGGGGTGACAGCCTCCCTCCCGCTGTGGGCCACACTGCAGCGCTGCCCCGACCCTCCTGGAAAGGCCGTCCTCTCTCGGAACCTGCACGTGGGTCTGTCGAGGGGGTGGATTTGAGCGAAGCTGCAACGTCCTGGTCACTCTCTTCTAGGGACCTGGGCTTTGTCACTGGATTATTTTCTGCCAGCTGCCACCCACGAATAAGCAAACAATGGCTCATCGAGCGCATTCTCCCACGGCAGGCTCCTCAGCCGGCCAGACACCAGCCTCAGCGTGTTCCTCAACCATGTGCCAGACGTGCCCAGAGAGGTTTGCCCACCACCAGTGGACACCCTGTGGGCCCGTGCTGGGATCCTTCCTGCTCACGCGTGACACTTGGCAGAATGTCCTTGGTTCATATTAAGCACGGTATTAAAACATCCTTTTTTTAAAAAAGTTTATTTATTCATCAAGAGAGAGAGGGAGCTCAAGCGTGAGCAAGGGAGGAACGGGGGTGGGGGGGGGTGGGGCCGGGAATCCCAAACAGGCTCCAAGCTGTCAGCACAGAGCCCGACGCGGGGCTCGATCCCATGAACCGTGAGATCATGACCTGAGCAGAAACCAAGAGTCGGACGCCCAACCGATTGAGACACCCAGGTACCCCCAAAGACACCCTTATTTTTTTTTTATTTTTTTAAGGCTTATTCATATTTCAGAGACAGAGAGAGACAAAGCATGAGAGGCGGAGGGGCAGAGAGAGAGGGCGACACAGAACCCGAAGCAGGCTCCAGGCTCCGAGCTGTCAGCACGGAGCCCGACTCGGGGCTCGAACCCACAAATCGTGAGATCATGACCAGAGCTGAAGTCGGACGCTTAACCGACTGAGCCACCCGGGCGCCCCCGGACACCCTCACGGCTGTAAAGAACAGAGGCTTCTTGGCTGTGAGTTTGAAATCTGGCGTATGACGAGCTGCCCTGCCCTCCTCCAGCTGAACCGCTGCTGACAGTCAGGCAGATCAAAGCTCCCTTTGGGGTCTGGGGTTGGAAGCGAGTGCACTGTACCCGTTTAATTTGGTGGGTCCGAGGCTCCGAGTGGCTCTCCTGCGACACAGCAGAGGGAGGACTCTCTTCCCCATTCTCATGGCAAACAGGGGAATGAAAGGGCGGAAAGGAGACCCCAGACTGGCAAGCTTCCCCAAGGGCACCGTGCCCCTGCTGCCCGAGGGAGCGGGCGATCCGCCATCAGGGCAGTGCGATCCCACTGAAGCCTTGCTAAGCCCGAGTCATGAAAGGCGTCACTATTTTATCAGGAACACCGTGGAATCAGGGAATTTAAGGTGCCGTGTCTTTATTTGGTTTGCCCCCACGTGACAGCAGGGAGCGGGCAAATCCCAAGTCCACATTCTTGCAAATGCGGTCAGTTCCCTGCTGTGCTTTGCAGAGCTCCGGGGAGGGGCCCGGGGAGGGGGAGACCCGAGAGGACAGAGCTTGGGGTCCACCAGCTCAGCTCTGTACCTTCCCGCTTTGTAAACGGTGAGGTCTGGGTACAGGAAGGTTCTAGCGCCTGACGGAGAGGTCTGAAAATGCCACCACGCAGTGTCACTGGCAGATCGCCGTAAATAACCCCAGGCAGGGCGACAGACGAGGCAGCCAAGCCCTTTGCTGAAGGAAAAGGAAAACGCAGATCCCATTTTCCCAGGGTATGACAATGCCACACTGGCCTCCTGACAGTCCCAAGAGAGCAACAGCTCCGGGAACAGGAATGTTCCTTGCGTCTGATTTGCTCACGTGCCTCTGAGCCCTCGGCCCGTCCTGGCTCCAATCAGCCTGGGTGACTTTGATCAAGTCACTTCTCCTCTCTGGGCCTCAGTTTCCCCACGCGCATCATGAGGGGGTGGACTGCATGGTTGGCGGGCTCCCCGCAAGCTCGGCCATCCTAACCCTCCGTTCGCCAGGGTCCTCTTCCTGCCACCCCCTTGTCACCCTCTCCGGGCCCTGCCTCGGTCTCCAGGGGCCTCCAGCACCCCCACCTCCGGCCAGAGCCCCTACAAATCCAGACTTCCCCTCCTCCCCCGCCTTTCCCCTACAAGGCCACCGCAGAAAGCAGCAATGTGGACAGAAAGCAAGGATGTTTTAATTTACTCGATTAAATCGCCATGTGGACAGAGGCTCGCAAAGGAATCTGCTCTACAGAACTTTTCGTTTAATAGAATTAGTTGAAACCAGATCGGCCAAGCCCCCGTTCCTGCAGGCCATCTGCCCAGACAGGGAAACGGCTTCCCTAAATAGAACCCCATGCTGCCGGGAGCCTCCTCGAAACGGCCGGCAGGGAGCTGCCCCCCTGCACCCTCCTGTCTGTTCAAATGGGTTCAAAGTCCTTCCCTTTGGGGCCAGCCGGGCCGGCAGAGCTCACGACCACTTTCAGCCAAGGCTTGGGAACTATAATCGGACTCACGTTCGGCTCCACCTGCCGAGGACCCCTGCCAAAGTCGGGGGCTGCACCGAAGCAACGCCAGCACAGCGCCTCTAATCCAGAAAAGAGGTCTGTCAAGCCGCTCGCCTGAGCGCTTTAAGACAATTAGATAAACTAACATTTACTCAGCACGTCAGGGTCTCCCGGGAAGCTTCCCACAGGTTTTATTTAATCCTGGTGACAAGCCTGCAGTCAGGCTCTTTGCCATCCTTTTGCAGATGAGGATCTGAGAGGTTTAGTGACTTGCCCGGGGCCACACAGCCAGGAGCCGGGACCCAGATGCCGGGCATACCCTAACGCCACGCAGGCTGCCATCGCCGTGCCTGGCCCCGGGGGACCGCTGCTGTTCTGCCCTCCTGTGCACTTGAGCCCGGAGCAGCTGGTTCGAATCCCACCCCTGCCCATACTAGGTATGCGGCTTTGGGGGGAAGCCACTGAACCTCTCGTTCTCGGTTTTCTCGCCTGTGGAATGAGAGAGAGAAATGATACCCTGTCTTGGGATCGAAGGAGCCGATGGGTGGGACACTGCCAGGCACGCCCAAGATGGGGATCCCAGGTGTGGCATCATTCCTACAGAGCAAGTCGGTGCCCAAGACCCTCAAGGAGGAGGCCGCGCCATTTAGAGCAGGGGCTAACAGACTCCGGCCCACAGAGCAAATGCGGCCCCTCTGTGTTTCTAAATAAAGTTTTATTGGAACACAGCCATCCCCATCAGTTTCCATCCTGTCTATGCCTGTTGTAACAGAAACCGCACGGCCCACAAAGCCTAAACTATTTACCGTCTGGCCCTTTACAGAGAGCGTTTGGCGACCCCTGATTTAGAGCAAGAGGGCCGCACAGTGGCACCACGCCCACCCCCCCCCCGCCACCCCCAAAGCGGCTGAGCAAAGGTGGGGGAGCAGAGAGGAAGTTGCTTAGGGAACATTTTATCCTAATTGTTAATGAGCTTGCTTCACCTCCCAGGGCCCCGCTGCCTGATCCTCGAGAATGGCTCGGGTCTCACGTGTTTTGATGTGGCATTCCTGTTTAAAAAAGAAATGATTAATGTGCCCTGATTAGTCTGTCTTGAGGAGTTTAAAAGAAGGGAGGTGAGGGGGAATAAATTGCTCTGTTATCAACGGGCCACTTTATAAGTCTGGGACTTCCACGGCAGGGAGTGGCTGCTGTATGGGATTGATACACACAGAGATTTATAAGGTCAAGTTTTATGAGCCTACAGATTCTCGTGGTGTATTACCACATCCTTATTACAAGCTCATGCTGCTGTCCAGTTAAAGCAACGGAGCTAATATATTACTCCTGCCTGCCTGAGCCTCAGACTTGAAGGAAACAGTGCACATAAAATACTGCCTTTGGGAATCGACCGCGTCCTGGTTTTTTCTGCACAAGTGACTTTGGGTGTTTTCTTGCCTCTCCCTAACCCACAGGCTGAACCACCCCTTGGGGGTGGCCCTGGCGGGATACCTCTGCAATAGCAGGGGACAGCTTTGGGGACCTTTTGCAGACACTGCCCGGAAGAGATGTCTCTTCACCGCGGTGGCGCTAACAGGGTCATAAATTGAGGCTGGGTCGTTTGTCTTTGGGCCCAGGCTGTTTTAATGGAAAGGGGGAAGTCGGCCTGAACCAGGACGGGCCCGGGCTGGTATAGCGTCCGTCCCCTCGGCTCCGGCCTCTTGAGCCTTGCGCTGGGGAGAGCCTGGCCAGGAGCGCGGCTCCAGGGAGCAGACGCAAAGGCGCTTTACGATCATTCCAGGCCAGGCAGCAGGGCCTCGCGATCTGGTGGGAGAGTGGGAGGGGTCCGGGCCCCACCTCCAAGACCCAGTCCCTATCTGATACAGACAACAGTAGGATGATCCCTTGTCCACATGCGCTCGCTTGCTCCCCTTTGGAATAAACGAACTGATCTACACACACCCACACACACACTCACATACCCCTACCTGGTTCTGAAGCCAAAGCAGATGCTGATGACTGGCTGCGATCCTGCCCGAGAGTCTGTGGTCCCCAGAGTGTGAGATCCTGCCAGATCCTCCGTCCTCCCCGGGCCCCACCGATGCCACCCGGGTGCTGTCAGAACCCGGGTCCGGCAAAATCCTAGGCTCTCACCCCATGCCAGCGGCCAACAGCAGACGGGTACTAACCAGCATCACCAAGCGCTTGCCCACTCCGCTCCCACCGCTTCGTGACCACAGACAGGTCAGAGCCCCTCTCTGGGCCTCATTTCTGCCTCCCTGAAATAAGGGTGGCTCTTCTAGAAAGCAATCCGGCCATCTGTACAAAGAGTCTTGGGTGATGTCGATTGTGGAATTCTCCTCGAAAGCTGTCTTACGTAATAACCGGATATTTGGACAAAGATCAGAATAAAAGTGTCCATCATGACATTATTTATATTAGAGTTTTAGAGGTAACATAAATGTCCAACCACGGGGACTGCTTAAACAAACTTAGGGTCATCTAGTCAACGGAATGCTAAGCGTTCCTTAAATATTTATCTTTGTAATGAATTTGTAATTGACACGAAAAAAGCACGCTGTAATGCCCGTGGATAAGGCAGACACAAGGGCTGCCCCAACACTGACCTTGCAAAGCTGGAGCCCAGCTACCAGAAGTCAAGGCTCCTCCCCGCTGTCCCGCCAGGGCCACGAGGGATAGCTGCGGATCCACCCAGACACTCAGTCCAGTCTTGTCCCCATTGTGTCAGTCAGGAGATAAGTGAAGTGGAGCCTAGAACCTTCCGTGGACACGAGGAGCTGGCTGTCGCGTTCAGCTTGGGGAAGAGCCCTCGTGCAACGAAACGCTAAAGCACCCAGGGGGACACGGCTCCTTTTAGCTTCGCCCTCCGGCAGGGGGGTTGTTGGGGTGGGGGTGGGGGCGCAGCCAGCATGGGGCGTGGTTGCTCCCATCAGTCGCGACCCCGCAGACTAGTGAGGAGGGCAGCGGGCCTCACCCCAGCTGTCTCCGTGACACCCTGGTGGGGGGGGGCGGTCTGCCATCGCATTCACTGGGGTTCAGCCGGGAAACAGAGCTGCCAGGGGTACTGGGACGGGGGAGGAGACGGAATGCGGGGACAGGACCATACACGAATGAGGACAGAGCCCGGAGGGGGTCTGGAAGGGGATCAGAGACGCAGTGAGCACTAGTGTGGCCACACAGCTGTGCGGCAGTAAGACCCCAGAGGCCACGTGCATTTGGGTGCCGAGCTGGACGTGGAAAGGGAAGAGGGCTGGGGAGCCCGCCTCCCCCAGAGCATCTGCTGCGCCTGTGGAACCGCCTTGCAGGCCTGCAGCCAAGCCCCTGATGGTGGGCTTGCGCCACTGTTGGCCAGCAGGGCCAGTAGGCGGGAGGACGAGCTGGACGGGGGACGGGGGACAGCAGGGACAGGCTGGGACCCACCGCATGCCTCTGACCTGTCACCTCCGGCAAGTATACACCGTCCGGGCACCGTGACCTTTGGGTATCGGTGGCCCCTATTTTGCTTCCGTCTTCCACAAGGCCAAGCCGGCAACGTACGTTTCAGCACAGCCATGATCCCACAGATGACTGGGGCACAGAGAGGTGGTGTGAGTCGCCCAAAGCCACACAGCACGTCTGTGCTGGCCGGACTTGACCCCAGGCAGGTCCATCGCACAGCGTCCGAGGCCCGTGCACAGTGAGGTCACGCTCCTCTGTGCCCGTGACGTGGAACACTCACCTGGGCTAGCCGCATTTACGGGTGACCTTTGACTCAATCCCTCAGTGCAGGGTTAGGGAAGGGCTGGGGAAGGGAGGTGTCAGGGTGGGGGCAGGGAGTAGCAGTCGTGCAGACCTTCTGGAGTATCAGGCCCTGCACCCGACACTACCGGCGTGACGGAAGGAACGGGCACCGGGTGCTTTCCGGCTGGGATGACATGAAGCCCTCGTAGCACTTCTACCCGGCAGGCACTATTATGATTCCCCTGTACAGGTGGAGAAACCGAGGGCACACGCCGTCGGTTATAGACTAGCAGCTGGCAGGGCTGAGATTCAAAGCAAGGCGGCCCGGCTGCGGAGCCCTCTGCGACGTTCCCACGGCGCCCCACAACGGTGCGTGTGCCGAGATTTTCTCTCCCTCTGCCTCAGTCCCCAGGGGATCTGCCGCAGTTATGAAGCAAGCCGAGCCTGCCACAGGCCTGGTGGCTCTCCAAGCAGCCCTTTCACGCAGTGCCCTGGGGACTCAGCCAGCTTCCAGGGGGGGTGTCTCTGGGCCTCTCTGGGCGAGAGCGCAGCAGCAGAGAGGTTACTCCTGGGCCCCGGGGAAGGGGGCGTGGCTCAGGGCGTGGCCTCCTTCCACTCCTGCTCTATTGGCCAGCACCAGTCACGTGGCCGCGCGCCCACAGGCCCGCCGGGGGCTGGGAGTAGGGTGCCAAGTACCCACCAAGGAGAAGGAGTGGGGTGTTGGTAAGGATTCCCACAGTCCGCCTTTTCTGGAAACCAGGTATTCTGTCAACGGCTCGCCTCAAACCGAGAGCAGAGTCTCCCTCCCCCACCAAGGGAGAGAACCCCCAAAGTTCAGAGGCCCCACCATGTCTTTCCGCCTGGGGCCAGGGAGCTCCCATCCCGTCCTCCAGAGATGAGCATCTCTCCTAAACCTGCTCCCTCCTCCCTGGCAGTGCCCAGGCAGGCTTGGCTGCCCCTCTTGCTCTGGCTCAGAAAGTTGCCCAACTTTGAAAAATGGACTGGATGCCAAGGTCAAGCCAGGGTGACCCCCAGGACCGGACGGGCTCTGCATCTGGTAGTTGATGACGCACAGGCTCACCCCTTCTCCGTGCCTCTCTTTGTTCCTCTGTGCCCCAGGCCCCGCTCCTCCCACCTCGGGCCTCCCCATGCAAAGGCCCGATTTCCCAGCCCCCCTCCCCTCCCCCCCCCCCCCCCCCCAGCTCAGCCAGGGAGGTTTTCCTTTTTGAAAACCTAAAAGATTTCTTCTCACATCTCTGTACCAGGAGCAGCTGAGCTTTCCCTGAGTAGATGTTTATGTCTTATAGACCCTACGAATATTGCACCTGATCAAGTTTACCTCTTTGCCTTGGCCACAAGGAAGCACAGTCATCCTGAAAGTTCACCTATGGCCAGGACATACCCTCGGAAGACCCAGCTTAGTCCGGCTCCGTCTGTTTTTCCTCTTGCACCCAAATGCCCTCATTTTCCCCCTCTTTCTTATTGCATTAAGTATGTCTTAGGGCAGCATAACAGATCTAGATGGGAGGCAGAAACCTAAAACTAAATATAAGCCAACCAATTTAAACCCTCCTGCCCTTTCTGCTTCCTGCACCCCTCCCCCTCCCCAACCCCAAAGATCGCCCTAGCAAACTTCCTAATGAGACTCATGGGTTTGTTAAACATCCGACATCGAGGCAGACTCGCGCAGGGATGGCGAATGCCGAAGGCCACGTTGCCCGGCCTCCGCGATCGCCAGAGCCCACAGGGTCACCCTGAGGCATTGCTTGGCTCTTCATCTTAGTCTTAAAATCACACTGCGTGCTCCGGCCCTTCCGTTCTGTGACGGCCTTATTAAGACAAGAAGATCATGTCTGGTACTAAAAATGCCTCCATCAGAGTATTTCCCACGGCTGTTCCAGCCCTGCCCTCCCCTGGCCAGCCCAGCCAGGGCTCCTGACCACATAACCATTTTCACAGGAAGGGATGAAGCAGCACTCAGAGGAGTGGGCGTTCGCCTCACTGACCAGTTTGGGGGCATCTGAGACACCTGCCTTGGATCTGCCCAGATGCTTCCTTCCCACGGACAGTCGTGGGTTCATTACAAGTTAGAGGAGGAGATACACACAAGACTGGGCCAAACTCCACCAGAGGCGTGGCCTTTAGGAGCCAAAGTGCAAGGCCCCCAAGGGAACCCCGGACTGGAGAATAAGGGCTTAGACCTGAAGCAAAGGGCCGCCTGGTCTCGCCCACTGAGGCACAGGCTGGGAAGCGGGAGCAAGGGGTGGGGAGGGATGCACATTCTACAGGTCGGAAGGGCCCCGTGGGGCTCCCTTCTGGAGGCCGGAAGTGCGTGATGAATTCACGGTGCCCCAGGATGAGCACTGTCCAGGAGCGAGAGCCCCGAAGACCTAGCAGGTGGAGCCCTGCCATCTCCTCGCGTCTCCTGGGTGTCGAGCTCTCGCCAGGCTTGTGTTGTGAAGGAGCAGCGAAGGGGTCCCTGCCCGTAAAGGGTGGAGAGAAGAGCCAAAGCTCCTTCCCCGTGACCCCCGAGACCCTGCAAGGAGTGGCTGGATTGCCCTCCTTTGATGGGTCAAGGCAGAACCGTGGGACGAGAAGCGCGGGACAGGATGGACCAATGGCCCTGATTTCCCTTCCCCCACCCCCATCCTCTTTGCCACGTGACTCTGCACTTCCTGTCCCCGCCCCTGAGTTCATCCACGTGACGTGCGTTGGCCACAGGGACGTGAGCGAATGTGACTCGTGCCCAAGCTGGACCAAGTGCCCGTGTTTCCCCCCTGCTCTCGCGCCTCTGCCTTGGCCGTGAGAGCACGCGGGCTCACCTGCTGCGGGAAGACACGCGTCGAGCAGCCCGTGTCTCCAGATGGCCAGCTGAGGGCCACCCTCCCTCGACCAACCTCCAGCCTCCGGAAATGAAAGCGACCGACAGAGACCGGAAGAAACACCCAGCTGAGCCCCGCCTGATCACCAAGCCCCTCGTGGGAGAGAAGGAAATGCCGACCTGTTTTAAGGCACTGAGCGTCCGAACGGCCGGGTTAGGCCGCATGAGTATAAATAAGTGAACCCCCTTCCCAGGAGCTCGTCCAAGTGGGGAAGGACCTAATAAAATCTCACCCGGTGATTTTAAGCTGTTTTTTTTAAGGAATGTTTTAGATGCATGTTTCATATTCCAATGCTTTAATACAGTTGTTAACTATTATAGAAACGTAATGAAAAAAAAAAACCCAACACAGACTCAAATAGATGGAGAACCAGATTGTAGCTCACTGGAGGCCACCGCGAACGTGTTATGACTTGGACGGCCACAGTCGCCAGATTTTGTTCAGACTTGAGAAAGTAAAGGAGGTGGGGCAGGGGGACCGTCTCCTTCCTCCTGCAGCTAATGAATTACTGGAGAGCAGAGACCAGGAGACAAGATGTTTGAGAAGCGTTAACGTTCGCCACT
Source organism: Felis catus (assembly GCF_018350175.1). Classification (NCBI taxonomy): domain Eukaryota; kingdom Metazoa; phylum Chordata; class Mammalia; order Carnivora; family Felidae; genus Felis; species Felis catus. Next base: position 199,129,630 of record NC_058371.1, on the reverse strand, counting down.
ACTTATCTCTATGAAGGAGAATTCCTTTCGATGCTGTGAATCCAAGCGGACTTGAGAAATCAGAAATGAATTCGCCTCGGAGGCAGACAGAGCAAGTCTCCCAGAGAAGTCCCTAACTGACTTCATTGTGTGGCCTTGTGAGTAACTGTCACTGTGGACTAATGAGCTGCCGTGGACACCCTGTCGTTTAGTTCTGTTATGTTTACCAGCACTCAGAGTGTGAAGCCGGGGTCAGGATCGGCTGGCTCTTGCCTCCAGTCCCCAGCCCCGATGTGCATTCACTGCCCGGAGGGGGGACCGTGGCCGTGAGGGACCCTGGGCCCGTAGCTGCAGTCAGCTCCCTCCTCGCGGCCAGCTCCCTCCCCATCGGAGCAGGCTGAACTTTGCGGGCACGGTTCCATTGAGGAAGACAGTCCCTTTGCTGTCTCCTGGGGGTGTAATCGTGAGGCTGAAGTCCGAGAATCAAACTCAGAACAGAGCAGGAGGGGAAGTTAGACCTAGCCTTTCAGGGCCATGAAGGGACTCAAGACCTGCATTCATTCACTCATTCACTCATCAGCCGACATTTCCGGACAGCCTACGTCGTGGCAGGTGCCACTCCAGCGCCAGGGATTCAAAGTCTGGCCTGATCCTCACAGAGCCCTCTTTTTAGCAAGGGCAGAACGGGGAGGGGGTTGCCAGCACAGGCGTTGGCACCCAGTCTCCCTTCTCTTTGCTGTGTGACCAGGAGCCAATTGCTTGACCTTTCTGAGCCTTAATATCCTTATGGGTAGCAGGGATGAAATCACCACTAGTAAAATGCCTGATGCTTCAGAGACACTCCCTCCTCAGCTTTTTTGTTTGTTTGTTTAACTTGCACATAGCCGGCAAATTATAAGTTCTTTACGGATGTGCACTCCATCCTTTCCCCCACTGCATCTCTGGTTTCCATCCCTCTATCATAAAGAAATAATCGTGCTTGTATTCCTTTTCCTAGGGCTGCTGAAACAAAACTGGGTGGTTTAAAACAACCAAAATTCGTTCCCTCACAGTACTGGAGGCTGGAAGTGTAACATCAAGGGGGCCGCAGGACCACGCTTCCCGCCGCGTTTCCAAGGAAAAATCCTTCCTTGCCTCTTCCAGCTTCTGGTGGCCCCAGGTGTTCCTGGGGTTGTGACAGCAAAGCTCCAGGCTCCGCCTCCACCTTTCTGTGGCCCTCCTCTCCCTGTGTCTCTCTGTGTCTTCACCTGACCTTCTTATAAGGACACCAGTCATCGGATGGAGGGCCCACCTAACCCGCTCCGACCTTACCGTAAGTACGTCGTGGTACAAAACGCTATTTCGAACTAAGGTCACATTTGGAGGTTCTCCGTGAACGTGAACTTGAGGGGACAGTGTTCAACCCAGTGCAATGGCTAATAAGCATTGAGCACATGTGAAGTATCAAAGCCGTGCTAAGCACTCAGCAGTGAGTTTTAGCCCCACACGCTGGGCAGAGCACTTAGAACGGGCCGGGTCTGTTAGCATCGCTTCCATTTCTCCCCACGACCAGTCTATAAGGCAGGACGATCCCCATCCCAGCGAGTCTAAGGTTGAAATTATTATCATCCCCACTTTACAGACAAAGAGACCGAGGTACAGAGAGGTCGAATTACTTGCCCGAGGCCGCACAGCCCATAAAGGCAGAGGCAGCCCTCAGGCTCTGTACCCTGGTGCTCAATCCCTCCGGAACACTCCTCGCGCTGTCTCACTGGGCTGTGTTGAGGGCTGAGGCGGGCAACTTCTCCCCCATTTCAGAGATGACGAAGTTGGAGGTGAAGAAGAGCAAAGTGACCTGCCCGGGACTGCCGCGTTGCGCCCTCTCAGCCAGCTGGGGCCCCTGAAGGCTGGGGCCCCTCCACTGCCCGTTCGCCCACGGGTTCCTTGTCTGTCCAGCAGAAGGTGAACGCCAGCGCGGGCTCCTGCTGAGGTTCCAGGCCTGGGACAGCGACCCAGAGCCATTGAAATTTCCCCCAGGCCCCGAGGATAGTGCTTGGGAAAAACATTGGCTTTCCTGTTTCCTTGCCGAGCCGTTCAAGACCTCAATGCGCCCAGAGCAGACGTGTTGCCCAGGGGGAGGCCTAAGGAGCCTGGGGACCAGAGAGCAGTGCTGTCCTCCTTCCTCCTCACCTTGTCCCTTCTTCACTTCGAAAGGCGGAGCAGGGAGTTCAGTCCGTAACGGGAACTCGAGACTTGGCCCTGACTTAGCCCATTTACAGCCAAGAAGAAAAGCTCCCCACTTTGCACATAAAGTGTCTTACACCGGCCTGAACTCACTCTAGGTCCTCAGTGACAAACTCATGCCTCAAACCATCAAAGATAGTATCCACGGGGGGTGGCGCCTGGGTGGCTTAGTCAGTTGAGCATCCGACTCTTGATCTCGGCTCAGGTCATGATCCCAGGGTCGTGGGATTGAGCCCCGCGTCCAAGTCCACGCTGAGCGTGGAGCCTGCATAAGATGCTATCTCTCACCCTCTTACCTCTCCCCTGCTTGCACTCTCCCTGTCTCTCTAGAAATGAAAATAAGATAAAATAAAATAAAATAAAATAAAATAAAATAAAATAAAATAAATAAAATATGGTACCCAGGGGACTGTGACCTCCCAACAGGTTCTAAGGCCATGGATGGAACAGGCTGGTAAAGTCCCAAGTCTTCTCTGAGGATAAGAACCCTGGGGCCATGAGATACGAATATGTAGAGAACGTCCACAGACCCAGCTAGGGGGTTTATAGACTCAAGGGCCCACAGGAGTTAGGTGGAAATGTAAGTGAGCAAAGTGGGGTCCGCAGAAGGCAATAGGGAGTGGGGGGGCTGGGGTGGAGTGGATGCCCAGGCCTGTCTCCAGGGCAACCGCTCCCAGCTCTGGCTCAGCGCTGTTAGGCGGGAATGCAGGCTTCATATGCCCAGAGGTTTTCATTTGTCAAGAGGAGCTGAAAATCTAGCCTTTCCGGTGAAACTCCAACTTTCTCCAGGCTTTTTCTTTCAATTGTTAAATGATCTTTCAATGATGGCGGCTAATTCAGATTTTTTGGAAACCGCTGTGCAGTTTCACAGAACGCGTGTCTGGGCTATTTGACGGGCCTCGGACCACCGCTTTGAGAGCAGGGGAGGAGGCTCCGATTCCACGGCTTCTGATCGCCTTCGGTCTCTTAGGTGCAAGTGATCCCTGGTGAATTCACATACTCAACATCGCACCCCACTCTCGCAGTCCAGGGTATGCTCAGCTATCTTCTGTTCTCGTCTGCACTCCCTTGCTGATTTCACTCCATCTCATGCTTGAAATACCAGCAGATGCGCCCCAAACTGGTATCTCCAGGCGTTTCCTCTCCCCTGGGGCTTAGGCTCAGTTGCTCTCCTTCCTACTTGACATCTTTACTTGGATGGCTAACCCCGCTCTCACACTTACCATGTCCTTACCCCAACCACTGAGGCTTCCCTTACCCTCAAACCTGTTATTTCTGTCATCTTCCTTGTCTCACTAAATGCCGACTGTATCCTAGAACATCCAGCTGAGCCCAGCCTAGCTCAGCCAGCCTCCAGTCACCCTGCAGGTGCATGATTGCTATTCTAAGCCACTGACTTTGGGGGGAAATTCGTTACACAGCCATAGCTGGCTGATACGCTTCCTGTGTGGTAGCATCCTTTCTTCTACCGTAATCACTTTTCTTGCTGCCATTTTCAACTTTGAGGGGACGTATTGTTCAGCCCTGGTCAAAAACAAGGGCGTGAGCCTAGTAGCACTGTGGACAAGCACACAATGCTAGAGAATGGCTCCCCTGAGAAGAATCTGGAAGGTCTCTTTTAGCATCAGCATCATCTGAAATACACTCCCCTTTTGTTGACACGTATGTGTGATTCTGACATGCTGTGGATTTTATTTGGCATGTAACTAGAGACTTTTACCACTCATCACTCTATTTAGGAAAAATGTTATGTTGAGTCATTTGAATGGGAATATAATTTTTTCTTCTATAAACACCAGACCCCAAAAAATGAAGTATTGCGAGACACAGATAGTCTATAAAACTTGGGTGTTAAAAACAAGAGACGTCTTCCTGGGAAAACCTTAATTGGGTGGTGTTCTGGGGGGAGGGGGAGCCTGTATTTCCTGTATTCGGAGACACCATCAATGATAAGAGGCATCATGGATATAGTAACAATTCTCCTGGGGAGTAACGAAGCAGAACATTCCGTATAGGCTCAGGTTTTGGCATCCCAGAGGCAGGGGAGTTAAACAGGCGCGAGAGGGTCTCAGAGTTGAGGACGCACACATGTGTTTGCAGACACACACGTGCACAGAGACGTGACAGCTGTTCCCATTGAAATCCCCAGCTGATGCTGACGGCAGTCTGGTCGGACCAAGTGCGTCCTTCCAAAGCACCTTGGATCACTTTAACTGAGAAGACAGTGCGGCCACATCACTTTGATCCGTGTGAGGCTCTGAATGAAAACACGTCTGAGCTTCCTGCCAAATACTCCCCTGGACCTCAGACCGAGGGCTGGAGTCAGTCCCCACACGCACAGTCCCACGGAGGAACGCAGCCGTCTGTGTGCTGAGCCTGGAGAGACTCCCAGAAGGCCCGCCCGTCCTCCACACATCTCCGTCGCTGCCTGTCTCCGTGCCTGAAATTCCACTATTAAATTCTTGAATTTTTTGTTTTTTTTAATCCGGAAGAAACCTTAGAAATTATTTGTCTGTCAAGTTTTAACAGGAAAGAAGAAGTCCCTTTCGGACTTGACGAGGGAGTGAATGTGGGAGGTGGCACAGAGGTTACCAACAGCAGGAGCCACTGGTAGCCCCAGGACGGAGGACAAAGCGGGGGTGCCAATGGAGCGGGGGTGGGGGGCAGGGCCACAGGGGGTTGGAGGCCATCACAAGGTGGAAGCTGAGTCGTGCAGGAGGCAGGGCTGCTCCTGGAGACGCAAGGAGGCAGAAAGGGAAGGAAAGATACTCTGTCTCCACCTCCCTCCCCACGTCTGCCCTCGAGACTCCCCCAGAGTCTTCCATTCACTTAACCCAGCCAGAATCCAGCTGACAGGGGGTCCCGAGAGTTGCAGCCTGTGGAGGTCAGCCCCTGGAGATGCAGAGCAGAGCAGGGGTGGATGAGGAATGGATCTGAACGAAAATAGGCCCCCCACTCTGCCCGTATCCCATACAAGGCCACTGCGGCCCAGAAATGCTTATCACTAGGGTCATTAGCTTATGGCTCCTGTGGGTTCCAGAGGGGCTAGAGATGGAGTGCCACTGTGGGCTTCAGTTACGACTTCAGGAAAAATATTAGTGATAATTGACATTCACGGTGCTTAGCACTGTTCTAGGCTTGTCTTTATACCTTTATTGCGGTGTAACTGACATGTAATAAACCGCGCAGGTTTCCAGGATTCCCTATGGATGAAATCATAGGTGTGTACTCTTTTCAGTCTGGCATTTCATTCAGTAAAATCCATTTCATTCAGTAAAATGCTTTTGAGATTCATCCACATTATTGCATCCATCTATAGTTCATTCCTTCTTACTGCTGACCGGACTCCACTGAATGGATATACCACAATCTGTTTAGGCTTCCACCTGTTGGTGGACACTTAGGTTGTTTCCGGTTTCTGGCTGTTACAAATAAAGCTGCTAGGAACATTCGTGAGTGAGTGTTATGTGGAAATGCCCTCATCTCTCTTGGGTAAATATCTAGGAGTAGAATGAGCAGGTAATACAGTAGGTATATGTTTAACTTTTTGAGAAATTGTCAAATTGTTTACCAGAGTGGTTGTTCCCTTTTGCAGGGTGTGTAACTCCAGCTGCTTTCATTCCCACCAGCACTTGGTGTGGTTCATCTTTTTAGTGGGCATGTGATCGTGTATCATCGTGGTTGTAATCTGTGTTTCTTTAATGATTAATTACAGGGATCGTTTTTTAATACGCTTATTTTCCGTATGATTATTTTCTTTGATGAAGCGTCTGTCCAAATATTATGCCCAATTTTTAAGTTGTTTTCTTATCGATTTTGAGAGTTCTTCATATATTCTAAGTGCAAGAGCCTTACCAATACGTGATTTACAAATATTTTCTTTCAATCTGTGGCTTGTCCTTTTAACCTAGCAACATTGTTTGAAGGACAGAGTTATTAATTTTAATGTAGACTAGTTCATCAGATTATTCTTTTTTATATACTGTGCTTTTGGTGTTATACTTAGGAAAGCTTTGCCTATGTCAGGACTACGACGATTCTCCACGATGGTTTCTTCTGGAAGTTTTTGGAGTTTGGGGTTTTACATTTAAGTCTATGTGTTAAAATTTCTATATGGTGCATAGTATGGATTGAGACTCCATTTTTTTGCATCTGAACATTCCATTCTTCCAGCATTATTTGGTGAAACCGAATTGCCTTTATTCCTTTGTTAAAATGCAGCTGTCTATATGGTGTATGGTGGGTCTATCTCTGGACTTCTGATTCCATTGTTGGCTTCAAGAAAATCTACTTGTCTATTTTTCTGCCAATAGCACACACTCTTGTTATTGTAACTTTATAATAACTCCGGAACGCAAATAGTGTAGATCTTCCAAGTTTGTTTTCAAGTTGTTTGGGCTAGTCTAGGTCCTTAGCAATTCCATATGAATCTTCGAATCAGCTGGTCAACTTCTACAAAAACAGTCTCCTGGGGGTTTGCCTGGGATCATACTATATCAATAGATTAATCTGGCGAGAACTAACATCTTAACAATGTTGAGCCCTGCCAATCCAGGAAAACAGTCTACTCTCAATTTATTTATGTCTTCTTTGCTTTCTCTTAACAATGTGTTGTAGCTTTCTAATATACAGGTCTTGCATATCTTTTGTCAGTTGTATCCCCGGGAATTTTATATCTGTCATCTTATTGTACGTGTCGGGGGTCGACCAAAGGGCTAAGTCTCTTCCACTGCCTGTTTTTCTCATGAAACCTTTATTGGAACACAGCCACGCCCATTCAGTTACATATTGTCCGGGGGTGCTTTTGCCCTACAACAGCAGAGCTGAGGAGTTGTGACAGAGACTGTATGTAACCTACAAACCTGAAATCTATCTAGCCCTTCACCTATATGTCAGCAAGTTTGCTGACTCTTGCATTCTTTTTTAAATTTCAGTTTCCGACTGTCCGTGGCTACTATAAAGAGGTAACAATATGTTGATAGGAATTGATCTTGTAACCTGCAAACTTGTCAAACGCACTTATTAGCTGTAGTAGCTTTTCCATAGATGTCATGGGATATTCTGCACAGATGATCCTGTTGTCTGAAAATAAGGACGATGTTACTGGGGCACCTGGCCGGCTCAGCTATTGGAGCGTGTGACTCTTGATCTTGGGGTTGTGAGTTTGAGCCCCACATTGGATGTAGAGATTACTTAAAAATAAATTCTTTTTTTAAAAGGTGGTTTTTCCTGATCTTAGAAGAAAGGCATTTGCTTTCTCCATTAATTATGATGCTAGCTATAAGCTTTTCATAGATGCATTTTATCAGATGCAGGGCAGTCTAATCTATTCCTAGTTTACTTAGACATCATGAATGTTTCCCATGTATTAAATTACACAATCCTACCAATCCCATGAGGTAGGTACTGCTATGACCAACATCATACAGATCAGGAAAATGAGGCTTATGTAAGAAACTTGCGCAAGGTCCCATTTGAGTTAATGGGTACCAGAGATTTTAATCTAGAAACAGATGGACATGATGAGCTCCCTTCCAAACACTCCAGGTGACAGTTTGGATCTGTTAGAAATGTGTCAGGCACCAAGTCACAGAACATCTAATATTGGGTTAAGCAGTAGGGACTTTGCATCGTCTCCCATAGTACGAAGTCTGGAGAAAACAGTTCTCGATTGATATAGCAACTCGAGGTGTTGTCAGGAACCCAGCCTCTCTCAACCTTTCTTTGCTGCTAGTCTCAGCTTGTTGACTTTTCATCTTCTTGCCTGTTGACTCTTGAGTTACAAGGTGGCTCCGTGGAGTTGTGAGGCCCAGACCTTACACCTGTGGTTGAAGACTGGCCGTAGCGTATGTGTATGTGTAGGGGTACGAATGGGAGAGGGAGACATCTGACTCACTCCACTCTTGCTTGCTTTTGAGGAGCAAAAAACTTTTACTAAGTTTCCCCCAGCGGATCTCTCCTTCTGTCTTATTGGCCAGCCCTGCTGAATGAATGAATGAATGAATGAGTAAATAAGTAATTAAATGAATATGTGTATATACACATATATGTACACATATATGTGCGTGTATACATGCATATGTGTGTGTATGTATGTAAACATATATGTGTGTGTGTATATATATATATACGAAAGTACTTTGAACCAAAAAGTGCCTGATGAATGTGTGAACATGTGTTGGGATGGTTAATCTTCCTGTTACTCCCCATTCCTTGAGGACAGGGACATTGTCCAACGTTTTCACCACTGTATCTTGAACCCCACAAGTGTCTGGATCATACTGAAGTGTAACAAACATTTGTCAGAGAGATGAATGAATGAATGTTTACACACAGATCCGTCATGTGCTTGACTAATTAAGTGAATTGTGGGTTGGTTTGCTTTCTCCCTACCAGCCTATAAACTTCCCCAGAGGGGACACTAGGTTCCTTCTAATTTAGGACCATTCATGCAGTATCTTAAGTCTCTGGGGTGAATTACAGACCTTTTGTGGTGTGACAGAAGAGACGAGGGAGGAGCGGAGGGGCGGGCAGGGAACTAACATGAGTTACCACACTGGTTGGCCCCCCAAGCCTTGCCTGAAGTAACTGATGAATAAATAAATCTGTGCTGCTCTCCCCGGAGCGTGCTGGTAGAGGCCCCATCAAGTCAGTGCCCGCAGCGGACCGCCCCACTGAGAGACCCCCAGGCTCCTCCCGAGCGCATCTGGGGAACAGCACAGAGCCCACTCGGAGGCAGAGTTCAAGCACACCCTCATGTTGAGTGAAAGCCATCCAAAGTCTTCACCTGGAGGCAAAAGAGACATTTTATTTCTTTGCATTAGAAGCAACAGATGCCAACGAACCATTTTAATGAAAAGCCTGAAAATTGAAAAAGAGAAACGCATTGTTTCGTGAAAGCCACAGAAACCCAGGCAACCTCTATGGGCAGGGCAGCCAGAAAACTTGAGCCCAGGAGCGACTCTGGAGTGCCCGCAAGCCCGACCCCTCTTATCTAGGCTTCCCCCTGGTGCAAAAATGCCCACTAGAGACAGGAAATGCCTCTAACGTCTCCCGGGCTCCGCCTCCTGAAATAGACACCGCAGCGAACCACGGCCCGGTTGCAGGTCAAGAAATCCTGCCTTTGGCGGCTGATTGGCTGAGCTTGGTCACAGGACACTTGCCGACCAAACAACGACCGGCCGAGGGGAGGAGTCATGCGGGAAGGTCGCTGCCTTGGAAACCACGCGTTGAAGCGTTTCCGTTTCCGGAAGCAGAGGGCTGCTGCTCCAACAGCTGGCTCGGGTGGGGACGGAGCGGAAAAAACAGGGTGCCCTCCGCAGCTGTGCACCTCCTGTGTGCCTTAATAATAATTTAGACATAATAGCTAATGGTTTACCAATTATTCGCTATTTTGCCCTCTGTCTTGCTGAGCCAGTCTCATAAGAGACTCACTTTTTACTTGGGGAAACTGAGGCAGAGGTGAGGCACCTTGCTCAAGGTTGCCCCCAAACCCTGCACGCTCCCTGCCTCCCCTCACACCCCGCAACTACCCCCCCCCCCCCCCCCCCCGCAGTCAGCATTGGGATCCTTGCTTGTCAGATGAAGGAATCCAGGCATCCAGGGCTTCAAGGAGGTGTTCAGGGCAGGGTTCCAAGGATGTCTGAGGATGTCTGGTCTCTGGCCACAATTCCCACCCGCTTTCTGCTCCTTTTATTCACCGACGGGGGAGACTGAGCTCAGGGAGGTGGCAGGTCTTGTGAAGGTGGTAGTTCCCGTGGACATAGCAGTGACCCCAAAAGCAAGCTGCTTCTCAGTTGCCGAGCTGCTCAGGGCCCCTTGTTCCTAAAAGAGGGAAAACCTGCTTGCTGTTCATGGTGCCAAAGTATAAAGCTTTTCTTGTTCTTCCAATCTGTCTCTCTTGGCTTGCTGTGGTGTTCAATTTGCCATTTATGACATTCTAAATTAAAAAAAAAAAAACTTTAAAATTTTACGTCATTAGCATAAATTTTACTATTCGCCTTCAAGGTGAGCAAGGTGAGTTTTAAACGCAACTATAAGAGCATTTGACTCCTAGATGAGATTGCAGGCGTTACACACGCTTGGCCCCCAGCTCACGCATGCGTATTCCGTTCTTACCGGAACAGGGCAAAATGTGCCCCAAATTAACTGCGTTGTTTTTATGTCACTTCTTGGCTCGCGCGCTTTCTGCTGCCACTCTCCACCTTCAGTTTGCTCACCAGTGAAGAAGGACCGAATGGACAAGAAGCATGGGTTGCCCCAGCTTTCCTTCTCCTTCAGGGCCATCGCTTCGGGCAGAAGTGGTTGGCCGATGCGGGAAACTGACATGAGAAAGAAAGGCTATTGAAAGCATAGTGCAGGTTGTTTGCGCTTCTCGGAATATCAGCGTCTTCTTTCTGTGTCTGAAGCGCGTTCAAGTTGGACAAAAGAGAAGTGGAGTTTCTTGCAGTCCCCCTGATTCTGTCCGGAGACGGAATAAGCCCAACTGGTACTTGCTGTGAGGCTCCCGGACCTCGCACGCAGGCGGCTCCGTCGGAATTCTGCTCTCCTGGAGCCTCACCGATGCCAGACGCGAACCGGGCCTCAGAGAACAGCAGGAAACGCCCATGGCCCGCGTCTCTGGTCGTGCGCATGCTCCGTTGTCCGGCCAGATGTCACTGACAAAACGCGAGTTCAAGATAAAATCAGGGGGCGCCCGGGTGGCTCAGTTGGTTAAGCGTCCGACTTTGGCTCAGGTCACGATCTCGCGCTCTGTGAGTTCGAGCCCCGCGTCGGGCTCTGGGCTGATGGCTCAGAGCCTGGAGCCTGCTTCCGATTCTGTGTCTCCCTCTCTCTCTGCTCCTTCCCCGTTCATGCTCTGTCTCTCTCTGTCTCAAAAATAAATAAATGTTAAAAAAAATTTTTTTAAAAAAAAGATAAAATCAGGACCTCGCACCGTCCAGCCTTGGTGACAGGCGGAGCTGCTTGGGGTTCCCCTCTCTGTTCCATTCCCCGAAACGTCCAATGCCTCGGCCTCGCCAAATTTTGCTCAGACGCCCTGCGTGGAGTCAGGCCTCCACACCTTTGCCTGGGCCATGCCCTCTGCCTCGAATGCCCTCTTCTCCTCTTTGATGGGTGAAGTCATCTGCCAACCCACGAGCGCTGCCCTACTACTACCTCCTTGACCTTGACCTCGTCAAGCCGACTTGACCCTTCTCTCTTCTGCACCTTCTCCTCCTTCCCTGCTTCTTCCTAAGAGACAGCTCTGTGCGGTGATGAGAGCGGAGTTCTGGAATCTGAGGAGGTTCGGGCTCCCACTTACTCACTAGAGGATATTGGTCAACGACGTAGCGCCCCCCCCCCCAGAACCTCAACTTTCCCATCTGTAAACTGAGACTGATTCCAGTTCCCCAAGAGGGTTTGTGGTGCAGACGAAATGGCAACCCAACTGCAGGCTGCTCTTACGCACTCCATGCGACCGGGGCTGCGTTTCTTTTCCATTCTTCATCTGCCCTCACCCCCCTTAGGATTTGGGTCATCACCGCCCTTCCTCCGCTCAGCCTGGGTTCTTCCCAAAGCAGTGTGTGCGGACTCTCCCCTCCTCTGGGGAATGACATCTCCAGCAGGAGAATCCGGCCCCGCACTCTGGACTCTCCCACCCCCTGAGGCCAATCTGCCTGCAGAATTCAAAGCAGATTCCGACCTCCTTCTTCATTTTCCAACCACCCCTGCTAGAATTCCCTTCCTGCCCATCCCTCAAGTCTCTGTCCTGGGCTGATTTGCTGTTTATGCTCCCGGTTCTCTGTTTACATTTGCTCCCCTCCCGGGCCTCCAGCCGCATTGTTCCGGAGCCCGGCAAGCGCAGTTTACTTTCACAAACCTTAAGGGGGAAAAAAAAAAAGCAGCCACAAATGCCAAAACCTTTCCCGAAGCCCAGACACCACAACGTAATCATCTGGGGCTCCTCTACATAATCGTGGGTCTTGCCAAGTCTCTGGTTTAAGGGGGAAAAATACAATGTAAATATACAATATATTAGACTATTAGGAATTTTCAGTGCAGATTCCAAATTATTTGCAGCCTTGAAAGGAGGCAGACAACCCTGGGCTGACATCCCTTCTCTCCATCCGCTTCCTGGCAAGCTATGGCGGCCGGGGCGGGGGGGGGGGGGTCCGCCGTGAGCCTCTATTTTCTCGTCTGTGAAATGGGCACATCTGACGGAGCCCCGCAAAGACCAAATGCCTGAAGGTGAATGAAGGGCGGAACCCAGCACCCAGGACCAGGTAAGCCCTGAGCACATAGCCATCTCCTCCCCTCTGGAGCAGAACGACAAAAAAAGAGGGGGAAAATGAGCAAGAGTTTGCAAGCAGCCACGGGGGGCACCTGTGCCACCCAGAGGACGATTATTTGAGGCAGGGGCGGAGATGCTATGGAAGGTCCGTGGGGTTAGGTGAAGCCAGCTTCTGAGAATCGAGGCAGCTCTGAGGGGAAAAAATAAATTAAATAAATGGTTTCTCTAATATGGGGCCATCTGGCGATTTGATAAAAGTATTGGGTTTCTCAAGGCAGTCCGCGAGTGCTCCCTGGGCGCCACCGTTTATGGCTTAAATATGACTCGCATGTGGAACCAGCATTACAAATGAGAAACAGCAGCTTCTGAACTTGTTCCCTAATGGGGGCCTTTCATCACCCAGTTACCCTTAAGCGTCTCCCTTCCCATTGTAATTGGCCCTAAATGAAAAGCATTAGTCCCGTCAATAAAAACTAATGGTTCTACTGACTAAAAAGAAGGGGGCGGGGACTAGAAGAGAGGTCTCTTTAAAAGACAGGAAGGGACTGGCGTCACCTCCCTTCCGGAGCCTCAGGGTTTGATATTGGGGCGCAGAGGGCCGCAGTGGGGGAAGAGCCCCTCCAGGAGCCCGAGGCTGGGTGCCCCATTCTGGCTGCGCTTGTTCCTTGCTGTGTGACCGCTCGTGGCCAGCTCTCCTTCTCTGGGCCTCCCCGATCCTTGTTAAAGTGGCTATAATGAGGCCACTCTGCCCTGCTCACAGTAGGGCTGGTTTCAAGGATCAAAGGAAAAGCTGGATGGGAAAAGACTTTGAAACTGTAAAGGGCTTGCTTGAGCCCTGGAGGAGTCATGGCAATTTTATCCTTCCTGGAGATGGGAGCTGTCCCCCCCGCCCCCCCCAGGTTCAAACCGTCTTCTGCCAGGATCCAAAGGGAAGCCTGTTCAGGGTCCCTGTGCCCCACCGCAGCCTGAGGCTTCCAGGCCCACAAAGAGGGGCTGTTTGAAATTAAACTGAGAAGGCATTCTCCATTGGGTGGCTTGGGGGAAATCGTTATTTATTTGTTTGCTTAAGACTTTTCAGAAATGGTCTAATCCTTGCTTGGCCTCCAGCCTTCCCCTCCCACCCCCCCCCCCCCCCGCCAACGCCCACCCTGCCCTGCCCCCCTCCCCACCGTGCACAGTGGTGAGAAAGGTGGGTTCTCCAGGGAGCACAATTATAAGAGCCCAGAGATGACATATCCAGGAGCCACCCAGCATTGTAAACAGCACTCTTTTCAGCCTTGTCAGGTTGAGCTTCTATTTTGCCGTCCGCCCTCGGAGAAGGAAAAGGCTGGTGCCAGCCTTCTGGAAGGCACAGCCCCCCGGGGCCAAGAGGTAGGAAGCCTACACTAGCAACATTTGCTGTGGGCCAGACCCCTCGCTAGGAGCTGAGCAGCCATCGTGGCGCGTGATCGCTGTCCCACTCACCGCCGCGCACTTGGAAACCCGTCCTGGTAAAGTGAACGGGGCGAAGTCACACGGCAGCAGAAGAGACAGCGGATTCAGACTGGGCGCAAAGCAGGTGCCGCATCCTTCAAAGTGGCTTCCCCGGGACACAGGGTGACCTGTGGGGGCCACGCTTGGACTGTGAGGCAGACACCGTGGCTGTCACATCTGCCCCCGGGCACCCTCGCCATCCTGGAGCACGCTGCCCTGTTTCCTGGCACCAGCACGCGTCTTTCCTTCCCGAGGGCTTTCCCTGGCTGCCTCAGACAGAGCCAGATGTACTAGGGTTCATGCCTGCCCACGGTAGCAAGAGTAGGAGGCAGTGCCTCAGGCGAGCTGGGGTATAAATCCCCCAGCTCCCTCCCCCTTGGGTGCCGTAACTCTGGGTTGCCTGTCTGTACTCTGTCCCAGAGTTTCCAGCGGGCATGAGCCGTGACCTGCTTTGTAACGTTTTCCTCAGTGACAGTCTTTCCTGTTCCATCTCACATTCCCTCGTCCCTCAAATCAGTGTCTCAGGCTCTGCTCCCAGGAGAATCCAAATGAAGGCGGGCAGGTGGAGGCTGGGGAAACTGAGCTGACGCCTGGGTCATCCAGCACCAGGCAGATGGGAGCCCGGACCCCGACTAAGACGCAGCCTTTTATTCATTCATTCGACACATCATGACCGACACCTTGATGGGCCAGGTCCTGTGGCGGGCACGAAACAGAGATGGTCCCTGACCCCTGGAAATCACAGACCGCTGCGGAGGGCAGGGGGGTGGGAGGAGGGTGTCTATCAATAAGCAATAAGCAAATAAAGTAAGAGTGCCCAAGTGCAAAGTCAGGTTGGGTCTCCTCCCTCGGGGGAGGGGACGCGTAAGGGGAAGACATAAAGAGGAGGGGGGCGTGAAGAGAAGGAGCTCCCCCCTGGGGCAGAGGACAGAGGGTCACACGTGGCAGAAGCCTTGTGCCATATTTGCAGCGACGCTGATGTGGGTGTTTGGACTTAACGGGCACTTGAACCAGATAAGGAACAGAAACCCTAGTTCAACCTGCCTTAAGCATAAAAGGGAAAAAAAACATTGCCCAGAGTAGCAGACACAGTTGGGGGGACAGGTGGAATCGGGGACCAATGGACGCTCTCACCTCTGTTGTCCCCCTGGTTCGGTCCCTCACGCTGACTATACCCTTAAGCCGGCTCTCCCCTTGCGTTTGCCAGGGGAGATCCACCTGGGTGGAGATCCACCCAGACTCCCAGCAAAAGGCGGAAAACGCACCCATAGCGGTCCCCCTAAGTGAGCGGCTCATCCCAAATCGCTTAGGACATTTTGGGACACCCGGACCGTGCGCCCCACGTGCGTGGCATTTTCTACCCAAGCCACGCTCCTGAGCATACGCCCGGCACATATTGAGTGCTTGTGTCCTCCCAGGGACGTGTCCGAGAGTGTTCACGGCAGCTGTCTGCGGAACAGCCCGAAAGGGGAAGGACTCAGGTATCCGTGGGCGGTAGAACGGACGAGTGCAATCCGGTATATCCAGGGGAGGGAGTATCTCACAGCAGCGAGGAAGGACACCGGACGGTTGTCCCCACGGTGGGGCTGAGTCTCACAGATGGATTATCAGGAGAAATAAACCAGCCCCAGGAGGGCAAGCCCGCCAGGGTGCTGCAAGTTCTGTCTTTTTCTTGGTGGTGGTACCTGGGTAGGAACACAGGCAAAAGTTCATCAAGGTAAGCTGTGCACCCAGGATCTCTGTACTTAATATACATAGGTGAGGCCTCAATTAAAATATAAACCGTAAGTATCTTAATGCCCCCGAGAGCATCAGAGATTCCTGTGTACTCTCTTTTCTCCTGCTTCATTCTCTCATCCTGCCATTATTGCCCCTTCCCCCTGATTTCTTCTTTTTTTTATTAAAAAAAATTTTTTAATGTTTATTTTATTTTTGAGAGAGAGAGAGAGACAGCATGAGCAGGGGAGGGGCAGAGAGAGAGAGAGGGCGACACAGAATCCTTAGCAGGCTCCAGGCTCCGAGCTGTCAGCCCAGAGCCCGATGCGGGGCTCAAACCCACGAATGGTGAGATCATGACCTGAGCCGAAGTCAGACTCCCAACTGACTGAGCCACTCAGGCGCCCCTCTTCCTCTGTGTATCTTTATCCCACCATATTGTGTCTCTGAAACTATTTCAAACCCTTTTGGGATGAGAGAAGTTAAACATTGAAGACGAAGAAAAAAGCCTGAGTAGCTGTCTGCTTTTGTAGCTTTAATGAAAGCGATTCTCTTTTTATTGCCTTAGCTTCATTGCTTGTTGTCCTAAATCAAGATTTTGCTCCGTCTGCCAATTTGCAAACGGACCGATTTCTACCAATTGGCCTTAACATACACAAATCAGCTTCGTAAATAAAAACAAAAGTTTTCCAGCCGACACAGCTTTTGGCTTTCCATCCCCAGGCCCCTGCCCCACAGTGGTCTCCTGGCAGGAAGACAAGAAAGCTATCATTCTCTTCGACACGGCATAAATTGCCATCCTTTCCCTGGGTAAATCTCAGACGCCGACCGCCAAAAGCAGGCCGCTGATTCATTCCAGGGAGATTCCAGAGTAATCTGCCTCACGGCCTGGAACCAGAGATGCCTTCAGCGGACCCCGTTATAAATTAACATTTAATCCTGGCCCCGGGAATGCTGGGGCTGGAACAGGCCATGGGGGCAGCTGAGCCCACCCCCAGGAAGCCAGGGAAGGGGCCCCGTCCTAGCTCTGTGTCCCATGGACCCCCCACAGTCTGGGGATAGATGTGATTTCCAGCTTGGCTGGATTCAGGCTCCATTGATGACATCATGTGATCTCGGCATGGGCAGGGGGCGGGGGTGAGGGGGGGTGGCGCGGGGAATCAGAGCCTCTGTGAGCCTTAGTTTCTTGCCCTCTCTGCTCCGGTTACTCGGTTACTCGAGGTGCACGGGGTGGTTCGTCAACTCAGCGAGCTTCTCTGCGTCTCGATCCCCTGCAGACCGCAAGCTCGTGAGCGCGGGGACCGTGCGGTACCCCCAGTGCCCAGCACGGTGCTGTGCACACGGCAGAAACTCAGTCAAGGTCTGTGAACTGACTGGATGAGGACCGACCCAAGAGATGCCCCGGACCCGTCGGATGTGGAGTCCCAGGGGGGAAAGAGGTGGTGCCGTTCACCAAGATGAGCCACGGAGAAGAAGCAATAAAGGACGGGGTGGTGGGGGGGGGGGGTTGCGCTTGGCAATCTTCCTGCTCCTCCCCCCCGCCCCAAGCCACACCACCAGCGGGAGATTCAAGGTCTCCAGAAGATACTTAGAGCATTGTCATCCCCCCCCCCCAGATGCTCAGATAGAACAATCAAATAGGATAGTGGGACCTGTTGTCTCCAAGGGCAGGGCCCCAGCCTTACCAGGAGAAGAGACATCTTTTCTCGAGACGGAAATAGACTGTGGGGTCACCAGAGGCAAACAGCACCCGGCTCTAAAAGATGGGCCGGGGCCCAGACCTGCCACCGGCGCTTGGAGGGGACATGGAAAGGAGACTCAGATCTGATAGGTGGGGGTGTTCACCCGAAAGCACAGTGCCCGCTCAGGGCGAGGCCGAGACCCGGCTCCCAGGTGCTGGGGGCTCGGGCTGGCCCAAAAGTGCCACTCGTGCTGTGGCATGCGTCCCGTTTCCAGAAAGAGGGGTGGAGTTTCACCCTGAGAGAGTTGAAGAAGGAACCAGGTCTGGGCCAGGGCGGGGCAGTGGGGCAGGGGCTGCCCTAACAGGAGGACCCAAGTCCTGAGCCACACAAGGGAAAACCCAAGTCTGACCAATTATCGGAGGGTTGTCCCTGCAGGGACGGAGGAGGGATGCTGTCCCCACTGGGCAGCGGTCCCCCGGGAGGCAGCCTTGCCCTTCGCCAGAGAGCTCTGGCAGAGCCTGTGTGCACTGGGGGGGACCTCCAGGGGCCCCGGGGGAGCAGAGGAGGGGCTGGGCTCTGCCGTGCTGCCTTGCAGCTGTCACAAAGAGAAGGACCCGGCCCCGAGGTAGACACTGAGCAGGGGACACAGAGGGATCGGGTGACCGCAGACCTAGGAGCCACGCGTGGAGGGGAGCCCGCCCGAGAGATCTGTGCCAACCCTGGCTGGCTCGGCGTTTCCGGTGTGCCGGGATCTGCTCCTCACGCTCTACTGACTGAAGCTCTCAGCAGCCCTCGAGGACCAGTGTGTCCCCACCATCCCCATCCTCGTGTTCCTGATGGCCCAGGCCCGCAGAGGTAAAACTCCACTGCCCAGGGACACCTGGATGGCTCAGTCAGTTAAGCGTCGGACTTCGGCTCAGGTCATGATCTCGAGGTTCGTGGGTTCAAGCCCCGCGTCGGGCTCTGGGCTGACAGCTCGGAGCTCGGAACCTGCTTCGGATTCTGTGTCTCCCTCTCTCTCTGCCCCTCCCCTGCTCATGCTCTCTCTCTCTCTCTCTCTCTCTCTCTCTCTCTCTCTCAAAACTAAACATTAAAAGAAAAATCCACCATGCAAAGTCACATGGCTAGGAAACGGCAGGGTCAGAGCTCAAACCCAGGAAGGTGGGTTCCAGAGATCACGTGTGGACCCCCTCTTGTGACCTACCTTCTGATCACACAGGATGTGGAAAGCTGCCCCGGGGTGGGGGGAGGAGGGGGAGTCTCGGGACCCCCAACCCCCAACAGAGAACAGTCTCTCCATCTTTCAGAGTCGGGTGCTGCTTGTCTCTGGTGACCCCACAGTCTATTTCCATCTCGGGGGAAAAGACGATTCCTTCTCCTGGTGAGGCTGGAGCCCCGCCCCGGGGAAACAAAGGCTTCCGCTATTCTGTTAGATTGTTCCATCTGAGCATCCGGTGGGGGAATGACGATGCTCTAAGTATCTTATCTGATGCTGACTGTGCTTTACTGGGGGATGCTGTGTGCCCGCATCGCCATGGATGTTGTGATCTGCTCAGCCAGGTCCCGAATACACGTCCCAAGATCCACATCTATAGTAACGACGAGAAAAGCAATACTCCACGTGTCTCGTTCAGCTCCTCACAATTTCACCCCCATGAACGGGATCGACCCCCACAGCAACTGAGCGCAGACGGTGCTTTGGCCCCTCCCAGAGCTGAGGAAACGGAGCTCAGAGAGGTTAAGTGACTTGCCCAGTATTGCCCAGGGTGAGTGCCGGACGTCTAACCCGAGAATGTCTAAATCCAAAGCCTCTGTAAGCATTGTCTTGTGAAGAATAAGACTTTTATTTGGAGGAAAAAATATCTTTAAAATAATATCTTACCACGGGTAGGAAGGAGTTCAGTGCTTTTTAATACAAGGAACCTACCCAAAATTGTAAGGTATTTCCTTTCCCAAACAGAGGCATAAGTGGGTCTGCTGTTTTTGTGTGATTCTCTGTGAGGAGGCCCTCTGGTATATTCCACGGGGCGGGTCTGTGGCCCCGAGGCGGAGGTGGTTAGAGCCTGCTCTGCTCCTGAGCCTGGTCCTCGGAGACATGCCCAGGATGTGCTCCAAGTTACCACAGAGTAAGAGGAAACTTTCCCACCATCTTGGGATTGCAGATTGCTGGGTAACTGAGCCATGAAAAATGATCAGACCCATGTTCCTCCACTGGCCTCGGAGAAAAAGTCCTGAAAGCAATTTGTCGTGGTGGAAAGAAGACCGGCTGCCTGCCAGAGAGCTCTGGGGGTGCGGGAGAGGGAGCGTCCCCGTGCCTCCTACCACATCTCCATGGAATCCGTCCGTCTCTCCGAGAGCCCGGGTCAGGGAGACCGTCTCCTTGCCCGGCTTCTGCCCCCTGTGGACTTGTGACCACGGAGAAGCTACTAAACTTCCCTGTTGCCTCGGTTTCCCCATACATAAAATAGGGGCATTGGGATTCGAGGAGACCAAAACACGCAAGAAGTAAAGCACCTCACGCAGCCGTGACTCACAGGGAACTTGACCAGTGTCGCTTTTCTGACCCTCCGAAGCACACCCCCTCCACCTACTCGGGGGACATCCGCTCCCACGGTGCTGAACGTGCGGGCACGTGTTCAGAAACGCGAAACAAGACTCGGACTGAAGCCGTCCCGTGGGGAGAAAACCAGTAGGGCCACAGTAAGAAACCGCAGGTCGGCCCAGGTGTGGGGACACCTGCGAGGCTCCGCTTCCCCTGCGCAGGTCAGCAGGGAGGGAAGAGGCAGCCGACCATTCATTCTGACAAGGCAGCCCGCACCAGCTCGGGGGGGATAGGGGGATGGGGGGATGGGGGGATGGGGGGGTGGGGGGGGAGCAGCCACGCGGCCTTTTCCATCAAAGCATGCTGCGCTCGGTAGCAGGAAGTTGCTGTCTCCTTCTTGAGAACCCCTGTATGCACCCTTGAACCCGCCCCACTCGCCCCCCCCCCAAAAAAAACTGTTTGGATCCTCAGAGGCTTCCTAGGTCCGGAAAAGGTTGTTTGGCCTCCGAAGTCCCTTTGGAGACCAGTCTGGCTACCCACTGCTGTCATTGCTCCTCGTGGCCACAAGATGTCACTGTTGAGGATGGGCTTGCTGCAGCTCGGCTAAGGACACCTGCCCCCCCCCACGGGACAAGCTCTCCCTTGTTGGGGCTTTCGCGGTGGCCCACAGTATGTGCCAACAGTATAAGCGTGGTGGTTCACATTCCCACATTCCCGAGCGCAGCCGTTGCTCCCCGAAACGTAACCACGGTGCCAGGGTGATGGGGTCTAGAGGGATTTTTTGGAATAAGTCCTAACTTGTGCCCAAACCAGTTCTTTCCCTGCTAACCTAACGCTCCATGATGGCTAATTTTATGTGTCAACTGAGCTGGGCCTTAGTGCCCATATTTTGTCCAACGTTATTCTGGATGTTTTGGGATGAGATTAACATTTTTTAAATTTTTTTTTAAATCTTTATTTATTTTTGAGAGAGTGTGAGTGGGAGAGGGGCAGACGTCTAACTCAAGAATCTAAATCCAAAGCCCCTGTAAGCAGTATCTAGTGAAGAATAAGACTTTTATTCCAAAGCTGAAGCAGGCTCCAGGCTCCGACCCGTCAGCACAGAGCCCGACGCAGGGCTCAAACTCACAAACCGTGAGATCATGACCTGAGCCGAAGTCGGTGGCTCAACCGACTGAGCCAGCCAGGCGTCCTGAGATTAATATTTAAATCGGTGAACTTTGAGTAAAGCAGATTATCCTCCATAACTTGGGTGGGCCTCGTCCAATCAGTTGAAGGCCTGGGTGGAACAAAAGACCGACCTCCCCCAAGCAAGAGGGAGTTCTGTCAGCAGACAGTCTTTGGACTCAAACTGCCACATTAGCTCTTCCCTGAGTCTTAGCTTGACATCTTACCCTACAGATTTGGGGTTTGTCAGCCCCGTAATCATGTGAGTCAATTCTTTAAATAGCCTTCAGGGCACCTGGGTGGCTCCGTCGGTTGAGGGTCTGATTTCGGTTCAGGTCATGATCTCACGGTTCGTGAGTTCGAGCCCCGCAGCAGGCCCTCTGCTGTCAGCACAGAGCCCGCTTCGGATCCTCTGTCTCCCTCTCTCCAGCTCCCTCCCCGACTTGCACTCTCTCAAAAATAAAATGAGATATTTTTTAAATCTTTAAAATCAATTGTTTTCTGTACATACATATGTCTGGATAACCATGACTGATCCTTTCATCCCCGTGTCGATCCGGCCACCAGCCCTGACTCCGCTGGCTGCCATCAAGTTCTGTCCGGGCCCCTGATGCCTCTACCTGCCTGAGAATCCTGATCGGGGTGAACTGAGTCTTTCCTGACAGCATTCTTCAGTGTGGGATCTCGGAGAACAGGTACAGGGACCTGGGTCCCTAGGCTAAGTCAGCAAAGCATTCCCTTCCTTCCCATCACCCTTATGGTTACAAACTCACGGAGGCCCCTCAAAGACTCTCTGCTCCGTCTCCCAGAGGCTGAGCACCCCAGGCTGGCTTCCGGCCACGTGAAGCAGTCACACACAGGACCATCTGTGGGCCCGCCCAGCACACTTTCCACACCCTTCCTCACCTAACGGAATTCTCTGCGGATTCTGGGAGGTGGGTATTATGCGTTTCACAACGAACAGGAGGCCTTAGTGAAATGAGTCACTTCTCCAAGGTCACACTGCTGGTCAGCGGCAAAGCTAATACGCCCCTCAGAGTCCATAATGTTTTAATAAAAATATTATTTTTTAATAGGAAAGTAACATTGGATTTGTGCCTTAATCTCCAGCCTATTTTAGCCATCTTGGGTCCAGACTGCGCTCCAAACTTTTAAAACCATTTTTGGGTTGATTAGCCAAGAACAAAACAGCTTCTAGGGAGTGCAGGTAACGATGCCAAGCTGTTAACTTCCAGCAAAAGTTAACCATGATACTGACGAAAATCCGATGCTATCCATTATTTATCATATTGTTCCCCCATCATCCCTTTACGAAGAATGGATAGAGGCCCAGGAATCCTAATTGCCATGCTTCTTCCAGATGGAAGAAATAATAATTTTCTCTGTTCTGCCTTTTTTATAGTTGAATAAAGTTTATAGAGAAGTCAGAGTTTATTCCGTCTGGTTGTAAGGGGTAAGCAGGAAGTTCTGACCGTGTCCCAAATCTCTGGGGCCGGTCTGCCATGAGCTAGGTATCTGACACTGTGACGTTGGGTCGCCGTAAAAACCAGAGGCATAACCCGGAGTGTTCCAGAATCCCTTCCAAGTCCCGAGGCCCACCAGGCTCTGGTCCCGGAACACCCCTCGGGGGTCCCCCGGGTAGGAGGCTGCCCTGGGGAGACCAATGCCCCGAGGCCCTGCTGTAGCCCAGTACTAGGAACACCTTCGTAACCGGAGCATTTATGAGGCCCAGATGCTACTCCTGGCTCTGACACCAGCGACTATGAAATCTTGGACCACTCATTTCATATCTTGGCGTTTCCTTATCTGCATTTTCCACATCGGGAAGGTAGACACGATAACGCCAGGCTGAGCCTACCATAAAAGTGTGAAACAGTTTCTTTTATTTTCTTATTTTATTTTTTATATATTTTTTAAAGTTCATTTTCTGTTTTTGAGACAGAGAGAGAGAGACAGAGTGTGAGCGGGGGAGGGGCAGAGAGAGAGGGAGACACAGAATCCGAAGCAGGCTCCAGGCTCCGAGCTGTCAGCACAGAGCCCGACGCAGGGCTCGAACCCACCAACCGTGAGATCACGACCTGAGCCGAAGTCAGACGCTTAACCGCCTGACCCACCCAGGGGCCCCTTGAAACAGCTTCTTTTAAAATTTTTTTTTTCAACGTTTATTTATTTTTGGGACAGAGAGAGACAGAGCATGAACAGGGGAGGGGCAGAGAGAGAGGGAGACACAGAATCGGAAGCAGGCTCCAGGCTCTGACCTGTCAGCCCAGAGCCCGACGTGGGGCTCGAACTCACGGACCGCGAGATCGTGACCTGAGCCGAAGTCGGAGGCTCAACCGACTGCGCCACCCAGGCGCCCCGAAACAGCTTCTTTTAAAGTGTTACAAAACTGCAGGGGAGAGCGGTCCAATGAGAGAGTCACGTTGAAGACAGGGTCTAGCTGCCCCTTGTCACCCCTGAATCCCTCAAGTCCTTGGCCATAGCGAGGTTTCAGTGCAACCGCTTGCCCTCCCGGCACGCCCGCTCCCGCCTGTGTTGCGGGGAGAGAGGGGGCTCTGGCTGAGGGTCCTTAGCAGCCAAAGGAGTCGACCGCACCAATCTCCGTGTCACTGGAGCGAGAGGAGGGTCGTTCGATTAGCCAGAGAAGGACGCTTCTCTCATGGAGCTCAGAATGTCTGCCTTCCGGGAGCACGGGGAGTTCCTTCTAATAGACTCAGGATGGACTCGAACTGGCAAGCTTTCATCAGATCAGTTTTCCAGAGCAATTTGCACGAATCCGCTAAAGTGCCCTGCCCCTCACGTACCTTACAAACTCCCAGAAAAACAAAACAAAACAAAACAAAACAAAACGAGGCAATGCTACACGGCCAGTGGGGCTGGGTCCAGGACAGCTTCGGCCAGGAGAGTGTGGGGCCTGGTTTTATCAACGGCCCGTCCCTCCCACAGAGAAGCGAGGAAGCCGGCAGAAGGCGCAAGCCACTCAAGGGCGGGGGCCTCGTCTGAGCCCTGGAAAATGGAACTTGTTTCACAGGAAGCAGAGATCTGCTCTAAGGTGGGGTCAGAACAGGGTTACAAAACGAGGAGTCCACACAGACGGCTGTGTCCTGCTCTGTGAGCCGATGGTCAAGGAGAATTTTTATTTAATAGCCCACAGCTTCTGCACCAATGGACAGGAGACCACGAAAGCCAAGACGAGGCAGGGACCCAAGGGCTGACTCCAACATGTGACTCCCGGCTGGTGGCTTCAGCAAGTGGGGGGTCATGGGGCCGTGCCGCGGAAGGGAGCACTGGAGAAGGGGGTTGGGGGAAGGATGTCAGAAGGTCAGTTCGGGAGTTTTTTTGAGTCTAGCCTTCCAAGGTGGAGGCCAAACAAGCCGTGAGTCAACGGTTCAATACTTCCTGCACACAGGTCACCGTCTAGACACGGACCGTTTACTGACAGTGGAATTCTGGACGATATACTGGCAGCCAGAGCCCCAGAACTTACATCGGCCCCGGGACGTGGGAGAAGAATTGGAGAGGAAGGGAGGAATCCCGAACTAATGGAGAGCTGGCCCCAAAGAGGCGGTTTTAAACCAGAAGCGACGGAGTTACCTTGAATTGCGGGGGAAATATCACCACCAACGGTGGGGCTGTGAGATTCGTATGACAGGCTGAGGTCAGTGGAAGAAACTCTGCTATTGAGCCAATGGCCATGAGAGAAACAGGGAGAGGCAGGCGGGCCCAGAAAGTCACTAACTGTTGCCACTAAAATGGAGGGAGGGGCGCCTGGGTGGCGCAGTCGGTTAAGTGTCCGACTTCAGCCAGGTCACGATCTCACGGTCCGTGAGTTCGAGCCCCGCGTCGGGCTCTGGGCTGATGGCTCAGAGCCTGGAGCCTGTTTCCGATTCTGTGTCTCCCTCTCTCTCTGCCCCTCCCCCGTTCATGCTCTGTCTCTCTCTGTCCCAAAAATAAATAAACATTGAAAAAAAAAATTAAAAAAAAATAAATAAAATGGAGGGAAAAATGCCTCCTTTTCTCCCCCCACAGAGACAAAGTGGCCATGATGGCACTCTGCAAACTCAAACAAACATGTCCCCGATTGTGAAATACTATAATTGTTTAAAATAAGTGTTTTACAGGGTGCCTGGGCGGCTCAGTCGGTTAGGCCTCCGACTTCTGCTCAGGTCACGATCTCGCGGTTCGTGGGTTCGAGCCCCGCGTCGGGCTCTGTGCTGACAGCCCAGAGCCTGGAGCCTGCTTCGGATTCTGTGTCTCCCTCTCTCTCTCTGCCCCTTCCCCATTCATGCTCTGTCTCTCTCTGTCTCTCAAAAATGAACATTTAAATAAATAAACATTAAAAAAATAAAATAAAATAAAGGTTTTACTTTGGAGCGTGAGTTTCTCGACACTCATTGAAAGTTGTCTAGCAATCAGCTCATCTCAAGGGCGGTGGTTTCCAAATTTGGGGATCGGGTGCTCATTCAGTAAAAACAGAGCTACACTGTTGATATAGGTTGATTAGTTTCTTTATAAATCCAATACGTGAAAAACAAATCCAATATGTGTCCTCCTAGCATTGGGTGATAGTCTAAGACACAATAAACAACTTAGAGCTAAAGTTAAAGCCAGGAAAACAGTGAAAAAAAAAATGTAGTGTTTGCCAAGGGTTTAGAGGGAGAAGGGGTGAATAGGGGGAGCATGGAAGACATCGGGGTAGTGAAACTACTCCATCTGGGACTGTAACAGTGGATTCGTCACTAGATACATTTGTCAAAACCTATGGGATCCACACTTGAGCCTTGAGCAGTGCGTGGTTAAAAAGCCGGGTGTAACTTTTGACTCCCCGGAAACTTAACTCCTAATAGTCTACTGTTGACCAGGAAGCCTTACCAATAACATACACTGTCGACTAACACACGTTTTGTATGCTATGCATATTGCACACTGCATTCTTACGATAAAGGAAGCCAGAGAAAAGAAAATGTGACTGAGAACATCATAAGGAAGAAAAAATGTATTTACAGTACTTAAGACATCCACCTGTAAACGGAGCCATGCAGTTCAAATCCGTGTCATTCAAGGCTCACCTGGAAACACAAATAACACACTGAGCCACTGGGTGGCTCAGTCAGGTAAGCGTCTGAAGTCAGCTCAGGTCATGATCTCACAATTCGTGGGTTCGTGGGTTTGTGGGTTCAAGGCCGTGTCGAGCTCTGGGCTGACAGCTCAGAGCCTGGAGCTGCTTCGGATTCTGTGTCTCCCTCTCTCTGTTTCTCTCAAAAATAAATAAAAACATTAAAAACTTAAAAAAAGAAAAGAAACACAAATAACACCCCGATGGAAATTATGGACTTAAAGTAGCATTAGTGAAACAATATTGATCTCAAACCTCTTAGCAAATGTAGCACATCCATGCGGATGTTGATAATAGGGGCGTGGGCAGGGGAACTGTCCCCATTCTGCTATTTTGTAAACCTAACACTTCTCTAAAAAATAAAGTCCATTAATTTAAGAAAATATTTTGGCTGACTTCATTCAAGAACGCTGCGTGGTTTTAAACCGTGGAAACGTCCTCCTAAAAAGTCTGTAGGCAGCTGCAGTAAAACGCCTTTGACGTCCGCATCGACCCTCGGGCAATGCAGGCCGGTCTAATGCTGGTGAAAATCCAGAGGCCAGCCCCATTCTGACATTGTGAAAATCCGTTTCTTAGAATCCTTTCTGTCCCCGAGTGAATTCGATCTGCTTTCCTTTCAACCACCGACCGCAGGGAGTTATTTCTAAGAGGGTGGTCTCCTGGTCTTTCTTGTTATTTCTGGAGTTTAAAATAAGCTCCGTGTTGTTACGGAGGAGACGAGGTACATGAAAAAGCTTAACGGGTTCCATTTCATGTTCCAGAATTCAAATATTTCAAAATCAATTATTCAGCTCTTTGCTGGAGTCTTCGAAACGCATCCTGTAAGTCATAACAGAGATGCCCGCAGGGCAGGCGGCCTGGACCGGCCTCTTTGTTGTCATTCCGAAGGCTGCTTACATGTTCCGGGCTTGCAGATCTGCCCGAGCGCAAGTCGACTTCCAACCCCCTTCCCCGGCCCCCCACCCCCACCCCCGACTCGTGTTAGGTGAGCTCTGCCTCGGTTTTTCTCCTCCAGCCAGCACCCCCAGCGCTGCGAGCCAGCGGACTCACCACTGCACCTGTACCGCAGCCCCGCCCCCCGCCCCTCCCCGGGCGCTTCTGTTCCCAGGGACGCCCCCGGGGGACAGGTGCATGCCACATCCCTTGAGAAGAGCCACCGGGTCTCACCCAAGTGCCTCCGACGGGTCAGCCACTGGTCCGCGTGTTTCGCCTATTTCCAATCACCACACAATCTCAAGAGGTGGCTGTTAGGATAGTCCCAGGTTCCAGATGAGGAAACTGAGGCCAGAGATACTAAGTGGCTCTACGCCTTAAAAAAAAAAAAATGCGCACGGAGCCGCTTTGCTGCGCTTTGATCCGGGGCCGGCATGTGCGCGCTCCCAGCCCCAGCCCCGGCCAGGCCCGAGGCCAGGGGTCGTTCTTCAACTTCTGAATCATCAACACGGTTTTCCCCCAGAGCCCTACTAGGTGCCTGGAAATGTTCCAGAGGACTGGGATGCGCCAGCGAAGGAGGGAGACATCCAGGCCTTTGGGGAGTCCCAAAGGTGCCCCCCCCCCACCAGATCAGAAGAGGGTAAGCGCCCCAGACAGGGCCGGGTCACAGGTGTGACTCGGGGCTCCGCACGGAGCCCCGGACTCAGAAGGGCCCCGGGCCCGGCTCGGTGCGCAGCTGACCCCACCCTGAAGTGCCAAATAACTTCTGAACAGGTGGCCCCATAGTTTTATTTTGCACGAGGCCCCGCCCATTGAGGGGCGTGGCTGCGGAAGCTGGGAGAATTTACCAGGGCATAAAGGGGCGGGGGAGGACCCGGGTGGGGAGCCGGGCGGCCCGCGGCCTCGACTAGGTGGTCAGTGAGGACCTCCTCGAGAAGGTGTCCAGGGGGTGGGGTGTGTTCGTTTTTTGTTTTGTTTTTTTTTGTTTGTTTGTTTGTTTGTTTTTAATGTTTGCTCATTTTGGAGATAATGCGAGAGACAGAGTGCAGGCAGCAGAGGGGCAGAGAGAGACGGAGACACAGAATCCGAAGGAGGCTCCAGGCTGCGATCTGTCAGCCCGGAGCCCCACGCGGGGCTCGAACTCCCAAACCGTGAGACCGTGACCTGAGCTGAAGTCGGAGGTTCCACCGACTGAGCCGCTCAGGTGCCCCCCGGGGTGTGTTCGTTGTTAAGGGCTGCCGTAAGGAATGACCGACACGCGGTGGCTTCAAACAATAGAAATTATTGGGGGCGCCTGGGTGGTGCAGTCGGCTAAGCGTCCGACTTCAGCCAGGTCACGATCTCGCACTCCGTGAGTTCGAGCCCCGCGTCAGGCTCTGGGCTGATGGCTCGGAGCCTGGAGCCTGTTTCCGATTCTGTGTCTCCCTCTCTCTCTGCCCCTCCCCCGTTCATGCTCTGTCTCTCTCTGTCCCAAAAATAAATAAACGTTGAAAAAAAAATAAAAAATAAAAATTAAAAAAAAAGAAATTATTGTGTCACTCTTCTGGAGGCTAGAAGTCCAAAATCCAGGTGTTGGCAGAGTTGGTTCCTTCTGGAGGCCCCGAGGGAAAGTCTCGCCGTCTACCCGCTGCATGTGGGTCTGCAACCTTGCCTTGTGCACACGGCCCGCCAGTCTCTGTCTCCTTCTTCACACGGCCTTCTTCCCCGTGTCTCTTTGTGTCTTCTCTTCTTAAATGCTCCCAGCCATTGGATGTATGGCCCAATCTAACCCAGGATGGCCTCATCTTAAGTAATGACATGTGCAAAGACCCTATTTCCAAATAGTCACATTCAGAGGCACTGGGGGTTAGGACTTTCATCTCTCTCTCTCTCTTTTTTTTTGGGGGGGGGGGACACACAATTCAACCCACTATAGGAGGTGAGTCCAGGTATATTGAGAGAAAGGTGTTCTAAGCAGAGGAAACAAACAGGCAGTGCAAAGGCCCTGTGGCAGGAAAGTGTCTGACATGTTTGAAGAAGAGCAGAATTTGGCGTGCTGCTGGACGCTTAGGAATTCCAGAGGGAGACCTACTGGCCCCTTAGGTGCTCCAGAGGGACACACGACCATACCCGTGCCTGCCTGCTACATCAGTGCATGATGGGAGGCCACAAAGCAATCAGAGAGAGGCCAGTGGATGGGTGCTCATGTGCACATGCAGAGGGGCCACGTTTTCTTCTAGCTCCTGCTCAGGAAGAGGGACTTCTGTAGGTGCAGAACGAGTATGCGTGCGATTAGGAAGGAGGCTAGGTTTGGGGTCCTCTGGAGGCAGACCCAGAGGTAGGATTTGGGTGCGGATGGGTTTATTTGGGAGTGGTGCAGGGAAGCCGGGTGAGGGAGGGAACAGTGAGACAGGGAAAGAGGAAAGTCCTTAGCAAGTGATTTAATGAGGGATCACCTCTGTGGGCAACTGGGCTCAGTCCCAGTGGAGACTCCTGAGGAATCGGGAAGGACCCCCTCAGAACTGGTCCCACAAGCAATGAGGTTGTCGGGCTATTTACCCATCAACTCCAATTTTCCTTTCGGAGCATCCGGTCCCCAGCACCTCCGAGGCCTCAGGTGGAGAAGCAGAGAAGACCTCCGGGGTCGAGGTGGGCAGCTGGCAGCTTCTGGAAATGTCCATCGTGGCAACAGGTGGGCTCAGAGGGGCCCAGGGATGGCACCCGGGCACCAATGGTCGGCCACCCAAGGTCTGTGGGAGCCTGTTCTGAGTGAGGACCAGAGTGGGCCACCGCTTGAGCTGTCCCTAATGAGCGAGCACCTCGCCTGTCCCATGGTGTGTGCCGAAGGGAAACTGAGGCCCAGAGGGGGAGGGGGAGTCCGCACAGACAAACAATCTGCTTTCTGGTGACCATGCACTTTGGAAGCCGACAAATTCATCAGTCATGTGATCTGACCGGTCTGTACTTCCTAACTGCGTCGGGGCAGAGCCTGTGACATGGAGGGACACTCCCTGAGCAGGGACATGGGGGGACGCTGCCGTGAGGGGAATGCTTCGGTGGAGGAGAGCCTAGGCTGTGCCGGCACGAGAGCAGGCCCCGCCCACTAGCGTGTGCATGGAGGAAGCGGGCAGCGGAGGGCATTAGGGAGATTCCAGAAGGAGGAGCCAGGGAACAGGTGCACGGGGTGGAGGAAGCAGCCTGGGCAAGGCGTGCAGGCCTCCAGGTAACGTGACTCTCCCACAGTGTCTCTGCCGCCCTGCACTCACGTTACAGCTGCGGATGTTTACTTCCGTGTCCTGGCCCGGAGCTCCTCTGCCTGCCTTCATCCGCATTTTACCGTTGAGGAAACTGAGGCATGGAGAAGTTAGATGATGCAATCAGAGTCACACATCTTATAAACGGCTGAGCTGGGACTGCCTCCAGGCAACGTGGTACCCAGCATGGTTTTCTCTCTCTTTTTTTTAATATTTATTTTTGAGAGAGAGAGAGAGAGAGCGCGCAGGCGAGGGGCAGAGAGAAAGGGAGACACAGAACCCGAAGCAGGCTCCAGGCTCTGAGCTGTCAGCACAGAGCCCGACGCGGGGCTCGAACCCACACACCGTGAGATCGTGACCTGAGCCCAAATTGGACGCTTAACCGACTGAGCCGCCCAGGAGCCCCTTTGCTGATACTGTTCTACGAACAGGTGATTCTCTGCTTGTTTCCGTGAAAACACTTCCTGCCATCATTTCCATGAAATAGAATCCCAGTAAATCCTCTGTGATGCCGGAGGGACCCTGCCAGTTCTCTTGTTATTTGCGACCTTAGAAAACAGTTAAAAAGCTCCATTGCGGGGATGTTGGTGCTTGTGGAACATGAGGTTGCTTCTTTCTTCCAGGTCGTGAGCATCCGGACGGTCTCTTTCCGTGTCGGTCCGTGAGTGCCTACGAAGGCAGGAAAAGAACCGAGTATTTGTGAAGCCCTCCCGTGGCCCAGGCGTTAGGCTGGAGGCCTCACCATAGCCCCGCAAACCAAAGTGGCCCATTTTACAGATGAGGAAACCCAGGCTCAGGAAGGCCCGAGACTTGTCTGAGGTCCCACACGAAAAGGGAGCAAAGCCCGGACTCAATTTCAGGCCTGACTCAAAGTCCGCACGCCCCCGTGCATTTTATCAATGGAACGAAAGGATTTTTTTTTTAATGGTTTTATTTATTTTTGAGAGCGAGCGAGAGAGACAGACCATGAGCAGGGGAGGGGCAGAGAGAGAGAGGGAGACACAGAATCCGAAGCAGGCTCCAGGCTCCCAGCTGCCGGCACAGAGCCGGACGCGGGGCTCGAACTCACGAACCGCGAGATCATGACCTGAGCTGAAGTCAGATGCTCAACCGGCTGAGCCACCCAGGCGCCCCTGGGATTTTATACTGTGTCTGGTTTTTGCATTCAAGCATGGCATTCCATTTAGAACATTTCAACTGCATCATCTTGCAATAATTGTATTGTTTGGGGGGGAAATGATACATGCCTGGCGATCTTCTTTGAATCTGAGAACCTCGACAGATTGCCACAGATCAACTGTTTTAGTGGTCTGCGAAAGCCTCCAACTGCAAAATGTCAGCCTATGAAGGTGTAGCTGTTCTGCTCTCCAGATTCCCTTCTGATGTCAGGCGACGTCATCTTCTCTGTCCCAGCAGCTTTGCTAAACAGCGTCAGGCTGGGCTCGGCCACAGTCCAACAGGCTGTGAAGGCTCTGGTGGGCTGGATGGTGCCCTCCCCCGAAAATATGTCCACATGCGAATCCCTGGAACCTGTGAATGTTCCCTTCCATAGTAAAAAAGTGAATATTATTTTATATGACACAAGATGTGATTGAGTGAGGGATTTTGAGAGGAGATGCTCACAGGAGATTATCTGGATGGACCCAAAGTCCAATGACAAGCGTCCTTAATAAAAGCCAGGTGGGGGCGCCTGGGTGGCTCGGCCGGTTAAGCATCAGACTCTGGATTATGGCTCAAGTCATGATCTCAAGGTCTGTGAGTTCGAGCCCTGTATTGGGCTCTGCTCTGGCAGTGAGGAGCCTGTTTGGGATTCTCTCTCTGCCCCTCCTATGCTCACTCTCTCTCTTTCTCTCTCAAGATGAATACATTAATTTTTTTTTAAAAAAAGAGCAAGGCAGAGGGAGATTTGACAAGCTCACGCAAGGAGAGGAGGAGGTGAACACGAGCGAAGCCCCACCACGCCAAGGCTGCCCGCAGCCGCCAGCAGCTGGAGGGGGCGAGGACCAGATTCTCCCCTCAGCCCTCCTACCCCTAGATTTTGGACTTGTGGCCTCCAGAACCGGGAGAGGATACGTTTTTGTCGTTTTAAGTCACCCGTGTGTCGTAATTTGTTACAGGAGCCACAGGACACCGATCCAAACCCCAACAAACACAAAGCCTAGCGCCCTGTCTCTCCACCAAGCAGAACCATGAAGCAGCAGACTTATGCTTCGCTCAGATTTGGGGGTTCGGCACATCCTCCTCTTGGAACTCCTCGTTAATCGTCTGTCCCTGAGACAAGGACGACATCGGCCTTATTCATTTCGTGTCCCTACGGCATGGTGAATACTTACTGGTTGGATTATG
Organism: Felis catus; assembly: GCF_018350175.1. NCBI lineage: Eukaryota > Metazoa > Chordata > Mammalia > Carnivora > Felidae > Felis > Felis catus. Next base: position 199,096,950 of record NC_058371.1, on the reverse strand, counting down.
CATCTTCTCCACCAAACACTTGGGGTTCAGACATCAGCGCCATGGGTTCAGATCTCAGCCCTACACATGCTATGGCTTGATCACTTCCGACAGCTGCCTTCTCAGTGTCTGTTGTACAACAGAGGGGACAGGCGCTATCTCATTGGGCGGCCACGAGTATTCCATGAAATAACATGGAAAGTTCACGCAGGGGGCACCTGGGGGGCTCAACCAGTTAAGCATCCGACTTGGGCTCAGGTCATGATCTCGTGGTTCGTGAGTTCGAGCCCCATGTTGGGCTCTGTGCTGACAGCTTGGAGCCCGGAGCCTGCTCAGATTCTGTGTCTCCCTCTCTCTCTGCCCCTCCCCTGCTCGTACTCTGTCTCTCTCTCTCCTTCTCTCTCTCTCAAAAATAAACATTTAAACAAAAAAAAAAAAAAAGGAAAGTTCGCGCAGCAACACCCAGCTCATAACAGAGCTCAATACGTCTGTTTTTCATCAATAATTACAACATTATTGTATTATATATATAATAATATATATAAATTATATATAAATTATATATAAATTATATATAAATTATATATAAATTATATATAAATTATATATAAAAATATATATATATAAATTATAAAAATATATATATGTATTGAGCTCATAACAGAGCTCAATATGTCTGTTTTTTCATCAATAATTACAACATTATTGTATTATATATAATAATATATATATTATATATAAAATTATATATAAACTATATATAAATTTTATATAAATATATATAAATTATAAAAATATATATAAATTATATATATAATAATATATATAATATTAGTATTATTTTTTTTTAATTTTTTTTTCAACATTTATTTATTTTTGGGACAGAGAGAGACAGAGCATAACGGGGGAGGGGCAGAGAGAGAGGGAGACACAGAATCGGAAACAGGCTCCAGGCTCCGAGCCATCAGCCCAGAGCCCGACGCGGGGCTCGAACTCACGGACCGCGAGATCGTGACCTGGCTGAAGTCGGACGCTTAACCGACTGCACCACCCAGGCGCCCCAATATTAGTATTATTAATAGCAGAGGAAAATCTGGATTATGTGTCAGAAAACCAAGTTTTTTAAATAAATATTTATTTGTTGTACGGCTCTGGATCCTTCAAATATAGAACCAAATACACAGATTGATATAATAACCATCCATGTGCCCACAACCCCAATGTAACAAATATTAATACTCTGGTATATTTGATGCTCGTTTCTCAAAGTGTTCTTGTATCACATTTTTCTTTCTCACAGGATTTGCAGATATTCCAGAGAGTAATAACTTGTGCTTTTTCTCTTTTTCCTAATTGGCCTTACAAGACAGTGATCGATTTCATCAGCTTACTCAAATCACAAACTTTGAGTGTATTGATTCTGTTCTATTGCACACGTATTTTCTATTTTTTTAGCAATTTTTATTCTTGTATTATTTCCTCCGTTTTACATGATTTGGGCTTTTTTGTTGTTGTTGTTGTTGTTGTTTTTCTAGCTTATTTGTTGTAAGGCAGGTTTCTTCCAAATAAACTCGAGGACGGGGACTTGGGTACGGGCGTCGGGAAGGGTCCACGGAATGAGCAACAGAGAGAGAACGAGAAAGGCAGCGCTGGGCAGAGGGCAAGCTGAACTGTAGTTACCCCCAAAAAGGCCTCTGCCCCTCCCAAAGGACTCAGGCACAGGGACACTTCTGTGGTTTTAGATTCTGTATTTGTCTATTTGACACTCGTTAATTACAGGGCCAAAACGGTTTACCTCTCCCTGTGAGCTTATACTCGGAACCACTTTCTTATCCAACCATCACCCACCGAGCCAATATGCCCCCTGCCCTAAGTCACCCGGGGCCAGGTGCCGGACAACTAGGGACAACCCTCCTTGTGTCCCAGACCCCCTGGAATTATTCAAACTAGCCAATTCTCGTATACTATCCCGAAGCGTTCCTGCCCACCTGCCTTTCCTGCAGAAACCCTGGTAAAGGGTCTGGCCAAGCTGTGTCTCTCACTTCTGCATCTGCTTCCTGACCAACACAGGTGCCTCTCCATGAGGCCCCGAGTGGCCCGGCATGCCCTCTTCTCTCCAGAAATGCCACAAAAGTTTTCCTTCAGTGGCATTGACCTCGCTGTGGGAACACTCAGTCAGCCCTGTGGATTAAAATCCAACGGGCACAATAAAGACAGAGAGCCAAGCCTTTCCTCGCCCCATCAACCAGCTATTGGGAGTGGACTGTCCCCAAGGAGAGGACGTGTCCTGGGCAAGGGGGTTTTTGTCCGTCAACGGCAGTTTCCCAAAGGACAGCCCGTTGAATCGCTGCCGACATCCCCCCCAACGGAGGCACCGGGTGCTTCAGTGCCGAGGGAGACTCCGGACGGCACAGAATCTAATGTGCTTAGAGTTTCCCCTTTGCTTCTTCGCTAACACAGCAAACCCTTACATCGCGAGTAATGCAGATACCCTTTCCTCTGCTGCCTTATTGCCGGTTACATTAAATGCAGTGCATGACAGGAGTTTATTAATACTGTAGTCAACATCCACGAGAGCGTAAACAAGGGCCCCATGCAGAAGAAGATTCCATTGAGCTAATAGACAGCAGTGATTCCATTAGTGATGCTGAAAGTCGTCCTACACAGTAACCCTCCTCTCTCTTGTCTCCCTTGCACCAGCCACGAAGGTTTTCAAGCAAGTGTAGGTTAGTTTGTTAATTGTTCTTTATATTTTGTACTTTCTTTATTATTTTGTATTATATTCCAGTATGATAATCATTTTTCTATGAATATTTTTGAGCTGTGGAACGAATCATCAGGGTTTTCATCATTGCTTATGGGGAAATTTGCTTTCGTATACAAGTGCTTTGGAGTACAAGCATGTTTCCAGAACGAATGATGCTCGCAAACCAAGGTTTTACTGTGTATTCATTTAAGGCTAAAAATGTCCCTCAAAGTAGATCTTTAGCTGCATCTTGCACGGTGATGTTTGTTTGTGCTGTTTGGATTTTCTAAATTTCATTAAAGTTGTTTTTGACATTTCAAACTCTATGACATAATTCCTTGAAAGTTGTGGGTTTTCTTTTTCTTTCTTTCTTTCTTTTTTTCTAGAGAGAGAGGGCACAAGTGAGTGAGGGACAGAGAGAAAGAGAGAGGGAGGGGAAGAGAGACAGAAAGAGAGAGAGAGAGAAGCAGGGCTCACCCAGGGTTTACGTGTTTACCCAAAGTAGGGCTGGAGCTTCCCCGAAGCAGGACTTGAACTCACTGTGAGATCATGACCTGAGCCGAAGTCAGATGCTTAATGACTGAGCCACCCAGGCGCCCAAGTTGTGGATTTTCCATTTACCTTTCTGTTATTATATTCTAGGTGAATTCTACCCAGGTCAGATAACACACTTTGGTGTTTAGGCTTTTGAAATTTGTCAAAACTGTCTTATGGCCCAGCATGCAATCAACTCCGGTAAATTTCCCAGACACACTTGGAAAGTATGTGCATTTTGCATTTGGGGGTATAGCATCGTGTTCGCCAATTAGGTTGTAAGTCTGTTACTCAACTCTTCTACCTTCTTACTGAACTTTTATCTGTATTCTATCAATTATCGAAAGAAGTTCAAGAAACTTCCACCGTGACCGTAAATGTCTTTGTTTCCCCTTTAAGTTCTTCCGACATTTGCTTTCCACACTTTGAAGTTATGCTATTGAACATGCATGTAAATTTAGAATTGCTGTATATTACTAATAAATTTACCCTTTCATGAAACATCTGTCTTTATCTGTAATAATCCTTCTTGCCTTAGAGTTGACTTTGATATCATTTGATACTAATATAGTAATTGTACTCACTTTCTTTTGGTTAGCGCTGCATCGTAAATCCTTACCATTCTCTCACTTTCAACTTTTCTTTCTGGCTTCTCATTTAATGTGTGCCTCTTTGAAGCTGCACGTCACTGAGTACTATTTATTTTCTCATGTCTGACGATCTATTCTATTAACTGGAATTTTTAGCTCATTCGCATTTAATGCCATTACTGATATGGTTTAAATCAAACATCTTACTGTTTGTTTTGTTTTCACTCCAACTGTTCCTCATACTTTTTCTTCTCTTTCTTGCCTTCCTTTTCATTAATCAACTATCTTATTATTCCAGCTCCTTCTCTATGCATGTTTTTCATCCATTCTCTCACTGTATTTTTCGTGTTTGTTCTAGACATTACCATATGCATCTTGGACTCACGAGTGTCTACTATACATTTGTATTTTTACCATTTCCTGGACAAAGAAGGGACTTAGAACACATTTTTTACTCCATTAATACCCCCCCCCACTTTTTGTGCCATTGTCACATTTTAATTCTGCATACGTTCTGAATACTGTGAAACATCGCAATTATGCATTCAGTCGATATTCATTTCCCCTAATCACCAACTTGCCCTATCTACTGCTCTCTATTCCTTCTTGAATTTCAGCTCCCATCTGGGACCATGTTTCTTCTGCCTGAAGAATTCCTCTTATTTCTTTCTTTATTTTAAAGTTTCTTTTTATTTATTTTGAGAGAGAGAAAGAGAGAGCAGGCTCACGCATGTGGGAGAGGGGCAGAGAGAGAATCATAAGCAGACTCTGGGTGGTCAGTGCAGAGCCGGACATGGGGCTCAATCCCATGAACCATGAGATCAGATGCTTAGCCAACTGAATCACCCGGGAACCCCTGAGAAATTCCTTTTAAAATTTCCTTTGGTGCAGTTGTGCTCATCATTACTCCTCATAGTATTTTTTTTTTTTGGCCTAGAAGTGTTTTTATTCTGCATTCATATTTTCCCCCAAATTATCAAGCTTAGTTTTGATCATTCAAATATGATTAATGATTCGATTATTTTCATAAAATGTTCAAGACCCCAAGGCTTATTGTACTATTTCACTTTGATTGGATCATCCATTCAATTTTGACTTGAGAACAATTTATCTTTTTAGAGCTTTGAAATATAAACTTGCATACAATAAAATGAACTTGCTTTATAAGTATAGTTCAATAATCTTTTATCGCTGTGTGTAGTCATGCAATAACCACCACAATCAAGTTTAAGGACACGTTTACTGTCCCCTAAAAGTCCTCCCTTACCCCAGTATGGTCAGTCTCCTCCCAGATCCTCAGCCCGAAGAAACTACTAATCTGCTCTGTCACTATAATTTTCCATTTTGTAGAATTTCCTGTGAATGGAATCACATAGTACGTAGTCTCTTGTGGCTGGGATAGTTTGATTTTGGGGGAGATTCATCTCTTCTTTTTTTTTTTTAATTTTTTTTTCAACATTTATTTATTTTTGGGACAGAGAGAGACAGAGCATGAACGGGGAGGGGCAGAGAGAGAGGGAGACACAGAATCGGAAACAGGCTCCAGGCTCTGAGCCATCAGCCCAGAGCCCGACGCGGGGCTCGAACTCATGGACTGCGAGATCGTGACCTGGCTGAAGTCGGACGCCTAACCGACTGCGCCACCCAGGCGCCCCGAGATTCATCTCTTCTTATTGCAGAATTAGCATCCCACTGTGTGGACACATTACATCGTGTTTATCTCTTCACAGGTGGGGTGGACTTGGGCTGTTTCCAGTTTTTCGTTCACTTTTTAAGGAGATTTTTGCCAGCTATAGAGTTCAAAGTTGGCAGCCATTTGCTTGCAATGCATTATTTCATTTTCTCAGTTTTCATTTGCTTTTAAGTCTATCTCTCCTTCATTTCTGGACCACTGTTCTCTGGGTTAACACATTCTTTTTTTTTTCTTTCATCATTTTCAAGATGTCATTTAATGGTCTTCTGGCTCGCATAGTTTCTGACAAGACGTCTGCTGACATTCTTACCTTTGTTCCCTCGTATGTCATGGGACTTTTTCTCTGGATGCCATCTTTCCTTAGTTTTCAGCAGGTTGAATATGGTGTGCCCAGGTGGTTTATCCTTAGTATTTCTTCTGCCTGGAGGGCGCTGGGCTTCTTGGCTTTCTGGCCTGTTGTTTATTCCTTTTGGAAATTATCAGCCTTTATCTCTTCAAATATCCTTTTGCCCTGGTCTGTGTCTTGTCTCCTTCTAGAGTTCCAATTACATGCACTGGATATTGTTCCCCAGCTCTTGTACCCTCTGTTCCAGTTTCCCTCCTCATTTCTTCCCCATCGTGTTTAAGTCCAGATAATTTCCATTGGCCTATATTCATGTTGCCGGATTCTTTCTCCATCTGTGTTGAGTCTCCTGATGAACCTCTAAGGAAGCGTTCTTCATCTATCTTACTAATATATATTTTTTTATTTCTAACATTTCCTTTTGATTCTTTTTTTTAATGTTTATTTATTTTTGAGAGATAGAGATAGAGTGTAAGCAGGGGATGGGCAGTGAAAGAGAGGGAGACACAGAATCCGAAGTTGGCTCCAGGCTCCGAGCTGTCAGCGCAGAGCCTGACGCGGGGGTCAAACCCACAAACCATGAGCTCATGACCTGGGCCAAAGTTGGATGCTTAACTGACTGAACAAACCAGGCACCCCATATTTCCTTTTGATTTGTATGGTGTCAATCTCCCTGCTGAAATGTTGCATTTGTCCATGCACACTGTCCACCTCCACTAATACCTTTAACATATTAGTCATCATTATTTTGAGTTTTCTTTCTGATGGTTACAAATCATGGGTCCTCTTTTAGTCTGATTACGTTGATTGCATCTTCTCTTGGCAGCGCTTTTTTTTTTCTCTTTACTTTTTTATGTGTCTCGTTTTTAGAAGTTGAGCGCCGGACATCATGTATAGAATTTAGATTGAAGTGGGTGGCCAACCTCGGCCCAGAGCAAGAGCCAATATGGTGGCGGAGCGCAAGACAAAGTTGTCCGAGATCCTGCTGCACGTGAAGTTCACGCAAAGGGGAGTGGACTCAGAGACCAAGAAACAGCTAGAAGAGGAAGAAAAGAAAATCATTAGCGAAGACCACTGGTATTTGGATTTGCCAGAGCTTAAAGAAAAAGAAAATTAATGCTTCAGATGAACGCTAGGAACAAAACAGAAGAAGTTGAAGGTGACACAGTGGAGCTCGATGTATCAGACAAAGAAATAGCTAGAAGATATGAGACCTTGGTGGGGACATTTGGGAAAAAGTTTGCCAAAAAAAGAGACCGGGCCAGCTATGAAGATGAAAATGAACATGTAAAACCAACAGTTAAAGTAAAGAAGATGTTCTTTAAGCCCCAGGATTGATGTGGATGCTTTAAGACAGAGCTCAGGGGTGCCTCGTGAGGGTTAGTGTATTGTGGAACTCATTCTGATGGCTTCTCTGTAGTTATTCAAACTGTGATGTTTACATGGAAAGAAGTGGATAATTTTGGAAACATGCCATTTTTGAAACAGATATGTGGTAGATGTTACACACCCTTTGCTTCATGGTGTTCATCCAGAATGGATTTTTAGCCCTTGGGTTTCAAATGCACATAGGGATGTGGCTGCTTCCTAAAGACTTTGTGACTTCAGGGGCGCCTGGGTGGCGCAGTCGGTTAAGCGTCCGACTTCAGCCAGGTCACGATCTCGCGGTCCGTGAGTTCGAGCCCCGCGTCAGGCTCTGGGCTGATGGCTCAGAGCCTGGAGCCTGTTTCCGATTCTGTGTCTCCCTCTCTCTCTCTGCCCCTCCCCCGTTCATGCTCTGTCTCTCTCTGTCCCAAAAATAAATAAACGTTGAAAAAAAAAATTAAAAAAAAAGACTTTGTGACTTCAGTTTGTTTGTTTTTTTTAATGGGGCTCTCTCATCACTGACCTTGAATTGACGCACAGAAATTGAACCAATGTTTAAGTTGCTCTGATGTTTCTATTTTACTTTACATTATTAATCATGCCAAGCCAATGTATACATACTTTTTGGAATCACATCTAATGAGGATTTGTTATATATAGATTCATCAAGAACAAACAGCCTACAGTACTTGTGTGCCACCGAGGTATTGTCGGTTTGTGGAATTACTGGTCTTTGTTAATTAAAAAAAAAATTATGTGATAAAAAAAAAAAGAATTTAGACTGAAGCGAATAGTATTTATGGCTACAAATAGGTACACCTTTCCCACCAGCCTGTAACTGTCAGCGTTGATTCAGTGTCGCCTGGTTTTGAACCAGGTTTGGGTTTTGTTGTTTCTGTGGTTATCTTCTGTACATCACCAGGTTCAGATATCTCGGGTGTTACTTTGCGCTTCGGCTGGGTACCGGTTTGTCCCCAATTTTTTCCCTGTATTCCTGCTCCTCCTTCAGCCTCGTCTCGAGTCTAGCCTCGGTCTGAAAGGCATTATCAAATGGGAACTCACAGGAGATGATTTCAGAAGGGAAACGGAGGGGCCAGGATAGGTGAAGCTTAAAAACCATGGTAACACAGGGGATTTTTACTTTGAGTGTCCTAGGAAAGTGCCAAAGGGTCTTGACCAGTGACATAATTTGAACACGTCTGAAAAGAATCACTCTGGCTACTACGTGAAGAATTAAACCAGAGGGGCAACAGTCAAAAGATGAGTTGGGATGCTTCGGCATAAGCCAAGGCAGACGAGAGTGGCTCGGACAAGGGTGTCAGCAGCAGAGGAGATGAGAAATGTTTGGGTCAGAATGCAGTTAGGATTTGCTGCTGTGTTGGATGTGGGGTATGAGAAGAAGAGACTTTCTGCCTACAGTAGCTTTTCCTATTCCTTTACTTTTTACCTGTGTTATTATGTTTTAGGTTTATTTCTGGTAAATGGTATGCAAGTCTTATCTGAGAATCCCTGAAATTTAATACAATTTAACCCTTGTTTTGTTTGTTTCTTGTAATTGCTGCTCTACCTGGACTTATTCCTACTGTCATTATTTGTAACTTTTTTTTTTTTTTTTTTTTGGTTTCGATTTTCTTTCTTTATTTCTCCTCTCTGGACTTTTATTAGATTATTGGTGGCTTTTACAAAATAATTATTACTTCTTTGGTCCCTTTCACGTGGTTGAAAGTTATATAATCTATTTCCGTTATCTTAGGATTTATCCTTGAATTTGTCGATATGCGTATTTGCCTCAACAAAGGAGACACTTGGTTTCTGACCCAAATATTGTCCCTGAGGACCTGTGCCCTCCAGCAAATGACTTTGTCTCATACTCGTTCAATGACTCTCTGCCAGAATCCAGTGATGTGTGAGAGAAAGGCTAGGGATGAGCACAATTTCTTTTTTTTTTTTTAATTTTTTTTTCAACGTTTATTTATTTTTGGGACAGAGAGAGACAGAGCATGAATGGGGGAGGGGCAGAGAGAGAGGGAGACACAGAATCGGAAACAGGCTCCAGGCTCTGAGCCATCAGCCCAGAGCCCGACGCGGGGCTCGAACTCACGGACCGCGAGATCGTGACCTGGCTGAAGTCGGACGCTTCACCGACTGGGCCACCCAGGCGCCCCAAGATGAACACAATTTCAAACCACCTCCCGTGCCTTTTGTACCTACTGTGAAAAACTCAGAGCGCTCACAGCATGCTATTGGATGGAAGAAGCCAGACCAAAAGGACTGTATACTGTATGCTTCCATTTATATCAAAATTACAGGTAAAATTAATCCCAATCAAAAGTCAGAATAGTGGTTCCGGGCAGGCAGAGGTGGGACAGATAAGGAATGACTGGAAGGAGTGTGAGAAGGGTCTGGGCACTGGTTTCACAGATGTGTCTAGTTTGGGTCTGTATACTTACAATACGTGTACTTTCTGTATGTCTGTTTCAGTAAAAAAAAAATGTTTTAAAAAGTATTTTCAAAGAAAACATTGGAAACCAAATAAAAGAGAAAATATAAGAGTCTCGGTTGTCAAGGAAACGTGTCTCTGTTGGTTACTTTGAACTTGCCCTAAGCAAGCGGGTGAAGGCCTTTGGGGAGCCAGGCCTGTGCCACGGGACAGGTGTTCAGAGGAGAATGCAGCCTGGTTCCCATCTTCAAGAAGGTCTCTAGGAGGAAAGACAGACTTGGTTTTTCACAATTCATGATTTCACATGGCTGTGACTGCTATAAGAGAAGTGCCTCATTTCTTGTGTGCCAGAATAGAGATTTTACAAGATGATGGAAGGGGGGGACAAGGGAGTGACATCGTGAAGGAGGCAGAAGAGGCTCTCGAAGGAGGGGACCCTTGGTCACTCGCGTGAAAAAGACAAGCGCGCGTCTCCAGGGAGGGAGAGGTTTTCCAAATGGGAAGCAGGGACACGCTTCATACTCGGAAGCCCGGGTTGTTTGCTACGTCCTGACCTTTGGCTTCAAAGGAGTGGATGAGGCCGAAGAGAGTAGGCGGGAAGGGCCACGAAGGGTCTGGTGGCTGGTGGCCTGGCCACAGCGTCCCGGCAGAGACTCAGATGGGGGAATCCAGGCACAGTAGGAAGGAAACAGACCTGGGCGGCAGGGACAACAGGCCAGACGGTAATTTTTTTTTTCACAGTTGTTACCCTAATTTGCTCTCCCACCTACCCTAGGAAAAAGTGGTCGTTGGCTCACCAGATGCCTAATTAACGGGAATGTTTCTCCCAAGCATTGGGAGAAGCTGTCCCAAGCTGTCCCAAGCCGGCAACCTGGGGCACGTGGGGTCCGGTAAGTCTCCCAAGGCTGGTGGACAAGAACTAGCAAAGTTGGGGCTGGAACTCAAGAACCCTGCCGTTAGCATCCCCATCTTTGGCCGCCATGCCTCCTTCCCTCTGACAAGCCGAAGGTGCTGCAACTTACATATTTGTGTTTCTGGGGAAATTCGGATAGCTGCTCAAAAGTAGTACTTTCCTTTTCATCCTGTTTCCCATGGAGTTTGCTCCAAAGTGTAATTCCTTTCAGGCCCGTTTAATTTGGCATCAAGTATTTTATTGGTCAAACATCCATTTTATTAACATTTCATCTTATGAAAGTTCAGTATAATTGCACTGGTTGTATTTTCTCACAAAATTATTTGCACAGGGGGGAAAAAGCAGCTTAGCAGCACCCCTGTGCTTAAAATCAGAAGGAGGTAAAAATCAAAAAGACAGTCTCTCTTGCAAAGCACTCCCCACCTTTTCTCCCTGGAGAAGGTACCGGTGCAAGTAACCCAGCGAGGTCCTCATCACCAGTCAAGATAGGGTCTCAGGGTAACATCAAGGGAAACTCACTGTCATCTCAAGGCTCTGATTCCACAGGAAGTGTGAAGTCAGAAGCGAAGATGCTTCGTTTTCAGAACGTCAGAGCCAGTCTGAGATTCACTCATCTAACCCCATCACAAAGCTGAGGTCCAGAGGTGATGGGTTCTGTCCGGCATCATTCAGCCAACTAAGCGTCAGCTCTGACCCTGGGTTTTTGTCTTCAACAAAGATACAGTGATGTGATTGAGTCTTAAAATGTTTCGGTTACCAAAAATCCGTAAAAATAAGAGTGAGACGGGGACACCCAGGTGGCTCAGTTGGTTAAGCATCCGACTTCAGCTCAGGTCATGATCTCACGGTTCGTGGGTTCGAGCCCCTCATGGGGCTTTGTGCTGACAGCTCGGAGTCTGGAGCCTGCTTCGGATTCTGTGTCTCCCTCTCTCTCTGCCCCTCCTTGTGCCGTCTCTGTCTCTCAAAAACTGAATAAACATTAAAAAAATAAAAAAAAAGAGTGAGACGTCAGGAGAGCATGTGTGGGATAGACAACTAGCAATGCCATCCTGAAGTCTCACCAAGGAAATAACCAAGCACCAGGGTCCACCACTGGTCAACTTCTAGAAGACTCTAATATCCAGAAAAGACAAACTGCAATACTTTGTGTAACCATCAAATCTGCATTGGCAAATACATAAACGCTTCAAAAAGGCAGTGAGGCTGTTCATTAAGAAGTTCTAGACAGCCTGTAACCCTAGCTCATAGGAAATTAATGTTCTCTTAAACAATTCCAGGTTTCTTGGTCCAAGCCAGAGGTCTGCAATGCTTGGAGAGAGATTGCTGGTTTATTAAAAATTATGTGGAAAGAAGGCAGGAGGCCAAGCCTGATTGTCCTCAAAGACAGTAAGCAGCTCCCAGTGGCCCTGGCACCAAAATACCCAAGGCTTCTTGCACACCCATGAGTGAGGCATAAAGCGTGTACCACAGATCACTGCATGTACAGAGAGGAGCTGGCACTTAGCAGAAAGACATGGGAGCTCATGGTCAACACATGTGGGAGTGCCGTTTATCAGACGGTGGCCTCGAAGGAGCCTTGATCGGTAGACGGTGGTGTGGACAGAGCACTGAGACATGGATCTAGCCCCACTTTGCTACTTCCCCACTGTGTTACCTCGGGTTTCTCACTTCCCCCGTTCAAACCTCCATTTCTTTACCTGTAAGATGGGCATGATGATGCAGGCACCACAGAGATGTTAGAGTCAGTAATGCCTGTAAATGGTAAAGTCCTTATTGTCCTTGTTTGCTTGTATTATTATTACCTAACTGCTATTCTTAGTATTCTTGGTGCTATTCTTACCTAACTCAAACTCTGACCACCCAAGAGTGTCCACATTACAAGGACAAAGATGTGGTACATAGTTTTGGTGGATCCAGGGTTTGGGAATGCTAAAAATGGTAGAGTTGGGGCGCCTGGGTGGCTCAGTCAGTTGAGCGCCCGACTTCGGCTCAGGTCATGATCTCGCGGTCCGTGAGTTCGAGCCCCGCGTCGGGCTCTGTGCTGACAGCTCAGAGCCTGGAGCCTGTTTCGGATTCTGTGTCTCCCTCTTTCTCTGACCCTCCCCTATTCATGCTCTCTCTCTCTCTGTGTCTCAAAAAAAAATAAAATGTTAAAAAAAATTTTTTTTTAATGGTAGAGTTTAGGTCTGATAAAGTCGGAAATAGGAAACCACTGAAGGCTTTTTCACCAGTGGAATAACATGTTAAATAGACATTTCAGAAAAACTGATTTGGGAGTTCCTGGATGGCTCAGTCAGTTGAGCATCTGACTCTTGCTTTTGGCTCAAGTCGAGATGCCGGGGTTATGGGCTCCAACCCTGTGTCAGGCTGAGTATGGAACCTGCCTGGGATTCTCTCTCTCTCCCTTTGCCTCTCTCCCCTGCTCTCTCTCTCTCTCTCTCTCCCTCTGTCAAGGAAGGAAGGAAGGAAGGAAGGAAGGAAGGAAGGAAGGAAGGGAAAATAGACAGAATGATTTGACAGAATTATGCCAAATGACCAAGATGACAAAGACCAAATTTCGGGGGGCCAGATCAGAAATGATCATAGCACTGTAGGCAGAAGGAGGAAACAGAAGGAGGAAATCACCAAATGTCTAAGGAATCCTTATGGATGAAATGCAGAAATACAAATGGGGGAAAAATAACTTTGAGAAAATAGACTCTGGAAGAAAGAGTACATCCATGAAACAAGAACAGCCTGCTATGTAAAATGTGCAGTCAGAGAATGAAAATAATCACCATCATCATAAAATAAAGGGGAAGAAGTTGTCTTGGAATTTAAAGATATAACAGTGGAAATGATAAAAATTAAAGATTTTGAAGATAAATTTGAGAAAGTCTCCCAGAAAACAGAAGTAAATGGAAAAGAAACAAATGGAATTGAAAGGGAAGGAAGGATAAGAACATCAGAGTCCTGTCCAAGGAGTTCAATTTATTAATAGTAAACATTAACAGAAAGGAAAAAAAATAGTAGAGAAAACCTTCAAGAAATAACTTGTAAGAATGTTTTCCAAAACTAAAGGCATGAGTTTTCAAACTGAAGAAGTCCCCAAGGGTGCAGCACACTGGCCCCAAAGGGACCCTCTACACAACACATGATTATGAAATTTCGGAACCCTGTAGACAAAGAGAACATGATACAGTCTTCCAGAGAGAAAAAAAAAGCAGATCACGCCCAAAGGACCAAAAGTCATGATGATGCCAAGAGTCCCGCCATAACAACCCCACATGACATGTAGAAAGCAGTGGCCTGATGCTGTGGTAACTCTGAAGGAAGGTAACCTTTCACCTAGAACTCCACACTAACCCCAATTCTCCAGCAAGCGTAAGAATATCTTCAGACATGCAAGATCTTTCAAGATTTATCTCACGGGGCTCCTGGGTGGTTCAGTCAGTTAAGCACCCGACTCTTGATTTGGGCTCAGATCACGATCTCACAGTTCCTGACTTCAAGCCCCACACTGGGCTCCACACTGTATTTGCGGAGCCCACTTGGGATTCTCTCTCTCCCTCTGTCTCTGCCCTTCCCCCACTCCCTCCCTATCTCAACATAAATAAATAAACTTTAAAAAAAATTTTAAGTTTATCTCGAATATACTTTTTCTCAGACAGCTACTAGAGGATGTGTATTTTTCTAAAGGAATAAACCAGTTAAGAAAAAGATATGGCATATAGGAAAATGGGATCCATCACGGAAGAGAGGCCATGGGAGCCCCAGGATGATAGTGAAGGGAGAGCCCAGAATATAACTCCCCACGGAGCCTAGATGGGCTCAAGTCAGAAATCTCCAGGAGGCTTCTTTAGGAATAAAAGTGTGTGCAGAATACCAACATGTCTGAATAGGATCTATGTAGTCATAATAACGGAGAGGCGTATACCCACCTAAGAAACTTAAAGATAAGCATGCATTGGCAAGATGGCAGAATTCAACGGCTGAGTGGAGAGAAAGGGGGAGGGGAGAGATGTGTCACTTCCCCAGCAAAACCAAGAAGTAGCAACGAAAACACATTATTTCATAATAGAAGGTAATCTGCAAAACCAAAACAGGCCAAAGACTTGGAAGTTATGACCTGCGGGCAAGAGAAGGCTGATGGGCCTATGGCCACGGCGAGCACTGGAAAATTATTCCACCCTTTACGTTGGATGCATGGGCATTTTTATAAGAGAAGGAAGAGAAATAGCTTACATTTTGCAAACTTGGGGGAAAACAAAACAAAACAAAACAAAACAAAACAAAAGAAATCCTAGTCCGGGGAAAGCCAGGACGAGGAAGACGGTTTTGGTCGCCCCGGCAAAGGGCCCTTAGGGAGATAATATCACAAATTTGAAAACTCCTCCGGGCCCCACACAAATTCACTAGGCGATTCAGAGCAAGTCCCCTGAATCCCCTTTGCTTCTGCTCTGTTCTTGGAGCGAGGCAGCAGTTGAACTAGAACTGTAGACGTTCCGTCTACGACCTATATTCTGCACCCAGGACCCTCAGATTAACAGGCTATTCCTTGCCAGGTAAGGTCAGGGGAAAGTCACAGAGAGTCGCAAGGCAGCATTGCAGAGAGAGGACACACAACCCAGAAGGCCCTGTGGCTCATCCCCTTCCCCTCTGGGAAGAGGGGACCCAGCCAGGACAGCAAATCTGCCTCTGTTAAGAGGGACGGAAAGGCAGATGGCCACGCCGAGTTCAAGGTTCCCTGGCTGCTGGGTGCCTGCATGTCTCCTGCCGGCCCTCCGTCCCCCCCTCTTGGTCTGTTGGCATCCTCAGGGCAGAGTTCCTCTCTGGAAGCTCTTTCCATGAGGTGTCCGATCTAGGAGCGACACTGGCCACTTGCACAGTCACCGGTCCTGCACCCTGCCACGTCTCTGCTTAAGGTTTTCCTCAAGGCATCAGTGATGACTGTGCGGGCACCTGTGATCCACCGCCCCGCTGCAGGACCTGAAGACCCTCACGAAGCACAGCGAGCGCCCCTAACACGACAGCCAGCTCGGAAAATCTGCTCTCAGAGGCGGAGAGTTTTCGTGTAATAAAACGACCCTCGCTTTAGTGTAATAAAAACGGGCTGGAAAAGTCTTTGTGACAAATCAGAACAAAACACCACGCTCTGGCTGTCGGTTATTGACTGAGAATCACATGTCAGGAGCAGAGGAGAACATAAGTGTCTGTGGTCTTGGGACAATCCTCCAAGATTTATATCTCAGACGATCGATCACACTGCCGTCCAGGAAGGAAGCCATGAGCGACAGCTGTTTAGCAAGGCACCCGTTTTCTAAACAGGGAACCAGAAAAGACGTTGACTTGTTACCAAGTATGAACCCACATAGTCTCTGGAAGGGGGGAGAAAAAAACCACTTTCACTGAGTGCAGAAATCCCTGTGTCCACTTGAGTCTTCTGGAAGCAGTGTTGGCCTTCTGCATGTGGCAAAAATGGCCACCATCCCGGAACCCTACCCCCACCCGCCCCCGCCTTACTCTTTCAAAACATCGCCATACAGTCCAATAAAATAAATGAAAACCAAAGAAGCCCAAGTTTAATCTTCAGGGGACGTAATTCAAGCGTAGCCAATTGGACAACTTCCCTGTTAATCAGAAGAATAACTAAGTTCTTCCCCTGATTTTCTTTGTAGAACATAAAGTTAATACCCTGCTTAGAGAGGCCACGTGGAGGTGCGGAAAGAGCCTGGGCTGCAGAATGGAAGCCTGGTTTGCCGCAGATCCACGACATCCCCCAGAAAAAGGGGCAAGACCAGATCTTCCCCAACATGAATGGGTGTCGAGAGCCTTCTTAAGAATTCAGATTCCGGGGGGCTCCTGGTGGCTCAGTCGGTTGAGCATCCGACCCTTGATTTCAGCTCAGGTCGTGATCCCAGGGTTGTGGGTTCGAGCCCCGCATTGGGCTCTGTGCGGACAGTGTGGAGCCTGCTTGGGATTCTCTCTCTCTCTCTCTCTCTCTCTCTCTCTGCCCCTCCCTGCTTGTGCACGCTCTCTTTCTCTCTCTCTCTCAAAATAAATAAACTTTTAAAAATATATATTAAAAAAAGAATTCAAAAAAAATAAATTTACAAAATCAAAAACAATTAAAAAAAATAAAAATAAAGTTCAGATTCCCAGACCCTCTGAATCCCAGCCTCCTGTAGTTAGGCCCCACCTTCTCTGCTGCAAGCCCAGCTCCCTGTAACTGCTCTCCCCTTCCCACCCACCCCCAAGGGGTCAGGGCTTTGGGGAAACAAAACCCAGTGAGTCAAAACTTTGCCAGGTGATGGTTCATTATCTTGATGGCCGGTGATGGCTTCACGGGCGTGCGCTTTAAATATGTGCAGTCTACCACGTGTCCCTTGTACTTCAAGAAAGCTGCTCCAGGAAGCAGTTAATCAGGAAGTCCGAATGCAAACTCCGCTCTCAGGTCGGGAGCACGGCCATCTCCAACGGCAGCGAAGGTCAAGCACACGCACGTGTGAGGGGACGCAGACCCATGTGTTAGAACCCAAAGTTTCTAGGACGCAGTGGATCGAACAAGGGAGCAAGTTCTCCCTCTGTCTCACGACAACCCAGAAGAAAGCAGGAGACCAGGGCGGGCGGGGTCTCTGCTCCGCAAAGTCACTCAGGGACCAAGCTTCCTGCCACCGTGCTGTGCCAGACCCACACGACCCACGGCTGCCCGCGGCCACGTTGCTGCCTCCAAGCAGGCGCACTAGGGAAACAGGAAGACAAGCAATTTCCTCTTAGGGCGGTGCCCACGCACGTCCCCCGGTGAGAACGTGCTTCCCATGGCCACGCCTACGTGCAAGGGAGGCTGGGAAATGTAGTCTCTGGCGATGCAAACGAGGGAGGAGGCTTCTGTTCTGAAAAGGAGGGGAAACAGCTCGCCGTCTCTGCCCTACGTACTGAGGACAGGGAGGAAAAAAAATACGGGGAGAACAAAACACAAGTCCTGGCAAGTTGTGCTGCCACACAGAGTGGGTCCTCAAGAACTACAGTTTCCTTAATTACAGTGAGCGCTGTGTTCGCTTCCTAGGGCTACGGGAATAAAGTACCACAGACCAGGCGCTTAAACGACAGAAACCTATCCCCTGGAGTTCTGGGGGCTGGAAGTCCAAGATCAAGGTATTGCAAGGTTGGTCCCTTTTGAGGGCTGCGAGGGAAAAAAATCTGTTCGATGCCTCTCTCCTAGCTTCCAGAACCCTCAAGCATCCTTTGGCTTGTGGATGGTGTTGTCCTGTGCCTTCCCATCATCTTCCTTCTGTATGTGTCCCTGACTCTCCATATGGATTAAAAAAAAAAAATTTAGGGGCACGTGGGTGGCTCAGTTCGTTAAGCATACGACTTCGGCTCAGGTTATGATCTCGCGGTTTGTGGGTTCAAGCCCTGTGTCGGGCTCTGTGCTCACAGCTCAGAGCCTGGAGCCTGCTTCGGATTCTGTGTCTCCCTCTCTCTCTGTTCCTCCCCTGCCTGTGCTCTGTCTCTCTCTCTCAAAAATAAATAGACATTAAAAGTAAAATAAAAATTAAAAAAAAAATTAATGTTTATTTTTGAGAGAGAGGGCAAATGGGGAAGGGGCAGAGAGAGAGGGAGACACAGACTCCGAAGCAGGCTCCAGGCTCTGAGCTGTCAGCACAGATCCCGACGTGGGGCTCGAACTCACGAGCCGTGAGATCATGACCTGAGCTGAAGTCAGACGCTTAACAGACTGAGCCACCTGTAATAGGTCAACTTATAAGATATCAGAAAGCTTATTGTATATAAGTTCAGCTTGAACTCACCTTTCATGAATAATTGAGATAAAAAGCTGATGTAGTTCCCTATTAGGGCTATCGGAAATTACTAACCGCCCTACCTCGCTTCTGTGACCTTGCCTGCTTGCTAAATAGATAACTTAGGATGCAAAACGCTTCCCCACCCCTTCGACCAAGATCTGGCTGAGGCAAGACCGACATGTAAAAAGTCACGTACTCACTGCCCCGCGGCCCGGAGGCATCCTAGGTGTCTAACTATGATTGGTCATTTTAAACCCTCTTAGGACAAAGACCTTTAAATTGATAGGTTCCCGCCAAAACTAACGTCTATGTGTCACAGTATAATTGGCTACCATGAAATGCTGTAAATTGTAATGGGTTAACCAAATAATGACATATTCTGACTTGCTAATATCCATAGAAGCCCACTGCTGCCTTTGTTCAGGGCCATTCTCTGCACCTTCCTCCTTAAGATCAGGAGATCAGGTTTGGCCCGGCCGTGAATAAAATCTTGGCCCCGCTTCTGTTCGGCGTCTGGTGGTTTTTTCGACAGCATCTGGTGGTTTTTTTCAACAGCACCCTGTTTCACCACCGAGGCGCCCCTGGATTTTTTTTTTTAAATAAGGACAAGGACACTCAGTCATGTTGGATTAGGGTCCCACCCTACTCCGGTCTGACTTCTTCTTAACTAATTCTGTCTGCAAAGGCCTTATTTCCAAGTGAGGGCACAGTCTGAGGTGCTGAGGGTTTAGGACTTCAACATAGGAATTTGGATGACACCATTCGACCCATAGTACACGAGAAAAGAGCTGAATTTGAGGTCGGGAAACGCCAGTTCACATCCCAGCCCTGCCACCGGCTGGCTGTGTGATCCTGGACAGTCATATGAGGTGTGGTCTCTTTGCCCTCGTTTGTCAACGAGAAAGTAACCACCCCTGCCTCGGGGGGCTGTGTGAGGGACAGATGAATCATGTCTGCAAAAGCCCGGAGCTGACTCCGAAGGGCCGTGCTGGCTCTCGCTGGCTTGCCTCCCGGCCTTCTCTGACTAAAAGGTCGGTCCGCAGAGGAAGATCTGACTTCTGGCATGAGCACGCCTTCCTTCCCCCTCTTTCTTGAATTAAACTTTGTGGACGATCCTCTGGTTGGAAGGGGCCTCTTAGAAACTCCACCGCGGGCAAAATACCTTCGATTCCCTTAAAGGAAAAAAAAAATCCCTTTTGGTCCACAGATGGGTAATTGTATTCACTGTTTCCAAATGTCAAAATGCCAGCCTGGGCCAGCTTTCCACTGAGATCAAACAGGCTCCCTGGGCCTCCTTTCTACTGATGTGGGTGTGCGTTTCGCCACGGTGTAAAAAGCTCATCTCCGAGCCGAGTGGGCTGGGCGGATTGCGCTGTTCACAGCCGAGATAGGGCGTCAACCCTCCTCCTGTGTGGGACCCCAGAAGTCAGGCCACTCCCAGGGAGACCCTTCCAGCTCCCCGAAACAGTCTATCTTGCCGAAACCCAAGAAACAAACCCAGAAGCGTCCTCTTAACTAAGGCTGCTGCCGCAGTCAGGAGTGCAACACACAAGTGTATCAAATCAACACATTGTATACCTTAACCCGACACAATGTCACATATAAATTACATGTCAATTACAAAAACAAAAGAACTGGGGCGTGTCTCCTGAAAATAATAAGTCAAGCAAGGTTTTTCAGGCTAGGTTTTTAATTTTGCGATTAAAGGCCAGACTAAGCCTTCATCGTGAATTGATATTTGTTGGTGCTTTTAGAATTTAGCAACCCGGCAACCGAGGAGTGGGGTGGGAGATGTGCCCCGTGCCCATCTGGAGGGTGTGGAAGTTGCACTTCCTTTTCCCCAGGCATCCTGAGAGTGTGCTACCAAAGTTACACAGTGTCTTTATCCTAAGAAAGAATCAAACACTGGACAAGGTCAAAGATGGTCCTCACAGCACTATTTACAATCATATAGAATGCAAACAACCTAACTGTTCAATGATCACCTACAGCCTGACCCCCTGCCACCCCCCAAACCACCCCCGTCTCCCCTCCAGTGTTAGCTCATCTGGGAAGCCCCCTGGGCCCACCCTTCCTCCCCCCCCCTCCCCCAGGATTCCTCTCCTGGCCCCATCACATCTCTTGCACACCTCTGGGATAGCAACTACTACACTATGGTCCTTTGTTTGGCATGTTCCAGTCTTGTCTTGTCTTTTCTTTTCTTTTCTTTTCTTTTCTAAGTAAAATCTCCACCCAACATGGGGCTGGAACTTATCACCTGGAGATCAAAAGTCACATGCTCAGGTGCCTGGGTGGCTCTGTCAGTTAAGCATCCCACTTTGGCTCAGGTCATGATCTCGCGGTCCGTGGGTTCGAGCCCCGCGTCGGGCTCTGTGCTGACAGCTCAGAGCCTGGAGCCTGCTTCGGATTCTGTGTCTCCCTCTCTCCCTGCGCCTCCCGCACTCATGCTGTGTCTCGCTCGCTCTCTCTCTCTCTCTCAAAAATAAAGAAAAAAACAAGAGTCACCTGCTCTCCTGAGCCAGCCAGGTGCCCCGGCTTGTTCCTCTTTTAACTCCTATCATAGCTCAGCAAATCACACCTTCTTTTGTAAATAAAATGTGGGGGTGACGCAGCCACCTCATTTATATACATGTTGTCTACAGTAGCTTTTGCAAAGGAGACCATATGACCCACAAACCCAAAAATGTTTACTTTCTGTCCCTTTGCAAAAAGAGCTGCCAAGTCCTGAACTATACCATGAGTCCTTGGAAGAAAGAAAACGTCTTCTTTCTTTCCGCATCCTGTGACGCCTGTGTGGTGCAGGCACACTGTGCATCATACATGTTTGCTGGGTGGGTCAATGAACCCGAGCTGCCCAACAAGCAAGGTTCTCACAAGTGTATGGGCATCAGTTTCACCCCGGTGCCTTGGTTAAAACGTTAAGTTTCCCAGCCAAATTTCTGCAAGTCTGATTTGATCGTTCTAGGGGAAAACTAGGGAATATTCACTGTATTAATTACATGTTCCCAAGGCGACCCGGATGCTAGTAAACTTTAAACTAGCCCCGTCAGGAGACACTGATGGTGATCAGGGAGGTTTCTCGAAACACGGTGGCCTCGATAGCCTGCGACCCTCTGCTACTTGCTGGAGAGAAGCATATGGAACTTCCCTGAAATGCAGAGCCAAACTCATAAGAACAAACAAAGGAAGAGTCCAGGGCACAAAAAGAGGCAGGAACGGAGAGCCAAAACTATCCCATGAGTGCCCGGTGGCCACCCTGGGAGGAGGAGGTGAGGGGTTTGGGCAACTCAGAGACTGGGGTGGTAATGGGTAGCCGGGGTCAGGAGACAAGGCCTTAGCCCCACATGTGACAGCAAATGAGAATGGAGGGACCCACCAGAAAGCAGGGACCCTCGACGGACTGAACTTCAGCGAACGATGGATTATTAGAGAAGTCCTCCCACGGGGCGCCTGGGTGGCTCAGACGGTTAAGGGTCCAGCTTCGGGCTCAGGTCATGATCTCGCGGTCTGTGAGTTCGAGCCCCGCGTCGGGCTCTGTGCTGACAGCCCAGAGCCTGGATTCTGCTTCGGATTCTGTGTCCTCCTCTCTCTCTGCCCCTCCCCTGTTCACTCTCTCTCTCAAAACTGAATAAACGTTAAAAAAAATTTTTTTTGGTGGTTCCAACATGGCCGAGCTGACGGTGGAGGTTCGTGGCTCCAACGGGCTTTCTACAAGGGATTTATCAAAGATGTTCAGGAAGACTCCCTCACAGTTGTTTCTGAGAACAACTGGCAGCCAGAACACCAGGTTCCACTTAATGAAGTTAGATCACCACCACCGCCTGATATAAACAAAGAAATTAGTGAAGGAGACGAAGCAGAGGTATTCAAGAGCAAATGACCAGGAACCATGTGGATGGTGTTGGCCAAAGTTCGAATGATGAAAAGAGAGTTTTATGTCATTGAATATGCGGCTTGTGAGGCCACTTACAATGAAATAGTCCCATTTGAGCGACTTCGGCCTGTCCATCAAAATAAAACTGTCAAAAAAAAAAAAGTACCTTCTTTGAATGCACAGTGGATGTTCCTGAGGATTTGAGAGGGGCGTGTTTAATGAACAATGCACATAAAGATTTTAAGAAAGCAGCAGGAGCATGCAGAATTTTTTACCATCCAGAAACCGCACAGCTCATGATACCGTCTGCCAGTGAAGCAAATGTGAAGACAGTAAACATTTTTTTTTTCAATGTTTATTTTATTTTTGGGACAGAGAGAGACAGAGCATGAACGGGGGAGGGGCAGAGAGAGAGGGAGACACAGAATCGGAAACAGGCTCCAGGCTCTGAGCCATCAGCCCAGAGCCCGACGCGGGGCTCGAACTCACGGACCGCGAGACCATGACCTGGCTGAAGTCGGACGCTTAACCGACTGTGTCACCCAGGCGCCCCAAGACAGTAAACATTTTAAGTGACACGCATTTGCGAAGTATTCGTACGAAGTTGATGCTCATGTCCGGAAATGAAGAGGCCGCTAAGCATTTAGAATGCACAAAACAACTTGCGGCAGCTTTTCATGAGGAATTGGTTGGGAGAGAAGATTGAATGGGCCTGGCCATAGGAACACACAGCAAGCTAGGAAGTTTCCTGGAGTTACAGCTATTGAGCTAGACGAAGGTACTGGCACATTTAGAATCTGTGGAGGGAGTGCTGATGCTGTACAAAAGGCTAGAGGTTTCTTGGAACTTGTGGAGGATTTTATTCAGGTTCCTAGGAATCTTGTCGGAAAAGTAACTGGGAAAAATGGCAAAGCTCTTCAGGAAATAATGGACCGATCTGGTGTGGTGTGGGTGAGAATCGAAGGAGACAATGAAAATCAACCACCTAGAGAAGATGGTGTGGTTCCATTTGTGTTTGTTGGCACGAAAGAAAGCATCGGAAATGAGCAAGTTTTTTAGAGTACCAGATTGCTTATCTAAAGGAAGCAGAACAGCTAACAATGGAACGCCTGCAGATTGATGAACAGCTACGACAGATTGGTTCTAGGTCTTAGAGTGGAAGAGGCAGAGGTCGTCGGGGCCCTAATTACACCTCCGGTTATGGTACAAACTCTGAGCTGTCTAGCCCCCCTGAAACAGAATCTGAGCATAAAGACGGGCCGAGTGATTGGTCACTGGCAGGAGAAGATGATCGAGAGAGAGCCGACATCAGCCTGATGGGAGGAGACGCCCAGGAGGAAGAGGGAGAAGTGTTTCAGGGGGTCGAGGTCGTGCTGGACCAGGTGGTGGCAAGTTCTCCATCAGTCCCGTGCTCAAAGATCCAGACGGCAATCCATACAGCTTACTTGATAATACAGAATCTGATGAGACTGCACACACTGATGCCAGTGAATCTCATCACAGTACTAACCGTCGTAGGCGGTCTTGTAGACGAAGGACTGATGAGGATGCTCTTCTGATGGACGGGATGACTGAATCTGATACCAATTCAGTTAAGGAAAACGGGCTAGTCACAGTTGCAGATTATTTTTCTAGAGCTGCGTCTCAGAGCAGACAAAGAAACGTCCCAAGGGAAACTTTGGCTAAAAACAAGAAAGAGGTGGCAAGAGACGGGACTGAAGAGCGTGGTCCTTCAGAAAAGGCAATAAATGGGCCGACGACTGCTTCTGGCGATGACATTTCTAAGCTACGGCCTACTCCAGGGGAAGAAAAGATTAATACCTTAAAAGAAGAAAACACTCAAGAAGCAGCAGTCCTGAATGGTGTTTCACAAACTGAAGAAGTTCCTACTTTCCAGTTCTTTCACATTACATTTTACAATAGTGCTTGGACAAGTTGGCCAAAGACAGACTACGGATCGCCGGTCTTTACGTCACACTTTCAGTTCCTCCATTTGGAACCCAGAAAGGGGAGGGATCCTGAAGAAATCACACGTTAAACATACTTTGACGCCTGCTGTGTCATAAAATATATCACCAGACGTGCCCTGAGAATAGTATACGTAACATTAAAAAAAGTTGCTGGCTATAAAAAAAATTTTTTTTTTTTAAAAGAAAGAAAAGTCCTCCCACGGACCCAGAGGAGTCGACCAACAAGCTGGTCTCTCTCAGCCACATTGTCCTTTAAGGACCCGTGCCCGTGACCCGCGGGCACTCGTACTCCGTGTTAGCGGTGACACCCCCCACGTGCCAAAGAACCTGAAGCCGAAGAGCATTGACCAAAAAGGCCAGGCTAACCGGGATCAAAAGCCACTCTTTGTTGGTTGTTTTAGAAATTAAGCTAGTCGCCAGGGGTTGGGGGGGGGTGGGTGTTGGGGGGCACCTGAAAGAAACACGTGCAAAATCCCCTTGGAAATGCAGCTGCCAAGTGTATCCACCGAAAATGAGTTCACACTACACAATTACAAAGCCACGGGAGCCACTCGGCAGACACAACCGAGTGCGAATAACGGAACCACAGAATTCTGCTGTTTCTCACCACCTTCTCGACCCCACCAGGTCCCAGCCTGCATCCCCCCCCCCCGCCCCCCACCCGCCTGGGACAGCTGCTTTTTTTTTTTATGTTTATTTATTTTTGAGAGAGAGACAGAGCACGCGAGCAGGGGAGGGGCAGAGAGAGGGGGACACAGAGGATCCCAAGCAGGCTCTGTGCTGACAGCAGAGAGCCCGATGTGGAGCTCGAACTCACAAAACATGAGATCCTGACCTGAGCCAAAGCCGGGGGTTCAACCGACGGAGCCACCCAGGCACCCCTACAGCATAATCTGCTCAAAATCCCCTGGGGCCGACTCCATTTCAAGCAGACTGGAAAGGGGAGGCTTGACATCTCCAGGCTCTCACTGCCTCTTAGACCCCCACCTACCCCTCACTGCAGACCCAGAGGCAGCGCCTTCTCCTCAAACACCCCCTCTAGCTGCTATGCATTTAACTTCTTCAACCCGCTTGTTGTCTCTCTTCCCTGCTATATTGTAAGCACAAGTCAGGAGTGTTGTGTGTTTTGTTCTCGCTGTGGTCCTGGTACCTGAAACCGTGCCTGGCACATACTAGTTGCTCAATATGTGTTGAATGAATGAATGAATGAATGAATACAATAGGACAAAAACACTACAGAATTTTAATAGGAGTAACTCGATCATATTAATGTTTAGAAAAATCACTCCTCACGTGAAAACCATGATTATTGTTCCCCACCTGCTGTCTGCATGTATCGATTTAATTGACACAGATACGTCCCCTTGTGAGGTCAAGGAGAAGTGAACTGTTTTTGGTTTTTTAAATTTTTTTAACATTTATTTATTTTTCAGAGACTGAGAGGCAGAGCATGAGTGGGGGAAGGGCAGAGAGAGAGGGAGACACAGAATCTGAAGCAGGCTCCAGGCTCTGAGCCGTCAGCACAGTGCCCGATGCGGGGCTCGAACTCACGAACCGTGAGATCATGACCTGAGCCAACCGACTGAGCCACCCAGGCGCCCCGGAAGTGAACTGTTTTTATCTGTACTTCCTAGACTAGTAGACAGAGGTCCAGGGATCTTACTGTCTCGCCCAACTTCATATAAGCAGTGGGCCCCCATTGGATGCAGGCTTCAAGATACCTCGCCCGACCACCTACTTGGTTACCTGCCGATCTGGCCCTAGTTTCAAGTTTCCGTGGGAAATCTCTCTTGACACATGGGGGGTTTGGAGCTGAAAAGCTAAAATCAAGTGTTCCTTAAAGAACAGTCCCAGGGACGAAAGGTCATTTAATGAGGTGTCTCATGGCTGGATTATGCACACAGATATCTCACCCAGGAAGGGCATGACGTGGGAAGTGGCTGCCTCTTTAGCATCAACGCTAATGTGGTTGAGTTGAGGTGGGAAGCCCACCCAATTGGACAAAGAAACCCTGGACCCCAGCCCAACCTCACCCCGTAACCTCCGCCCCCGCTGATTCTCTGACAAAGAAGCAGAAGCTGAGACTGAAGGGACCCCATGTCCATTCCAGCTCTCAAATCCTATGTTTGAGGAGTTGCTGGTTGAGCTTGAGAGACCAAAGGGCTGGTTCGCTTTATCTAGTGGACACTCTTCTGACCATGTCCCTCTGTGTGACATGAACCCAAACACAGCTCTTGGCGTCCCCAGTGACCCCGGAAACCCCCAGAGCCCAAAGCCCAGCGTCACGGGGAGACGCGCGAAATTACCACCCTGATAATGACACGCCATTTACTGACCTAGCGCAGAAGGCCTGCTGGAAGCTCCATGTCTAAGTTCTGGGTTCAAATCTTGGCTCGACCTCTGACTGGCTGGGCAGCCCTCAGCCGACCGGCCAGCCTTCCACCTCAGCTCCCTCATCCACAGTCACAACCAGGCGGTGGCACCGAGACGACACAGGGAGAGCGGCACCAGGTAGCACCGGGGACCCACGGAGGGCAAAGTCTGTCTGCGAAATGTGGATCGTTGGGACGCCCCGGGGGACTCATAGATGCTGCGAAGAGGGGGATCGTCACCGGCTCACCCTCTGCTGTGCCCTGACTCTGGGGCTCTGACGCCCGGCCTGAGCCCACCCAGACCACAATGCATCTGTGCTTTTGGCACAAGGCGTGTGGCTTTCACAACACAGACTGCGGAGAAATGGAGGGGACAATTTGCAAACACCCATGTCCGAAGGCCCTGACAAACGGTGGTGGATTTTATTGGGGCAATGTGATTGGTAAACAGAGCTCTATCCCGGGAACGCTCCCACGGGCTTGTCACGCAGCACAAAGGCCCTGCCACCCGCCCTGCTCTCCCCCAGCCCCTGCTCCCTGTCGCCCGTCACGGGCCTGCCCGGCTGGCTCAGTCGGGCTCTCTGCTGGAGTGCTCCCCTCCACCTGAGGGTCGGTCTCTGCTTACAACTGACCTTCCTGAGATGAGCCCCCCAGGTTTGCTGTCTCAGCCCCTCATGGTGCCTATCACGCCGGCCGCTACTCGGCTGTTAATGTGGTTTAGCCTCTGTCATTCCAACTAAGTCATAGCCTTCAGGAGGTGTCCCCCACACCTGTCCTGTCACGGCTCAGGTTCCAAACCGCCAGATGAATGGATGAATACGTGAGGAAGAGGGGGGCCACCACTCTGGGAGCTTCTCCTGTGTGCTATGCCCTCATTTCCTCCTGCTTACTGGGGGTGGGGTGGGGGGTGGGGGGGAGGTTGTGGTGCTTACAGACCAGAAAGCACAGGCGAGAAAACTGCACAGGGTCTCCTGAACCACGGAGTGGGGGCCACGACCCCAAACCCAGGGCCCCTCTGTGACCTCTTGCCCCTCCATCCCCTGGGGCTCACGTAGAACCCCTGACGTCGCTGGAGTCACCCCGAAGGGCATCCCCACGTGGTAGCCAGACGACGGACCCAGAGTGGGAGTAAAGTTGCGGGCACGTGGGGACACTCAGGGAACATGAGCTCCCTTTCCGGCTCAGCTCTGTGTGGCCTTGAGTGTGTCACACACACTCACAAGTGTGGGGGCGATTGTGGGGAGCGGGGTGGGGGGGCCTTGCTCCACTTCACCAGGCCCGGTTGGGGAGGCCAGAGGAGGCAGAGAGGGGTGAGGAGGGGCGGGCCGGGCCTGAGCGCTAAGGTGACTTGAGGGTCTCTCACTGGGGCAGACAGGTCTTAGCCATGTGCGCCCCCCCCCCCCGGGAATTTGAGGGAGTTACTGAGCCTTCAGTGTGAGCAAAATGGCAACCCGGGAAGCCAGCGGAAGGGAAAACAAGATTACACAAATCCCACCGGCTCATGGACTCATGGGGTTAATGAGGCTTGAGGCCCGCCACTCAGTGCTCAAAGAAATTAACTGTGGCCCCAGTGCCCACCTCACGTGGACGTGGCCGGACATGGAGCCCCAGATCGCACATTTGTGGACCAGCTCTTAACATGCTGGCCTTGACTGTGGCCTTGAGGGGCAGTCTTCCTCCTTCCTTCCTTCCTTCCATCCAATACTGAGCAGTTAGTCCTCTCCTGAAAAATGTACCTGTGGCCTGTCTGGCCTTGACAGGTAGTATATGATAGGTACGATAATCATGATGACCGACGGTCGAGTGCTTACTATGGGCCACTCTCCTGCTTTACATCAGATAACACTCAAACAATCTTACAAGATAGGGACTATTATCCCATTTCACAGATGAGGAAACAGAGATGGGAGGGATGTACTTTGGCAGGATACAGAGCCAGGATCTGAACCCAGTGTGGGGATCTCAGTGCGGGGCCCGGGAGGGCGGAGGCCAGCTCTATGAGCATTGGGACAGATACCACAGAGGAGGCTCTGGGCTAACTCTTCATCCCTTTGAGTTTCAGTCCTCTGCCTGATTAACAAGTATAGGAAGCCCTGCCTCACAAGACCGAATAAGGATTAGAAGTGGAAATGCGTGTGGAGTGGGGACCCCAGGACATGACACAAAGTGGTGCAGAAGAATGGCGTGAACCCACAGCCCTCGCAGTCTGACAGCCCACAAAGGCAAGACGGGGCACAAGGTCAAGGTGCAAAGAGGCCTAGTGACTCTGGGATTGGAAGCCTTGCCCACTCACCAACTGTGGTTGGTTGGACCCAACTGCAAATTCCTCAATAGTAAGGATCTGGCTGTAGGCCCCTTAATCTGTTTAATAATGCCCAGCCCAGGGCCTGGGCAACATAGGTTGCTGGATGAATGGTGGATGGATGGGTGGAGGGGTGGCTGGGTAGATGGATGGATGGATGGATGGATGGATGGATGGATAGGTGGAGGCGTGGCTGGATGGAAGGAGGAGTGGCTGGGTAGATGGATGTGTAGATGGATGAATGATGGATGGATGGATGGATGATGGGTGGCTGGATAGATGGATGGGTGGATGGATGGATGGTGCATGGATGGAAGGATGGGTGGAGGGGTGGCTGGATGGATGGATGGATGGCTGGGTAGATGGATGGATGATGGATGGATGGATGATGGTTGGCTGTGTAGATGGATGGGTGGATGGGTGGATGAATGGATGACGATTGATGGATGGATGGATGGATGGATGGAGAGATGGATGGATAGGAAACATGAATACAAGAATGGATGGATGGATGATGGGTGGATGGGTCGATAGATGGGTAGATGGATGGATGGATGGATGGATGATGGGTGGATGGGTAGGTAGATGGGTAGATGGATGGATGATGGGTGGGTGAATGGATGGAAGGACGGATGAATGATGGATCAATAAATGGATGGATGGATTAACGGATGCACACATGCATGGGTGGGTAGATGAATGGATGATGGATGGATGGATGGATGGATGGTGGATGGACAGATGATGGGTAGATGGATGGATGGATGGATGGAGAGATGGGTGGATGGGAAGCATGGACACAAGGACAGACAGATGGGGTTGGGTGGATGGGTGAAGCATGGGTGGATACATGGATAGACGATGGATAGAAGAATGGAAGAGTGGATGAAAGTGTGGTTGGACAGAATTTCAGAACCAAGAAGGGCTGGTCAGTTCAATGTACTTCTTCCTCTTCAAGTGAGCAAAGACCTGAAGTGACTTGCTCAAGACCACACTATTAATTAATAACTTTCACCCTGCCCTTCCTTCCTTTGAGTTTCCTGGTGTCATTTATCACTTGGGTTGTGATTTAACTTGCAGCAGAGAATGAGGATCATATCACCCGTGGTCCCTGGCCCATGCCATGGTGGTGCTGCCTCATTTAACCTTCACAGGGAATCCTTCATCTCCTCCAAAGGCCATACTCTCCCCACTCCTCTGGAGCAGCCACCCCACCTGGTTCAAGTTCAGTGCTGCTTAAGGCAACAGTAATCATCATCCTTCTCAGTTATTGAGCCTTTATCCGCTGTCATATTTAAATGAGACTTCGTGAAGGTAACAACAATGATCATGTCAGTAATAGCCACAGCTAACATTTACTAGGACTTACAGTGTCCCAGACATTGTGCTTAGCACTAACTCAACTCAGTGAGTTGACTCTTTTACAGATGGGGAAACCAAGGCACAAAAGGGGGGAGTGGCTTACCTAATGCCACACACCTTGAAACTCAAGAACCCAGATTGGAACTTGACTCCGGGCTTATTCACCTACACTCTTTCTCACACTGACTCCCGAGAGCTCCCAGATTCCAGACAGATAAAGCCCCTTCTCACTGTCAGCTGCACCTCTATGAGAGATTTCACAGCATTTTCTACTCAGTGTCTCATGAATCCTCACAAAGCTGGGAGAGCAGGTTCAGATGAGTCCTGCCCTCACCTGGACACTAAATCACCCACCTCCAGGTACTGGAGGACTTGAGGTCAGCAAGCTTGGATTCCACCCCTAATTCTGCCACTAACTGGCTGTGCGATATAAGGAAAGTCAACTGAGTTTCTCTGAGCCCCCTAAATTACGGGTAAGGCTCACTCTGCCTTTTAGGGTTATGGTTGCTGGGGAGAGAGAACAAATTCCAAAGCCAGGGTTTTTCAAAGTCATCCTGGGGGCTCAGATGCCTTGACACCTAAGTGTCAAAGAAAGGCAATTTAAAAAGGAGCTGCCTTCATAAAAAGGAGGGGGCAGAGGCCTTGAAGCCCACTGGAAGATCCCTCGCCTGTGATGTTTCTGCCAGCGCTGAGAGGAACTTTACAAGCAGCTCAGGACGCTGGGCTGCCGGGCTGCCCAGCCACAGGAGAGGAGGAGGGGCCACAGGGGAGGAGGCGGGGCCACAGAGGAGAAGGCGGGGCCACAGGGGAAGAGGCAGGGGCACATGGAATAGGCGGGGCCACAGGGAGGGGGCAGGGCCACAGAGAAGGAGGTGGGGCCACAGGAGAGGAGGGAGGCAGAGATGCCATGCCCCTAAGGCTCTTATTCAAACAGCAGAAGAAACTGTCTAAACATTGGCTCGGCTGCCAAGGCCACCAGGGCCTCCTGCAAGCTTGTCATTCCAGGAGCTGAGAACCACACGTCCCCACAATAGCAAGGAGCTCTGCCAGCCAGGGCACTTCAAAGACGCTGACGTGTCTTTGGGGGCCACAGTGACTCCTGCAACCTGCAAGGAACAGACGCTGCACCCTGAAAGAGCTGCTTTGGACAAGGAAGCGTTAGTAGTGCAAACAGGAGCTGGGAACTGAGGGAAGCCCCCAGGCCAAGGTCAGGGCCTGGCTGCAGGGAAATCGGTGAGGTGGCAGAATCCACCCGCCACCCTGGTCTTTTGGACTCAGAGCCAGTGAGCTCTTTCCTCGGTCCCCACTGTTTCTGCGGACGGCCACTCTGTGCCCCTTACTGTCCACTGGACAGGGCGAGTAGGTAGGTTAGCACAGGCTGCTGGCACCAAAGGGAAGGAGTCTAGCCTTTGAGACACCTGGCTCAAATGACATCAGTGCCCCACCAAGGCACATGGCACCCCGGGAGGCCACTGCAGATGTCCTCAAAACACCTCAAAAGATGTCCATCTCTCTGGCTGCAGGGGCTCCACTGGCTTGGCTAGTGGGACGAGTCAGGAGCAATGGAAACTGACACTCCAGGAGCCACCTCAACCAAGGAGGGTCAAACCCGACGCCCCGCCCCCCGTGGGCCAGGTCAGGGGTGCGTTCTACACCCTCTCTCAGAGGCGCTGGGGGAGTGAGTCCTGGTTTCCCCGCAAGTCACTCCTGCATTGTCTCCCTTTCTCCTCCTGTTTCAGTTCCCTCCCCTAGGATCACAGTAATTACTGGAATCAAGTCCTCATCTCGGGATCTGCTTTGGGGAAACCCACACTTAGACACAACCCTGTGAGCAAAGGTGGCACAGGGGAGCTCCAGGTCACCCCGGTCCTTAATTCTAAGTCATTTCTCAGCTCCTCCTGTCACTCCAGCTCTTTTTAATGATCTGGATACTCTCCTGGAGGTACGTATCCCCAATTCCATCCTTGCATTGTTGTGGGGATTAGACCTTGGCATCATTTTCCAGACTCCCCACGTCATGTTCTCTGCCTGGAGTTATTCAGGGGGGTGCTGTTCTCTGGGCCCCAGGTGAAGGCAGCTCCTTCCCTTTGAGGCAGCCCTTCTGGTGACAGAATTGCCAGTGTGCCTCCTTTTCATTTATCTCGCTTACTTTCAGAAATTTCGACGGCACATCAGCCCTACGAAGAAGGCTTCCTTCTTGGAAGGAAGAGTCAGTGATGACCCCGTGTGCCTGGATTGGGCCAGTGGGTGGATGGTGATGGCACTCAACCAAAGATAACTCACGGGGTGAAGGGAAGGTTGAGTTTAAAGTGCCAGAAGATGACCTGGAAGCGATGTCCAGGGAGGGGGAGAGCTATGGAGCTCAGTCTTGGCTGAGCAAAGAGATTTCCACCACAAGGTTGGTGGGGTAAGCCATCAAGGGCATGGGATTCCCCAGATCCAGGACCTGACTCAGGTTTCAAGGGGCCAGGAGCTTATACAATCTCTGGAGGGGGGTGCTTATTAAGAAACAAACCTCACAAAATTATGAAAAAAAAAATTCAAGCTCTCTCTTGGCACCTTGGAAGGGACCCATGCAAATGAAGGATGCCAAAGCCCATCCTTGTCAATATCGTAGCAAATCCACCTCTGAGTCGGGGGCTAAGAAACAGGTACCTTCTAGTGGAAGTACTTTCTAACTTCTGCCTCCATCACTAGAGTCTGGGCATGTTGAGATCTGAAATTATGGCAGGTTCACCTGTGACCCCAGGGCCTTGAAGAGTGAATGACTCTATGAGCAGAGTTCAGTGCAGGAAGCAGAAACGTGTGTAAGTCTTTTTGTAGGAAGGTATTCAGTATGACGAAATAGGTGCTTACACCTATTTGTTGGATGAGCTGCAGGTGTCATGGGCCGTTCGCTGCCCTTTCGGCTTCAAGGTCACCTCACCCCTGTTTTGATTCTGAACTCAAGAAACAGCAGGACATCCCTGCTGATGAACCCCCACAGCCCATACTCACGGACTGAGAGGCGGGGAATGGGACACAGGGCGTGGTCGCTGGAGAAGCTCATGTCTGCCAGAGTCTGCCCATCAGCCACCACGGCCACAGAAAAAACTTCTGCTTTCCAAATCTTGCACAAGTTTGTCTCGTTGGCAGAACCTGAATTAAATCCAGAACCCTAGAAGCAAGGGAGTCTTGTGGTTTTTATCCATCCATCCCCTGGGAAGTAGCAGGGTGGGGAAGATCATGAGAAGGGGCACTAATGAATGAGAGGTGCCTACAGAAAGCACCAAAGGCAACGACACAGAACGGGTATTATCTTAGTTATCTATTGCTACAAAGCAAATTACCCCAAACTTAGTAGCTTGAAACAGTCTTTATTATTTCATGGTTTCTGTGGGTTGGGAATCCAGGCATAGCTTAGCTGGGTGCTCTGCTTCATGGTCTCTGGTTGGATGCTATCAAGGGACCAGCCCAGGGGCTGCGGTCTCATCCGAAGGCTCCACCGGGGAAGGGTCTGCTCACTCAGAGAGTGTTGGCCGCATTCGGTTCCTCGTAGGCTGTTGACTGAGGCCTCAATTCCTCACTGGTGGTTGGCCAGAAGCCACCCTCTGTTTCCTGCCGGGTGGGCCCCTCTCCCCCAGGCCTGCTGACTTCACTGAAGGGTGCAAGCCAGGAAGTCAATAGAAAGAACCCGCTAGCAAGATGAAAATCAGTCTTTTAGAGCCTAGTGATGGGAGTGACATCGGGAGGTGCCTGGCTGCCTCACTCCATAGAACATGCAACTCTAGATCTCAGGGTCCTGAGTTTAAGCCCCACATTGGGTATAGAGATTACTTAAAAAAATAAATAAATAATGGGGTGCCTCGGCGGCCAGTCTGTTGAGTGTCTGACTTTGGCTCAGGTCATGATCTCATGGTTCATGAGCTGGAGCCCCGCATAGGACTCTCAGCTGTCAGCACAGAGCTCGCTTCGGATCCTCTGTCTCCCTCTCTCTCTCTGCCCCTCCCCACTCTCTCTCTCTCTCTCAAAAATAAATAAACATTTTAAAAAAAGAAGTGACATCACATCATCTTTACCAGATTCTAATGTTAGCAGTGAGTCCCTAGGTCCAGCCCCCACTCAAGGGGAGGGGCTTATGCAGAACACGCACACCGGGAGGTGAGGGTCACCAGGGGCCGGGTCTGGAGGCTGGCTACTCTCGGTGCCAAGCAAACACTTGGTGAACACCTGAGTGAAGAGAGGAAAAAGAAGGAGAGAGAGAGGCCAATGTCTCCAGCCTGTCCCCCTGGAACGTCCTTCATAAAGAATGTAGTGTTTTCAGTTCAGGAGTTCGAGCCCCACGTCGGGCTCTGTGCTGATGGCTCAGAGCCCGGAGACTGCTTCAGATTCTGTGTCTCCCTCTCTCTCTGGCCCTCCCCTGCTCACACACTCTCTCTCTCTCTCAAAAATAAATAAACATTAAAATATATATATATTTCTAAAAAAGAATGTAATGTTTTGAGACACCTTGTTTAGTCTTTGTTTAGCCAAAGACTAAGAGACACTTACCCCTGATGAAGGTTTGAGAGACTAGGACATCAGCCAATGGAAAGAAAAGAGTCGATTCCTACAACTTTCAAACTTCCTTTTTTTTTAAATTTATTTATTTTGAGAGAGAGAGAGAGCATACGCAAGCAGGGAAGGGGCAGAGAGAGAGAGAGGGAGAGAGAGAATCCCACGCAGACCCCACACTATCAGCGCAGAGCCCGAGGTGGGGCTCAAACTCATGAACCGTGAGATCATGACCTGAGCCGAAACCAAGAGTCGGTCGCTTACCCAACTGAGCCACCCAGGCGCCCTCCACCCGCCCGCTACTGCTCTCAAAGATCAGAGGGCATCTTCGCCCCGGAAGGAGAAAACAGGCTCTCTGCACCTCAGTGTTTCCATCTGTAAATGGGGCTGATTATACTTTACATCTCCCGGCTCACCAGGGATTCATAAGAACTAAGAACTTGGTTCCAGGGCAAAGTGACTTTCTCAGGAGCCATCCTCTCCTTTCAAGGGCTTTGAGGCCCTCAGGATGAAAGAAAACGCATACCTAAAATTGTAAAATTCTACGATTCTCGAAGAACAAAGTGCCCTGACCAACTTGCAGGCTTATGAACAGGAGGCTCCCTTGAGGCAAAAGCAGCGGGGAGTGAGGGGGGGGAGAGAGCCCCGTACCAATGAGGAGGCTTATAAAGGCAGGAATAAGGAGGGGAAAATAAATGACACCACCGATAACGGAATACGCCGTGTCAGCGATATCGGTGTTTACAAAGCAACTTAGATGATGGGCGAACACTCTCGACAGAATAGGAAGAAAAGATAACGAGACACAAAATTGCACGCACAGAGTCCTGAGAATTATCCAAAGAAAATAGGCGTGCAGGGGCGCCTGGGTGGCGCAGTCGGTTAAGCGTCCGACTTCAGCCAGGCCACGATCTCGCGGTCCGGGAGTTCGAGCCCCGCGTCAGGCTCTGGGCTGATGGCTCAGAGCCTGGAGCCTGTCTCCGATTCTGTGTCTCCCTCTCTCTCTGCCCCTCCCCCGTTCATGCTCTGTCTCTCTCTGTCCCAAAAATAAATAAACGTTGAAAAAAAAATTATAAGAAAATAGGCGTGCAGAGGGAAGGAAGTGCAAGGAACTTTGCGTAAAGGAAACATCCAGGTCGTGGAATCACAGCGTTGTAGTTTACGTGCGGTTCTTCAAATGTGTCTGATTTTCTCGGGAGGGCATGTCACGCTTTGAAGGCAGAAAAGAGAAATGTTTTGAAATGATGCTAGCAGGGCAGGCGGAGGAGGAGGAGGGAAATGGATGG
This sequence comes from Felis catus, assembly GCF_018350175.1. Lineage (NCBI taxonomy): Eukaryota > Metazoa > Chordata > Mammalia > Carnivora > Felidae > Felis > Felis catus. The sequence goes on along the minus strand of NC_058371.1, from coordinate 199,060,864 downwards.
AGGCTGGAAAGAGGAAGGGAGGAATGTACTGGAAAGGAAGAAAGGCAGGCCCCTTCCCCGAACACTGCGCTCGCCGATGGCCGGCCGTGTGCCGGGCACAGCATGGGCTTTGTGGCAAACAAAATAATAAGATGAAGACACACCGACCCCGGGGCTTCGGTGTGGAAAGTAGCAGCCTGTCTGAGCAGCTATGCGGTGTGCCAGAGCCAAAGGGAAATCAGGGCGATGGGGAGGTGGGGTCTAGGGAGATCCAGGAAGGCTTCCTGTAGGAGGCAACGGAGGAGACAGACATCCCTGAGACTTATTGTCGACTTTTGTCACAAAAGGCAGTTAACTAGGCCAGCTGACATATGGTCCTAAACACCGGCCTGCCCGTTCTCATCTCTGTGGGTTACGAGGCTTATTTTTCAACATCCTCACGTTTGAATCGTGTTCTCTATTTTTTTTAACGTTTATTTATTTTGAGAGGGAGAGAGAAAACGCGCGAGTGGGGGAGGGGCAGAGAGAGGGAGAGCATCCCAAGCAGCTTCCACACGGTCAGTGCAGAGCCCACCTCGGGGCTGGAACTCGCGACCCAGGAGGCTGTGCCCGGAGCCGAAATCCAGAGTCAAGACGGTTAACCGACTACGCCACCCAGGCGCCCCTACACCTTCTGGTCCATTTTCTCAGCACATGTCATTGAGGATCGGCTATGTGCCAGCCGCGGAGGACAAAACGGTGAGCAAAGCAGACACAATCCTGCCCCCCCCCCCCCCCCCCCCCGCCCACCACCACCACCACCCGGAGCAGAGGGTGTAACAAGCACACTAATTCAAGAATGACACCTGTTGGTGCAAAATCATGTCACCAGAGCGCCGAACGTGGAGGGCCGACTGGCGGGCGCCACCAGCGAGGCCGTGGCGGTCCTACATCTTACCCTCCCCTCCTACCTGCCCTTCATCTCCTGCCCGTGAAAACCCCTATCGCCCCTCCAGGACTTTCCCGCGCCCTCCTCCATAGTAGAAAGTTCCACCGCCCCTGTAAGTCACAACGACGGTCTCAAGTCACGAAGGCCTAGTCCCAGGTAATAACCAAAATTCAGAGCTCACTTGAAACTTGGGGTTTCCCGTTCCCCAGGCTGGGCGGGCTCCAGACGGGGCGCCTGTCCCGGGAAGGTGGGGTTCGTAATCGCTTTCGCTTCCTGCGCCCCGACTCCTCGCCGTGCCGGCTACTCTTCCTGACTCCACCAGAGCTGAGGCGCAGAGAAGGAAGGTAAGGGACAGAGTCGTGCGTACTGCGTCTCCGCCCGCCGCGGGCGCCTGGCCAGACCCAGAGCTGACCGTCCTCTGTTGGGTTGCCACAGGTCCCTGCAGCTTCTTCCGGCGAGAGAAGGTGCCAGAGCTCTGTGTCCCGGCGGCAGGCGCACACGGCAGGCCCTCGGGTGATGCTTTGGGTGTCCTTTCACCCGGTTGGGGTTTGTAGGCAGCGTTCCCCGACCTCCAGCCCTGGGGACCAACATCTGTCTCCAAAGACATCTTCCCATTTCTACTCTCTTGACCCTCTTAATGTCCTTGCCTTGGATCAAGGCTCCAATAGTCACATGACCCGGTTCTTGACTCTTTCCTTGGATTGTGCGCCTCTTGGCGGCCGTGGTGGGGGGAGGGGCCATTCTCCCGAATTCTATGGCTATCTGAGAAAGTGTGCCTTGGCACCTCAGATATGACGTGGGACTACAGATATGACGTGGGACTCACAGTGCCCAGCAGGGAGCAGGTGCTGAAGAAATATGTTTTTGAGGGGGGCCTGGGTGGCTCAGTCGGGTGAGCCTCCAGCTCTTGATTTTGGCTCACGGCTGGTCGGATGGATCCTGGCACCCGGCTCTGTGCTGACATCGTGGGGGGCGGCTTGGGATTCTCTCTCTCCCTCTCTCTCTCTCTCTCTGCCCCTCCCCTGGTCACATGTGTGTTCTCTCCTGCTCTCTCTGAAGGTAAATAAATAAGCATTTGAAAAAAGAAACACTTTGGGGCACCTGGCTGGCTCAGTCGGTTGAGCGTCTGACTTCAGCTCAGGTCACGATCTCACCATCCGTGAGTTCGAGCCCCGCGTCGGGCTCTGTGCTGACAGCTCGGAGCCTGGAGCCTGCTTCAGATTCTGTGGCTCCCTCTCTCTCTGCCCCTCCCCTGCTCATGCTTGTCTCTGTCTCTCTCTCTCTCTCTCTCTCTCTCTCTCAAAAATAAGAAAACATTAAAAAAAATATTTTTGAGGCAATGAGTGAACAACATGCTAACACGTTCAGTCAGCCTAATGGTTTATTTCTTTTTGTCAGTCAATTCACTGATATCAGCACAGTGTGCTTTCCTTTGTGATTTGGGTGAAGGGAAGGACAAGGCGTCATATCACCACATAGCTGGGCCCACCTAAGGAGGGAGTGATGGATTAGAGGGGAAAGGAAGGGGGAACAGCATGGGCAGGAAGTGGGAACAGCCCGAACGTAGGCTCTTGAGCATTAGTGAATAAGTGAACGAAACTGAAGTAAGGGGGAGAGAATGGTGACCGATAGAGAGGCTCTTAACAGTATGTGCCGAACAGTTACCTTGTGTCAGGCTCTGTTCGAAGTTCTTCCCTGGTGAGGAAACTGAGGCAGAGAGAGTTAAAGCATCCGGTCCAGGTATTAGAAACGGCCTGCACATGCACCACCAGGGACTGATGATAAAACTCAAGGCATGACATCTGAGGATGGGGCAAACAATAACCAGAGCGCCAAAGTGCGTGTATCTCACGACGGCCGGGACGGAGCGCCCGGCGGGCAGAGCAAAGTGCATAGGAACGCCAGGGCGGGGCGGCTGGGGAGCAAGGGACAGGGTGTTCTTGCCCTACGTTTGTTTTGACCTTTGGGGTTTTGATCCATGTGATTCCATTCGCTATTGCCACCAAAAGGCTTCGGTTGAAAGAAGGGAATAAAAAACATAAAGGTCTTTGCCCTGTCTCTGGCGGCCAGTAGCAGAGCTGGGAGTTCGGGGCAAGCGGTCAGGCCCTGTAGGTGGTCAGGGCCTCCGGGGGCAGGCGGCCAGGCCCTGCAGCCTGGGCCCTCATCCCTCGGCTCTCTTCCTGATGCAGGCAGGGCTGGGGAAGCCCGGCCGGGAAGAGGTCGGCTGCCTGGATGGATCACAGGAGCTTGTCAGGCCACCACCTTCCTTTGTCACCTCTGACCTGTGGCCAGAGGTCCCTTCTGTCCCGAGCATGCGGGAGAGACGGCCCCAGCTGACGGAGGAAGGACCACTGGCCTTTCCGCCCCGACAGTGAGCTGCCTGCCAGGATACTTCTCCCTGTTCTTCCCAAGGCAACAGCACTTGACCTTCCCTCGTGCCTCCTCCCGAGGGCTCAGAGGATCCACCCCACCCCTCTGATAAGGAAACTGGGTTCCAGCAGCAGAAGGAAATTGTCTGAGGACCCATGGCCGTTAAAGGCCTGGAGTCCTGACCTCACTTTGCCTGCTGTTAATGGGCTGAATCACATCCTCCCAGAAATCCGTATGCTGAAATCCTAACCTGCAGGACCCCCGATGGACCGCACTTGGGGGAGGGTCTCTAAAGAGGTAGTTAAGGGCACCTGGGTGGCTCAGTGCGTTAAGCATCTGACTCCAGCTCAGGTCATGATCTCACAGTTTGTAGGTTCGAGCCCCGCATCGGGCTCTGTGCTGACAGCTTAGAGCCTGGAGCCTGCTTCGGATTCTGTCTCCCTCTCTCTCTCTCTCTGCCCCTCCCTCGCTAGCACTCTGTCTCTTTCTGTCTCTCAAAAATGAATAAAAACGTTAAAATTAGAAAAAAAAAGAAGTACTTAAGTTAAAATGAGCTCATATGGATGCTCGTATCCAATCCAACTGGTGTCCTTACAAAAAGAGATCGGGACACAGACAGGCACAGACGGTTGATGATGTGAGGACACAGGGAGAAGACGGCCGTCTACCCACCAAGGAGGGAGGCCTCGGGAGGAACCCACCTGCCCACCTCCTGATCTTGGACTTTCAGCCTCTACGCCTGTAAATTTCCGTTGTTTTAGCTCCAGTCTGTCACACTTTGTGATGGCAGCCCGATCAGACGAATACACCCACCCTGAACCAGGCACATGTTGTCATACTTACCTGCACAAGTTCATGGGGTGGTTACATTATCCCCATTCTATGGCTGGGCCAATTGCCAAGTTATTTTAGCCTGTGGCTTCTGAGAGAGATGACCAATAGAAATAAAGATTTTTTTGTTGTTTATTTACTTAAAACAATTTTTTAAATTTTTTTAATGTTTATTTTTTGAGAGAGAGAGAGAGAGAGAGAGACAGAGCATGAGCAGGGGAGGGGCAGAGAGAGAGGGAGACACAGAATCGGAAACAGGTCCAGGCTCTGAGCCACCAGCACAGCCCGATGCAGGGCTCGAACTCACGAACCGTGAGATCATGACCTGAGCTGAAATCAAGAGGCCGACGCTTAACTGCTCGAGCCACCCGGGTGCCCCAAGGGACAGTCCACAGAAATAAAGGGAAAGGAAAGTGTGAAACTTTAAGGGAAATAGGGTGCTTTGTTCTGCCGTTAGGGTCACCCCGTCAATGCAGCGCTTATGTGGGATTAGCGTGGAGGTGCTCCAGTCTGCGGGAGTTTTGAGTCTGTCAGATTTCTCAGCCATTTGGTACCAGCCATGTGGCCTCCCAGACTCAAGAAGGTAAGGACGTTTGGGCTCCAGAGACCCGCCCCTCCATACCCGCCCCGCTTGGGCAGTCCTGGCTACTGATACACCCAGCCGCGTTACAGAAACAGACGCACACCCCTGTCCTGGATGCCTCTCTGAAGGTCACACTCCCCCTGAAGCCAAGCAGCGTGATGGAAAGTTCCAGAGCACTGCAGTCCCACAGATGGGTGTGCATCCGGGCTCTGGGAGCTGCTGGCTCAGCCACGCTGGGCAGGCCCCTTGCCAGGCTCCAGACGAGCCCTAAGGGTATATACATCGGGCTTCCGCTCGCTCGCCAGGCACTTCTGCCAGCGCCTTGAGGAGAGTCCCTGAGGAGTCCTTGCTCCTTCAGAAATAACCAGAAGCGGAGACACAGGGGCAGAGCTCCTCCAGCCCAGCTCAGTGGCACCGGGAGCCCCCCGGCTGAGCCTCGCCTCAGTGCACGGCCCAGATAACCCCCGTGTTAAGTGCCACGCAATTTTGTGTTTGGTTGTTACACAGCGTTCCTGGGCTACAGCTGACGGATACAAGATATCAACGGGCCTTAAAAGCGGTTGTGCATCATCACACACAGGGCTTTCAGGTGGCGGCGAGTTACTCCTGGTGTGGCTTGTGGGGGAAAATAGCCCCTTACCTTTACGGCTAAAGCCACAGTAATAACCATATAGCAACAACGGTGAAAAGCAGGGAAACGGAGCGACTTAAAGCACAGCACCGCCCCCCCCCTCCCCTGCCGAATTCAAATCCAAGGTTTTACCACTCACTAGCTGGGCGGCCTCAGGAAAGCCACGTGACCGGTCTGTGTCCCAATCAGTACTCTGGGTAACAATGGTACCTGAATCCCAGGACGGCGTGAGGATCGGATGATCTGTAACGCGGCTGGGTGTTATCAGTAGCCAGGACTGCCCAAGCGGGGCGGGCATGGAGGGGCGGGTCTCTGGAGCCCAAACCTCCTTACCCTTCTTGAGTCTGGGAGGCCGCACGCCAGGCTCAGAGCCGGGCGCCCTCCCCCTGCAACTTCCGCTGCTCTCAGTAAACCTACCAGCCCTGTTTTGTCAAGGAGTTCAGACAGGTGAATCCACCCAGTTCTCTCCACCTGCGCATCTACCCCGTCCCAAATCTGGAACACTCTTCCTCCAGGACCCCTCCCCGTCTTCCTCCGATTGCGAGGCAGTTACTGTACCTTCAGAGACGTTCTCCTAACTTCCCAACCTCCTCTACCCAACCCGTCCCCCTTTTGCTCACTTCTACGGCACCAGGTACCCGTCTACCGGAGCCCTATCAGTCAGGCCAGGCCAGGGTCTGCTGCGGTAAGAACCAAGCCCCCAAATCCCAGCGGTTTCTCGAGTTTTATTTCTCTCTGACTGCTAACCTGTTCTCCATGGGCTGGCAGGGGGGCGGGGCCCAGGGCTAGCTTATCACGGTCACTCTGGGAGCCAGGCCGCACAGAAGCTGCCTCTCCCACACATGCTCCCACGGTGACCGAAGCAGGGACGTGACAGACGGCTCCCCAGCTCTTAAAACTTCCCCTCGTCGCCCAGACACATGACTCCTGCTCCCAGCTCATTGGCCAAAGCAAGTCATGGCCACGTGGAAGCTCAAAAGGGACGGGGAAGTGCAATGCTACCGCACGTCTGCCAAGGGGATGGGGAGACGGACGCAGAGAGCATCACTGGTAACCACGCTACTCGCACTTAGCTCGCTTGTGAGTTTACCTGCATTTCTGTGACCGATTTCTGTCCGCCTCTCCCCCCGACTATACTTCCTGGGAAGACGGTCCCCTGCCTTGGTTTTGCTAATCATTGCATCCCTGCTACCTAGGGCACAGTAGGCACTCAATAAATATTTACTGAGTACATTATTGAAAACTGACTGTCCCAATGTCACCCTATGATAAGATCCGGATTTGAGCCCCCAGCAATCTAACACAAAGACTTGTGTCCACGTTACCATAGCAATGTTTGAATTCTATTAACTATAGCCTAAATTTGGTACCTTCCCTGGAACTAAGGTTTTTGTTTGTTTGTTTTTGTTTTTTGTTTTGTTGTTGTTGTTAATTCTGAAAGGGTTAGGGTAGGGATAATGTGATTAATTCATGTCTCGATGGGAATGAATCCAATCAGACTTTTTTTCTCACAAAGCCTGGCTCTGGTCTACCTTAGAAACCGAATCTGGGGCATACGATAGGGGTGGGCATGGTTTTTATGAGACAAGAATGAGCAGGAAGGAGAGAGGGCTCATTTGGGAACATTTGCCACCTGGTCACATTTTTAGACAGGACAATCTTTGGCCATTTTCTAGTTTTGCCCACAGTGGCCTCTGACCTTGCAAAATGATCCAGGCCTGTTGGATAACACTGATTCCTTCTTTAGAAGGCACTAGCCCTGGGGTGCCTGGGTGGCTTAGTTGGTTGAGCATCCGTCTTCCACTCAGGTCATGATCTCAGAGTTTGTGGGTTCGAGCCCCGTGTAGGGCTCTGTGCCGACAGCTTAGAGCCTGGAGCCTGTTTCCGATTCTGTGTCTCCCTCTCTCTGTCTCTCTGTCTGTCTCTCTCTCTCTCAGAAACTGAATAAAACATTTTAAAAAATTCTTAAAACAAAATAGAAGGCACTAACCCTAAGAAACTAAGCCACGGAAGATGAACATACAAAGTAAAACACGAACGTGCAGGAACATAACTTTCCCTTTTCTTACCTGTGGTCCGAAGTAGTTTTGCCAAGAATAAGCAGGCCTGGATATGAAATACTTTTACCAAAATTTACCCCCACGCAACACCTTGTAATCCTCTGAGTTTGTGCCATGGGGGTCCCAAAGCGCCCTCTTGTGTAGAACCTGAGAACTACCATCCCACCACAGACCTCACTGGCCAAACACACCCCTTACATCTCGCAAAGGGAATCACGTTTTGCAAGGTATGTTTCCTAACACCTGTTCTTTGGTCGTCAGCCACACGCGTATCAAACTCCACGCAAAATGACTAAAAGACCGGCATTAGCAGTGAACTTTTAGGAGGGTAGGGAGAGCGAGAAAACATTGCTACAAGCTGAGCTATGGGGGCTCAGAATCCGGTGTCCATAGTAGCAAAGCCATTCTGATACTTCCAGTAAGTACAGCTTTTCCTAATTGCCAGCCTGAATTGCACCAATGGAAGAGGAGGAAGGATCTCCTGTTTTTAAGGAAAAGAGAAGGCACACTGGGAAAGCGATCGAAGTTCGGGGCCGGGCCGGGGGTGGGAGTGTTAATGCGGCACAGACATGTTCGCTCCGAGAATCTAAAGAATTCAGCAAAGACTTTTTTTCCTAGAGTAATAAGCGTATTTTCAAATGATCTGCGATTTCCTCTCCCATCTTGGTTCTCAAAGGCCTGAGTGAGAAGTGCACTCAGGTAGGGCATTTAAATTTTAGCCTGGGGATTTCCTGCCTGTGAAAATACATTTCTGCGGACTTTACTACCTGTGGCTCAGAAGCCCTAATATCAACGTAAGAGGTCTGTAACCTCAAAGGCAAAATATCCCTGGCACTTTTACTGGCTTCATTCTTGTGGCCGATTTAAACGTAAATTATTCCCCCAGGAAAGTACCCCCACCCCGGCGCCTCTTGGTACCCCAAGCAGAGAGGGAGCCCCTCTCCCGCAAGCAGGATCTGCTGAAGGAGGTCCCCCAGCTCCAAATGCCGAGGAAATTCTTACCAAGTCAGAGCTTCTTTCTGTGGGAAGGGAGGTTAGACACTTGGAAAGAGTTAAGACAGGCAGATGTGATCCTGGTCATAAAGAATCCACGATCACAAGTCACCTTGATTTAAGAATTTAAGAATCAGGGTCACCTGGGTGGCTCAGTCGGTGAAGCGTCTGGCTTCGGCTCAGGTCATGATCTTGCAGTCTGTGAGTTCGAGCCCCGCGTCGGGCTCTGTGCTGACAGCTCAGAGCCTGGGGCCTGTTTCAAATTCTGTGTCTCCCTCTCTCTGACCCTCCCCCGTTCATGCTTTGTCTCTCTCTGTCTCAAAAATAAATAAACATTTAAAAATTAATTAATTAAAAAAAAAAAGGAAGGCAAATTTCTAAAAAAAAAAAAAAAAAAGAATTTAAGAATCAGAAAAGAGAGAAGGAAAGAGGGAATTCAGACAACAACAACTGAAGACCAGGACAGTATAGAGTGAAATAGAACAGTATGGAAAGTACAACCACAGCGGCGCCTGGGTGGCTCCGTCGGTTAAGCGTCTGACCCAGGGTTCGTGAGTTCAGCCCCCGTGAGACTCGTTGCTGTCCGTGCGGAGCCTGCTTTGGATCCTCCGTCCCCCTGTCTCTCTCTGCCCTTCTTCCCCTGCTCTCTCTCTTTCTCTTCTCTCTCTCTCTCTCAAAAATGAATAAACATTTTTTAGAAAAGGAAAGCACAAACACAATCTGTGAGTGTGTTCACAAAGTTGCTTTTCTCCAGCGTGAGGCCTCTGTTCAGGACAGTGGACGGTGACCAGAGGACATTCGTGAGGACAGCTGTGACACTTGTCACCCATGGAAGGCTGATCACTCCAGCTGCGGCGAAGAAGTTTCCTCCCCTGGAGAAGCCACGGCAGTGAGAAGCCTCTCTGAAGGCGTTAGCTGAGGGCCTTTTCCGGAAAGTTCTGGAAACGTTCTGCTGAGGCGGTCTGCCCCCTGTGGGATCAGGGGAAGACGTGGGCCCTCAGAGGGCAAACGCTGCCCGGTCTCAGTCCCCTCCCATTATCTCCAAAGGTCATTTGAAAAGAGGAAATTCAAATCAACTGAATTATTTTGTTTTCTTTTTTGCTCATTGGGTACGAGGACTGAAACGGCTCCAGAAAGCCAGATTCCTGGGAGTCCTCAGCAAGGGAAGCATCGAGAGGCAGTAAGGTGATGTTTCTAAAATGCACACGTCCTGTGTGCAGGCTCCCTCCCGAAGCTGGACGGGGCACGATGCCCGACGGCCATCGGCATCTGCTTGTCACCCACGGAGGCAGGAGCTGGGAACCCCCCCCCCCCCGCAACAGCAGGCGGAAGCTGAGAGGTAGTGTGGGCGCCCAGCTAGTGTCTCCCAGGCTGACCCTCCTCAGAGCCCAAGCCTGACCTTGATCTTAGGAAAGGGCTTCTCTGCGAGGTGCCCACTGCACTGACACACAGTCGTCTGCGGAGATATGGAGACACGCAAGTTAGCGACAGCCAAGCACCTCTAAGGTGGTGGAACCACAGACCCGAAGCCGGAGAGCCCATCGCTGCTGGGGTGTGGGGGTGGGGAGCACCTGAAGGGACACACCAGCCTCCCTCGTTCTCTGATCTGAAAGCGTCTGCTTTTTTCCATGTGAATATCAACTCAGTGGCAGGCGAGTCTTTCCCTCATTTTGTTTTTAGCTGAGAAACTAGTTTCTTTTTTAAGTCTAGTTATTTATTAAGCCAATTTTGGACCTGCTTCTTATGGTTGGCTTCGTTCTGGATACCACCTACATCTAACTCTGAATTGCTTTTTTTCTCAATATTGATTCCATTTATTTGACAGGGGCTCTCTTCCTGTGTCTGTTTTATATATGTGTATATATTTTTTCCTGTTTATTTTTAAGAGAAAGAGAGAGAGAAAGTGGGGGTGGGTGCAGAGAGAGAGGGAGACACAGAATCCGAAGCAGCTCCAGGCTCTGAGCCATCAGCACAGAGCCCGATGCGGGGCTCAGACCCACAGACCCTGAGATCATGACCTGAGCTGAAGGCAGATGCTTAACCGACTGAGGCACCCAGGCGCCCCTTCCTGTGTCTATTTTAGAGTGATTTCTAGGGAATTGATAGAGCTGTAAATATTATGGTTTTCTTTCTTTTTTTTTTTTCATGGAAATGCCCCCATGCAAAATGCCTGTCATTTGCATTGACATGAAAACACACACAAACACCCCCTCATCTCCTCTTACAAAGTGGGAACCCCGCAGGATGTAAAACTAGCTTTGAATCATTGTGCAAACCTCCCAATTCTCTTAGCTCCACGCCCCAGGTGCTGTCTGCAAGGGGAGATACTTCAGAGCTTAAGAACCCCCTCTGCAACATGTCCCCTAAAATCCACCCAAGACCACAGGTCCTCAGCAACCCACCAGCCTGCTAAACAACATAAGTAGGGCTGCACCTTGGTGAGTCTGGAAGTCCATGTTAACAAGTGAACACATTTTCATAGCGTGCTGGAAGCTGGGCGGTGACAGGAGGGAGAGACATATAACCCTGATGGAAAAGATTCAGTGGAGACATTTCAAAAAGACTGGAGGCCAGGGGTAGGGAGTGAGGGGATGGCTTAGAGCCTAATAAAGTGTTATGTTTCAGACGCCCCTGGAGGAATAAACCACAGAGAGAAAGATCCTCAGACATTCTTCTCTTTCTATTCTGTTATATATACAAACAAATATATGAGAGTCCCAGGAAGTCTCTTTATAGCACCTGCTTTAGCACTGATGGGTCTTTTATTTTAAAAATTGCCGGGGCACCTGGGTGGCTCAGTCGGTTAAGCATCCGACTTCAGCTCAGGTCACGATCTCGCGTTCCGTGAGTTCGAGCCCCGCGTCGGGCTCTGGGCTGATGGCTCAGAGCCTGGAGCCTGCTTCCGATTCTGTGTCTCCCTCTCTCTCTGCCCCTCCCCCGTTCATGCTCTGTCTCTCTCTGTCCCAAAAATAAATAAACGTTGAAAAAATTTTAAAAAAAATGTCAATTAAAAATTGCCCTCAGCTGCTGAATATAGTAACATAGGTGCCATGTGCCCACTGCAAGGGGACAGGCCCATTGGTATAACTTTTCCAGATGGTGAAGCTTATCAAGAATATTGAAAAGATGCGTGCACGCCAGGGTTCCCACAGTAGCCAAAAGGAGAAAATACCCCGAACGTCCATGGAGGCATGAATAAATAAACAAAATGTGGTCTGTACGTGCGATGGAATGTTCAGCTTTTAAAAGCAAGGACATTCTTTTTCTAATAACTTTTTAAATATATTTTTAAAATTTTTTAAAATTTTTAAAATATTTTTAAAATTTTTTAAATTTTTAAAATTTAAATATATTTTAAAATTTTTAAAATTTTTAAAATTTTTAAATATATTTTTAAAATATATTTTTAAAATTTAAAATTTTTAAAAATATTTTTAAAATTTCTAATAACTTTTTAAATATATTTTTAAAATTTTAAAATTTAAAAAAATTTTTTTTCAACGTTTATTTATTATTTTTTTTGGGACAGAGAGAGACAGAGCATGAACGGGGGAGGGGCAGAGGGAGAGGGAGACACAGAATCGGAAACAGGCTCCAGGCTCCGAGCCATCAGCCCAGAGCCCGACGCGGGGCTCGAACTCACCGACCGCGAGATCGTGACCTGGCTGAAGTCGGACGCTCAACCGACTGCGCCACCCAGGCGCCCCCGTTTATTCACTTTTTGAGAGACAGAGACAGAGTGTGAGAAGGGGAGGGGCAGAGAGAGAAGGAGACACAGAATCTGGGTGGGTGATGGGTATTGAGGAGGGCACCTTTTGGGATGAGCACTGCGTGTTGTATGGAAACCAATTTGACAATAAATTTCATATATTGAAAAAAAAATGAAAGCAGGCTCCAGGCTCCCCACTGTCAGCACAGAGCCCGACGTGGGACTCGAAACCACGAGCGAGCCGTGAGATCATGACCTGAGCCAAAGTCAGACGCTTAACCGACTGAGCCACCCAGATGCCCCAATAACTTTTTAATAGTTCAACTCAAAACACAAGAATATTGATCAGCCACTAACCTAATGCTGACCGCTGGTCCCCCACACGTAACTGTCAGAGAATTTTTCCCCCAGGAAAGGCACTAGATTGGCCCTCATCATTCCTCCTTGTTACCAAGACATTGCCTTCAGTTTGTTTTGTGTTGCTTTGTTTTGCTTTTCCAGTTTTATTGAAGTATAGCTGACAAATAAAAAATATATATTTAAAGGGTACGATATGACAATATACATCGCAAAATATTTCCTATAATCAAGTTAATTAACCTATCCATCACCTCACATATTTACTGTGTGTGTGTGTGTGTGTGTGTGTGTGTGTGGTGAGAACACTTAAGGTCTACTCTCTTAGCAAAGTTCAATTACATGGTACAGTATTCTCAGAGTTTATCTCTGGGGTCGCCTGGGTGGCTTAGTCAATTAAGCACTCCACTCTTGATTTCGGCTCAGATTATGGTCCCGGGGTCACGGATGGAGCCCCTTGTCGGGCTCTACACTGAGTGTGGAGCCTGGTTAAGACGCTCTCTTTCCCTCTCCCACTGCCCCTCCCCCACTCGTGCACTCTCTTAAAAAAAAAAAAAAAGAATTTATTTCTCTCATAACTGGAAGTTTGTACCCTTTGACCAACATCTCCCGATCTCCCCAGCCCCTGGCAACCACCATTCTACTGTTTCTATGAGTTTGACTTTTTTTTTCCTTTTAGATTCCACATACAAATCGTACCACATGGGATTTGTCTTCCTCTGACTTATTTCACTTAGCAGAATCCCTCCAGGTCCATCCGTGTTATCATAAATGACAGACTTCCTTGATTTTCACGGCTGAAAACGATTCCATTTTATATATATATATATATATATATATATATATATATACCACATCTTCCTTATCCATTCATCTCTCTCAGACACTGAGGTTGTTTCCATACCTTGGCTACTGAATAACGCTGCAATAAACACGGGCATGCAGATATCTGATACTCTCTAATTTCATCTCCTTCGGATACATACCTAAAGGTGGGATTTCTGGGTTGTATGATTGGTCTATTGTTAATTTTTTGAGGAACCGCCATACTGTTTTCCATAACAGCTGCCCCAATTTATAGTCCCACCAACAGTGTACAAGGGTTCCATTTTCTCCAGAAAAAAAGGAAGGAAATTCTAACACGTGCTACAACATGAATGAACCTTGAAGATATCACGCTAAAGGAATTACGCCAGTACAAAAGGATAAACCCTGTATGATTCCACTTCCGTGAGGTCTCCATAGAGAGGAGAATGGTGGGTGCCAGCAGTGGGGGAATGGGGGGGTCAGTATTTGACGGGCACAAAGTTTGGGTTTGGGGAGACGAACAAGTTCTGGATCATGGTGATGGTGGCACAACAATGCGAGTGTACTTAATGTCACGGAAGTGTATACTGAAAAACAATTAAAGTGGTGAACTCCAATATATACCGATCTGTGACATCTTGTATAGCTACTTAGAGCAATCAGTCCTTAGGAAATATGTCAAAATACAGGAAAAAAATTATGCACGGCTATATTCATCGGCCAACTGTTTATTGGAAACAACTTAAATGTACAAAACTTGAGCACTAGTTAAGAAATGATGAAACATCCACACTAGGGATTATGCCTCCATTAAGAATGAGATTTACAGGGGCGCCTGGGTGGCTCAGTCGGTTACATGTCCCACTCTTGATTTGGGTTCAGGTCATGGTCTCACAGTGGTGAGATCAAGTCCCACTCTGGGGCTCTGCACTGGGTGTGGAGCCTGCTTAAAGTTCTCTCTTCCCCTCTCCCGGTGACCCTCCCTCCACTCTCTCTCTCTCTCAAAAACAATGGAATAATATGTAAGATCATTTATTATACAAACAGGACACATTGTATATGCAAACTGCTGCTAAGCTCATAAAGAAAAAAAAATAGACTATTATGAAGCAATAGGCCAGGGCACCCGCCCAGCTCAGTCAGTACAGCGCTCTGTTCTTAATCTTGGGGTTGTGAGTTCCAGTCCCACCTTGGGTGTAGAGATTGCTTAAATAAACACATTAAAAAAATAATAATAAAGAAGGAAATAAGCCAAAATATTAACTTCAGCCCTCTGAGTAGTGGAATGATGCAAAGGAACTTTTTGGCATTTTATACGTTTATGTTCTCTCCAAGTTTCCTGCAGTATGAATGTGTTCCTCTGATGACAGTGGGTGGAATGAGGTAGTGACGGGAGCAAGAAGTATGGGGAGGCTGCTGTGTCCTGGGGCAAGCCGTTTCCAGATCTATCCAGTGGTAAGGGAACTTGGTCTAAATTGGCATCAGGATTTTGTGCGCAGAGAAATACATTACGGGCCACGGGAAAGGAGGCTCCCAAACGTCCACCCAGTGAGTGGAAGATGAGGTGGGCGTGGCCAGGAAGGAGACGTGGGCGTGGTCTGGAAGCGGAAGTGGGCGTGGCCAGGAATGAGTTGCGGGCGTGGTCTGGAGGGGGAGGTGGGCGTGGTCTGGAAGGGGAGGAGGGCATGGCTAGGAAGGAGACATGGACGTGGTCTGGACGGGGGAGGTGGGCGTGGCCAGGAGGGAGACACGGGGGTGGTCTGGAGGGGTGTGGGCATGGCCAGGAAGAAGATGTGGGCGTGACCAGGAAGGAGCCATGGGCTTGGTCTGGAAGGGGGTGGGCGTAGTCTGGAAGGGGATGTGGGCGTGGCCTGGAAGGGGAAGCGAGCGTGGACAGGAAGGAGACATGGGCGTGATCTGGCCGGTGAGCGTGGTGGTCAGTGCTGGGCCAAAGATGCGCCTGAATGAGCCCTTCTAGGCAATATTCAAAGCAGAAGCACTCCCACAGATACCTTTGTCCTATGGTGGACAGGCCAGGCTGGATACTTATGGAAAGTCAGGAAAGCTGCTGAAGGTAGAGTCGATTAAAAAGGGCTTTTCAGGGGCGCCTGGGTGGCTCAGTCGGTTGGGCGTCCGACTTCGGCTCAGGTCATGATCTCGCCGTCCGTGGGTTCGAGCCCCGCGTCGGGCTCTGTGCTGACAGCTCAGGGCCTGGAGCCTGTTTCGGATTCTGTGTCTCCCTCTCTCTCTGACCCTCCTGCATTCATGCTCTGTCTCTCTCTGTCTCAAAAATAAATAAGTGTTAAAAAAAAAAAAAAAAAAAGAAGGGCTTTTCAGAACTCCGTAAGTTATTGAAATAACCAGTGGGGCTTTTTATGCTGTAGATTCGGGGTTAGGATGAAGAGCAGGTTTTCCAGGGACTGTTGAAAGTGAGAGGGCCTGACGTGACCATTCTGGCCATGAAAGCTGCTCAGGAGGTATTATGAACGTTACCTATTAAATCAACAAATATTTATTGAGCGCCGAACGTATGTTGACGCTGCTCTAGGCTCCGCAGACACATTCGTGAACAAAACAAACACCCTGCCCCCGGGGAACTTACATCCCAGTAGGAACAAATGACGGTAAACGTAAGAAATACGTCCAAAGAGAGCTGCACACTGACTGCGGGCCGGGTACCACCCCCGTGATGGAGATGAGGAAACTCGGATGTCTGTCTTCTCCGCTCCGCTTCGCCTCCCCACCTGTCAGTACTGTCCTCGCTAGAGTCCAACAGCAGCATTCAAATGATAAAGAAAGGGCCTAATGCTTGGAATATTGCCCATGGCCTACTCGAGCACCAGCACACGGCGGGCACATGGCACGCTTTTTACTGAATACATCAATGCACCGAACGCCCATTGATGCAAATGAACGCATCAATCAATCAGTCACTCGTTAATAACAACATTCACTTGGAGGGTGAAAGGATGAGGATTCTAGAAAGAAAACTGTACCCGGGAGAGGGGCTTGTCAGTATGAGGACCTACTGTGCCCACGTGAGACCCCACCCCAGCCCTGCACATTCAGAGTCACAGAGACAGGTTACCTGCCCTGCCCCCTGGGCTCCCTCTGCGCGTAGAGAACCAGGGCTCGTGTCCCGGTCTGTCCGCTCCTACCAGCCCCCTTCTCGGGTGTCCCCGTGGCAGTCCTGAGCGGCCCCAGGGAACTGAACCCTGGAGAATTTTCCCAGGGATCCAGGCCTGTCTGTGGCGATGGTGGCTAGTGGCGATGCCTCAGACTGGCTTTTTGGGCATCCTTATCTAACAAGACAGAAGTCCCTTCTGATTGGGTTTGTTTATGGGTTTCTACCTGGGCCTACAAACTGCTCTCAATAAATTCGGGGCTTGATGCGGTCCTAGGGCCGACTGGGTTTAAATCCCATCTTGGACGGAAGCTGATTAAGAGCGGCCTCAGGTCCTCTGGAGGGGGCTGGAAGGTAACTGGCGGCACAGCAGACCCTCCCCTCACCCCTACCCTGAAGGCACCCCACCTCCTCCCTGCCCAGCTGACAGCACGAATTTAAGCCCTGAGACCTGGCGACGCTGTTCTGCTTACAACAACCCTGACGGCTGGTGAGCCGGTGCTTGGAGGAGTCATAAATTAGGCCTGGAATTCTCAGGATAAACGTCTTCAGGATTTATTCCTGTAGCTGCTCTCATGAGGGCTGGTTTCAGAGTAATCACAAGGCCCAGAGGAAACGATCCTGCACATTTTTTTTTTTCTGGAGACGGGGCGCCGGGAGGAATCTACGTGCACCCTCACCAAAGCTCACCAGAAAGAAAGGCGCCCTCCCGAAGGGATGGAAACTTCTGATCCGGGGGGTGAGCCCACGTTGAGGAGGCCGATGTGTGGGGTGTTCTGGTCAAGCTCCCTGGCTAAAGCTGTTACTCTGCCAGCTTCCGTTTCAGGACCTTGCTCTGGCCATGACAGATGCAGTCAGTGCAAAGGGCCTGGGGTTTGGAAGTCAGCTGGGGGACCCTGAGCAGCTTCCTCACCTCTCTGAGCCGCAAAGCCTCCACGGGTAAAATGGCAGCTCAATAAATGGGAAGTCAGCCCGCTCATGTTTGTGAGCTTGTACCGGTCTGCTCAGACGGCCTTATCATAATACCAGACTGGAGGTTTAAATAACAGACATGTCTTGTCTCATAGTCTGGAGGCCAGAAGTCTGGATCCAGCTGTGGGCAGGTTGGATTCTCCCGAGGCCTCCCTCCCTGGCATGTAGATGCCGTCTTCTCCCCCTGTGTCCTCACACGGTCGTCCTTCCGTGTTTCTGCGTCCTAATCTTCTACAAGGACACCAGTCACGTTGGATCAAAGCTCACAGTAATGACCTCATTTAACCTGAAATAACTCTTGCAATACCCCCTCTTCAAATACAGGCACATTTTGAGGCGTTAGGGGTTCGGACTTCAGCGTACGGGTTTCGGGGGACACCCTTCAGCCCCTAGCAGGTGTTCACTGAATTGTCTCGTCCACTTTCTCGAGGGCCTTAGGCCATTCGCCCCGAGCAGCTACACCACCAGATGCTCTGAAAGATGCGTTTCCAGGAAAAGGAAAGAGGACCCGTGTTCGTTGAGCACCTACTATGTGTCGGACACTGTGTCACATGCTTCACGTACATGTCTTTGAGGGGAACCCAGTGTGTGAAGGAAGGGCTTTCTCCCCCGTGTCCCACTGGGAGTGGACAGCGGAAAGTCCACCACGGGATAGGCGCTTGGTTTTGATGAACTCCCAGGCCCCTAACGCTCTGGGAAAATGGGTTTCCTTTCAAATTATTCATTCATCCAAGAAATATACATTGAGTTCCTACTCTGGCCAGGCATTGTTGTAGGCCAATGGCATGCCCAAATCTCTGCGGTGGAGATTATATTCTAGTGGAAGGAGACAGACGTAGTAAGTGAATCATATGCTAGGGGGAGCAGGTGCTAAGGGGAGAATTGTGTGAGTGAAGGAGATTGGCAGTGACTTCCAGGGCAGCTGAGGGAATTATACCCTAGATATGGGGCAGCTGAGGATGACATCTGAGCAGGACTTGGGGTGGGAAGGGAGTTAGCCAAGCAGAAATTCAAAGGAAGAGGGTTTCTGGCACAGGAAATGGCCAGTGCAAAGGCCCTGAGGCCAGGGCCTGCCTGATGTGATCTGGGCAATGGCAGAGAGGCCTGTATGGCTGGGCAGACAGCAACGTGGAGTCACAGGGGGAGGGTGTGGAGAGGCAATGGGGTCCTCGTCAGGCCTTTTGCCTTTCCCCTCAGAGAAATGGAAAAACATCGGAGGGTGAGAATTAATGAGAGGAAGAGTCAGAGCTGGCGAGATTCAGAAAAACGGGATGAAAGATCATGTCAAGAGCTCCCCCACAAGACTGCCTGCTGGCGGATCTCTGAGCAGCGACTGCTTTCAGTGTTAGGTCTCTATCCCATTCGCGGGGAAGCCAGAGGCCAGATTAAACACCGGAATATCAGCATTTAAGATCTTTCCCAATTTAAGCTAGCATCAACGGGTGAGAACGGTGGTATTGGTGTGGATTAACACAGAGTCCTGATAAATAGTTTACAGAAAAAAAAAAAAAGTCACGCCACAGCAGATGGGAACCACGGTGGTGGCTAAATGCTGGGTTCCGGGGGCGCCCGGGGGGCTCAGTCAGTTGAGCGACCGACTCCGGCTCAGGTCATGATCTCGCGGTCTGTGGGTTCGAGCCCCGCGTCGGGCTCTGTGCTGACGGCTCGGAGCCCGGAGCCTGCTTCCGATTCTGGGTCTCCCTCTCTCTCTGTCCCTCCCCTGCTCGTGCTCTGTCTCACTCTGTTCACTCTGTCAAAAATAAAATAAACATTTTTTTTTTTAAAGTTTTTTTTTTTCAACGTTTTATTTTTTTATTTTTGGGACAGAGAGAGACAGAGCATGAACGGGGGAGGGGCAGAGAGAGAGGGAGACACAGAATCGGAAACAGGCTCCAGGCTCTGAGCCATCAGCCCAGAGCCCGACGCGGGGCTCGAACTCACGGACCGCGAGATCGTGACCTGGCTGAAGTCGGACGCCTAACCGACTGCGCCACCCAGGCGCCCCTAAAATAAACATTTTTTAAAAAAGTATTAAATGCTGGGTTCTGGAGGCTGACTGCCAGAATCCCTCCCCGTGTAACTTCATGCCATGTGGCTTTGCAGATACGATCTCCTTGTTTATAAAGATAGATTTACACACGTATGTACAGCTCTAGGCATAGAACGAAAGGTCGGGAAGGATGCTCAGCAAACCAGGAAGGTGTTCATCCAGGGTGGAGGGTAACAGGACTGTGCTGCCCTCGGGTCTCCTCTCCGTGAACCCCAGAGCCTTGAGACTAACGAGTTCTCTCGACTCCCAGCCTGAGTCCCCAACCCCCATCCCTGCCCTCCTCCCAGCCCTCCCCCCTCCACCCCGCACACCCAGCTGTTCCTCTGCAAACAGATAAGGAGACGGCGTTCTCCAGATGTTTCCAGGGAGCAGTGGGTGGTAAACGGGGTGATTTACAGCAACAGACTTTTTCAGATGGCCTAATGAAGGCGTTTGCCCCAAAGGCTGTGCAATAACGAAGGTGAGCAGATCCCGGGCAGTCAGGTGCAGCAGCCCAGCGGTGCAGGAGGTTCGGGAGGTGGCCTCGGTCAAGGCCTCCACACACAGCAGGTAAAGACCCAGCAGGACTGATGGCTGCCCTCCCGCCCAGCTGCCAGTCGTGCCCACCCCAGGAACCGGGAACCGGCAAACAGCACCCTCGGCCCACAGGAATCGGACTCCTAGGAAAAAGTGGAAAATGGACGGGAGAGTCAGCTCGCGGGAACTAGCCGATTTTGTGCATCTTGGACCCTAGCACCCAGACAAACACGCTCCCGGTGACTCACTTCAGACAGGAGCCCTGGATCCTGGTGTGTGTGTGGCTCAGGCAGGGTTTCCACAAGCATCTGCGTTAGTGGCCATTATGGGCTGAGTTGTGTCCCCGCCCAGGCCCCAAATTCACCTACTGAAGTCTTAACTCTCAGTAAGTACCTCGAGTTTTAAAGAGCTATCTAGGGTCAAATAAGATCTTTGCGGGGGTGGGGGGGTCCTAATCCAATAGAAGCAGCATTTTGGTTGTTTTTTTCTTTTTAACCATTTATTTGTTGTTTATTGATTTTGAGAGACAGAGGGGAGGGGCACAGAGATGGGGAGAGAGACAGGGAGAGAGGGAGAATCCCAAGAAGGCTCTGAGGGAGCGCAGAGACCCACACGGGTCTGGAACCCACGAACCCACGGACCCGTGAGATCATGACCTGAGCCGAAATCAAGAGTTGGTGGCTTAATCGATTGAAACACCCAGGCGCCCCAGGACCGGCATTTAGTTATGGCAGCCCTAGCCAACTCATATTTTAAGTTCTGGAGATTGCCAAGTAGAGAAATCCAGATTTCCATTTTCTCTTTAAAAATGGGAAGCTATGGGGCACCTGGGTGGGTCAGTCAGCTAAGCGTCCGACTCTTGATCTCAGCTCTAGTCTTGATCTCAGGGTCGTGAGTTCATGCCCAGTGTGGAGCCTACATTAAAACATAATAATAATAGGGGAGCCTGGGTGGCTCAGTCAGTTGAGCCTCCGACTTTGGCTCAGGTCCTGATCTCACACTTTGTGAGTTCAAGCCCCACGTCAGGCTCTGGGCTGACAGCTTGGAGCCCGGAGCCTGCTTCGGATTCTGTGTCTCCCTCTTCTCTCTGTCCCTCCCCCCGCTCATGCTCTGTCTCTGTCTCTGTCTCTGTCTCTGTCTCTTTCTCTCTCAAAAATAAATAAACACTAAAAATTTTGTAATTCACATTAAAAAATTGATAATAAAATAATAAAAATTGCAAGTCGTGGACAAAAATCCAAAGTTGTGGCCTCCCTGGGCCGACATTCCCTGCTGGTTGAAACTGGCACTCGCTGTCCGCTGTGGACAGGCCACTGTCCCCACCAGCCTCACTCGCTGACCCTTATTTTCTGGCCCCGGTCTGTACCTGCGTCTGCAAGCCTAAATACGAGACAGCGAATCCTGGCCGCAACCCTCGGGACAGAGTCTCCATTAAACACAAGGGCCCCAGGCCGTTCATCGAGTGAGACATGAGACTTAGTGGCACGGTTTCCTGCCTATCCAAGAGAGTTAGCACTGATAATAATAATTTCTCTCACGGCTGCTATTTAACACCTGCTATGTGCCCCCCCGAGTTAAGTACTTTGTACAGATTGTCTTATTTAATCCTGAGAACAACCCAGTGAAGGCTTAATGTTATCCCTGTTTTTACAGATGAGGAGACTGAGACCCAGACCTAATCAGTGACCTGCCCAGAGTCACGCAGCTATAAAGAACAGTTAACCGGGGCCACTTTCTCACCATGTTCTTATTTGTACGGAGATGGGCCTTTGATCTAAGGAAGCGGCCTGAAATGGAGGCAGGAGGCAGAAAGCCTCTATTTCAGGGAGGCCTCGACTCTAAGTTGATGTAGATGTCCGCGAGGCACCCGCCATGCACAAGTGGACACGACGATGGCCTGGGGTGGCCCCTTGCAGGTCCATTGGGAGGATCAAAGAGCACCGGGTATTTCCAACGGGAAAAGTTTACTAAGGAAGGAGACCCCATTCTGCAGCCCCGATGCAAGGAAAACAAACAATAGGAAAAACCAAGATTAAAAAAAAAAATCACACCCCTCCCCCCCCACCCCACCCCCCCCCCCCCCGTCTCTGCGCCCCTCCCCTGCGCGTGCTCTGTCTCTCTCTGTCTCTCAATGATAAATAAATGTTAAAAAAATTTAAATATTTTAAAAACTCAGGGGAGGGTCAGGCCCTTTACCCTGGGGCTTCCGGCTCCACCAACCAGGCTGCGCCTTCCTCGGGATCTCCGCCACCGGGCTCTTCAAGGGCACGAGTACAGAGGCCGGGGATGGGGCCAGAGAACCGGGGTCTGCGCGTGGCGCAGGGTGCCTCCCTCTGAGCCTCTGTTTCTCGGCTGCAGGAGGGAGCTGGTGGCTCGGGCCCCCCACTGCTCTGACAAGACCCCCTCTGATCCTGCAGTCTCCGAGGCCCACCCGGGCCAAGACGCTGTGGCTTCTCTCGGGGTTCGAAGAGCCGAAACGGAGAGTTGTGGGAAGGACTAGAAGCCAAGGGTCCACACGGGCCACCAGGCGCAGCCCCCGCTTCCGGGAGTGGGGGGGGGGGGGGCAGGGTGCCCTCGAGGCGTCGCGAGGCTCTTCTACCCGTTTCTCGGAGGGAGGGTCCCTCTGTGGTTTGGCAGGACCACCTGTCGCAGGCCCACCCTCAGCCCGGCATTAGTTCTGCACGACCAGCACCCCGAAGCCCCCGGATCCCACCCCGGCTCGCCCCCGCCTCCCCCTCCCCCACAGTGACAACAATAAAGAAGACAGCTGCTAATATTTGCTGTGTGCTTGCGAGGCTGAGCCCCCTGTTACGAATCGGTCCCCTGAGGCACAGCAAGTCCAAGTGACGTGTCCAAGGTCACCCCACGGCGACAGCCAGGATTTGAAGCCAGACATTCTGGCTCTCATGCTGTCTTCTTCCTCCTCTGCCTGGGGACCCTTTCAGTTCACGTTCAAGCTCCATCTCCTCTCGGAGGCCTCTCCCGGACACCTCCAGCCATGGCATGCCTGTTCTCCAGCCCCCACGCATCGAGCGTCTACGACACCCCGGGGGCACTTTACACCACCCGGAGTCTCCATTATTATCCCCATTTAACGGTGGGGACCTGAGACTTCGGGACATTTAAGTGACTTGATCGAGGCTGCAGGGCTAATCGATGCTAGAGGCAGGATTGGAACTCAGGCCCGCCTGACTCCAAAGCCCTCGGTCTGCTACCGTTGTGTGTCGCGTGCCTCCCCAGTGCTGCAGCCCTCACTTGTCATACTGCGGCACAGCTCGCCTCTACGGGACTGCGCTTGGGGCGGAGCTCATATCTGACCCGTCCTCGGTGCCAGGAGCCAGCCCTGGATCTGGAAAGACCCAGCCTGGGGATCTGGGCACCAGATGCCCATGGCGAGGGTGCCAAGTGAGAAGGAGCTCAGCGATGCTCACATAGCCAGCTTCATTCATTCATTCATTCATTCCACTGGCAAAGGTTCGTTGAGTGCCCACTGTTCTGGACACTGGGAAAAGAGTAGAGAAGAAAACAGAAACATCCCTGCTCCTCAAGGAGCTTGCAGTCTTCTGGGCAGCGTCAGGTAACGAAGAAAGAGAGAGCTATGTCAGCTGGGGGGGGGGAGGCGGTGAGTTCTGTGAAGCGAAATAAGTCAGCGAGGTGATGGATGCAGGCAGGGGGCTCGATGTTTCATATCAGGGCCAGAGAAGGCCTTCTGATCGGGGCATGTTTGAGCAGAGACTTGAAGGGACTGCCACACGGGGGGATGGGGAATTCTGGCCAGAGAGCAGCAGTGAAACGACATCTGAAGCCAGAGCAGATGTCAGCCGCTGTCCTGTCGGGTCGGAGAGAGCGGGGACAGTTCCCGGCGATGTGCACCAGCATGGGGTTGGGAAGAAGGTCACTGAGCCTGGAACACACTGAGCTGAGAGGAAGTGGGTCCCTTCTTCACCCAGAGATGTTAGGGGCCTTTTACGGGCTGGTGCACCTTCCAGGCTCAGGAGTGGGGCAGCACACACAGTGCTCCCAAGCGTATCTGACCCCCCAGCTTTGTGGGGAGGAATAACATACCCCGGAGAAACGTTCCTCGGAAAACACATTGGGAGTATGGAAAAGCGATCGTGTGTAGGAGCTGTTTTCCGAGCTAGAAAGGAGGATGTGGCCTCGAACTCGAGAGCTGTGGTCCTGGGGAAACCGACCCCTTCCACAGGTAGGTGCACCTTTCGGCTCCCTGAACAGCTGCCTTGAAGGAGCTTGGAGGCCCAACAGCGCCTGTGACCGTGGGCCAGTGCCTCGACTTCCCCAAGCCTCACCGTGACAGCACTTCCTCCACAGGCGCTTTGTGACTCCAGGGACTCAGGCAGTGGGAAGGTGTCAGGGAAACTGTAAGTGCGGAGCAAGTTCAGAGGCAGTCCTGCCTCTCGACAGGGGCTTGAGATAGTAACTTTCTCAAAATACATTTGCATGTGACCAGGGAATCTGGAAGGGCAAAAGCTTTGTCAAAAGAGTGACCGTAGGGGCGCCTGGGTGGCGCAGTCGGTTAAGCGTCCGACTTCAGCCAGGTCACGATCTCGCGGTCCGTGAGTTCGAGCCCTGCGTCAGGCTCTGGGCTGATGGCTCAGGGCCTGGAGCCTGTTTCCGATTCTGTGTCTCCCTCTCTCTCTGCCCCTCCCCCGTTCATGCTCTGTCTCTCTCTGTCCCAAAAATAAATAAAAAACATTGAAAAAAAAAATTTAAAAGAGTGACCGTAAGGATAAAAAATTGACCGAAGGCAGTAATAATGGTGAATAACAAGAACATTGAAAAACAACAAAAGTGGGGCATCCGGCTGGTTCAGTCCGTAAAGCATGTGACCTCTTGGTCTCAGGGGTGTGAGGAAGGAAGGAAGGGAGGAAGGAAGGGAGGGAGGGAGGGAGGAAGGAAGGGAGGAGGAAGGAGGAAAGGAAGGGAGGAAGGGAGGGAGGAAAGAGAGAAAGAAATTTTTAAGTGACTCTCCAGGGGCACCTGGGTGGCTCAGTCGGTTGAGCATCCAACTTTGGCTCAGGTCATGATCTCACAGTCCATGAGTTCGAGCCCCGCATCGGGCTCTGTACCGACAGCTCAGAGCTTGAATCCTGCTTCAGATTCTGTCTCTCTCTCTCTCTCTCTCTCTCTCTCTCTCTCTGACCCTCCTCTGCTCAAACTCTGTCTCTCTCTGTCTCTCAAAAATAATTAAACATTAAAAAAAAAAATTTAAGTGACTCTTCAATAGTCTGCCTGGCCTGTTTACCAATAGGTCCCTTATCAGTGACCCTGCAGGGTAACATTAGCATCTTTATTTTACAGATGGGGAAACCAAGCCTCAAAGAGATTAAGTAACCGTCCAAGGACACACAGCAGGCAAGAACACCACTGGGAAGATATTCACTCATTCAAGAAATATCTGCTTCCTGCTTTCCCTGTCCTATTCTCTGATGTCCACCCCCCCCCCCCCAGTGGTGGCCCCACCACTGCCGGGAAGTGGCATGTGTGATGATACCGAGATGGAGAAAGTGCTGACGGGCCAGACTTAGGCCCAGAGGAAAGAAAGGAGAGCTGCCTGGAGGAGGCGAGGCAGATGCTGAGCTTTGAAAAGGAGTAATTCGTGAGAGGGAGAAGGGCATCCCAGAGCAAAGGAATGGCTTGACACCCAGGGGAGAGACAGCAGCCTGGGGGCTTCGGGTCACACCTGTCTTCAGTCCTAAAGCACACCCATTGCTAGTGCCTGGACAGGGAGGGGTCCCCGGCGCAAATGGGCTCACTTCTCCTACCTTTGAAAATGGACTAGAGCTTTCACTCCAGTTCTGCCACGCAGGAGCAATGTGACCTACACACACACACACACACACACCTCATTCTGTGACTCAGTTTCCCCAGAGAAGGCATTGGTTTTGGACGACGGTTTTCAAAGTGCGGCCCCCAGTCCAGCAGCGTCACCCGGGCGCTTATCAGAAACACAGACTCTCAGGCCTCACCCTAGGTCTGCTGTGGAATCAGGAACTCTTGTGTTTTGACAAACCCTGCGGGGGGGGGGGGGGGGGGGGGGGCGGATTCTGATGCCTGCGGGGGCGGGGTATGGGAACCACTTGATGCGTGCTTACCCCCCCCCAAGGAGGAGCGGGACCCTCGGGGGACAGCAGCACTAGCCAAGCCAGGGAGCCTGTTAGAAACGCAGAGTCCCAGCACCCCACCCCCACCCCACCGCCCTGGGCTCCCAGCATCAGAATTGCATCTCAGGAGGGGGGGGGGGGTTCGCGCGCATATTAACATTTGAAAAGTGCAGTCCCAGAGCTAGGGGACACCTCGTGGCAGCTGTAAAACCCCATCAGGCCCTCTTGGGAAAATCTCCCAACCTTTTATTTCTCTTTCTGCGAAAACTTCCAGGCAGGAGGGAAGCCCGTCAGGCTCAATTAGGGCCTCGGGTCCCTTTGATCCTTTCCAATCTCCTGATAAGAACAGGGGGGCGGGGGAGGGGCAGGAGCGCTGGGGCAACCCCCCCCCCCCCCCCCACCAAGGGGAAGGCGCTTTCCTCCAGGAGGCAGGAAGGCCAGCAAAGTCTTCTGCCAGCCCCCCCCCCCACCAACCCCCGCCCGGAATGTCCCCTGACGGAGCCTCTGGAATTGGGAAGAAATTCCGTGCAAATTCCACGGCCGGTCCCAAGCCAGCGCGAAAACACCAGAACAGCGCCGTGTGGCGCGGCCCCCGGCTCGAAATCGAGTTCAAAACAATTACCAGCCGACATGTGTTTCCTATGAACAGTGCAAGTGTTAAAACGGATTTAATTTTCTTTTGTAAATAAAGAGGCCCCTCCAGACCGGCCAGTTTATCTCCCTGGGACAGATGAAAGTGTTTCATCAGCCAGTAGCCTCTGCCCGCCGCAGAGGTGGGGGGCAGCTATCTGGACCCCATGTGTTTTCTGTCTTGTAATCCAAAATCATCCTTCCCATGTGGGACTGTTCGGGCGCCGTGGGGCCTTTTCTCCAAGCCTTCCTTCTAGCTATCTAAAAATGCCAGCCCCATTCTTTCTTTTCTCGTCTTTTCTTTTTTGCCTTAAACGTATTAGTGATTCATAAACAGTAAAATTAGTCTGCTAGAGGCTAGTGGAGGTATTCATCCCAATGGCGCCTGCTTTCCTGGGTTAGTAGTTAAAATAAATCATTGCTGTCACAATGGAATTCGGGCCTAAAAATCACCTGTAGGAATCCCCACCCCCTCCCGCTCCACCTCCCCCAGGCCCCCCAGAGCATCCAGGATCAAAGCTGCCTTCTCCACTCCAGCTGAGGGGGGGTGAAGGAGCCGGGAGGAGGGAGGGGTGGAGAAGGGGAAGACGAGGCACAGGAGGAAAAGCCCCAGAAGTTACACCAAACCAGGAAATGAATGTCTCCGCTCTATTGTCGAAGCTGGAAGGCACAGAAGTGTGAGGCCAATTGATGATATTAGTGTTTCTAAAGCGAAATATGATTAACCACTTCATTATGTAAAGTTATGTTTCCACTTAACCTCCTCGCGCTGGCATCCAGAACTCTCGTTTTGGGTTAGGGTTGTGTTTTGTTTTTTTTTTTTAACTGCAAATGTAATAAATTCCAACATGCCCAAACTTCCTGACTTCCACTGTCCGCCGCTGGTGTCTCTGGAAACCTCAGCAGTGGGAGATAAGTCGTCCAGGCAAGTAAGCTTTTCATCTTCGGAGCACTTAAGTTAATTACATGGAGGCTGGTGGGGGCCCCCGAGCCGGTTCTGGGCGCAGCCCTCCCGAAGGCAGACATCATAGGATCCAGATGCAAACCCTTGGCAGCTTAAGCCCAACAAATTTCCTTTGTCAAGAAATGCAAACAGCCAAACATCGCAGCCTAGGCTACTTCAGTGAGCGGGCCCCCTCCTGGGGCGCTGGGCCTGCGGGACAGAGGCCAGAAGCGCCGACAGAAACCATTACAAGAGCGCGAGTGGTCGGGCCCTAGCCGGTTCCCAGGCGTAGGATGACTTTGCTTTATTTTATTTGGGATCAAAGTGGCTTGGGCATCCTCTCATCCGACCCCGGGTATTTTGATGACTTGGGGATCCATCCCGGGAGTGGAAATGCCAGGAGGAGGCATGGGGGCTTCCTCCCCCACCCCGCTGACTTCCCAAGTCAGTTTCTGTACCCTTCGCCTCTTTCTGGAGCCTTCCAGATCTGTCCTGCCTTAAATAGGCCCCTTCAGTAGACACCTCCCACCCTCCTCCCTGTTCCCTGTCCCCTCTGGGCACCGCACACCCCACCCTTATCATTTAGCATCTTTGTTGTGGGGCCAACCTTCTTCCCTGGCTTCAAGGTCTGTGTTCCACCGGAGAGAAATTTGTGATCCTATGTCCCCTCCTCTGCAGGGTGGCTTGGACGGGGTGGGTAAATCTGTCTGGTTGGGGGGGGGGTAGTCCAATGGGCAGTGCGAGTAAGCCACGTTCACAAACACCGCTTTTATGAGCTACAAAACTGGTCTTCTGACTTCAGCGGATCCAGAGCCCAAGGGCAGAGCAGAGGGGTGCGTTTGATCAGCTTCCTGCTGTGGGTTGCATCGTGTTTCCCAAAAAGGCGCGTTCAGATCCTAACCCCCCGGTACCTGTGAATGTGACCTCACTTATCATCACTCAGAAGTAAGGTATTTGCAGATGTAATCAAGGGAAAATGAAAGCGTACTGCATTACGGTGGGCTCTAAGCCCGATGGCTGGTGTCCTCGGAAGAGGGAAATTTGGGCACACGGGGAGAAGGCCGTGTAAAGATGGAGGCCGAGAGGGGACTGGGGCGGCTACAAGCCAGGAACACCGAAGATTGCTGACAACAACCAAAAGCTGGAAGAGACAGGACAGATTCCCCCGCGGGCGTCTTCAGAGGGAGCGCGGCCCTGACCACACCTTGACTTTGGACGTCCAGCCTCCGGAATAAGGAATAAGTGTCTGTTGTTTTAAGCCACGTAGTTTATGGTACTTGGTTACAGTGGCCCCAGGAAGCCAAGACACGTCTTAAAACCTGGCACTAATCACCTGTTTTCCCACCCAGACTCAGAGCACGGTGAGTTGGAGGGCGAGCTGTGTCTTCCTCCGCTTTGCCTGCTCTCTCCCCAGCGCACAGTAGGGCTTTGCCCGCTCTCTCCCCCGTGCACAGTAGGGCTTTGCCTGCTCTCTACCCGGCGCACAGTAGGGCTTTGCCCGCTCTCTCCCCCGTGCACGGTAGGGCTTTGCCTGCTCTCTCCCCGGCGCACGGTAGGGCTTTGCCTGATCTCTCCCCGGCGCACAGTAGGGCTTTGCCCGCTCTCTACCCGGCGCACGGTAGGGCTTTGCCTGAAAACTCCCTGTTGCACAGTAGGGCTTTGCCTGCTCTCTCCCCCGTGCACAGTAGGGCTTTGCCTGCTCTCTCCCCGGCGCACAGTAGGGCTTTGCCCGCTCTCTCCCCGGCGCACGGTAGGGCTTTGCCTGATCTCTCCCTGTCGCACGGTAGGGCTTTGCCTGCTCTCTCCCTGGCGCACAGTAGGGCTTTGCCCGCTCTCTACCCGGCACACAGTAGGGCTTTGCCTGATCTCTCCCTGTCGCACAGTAGGGCTTTGCCCGCTCTCTCCCCGGTGCACAGTAGGGCTTTGCCTGCTCTCTCCCCAGCGCACGGTAGGGCTTTGCCTGATCTCTCCCCCGTGCACAGTAGGGCTTTGCCTGCTCTCTCCCCGGCGCACAGTAGGGCTTTGCCTGCTCTCTCCCCGGCGCACAGTAGTGCCTTTCTGTACGAGCAGTGAGGCCTGCAAACACTCAGCTTGTCCTATGGGCTACATCCCTGCCTGGCCGCCCTGCTAGCCTCCCATGTCCCCTCACTGGCCACCCAGGCTCCCTTCTCCGTGCCCCGCCACCCTGCACCCCTGACAGCTCCTGAAACGGGGTCAGGTTTCAGTCTTCCAGAGCTGCTTTCCTTCCCTGCAGCCCACTCCTCTTCAGGCCCGGCCGGCTCCCACCAGCTTTCGAGACTCAACCCAAAGTTCCCTTCCCCAAGGCTCTGAGAGGTTCCCCGATGCCCTGCAGCCCGGCTTGAGGTGTGGGGGGGACCCCCCCTCTGTGTCCCCACAGCCCCTCCCATGGCACCTGTCACACTTCTGTCACTGCTCATCTGCATTGCCCGTCACTCCCATTACCTGAAGGCAGGTGTCAGGAGTCACTGAAGGCAGGTGTCAGGAGTCACACAGCCTCCTCGAGTTGAATGAACAGATGACTGATAAGTAAACCCGGCCCAGCAGCCTCGGCCCAATCTACACGCGAAACCCAGCTTTCCCTCAAAGACCACAGCCCCCCAGCTAGGAACAGAAACAGGAAGGAAACCCCCAGCATGGCCTGCTGTCCCCTAAAAGGGCAAAGATAAAGAAAGACCAAAAACCCATTAGGTTGGCCCATGTAAGCCAGACTCGGAACCTATCGCTTTTAAGCCCCTGCCTTCAGTGTGTGCACATAAGAAATCATATTTTGTCTGTTTGGAGAACATTTCCTCTCTTTATGGGCTTTCAAAGCCGCCTTATCAGCCTGTATTTTTGATGCCTTGCTTTCTTCTGAGGGGACCTTGTTGGCGGCAGGAAAACAGATACGATTAATTAATTCCTTGAAGGGACCCACGCGCTGGAGAATGTCATAACATTGACACTGGGAGGAAACTTCCTGACGCAGCTTGGTGCTGCATTTACAGAAGGAGATCGCCGAGCCCCGGAACGAAGAGTTTTCTAAAATTTCCACAGCCACGAACTTAGCATTTCCCTGATGAGCACAAGCCATCGGAAGGGGAGTCAGAGCGAGCTGTGTTTTCTTGGCGCGAAAGTCTTACTCTCACACCGGACTCTTGTCGAGCCCCCAAGAGGCTGCTCTCTGCTGTTCCCTCTGCCTGAAACCCCGCTCCCGACCTGCCTTGGCCGGGACACTGCTTCTGCAGGTCTCAGCTGCCTCTGATCCCGTCCTAGCTCAGCTACCCCTGCGGGCTCGTGTGTGAGGGTCCCTTAGGTGAAGTAGGTGTGTCTGCCCTGGCCACCCTGTACCCCAGCACACAGCACAGCGCCTCGCACAGAGGGGGCTGTCAATATCCAGAAAGATGGACAGCTTGAGCTCCCCACAGCCTCCGTCTTAGTGAAGGGCGCAAACCAAGGGCACAAAGCAGCCATTCAGATTTGGCAGCTCTAACAGAGGCCCGGAATAATAGAAGCTTAGCAAGACTGAGACTCATTTCTCTCTTCTCAGGGATCCAAGCTCCCTCTTCTTGCTCCCCCTTACCAGGAAACTCCCACCTCATGGCCCAAGATGGTGCCCCTGGCTCCTGCCCTCACATCCACTCTCCGGCCAGTGAGAAGAAAGGGGCAGAGGAAGGTATGCCCCCACACTTCAGGGCGTGTCCTGGCAGCTGCATACAATGCTCGCACCCCACTGGCCAAGACTTGACCACACGGCCATTCCTGTCTACGAGGGAGTCTGAGAAAGGAGTCACTGGGTGGTCACGTGCCCAGCTAAGACCTCAGTTACTATAGAAGAAGGTCAGAGTGGATACAAGGGGACAGTGGGCCAGTTGTGGCTCCCCTAGAACCATCCTGAGCAGTCTCCCTGTCTGGCCTCACAGACACTGCCCATCACCACATCCTTGACTTTGGCTTTTACCTCCCGGAAGTATTTTTGCTCTGCCTCACCTGCCCCCCCCCCAACTGTGGCCTCAGACCCGGCCCCCTGTATTCCTCGAATGGAATGCTGCAGCGGCCCCTCCCCTCTCCAGCCCCACCACCCCCACAGGGCCACACCTGTCCCCAGTCTAGCCTCCAGATCTGAGTAACTGTCTAGTAAAACCCTGTGGTAGACGGTCTGGAAGGATCTATCACAAGTGAAAATTCCCAGAGGGCCTGAGTGGCTCAGTCGGTTGAGCGACCAACTTCGTCTCAGGTCATGATCTCGCGGTTTGTGAGTTCGAGCCCCGCGTCGGGCTCTGTGCTGACAGCTCAGAGCCCGGAACCTACTTCGGATTCTGTGTCTCCTTCTCTCTCTGCCCCTCCCCCATTTGTGCTCTCTATCAAAAATAAATAAGTGTAAAAAAAATTAATAAAAAAAAAGTGAAAATTCCTATGGTCTCTCACCCAGCAATTCTCTGTCTGGGAATCGAGCCCACCCTTGTCTGCCTCTGCTCTAGCTGCTATGACAAAATGCCATAAACAGGCTTATAAGCAGGTACATATTTACTGCTCACAGTTCTGGAGGCTGAAGTCCAGGATCAAGGTGCTAGTAGGGTCGGGTGAGGGCCCTCTTCTGGGCTGCAGACAGATGACTTCTTGCTGTGCCCTCCCATGGTGGAAGGGAGGGAGCTCTGAGCCCCTCTTTCATAAATTGAGATTTACTGATCTCAATCATGGGGGCCGTATCCTCATAAACTAAGTTTCACCTCCTGAAGGCCCTACCTGCTAATACCATCACCTTGTGGATTAGGATTTCAACATACGAATTGAATGGTGGAGGCAGGGGTTGGGGGAGACACCTTCAGACCGGAGCAACCGTGTTGCTGGTGAATGTATCCCACAGCGCAAATGGAATGATGGAAATAACCCAACAGCCACCAATCTGGGATTGTGAATTAATCATGGCACACCAGTACATTGAAACCCCACACTGGGACTTAAAGAGACAGAGACAGAGAGAGACAGAGAGCGAGGGAGAAGCATCTTGTGTTCTGATACGGAAAGATCTTCAAGATATGCTGTTAGAAAATAGGGGCGCCTGGGTGGCTCAGTCAGTTAAGCGTCCGACTTCAGCTCAGGTCATGATCTCACGGTCCTTGGGTTCAAGCCCCGCATCGGGCTCTGGGCTGACAGCCGGGCGCCTGCTTCGGATTCTGTGTCTCCCTCTCTCTCTGCCCCTCCCCTGCTTGCCCTCTGTGTCTCTCTCTCTCTCAAAAATAAGTAAACATTAAAAAAATATTGTTTAAAAAGTTATACTAGGGGCGCCTGGGTGGCTCAGTCGGTTAAGCGTCCGACTTCAGCTCAGGTCATGATCTCGCAGTCTGTGAGTTCGAGCCCCGCTTTGGGCTCTGTGCTGACGGCTCAGAGCCTGGAGCCTGCTTCGGATTCTGTGTCTCCCTCTCTCTCTCTGACCCTCCCCCATTCATGCTCTGTCTCTCTCTGTCTCAAAAATAAATAAACATTAAAAAAAAATTAAAAAATAAATAAATAAATAAATAAATAAATAAATAAATAAAATAAAAAGTTATACTATTAGAAAGTACATTCATGGTTGCCAGAGAGGCGGGGGCAAGAGGCAATGGAAGTAACCTCCAACTGATAGGGGGCTCCTTTCGGGGGTGATGAAAGTCTTCTGGGATTAGACAGCAGTCATGGTTACACATCTAAGTGGATACAGTCGACTCTTAACACGGGGTAACTGCACGGGTTTTTCAGTAAATACGGTACAGCACTATAAATGTGTTTTCTCTTCCTGGTGATTTTCTTTTTTCATTTTCCGAGTAACACCTTTTCTGTAGCTTACTTTGTGGCAAGGATACAATGTATAATACATATAACCTGCAAAACACGTGTTAGTAAATGTGTTTATGTTACCAGTAAGGCTTCCGGCAGTTAAGTTTTGGGGGAGTTCAAAGTTATTAGCAAACTTTCAACTGCATGATGGGTCGGTGCCCCTCATCCCCGAGTTGTTTGAGGGTCAGCCTTATACTCAAAACCCACTGGGGGCGGCCGGGTGGCTCAGTTGGTTAAACGTCCCGACTCTTGATTTGGGCTCAGGTCGTGATCTCATAGTTTGTGTGTTCAAGCCCCGCCTCGGGCTCTGTGCCGACGGTGCGGAGCCTGCTTGGGACCGTCTCTTCCCTCCGCCCTCAGAATACGTAAATATTTAAATAAATAAATAACGAAATAAATACCCCCTAGATTGTACACTTGAAAAGGGTGAGTTTTTCAGTCTCCGATGAAAAAGGCCAGGTACGGATCGGGCCAGAATATTTTGCATGACGAAGGAAAACGGGAATCTTTACTGACAGTTGTCTGTATGCCCTTCAACCCTGCGAGGCTGCCCAAAACCTAACCCAGGAGACGGACGGGGAAGGGGTGATGACGCTTTGGACTTGGACCTTGGAGTTGACATGGGAACGCGTCGAGACTTTGGGGGGCCTTTGGGATGGAATGAATGCATTTTGCACAAGCAAGGGGCCGGGTGTCATGCTGTGGTCCGAATGTCTGTGTCCCCCCAGAACTCATATATTGAGACCTAACCCCAAGGGGGTGATATTAAGAGTGGGGGGGCCCTTGGGAGGTGATTAGCTCATGAAGTTGGACCCCCCTGATTAAGATGACTGCCTTCTAGAGATTAGTGGGATGCTGTTATGGGAGCCCCAATAGACTAGGACGGGTAGTGACCGCAAGAAGGTACAAGGCGGGGGAAGGGGGCGGTTCTGGGGTGCGGGGTTCACAGGTGTGTTCAAGAAGCAATACTGGGGCGCCTGGGTGGCGCGGTCGGTTAAGCGTCCGACTTCAGCCAGGTCACGATCTCGCGGTCCGTGAGTTCGAGCCCCGCGTCGGGCTCTGGGCTGATGGCTCAGAGCCTGGAGCCTGTTTCCGATTCTGTGTCTCCCTCTCTCTCTGCCCCTCCCCCGTTCATGCTCTGTCTCTCTCTGTCCCAAAAATAAATAAAAAACATTGAAAAAAAATTTTAAAAAAGAAGCAATAATAGCACACTGCATACTTACGTGCACCTTGCAGTCGTATCTCAATAAAAAGTTTTTAAAAAAAATAAAGCCTATGTGTATAACCAACATGCTTACACGTACTAAAAACATAAAGTGGACAAGGAGACCGGAAGACGAAGAAAGGAAGCCGGATGCATGGGGTGACGAGGTCCTGGCTGCGGTGTTTTCCTTTCACTATCCTTTTATACCACGAGGATCCCCTTACCTTGTTCGGTATTTAAGAAGGGGCCAGGCCAGAAGGAGGAGGAGGGGCAGTGAGGGATGAACCACCTCTCCGGCCCGTGGAGTGATGGGCAAAGGGCAAGGATGTCTATTGGGCATGTGTGCTCGCCGGATCACATCCTGTCCACAGCACGATAGAAGTTGGTTAGCCCCATTTATAGAGAAGGACACCGAGGCTCAGAGAGAGAAAAGAATTTTCCCAAGTTTCAGCAAATGAGTGCAGCTACCAGAATCCAAACCCAGGTCTGTCTGGCCCCCAGGCCAGATTAAAATTAATTTAATTTTATTTTTTATTGGAGAGAGAAAGAAAGAGAGAGAGAGAGAGCATGAGCGGGGAAGAGGGGCAGGGTGGGAGGAGAGAGAGAAAATCCCAAGCACTGATCCCAAGCCCTGAGCGCGGAGCCCAACACGGGCCTCGATCCCCAAACCCTGGGATGGTGACCTGAGCTGAAATCAAGAGTCGGACGCTCAACCGCCTGAGCCACCCAGGCACCCCTGGGGGGCGCTCCTCTGTCCAAAGCTAACCCACTTCATCCCCCGCAGCCCATCTCGTGTTCCCCTATTCTGCACAAGGTACCCAGGGAAGGGGATGGGATTCTGGGGGTCACACCGCCCACTCAGAGGACCCAGAGCCAGGCTCCTGCTGCTGACTCAACAGCAAACGTTTCTCCTTCAGCAAATATTTTGTGAGCATCTGTTCTAGGTGCTGCTGTAGGTACTGGGGGTGCACGCAGACAGACCCCTGCCCTTGGGAGGCTGCCGTTCTAGTGTTGAGAGATGAACAGTGGACAAGTGAGCAACCAGAACAGGGAGCAAGCGAAACAGAACGAGTGGTCTGATGGAAAATGGAGCAACCTTGGGAGGGATGGGGCCCGGCTGTGTCTGTCAGGCGGCCAGGGAAGCTCCCCTATGGCTGTGGCTTCTAGCAAGGGCCACCATGACAGTAAGCAATGTGGGTCTCTGGGAATGATCATTCTAGACAGATGGAAGAACACGCGCAAAGGCCCTGAGGTGAGAATGGCTTTGATGTGTTTGGCGAAGAGCAAAGAAGACAAGGTGGCCAGAGCAGACTGGCAGGAGCTGAGAAAGACGGAGCCAGGGTCTAAATTTGTCACCCTGAGGCCATGGGCGGGATCTTGGATTTTATTACGTGAGACACAGGCCACTGGGTTTAGAGCACAGGAATGACAAGGGTTGAAAGTTGCCTGAAGGGGAGCGTGTTAGTTTCTGGAGGCCAGAAGTCCAAACAACAGGTGTTGACCGCGTTCATTCCTTCTGAAGGCTTCTAGAAGGATCTGTCCCAAGCCTCTCTCCAGCTTCTGGTGGTTTCCCACAGTCCGTCGCATAACCTTGCCTTGTGGACGCATCACTGCAATCTCGACCTCCGCCTTCACATTGACTTTCCCTCTGTGTGTCTTTCCCTTCTTTTCTATGGATGCCCTTCATTGGCTTTGGAGTATACCTGGATAATCCAGGAAGATCTCATCTCAAGAGCCTTGATTTTTCTTTTTAATTTTAAGTAGGCTCCACGCCAAATATGGGGCTCGAACTCAAGACCTCAGGATCGAGAGTCACGTGCTCTATGGACTGAGCCAGCCAGGCGCCCCGCAAGATCCTTTAATCACATTTAAAAAATATCTTTTGTGATTTTTTTTCTGGGAGAGAGAGAGGGAGACACAGAATCCGAGGCAGGCTCCAGGCTCTGAGCTGTCGGCCTGACGCAGGGCTCGAACACACAAACCGTGAGATCACGACCTGAGCCAAAGTCGGATGCCTAACTGACTGAGCCACCCAGGCGCCCTTCCTTCAATTACATTTGTAAAGGCCCTTTTCACAAATGAGGCCACATTCACAGGTTTGGGGTAGACATATCTTTTGGGGGGGCATCATTCAACCTCCCCCCCAATGGCCAGGGTGCACACAGGGAGACCAGTTAAGGGCACTGATGGTGGCCTGGACTAGACTGGGAAAAGCAGTCACGGCAGGTTTAAGAGGCATCGGGAGGTGGGATTCAAAGCACGTAGAAACGACCAGGTGCAGAGAGTTGAGGAGGATGTTAAGGGGCACCATCAGGTTTTGGCTTACACAACTGAGTGCATCATGATAAAAAAAAAAAAAAAACCATTTTATCCAATTCCATACTGCAAAACCTACCCTCTTCCCCAGACCCAATTACCCCAGTTCCAAAGAGGAATGAACCCAATCTCTTTAAAGCTGGGTCTGGTCCCCACAGACATTTTCTAAGGCTCCAGGGCTCCGGGAAACACAAGAAGACCTTCATGTGATTGCTAAGTAATTGCTTTCCAACTATGAAAGTAATTAAGAAATGGCACCAATTTCCCTAAGTGTAATGTAATTAAATCCACTGGCTTGGAAAATCATTTGCGATAAACTGAAACAGCGAAAGATCAGACCGTGGGGAATTAGGGAAACATCTGACAGGAGGGACACAGTGTTCTCTGGGGCTTTTCCCCCGGAGGGGTGGCCTTGCGAGGCTCAGGAGGCGGCTGGCAAAGGACGGACGGAGCTGGAGCGTGGGGGAGGCCAGACACCTGGCTGTCAGGGCCCCGTCAGGGCAGAGCCAGGGGTGTGTCACCTGCGGGCCTGATGGTTGGTGGGGGGGGGGGGGGGGGGGCGGGGAGGGATGAGAGTGGGAGCCCAGGCGGCGAAGCATTACCATAGGAAGTAAAGGCAGGTCAGGGAGCAGGGTGGTGGGTGGGGCTCAAGGAATGAAGTTGCACCCCGAAGAGAGGCAGGTGAAACAGGGCCAAGAAATGAGATCCGGCTGAGCAGGTCAAGGGTAAGGCTTTGGCCAAAAGGCAGAGGTCAAAGGTCTCTATTTAAATGATTCAGGGGCGCCTGGGTGGCGCAGTCGGTTAAGCATCCGACTTCAGCCAGGTCACGATCTTGCGGTCCGTGAGTTCGAGCCCCGCGTCAGGCTCTGGGCTGATGGCTCGGAGCCTGGAGCCTGTTTCCGATTCTGTGTCTCCCTCTCTCTCTGCCCCTCCCCCATTCATGCTCTGTCTCTCTCTGTCCCCAAAATAAATAAACGTTGAAAAAAAATTTTTTTTAATGATTCGGCAGGCAGGGACGCCTGGGTGGCTCAGTGGGTTAAGCGTCAGGCTCCCGATTTCAGCTCAAGTCACGATCTCACGGTTCATGAGATCGGGCCCCACGTCAGGCTCTGCGCTGAGCGCGAGGAGCCTGCTTGCGATTCTCTCTTTCCCTCTCCCCCAAAATTAATAGAAAGAAAATAAATGATTCTACCCACAGGTATGGAGCCTGATGGTTGTGGGAGTCAGAGGGCCCAAAGGGCAGATTTCTAATATATACCGTAATTCGTACCCTTCTTTAGTGGTGGGAGGGAATTTAGAAAGGAGTTTTGAGGCAGGCAGAGAGCTCTGGGTTCTCATCCTAACTCTCCTACTTTCTTATCCCGAGCAGCAGAGAATAAGGCTTATCCTTATTGCTAAGCTCTGGGCCTCTGCCTTCCCTTCCACAAGAGAATAATCATCATTTCTAATGAGCCTGCTATTAGCAAAGTACGTACATGACGTACACGACGTGCTTTAGAAAGCGCCAGGCCCTTGCGAGGTCCACTGGGATCCCTGACAAAGAGCCAGCCCTCCCCAGTCCCAGCCACCTGCCTCCAGCTGGGTCATCCCCTCCCTCACCACATCAGCCCCCTGCATCCACTGGTGCTCACCTCTGCTTGCCTTGACCCAAGCACCTACATTCGGACCCTCGGTGTCCTCAAATAAAAAAAAAAAATTAGAGACCCTCCCTCGTGGGGTATTGTAAGGATCCAAAGAGCTAAGGCGTGACACAGCGTTAGGGCGGAGCCCCGCACAGAACTCTGTGAGCCTGAGGCGGTGCGCGCCTATTATCATCATTACGGTGCTTGAAACCAGCAAGAGAAAAGTAACAAACACGCCCACCTAGCAGTAACTATCGTTCACCCCTGGAGAATAACCTTTAAAAAAAATGCACTTAGTTCTTCCTGTTGTTGTTGTTCATTTTCAGGGTGCACAGTTTTGGGGACCGATTTGTTGGAGAACAATGTGCCACGAGCGACTTCACATATGTTCCCACGCTTTCTTGCACACCGGCCTCTCCCGTGCGTCCGTCAGGGCTGGTACCATCGCCCCGCTGGGCCACCACCGAGCTACTCCGTGGGTCGCTGGGAAAGCTGGTCTCCGCATCTCCTTTCCAACCAGCTCCCACCCCCCGCCCTCTGGCCCGGGCTCCCCTCTCTCCGGTTCCCCCCCACCCCCTCGATCTCCAGGAAGGTGAAATGTGAAATACAGTTGTAAACACATCACCTCGCTCTGGCTCTCACGCCCCTGAAGGGGCTCCCCAGCGCTTGACAATTGCAATCGGGTCTCCTCGCCCTGGCCGGAGAAGCCCTTGGCGAAATGTCACTACAGCGCTGCTGTGGCTCCTGAATCTCCTCGTCCTGTGCTGCATGCCACCGCAAGCGCCCTCCTCACTCTCGCCATCCCCCGTCCCCACGTGTCTCAGCTCTGCCCGTCTTTCGGAACCCGACCCAAGTTGATTCCCACCCGCTTCCCCCAAAGCCTTGTCTGTTGCCCCACAGCATCGCCCGGGACCACGATCGGCCAGGAGGAAGCCAGACTCCACGGGAACCAAGGTGGCCTAACCAACATAGAAGTTCAGTGGCTGTCGCCTAACAGATGAGCTGAGACGGATGATCCGGGGGTGGGAGCAGAGCCCTTCGGTCTTCTGGCACCGGCTTCTTGGGGCCCCGCCCTGCCAGTCCTGCCGCGGGCACCCCTCTTCAGAGTCTGACGGGGTCACTAGAGCTCCAGGTGCCCACTTCTCCGTTCCCGCAGGAGATGGGAAGACGAGTGCGAGTTTCTGGAAGAACCACATGAGGCTTAGAAGCCAGAACGTGTTTGCTGGGTCACCTAGGTGCGAAGGAGGCTGTACAAGGTAGAAATGTGCCCGTTATTAAGAAGAAGGGACAAAGGACACTGACAGCTCAGCCTCCCGCGGCCTCCCTGAGCCAGAAAGAACAGCTCCTTCCCCAGAGCTCACCCTGCATCGAGTGCTTACTCCAGGAGGCAGCAGGGGATAACGAAAGAGACAGACAGGCTTTGGAGTCAAACAGACCTGCCTTTAGATCCTGGCTAGTTGCTCTCTAGCTGGCTGATTTAGGGGAGTTGCTTAAACTTTCTCAATCCCTGTGCCTTAGCAGGCAGGCAGGCAGGCAGGCAGGAAGGAAGGAGGGAGGGAAGGAAAGAAGGAAGGGAGGAAGGAAGAAGGGAGGGAAGGAAGAAGGGAGGGAAGGAAGGAAGGGAGGGAGGAAGGAAGGAGGGAGGAAGGGGAGGAAGAAGGGAGGAAAGGAAGGAAGGAGGGAAGGAAGGAAGGAGGGAAGGAGAAGGGAGGGAGGGAAGGAAGGAAGGAAGGAAGGATGGAAGGATGGAAGGACAAAGGAAGGAAGAAGGAAGGAAGGACAAAGGAAGGAAGGAGAGAGGGAGGGAGGCAGGAGGGAGGGAGGGAGAGAGGGAGGAAAGAGACAGACAGGCCCTTGAAAGATCATAGAACAGTAGGAGCCTGACTAACAATGACGGATTCCAGGAGCCTCTGGTTGACAGGGTCACCTACACCCGCACGTTCTATCTTCTGAGAGACGTGAAGGCTTCCAAGCCCAGGCACCCGGCATACGGTGAAGGGCTATTATTGATATTTGCTGCGTTCAGTTGAGTCCGTTTGGCCTGCCCCTTCTCCGGGGTTCAGTCTGATCCTGCCTTGGCCAGTGAACCTGTGGCCCCTGTGGTGTTGGGCGTGAGGCTGACCCAGCGGGTTTGGGGGGGGGGGAGTTTTTTTTTTTACCTCCCAAGGTTGAGAATGACTGGTCCAGAAATAAAGCCCCTTCCACCTCAGACCCTATAAGTGCTGAACCCAGTGCCAAGCATACAGCAAGGGCTCGATAAATGTTAGCTCTTACCGCCGTGGTGGTCGTGTTTGCTGGAGCTACTGTTGCTGGTGACGCATGACTTTCTAAACCGCAGTGGCATTCAATCACCATCTTCCTTTACTCATGGTTCGGGGGGGTCAGGAATTCGGGCACAGTGGGTCTGTTCCCCAACATCTGGGCCTCGGCCGGGAGACTCGAACAAGGCGGCTTGAAGCCTGGAACCATCTTCCAGGGTCCTCACCTCCCTGTCTGGCCTCTGAAGCTGCCTGTTGCTGTGCTGTTGGCTGGGACACGTGTGGCCTCTCCCCGTGGACCAGGTTGGGCTTCCCGACAGCATGGCGGCCGTTTCCAAGTGACAGTGACCCAGGATAGCGTAGCAG
The DNA here is from genome assembly GCF_018350175.1 of Felis catus. Taxonomy (NCBI): domain Eukaryota; kingdom Metazoa; phylum Chordata; class Mammalia; order Carnivora; family Felidae; genus Felis; species Felis catus. Next base: position 199,019,679 of record NC_058371.1, on the reverse strand, counting down.
GTGCCCATGGCATTCTTATGCTCTGAGGATCGTCCAGCCCGGGAAGGCAGAGTGTCACTTCCAGCAGGGTCACCAGCCCACCCAGGGTCAGAGGGAGGGAATGGAGACCCCGGCACTCAGCGGGAGGGGTCCCTCGTCAGGACACTTGGGACGGGGGTACTTTTGCAGCTGTCCTCAGCTACTCTATCGGCCACCACAACAACCACAGTCCAGTAGCAGCAATAGCAATAGTCCGTAGGTAGCAGTGAGACTCAGTCCCTCCCAAGCCGGTCGTGTGTCAAAGTGACAGAACATACCGGGTTCCCCGGGCCTGGGGCCGGGTCGCCCCACGGGGAGGTGCAGATTTTCCGCTGTCGTGCGTCCCGGGGCTGAAGGAGGGCCAGCCTTCCCTGCAGACACTTCTGCACCCGCGTGAGGCATCCGGTCAGGGTCAGGGACCACAGGGGCCAGACCAGCAATGTGTCCGGGCCATCTTTTTTAACCGACAAGCCAAGGGCCTCTTAAACTTCGGCTTCCTGGATGACTGTCCTTTGAAGCTGCCCACGGCGGTTTGCGTCTCTCTGGGATCGCGTTGCGACTCTCCCCCAGTGAGCTATTTGGTTGGTGATATGGCTGGAAAGAGCCACAGGGAGACGCGCAGTATCTTTCTTCCCTAACTTCCCAGCCCTCGAAGGAAAGACCATGTTTGGTTTGAAAACAGAACAGCTTTATCACCAACCAGGACCCTGGATGAAATCTTTCCCCCTAAAGCTGAACAAACAGCCCCGGGCTCTGCTCACGACCCGCCCCGTTCTCAGCTTCGAAACCCACTTATCTAGCTCCTGCCTTCTACCCTGGGCCTGCCCTGAGCCCCAGAACAACCCCAGGGGCTGGGGGAACCTGCATTCTGCTCCATTTCCTCCTTATAGGAGGAAAAGAGGGACTGGATTCAAGTCTCCTCCTACCCCAGGGCCTCAGTCTTCTCGTCTGCAAAGTGGGGATGATATTGCTTGCCTCGCCACACTGTACCAGGGTTGAATGAGATCATTTTTTTTTTCAACGTTTATTTATTTTTGGGACAGAGAGAGACAGAGCATGAACGGGGGAGGGACAGAGAGAGAGGGAGACACAGAATCAGAAACAGGCTCCAGGCTCTGAGCCATCAGCCCAGAGCCTGACGCAGGGCTCGAACTCAACGGACCGCGAGATTGTGACCTGGCTGAAGTCAGACGCTTAACCGACTGCGCCACCCAGGCGCCCCTGAATGAGATCATTTTAGCGGAAAGTGCTGGCATAGTGGAGGCTCAAAGCCCTGCCTGGGTCTGGAGAGACCAGGGCAGTTTGATATCCAGGGTCAAGCCTGGTTCAAAACCCATGACCACCACCATACGCAAGTACATGCTGGGTACCTTGGGTCAGTTCATCAGCCTCTCTGAGACACAGCCACTCGAGCTTGTAAATAATCTTGTGATAAAGACATTGCTGTGGAGATTAACACGGGCACGTGCCCATGCCCAGGCTCTTAATAAATGCTGGTTACTTGTTTCTATTATTTATTAACCCACTACATTTCCAGGCAAGGACAAGGTCTTATAATTTGTGTATTCAGGCAAGGACAAGGTCTTATAATTTGTGTATTCAGGCAAGGACAAGGTCTTATAATTTGTGTATTCCCAACGTTTCAGATACACACAGCGAAGTTCCTCCTCATCGTGTCTGTAGGTGGTTTTTGGTTCATGTCCCTTTTTTTTTTTTTTTCATTGATTGAAATTGTCATTGAAGTCGTCGTAGATTCACAGCGGTTGTATGGAAGAACAGGGAGATCCCTGGTGCATTTCTGCCCCACATTCTACCAAACTATAATAATGTCATAACTAGGACGTTGACGTCGAATCGATGCCACCCACCAATCTTACTCAAATTTTCCAGTTTTACTCGTACTCATTTCAGCATCTGGGTGTGTTAAGTTTTGTATCATTTTATTACCCGTGCAGGTTGACGTATCCACCACCACAGCCAAGATAACACTACCGAACCCACCCACGGGGGGGAATCCCACCATTTGAAAGCTAGAAAGGCCCCTAAGTTGACTTTGTGAGTCAACGTGGCGTCTGGATTATGAGAGCCCCGTGATCCGCCCTCCTGGGTTCAAATCCCAGCTCTGTCCTTCCGTTCACCGCCGTATGACCCTGGCCAGGGCGGGGCGGCTCTTTTGTCTCCGTTTGCTCCTCTGTGAAATGGGAAAAGGACAGCTCCCAGCAGTCAAGAAAACATTGCGTAAATGCAAACCGTGAGGATAGCTTTGGGAAGTTGGCGATAGAGGCCCCAGAAGCAAAGATACTTGGCCAAGGTCACACGCCAAGCTGGAGGCATTGCGGCAATATTCTTCAGCGGGACCGGACCAACGGGCGGGCGAGCTTGTATCGTCTGCTCCAGAACCTTCTTTCCATGGTTGATCACAGGCGGGCAGCGGAGCCCGGGGGTCCAGCAGCAGGCCCGGGAGGCGGCCTTCCTGGGCAGGCATCCCTGCCATGGCATCAGACCAAGACAAGTGCCCCAGGTTTCCCCGCCTCCCTTGAACCTCATCTGCAGAGTGGGGTAGGGAAGGATTCCGCGACGAACGGTTACCAGACCCACAGCCAGTCGGTGTGAAGCTATTCGTGTGCAGCCAGTCCCTTTACTAAGTAGTGGCATCGTCTTAACCATTTTTTTTTTAAATTAAAGGGGCGCCTGGGTGGCGCAGTCGGTTGAGCGTCCAACTTCGGCTCAGGTCACGATCTCGCGGTCCGTGAGCTCAAGCCCCGCGTCGGGCTCTGGGCTGATGGCTCAGAGCCTGGAGCCTGTTTCCGATTCTGTGTCTCCCTCTCTCTCTGCCCCTCCCCCGTTCATGCTCTGTCTCTCTCTGTCCCAAAAATAAATAAACGTTGAAAAAAAAAATTAAATTAAAATAATTGTACAGCACTCTGGGCTAGGATGGTCAGGGCAGCAAGCATGTTGAATCACAAAACTGGGTAAGGGAGTCACTTCTCTTAGAACCTTAATAGTGAAACTAAAGACTCTCGCATGAGAGAAAAGGCCGGCACCTTATTCCACCCCCCCCCTTCCTGCCCCCCCCCCCACCCCCAGCAGAATTTCTTTCTTTTTGTGGCTGGATTAACTCCTGAATACCAAAAACTTCTGATCCTGTACTTTGAGCCTGTTGTTAAAATGTCATTTCCAAACAAACACGGGTTACTATCTTTTCTTCTCTCTCTCTCTCTCTCTCTCTCTCCTCTCTTTTTTTTCTTCTCCCCAAGATCAAAGAAGGCATTTGGGCCTTTAAGATAACATTCATCCGAAGAGAGATGGTAATATATGAGATTAATGAAAATTAACATAATCCCTCTGAATAGAAGAGAGCTTGCGTTCCGTCGGTTGTCCTGCCGTTAATTATGCGTTAGGTGGTGATAAATGCTTTAAATCAAGCGATGCCTTAAAAACCATTTAAATGATTTTCACCTAATTAGTTTCCCCGGCCTTGTTCTGAGCCTGGGGGATCCCTCCCTGCAGGGCCTGCCCCCCTCCTTTGGATACGTAACGCGTCAGGGGATCAAGGAACCCTGAGCTCCAGAAGGAACATTTTCTGGCTTCCGTCGGCTCTGACCCACCCCGGTGGGCCCAGGGTTGCGATTTATTTTTTTCTTATTGGCTTTGCAGATCCGAGATCAAAAGGAAATTTATCAGTTTCTGTCTTCCTTCAGCCTCTTCCAGCCAGACTTCATGACAAGACCCTATCGGCCTTAGAGTTGAGGAGGCCCCGGCCCCGAGGGGAACACAGAGAAAAAGAGAAGGCCCCACGAACGGTCACTGTCAGATTAGGGGGCGGAAACTGCTGCGTGGCACCCAGCCGGCCTCGGGAGGGCGGCGGGCCTGAGGCTGGACGGGAGGAATGCGGGTCTGTGCAAAGCAGAGCCCCAGGGGTCAGATTCAGAAAGGCTTCCCCACTCTGCTTCCCCCTCTGAAGTTGAAATATCATCTCTGTCTCTTAAAGAACCTGGTTAAAGAGGGAGAGACTGGAAGGGTGGGAGGATGGCAAAGCCTGCCGGAGAACCAGGGTCTGTCGCTGGAGGCATGGGGGCACCCAGAGCTCGGCACTGTGGGACAAGCTTGGGAGTCAAATGGCCTCCTCCTCCTGGGAGACCCCGGGATTGAAATGCAGCCTGTTCTAGCTGAAGTTTGTCCCCGCCACCCCAGGTGTATCCTCAGTCACCGCCCCTCTCTCTTGCCAGGAAACAGGACATTGGCACACAATTCAGGGGGAGGCCTGGCCCTCAGCAGCGGGTAGGGGGTAGGCCCCTGGACCTCCGGGAGCCTGCTACCCTCCTCTGGGCAAGAGGAGGTGAGTCACCGTGAAGCACTCAGGCCTGATGCGACTCTCTGATCCAAAGAGCAATCCCAGTCAAGGCCCCGTGTCTCCACCGCATCCGCGCAGGCCCGGGAGCCTTCTGTCTCCACCGGGCCGAAAAACCACCAGGCCGGTCGCCCCCTCCCCCCGAGACTGTAACCTCTTGCCCCCCACTCGGAAGCCAGAAGATACAAAAAAGAAAATGAAACAAAATACCTTCAATAGATACCTCTTCTGTCTTAAAAAAAAAAAAAAAAAAGTGGGGGGAGGGGGGGAAGCCGGTTCATATTTGAAGTTCGAATCTTGGTGGACCCTCCCCTCCTCTAACCCCGAACCACCCTCCCACGTACAAAGCAGAAGGTTGCAGAACCCCCGAAGTTGCAATTCTTTGGACGTTTTTGGAACACGTCTGTTAATGATTTGTGATCCCGGGGACTTATTTTGAATTAATTCCTTTTTTAAAGGGCAGTTTGGTCTCCCAATAAGGGGCAGACCCCGAATGCCACAGCCGCTGCCTTTGTGCTAAATGAACTTTTTAGAGGTTCCAGATGGCGCCTGGCACAGGCCAGAAGGAAGCCAGCCAGAGAGGTCAATTCTCGGGGACAAGCTCCCTGGACGATCCCACCACGTCCCCGCGGCAGGAAGTGGTGCCCTCCTGAGCGAGGCATTTCAGAAATGCCTTTGAGACAAGAGGCCTGGGCCCCCACGGGAGAAGGCAGAAGGCGACCCAGTCCCTCCGGCTCATCAGACACCCCGCTCTGCAAAGCGAAACACTTCCCAAAAGGCCCTTCCTTACTCATTCTCCCCCGTCCCCTTTCTTTATGGTGGCAAATCATATGTAACAGCATTTCCCATTTGAACCGTGAACGAGTGGCCCGAATTGTGGACACACTGTTGTGCAACCATCCCCACCACCCACCGCCAGGACCCCTCGTCGCGGCCAAGCTGGAACTCTCTCCCCATTAAACACGAACCCCCCACACCTGGTGACCACCCTCCTGTTTTCTGCCTCTGTGAGTTTTGACAACTCTGGAGACCTCGTGTGAGCAGAATCATACACTGTCTTCCGGTGACCGGCTGATGTCACTCAGCACGATGTCCTCAAGAGTCATCGGTGTTACAGCGGGCTACAGGACTCCCTTCCTCTTTTGAGGCTGAATAGCCTTCCGCAGTATGGAGGGGCCACGCTGAGTCTAGCCACTCATCCATCCACGGACACCTGGGTCATTTCCACCTTTTGGCTGTGGCGAACCATGCTGCTATGAACATGGCATACAAATGCCCGTTCAAGTCCCAGCTTTCGATTCTTTAGGGGGTGTACCCAGAAACAGAGTTGCTGGATCATGTAGTAATTCTGTTTGTGATTTTTCTTTTTTTTTTTTTTTTTGAGGAGCCGCCATATTGTTTTCCACAGTGGCGGCACCGTCTTTCATTCCCACCATTGGTGCTCATGGATCCAGTTCCTCCACGTTTTCGCCAACACTTGTTATTTTCTGTGTTGGGGCGTAGTCGCCGTCCTCATGGGAATGGAGTGACCTGTCCTTGTGGTTTCGATTTGCATTTCTCTGGTGGTTGGTGATGTTGAGCATCTTTCCATCGTCGATCGGCCATTTGTTTATCTTTGGAGAGATGTCCCCGTAAGTCCTTTGCACGTTTTTTAATTGAGTTGTGTGTTTTGCTGTTGAGTCATACAAGCTCCTCTATGTATTTGGACATGATCAGTTGTGTGGCTTGCAGATGCTATCTTCAATTCACGGGTTGCCTTTTCCCTCTGTGGATAGTGTCCTTTGATGCACCCAGGTTTCCCATTTTTATGCAATCCAATGTATCTGGTTTTTTTTCTCTCGTTTTGTGCGCTCTTCACTCATTCTTGCTTCCGCGTCTTTACCTGTTTCCGGCCCTAGAATGTTTTTCCGTCACCTCTTAGTCGGGCTAATTCCTGCTGACTGTCAAGTCTCAATGCAAGGGCCACCTTCTCCGGGATCCTTAAGTCACCTCTTGCAGGAGAGCGCCAGGGTGCGACACGTACTAGCGCATGCCCTCACTGGGTCAGGCCCCTGAGATTTTGGGTTGAGTAGTCACCTCGTCCCCGCCCAGCCTCACAGCTGAGTGTGTCTGACTAAGAAGGTCGCCTTGTGCCGGCAGGCTTCAGACTCTTCTCCCAGTTCTACCCAATTTACTTAATGGGAGGCGGGGATGAGTGAAGCCGGGTCCCCGAGGCGGGGGCGGGGCTAGACTGACAAGCAAGGCGAAGGTTCAGGCAGGGGACACAGGTGAAAAGCCTGAGTTAAGGACACGAGTGACAAAGCAGGGGGTGACGAGCAGGGCCCACTCTCTTCACAGGAAAGGTAAGTTGTAAGTGACAAAGTGGCAGGAGAAAAGACAGAAAAAAACTTACTTGGTTCCGGAGTCAGACATGTCTGGGTTCAATTCCTCCCTTGGCCACCTGAACAAGTCACTTCATTTCTCGGGGCCTTGGTTTCTTCACTTGGAAAGCAGGAAACTAATAACTACCAAAAATGAATGAATGAACGAACGAACAAGTGAATGAATGAACAACCTTGCTGGAAGAACAGAATGAAACTTGTTGCCCCCACAGTAATGGATGTTATTATTATCACCACTGTTTTAAAAAAAGCTCTATAAATTCTGAAGTTCTGTATGTGGTCATCTTGGTCCATTCAAGCTGCTATAACAAAATACTACCCACTGGGCGGCTTATAAATAGTAAACATTTCTTTCTTTTTTTTATTTTTGTATTTAAATTTTTTTTTAACGCTTTTATTTATTTTTGAGACAGAGAGGAACAGAGCATGAACGGGGGAGGGGCAGAGAGAGAGGGAGACACAGAATCGGAAACAGGCTCCAGGCTCTGAGCCATCAGCCCAGAGCCCGACGCGGGGCTCGAACTCACGGACTGCGAGATCGTGACCTGAGCCAAAGTCGGATGCTCAACCGACTGAGCCACCCAGGCGCCCCAGTAAACATTTCTTTCTCACAGTGCTGGAAGTCAGCAAAGCCAAGATCAAGGCTCTGGCAGATTCAGTGTCTGGTGAGACCCACTTCCTGGGCTCTCCCTGCGTCCACATGTGGCGGGAGGGGGCTCTCTACCCCTCACCCCCCTCATATACAATATGTTGTGCTAGTTTTGGTCTACTTTCTGCTTTCCTGTCCTGCCATTTCAATATAAGCACCATCAGAGTGCAGATTTCTGGTGTTATATTCACTATTCCCCCAATATATAGAGGAGCTCCCAATATGCAGTAGACACATGCAGTAAATATCTTTTGAATGAATGGATGAGTGGGCCAAATAAAGAATGAATGAACCATTCGAGAAAGACGCTTGTCATTGGGCAGATCCTGAGCTGCCTTCTCTGGAAAGCAACAACACAGAAAAGCTATGAATTGACACAGGTGAAGCCTGTCTCTGTTCAAAAGAACACCAGAAATTCGTCCTCTGGATGCGGCGAACACATTGGACCTTCTGGCTGGCCCAATCCCATTGCCTGTGGGTGGTGATTTGGGGTCCTAGGTCCATCGGATGGCTCGTCCCCAACTGACCTGCTTACTTCTCCTCTTTTAGAGCATGACAATAACACCCCCAAAGTGCTGAGCCGTCCTGGGTCAAGCAAACTAGGTGGGCGCTGTATTTGGCCACGGATATGCTTAGAGGCATTGTTTTACACTCCCTACAACCCAGAAGGAGAAGAACTAGGTGTAAGAATCCAACATGTTCTGAGAAGAATGTACTTATCATGGACATTCAGTTGATTTGAGGACAGCAGTTGAGGACAGCAGTTGATAGGAGGCCAGCGAGTCTCTCTCTATAATGTACATCCCCTGCAATAAAACAGTAGCTTAATGTGCAAATAAAACACTTAACAACTCAATGTGCAGTGATGGGCATGCCTCGAGGCTGACCGTGACATTCTGGAGAGGTTTCGTAGGAATTCTATGTTTAACAATGACGAAAATCCAGAAAGAGCTTGTAGTTCACCGTTTTTCCAGAAAGTTTTTGCCGCATCTCAGAAAACAGGGGCAGGAGGGCTTCTGTAGAATTTCCCCTTCCTGCCTGGGAAAACTCTTCCTTCCTGGCTTCCTTTGCCTCGCCTTGCAGAGCAAGACACTTTGAACTTGTAAAGTGCTCATCAGAATCAAATTCTTCTGTGCCAAATCTGTCCAGGTCAGTTATGACGCGGTTTCTTTCCATTTAAATCCAAGCTGAATCGACGTGTTGGTGCTTAACTTCAACTTACGCCTTTGAGGACATCATTGTCACCCATGCTGGGGAGTACGCAGTTAGTTAGTCCTTCAACAGACCCAAGGGCCAGGCCCCTTTCGCAACAACACATGGATACAAGGCTTTCGTGATCGTCACAGTCACGGACATTCTCGTGGGACTTGACCAGCGGCACAGAGCTCTCTCCTGCAATGCCGCCTGGGATGTCCACACGCCGAGAGGGAAGCCAGGCAGAAGCTAGCTCTGCCCATTTTGCAATTAGTAGTTCAAGCTGATTCAGGTTTACCGTGCCCCTGCTCCATGCCAGGTCCCTGCCTCAAGGAGTTCACTCGTGGCCCAGAACAAACATGGCGACGTGGAAAATGGCGAGGCAGTGCCATAGAGAAGAGCTAGCATTTGCTGAGCGCTTGTGTGCGCGGGCACCGTTCCGAGCGCGGTACCCAGATCCTCTCATTTAATCCTCATGACAGACTTGAGAGCTGGGTTCCGTTGGGACCGTCTCCACCTGGCAGCTGAGGAGAGAGGCTCAGTGAAGTCACTTGAAAGTCACTATTCAACTTCTGGAGGTCAGATCTGGAGCCCACACTCCCCTGAACTCTAGCAACACCTCTGATGTGGGAAGCGCTGGGTGGTGTGGCCTCCGAAAAGGCAGCTACCCCAGCATCAGTAGGAGACTGGGATCCTACTGGGACTGGGAGGGGACATTAAGGGAAGCCTCCTGGAGGTGGGAGTCCTGAGCAGAATTATGGGGATGGAGGAGGGGTCGAGGGAGGAAAGCCACTTGGCATCCGCACCAGGTCAGGGTTCCACGGAGAAACAGAACCAACGGGAGACACACAGAGGGAGAGAGAGAAGAAGATTTATTCTGAGAAATTGGCTTCGGTGACCAAGAAGTCTCACTGTCTCCCATCTTTGAGCTGGAGACCCAGGAAAGCTGGTGGTAGAATTCAGTCCTCGTCCAAAGGCACAAGAAGCAGGCGAGCCAAAGGCATAAACCCTAGTCCAAGGGCAGGAGAAGATGGGCTGAGATGTCTGTCCTAGGTCAGTGAGCCAGGAGAGAAAGCCAGGGGTGAATTCTTTCGTCCTCTTCCTTTTTGGTCTATTCAAGCCCTCAAGGGAGTGGATGATACCCATCACACTGGGGACTGGGATCTGCTTTACTTAGTCACTGATTCACACACTTAACCTCACCTGGAAACGCGCTCATAGACATCCCAGAAACAATGTTTAATCCAGGCTCCTCCTGGTCCACTCAAGTGGACACTTACAAGTAACCATCACATTGGGGCGCCTGGGTGGCTCAGTGGGCTCAGCGTCCAGCTGCAGCTCAGGTCATGATCTCGTGGTTCGTGAGTTCAAGCCCCACATCGGGTTCGCTGCTGTCAGTGCAGAACCCGCTTCGGGTCCTCCGTCCCCCTCTCTGCCCCTCCCCGGCTTGTGCTCTCCCCAAAATAAAGAAATATTAAAAAAAAAAAAAAAAGTAACTATCCCCACATGGTTGTCACCCTTTCTACTGTAAACCCTACTGCTCAGAGGCAGATAGGGGCAAACGGATAACATGTGCCTGGGTCTGTTCTCCAGAATTTTCCCACTCCTTAGTTATGTGACTTCGGGCTAATGGCCCAAGGCTAATCGTGGCCTTCGATTAGGCAACAGTTGCTTAGAGAGAACACCACAAACAACCAGAGGAAAAAATAAATGGACTTCCGCCCAGTTAACATTTTGGTCTCAAAGGACACTAATGACAAAGGGGAACAAGAATGGAAGAAAATTCTTGCAAATCATTTAGGGGCCAAGAATCCAGTGTCCGGAATACACAGGGAACTCTTGTAACTCAACAGGGGAAAACGACCACCTTTTAGAAACAAACTAACTGTTGCAGTAGGAAAAGACACATTCAGGAAGACGCCTGCCCTGATGAATCAGAAAATGCCGAAAGTGTGAGACTATTACTTCTGCCCCCATTATAATGTTAAAATCCCCCTCCGGGGCTCTGGAGTTGAATCCTCAGGATCTTCTTATTTGTACAAATAATGTGACCTGGTGAGGCTACTCCCCACCCCCCCCAGTGTAGTCTCCCTTCTAGAACTCACCAGTGAGCAGCCCCCCTTACGGTCTGGTAACAATCGTACACTTTATTTTTTTATTATTATTTTTAATGTTTATTTATTTTTGAGAGAGAGAAAGAGAGAGTATGAGCCGCTGGGGATGGGGGGAGCAAAGAGAGAGGGAGAGAGAGAATCTCCAGCAGGCTCCAGGCTCTGAGCTGTCAGCACAGAGCCCGATGCGGGGCTTGAACTCACCACCTGTGGGATCATGACCTGAGCCAAAGTCGGATGCTTAACCGACTGAGCCACCCAGGCACCCCAACAATTGTACACTCTAAAATGGGGAAGTTCATGTTTTGTGACTTCTATCTCAATAAAGCTTCCTCTAAAAACAAATGTGAGAAACAAATGTGAAAGAGAGTAAACAGGTCAATTACGATGAAGTTTTGGGATGACGGTGGGGTGGTCCGGAGCCGACAACCAAGAAAGAATTCTCGAAGACGTCTTTGTTGCAAAAAGCACGCGGACAGGACCCGTGGGCAGGAAGGGCTGCCCTGGGGTCGTGACAGGTGACTCATTATATCCCCTCAGTTGGGAGGGGGTCAGGGATAGAGTCTCTAAGGAATTTTGGAAGCAAGGTTTCCAGGACCTTGAGGGGCCAGCTGTTGCCAGGGAATCGCCATTCATTACCATTTAAGGAAACCTCAGTCATGAGCCCCTTCAGATGTATATCAGGGGGCCGGAAGCTTGGAGTAGGATTGCCAGCGTGTATCTTGGGGGAGTTGAGATAAAGGAAGTCGATTTACAGGATCCTCAAGGTTGGGATAAGGTGAAGCCAAGATTTTCTTCTGCCACTAGCAAAGTTCATCGTTGAGGTAGCTGAGCCCCTAGAGGCAGGTCACTCTGCGGGTCTCAAGGACTTGTCAATGGGCGGCAGGCGGTAAGGGAATTTGCATTTTTCATTAGTTTCCCACATCACCATGGCAAGCACTTCAGCCCCCTTCCGGAAGTGTCCGAGGAATATCACACATATTCCACCTGGGGTGGGGGTGGGGGTGGGGGTGCCAGCCCGTATTTTGCCCTCAGCTTGCCCCACGCCCCCTCATCAAATTACAATCTAGTGTCATCAGGGCAATGGCAAGTCACACAAGGGAAGGGACAGTGGAGTGTAGGGCCAGCAGGAGGACGGGGAGCATGTCTTGAGTGGGTGATGCCCGGGATGAATGTCAAACGACGTGCGGGCGGCTGTCCCGTGGCGGGAACAGCCTAAGCCAAGACGTGGCCAGCTGTGTAGTGTGGCCAGAGTGGGGAGGCTACACCAGGAAAGCCAGAATGAGGCTCTCAAGGGGGCTGCCCCTCTGCTGAGACCAGAAATGTACCGTCCAGCCACTGATCTATCCTCTTACTCGTGATTTGCATTCAATTATTTGGGTGACTTTGCAACCAGGGGGTTTCCTGCTTGACTACGGCTCCAGGTGGCAGCAGACGGGCCCGGCGGCCAGGCCAGCACATGCTCGGAGGGGGTTTCTGGAACTTTCGTTGCCGTCTTAACCGTGGTTTAGGCTCTCGCCGGTTGCCCTGCAGCCCAGGGCAGCAGATCTGGATATGCCCCACGGAGCATCATTAAAGCCCCATCAAGGGGGACGCTCATTCAAATGCAGGAATCCAGCCACAGATGCCCAGGGCTCCCAAATGTGGAGGCAGGAAGTGAAATGCAAATGAGATGTAATCACAATGCAGATGCAGAATTCTCTAATTCAAGCCGACTGCCTCTCCAAGGTCAAGATTCCTCTATCCCTAGACTGTACGGCCACCTCCTGTAGAGCCAGCTGAGGGGGGAGCAGGGGGCGGTGAAATACCCGGGACCTGTTCATGCAGAACAGATCTGTCTCCTAAACAAACACCAATCAGCAGAACAGCCCAAAGTCAAGTAGACTGACCTCACAATAAACTTAAATAAATTGTTGTGTTTGGGCGCGTGGGTGGGGGGCTCTCCCCGCGCTGTTTCTTTCCGGAGGAAGAAAAGGCAGCCCAGGAAGGTCCCGCCTTGCTGGATTTTTGGCCAAGGCCACCGTCCATAGCCTGAACTTCCGGTTGAGGGACCCAGTGGTCTGACAACCCCAGGAAGCCGCCCTCTGCCTCCGCCCTGGGGAGCAGCCAAGGTGCTGGGCTTAGTTCAGAAAAACGGGGCACATTCACCTGCTTTGGCCCATCCCCTCCCGCTCAGGTGTCTTCAGGGCTGTGTCCAGTGCGGCCGGACGTCCAAGGCTGCTAGAATCTGGCCCTGCTCATAGCATTCAGCCCTTGCCGGGTGCACGTCCCCAGTGTGGTCAGGGGAGAGCACCCACGGGGTAGCCGGGGCCCTGTGGGCTGGGGTGGGGTTTGAGGAGAGACAGGCTCAGGAAGAGGTATAAGGGGCTGGGCGTGGCTCCACAGGGCCCCCCTGCACCCCACACAGACTTCACTTAATAATGGAAATAGTGCCACCTTTCTCCACGTGTTCTTCTATAATCCTCATACCCACCCAGGAAGTGGCTGCAAGGAGGTTCCAACCCGGGTCTGTCTAACCCTATAGCCCGTCTCCTAGCCATTAATGTGATGCCACCTGTTTGCGTGGCCGACAGGCCCAGTCTGCGTGGGCCTCGGGGGATTTCCAGGGCTAAAACTGGTTGTCCCGGACAAACTGGGTGGCAGTTCACTGTGACAGGTGAGCTCCCTCCGCCCAAGATGTCCACACTCTAATCCCAGGAATCCGTGAACGGCCCACAGGGACTTTGCAGATGTGATTAAGCTCAAGGTCTTGAGATGGGGAGGTCCTCCCAGATTTTCAGGGCGGACCCAATGGCATCACAAGTGTCCTTATAAATGGGAGGCCAGAGGTTAGTGAGAAAAAGGCAATGCAGCAACAGAAGTGTGGGAGTGTGGAGTGATGTAATTGTGGCTTTGATGGAGGGAGGGGCCCCGAGCCGAGGAATGGGGGTGGCCTCCAGGACCTGGCAAAGGCAAGGAACAGATTCTCCCCCAGGAACCTCCAGGAAGGAACTAACCCTGCCCTCAGCTTGACTTGAACCCAATGAGACCCGCGTCGCCCTTCTGACATCCAGAACCGCGAGAGAGTAAATCCGTGGTCATCTTTTCAACAGTAACAGGAAGCTGACAGTCACCCCAGCAGCCTCCAGGCACTGGCTTTGCCACCGCGTTTTATTCTCTTTTTCCAGTAGGAGGGGCAAATGTTTGCCAAGCCTGTACAGTGTCAGGCCCCGGGAGAGCCCTCACTCTTCTCTCTCTCGTCGGCTGGTAAGTTCCTGGGGACAACGGGTGTGGCACGTATTACTGTTCTGAATCTCCATTTACAGACAGAGAAATGAGGCAGGAACCATTGAAGCGAGCCTCAGGCCCAGCTCCCCACTTCCGCTCCTGAGCCCAACCCTAGAACTTGGGGCCCTGCTCCTCGCGGACCTGTCCTGTCCATTCATTCATTCATTCATTCATTCAACAAACACCAGGCGAGCAACTTCCCAGTGTCAGAAAGGCCCCAGACACTGGGGATTCAGAGATGAACAGGACGTGAGCTTTGTCCCCAGGAAGCTTATGGTGTAAGAGGCAGGTGGTCTCCAAAGTGACAATGATGCAATGTAAGAAAAATGCCTAAGAATTTCTCCTTTGATGTATTGTTATCTAACAGCAGGACCTGGGAAATCGGGCCAGCCTGTGTCTGCTGTCTGGGTTGATGGCAGTGCCCAGGAGCTCACGGAGTCCGGTGAGTCCACGCGAGCATGCAGCTGAGAAGGGAGAGTCCTCACCCGGCGCGAGGTGGGGGGTCCAAACAGTCCCCACTCCCCCACTAGCCTGTTCAGTGTCCCCACGCTCATCTCTCCCCGGTAAAGTGTGTTTGTGTTACGGAACCAGGCTGGTACGCTGTGGGAAAAGCCAAGCGGCACTCGGAGATCTTGGTGGATCGGAGATTTATTTAACACCAGCGGGCTCAGAGGAGACCGCTTCTCCAAAGATCTGAGCCTCGAATGCCCGTGGAGAGGGTAATTTATAGTCGTCAGCTTCCATATCTGTGGGGGGCTCGCACGCACAGCAAACAAAGGAAGAAGAACACGGAAGAGGGTCTCTAAGCTGGAGGCCGGACCTGGTTTTAGCCCCATCGGCCATCTTCGGCGAACTTTATTCACTTCTCCAACATTCGCAACTTTATGTTACCTCACTAGTTACGTGAACGCTTATGGACACATGGCTGAACCAAATTTCTGCAAAGCAACCACGGATTAAAGGAAATACTGAGCATGTGAACTTCTCCTCCTCCAAGTGTGAGCTGTTTGTCATTTCTTCGGTAAAAACCCTGACATCTCATCCGAAGCAATGGCACTGAGAGAGAAAGAGAGACAGAGAGAGACACAGACAGAGACAGAGAATTCATTGAGAAAGTAAGCTAAGTATGGATTCGCCCCCACTATCATTGACAAACTTCCTTGAATGGTTACGTATTGTGCCTGGAGATGTTAGCTACAGATCATCTGAAATAAGAGATCTTTTTAAAAAGATTTTTTTTTAATTTATTTATTTGAAAGAGAGAGAGCAAGCAAAGTATGGTCAGAGAGAGAGGGGGGAGAGAGAGAATCCCCAGCAGGCTCTGCACTGACAGTGCACTGTCAGTGCAGAGCCCGATGTGGGGCTTGAACTTACCAACAGCGAGATCACGACCTGAGCCAAAATCAAGAGTCAGACGCTTAATCGACTGAGCCACCCAGGCACCCCAAGAGATCTTTTTTTTTTTTAAAGCACTCAAAAGATTATCACTAATTTTCATTTGGGTACTGTGGATGAGTCAAATAAATATGTATATTTTTAAAATCTTGTTTGGTATTTTCAAAACCCCATTTTGAGAAGCCTATTATGTGTAAGCTTTATAGCATTTGCTATATTTATAGTCATTACACATGTATAATTTATAAATATACATATGAACTGCATGCTGTATGACTGTGGAGTACATTCTTTGGGGGGTAAACAATAATAAGAGAGAGAGAGAGAGAGATAACAGTGATAGGGGATAAACGACCTGTCAACCATGAAGCTGACAGACCGTTACAGGTGCCGGTTTCGCATTGCCAGTTGGCTTCTCTCTACCTGTTCTTTTCTTCCTTACTGAGAGAACACATTTTCTATTTCCAGGTGATAGTGTGGCTGCTAGAGACACACGCGGCCTCTTTTGCCTTTAGAGGTGACCGTGCGACACCCTTCTGGCCAACGGCCTGCGCTCTGGGTATCTATCTCGGAGCAGAAAACCAACCCCAAACCTAGTGACTTCATACACCAACCATCATCTATCTCCTTTATAAACTGCATGTGGGTCGGGCTCATGTTGAGGCAGCTCAGTGGGGCTGGGGGATCCATTTCCAAGATGGCTTGCCCCCGCGGCTGGCAAGTTGGTGCCGGCTGTGTCTGGCGACTATAGGCTGGAGGCTTCTCTGCCTCTTCCCAGGCTGGGGGCTAGGTTCCAAGACCTAGGCTTCCAAGAGAAAGGGAGTAAGAGCCATCACTTCCTTAAAGTCTCAGTCTGGAAGACAGAAGCCTCCTTTGAGAGCTCAAGTGGCCCTGAGCTCACTCAGAGTTAAGGGAAGAGGACACAGGCCCTTCATTTCAATGAGGAGAGTGACAAAGAATTCCTGGCCATCTTTAATCTGCCATTATGTGTGAAGAGTGCTGGCCAGGGATTTCTGGGAAAGCTTCTACTTCCTTCTCTACTGATGCTTCCTTCTTCCTTTTCCGGCACTTCACCTGGGAGATTGGGGCTGGACCTCCCAGCCCGTAACCAGGAAGCGACTGCTTGTAACCAGGAAGCGACTGCCTGTAACCAGGAAGCAACCAGCCTGTAACCAGGAAGTGGCAGCCTGTAACCAGGAAGTGACCATCCCACAACCAGGAAGTGACCAGACCAGAACCAGGAAGCGACCATCCCACAACCAGGAAGCGACCAGCCCGCAACCAGGAAGTGACAGCCTGTAACCAGGAAGCAACCAGCCTGCAACCAGGAAGTGACCAGCCCAGAACCAGGAAGTGAGTGGGTGAATGGCGGCCGCACACTAGAAGTGGGAAGCAGGAAGACAGAAGGAGCCAGAGTGCCCCAGAGCATCACTGAGCCGCTGCACCAGCCGGGACCGCCCATTTCTAGACTCCCCGTGAGATGAAAAAGCATCAAGCAGTCCTTGGTTGAGCCCCTCTAGTGACATTCTGTTACAGACAGCCAAACACGGTTCCTAAGTCAGGGCTCAGGCCTCGAGGGGCACAGGCGCGAAGGCATGTGTGAGTCCGGAGAGGCGGTAAGAATGGCAGCGATTTCCAGTGTGAGAATCTCCACAGCCAGGGCGTCCGTACCTGAGAGTACAGCCCTGTGACAGCCACCTGCCAGGACCCCTTGCCACTTGGTCCCCAAGAGCCTGCACGTCGGCCGACGAAGTGATGCACCATCGCCTTCACCCCCGTGGTGCCCCTGCCCCCGTGGTCCGCACCCCAGCCCATTTTAGCGGAATATGCGCTGGGCCAGGAGCCACTAGGGAAAGGGAAAGAATGGGAACTAGGCACCGACCAGGAACCAGACCTGGGGCTCTGTGCTTCATGCTTGTTCTCATCTCATTTAACTCTTGAAACCTCCCTGAGATACGGATACATGTCCCTACTTCACAGGGGTGGGGGGGTGGGCTGGGAGGAGGGAAGGGAGGCTCAGGGAGGTGAGCAGCGTAGCCAAGGTCACATAGCCGGTGGGGGAGGTAGCTTGGCATGGAATTGAGGCCGGCCTGTGTCCCTTCAAAGTGTGTGGTCAGTCCACTCACCCAATCTGCGCCCAGGAGTCTCGCATTCAACCCCCAGCCCAGACACCCGCACTCCAGGTGGCTTAAATAATTTCTTTCATTCCCCGAGCCTCAGTTAATGCATCCCTGAGATGGGAGAGTTCTGCGGGATGAAGAGGAGCCCTCAAAGGAGGCCTCTATCTTCAGCATCCTTTGATCTTATGCAACTTTGGATAACATCAAGGTTCATAAAAGCAAAACATCATCAAATGAGCTTGTAATAAAATTCCAGAGCAGTATGTCGTGGGGGCAAGGACTGCAAATCCACAGGATGTTGAGGCCAAGTTGAATACGATTTACAAGAATATGGTTCAAATATCACAAGGTCAAAACAATTTTGAGCTTTCCAGTATTTACAAACATACCTCACTTCATAAACCTTTCCAATCCACGCTGCACAATATATACAGGACCGTTTTAAAATGACTCTATTTAATTTGATGTGGCTTTAAGTGAGGTCTGTTAGAAATGTGCTACTAATTTTGGACTTTTGTGTTTAGGGGAAAATGCGATTGAAGCTTAATCCAATTTTCTAACACCCGAAAACAGCTACAAGGAAATAGACAGGCACGAAGGAACAATGGCAGAGTTTGCCTCAGTAAAGGCTTGACTTGCCACTAACTTGCCCTGCTGGAATGTTCCATACCAATAAAAGGTTAGCCCTGCAGGCATGAGGGGAAGTCAAGCCATGAAGGTAACTCCTAATGGGGCCAGGAGCTTAGGAAGAAAACTCATCTTAGTTTTTACGGCTGCATCAGGCTCCTGACCCGCTTGCCCAGGCACAGTCAGAGGAGGCTACGAGCTTCTAGGAGAATCTTGACGCACGTTGCATGTGGTGCAGCAGCAACCATGGCGGCCAAGGGCAAGAGGAAATGGACAGAGGAGATGTCTAGATACGTGGCCCTAAGGAGACACTGCTCATTCTCCAAGATCAACAGAGCATTCGAAGGTTCCCACGAACCTTCGGGAACCTGAGGGAACACGGAGAGGCCCCAGTCAGAAGGAAGAGGCCACAGAATGCAGGGTCTTTGAGAACAGAGGGAAATAGTCAAGACCGTTTGCCACGAGTGCCCAGATGATGCCCCAGAAGGCCAACAGGGCCCAGCTGCCCCTCATTAGATCCCCCACAGGAGCCCAGGGGCCAGGTCAGGCCAAAGTGGACATGTCTACCGCAGAGCCAAGCACGATGGGGTCATGGAAACCTCATCCCATCCTTGTGGACGTCAAGAGAAAAGGATGAACCCTGAAAGTTTGAGCACTCACCTCAAAGAGACTCTGTGACCCCAGGAGACTTAATTGTGGGAGAGATTGAGATGCCGTGACTATCAGACTATAGGTTCCTCTCTTTTTTCTGTTGGTGCCCAGCCTCACAGGTTGGGTCATTCACAGAAAATGCAGAAGGTACCTTCTCTTACCTGTTTGAGGTGTGGGGCGTAAGTATGCGACCCTAGTCTACTTAGTATTATTATCGATCTATCTTAGTAGCTCCGTTCTGTTAAAAAGTCCTCTCTCCAAAAGGACAACTCCTATGAAAACTCATTTTTAATTTTTTTTTTTTTTTTGAGAGAAAGAGAGAGAGCAGGGGAAGGCGCAGAGAGAAAGAATCCCAAGCAGGCTCCTTGCTGTCAGCGTGGAGCCTGACACGGGGCTCGATCTCACGAACCGTGAGATCATGATAATGGAGGAAAGAATGCTGGCTGGCAAACTGAATTTTCTCCCAAGGCCAGAGACTCATTGTCTCTCGAGTGTCTCTAGAGTGGAGACTCATTGGTGTTCTAAGCAGGGGGGTGGCTGAAGGGATTTGTGATTGAGGAAAATCTGGAGGTAGGAAGGGGAAGGGACGAGAATCGAGGCCCGGAGCCTAGGGTGTAAAATGGTCCAGAAGAACCATGGCCAGGATGTGGCCTCGGGCAGCAGCCATGCAGAAGACAGCGAAGAAGGAGGGCACGGTGTAGTCAAACGCCAGTCTTGCCTCTGTCACTTGCTTAGGAACCGCCCTGGGGCAAGAACTGTAACCTCTCTGAACCTCGTCTCTTCTTCTGTTCAGTGGGGGTAGTAATCCTACCTAGGGGTGCTAGGAGCATTGAATGAGGTCACAGCTAACGTGCCCAGCATGATGGGCCCCCGGCCACGAGCCCCACCACCGAAGCAGTGACCTGGCTTTCAAACAGCTAGGATGGCTAGGAGAGGTACACCTGTCTCCACTGCTGTTAGGAGAACAACCAGAAAGCCTCCAACTTCCGGTTGGAGGTGGGATTACATTTGAAAAGGCAAGGCCAGACTCTGCAAAGCACAAGAGAATTTCATTACACGTCTATAAAAAGGCACTCCAAAACAAAATCCTCGGCACGAGGGGCCACGGCCAACCACATCCAGATGTGTCGTGAGAACGTGCCTCTGAGGGATTAGGTGAGAGCCAACGTCATTACTGTCCCCCTCCACTTACTGTGAGAAGTCAGGCCGCCTCCCAGGCCCTCACCTGGAGGGAATAGACACCCCTGATGTGACAGGGCCGCTGGGAGGAAGGGTAGGAAAGGGTAGGAATCCCGGTGTGGAGGCGCCCAGATGACCTTGGCGGGTAATCATCCGAAGCCTCAATTTTCTCACCTGATACACGGGCATAGTCCTCCCCGAGTCACAAAATCTGTTCATCCTTTCAAGTCTGAAGAATGGAACCTGTCTCTGCCAGGCGTCAGTCTCAGCACTAGCTACTAGGAGTGGGCACCCGAAACACAACAGACGCAGTGACAGTGGCCCCCGTCATGGATCTCGAGATCATCCACGAGAAGAGTGCTGCCTCCCCGGTACGGAGTCTGGTTAGGACGACCGACTAAATGCGTGACCTTTAGCAAGTCACTTTACTTCATCTTTCACCCCTCAATTTCCTCATCGGTACAGGAAGGATAACACTAGTTCATCCGCTGGTAAGAACTCCTAGAGGTTAAATGTGGAAGGCTCTTGGAACAGGTGTCTATGTGTCCTTTCTCTGGGTCTTACTTTTTCGTTGGGGGAGGGTGTCTACACAGCCT
The DNA here is from genome assembly GCF_018350175.1 of Felis catus. Lineage (NCBI taxonomy): Eukaryota > Metazoa > Chordata > Mammalia > Carnivora > Felidae > Felis > Felis catus. Next base: position 198,999,140 of record NC_058371.1, on the reverse strand, counting down.
GGCCCCAGTCTCCTTTTCTAGTATTTCCCCACCATGTACAGTCACCCCAAATCTAGCGACACCAGGCTACTCCCAGGCGCTAACCCTGCCCACACCCTGATCTCAGACTTTGAGTCTCCAAAACTGAGAAAATAATATTTCTGTTCTTTAAGCCTCCCAGACTGTGATACTTTGTTAGGGCAGTCCAAGCAAATTAATATAAATCCATATATAGAACTTTTTAATTATTTTTTATGGTATTGCATCATTCACATCACTGGCCAACTTGGAGAGTTGTTTTTTTTTTTTTTTTTTTTGCATGTTTGTTTTTTGTTTTTTACTTAGCAATGTATCATGGACAGCACTCCAGATAATTACATAAAAATCTAATTTTAAAAGGTCGATGTCCCCCAAAGGCGTGTATCATAACCTATTCAACCTTATTCCAGTCCTGATGGACTTTCAGATCGCTTCCAGGTTTTTGCCACCACAAACATGCGACAGTAAACATCCTGTTCCTATAGCCTTACATTCTAGGGTTTTCATTTCTGCGGGACGGATTCCCAGAAGTGGGATTGCAGGATCAAAGACAACATATGTTTCCAAATGTTAATAGATACTTACAGATTACATTCCCAAGAGGCTTTGGCAACTCGCAGGGACCCGAATGTTAACTCCCGGCCCAGCGAACAAAATGCCGTATCAGAAAAGACTTTCCTCCCCCTCCGTCCTTACTGAGTTAACCCAGCCAGCTGTCTGGAGAGGAGCCCTCCTCCTCTGAGGCCAGCTGGTCAGGTTTCCAGACGGTACCGTACGGAGGCAGGCTGATGGGGCCTGAGTCTCCGCTGAGTGCCATGGGCAGGCCACTCAACTTTACCGAACCTGGTTCCTGTTCCGTAACGGACAGGATCCTTGCCTAACTCGCTCTGCAAGCACTCGGCTGGAGACAGCAGGTGCAGACGGGCCATGTCGTGCGTTGGGAACAGTTGTTCTGCTCGCTGAGCTGAAGGGCTGCAGAGGCCATCCACGTCTTGGACCATTTGAGGGCCTGGCGCTGTAGGGGCCAGGCCCCATCCGTCCGCCCTCCCCACTCATTGGGCACACCCTGCCGTTCCTGCGAGGCCGAGGCCCTCCCGTGTCCCTCCTTGTCCTCTCCGCCTCCTTCTCCCTTCCCACCTACACCTCATGGAATCCTCCTGAAGCCTGGGCGGCCATGCTGGGCGCTGGTCCGAACAAGCCAAACAGCTCTCCTCCCGGTTACAAAGTTGGAGATTCTGCCTCATTAGTTCAGCAAAATCGTGGTAACAATGGCTCATATTTGTTGAGTGCTTACCAGGTGCGAGGTACTTGAGCTTGGTGTGTGTTTTTTTATGTGTTCCTCACAATAACCGTTGGTATCTTAATTTACGGGCGAGGAAACTGGGGGCTTAGCAACAGGCTTGGCTCCTTTACCTCCCGCTGCCTTGGTTAATGTCCTGTGAATTTCACCAGCCAGGGGACCTGCGGAAGCCTAGGCATCTGCGTACCTGGGGACCAGGCAGCTCCTCTCTGGCCACCAAGTTCCAAACAGAATCTCTGCCTGTCCTCCAGAGAGGAGGTGATGAGGGGAATGGCCCTGCCCCGGGGGCGGTCAGGGAAAACTTCCAAGGAAAGTGAGACTCAAGGGACAAGGTAGCAGGAACGTTGTTTCTAGAAGAGTTGGGCAAGAGCAAAGGCCCAGAGGTCCTCAGGAGAGGCCCACGTCCCCGCGGCTGCCCGGGCACACACTAAAACCGCCCCAGCGTTCCTAGAAGGCTGTTCTGATTCCTCGGAATCCCACTCCTGGAGCCTGGAATTAGAATTATGGTCACGGCTGAGTCTGACATCTGCTCAAGCCAATTCGTTATCATTAGGAAATGAATCCCTAATGAATTTCTGCCACCATTAAGTCTGATTTACAGTAACGGTAATCACCCTTGGAAACACACGCTTTATCCCTTTAATTAATAATCCCCACTTATCAGCAAACCTAATGATCACGGGCCAAAAAAATGGAGGACAGCCTCCCAACTCCAGCGCGGCTTCCCCGTCGCACCTTTGGGAAGGGGAGAAGGGTCGGGTCCCCGGAGAGGGCCTGGGAACCCCGTGGCTGCTCGTTTCTCTGCAGCCTCATCCCTGCCCAGACATTTCTATGCTGCACTCAGGGTTCCTGCCTAGACTTCAGCAGAGCCTCTCTGCTCAGAACCCTACAGCGTTGCACCTGTGTGCTTGGGACAGTGCCCCAGCTCTCTGCACCCCTGTTCACCCTAAAACCTCCCCCTGCGCCTTTCTCCCACACAGCTGGCACCCCTGCTCGCCCTCTGCCTCTTCTCCCAGGCACCCCCGGGGGGAACCTTGTGCTACCTGTTAACCTCTTTCTGAAATGACCTTCCTCCCTTCTGTGGCCTCACACGTGCCCACAGTCCCCCCTCCCCATCTTTCTGCTACACCTGGAGGCAGTCTGTACCCAAAGGATCCGTCTGTGCTTCTGGGGAGGCAGGTGGATAAGTCAGGGAGCAGTCTGAACGTAACAGAAGAAGCCACCATCAACACGTGTGACATACACAGGCAACTGAGGGGAGGAACCAGGGAGGGTCTCCAAGATGAGGGGAGGCCTGAACTAGGTATTGAAAAGCGAATTTTAGGGATGCCTGGATGGCTCAGTCAGTTGAGCATCCTACTTCGGCTCAAGTCACGATCTCACGGTTCATGAGTTCGAGCCCCACGCTGGGCTCCGCGCTGACCGTGCGGAGCCTGCTTGGGATCCTCGTTCTCACCCTCTCTCTCTCTCTCTCTCTCTGACCCTCCTCCCCCTCCCCCACCAAAATAAATACACTTAAAAGAAAGAAAGGCAAATTTTACATTGACATCGTACTCACCATTTATCAAGCGTTCACAGGCGCTAAGCCTACAGGATCCCATATAAATGTCACATACGTGCTGAGAGGCGTTACTACCCTCATTGCACAGCGACAAGACCGAAGTCCAGAACCATACAATGGGCCTGTGAGTGACAGAGCTGGATCCTGGTCCCGGAGTGCCCATCCCAAGGCGCACACTTCTGACAGAGCCACGTTTCACAGCGTATGAACAGCGCCCTTCATTCCGAAGCAGGACGTGGTTCTGCACTGCCTTCCTCCCCCCGTGGCTCACACACACGCAGATCGCATCAGATGGCTCACTGGGGCCCGCCAGGAAGCCAGAGCCACCAGCAGCCATGTGCCCCCACCCGCTCCGAGGGCCACTACAGATTCCGTATCTTGGTTGACTTGGTCTTAGTCTGCTCTGGCTACCATGAGAATACCATAGTCTGGAGCACTTTAACCACAGACTTTTATGTCTCACAGTTCTAGAAGCCCGACATTAGGGGGCCATCACGGTGGGATTTGGGGTAAGGACTTTCTTTGGCTTGCAGGCAGCCTCCTCCTCTCTCACTCCTCACATGGCAGAGAAAGAGGGGAAAGCGAGCTGTGTGGTGCTCCTGTAATAAATACACTCATCGAACCCTAACTGCTTCCGAAGGCCCCATGTCCAAATGCCATCACACCGGGGGTGAGGGCTTCAACACAGCAATTTGGGGGTGGCGGGAGCGGGGCAGGGGGACACAGGTCAGTCCACAGCCCGCCCGTGGCCAGTGACCGTGTGGTTCACCCCTGGGAAAAATTCATTAGTTGAAGAATGGTGGACCTGGACGGGAGAGCCATTTGCCTGGTTCAAATGCGGGCTCAACGCCTTCCAGCCCCGAGATGCTGAGGAAAGTCCCCCGTGCCTCGGACTGTCCCCAGCTGTGGGACAGCAGCTGTGTCTACCTCGTAGAGTTCCGGTGGGGACTAGATGGGTGGAAACATGGATGATGTTTGCACGGTGTTTGGTGTTTGAGAAGCATTCAGACAAAGCCGGCTGGTAAGACTCAGGGGCGCCTGGGTGGCTCCGTCGGCTAAGCATCCGACTTCGGCTCAGGCCGTGATCTCACGGGGTCCGTGAGTTCGAGCCCCGCGTCGGGCTCTGTGCTGACAGTTCGGAGCCTGGAGCCCGTTTCGGATTCTGTGTCTCCCTCTCTCTCTCTGCCCCTCCCCGACTGACGCTCCGCTTCTGTCTCTTTCAAAAATAAACATTACAAAACTTAAAACAAAACAAAAAAAAGCCAGGTAAGACTCAAACCTGTGGGGCTGACAGCTGAAATGGATACAAATATATCTAATGAGAGAGAAAAACAGCAGCCTGGATGGAATTTTAAAATAGTATTGTATTTTTTCCCCCTTTCAAAACATTTTTTTATTTGAGAGACAGAACAAAAGCGAGTGGGGGAGGGGCAGAGAGCAAGGGAGACCGACAGAATCCCAAGCAGGCTCCACGCTCAGCACAGAGCCCCACACGGGGCTCAATCCCGTGACGCTGAGATCGTGACCTGAGCCAAAGTGAAGAGTCAGACGCTCAACCGACGGAACCACCCAGGCACCCCCGTATTTTTTCGCTCCGTATTCCGTTTTTCTCCCAGTCCCCAAATGAGCATCCCATGCTGTGTCCTGAAATACTCCAGTTACGGTGGGGAAACCTATTAGGCAGACTTGTGAGTCATTCTCCTACTTAAAACCCTGATTCGGGCCTTCCCTCGTGGGCAGGATAGTCCCCAGGTTCCTTGTGGTGGCATCTACACTGTTCCTCATGCTGATCCCTGCCCACTCTTCTGCATGAATCCCTGCATGCTCTCGCCCACGATGTGGGTCCAGCACAGGCATGCACATTTGGGTGCACACACTGACCCATTTCTAAGCTCAGGGAGTGTGCTGGCTGGTCTTGTCTCGCCTTCACCAGCCCTTGCCCCCTGTAAGCACGCCCTTCCGAGAAGCCCTCTCTGGTCCTCCCACACTGCATGCGGAGGTGGCCCCCCTGTGGGCTTCCACGGCCCCTGTGCTGACCCCCTAGCACCAAACTTAACCAACCACCGCGCTGGCTGCAGAATGGTGGGCAAATGATCTGGACCTCTCTCTACGTCCAGTGTCCCATCTGTAAATGGGGACCCTGTTAGGATTCTGTGGGCATGCAAAGCGCTTAGAACGGTGCCCAACACGTGCCCGGCCAAGAGCTCACTGTTCTTTACGAAGCTGTACCCCCAGTAAGGTTATTCTCGAATCCCCACTGCCCAGCACAGTGAGTGAGATCTAGTAGGCGCTCAGTAAATACCTGTTGAGCTGAATTACCCCACAAAATGAAAACACAGCTTGGCTCACAAAGGAGGCAATCACTCATATTACATATTAGGCGATTTTTCCAGAGTGCATCATGCCAAATAGTGTACATTCTTTATTATAGCGAGGGCGGCAATGTTCATTAAAGGGTAGCACAGTTTCATTAGAAACCCTTACTTTCAGAATTTTATAACTCAGCCACAAAAATTCACTCCGGGCAAAATGCTAACTTTCGTCTGGAAGTAAATGGGTTTATTTTATAAATTTTTATGCATTTTCCACACATAAACAAATGGCCAGATAAACCATTCTTTAATGGAAGGATTGCAAGAGGAAAACTTGATATTCTGGCATAAAAAAAGACAAAGACTCAAAAAGACCGGCTGGTGGGGGGGGGGGGGGAGGGGGGGGAGGCTGGACTGGAATGTTTCACTGGGTATTTTCTTTCTTTTTTTTTTTTTAATTTTTTTTTCAACGTTTATTTATTTTTGGGACAGAGAGAGACAGAGCATGAACGGGGGAGGGGCAGAGAGAGAGGGAGACACAGAATCGGAAACAGGCTCCAAGCTCTGAGCCATCAGCCCAGAGCCCGACGCGGGGCTCGAACTCACGGACCGCGAGATCGTGACCTGAGCCGAAGTCAGACACTCAACCTACTGAGCCACCCAGGCGCCCCACAGGTGCCCCGCTTTTAGAACATTTTAATCATCCCTAACAAGAAGCCCAGTATCTCCTGTCACCTCCAATCTCCTTTTCCCACTTTCCAGCCCCAGCAACCACTAATCCACTTTCTGCACCTGTATATTAGTCTATTCCGGGCATTGTACATAAACGGGAATCATACAATATGTGGCCCTTTGTGATTTGTTTCTTTCACTTAGCATGATGCTTTCACACTCACACCCTTTTTTTTTTAGGATGCTAGGATGCCTTGTTGGGCTATGTTCCGTAGATGTACCTGTAGGTGTGAACCCTCGCCCCTGTGTGGACACCAACTCATCTGGCTTCCTGGAAAAGCAGCCTGTTTCTCAATCAAAACCTTGGGCCCTGGGGCACCTGGGTGGCTCAGTGGGTTAAGCGTCCGACTTCGGCTCAGGTCATGATCTCACAGCTTGTGGGTTTGAGCCTCGTGACGGGCTCTGTGCTGACAGCTCAGAGCCTGGAGCCTGCCGGGGTTTTCTGTGTCTGCCTCTCTCTCTGCCCCTCCCCCACTCATGCTCTGTCTCTCTCTGCCTCTCAAAAATAAAGAAACATGATAATAAAAAAAAATTAAAAAAAAAAAACAAAACTTCGGGCTCTAGCAGGAATGCCTGAACAAGAGTGATAAGCAGACATTCTCTTTGGTCTAGAGTCTGGGAAAGTCAAGTGTGCCCTGAGAGCTAACCTACTGTACATAGTCGTCTTAAGTATGTGTATGTTTCATACCCAGGAACCCTCAGGACACCCCAGAGAAATTCTCACTCAGAACTAAAGGATAAGGGATTCTCTGAAGCACCACTGTGGCAGGGGAATTGGAGGTGATCTGAGTGTCCACCCCTCACTGGAAGGATGGGTGAGTGAAATGTGGCAGAAACATAGCTTGGAATAGATGGGTGCTCGATGAACCGAATGAGATACAAAGCAATATCCATATTTAGTCCAGTAAGAGCCATGAAAATAAAAAGTCGATAAATGCACCAAACAACACTACATATTTTCCAAATATGCATAAATACAAGGATACCCGTTGATTTGGACTGGATGTTTTGGATGTTTGTGTCCCCCTCAAAAAATCTATACGTTGAAGCCCTAACCCCCAGGGTGATGGTGTTTGGAGGCAGGACATAGGGAGGTGATTAGATTTGGATGAGGTCATGAGCATGGATGGGGTCTCATGATGGGACTAGTGTCCTTATAAGAGGAAGAGAGACCAGAACTCTCTCTCTCTCACTCCACCATGTGAGGTTACAGCAAGAAGGCAGTCATCCGCAAGGCAGGAAGGAAGAAGGTCCTCACCAAGAACGCAATCTGCTGGCACCTGGATCCTGGACCCTCCGATTTCCAGAACAGTGAGAAATAAAGGTGTATTGTTTAAGCCACCCCAGTGTGTGGCATTTATAAAAGCAGCCTGAGCCAACCCAGACCCCCATCATACATTTATTTGTTTGTTTATATTATTTTTTAAAATATTTTTATAAAGTTTATTTTATTTTTTGAGAGAGAGAGAGAGAGCATGAGTGGGGAAGGGGCAGAGAGAGAGGGAAAGAGAATCCCAAGCAGGTTCTGCACTGTCAGTGCAGAGCCCCATGTGGGGCTCGAACTCATGAAACTGGGGAGATCATGTCCTGAGCCAAAACCAAAAGCTGGACGCTTACCTGACTGAGCCACCCAGGTGCCCCATCCCATTATATGTTTTAAAGTGATTGTCTGTCATAGGCACGGGGAAGTGGGTGTCAAGGACAGAGCACAGGCACGGAATGAAGATAAAACGAATATGTAGATAAGGCAAGAAAGGAGCCTCACATGGAACATGATGAAAGTAAACCATGGATTGAGGAGTGGGATTAACTAAACTCTCTACTTCTGAAGTCTAAAGATAAAACTGGAAGAGGGGTTCTTGGCAAGTTGGTGCTTGACCTCTGGCTATGGGTGAAGCCAAAAAATTAAGATCCCCGAAAGCTTCTTCTCATAGAGAAGCTCATGGAATGGGACAGCCCCGTAAGTCCTAGAGATAGATGGGTTCTTGTGGCGGCCCACGTCCAACATAGCCCGTTGGTGGTCCATTCCCTCCCCCACATTCATGCCCCTGGGAGGTCATCTCCCACACAGAATCACAGATGACTCTTTGTAACTAATAGAACACCAAGGCAATGGAAGTGTGTGCTTCCTAAGCTTAGCTAGAAGGCACCACAGCTCCTGCAACGAACGCTTGCTGTCGGGAAAGCCAGCCGCCATATGCCATGAGGATGTTCAAGCAGTCCTCTGGAGAGGCCCGCTGGCAGAGGAGCCAGTAGCCAGAAAGAGCGTGCCAGCCGAGCAAGTGAACCACCTTGGAAGCGGACCCTCCAGCCCCACTCGGGCCTTCAGATGATGCAGCCCAGCCAATGCGTAAGTGCAACCACACGGGATCTCAGGGGAGAGCCGTCCCTGGAAGGCCTTCCCGAATTCCCAACCACAGAAGCCCTGAATATAGTAAATGAGTGAGTTATGCCACCCCGTCTGGAGGTAATTTGTTACACAGCCATAACTCGCACACCTCTCCCAGTTCAACCTTGCAAGCCACGCTGTTTACCTTCTGTGGTCTCACTGGGCTTACACCCCTTGTGTTTTTCCTTGTACGTAGTCACATCCTCAGAAGGCTCCTTCTCGTCTCTGGTTCGGAAAGCCAAGGAGAAAGGATTTGTTTGCTGTTAGGCCAGAGATTTGCAAGAAAACCAGGCCCCTCTGATGTGCCCCAGAGAAGGGGGAGCAGAAAAGAAAGGAAAACCCAGGCAGGGACCACAGGGCTAGCTGTCCCTCCCCCCCCCCCCCCCCCGGGTCAATCCCCTGTCACCGCTAACCTGGGAAGCTCTCGTTTTATTTAAGGGGGATAGCATTGCCTTCGCCGATCTCTGGGCTTACGTAACGGTAGAAACCACAGGACTAGATAAAGGAACACCAGGAAGACAGTGTTTCCAGTGAGCAGAAACAGAGCTGAGCCCTGGGGAACCAGGGCCATCAAGGAATTACCTCTGGAGGAGGATCCGGGGAAGGAGACAGGACAGGCCAAGAGGTAGGAACAGGGCCAGCATCCCGGAGGGTCTCGGAAACAAAGGGAAAAGTTTTAAGGAGGATCACCGTGTCACTAACAGGCAAACGAGGAAGAGAACGTATTTTCTTTAAAAAGGGAAAGAAGGAGAGGGTGGAGAAGACGACACATGGGGGAACAGATGAGACCCTTCGCAGCGCTTGTCCTCTGGACCCTAACGACCAGGTCTGTCTCCAACATGAGTCACCCAGGCACCTACCGCCCCGAGGGCGGCAGTCATTTCCCCCCCGGCCCGTTTCCCGTCTTCACTCGCGGCGCATCTCTAGAAATTGCTAGGTACGTGGTCCTGTCCGCAGCCTCCATCTCCTCAATTGATGCTCCCTTTTGTTTCTGCCCACTCTGCCTTCGTGTGAACACTGAGATCTCATTGAACAGCCCCCAAAAGAGGGATTGCAGGGCGAGTCCGCACAGCGCGCTGAGAAGTCCCGGAGGAAATGCACAATCATCATCAGCGAGTCGGGGACAATGAGGAGGTGTCCTGTTACATAATTGAGGAGACAATGTCTTTTCTACTCCGTCGGGTTCCCTTTTCACACTAGATTAATCTCAATAAGCATCTGCTTTGAGTAAAGGAAGTTTTGTGATAATTCAACCATGACCTCTGTAAAAAATCCAAATGATTCCACTTTAGTCCCTCGGCCCCCGGGATCCTATTGAGATGCTGGTCTTTAGATCACCGTCATCAGCATGTTAACATGAGCTGATTAATCCCATCAACCTAACTACACAGATCGGACACAGCCCAGGGCGATGACATCATTAGCTTGGGACCGTGAGCGCGCAGGATCACAGGCCGGGCGGGTCAGCTGGTCCCGCGGGTTATTTGATCCAGTCTCCTTGTTTCGGAGAATTAAAAGCAGACTCCCCCTCCGGCTCCTTCTCTCAGTCCAGGAGACAGGTAAACCTGTCCCCGCTGGGGCGTCGCTGGGACCTCATCTGCAGGGGCCCACGGAGCCTGCATCCTCTGTGACAGCGCGTGGGGCAAGCCACCACACATCCAGCCGGGACGTAGGACCCACCACCTGTGGGTCCCCGTGACCAGCGCGATCTCTGCCAGCCTCTCTTTCGCCCCAGTTAATTTCCGAACGCGCCGTTCTCACCGGCTGCAATCACACGCTTTGTCCAGAGCAGGAACCGTGAACTAACAACCGGGACACACGGGCCCCTGCCACCAGGCAGCCACCTCTCCCAGCTCCTGGGCCCCAGTGATCTTTTAGGAGTTTAGTCTTCCCATCAGAGATAGACCGGGTGAGGAGGACGATCCAGGAACTCTGCCTTCCCTTACTTGGCCCAGCGGCTCTCAAAGCGGGATTCCCGGACCAGCGGATCACCTCGGAGTTTGTAAGAAACGCCAAGTTCCCAGGCCCCTCCCCAGACCCGCCGACTGAGAGAGCCCGGGGCTGGGGCCCGGCGAGCTGTGTTTCAGTACCCCTCTCAGTACACCTGACCCGTGCCGTTGCCCAAGCGGTGCACAAAGTCCATGGTTACAAGAGGGCTGCCTTAGTGGCACACATTCTGTGGGGTTTGACAAACATGGAATGACGTGCATCCACCACGGTTGGATCATCCGGAGCGGCGTCCCCCTGGTGATGCGTTACAACAGCTGCGGAAACCCACGCGGGGTCCCCCCGCCCCGCCCCCGCACTGCGGATTGGAAACGGACAGGGCGACACGGCACCGGGCCGGGACCCACACACCCCCTCCTGGGTTTAGAGCTGCTCTGCGCTGCTCCTCGGCCCCCTGCGCCCCACAAGTGCCCTGATTCCTGCCCTCCCAGAGCCTGCGCTCGGCCTTCCTGGGGACCCTGAGAGCTACGACACTCATCTGGGAGGTCACCTTCCTGCTGAAGGAGGCCAGAGTCAGAGTCCCGCGCTGGGGACCAGAGGCCTTCCCTTCCAACGTGCAGATGTAAAGACCCACGGCAACAGTGCCTGGAGACGAGTCGCTGTCGTGTGAGGAGGGACCCGCCAACAAGGGGGAATCCCTCCGTGATTGAACAAACCCATGCAGATGAGAAACCACAGCCCAGAGCCCACTGGGGACGTGCCACACACCAGCCAGCCTGGGCAGCAAGGTCGGAGGCCCTCTCTCAGCCCCGCTCAGCCCCTCTCAGCGCCCCCTCAGGAGGTTCAAGAAGCTTTCTTGGCGACTTTGACCACCAATTAGGGATCTCCTCTTTTCCATGGAAAGTTGTTCACTTTCATTTATGATTTTAAATTATAACTTGGATAGGAAGACAAGAGCTAATTTGACTTTCCTTTCGTTTGGTTTAAGGGGGCTGGAACACTGTAGCATTAAATGCAGAGACACGGTCCAATTTTCCAACGACACACACACACACACACACACACACACACCCCAGTGTCACAAGACGAGGTTGGGGTTGTGGGGAGACAAGCAGATCGGCCCCCCCCCCCCACAGGATGACCCTGCCTCCCAGCCCGGGAAGCTACACACACGTGGCTTAGATTTCTCTTCCTCTGTCTGGTGCAGAGATTTGAACAGAAATGTCCCGTGAGAGGAGACGGGTCGGTGCCTCCTCCCCCCGACTCACGGTTTGCTCCCTTTTCTCTGATTGTAGCAGGGGCCGAAGGAGTGGACGAGGCCCACCTGGGTGTAGGGACAAAACACACTGACTTGGAGGCAGGAGTGCTGGGCTGTAGCCACCAACTTGCTGTGTGATCGAGGGCAAACCGCTTGCCCTCTCTGGGCCTGAGAAGTTTTACATTGGGGAAGGAGAAACTGTATTGTGCTGATAGAACAGTCTGGGTCTGCTCCATAAGATATTCATTCAGCACCCACCACGTGAGGCCCCGAGGCCTGAGACCAGATGTGTTCTTCCAGTGAGGACTCATCCCTGGGGGGTCAGGGAGGCACCAGGGATGTCTCATCTTCAGTCTCAGCTTTACCACAGGCCATAATCTTGGGGAGCCCTGTTAAGACTGAAGTATCCCCCCCCCAAAAAAAATTCATATGTCAAAGTCCTAACTCCCAGAACCTCAGAATGGGATTGTCTTTGGAGACAGGGCCTTAAAGGATGTAACCAAGGTTGAATGAAGTTCTAAGGAGGGGGCCCCAATCCAGTAGGATTATAAGAAGAGGGACAGACACCAGAGAACTCGTTCACTCTCCACGCACAGAGAGGAAGGGCCATGTGAGGCAGTAGGGCAGCTGCCTGTAAGCCTGGAAGAGAGGTCTCACCCGAAACCAGCCTTGATGGCACCTTGATCTTGGACTCCCGGCCTCCAGAGCTGTGAGCAAATCAATGTGTGTTGTTTAAGCCGCCGCCCAGTGTGTGGGACTTGGCTACGACAGCCGAGCAGACATTAATACACCTTCCCCTCTCAGATTAGATCACTAGATCTTTTCCCTTTTGTCTCCAGGACCTTGGAGGAGATGCACTGGTAGTCACAATCAATGTTTGCAGTTTCCCCTACCCGCTAAGGAACATCCACCAGAGGGTCCTGAGCCCCAGCTACTCTCTGAACTTCTGCCCGTCTCAATGCTTTCTCGCCCTGGTCTTCTGCGCGGACATGGGACAGACAGACTTTCCCTTCTTTGCTCTCAAACGTCAGCATCCTTTCGGGGCAATGAGAACGATTGCCACGTCTCGAAAACAAAATCAAAGAATACTGGAGTCTCCCCCTTACTGTCCAGACAAACCATGAACCTTTTTTCAACGGAGAAGAGAGCCCACGCCGAGTGGGCAATTTTCTATTTGCAAGTCCCATACAAAACTTAGTTCAGGCTTCTTCCACGGCTCGCTAGACAAAAGTAGCAGGTATCAGACTCAACTTCTCACTGAGAACAACTATGGAAGCTAAAAAAAAAACTTTTTTAAGGCTGTTTGAAGGTATGAAAAAACATCCCAGGCGGGCCAGACTTGAGGGATCAAGACCCCAGAGAAATACATTGAAGTGTGTGTTTTATCCTCTGCTGGTGTTAGCTCTTGGGGTGTCTTTCAGTGTGGGTCACAGGGCCCAGTGGAAAGCAGTGATCTAGAACACGAGGCAGAGTATTCTTGAGATTGGGAGGACAAGAAAAAAAAAAAAAACCAGGGATGAGGAGAGATACGTGCCTGTGACTGAGGGCGACACGATGCCCGAGAACGGGGATCACGGAGAAGTTTGCGTTCCATTTCTCCCCAAGAAATACACCATGGCGGCGAGAGACACAGAACCCGATAGAACACAATGGCTAGGAGACCGAGCACGTGATTCGGCAGTCCCGTGGCGCCGGGGAAGCAAAAATTGGGGTTCAGGGGAAATCGAGGATGAAGCTTCCTCATACACACCTCAGGCTTCCAGCTGAGACCTTAAAATGTGCCCACGAAAGTAGAGGAAATGACAGAGAAAAATCACCAGAAGGTGGCACCTAGTTTAAAAGGAATCAATTGGATGTCCTCAAATTGGGAAAATATATATAATAGAAGATAAAAGTCTGATAGTTGGGCTAATAAATCTGTCAAAAGACAGAACTGTTGAGCTGGAAAATAGGAGTATAAAAATATTCAAACTAAAGCTGATAAAACAAAAAAAGAATACCCCCCCCCCCCAGAAAACTAGATGTGTATGAGATCGTGCAGAAAATATTTAACTTGTAATTGGAGTCCCAAGAATAGAGGAGGGAAAGAAAGCCATTTGATGGTTAACTTAATGTGTCAACTTGACTGGACTCGGGTGACCCACTGTCTGGCCATATGCTGTCCAGGGGTTGGTGGAAGGTATTTTAACACTTATAGTCGGTTGACTTTGAGTAAAACTGATTGCCCTACATAATGTGGGTGGGCCTCATCCAATCGATTGAAGGACTTAAGAGCAAAGACTGAGGTCTCCTGAAGAGGGAATGCTGTCTCAAGACGGCAACAAAGAACTTCTGCCTGGGGGCACCTCAGTGGCTCAGTCGGTGGAGCATGAGACTCTTGATCTTGAGGTCATGAGTTCAAGCCCCATGTTGGGAGTAGAGTTTACTTAATAAAACGAATATTTTATAAATGTTTTATTTATTTTTGAGAGAGGGAGAGTAAGAGAGTGGGAGGGTCAGAGGGAGAGGGGGACAGAAGATCTGAAGCAGGTTCTGTGCTGACAGCAGCGAGCCCAATATGGGGCCTGAACTCACAAACCGTGAGATTGTGACCTGAGCTGAAGTTGGATGCTCAACTGACTGAGCCACCCAGGCTCCCCAAATATATATATATAATATATATATATGTATATATATGTATGTATATATATTATATACATATATATGTATGTATGTATATGTATATATATGTATGTATATATATTATATATACATACATATATATGTATGTATATATACATACATGTGTATATATAATATATATTTATTTTATTTATTATATTATATATAAATATATAATATATACTATTATTATATATAATATACAAAAATATATATAATATAAAATATATATATATATATATATTTTTTTTTAAAGGAATTCTGCCTGAGTTTTCAGCCTTTGGACTCAAGACTGCAATATCAACTCTTAACCTAAATCTCCATCCTGCTGGTTGGCCCTACAAATTGTGGACTCATTGGCTCTCACAATCATGCGAGTTAATTCCTTAAAATAAATCCTTTTAAGTACATCTCTATCTATCCATCTAGATAATGAATGTGTGTGTGTGTGTGTGTGTGTGTGTGTGTGCATGAAAGACCTACCGATTTTCACTGATCAGAAAAAAAAAAATCCAAAGGGGATTTTTAATTTTATGAAAAAGCTGTTACCATAGTAACGTAGGTCTTTCATAAAGAGAAGTGACGTTATACAAACTTTCAAAGGCAACCCATACTCTTCACTTTACACCATTTTGGTTTATGAAGGGTTTCACAGAAAGCCTCGACTTTTGGATAGTTGGGGAAGCCTGTACATACGTAGACTTGTGCTCCCCCCACAGATGGGAGAGGATCCCTCGCCACTATCCACCCACTTAAAATTTGGTTCAGATGTTGAGGCTCACGATGTTACACATTCACCAGTAGGGAAGGAAAAGGTTTATTAATCACATAATGAGGCTTTGGGGACAGCAGGGCCGGCTCCCCCTAGCAGGTCCAAAAAAGATTGAGAGAGCCAGGAAAAGAGATTGTTTTTGGGTTTTGATGGTGATTAGGGAACAGAGCTGGGATGAGGATTCCCACACATGACTCAGCCTTGTGTGGTTTGAGTTTCCCGTCAGCACAGGTGGAGGGAGCAGCCAGACTTTGTTGGCCTGCCCAGAGGTGGGGGCGGAGGGGGGGAAGCGGGGCGGGGGACAGGAAGGGGTGGGACCTGAAGGCTGTGGCCATCAAACACTGTCAAAACAGGGAGTCAGACTCAAGGACAGCAAATCACAGTCAAACTGAAAAGGCAAAGAGTATAAGCCAAGTAAATAAAATAAACTTCTGGTGACTAAAGGGCAAGAAACTGTATCTTCAAAGGAGCAACAGTAAGACTGACATCGGATTTCTCAACAGAAATGATGGAAGCCAGATGATGGAATGCCATTTTTTAAGTGGCCAACCAAAATTCCACACCCAGTGAAAATGCCACCTTTAAAATGAAGGGAAGCCAATGTTTACAGCAGCGCTATAGACAATGGCCAAATTATGGAAATAGCCCAAGTGTCCATCGACTGATGAATGGATAAAGAAGGTGTGGCATAGATATGTACAATGGAATACTACTTGGCAATGAGAAAGAATGAAACCTTGCCATTTGCAACAACGTGGATGGAACTAGAGTGTATGATGCTGAGTGAAATAAGTCAGTCAGAGAAAGACGGATATCATCTGTTTTCACTCCTATGTGGAATTTAAGAAACACAACAGATGAAGGAATAGAGGAAGGAATAGAGGAAGGGAAGGAAAAATAAGATAAAAACAGAGAGGGAGACAAACCATAAGAGACTCTTAAATACAGAGAACAACCTGAGGGTTGCTGTACGGGAGATGGGCAGGGGGGATGGGCTAAATGCGTGATGGGCATTAAGGAGGGCACTTGTTGGGATGAGCCCTGGGTGTCATATGTAAGAGATAAATCACTGGGTTCCACTCCTGAAGCCAAGACTACACTGTATGTTAGCTAACGTGAAGTTAAATAAATCAAAAATAAATAAAATGAAGGTAAGGGTCACGTGGGTGGCTCAGTCTTGATTTCGACTCAGGTCATGATCTCACGGGTGGTGAGATCGAGCCCCGTCATCAGGCTTCACTGACAGCAAGGAGCCTGCTTGGGATTCTCTCTCTCTGCCTCTCCCTGGCTCGTGCACCCGCTTGCCTAATTGCGCGTATGAGCTCACTTTCAAAAATAAAAAGTAAACATAAAAAAATGACAATGTATTCTTCAAGGCAAGATTTATTACTTGAGATATTTCACAACATTAAAGAACCAATTTAACAAAATGATATAAAAAATTGTCTTTATTGTATTAAGGTTTCTTTTCTCTTAGAAGATGGGTTTCAGAGAGTTCTGCTAATGCTTTTTTTTTAATTTTTTAATGTTGGGGCACCTGGGTGGCTCAGTTGGTTGGGCGTCCGATTTCAGCTCAGGTCGTGATCTCACGGTTTGTGAGTTCAAGCCCCGTGTCCGGCTCTGTGCTGACAGCTCAGAGCCTGGAGCCTGTTTCGGATTCTGTGTCTCCCTCTCTCTTTGCCCCTCCCCCACTCACGCTCTGTCTCTCAAAAATAAATAAACATTAAAAAATTTATTTATTTTATTTATTTTAATTTTTAATGTTTATTTATTTTTGGGAGAGAGACAGAGAGAGGAAGAGAGAGTGTGAGCGGCGAGGGGCAGAGAGAGAGGGAGACACAGAATCCGAAGCAGGCTCCAGGCTCTGAACTGTCAGCACAGAGCCTGATGCGGGGCCTGAACTCATGAACCGTGAGATCGTGATCTGAGCCAAAGTCGGATGCTTAACTGACTGACCCACCCAGGTGCCCCAGGTTCTGCTAATTCTAAGTCAAATACAATTACTTCTTCAACGTGAAAAGGCTTAATGTAAGGCAGAGCATCTACAAAGGCAACGTAAATTTAAACAGGGTATGGCAGAGCAGGCTTAAACTAAATTAGTGACATTTATGACCCTGCACGGCCAGCCCACTAGTCCACCTGGGTCACAGCCCCCAATCCCCATCACACCCCCAGGCTAGAATTTGGTACTCTTGGACAGTACTCTAATGACCAATCTACGCAAAGCTGACTTAAAATTAGCTATAGATTGTTGTCCTATACTTGGGACAGCTGGCAGCTGGCCAGGAGCGTGACTGGAGAGAAAGGACACTTTCTCTGGGAGCAACGAGTCAGTCCTCAGGGAGCTCTGTTCGCAAGTAGTTTCGGTTTAATCTCCTGATCTCTGCTTCGCCACAATAAATACTCTTTTTGAAAAATTGAGGAATAATTGACATATTACATTGTATCAGTTTCAGGTGTGTAACATAATGACCTGATATATGTATATATTACAAAATGGTGAGCACAATAAGTCTAGTTAACATCTGTCACCATATGTAGTTAAAATTTTCCTTTTCGTTTTTTAAAAATATTTATTTATTTATTTATTTATTTATTTATTTATTTATTTATTTAGAGAGAGACAGAGACAATGGGGAGGGGCAGAGAGAGTGAAGGAGAGAAGAATCCTTTGCAGGCTCCGTACTGTCAGCCCAAAGCCTGATGCGGGGCTCTATCCCACGAACCGTGAGATCATGACCTGAGCCAAAGTCAAGAGTCAGACGCTTAACTGACTGAGCCACCCAGGCGCCCCCAAAATTTCCTTTTCTTGTGGTGAGAACTTTTTAAAAAAAAATTTTTTTTAATGTTCATTTATTTTTGAGGGACAGAGCACAGGGTGGGGCGGGGCAGAGAGAGAGGGAGACACAGAATCCGAAACAGGCTCCAGGCTCTGAGCTGTCAGCACAGAGCCCGACGCAGGGCTCGACTCACGAACCATGAGATCATGACCCGAGCCGAAGTCGGACGCTCAGCCAACTGAGCCACCCATTGCCCCGGTGAGAACTTTTAAGATTTACTCTCTTAGCGACTTTCAAAAATGCATACAATATTATCAACTATGGTCACCATACATACTACGTCCTCATGATTGATTTATTTTATAACTGAAAGTTTGTACCTTTTAATCCCCTTCGCTGACTTTGCAACACCGCTCCCCACCCCACCCCATGTCCTGCCTCCAGCAACCACCAGTCTGACCTTGTATCTATGAGCTGGATTTTTTTTCTTTTTTATATTCCACATATAAGTGAGATCATACAGTATTTGTCTGTCTCTGACTTATTTCACTTAGCATAATGCCCTCAAGGTCCATCCATGTTGTCATAAATGGCAAGATTTCATTCTTTTTTTTATGGCTGAATAATATTTCACTATATATAACATCCTTATCCATTCATCCTTCATTGGACACATGTGTTCTCAAATCTTGGCTATCGTAAATAATGAAGCAATGCACAAGGAGGTGTATATATGTTTTTGAGTTAGTGTTCTCATCTTCTTCAGATAAAGTCCTAGGAGCAGACTTCTATTTTTAAATTCTTTGAGGAAGCTCCATACGGTTTTCCCTAGTGGCTGCACCAATTTGCATTCCCACCAACCGTGTACAAAGTTTCTTTTTCTTTCCACACCCTTGCCAACACCTATTATTTAAAATTTTTAAATTCGTACACAGATAATGACACAGCCTCAAAATAACAAAACAGAAACTGGAAGTAAAGGAGAATCTTGAACAACATGATGGGCGAACATGAGCCAACGAAAATATACGAAGCACTGTAACCATCAACTTCCTGGTACATATTCTTTTCAAGAGCACATGGGATGTTTATAGAAATAAACCACACACTGTGCAATAAAGCAAGTCTCAATGAATTCGAAAGGATTATCGTCATACAGATATATTCTCTGACCTCAGTGGAATTAAAGTAGAAATCAAAAACATGCCTGGGAAATCCCTAAATGTTTGGAAATTAAGGTGCACTCTTCTGAATAATGCATGAGCCAAAACATAATGGAAATTTTAAAATATATTGAGCTAACGGATAATAAAAAATGACACATTATAAACTTGTAGGGTACAACTCATAGAGTTTACGAGGAAACTTCTAAACTTGGGTACAAATATTAGAAAAGAAGAAAAAGCTGAAAGTCAACGATCTGAATCAGAAAACAGTTAGCAAACTATCGTCCATCAGGCAAATCTAACCTCCCCCCCAGCAAATCTGGTTTTATGAACAAAGTTGGATTGGAACACAGAGACACTCATTTGCTTCTGTATTATCTGTGGCTGCTTTTTACTATAATGCTACAATTGAATAATTGTAATGGAGACTGTACGGCCTTCAAAGTCTAAAATATTCGTTATCTGGCCCTTTACTGAAAAAACGTGCTGACCTCTAATCTAAGTTTTCGGATCCAAACCTGGAAAGTGAGCAGAAAACTAACCCCCAAGAAAATAAAACAATAAAGACAGAAGCAGAAATTAATTAAATGGAAAGCCAGCATGCAGGAGAAATCAACAAACCCTAAAGTTGATTTTTTTCAGATTAATAATACTGATAAATATTGGTGAGGAAAAAAGGATAGAAGACACACATTTCCAATATCAAGAAGATAAGGACAAGGCACCACTATGAGAGTATAAGGCAAGGTGCTGAATAGCAAGCAATACATATATTTAAATATATGTGTGTGTGTGTATATCTATATATGTATGTATATATATAGATATATATCCTGTAAAATACTCATCTTCAAAATATATAGATAAATTATTAAGAAAAAGATATCTCCATTTCTTTTATTTTTTAAATGTTTTTATTTATTTATTTATTTTATTTTTTTTCAATGTTTTATTTTTATTTTTGGGACAGAGAGAGACAGAGCATGAACAGGGGAGGGGCAGAGAGAGAGGGAGACACAGAATCCGAAGCAGGCTCCAGGCTCTGAGCTGTCAGCACAGACCCCAACATGAGGCTCGAACTCATGAACTCAGAGATCATGACCTGAGCTGAAGTCGGACGCTTAGCTGACTGAGCCCCCAGGCTTTTAAAAAGGGAAGACATCCAAATGGCCAGGATGCATACATAAAAGTGTTCAACGTCATAAACCATTAAAGAAACGCAACTAAAACCATGGGTTACCAGATACATCCGCCAGCATGGCTAACATGTAAAAAGTGATCATACAAAGTGTTGGCGAGGCTATGGAGAAATTGAAATTCTCTTAAACAGCTGATGGGAGCGTAAGTTGGTACAAATAATTTGGAAAACTGTTTAATAGAATCGATGAAAGCACACCGTAAGATCAAGCTGTTCACTCCTAAGTATCAACCCAACAGAAATGTGTACGTATGGGCACCAACAGACATTGTCAGGAGTATTTATGGCAGCCTTAACCAGGTGGCCCCAAACTGTGAAAGCACATCTTTCAACCGGAGAAGAGATATACAAGCGTTGGGGTGGCAGAGCCAAACAATAGAATACAGAACAGTAGGAAGAAATAATCAACTATGGCTATACACAGCTACCTAGATGAGTCTCACACATGACGGTAAGTGAAGGAAGCCAGATACCAAAAGAGAACACACGGTATGTTTTCATGCATACACGATTCAGAAGCTAGCAAAACTGACTCTATGGTGACAGAAGTCTGAATAGTGGTCCCCTTTCGTGGGAGATGATGATTGGGAGCAGGCACGGGGGAGACATCTGGGCATCACTTATGCTCTGTATCTTGGGATGAGTGGTGGTTCCAAGGGGGTATGCATTATTTTGCAAAACTTCATACAGCCATGTATTTAAGGCATGTGAAAGTGCTGGGCATATGTTTTTCTCCCATAAAAGTCTGCCAGAAAAGAAATTCAATTCTTAGAAAGGTAGGGTAGTGCTGAAAAAGAAAGATCTGGAGTGGATAGTTCAAATTCTTCCTTGGCCATTTACAACCTGTCTGTCCTTGGACCATAGAGCCTCTCTGCACCTCAGTTTCCTCATCTGTAAAATGGGGATAATACTAGTGTCTAGGCCTAAGGTCATTCTGAGGACTCATGAGTTGATCCATGCAAAATACTTACGATAGTGCAAAATACCTAGCAATATCTCAATAAATATTCCTTTCTCGTTGCTGGTGTTATTATCTTTGTTATTTATCTCATCTGGAGGGTCACACAAAGTTGGGGTGAAAAACAAAGACCCTCATAGGTTTGAGCTCCGCATTAGGCTCTGCGCTGACAGCTCAGAGCCCGAAGCCTGCTTCGGACGCTGTGTCTCTCTCTTTCTGCCCACCCGCCCCCCGCCGCCCCCGCTCACTCAGTCTCTCTCTCTCTCAAAAATAAATAAATGTTAAAAAAAATTTTTTTTTGAAAGCAAAGACCTATACTCTTGGGCATTTGTTCCAGAAAAATGAAGACTTATGTTCACACAGACTCCTGTACACAAATGTTCATAACAGCCTCGTTCATGATAGATGGAATCTAGAAAGTAGATGAAAGTTCCTCCGCTTTCAGTGGATGAATATGAATTTGGGGCACCCCCACCTCATGGACCAGTGCTCTGCAGCGAATAGGAACAAGCCGAAGAGGTACACAACAACTTGGGTGAATCTCAAGGAAATCCAGCGGAGTGAGAAAAGCCAACCCCCAATGCATATAAATGTATGTTCCCATTTGCAGAACATTCTCGAAAGGACAAAACTAGAGAGGAGAACAGAGTTAGTGGTTGAAGGGGTTAGGGATGGGGGGTGGGGGTAGGAACGAGTGCTCATGTTTGGGTAACATGATGGGTCATTCTGGTGATGGAGCCAGACTTTATCTTGACTGGGGGTAAATGCACAGACCTGCACATGTGCTACAATTGCACAGAACTACACACACACACACACACACACACACACGTAAAACTGAGGAAATCTAGATAAAATTGGTGGATTACATCAATGTCAGTGTTCTGGTTCCAACACCTTACACTCGTTTTGCAACATGTTACCACCAGGGAAGACTGGGTAAAGGGTCACGAGATCTCTTTGTATTATTATTATTATTTAATTGCTTTAATGTGTATTTATTTTTGACAAAGACAGAGCGTGAGGGGGGCAGGGGCAGAGAGAGAGAGGGAGACACCAAATCCGAAGCAGGCTCCAGGCTCCGAGCTGTCAGCACAGAGCCCCACCGGGGACTCGAACTCACAAACTGTGAGATCATGACCTGAGCCGAGGCTGGATGCTTAACCCAGGTGCCCCTGTAATATTTTTTTTACAACTGTATGTGAATCTACAGTGACCTCTGATGTCTGTCAGGCAAGCTGTGATGTCCTGCCTCCATCACCCACCAGCTGGGGGGCTTTGGGCAGGTAAACTCCCCAAAGCCTCAGTTTCCCCGTCCGCTAAGTGGAGACAGTCATAGCCAGTCATAGTCACCCCCTAGCATTGCGGTAAAGATACAGTCACTGAGCACAGCGTCTCAAACAACGGATCCCCAACAAACGCCACCTTGCGTAAAATTATCGTTGTTATAAATGAGACGCGTGGGACCGACAGATGAACTGATTTGCCCCCGGTCACCCCCCAACCCCCCAATGGGCCACGATTCTGGTCTCTGAAGCTGGGCTCCATTTGGTCACAGGGGAGAGGATCAAAAGTGGGAAATCTGGGGGTGGACACACTGGTTTTCTCCCCCTGACTCTGTGTGTGTGTGTGTTGGGGGAGGGGAGAATCAGGAAAGGGGAGGAGGTGTGTCGGGAGACAAATAGAGGAAGGGGTCAGAGAGCAGGCACCAAAAAATTGCAAAGAAAATCAAAGGGCCGCTGGGAAACAATAGCTTAAGGGGCTATTGTTCTCCTGCCCAAACCCTCTGGCTTGGGCTGAATAGGTTCCCCAGCCATGCACTCCCCTCCCACCAGGGTGCACGCAGGGGTCATCTGGGTTCAAGGATGTGACGGCTGCTCAGGACAGCAAAGAGCACTGCACAAATGTTTGTTGTTGTTGATGAGGAGGAGGAGGACGACGACAACGATTTTGGTGACTGTTGGTTGAAAGGACCCCGTGGCACCATTCCGCATTCGCTACTGCCCTAGCTGGCCCCAACCTGGGCAACTGTCACTCTTCTTGGGACTCCTGTTCCAGCTCCGGGTAAAAAGAAAAAGAGAAGAGGGGCACCTGGGTGGCTCAGTCGGTTAAGCGGCCGACTTCGGCTCAGGTCACGATCTCACGGTCCGGGAGTTCGAGCCCCGCGTCGGGCTCTGTGCTGACAGCTCAGAGCCTGGAGCCTGTTTCAGATTCTGTGTCTCCCTCTCTCTCTGACCCTCACCTGCTCATGCTCTGTCTCTCTCTGTCTCAAAAATAAATAAACGTTTAAAAAAAAAAAAGAAAGAAAGAAAAAGAGAAGAGAGTCCATCCAGGATGCCGACACACGAGCTCCCGCCGCTTCCGGGGAAAGTCGTGCAGAAACAGCACAGCAGGTGGATTGTTTTCGACGTGGCTGCTTCCTCTCCGATCTCCCTGCGCCTCAATTTCCTCGCCTGGAAAAGATGCTCTTCCCCGACAACCACGCACTGAGCACCTGCCACGCCTCAGGCTTGGTGCCAGGCTCGCCGCAAAGAGTCCCATGTCCTTACGGCCCGGTGGTCACGTGTCACAAGACACAGGAAGGCTGTGCAGTGTCTGCTGAGGATTCCAGAAACGTCGGGAGCCACAGGGGGAATGCACCCAGAAGGAAATGCAGAAAATCGCAAGCCACCGCTGTCGGAACTTGTATGGACTCCAGTTGCCAAAGCCAACCTTTGAAGACTTACCTTCTCGTACTGCTCATTCGGATGAAACCAAATCGCTTCTCCGTGAACCCATAGCTGCTCAGAAACGTAGTAGCACCAAAAGGGGCAACAGAATAGAAGTCTCTTAGTCTAGCTTCATGTTCCAGAATGGGAAACTGAGAAGCAGAGAGGGGCAGAGACCTCGGTGGGGACACACAGCATCACCGGTAGCCCCAGGACTCCCCCACCCCTCTCCTGATATGCTTCCGCTGCACATCTTTCCCCCGTTGCTATGATAAAGTCACGGTTCAACCAACATTGGTGAGTGTCCTCCCTCCATCGGGGAGGAGGGTAATTGAGGCACGGTTACAGACAGAACGTGCTCTGGAGAAGCTCACAGCTTAGCAGGGGCTTGGCCAAAGTAGGTTGTGCTTCCTTAAAAGCCACAACAGTAGAATGGTGGGAGGTGACGTCCCCCTTCTTGGGGGGCCGGGGCTGGAGTGGATGGGACCATTCTAGGGGCCAGCTACCCTAGGGGAAGTGCAAGGACTTGCAGGCTGCTAAGAAGACTTTCCAACAAAAATGTTGGCGACCCGGAAAAGTCATTTTTGGCTCCCTGCGAGAAAAGCAAACTGCAAAGTCAAACGAGTGAATGTTTAATTAAACGTCTGCAGAAGGTAGCACCGTGTCAACATCATTAACCTGCTAAATTAATTATTCCTAAAAGTTTCATTACATGGGAAAATGATTTGGATGTTCTCACTTGGCAAGAATTTCCCAGTGTGCCCAACCAGTCCTAAGAAATCGCAACCGTTTGTAAATCAGGGCCTGGCAGCCAAGTAAAAGCAAAATTAAAATTATGAAAACTCCTTCCAAAATAATGTAATAAAAAGGCTGTATGTAATGTTTGTGACGTTCACTCTTCTTAAGAGTTGGACATGACCAGGGCCGGGCCCACCAAAACAGAGGTCCCTAACCTCATCGCCCACAAGTTACCGCAACTTGTACCTTAACTAGCTCAGGGCTGGCGTCAGACCTGCCTGCCAGAAATCCTGGGACAAGTCACTGAGCAACTTTGAGCTTCGGCTTTCTCCTTCTGAAACACCCAGGGGAGTAATCCTAGTTGCTGGGAGCAGGGAGGAATGCAAAACCCTGCAGGGCCCTGCAGAGAGAGAGGAGTGGGTACTGGCTGGGCATTATCCTACTAGCTTGGCACACAAAATTTAAGACGGTGCAAAAAAAAAAAACCCCTCAGTATCCAAGATAAATAATATTTTAATGCATTTTTTTTAAAGTAAAGTAAGTGGGGAGGAAAAAAGGCAGATGAGCAAAACACCAAATCTAAAAGCATGATCTGTCAGGGACTCTGGAGCCAGCCAGCCTGGCGGCACCGTTTCTGCCTCTGGAATCTGGAGCCTCAGTCCGTGCCTGGGTTCCTGTCTCTGTGCCACGGGGCTAACCATCCCACCCAGCTGGCAGGGTTACGGGACACGACGGAAATGGGTTCCTAAGGGCTAAAGGATTTAGAAGAGCGCCTAGCCACTAGGCGCTTGAAGTCTATTACGGTGCAAAGAACGTGTGGGAACTTCTCACATTGTAGGAGAAACCCCAGGTCGCACAGTCACAAACAAAAATTGCGTTGGCGCCGGGACCGGGCAAAGGTGCGTTCGGGTTGCGGCCGGAGTGGCCTGCGCTTCACTCCGGGGACAGCGCACCGGGCGCCGGGGAGTGGGGCCTGGAGAGGCGCGGGGAGCCGGCAGGTGCGCGGAGGGCGCGGAGGGTGGGACAAGGCGGGGCGCCGGGGGCCCGGGCGCAGCGAGGCATCCGGGGCGCGGGGGGGGGGGGCGGGGTGCGGAGAACCAAACGGGGCGCCGGGGGTCGCTGCGCGGGGAAACGGACGGGGCGCTGGGGGGCCAGATGTGGCTCGGGGAGCCGGGGCGCAAGGGGCCAAGGGCGCGGGGGACCAGACGTGGCGCGGGGAGCCAGGAGGAGAGCGGGGGACCAGGAAGGACGCTGGGGACTAGGCGGGGCGTGGGGAACCTGGCGGGGAGCCGGGCGGGCGCCGGGGCGCGGGGTTGACGCGTCTTCCCGGGACCCCGCCGCGCGCCCGTCTCCGCCTGTGTCGCGCCCTCGAGGCCAAGCGGCCGAGCGCCCTTCGTCTGCCCTGCGGCGCCTCTCGGCGGCGCTGCCTCTTGATCCCGCGGCCCAGCTCGCCCCCCGCCCGGCCCCCGCCTCACTTCAAAGTGTGCGCGGCCGTCCCGCTCCGGAGGCGGCCCGGTGGGGTCCGTCCCTGCCCCGCCGCGCCCGACATCGAGGGGCCGCGGTTGACCCGGCGGCGGCGGCCGCGGCGGGAGGTGGGGGGACGCCCTCCCCCGGAGCCGCGGCACCGAAACGCTGCTGGTCGATTTCAGTCAAGCCGGGCGCGGACCATCTTCCGTCTCTTCTGGCTGTTTCGGCGCCGGACGGAGTCCTGAGACTGAGCAGAGAGGTTACCCAGTGGGAGTAGATCACCGCACAAACCCTGGCCTGGGCCTGGCTGGAGAGGCAGGGACCTCACAGTTTCAGGGCAGCTGATGTGTGTATGTGGTGTGAGGTGTGTGTAGTGTGTGTGTGTGTGTGTGTGTGTGTGTGTGTGTGTGTGTGTGTTGGGGCACGGGGTTACTGTTCTTTCTCAATGGAGACACGATGGAGCGGAGAGGTGTGGGGCCCAAGCCAGCACCCATGCCCTTCACCTTTTCCAGCCTTTTCCCAACACACTGACCTTCTCTGGGCTCCTCCATCCTTCACATCAGCCCCAATGCTATTCCGTCCCCTGGAAAGCCTCTTCCCTCTGTTTGCTACCTACTGAGCTCTCATCTGCCCTGAGGCCCCACCGGCCTCACCCAGAAGGCCTCTGCCTTCCGCCCTTTCTTGGTTCAGCACAGGAGCCCTGGAGCCAGAGTCAGCCGCGCGAGTCCTAGCCGCGCCCTGCGAGCGGGGCGGAGGGAGGGTAGGGATTGGGTGGGCGATGCGTTGGACCAGGTTCCCCAGATGCGGACCCTGGGGAGAGTTAGTGGGCTAGGGACTGATGAAGGAAGTGGTCCCAGGAGAAAGCAGTAGGGGAGTGGAGGAAGCGGAACAGAGAGGAGGAAGAGGGCAGGCAGGACTCAAGGTCAGGTGAAGGCCCGGTCTCAGCCTGATTCTGCCGGAGACAAGGAAGATGAACCCTCCCGCAAGGAAGATGAACCCTCCCGCTCTCTCCTACCGGGGCATCAGTCTCTGGCTACTTGGGGGTGGGGGGCTGCGCCAGCGGGGGCAGGGCTGGGACAGACGGGTCCTTCTAGGAACTAAGTTGGCTGTCACTGCCAGCGGGGAAGTGTCCTCAGCAGTTCAAGGTAGTCCTCGGCAGTGTGAGTCTTTAAGCGCGGAGCACACAGAAGCTTGGCGGGGGGGCACACAGAGCCAGTAAAGGGCATCTGGGGAGGGGGGCTCTCGGCAGAGCACCCTCAGCCTCCACCGCAGCGGCTCACAGCTGGTGAGCGACGTCACCACCCGGAAAACACTGTATCATTGCGCTTTTTAAGGTTTATTTATTTAGTTTGAGAGACAGAGAGGGAGAGCACGAGCGGGGAAGGGGCAGAGAGAGGGAGAGAGAATCCCAAGCAGACTCTGTGCCATCAGCCCAGAGCCCCACACAGGGCTTGATCTCATGAACCGTGAGATCGCAGCCTGAGCCAAAATCAAGGGTCAGACGCTCCACAGACTGAGCCACCCTGGCATCCCTATATCATTCTTTTTATTTCTGTGTCTGCCTCATCCAGCAAACAACTGGCTCCTTGCTATCCAGGGTGGTACGTTATTCCTCGGAGTATCACCGGCCCCGGCACGTAGTAGGTGCTCAGTAAAGGTTGTTGAATGTCACGTGAATGATGCTAGACAGCGATGAGAAAGACTGGAAGGCAGTGTCGTGTTTCAGAGCTCAGCTCTGGAGTTAGACTGCCCTGGAGGGAACTGAGTGCCCTTGAGTTACCTGGCCTCTGTGAGCCTCAGTTTCCTCATCCGAAAACAAGAAGGTAATAGTAGAAGCCCGGAGCTCTTCTTGAAAACCATTAGGACAGATGCTCAGAATTCTGTTTTCCTGTTTGCAGAAACATAGTACACTCTTGCTACATACACCTCCGGCAGGGGCCGGGACAGCACCCTGTAGTCAACCAAATACTATAATGTGTCTGCAAAGAATCATGTGCATGATCACAGAAAGAAGGAAAAACAAGGGACCACAAATAACCTCACACGAGTTCTGGTAAGATTTTGCCACCAGGGGCACCTGGGTGGCTCAGTCGGTTGGGCGGCCAACTTCAGCTCAGGTCATGATCTCACAGCTCGTGGGTTCAAGCCCCACGTCGGGCTCTGTGCTGACCGCTCAGAGCCTGGGGCCTGCTTCGGATTCTGTGTCTCCCTCTCTCTCTCTGCCCCTCCCCTGCTCGCACGCTGTCTCTCTTTCTCAAAAATAAATAAACATTAAAGAAAAATTTAAAAAAAAGATTTTGCCACCAAATACATTTGTGGATGATGATTTTGCTGTTGCTGACGATGTAGTTATAGTTATGTTGTTGGTTTGGTTTTAGTTACAAAAAAAACCTGCCTGTTTTCACGGCATTTTGAATTTGGGAGTTACAGTTGGGGTATTGAGGACCTGCGTTTAATTGAGAGTGGGGTTATAAAGAGTATTTGAGAGGGGAGCCTGGGTGGCTCAGTCGGTTGAGCATCCGGCTTCGGCTCAGGTCATGATCTCACAGTCCGTGAGTTCGAGCCCCATGTCAGGCTCTGTGCTGACAGCTCAGAGCCTGGAGCCTGCTTCCGATTCTGTGTCTCCCTCTCTCTCTGACCCTCCCCTGTTCATGCTCTGTCTCTCTCTGTCTCAAAAATAAATAAACTTAAAAAAAAAAGAGTATTTGAGAAAGCCAATGGCAAGCATTTTAGCACAGTGCTCAATATACAGTAAGCCCTGGATAGATATTATTAGATGTTACTGGTGATATCATCATTATCATTGGAAAGAATAAACTATCACTGGAAAGAGAAGACTCTAGAGGACCATATTCTATACTCTTAACCACACCAGTCTTAATACATTTCAACAAACATTCATTGAACATCTACCATCCACCCGGCCCTGTGCCCACACTATGGATTATGATTGCTCAGTTACTTATTGAGTAGATTGCAAGCTCTTTGAGGGAAGAGCTGTTATCTGGTTTTCCATTTTCTTTCTTAGCATCCAGCACAGAGCCTAGCACAGAGCCTCAATACATATTTGATGAACGGATGAGGAAGGACTTATCTCAGGGAGTTGGAATTCACAACCTAGTAGTAAAAGTGGACAGTGTATTAAATAGATAAAAAGAAGCCGCTAAGTATGAAACTAGCAGCAGGGCGAAAAATGATGAATTAAATTTGGGGTCAAGTTTAGGGATCAAACAAAGTTTCACAGAGTCAAAACGCTTTGACGTGGAGGGATTTGTGAAGTCTTAGGAAATTTTCAAGCAGAAGGCACAGCATGTGCAAAACCAAAGAGGTGTGAAAGAACCAGGCAGGTTCTGGGAATGGGGTCCTTCGGGCTCCAACAACAAATAGCAACCTGAGGAAAATTAGTAATGACATAATGATTTCAGGGAGGACCAAAGACATGGGTGCTTTTTGTGGCTTTCGAAAAAGGCAGAGCTACGGACTACGATAATAGATAGGTACAACTTCCTCACAGCTACAAAGAGGGTTGGTCTACCCTATTCCCCAAGCCTTGCAGCCATTGCGGGTTCCAGACCATTCAACCCTCGAGGCAGCGTGATGCTGCAGGAGGAGAGACAGGAGCCTAAGCGGTGGGCCAGCGCCTGCGCTCTGTGGACGTCAGCAGAAGTCCAGGTTCTGGCTTTTACTGGCCGCATGCCCTTGGACAGGCACCCGCCTCTGAACCTCAGTGTCCCCACGATACTTACTGAGCATTGCCTGCGTGCTGACCTTTTATTTCTAGGTACTTAGGACACAGTAGTGAGTGAAACAAAGATCCTTGTCTTCAAGAACCTGA
The DNA here is from genome assembly GCF_018350175.1 of Felis catus. Classification (NCBI taxonomy): domain Eukaryota; kingdom Metazoa; phylum Chordata; class Mammalia; order Carnivora; family Felidae; genus Felis; species Felis catus. The sequence goes on along the minus strand of NC_058371.1, from coordinate 198,969,340 downwards.
GTTCAGTGAAAGAAAAAAAGAATAAACATTATAGATAAGTGGAGTATGTAGTATGCCAAAAAAGCACTACATTTAGGATGTCTATTACAAAAAAAAGGAAGAAGGAGACAGAAGATATGAAGCGTTGGAGAGAACGTAGGGTAGGAACCCTTGTGCACTGTTGGTGGGAATGCAAAGTGGTGTGTAGGAAGCAGTCTGGTGGCTCCCCAAAAAGCTGAACACAGACTGACCGTCTGATCCAGCAGTTTCATTTTAGGGTAAATACCTAAAATAATTCAAAGAGGGGATTGCAACGTAGTTGCGTAACCATGTTCATAGCAGCCTAACTCATCAGACCCAGCAGATGGAGGCAAACCAAATGTCGCTAAACATGAATGGATAAACAAAACGTGGTTGGCCCATCCATACAATGGAATATTATTCCGGCTGAAGAAGGAAGGAAATTCTGACACCTGTTACAACATGGGGAACCTTGAAGACGTTGTGCTGAGTGAAATGAGTCCGTCACAAGAGGACAAATAGCATATGGTTCCACGTATAGGAGGGACCTAGAGTCATCGCATGTATAGAGGCAGAAAGTCGATGGCGATCACCAGGGGTTGGGCAGGAGAGCAGGGAATGGGAAAGGGAGTGTTGAATAGGGACAGAGTTTCAATTTTGGAAGACAAGGATGTGGACAGTAGTGATGCTTACGTAACAATGTGAATGTACTTAACGCTACTGAAAAGCTGGTTTTCAGAGCACAGATGAGGGCTCGCTGTCTCCTCCACTGGTGTGCTCGAGGGTCTGTGAGCCTGCCACACATCCCTTAGAATGCAGTAAGCCGTGGCCCAGTGTGGGGCATGGGGACCCCAGGAGAGCGCCATGTGTGAAGGCCACCCAGTGCGAGTGTTGGGGCTCTGGCTGGATGAGAAAGGCCTCCGCCAAAAGGGGGCAGCTCAGTGCCAAGTGTTGGATCCAGGGTGTGAAGGGTAACCCTGTGGAGATTCCAGAGCCCAAGCAGGGAGACGGTCCATGCAGGGAGAATGCCTACCACCAGGTAGCAGAGCCTCGGTGGAGGGAAAAAAACATCCTTGAAAGGGAAGGGGTGGCCATGGAGAGGAGGATTCTTTATACACAAGGGGATTGATCAGAGAGGCAAACGATGTTAAAGGGAGAAAGATTTCTCACTGTTGGAGAATCAAGTTGTAGATATGGGAAGATCCCTGTGGGTTGCATTGTAGTTCGAGGTGTTGATGTAAAGTATGGTTTTCAATAGCTACTTAGATACAGAAATAGTTACAGTTGACCCTTGAAAAACGCAGGGGTCAGGGACGCTAACCTTCCCCCTCTGCCGCCTAGTTGAAAACTACGTGTGTAACTTTCGTCTCCCCCAAACTTAACTACTAATAGCCTACTGTTGACTGGAAGACTTACTAACAACATAAACAATTAACACATATTTTGTAAGCTATACGCATTATATACCGTATTCTTATACTAAAGTAAGCTAGAAAAAAGAAGATGTTAAGAAAATCATAAGGAAAATACATTTATGAGTACTGTACTATATTTATTTAAAAAAAAAAAACAAACAAACGGGGACATTTGGGTGGCTCAGTCGGTTAAGCCTCCGACTTCAGCTCAGGTCATGATCTCATGGTTTGTGGGTTCGAGCCCCGCGTCGGGCTCTGTGCTGACAGCTCAGAGCCTGGAGCCTGCTTCGGATTCTGTGTCTCCCTCTCTCTCTGCCCCGCCCCCTTCACGCTCTGTCTCTCTCTCCTTCAAAAGTAAATAAACATCAAAAAGAATTTTTAAAGATTAAATTAAAAATAAATCACGTATTAAAAAAAAAAAAACAAAAAACGGCTGTCAGTGGACCCTCACAGTTCAAGCCCATGTTGTTCAAGGATCAACAGTAAATATAGTAGAATATGTCTGCATACCTGTGTTTGTTATACACACATATTCCATGCCGCTAAGAGAATGTGAAAGTAATAATACTCCAAAAGCAGTAGACATACAAAACACCCAGATTTTGGCTTCTAAATACCATTTTCAACAAAAGGAAGCAGGGACCCTTGGAGAAATGGGTGATTCCAGGGCGGTGGACTCTGTTTTGTTTTTCCTTCCACCCAGGGCCTGATGGTTGGTCAGTGTGGAGCTCTCTGTAAACCCCCCATCACGGCGTGTGGTCACAGTTACTCCTCAGGAAGTGGGAAGATTTGTAAGAAATACATCCTTGACCAGGTCATGCGATTGACCACCCAAGTCCAGGAGCTAGAGATTCCAAGCGGTGAAAGATCAGGAAGCTAGAACACAGCCTCTGCCTGAAGTGCAGAGACGGAAAACCCTGGTGACAGAGGCTGGGTTCCCCCAAGCTTCCTCTTTGGTGCCAGCCACTGTGGCCTCCTTCATCTAAGACTTCCCCGGCCCCTGGGGGCTCAGCTAAGTCTCACAGGGGTGGTGTGTTCCCCTCCAGCTCCGGCTCAGTCATTGCTTCAAAGGCCTTCCTGGAGGGGCACCTGGGTGGCTCAGTTGGTTAAGCTTTGGACTCTTGGTTTCAGCTCAGGTTGTATCTCACAGTTTGTGAGTTCGAGCTCCACGTCAGGCTCCGTGCTAACAGTGCAGAGCCTGCTTGGGATTCTCTCTTTCTCTCTCTGACCCTTCCTCGCTTCTCTCTCTGTCTCTCAAAACTAAATAAATAAACTTAAAAAAAAAAAAAAACACCTTCCTGGAGATGGGCTTTCTCTCTTGGCCAAGGTGGCCGATGCCACTTGAGCACTCTCCAGTCCCCAGGCTGTTGGCTCCATCCTGAGGACACAAAAAATGTGACTTTTCGGTTCTTGATTTTGCTCATCTATAAATGTACACCATAAGCAAGATCTCCCACCTCCCCCAATCCAATCCCTTCCTTAGCATCTAAGTACCTTCAGAGCATTAACACCAACAACAAAAAGATGCTTTTCCCCTAGAGCAACTGGAAACATTTGATATCCTTTTAGCCATCGAGAATGGATAGGGTGCAGAGCTTATGAAATAAGTACATGTCACATTTTAAAAATAGTCCTTGTGGGGCGCCTGGGTGGCTCAGTCGGCTGGGCGTCCGACTTCGGCTCAGGTCATGATCTCACGGTTCGTGAGTTCGAGCCCGGCGTCAGGCTCTGTGCTGACAGCTCAGAGCCCGGAGCCTGCTTCAGATTCTGTGTCTCCCTCTCTCTGCCCCTCCCCTGCTTGTGCTCTGTCTCTCTCAAAAATAAATAAACATTAAAAAAACCTAAACAATGTTTAAAAAATAAGAATCCTTGTGCCAAGCTAGGAATAAGAGTTCCATTTTGCCAGGTCCTGCCAGGTTACCATTCATTTGGTCGACAAATATTTATTGAGCACTTTCCCTACGGCAGGCACAACTCTAGATACTCAGGGCGTATGTCAGCGAACACAACAGACAATGATCCTGGCATTGACATCCTTGCACAGGTGGTGTGCCTGGTACGCCTTTCTTCTCCCTCTACCCGTGAATTTCTACTTATCCTCCCAGATTCAGTTCAAACCCACCTCCTCTGGAAAGGTTTCCGCATGTGCTCAGGGAAAGTGAATCATTGCTTTCTCTGTGCTGTTGTTACGCTTTGTTTATATCTCTTCTAGCATGTTATCACCTTTGTATTCTAAGTAGATTTCATGGGGGGGACAGTTTTAGGTTCACATTTTTAAAAAGTGAGCAGAGGGGCGCCTGGGTGGCGCAGTCGGTTAAGCGCCCGACTTCAGCCAGGTCACGATCTCGCGGTCCGTGGGTTCGAGCCCCGTGTCAGGCTCTGGGCTGACGGCTCGGAGCCTGGAGCCTGTTTCCGATTCTGTGTCTTCCTCTCTCTCTGCCCCTCCCCCGTTCATGCTCTGTCTCTCTCTGTCCCAAAAATAAATAAACGTTGAAAAAATTAAAAAAAAAAAAAGTGAGCAGAGGGGCGCCTGGGTGGCTCAGTCGGTTAAGCGTCCGACTTCGGCTCAGGTCACGATCTCATGGTCCGTGAGTTCGAGCCCCGCGTTGGGCTCTGTGCTGACAGCTCAGAGCCTGGAGCCTGCTTCGGATTCTGTGTCTCCCTCTCTCTCTGACCCTCCCCCATTCATGTTCTGTCTCTCTCTGTCTCAAAAATAAATAAACATTTAAAAAATAAAATAAAATAAAATAATAAAAAAATTAAAAAGTGAGCAGAAAGTACAGAGTTCCTTATGCCCCCTTAATCCCCTCCACTTTCCCCTGTTATTAATATCTTGCATTCGTGTGGTATGCTAATTGATGCATGAATATAGATGCGTTATTAAGTAAAGTCTATAGTTTACATTAGGGTTCGCTCTTGGTGTTGTACATTCCATGGGTTTGAACAAATGTGTAATGACATGTATCCATCATGACAGTATCACACAGAGTAGTTTCAGTGCCCTCAACAGCCCCTGTGCTCCACCTGCTCCCCCCTCCCTCCTCCGAACCCCTGTCAACCACTCATCTCCTTCCTGCCTCCATAGTTTTCCAGAATGTCATGTAGCTGGAATCATAGCAGCTCAGCCTTTGCAGATTGGTTTCTTGCACTTGGTAATGTGCATTTAAGGTTCCTTTGGGTCTTTTTGTGCCTTGATAGTTTGTTTCTTTGCAGTGCTGAATAATATTCCATTGTCTGGGATGGACCATTTCTTTTTCCATTCGTGTACTGAAGGACATCTTGGTTGCTTCCATTTTTAGCAATTTTTGAAAACAATCTTTTTGAATGTGTCTTTATTTATTTTGACAGAGAGAGTGTGTGTGCAAGCGGGGGAAGGGCAGAGAAAGAGGCAGAGAGAGAATCCCGAGCGGGTTCCTCACTGTCAGCGCAGAGCCGGACACGGGGCTCGATCCCACAAGCTGTGAGATCATGACCCGAGCCAACATCAAGAGTGTGACGCCGAACCGACTGAGCCACCCAGGCGCCCCCCAATTTTAGCGATCTTGAACAACAGCTATAAGCATCTGCAGGCTTTTGCGTGGACACAAATTTTCAGCACCTCTGGATAAACACCAAGAAGCACCATTGCTGGGTCATATGGTAAGAGGATGCGCGGTTTTGTAAGAAGCCGCCAAACTGTCCTCCTAAACGGCTCCACTGTCCCGCGTTCCCGCCAGTGATAAACAGAAGTTCCTTTCTACTCCTTTTTAGTTGTCTGTTAACTCCTCTCTTCCCCACCACTGTTCACCGTCCCCAGACCAGGAGCTACCTGAGCCCAGCGGCCGCGTCTTTGTCCCTGTCCTCAGTGCTCGGTGTGCTGGAATGGTCATGAAATGAATTATTTGTCGAACTTTTTAATTACAGGGCGATCCCTCAAAAGAAGGGTGCGTTCTTCTAGATGCTACTTTGGCAGCAGGCGGGGGGGTGGGGGGGACTTAAAGACGTATGACGTTGTAGCCTGTGGAAGACCGGACCTCTGTTCTGTATTCTGGGGACACCTTATTAGCTTCACCATGCTACTAAAATCACGTTAAAGTAGTGTTGGGAACTGGAGTCTGATCATAGCGTTCAAGTAACTTACGCTTCATGTTCTTTTCCTTTTTCCTTTTGAACTTTAGATCATTACTGGTTTGCTGAAAAACTACTAAGTAATTGACCACCGTGACCAAGGCAGTCACACTTCCCACCTGTCACCTGGATGCCACACCAGTTCCCTAACACGTTTCGGCACCACGAATCCTTTTGCAACCCAAATCTGTTCCCGTTACACCCCCAGGCCAGAATGAACCCCATCTGGGTCCCTGCTGCCTCCCCCATGAGGCCCCAACCAGTGTCACCTGGGGCCCTACCACAGTATGGCTTCTTTAAGTCTCTAAAGGTGGCACTCGCCTCCATGCACGCACTCCCCCCCACCCCAAGAAACTTGGCCCGTGTTGCACCCTCCTACCATCCTGCTGGCATAGAGGTGGGCAAGACAAGCCCCCAGTCCTCTGGGAGTTCTGTCTGGTCTAGCAGAGAAGATAGACACTGAGCAGATAAGGCCAGCGAAGAGTAATAAGCTGGAACACAAAGACGCACTGGGGACCACAGGTGTCCCAGGAAGACTCCGAACCCGCCTTTGAATGGGGAACGCAAGACAGATCAGACCCCCATTCAGCAAATGTCAGCTTTCCCCTCTCTGTCCGTGGGAGGAAGAATCCTCCCCGCTGGACTTGGCCTTCTGACTGACAATGGAGTATGAGCAGCCGCCGTGCTAGCAGAAGCTGTGAATGTGCTCGCCTCCTTTGGTCTCCTGCTTTTCGGCCCCACCGCGAGGAGAACGTCCATCAAGCAGGAGCTGTTCCTTCAGGAAGGGGCCTGGAATGAGACACATAAGCAGACCCGAGCCCACATCCCGGACCAGAGCCTCTTCCGCCAACCTGTTGTGAGCACGAAACAAATGTTATTGCTACCTGGGGGTTTGTGATAGTCAGGATTCTCCAGAGAAACAGAATTAGTTAGGATACAGCTATATGTAGATATAGACGTAGATACAGATGAGAGATTCATTATAGGAATTGGCTCACGTGGTTATGGAGGTGAGAAGTCCCAAAATTTGCTACCGGCAAGCGGGACAACCGAGAAAGCTGGTGGGGTCATTCAGTCCAAGTCCCAAGGCCTGAGAACTTGGGAGCTGCTGGTGTAAGTTCCGGACTTCAAAGACCCAAGACCCGGGAACTCCCAGAGCTGGAAAGATGGACCTCCCAACTCAAGAAGAGAGGGTAAGAACTCGGTCTTCCTTTGCTTTTGTTTTTTTAAGTTTATTTATTTATTTTTGAGAGAGAGAGAGAGAGGGAGAGAGAGAGAGTCCTAAGCAGGCTCCATGCTGTCACCAGACCCTGACGTGGGGCTTGAACCCACAAACCATGAGGCCACATCAAGAGTCGGACGCTCAACTGACTGAGCCACCCAGGCGCCCCCTCCCTTTGCCTGTCTGTTCTATTCAGGCCTTCAGTGGTTTGGATGGTGCCTGCCCGCAACGGTGAGGGCAGATCTTTACTCCGTCTACCCAATCAAATGGTAATTTCTTCCAGAGACACCCTCACAGACACATCTAGAAATAATGTTTTACCGGCTATCTGGCATCTCTGAGCCTGGTCAAATTGACACACAAAATTAGCCATCCTGGGGCTGTTTGTTACACGGCATCATCAGCCATTGTGACCAGTACAGAAACCTTCCTAGGGAATGAGGATGGCAGGAAGCGGTATCCAGTTGAAGGTGAAGGAGGGAGTGAGGAGTTTAAGAGAAAACCTGGTCTAGAGCACAGAACTGCAAGTACATTGAATAATTTTCATAACTGACACAGGGTGACTCAACAACTCACTACCAATGAAGGGAACGTGAATGGGAAGGCAGGCTTAAGCTGGTAATGATCAATGTGGTAATCACCCTTAGTATCTAAACCCCCTACTTCTTCCTGGTGATGGCTCATTGCTGGTAGGCCAGTCATGAGTATCCCGTCCCCTAGATTTGTAGCGAGGGAGCTTCCATGTGATCCGGTTCTGGCACTGGAGACCTAATCAGAAATCTTCTCACGGGTTTCTTGGGGGAATCTTTCTCTTTCCCGATAAAAGAAATCAGATGTGGTTAGCGTAGTCTTTCCTTTTCTCTTGGCTTAAACAAGGATGCGATTGCTGGAGTTACAGCAGCCCCCTTGTATCCATGAGGGAATGGCCAAAACATTTCAGAGACATTGGCCCCATTATCTCTGAGCTGCTGAACCAATGCCTTTAACTACTGTAGACATTTTACTATATGAGGAAAATACCTCTCATCTCTGTTTAAGCTACGATAAGGAGGGGTTTGTGTTAAGTATGATGTTCTGTATTTTCTTAGCTAAGAAATAGTTAGAGACATTTACCATAAGCCTGGCACTGTGCTAAGCATGTTATAGCCATTGGGCCACTGAATCTTTGTTTAAAAAAAAAAAAAAACATAAGAAAGTGGTATTATTGCCAAACTAGAATTTACCCAAAGGCTCGATCTGCTAAATCTCTACTACTCAATTCTATCCAGACTCCTGAGTGCAAAGCCTAGTCCACTGGCACTCACCCCAACATGGGAAAACACAAAGTTTTACTCTACTTGCGTATGGTCTGGACAAGAAAGTGCTTTGAGAAACAGAATTGGACTGAAGTTCACCATTCCCTCCAATAACAAGGGAGAAAGTTAAGAGTTGAAGCTGGAGACAGATTTGAGGATCTTGGGGTTCTGGGGTAAGCACCGCATTTCTGAGCTCAATGCGATTTACGAGCAGATAACTGGGATGAACAGAAGGATTCCCCAAAGGATTCTTGAGGATTCTTCAAACCTTTCTAGATCCTGAGGGTAGCCAGCCACCTTCTCTAGAAGCCCCAACAGCGGAGAGGGTCAGGTATTACATTGAAAGATCTCTTTGTCACAGTTAGCTAACTGACAACAGTTTAAAACAAATCTCTCCTGGGGCGCCTGGGTGGCTCGGTCGGTTAAGCATCCGACTTCAGCTCAGGTCATGATCTCACGGTCCGTGGGTTCGAGCCCCGCGTCGGGCTCTGTGCTGACAGCTCAGAGCCTGGAGCCTGTTTCAGATTCTGTGTCTCCCTCTCTCTGTGACCCTCCCCCATTCATGCTCTGTCTCTCTCTGTCTCAAAAATAAATAAATGTTAAAGAAAAAATTTTAAAACAAATCTCTCCTTAGTGCTATTACCGTCTGCCATTTCACCAGTAAGGTTTTCACCTGTGTTAACAAGCAGACACGCGGGGTGGGGGGGGGCAGTTTAAGAAGGGGACGAATACTATCAATCATTCACTCCCTTGTGTGGATTAATCTGCTTCCGTCTTCTTTGTAATACGTAGGCAAAAAATTGTCAAAGAATGAAAGTTTTATTAGGGGATGCTGAAGAAACGTTGCAGAGTGAGTAAATCTGGGTATGAATGAGCTGTATTCACGGAGGAGTATTCCGAATCCTATGGGTGGGCTTCTCAGAGCTGTACCCAGGTGTGTGCATGCAAACACACACACACACACACACACGCACACACACACACACACACACTTTAGGAGACGCAGAGCTTCTGAGGTCCTCTGGGGTAACAAACAAGATTCAGAAGTTCAAGGAGCTAGAACAAGGGGACTCATGTAGCAAGACCAAGTTTAATAAGGGCAGGTGTCAGATGCTGAACATTTGTCCAGAACTGCCCCACACAGGGAGGCGATGGGGGAGGCAAGGCTTAACAGCGTCACATGCAACAGAGGCAGGGGCACCTGTGGTCGCCAGCTCTTGTGAGTCAGGAGTAGGCATGGCAGCCAAAAACATTAACGAGCTTCTGAGCCACTTTCATACAAGAACGGTCTTCAGCCCGGGAGACCCAAGAGGCCCATGTGCCAGACCACACCTGAAGTCTGGGGCTCAGTTCCGTGAAGAGACACGGGCGCATGGTGACCGGACAAAAAGCTACGCCATGGGCGAGGGAACGGGGAGAAGGCAGGGCAGGGGTGGGGGCCTCAAAGGAGCAAGAAGGTTGGCAGCCGCTAGAGAGCAGCGAGTGGGTCTGATTCATCTTGGTATTCCTGGTGCCGGGTCCAGAACCAGGGACACATCGGGGACTGTGTAAGTGTTTGCTCAGTGAACAAACTGGGGCATCCCCAAATGCAAAGGGCTTTCCCAGAAAGGAGAGAGCTCCTCGTGCATGGGAGTATCTATGTACAACATGGGAGTCCCTCGTTGGAGATCTTCCAGGAGAGACCCAAGCATCCAATGAGGGCTTAGGAACGGGTGCCAAATTCTTCCACGTCTCTAGAATTTGATTCCGTTCGTCTAGATGTTAAAGCCCTCCCCACGTCTGCCTCTCAGACGTTTATTTCTCTTTTACTACTGGTTTCCAAGGAGAAGGGAGGGAGGAAAGGCAGAAGGAAGATGGAGGAAGCTGCATCTGTGTATCTCCAGAACACTCATCATTTTCCAGAAGGCGTGTTCCCTGTCTCTGTGGGTAGAAGCCTCTCTTCCCTGACACCTGTGTCGATTCGTTGTGTACCATTTTGTCCCCAAGAGGTACAGAGTCCTCGCCGAACCTCACCTGTCAATAAACACCGGTCGAATGAATGAATGAACGAATGAATGAATCCTGGGTTCTTTAGGCTTTGTCGGGGCTGTGTTTTCTACCCTGGCACGTATTTCTTACAATATTCTCAGGTAGAGTTTGTTTATATTATTCCCTTGGAGGAAAAAGGAAGGCAGATGGGGGCGGGGGTTGATGGAGGGACCTTCTGGAGAAGAAAAAACTACCCTTGTGGGTCTCAGAAATGTCTGGAGCTTTATGCCTGAGGCTGAAACGCGAGGCCCTATTTACTTTTTCTTTTCTATAAACAGCTATAGGTTTCCTAAAAAACAAACAATACACAGCAAAACCTCTTGTTAATTTTTAGGGATGAAGTCACATGAGCACGTGTCTGGGATTCTGGGTCTTGATATCTTTTCTTTTACTTGCTTTAGCTCCCAAGGCTTCGGAAAATTATATATTGACCTTGTACCCGGTGTAAGCATTTTTGTTGAGGAAGAGGCCCCTGAGTACTTGAAGAAACTTCCATGAGGGCAGATCTATCCTATTCCCTATCATGATTCTTGCAGCTGGGGCAGTGCCTGACACATAGTGAATACTCGGTAAATACTTGGAGAATGAACAAAACAGTTGCTGTCCGCCTCGGTGACGGATATCACATAACGAGCATATTAACGGTATTACTTCGTCTACTAACACCCCAGTGATTAAAGTGTTTTTTAAAAATTTTAAAAATTAAAAAAAATTTTTTTTAATTTTTTTAAAAAATTCTTTTTTTAAAAATTTTAAAAATTATTTATTTTTGAGAGAGAGAGAGAGCAGTGGAGGGGCAGAGAGAGAGGGAGACACAGAATCCAAAGCAGGCGTCAGGCTCTGAGCTGTCAGCACAGAGCCCAACACGGGGCTCGAACTCATGAACCATGAGATCACCACCTGAGCCCAATTCGGACGCTTAACCGACTGAGCCACCCAGGCGCCCTGACTTTTTTTTTTTAATGGTTATTTTATTTTTGAGAGAGAGAGAGAGAGAATTTGGGGGGAGGGGCAGAGGGCGAGAGGGAGACAGAGGATCTGAAAGGGGCTCTAGGCTGACAGCAGAGAGCCCGATGTGGGGCTTGAACTCACGAACTAGGAGATCACGACCCGAGGCGAAGTTGGATGCGTAACTGACGAGCCACCCAGGAGCCCCTGAAGTGTGATTCTGATCTTGAAGACAAAGAAATCAGGTGAAGGAACTGGATAATGGTGGTAGCTGGGTGAGTCAAGAATCAAAAGGAGCAGTGCCTGCCTCCAAAGCCAGTGCTCAGTCTTTGTCACAAACTACTTAGGGGACAGTGGCCTGTGGTCGTAGCAAAGCTCATATTGGAGATTTCCTGCTCCCTGTGCAACCCATTCTTGCCTCAGTTGTCGGCTCCAGATCTCTGGCTACCTTTTCAAATGCTTTTGCGAACCTGGTAGGATCTGAGTGTTAAATAGATGGGTGGACAGAAAGTTAGCTAACTGATAGCTGGATGATGGACAGTAAAATCGGAAGGGGGGATAGCTAGGGGTGTAACAAACACAGGGTCCTTCTGTACTTACAGAATCAGCCTGTTTCAGTCCGGCAACGCATCCTAACAAAGCAGATTGGCCTCTAAGGGCCAATTCTGCCCCCGCCGCGGCCCCACCCAGGATGATCAATGCCCTGAAGTCTTGAAAGCGGAGCGTCCTTGCCCACTACAGGTTTTGCCCAGACCTCACTAATTCGGGAAGATGATGCTTCAGCCAGTGGAAAGATACCAAATCCGAGCAAAAACTCCTTCATCGTGCGTTTCCTTTTGCTGTCCGCTCCCTCCCTAAATTTGGAAACTGTTTTGTGTAATTTACAGAATGTATAGGGGGCCATCGCATGTTCTTGCACCCTGAGCAGGAGCAGAGGTGAGGCAGAGCACAATGGAGGGGGGAAAAAACCCCACCTGTGTATAAATGTGAGCTTTGGGATGCTGGTGTGAAAGGGAGCCAGAAGTGTGATGGGCGGGCAACAGAAGAACGGTGAGACAGGACTCTAGGCGCCAGAGTAAGTCCAGGGGCACAAAGCGTAAACTGAGCCTGGCGATGCCGGGGTGGGATTGGGTGGCCAAACAGGAGGGGGTGTGGGCGAGAGTGAGTGACATGCAGAAAAGGAGAGGATGTTGATCTAGCCGGCAAGGCAGACCCGGAAGGGCAGCCCGGTGGGGAGGTCTAGCCAGGCCAGGTGCCCAAGGCGGGGAGAGTCAGGTGGCCCTAAGTCTGTCTCTGGACCCACTTCCGGTCTCGAAGGCAGACTTCTTGCTGTTGCACTACGTTTCCGGCCGGCTGGCTGGCCCACAGATGCTTCTGGCATGAAGGCTCTTTCCGTGGGGGGGCATTCCAGACAGTGGGGTCGGGCTGCCTGGATTCCGTTCTGCTCTACTCCTTGCTAGCTGTGTGACCTTAGGCAAGTGTCTTAACCATTCTGTACCTTGGCTTCTCGTATCTACAACACGGGAATGAGATTACCTACCTCAGAGGGTTGTGTGATTTATGGTCCCCAGAGCGCTTCAAATGGCGTTTGTGAGGAAGGAAGCCATTAAGTGCTCTGTAAGGACTGGTTGTTATTGTCGTCGTCGTCTTCCGTCTCTAGTAAAGTCGACTAGTCACCCAAGCCAGAAACTTGAGCTGATCTCCTCGTGGGGAATGGGTGCTCCCCTCCCCTCCCACCCTCCATTTCCTGGAACCTACAATCCCCAAGGCTAAGCCAGGCAAAGGGACTAGAACTCAACAGGGAGGAGGCGGTGGGAGCCCAGGGAAGGGGAGGCTAAGGTCTCGCTCTGGAATGATGCTGGGTCAAAGAGCCTCTCCTCCCTTGGTCCGCCCCGCGTGGGTAAGAAGCTGAAGCAAAGGGACCATTTGCACATTTTTCTGGACTCTGTGGGGGATTAACCGGATAAAAGTACGTTCCGTTATGGGGACCATGATGCCTTCCATCTCTAACAGGGGACGGAGCGCTGGTCTGCGCTCATCCGAAATCGCCAACAGCGTCCTGCGTGTCCACAGGAGCCATCAGACATATGAAAGTCCTTTGGTTACAATTAGGGAATCTCTTCGGTTAAACGAACGCGTTGTTGTAACATATTTGACATTTCCAACGAAACACTTTGGGGCCTGTCGGGGCATATTTGGTAGCCGCTGAATGATTGATATACAGGTTCTTTGTTAAAAACCTTGTGTCGGTTACAGCCACTCCACTTTAAATCTATTTAAAAGAAAAAAAAAACCCAAAAACCTAACCCACCACAGGCTACTTTGGGGGGGGAAAAAACTTGAAACTGTTCCCACTGATGCTTACAATGAGACTTTCATGTTCAAGTTTGAACTTCGAGCTATAAATTGCCTGCCCTTTTAATGAACAATTATTAAAACCAGTGACTGGCTTAAAGGATTCCTAAATTAACCACGAGAAACTTGGCTTTCTTGGGAGGGTCGGGTAGGGTTCCAGGAGGGCGGCCAATTCCTGGTTATTGATAACTTTTGGAATCCCGCTATGCTGGCCTGCCTCATGCCCACGGAGCAAAGCGAGGTGCAGACAAGGAATAGTGGAGACCTAAAAATATATCAACGAGAAGAAACGCGTTGTGAGGAAATTCCAAGCTTTATTAAATGCACTTTCGGTGAAAGAAGCCGTACAGAGAATTTCTTAATAAATTTCGAAGAGGGGAGGTGCTCGGGCGCTGGAGTAGCCTACACAAGCAATTGCGGTATTTGTGGAATGTCAGACCGCAGATTGCCCGAGGTAATCATCCAGCTAGCATCACAATCGTTTCTTAGGATAGACCAAAGTCTAGGACAGCGGTTTGGGGGTGGCTGAGCCTCGCGTCCTTGTGTTGGAGGACGGTGTTAAGTGTCCCGGGCTCTCCGGTTTGGAAAGAGCTTGAGCGTGTAGCCAACGCTCCCACCCGCCAAGATCTGTGGCCCAGAAGAGACACTGTCTTGATATTAAACACCTTAGTGGCTCATTCCGAGGTCCAGTAACACCCACATCCAGGAAATTCTTCTTCAAGTTTAGCCTAAATCCTTCATGCTTCAATGTAAGCTCATTTCCTCTCGTTCTGTCCAAAACAGAAATAGAGAACGGCTGCTTTCCATCCACCGGTTCACACACTTGAGGACTTTATTTCAACCGTCCCCCTGGCTCTTCTTCTCTCCTCCAGAATAAATACTCCAGCTCCCGGAAACATTCTCTGAGGCTGACCCAAACCAGGGTAGCCAATTATTTTCTAAAGGCTTCCTTCAGTTCCGACATCGATCCAAGGTACTGTCTCAGCTTTCGCTCTTGAACAGCACACTTTCACTGGTGAGGCCGAGACCCAAAAGTAAAGAAGGCTCCTGCCAATATTTGAAGAGGGCTTTCTGGCACCGACGGCTATCCCAGCACCACCAGCTGTGGAGTTTAATCTATCACCAACCTCAACCTCCTCGCTGCTGCAAGGGCTATATTTTCATCAGTAGCTCTGTGCCACATGCTGTGTTACGCATTTCATATAGATCTTCTCATTTAACGCTTACAACGACCCTGTTGGATGGATATTTTTATCTTTAATTCATAGATACAGAAATATCTTCCAAAGACCTCACTGCTAATAAGTAACCGACTGGGATTTGAACCTGGGGCTCTCTGACTCAGCCTACTTCCTGCTGATCTTTTCTTGTCCCCGGAGAGGAGGCTAGTAATACATAAAGTTTAAAACATTGTATTCTCCGGCGATGTCATTTAAAACCAACACGTGCGGCTCCTGGGTGGCTGAGGTGGTTGCGTTTCTGACTTTTGATTTTGGCTCAGGTCATGATCCCAGGGTCATGGGATTAAGCCCTCACTGGGCTCCATGCTGAGTGTGGAGCCTGCTTGAGATTGTCTCTCTCTCCCTCTGCCCCTCTCCCCTGCTCGTGCTTTCTCTCTTGAAGACAAACAAACAAACAAAATAATAAAAAGAAATAAATAAAAGCAGCAAACGCCATTATTGGACTTACTACGTTTACTTATAATTTTCTATGTCAATATGTCTGTGCCGTTAGGCTTTGACCTGTTCCAGGGTAGGGACCTCAGACTGGTTTGTGTATTTTCAGCATTAACCACAGTGTCACTTACTGAGTAGACACTCAAAAGGTGTTTGGAATAGGGCTGCATGACTGGATGGATGGATGGATGGATGGACGGATGGATGAGACATATACAAGTCCACACTTACTCATTACCCCAGTTGTCAAATTCAAAAGTACTTACAGATTCATATGTGAGCCTTTGTATAAATGCCACTCTCCTACTTTCATCCCCACTCTCACAACAAAATTGGTTTGGGGGCCAGGGGATAGTTGGCAGACAAAGACTCTAACCTCACTTTACCCACCAGCTTAATGTGTGATCTTGGACAAGTCACTTGCTTTCCCATCTGAAGTATGAGGAGAGCTGGCCTGGGTGATATTTGAGGCCCTTTTCAGTCCTAAATTCCCATAATTCTATGCTATCTACCTACCTCCATCAGACTTATCTAAATAATCTCAAAAACACCACTTCATGCTAGAGAAACACAGTCATAATAAACTAAGCAAAACCAAATGCCCTTCAATATCCTGTTGTGAACTATAAAATGTCCCCCTAAAATCACATTTTCCCCTTGAAACAGGATGTAGGAAAAATATTTTCCTATTAAATCCTTTTAAAGTGCAGGGCAAAGCATTTATTCTGCGATTTGCTGTCCAATCCAATAAAAAGGAGAGGATTCAGTCTTCTTAATTACAGAAGATACTGTCAGAAAAACGAAGACGGGAGAAATTCAGGTTGGGCACCAAGATGCCATGCCCGTAAAACGATGCATACGTTTTCTAGAAGGGGTTTCCGAGGCTGCACCGAGCAGTTTCGTTTTGCCATTATGTCGGGGAAGCCAGTAAATGAGTTTTTATGAGGTGATTTATGAAACTCCTGGGGTGGGTGAAGTGAGGGCTGGGGAGAGGTGGCACCAATTTCCAAACCTGGGGGTGGGGGTGAGGGAAAAGAGTACTTCGGTGCTGGTAACTGTCGGTTGCACCGCTGTAAGTTGAGTCCCCGGAAACCAGAGGGCTAGAAAGGGCTAGGTTTCAGAGGAAAGTTAGCCTGTACTGAGGCTATCTGAAGGGTTGCTACTAGAGTCTGTCCTTTAAGGGCGGCAGGTATGTTTCCCTTATTTCTGTAGAACCTGAGAGTGTTCTAAGGAGCAGGCCTAGAAACATCGTTTGGGAAATAGAAAAGAACAGGTGTGTCTGTTCATCCAGGAAGACAGCAAGGGGCATCTGCCCAGTTCAACAGCCCCCCCACCTTTCTGTCAGAGCTACCCCCATCCCCGGAGGGGGCAGGATAATGGCCCCCCAGAGGTGTCCAGACCCTAGTCCCTGGTATCCGTGAGTATATCATGCGTGTTACCTCCCATGGCAAGGGGAAATGACTTTGCAGATGGAGCTAAGGCTGTTAATCGGCTGGCCTTCAGATAGAGATGTCATCCTGGGTTATCTGGGCGGGCCCGATGTCATCACGAGGGTCCTTATATCGGATGAGGGACAGGGTACCTGGATGGCTCAGTCGGTGAAGCCTCCGACTTCGGCTCAGGTCATGATCTTGCGGTTCGTGGGCTCGAGCCCTGCGTTGGGCTCTGTGCTGACAGCTCAGAGCCTGGAGCCTGTTTCGGATTCTGTGTCTCCCTCTTTCTGCTCACCACCCCCCAACCCCACTCTCACTCCGTCTCTCTCTCAAAAATAAATAAGCATTAAAAAAAATTAAATTGGACGAGGGAGGCAGGAGGATCACTGTCAGACTGAGGCAGAATGAGAAAGACCCCACGAACCATCGCTGGCTCTGAAGATGGAGGAAGGGGCCACCAGCCAAGGAATGTGGGCAGCTTCTAGAAGCTGGAGAAGGCAGAGAATTGGACTATCCCCTGGGACCTTCAAAAAGAAATGCAGCCCTGTCCACACCTTGGCTTTGGTCCAGTGAGACCCGTTTTGGAATTTTGACCTCTAGAACTGTAACACAGCAAATTTGCATTGTTGTAAGGTAGTGAGGTTGTGATGATTTGTTACAGCAGCCGCAGGAAACTATTATACCCCCAAAGTCTCCAACCAGTGGAGCCTGTCCTGATAACCATGTCTGAACCATGTGACCCTGGGTGCTGAGTCTCAGATGATTGAACCAGGGGTAGATGTGTGTCCCAAGCTGGACTCATTTTTGTTTGCATGCTCAGAATCTGGGTTGGGGATTGATACAGCTGTGACTAGAAGCACGACATATAAAACTCAGCTGGGGGTGAGGGAGACCCACGATCGGTCACATGAACTAAGAAGCAGAGAAAGATGGTTTGCAGAGATAATTAGACTGAGGGAGAGAGAGGCAGAGAGAGATGGAGAGAGGTCTGGTAGCATTCTAATTTCTAGCTCTCCTCTGAGACGAGGCCCAAGTTTGCAGAACAGACTCCTCACCCAGTCTCCGTGCCCCACAGACATTTGCGAAGGAGCCAACGTCCTCAGCTCAGAAACATCGATAGATCAGCTCCAAACAACTGAAAAATTGTAGACTGGTGGCTGTTACCCAACAGCCGGATGACTCATACTGGCTCCACGGGGAGGTGTAAAAGGGATTTAGGAGGAAATCCCTGCTCATAGAATCAGCAGTGGGTAATAGGTTGCCGCGTTCCTCCATTTTTCAGACAAGGCTCAGAGAGGTGATGTAACTTGCCCCAGATTACTTGTGCTCTACTCGTTGCTCCCTGGACTTTTTTTTTTTTTTAAATAGAAATCACTCAGAGATCTGATAAGGGTCCCTCACGTACCCTCCAAAAATTCCTCGGGTGTTAAAACATTCACAGTTATCACTGTCCAGAGAGGCGCACGATGAATGTGTGATGTAGTTGAGGCTGGGGCAGGCCTTACGGCGTCCGGGGGCTACAGGTCAGATACTGATGAGGGTTAACAGAGCACTAACTTCCCATTCTCTCTTCCGACGCCTTTTGTTCATGTGTGTGCACATCTGTGTGGTTCCTGGGGTTCCGGTGGAGGGGCGTCTGTCTCTGCCTGCTGTCCGGGCTCGCCATTCCCACCCAGACTGTGACTCTCAGCTTCAACGATCTTTAGGTAGCCGAGGACCATCCTGAAGAAATAGAGTAAAGGGATCCTGACAGGGGAGTCTTAACTCAGTCTCGGGAAGCTTACTGCTTCCAACGTCAGACTCGACGCACATCACGTTCGGCACTCACTGCCAGCTTCGCGGACTATTCCTGTAGCAGGAAACTATGAGAACCTCCTGGGAGATCAGAAGGGGAGGGGTCTTTCCCAAGACGCTTGCTGATGGTGGGAAGGACCACAAAGTGAGATCCAGTCAGGTAACCCATGGGTCTCACTAGCCCCCAAACACAGAGATCTCTGCCTCCGTCTTCCCACGACTTCCTCTTTTCTGTGTGTCTCTTATAAGGAAACTTGCCATTAGATTTAGGGCTGGCCTGGATAATTTAGGATGATTCCCCCCAGCTCAAGATCCTTGATTACATCCGCAAAGATTCTTTTCCCAGATAATGTAAATCATTCAGGGGTTCTGGAAATCAGGATGCGGACTTGTCTTTTGGGGGCCAACATTTAGCTCCTCACGGCAGGGGGAGATGATAGAAAGTAGGAGGAAACAGGCCAGTGGGTCAGGGCGAGGGGCTCAGAACCCAAGCCAGTAATTAATTGGGTGAGAATGAGGAATGTGGTCCCTCTTTTTTTATACACTCCGGTTGGGGGAGGGGGGACAGAGGCTGCCGCTAGAAGGGCTGGACCACAACGGCGTTCGGTATTTGCCTCCTGCCTGCCCTCGCTCTTTTTTCTCTCCTGGGAGAGTGTAGAGGGCAAGATGGAGTCCCTCATGTCAAGCAGGGGCCTGCGTCAAGCAATGACACAGCGGCTAAGGGCATTGCGGTTACCAGATGACGCCGAGACGGACACCAGCTGATGACACGCTCAGAACCGATAACCAGCAGCAGAGGAAGTCTGCAGAGGCCCAAGACTGATGAAATCCCTTTAAAAAGAGAGGATTTCGGCAGCGAACTGTCAGACTCCTCAGACACTGACCCCTCAATGTCTGACCACTTCAAACAGGCAGCTGCCCCTGAAGGCTCTGCCTGATTGATCTCTGAGAAGAACAGAGATCCTCGGCTGCTGGGACATAATAAGCAATAAATGCAGACAGCTGACCCCGGACCAGACGGAGGCCTCATTCAACCGCACGCTCACAGACTGACTTGGAGTCTGGTTCGTTAACTTCCTACCCACCTCCCGTTCTATCTTGTGTGTCGTGCGACGCGTAAGAAGCGGAGTTTAACGCGCGGTGAAACGCCACCGAGTTTGGAATCCCGAAGCGGCTTTATTGATTATGTTGGCCTTGCTTTATGATTGCATAAAGGCTGCGTTGTGGGAAGACCCAACTGGTGGGTGTGCCTTCACAGCACGCTCGTGACAGAGGGCTCCTGGGAGAAATCCTCCTTTTTTGTTGTTGTTGTTTAAATTAATTTTCCTTTCATTGTGGTAAGAATGTTTAACATGAGACGTAGTCACTTAACAGATTCTTAAGTGTAAGCACAGCAGGGTTCACCTTGGGCAAGATGTTGTACAGCAGATCCCCGGAATGTATTCATCTTGCTTGACTGAAACTTTATATCCATCAATCAGCAATTCCCCATTCCTTCCCCTCCCCCCACCCCCTCCCCCCCCCCCCCCGCTGTCCATGGCAACCATTTTTCTACTCTTCCCTTCTTTTTAACTATTGTAGATTCCTCATACAAGTGGAATCATGCAGTATTTGTCTTTCTGCAAATGGCTTACTTCCATCACACAATGTCCTCTAGGTTAATCCCTGTTCTTGCATATGGCAGGTTTTTCCTTCCAGTATAAGGCTGAAGAATATTCCATTGGACATATATACCACATGTTTTGATCCATTCATCCATCAGTGGACATTTAGGTTGCTTCCAAATCTGGGCGATTGTAAATAATGCTGCTATGAATGCGGTAGTACAGTTAGCTCTCTGAGCTCCTGATTTCAATCCTTTTGGATACATACCCAGGAATGGGATCACTGGATTATATGGTGGCTCTATTTTTAATTTTTTGAGGACCTCCATACTGTTTTCCATAGTGGTTTCACCAATTTACATCCCCATCGATACCGTACGAGGGTTCCAACTTCTCCATCACCCTGATTTATTAGCTAGGTTCTTCTCTCTTTTTTTAATGTTTATTTTGGAGAGAGACAGAGCATGAGTGGGAGAGGGACAGAGAGAGAGAGAGAGGGAGACGCAGAATCCGAAGCAGGCCCCAGGCTCTGAGCTGTCAGCACAGAGCCCCACGTGGGGCTCAAACCCACGAGCTGTGAGATCATGACCTGACTCGAAGTCAGATGCTTAACCGACTGAGCCACCCAGGTGCCCCAGCTAGGTTCTTTCTTGAGAACAAAAGTTTATTCTTTGAGCTTCCCATCCCTAGAGTCATGGTCCTTTCTAGAACCCATGAGAAAAAACTTTTTCCAATGAATAATGACTTTCTTTTAAAGTACACTTCCGGGGCACCTGGGTGGCTCAGGCGGTTAAGTGTCCGACTTCCGCTCAGGTCCTGATCTCTCCGTTTGTGGGTTTAAGCCCCGCATCGGGCTCTATGCTGACAGCTCAGAACCTGGAGCCTGCTTCCGATTCTGTGTCTCCCTCTTTCTCTGCACCCCCCCCACTCTGTCTCTCTCTTTCTGTCTCTCAAAAATGAATAAACATTAAAAATAAATAAATAAAATAAAGTCCACTTCCTAATTTGAAGTTCTCCAAATGCTCTCTTCAGTGTGAATTCTACCGTGGCATGGTGAGTCCTCCAGGGTTTCTGTTACTCTAACGCTATTGATTAGATCTAGGCATAATCTAGAAGTCCTTTCTCTCCACCTTTTACCCACTGGGAGATAACTTTGTAAAATGCATCCAACAGACTTGTTTGGGCAGAGTCTGGATACGGGTTGTATCAATCAGGATAGGCTAATTATTCTGTATGAACAACAAACCACAAATCTCCATCGACAATAAGAACAAAAGTTGACTTCTCAAAGCCAGCACACTTCCTTGGCTGGCTGTGCCCCAGTGTCATCTTTACCCAGGGACCTAGGCTGATGAAACATTGAAACGTCATGGGTCATCATGGCAGAGGGGAAAGAGAGCACGGTGAACCACACGTTATCTCCTAAATTGGTAACACGTGTCACTTGAAATGGCACAATGGAATCACTTGGCCAAGATAGTCATCAATAAATAGGTCAAGGAGCTGTATGTAATCCTCCCCTAGGGAGGGGCCATGAATATGAGTGAACCATAAAACAAACTTCCACAGAGGGTCTTCAGTTACTGTATGATTGTGGCAAGTCCATGATCCGATGAACCCAGAAAACTCTGGTCTCCCCATAGTACCCTGCAAGAATTCACACTCCATATGACAAATGCCTACTTACCATCTTTCCTCAGGTAGTGGGGCTTTAAAACCAACCTCTCTAGAGGATGTCACAATGACAAAATCCCAGTGGCTAACAACAGAAGTCTATTTTCTCACACACAGCACGTCTATCATGGGGTGGGCATTTGGATGTGCAATATCCCCCGCACTTGATGGAGGCTGCATTTAATGACTTCCATGAGTCCCTAGATGATTCTAAGATTGTCTACATCTATCCGATTGTGTGGAGGGTGCTGTTATAGGAAGCTGCATTCAAGGATTCCAATATGTCTCACTGTTTGTCGTTGTTTTTTAAGAAAAAAGTGCCTTGGGTCACCTGGGTGGCTCAGTTGGTTGAGCGTCCGACTTTGGCAAAGGCCATGATCTCACATTCGGTGAGTTCGAGCCCCACGTCGGGCTCTGTGCTGACAGTTCTGAGCCTGGAGCCTGCTTCGGATTCTGTGTCTCCCTCTCTCTCTGCCCCTCCCCCCTCATGCTCTGTCTCTCTCACTCTCAAAAATGAATAAATGTTAAAAAGAATTTTTTTAAAAAAGAAAAAGGTGCCTGACCTAATGAACGAACCATTACTACTTATGAGACATAATGTACGTACTACATCAAACTGGACAACTTGCGGTTTATTCCCATGACATTCTGTTCTTCCTTTTTTCCCTCTCAGCTTGCCTCTCAGCCTCTCGTTGTCAACCTGAAGTCACCTTGCTCTTTGAGGTTAAAAGAGCAAAAAACACCCCCCCCCCAAAACGAAAACACATCAGTGAAATCTCATTATCCCATAAGCCCCATAGCCTCAAGATCACTGTGACTTTTCTATGAATTTTATGCACTTGTAGTCACTTGTGGTTTTAGTGCCTGATGTTTTGAGCTCATTTGGGTGTCATCTCCGCAATCTTCTCTGCTCTTGCAGGTGCAGACAGAAAACGTAGACCTTTGTCCCCACCTTCCCTGCCCCCACAAAAGCCAACTGTCCCCAACTTACTACTCATACAAGGCACTACTCACTGAAGGTTTGATGTAGCCCAGCCCCTCCCACTGGAAAATCCCTCCCAAGGAACCACTTTTTCCTTTCCAGGCCTCCCCCTAGGATTCTGGCTTCCCCAGCTTTCCCTTAATTCAATCCCGTTCACTTTATTATGCAGAGCGATTTAATTCTCTTTCCTTCTACTCTGCCCCAGGCTTGCCTTTGCATAGCCAAAGATTCATTAATGTCTCCATAAAACAAAGGGCCATTTATGCAATATAGAATCATTGGCAGAGATTTAGTAATTTCTCATTTTCTCCTACTACGTGGGTGTAAGAAAGCTCTATGGAAATTTATTTTCCTCATACAGGAAGGCTGAAATGGCTACAGTTGGGGTTTTAAATAACATTTTCCCTCCTCCTTTCAGGTACACATGACATCGATTTCTCACAAACTTATTTGAAACAAACTTTTGGTCTCAGAAAGCCTTTCCACACTTAAACATTATTGCGAACCCTAAATAAACTTTGTTTCCATGGGCTTTATCGGTATTTACCACATTAGAAATTAAAACAAAAACCTATACCATTCTTTGAAACAAAAACAAATCCATTCCATATTAGCATAAATGAGATCCTTTTGCGAAAGAATACATTTCAGAAACAAAAAACCTGAGTGGGAACGGCACGGTTTTGTTTTTTGCAAGCCTCTTTAAAGTCTGGCTTAATACAAGGCAGCTGTTGAGCGTTCAACGTTTTCGCCATGTGACAAGTCCCACCGCTTCTGGAAAACCCAACCGTGGGCCACGTGTGAGGGAAGGATAGTGGAAAGAGCAGCTTGGTGTCCCAAAGCTAATTTCTACCTTGCTGACCCTGCTGTGTCAACCACTGTTTTCACGCATTCTAGTTGGGCATCGTCTTCAGAAAGTAAACAAACGAACAAAGCAATGAGCCGGTGAATGAAATCTCAACCTTGAGCCTGGATGTAGGATGAACTCATTGGTTAACTTGCATTTAAATTAAATTACTATGGGGGCACCTGGGTGGCTCAGTGGGTTAAGCACCAGACTTCAGCTCAGGTCGTGATCTCACCGTTAGTGGGTTTGAGACCCCCCTGCCGCCTCTGTGCTGACAGCTCAGAGCCTGGATGGAGCCTGCCTGGGTTTCTGTGTCTCCCTCTCTCTCAAAAATAAACATTAACATTAAAAAAAAAAAATAACTATGATTTAAGTGGGTATTTAAAAACCGTGCATCAAGGATGCACAGAAACTGGGGACACTTCCACCCTGGTCTCTATCTGATAAAGTTCCTTCCCGTCCTTCAAATCGACCTGCTCTGAATGACACCTCCTCTACTCTTCCCTACCATAAATAATAACAAGAATGAAAACAGCATTAACAGCATTGATAACTTTTATTGGCGAATCCTAGCCAAGCCACGCCAAAACTTTACACGTGTTACCTCCTTCGATGGTCACAGTAATACTGAGCAAGGTGCTGCCGTGTAATTTTACGGATCAGGAGGCTGCAGGCTGAAAAATAAAGGCCTTTGGCCTCTGGCTCTATGCCTTGCACACCTGCTCTACCCTAGCACTCATTGCATCCGGGAAGTCACCATGCACGTGCTTCTGTCCCCCGCAAGGTGAGTCCTTGAGGTCAAGGGTCAGGCTGGGTTGCCTCCAGGGCGCCCCAGACCCAGGTCCCCCCCGCGCGCGCGCGCGCGCGGCCGGCCCAGCCAGTGGAAGAGCCCAGAGAGGGGAGCCAGTCTTCTGGCTTCTCGATCCTCTCGCTCCCTCGGCCCGTCCGCCCCAAGCGGGACCTCTCCCTGCGGCCAAGCCCTTCGAGCTTTGCCGGGAGGCGAAGAGGGCGCGGAGGCGCGCGCCGCAGGATCCGGGCCGCCGCGGTCGCGCGCGGGCAGAGCCCGGAACCTTTCTCCTCTCGCCGCGGTCACCCCGCGGAGGCCGGAACCTTTCTTCTCGCGTCGCGCTGGCGCCGGGCGTGGGGGGGGGGAGGCGTGCGGAGCCGGACCGGTCCCCCGGCGGCCGGGAGGGCGCACGCCGCCGTCGCAAACTGCTGACGTGGGCCGGCCGGGAAGGGGGTCGGGGGTGTGGGTCGCCATGGCGGTGGATATCACGCTGCTGTTCCGGGCCAGCGTCAAGACCGTGAAGACGCGCAACAAAGCCCTGGGAGTGGCGGTGGGCGGCGGGGCTGACGGCAGCCGCGACGAGCTGTTCCGCCGGAGCCCCCGGCCCAAGAGCGACTTCTCCAGCCGGGCGCGGGAAGTGGTGAGCTGGTTGCTATGGAAACGGCGGGCTGGCGAGGGGGGCGGACCCGCGACGGGGACCCCAGACCCCAAACCGGCCCCTGGCCGGTGGTTGCTGTGTGAAGGAGTAGCTTGGAGAAAGCGGTCTGGAGTGGGGGACCGGAGAGCCGACAGCTGTCTTGGGAAAGGAACAGCCTCGTTTCGAGGGATGGGAAGGCATGTTGGGGAACTCGAAAATCTCTTGTCCGCAGAGTTCTCGGGCTGCCTTGCGAGGTATTGAGCCCGCCGTCTCTGCGGACTTGGACTCCGGAGACACTTCCCCACAGGCCTTTGCTTTTCTGTCGCAGCACCGACCACAGTGTATTCGCCTCTTCAGTTTGCTCGTCTCGTCCCTCTCTCCTTCCCCTTTCCCTTCCTCTTCCCCTTCCCGGCTCAGTGAGATCAAAGATCACATTCACCTGACCTCTCTCTTCGTCTTGCCTCCCACTGTCGGTTAAGGGCCCAAGCTAGGGATCAGTAGGGACCAGTCTTGATACTGTTTAGGATAGGATACTGTTTAGGTTTAGGATAACCTTTCACAAACACTCTGTTACAGTCCTCTAAACTCCTTTCTCTTTCCTGGACACAGCAGGCTTTCCTTCAGGAGAGCGGAAAACTTCTTGAGGGCGGGAGCAGTGACCTCAGAATCTCCAGTGCCAGACTCCTAGCACTGTTGAGTAAATGGTTTTTGAATAAATGAATGAGTGGACCAATGGTTGTCTTGTCTTCCACACTGAACAGGAAACTCTCTAAGTGGAGAGAGAATATTTTGCCCTGTTCACTGTTGTATCGTTGGCACCAAACTGGATCTGGTGTAGGTGGAGCTTGAAGCTTATACGATTCTGTCTGTCCCCTTTAAGAAATAAAAATACCGAAGCACAAGAAGAGGTTCAGAGCTTTGGAAGGGGCAGGTGAGGGGTCCTGAAAGTTAAACTTCATGAATTTCACGGTGAATCCACTTCTCTTTGGCATGCAGTCCGATCAGATCGATGCCTGGTCCTTTGTAGACACTCAGATAGTTTTAAATGAATCTCTATATGCATGAATTAATGTGTGGCAGCTTAATCAAGGGTCAGAAGGGGGATTGGGCCAGGTGAATACAGGTAGTCCATCAGTAAACATCTATTAAGCACCTGCTTTGTTACAGTGACACAACTTAAAAGGAATGGTGGAGGAGACGGTCACAAAACAAGTATCCTACAGCCTCATAGATACTGTGCAGGGTACAGAGGAGGATGTGGTCTGTTCTCCCTGAGGGCAAAGAAAGGCTTTGGAGAGTTGATGATGCCTGAAACAAATCTTGAAAGAGGACTAGATGGTTCCAGTGTCAGAAGGTGGAGAATGGCATCTCAAGAGAAGAGATGCACAAAGATGTGGAAATAGGGAACGTTTATGCTCAGTTTATGTGTACTCACTGCGCGTCTACGTATTAAATCACATACAAATTAGGCGGTAATGACATTTCAGATTTTTTTTGGAGGAACTTATGCTGTCTGACCTCCAGTGAGTGAGGAATATGCCACTTTGCAATGCTATTGAATTGTTTTGATAAGCATGTGAGTGTGGCTGGAATGTGGGAACTTTGCTCTGCACACAGACAGACGTTATGCAGTAGAGAGTACTAGAGAAGGAGCCAAGAGACCAGGTGGTTGTCTTAACGCTGCAACTATTAGCTGTACGAGGTTATGAAGCAAATTTTGTGGCTTTAGTTTATTTACCTGTAAATGTCCCCCCTTTTTTCCCCTTCAAACGGCAGAAGACTTTTAAACTGCATTGATCCCCTATTTATAGCAGATCAGAAGAGGGGCTTCTCAGGTTGAAATGAGAGGAAAGGACACTAGGACATTCTCCCTCTGCCTCCCCCCAGTTTGGTCCAGGCTCTTCCTGAGGTTCCTCATGTGGAGTTGTTATCTGTGAAGGTCACCGTTTTGGGTTTTGGGCGGGCCCTTTCTAACTCTGAAATCACTGATTTATTTATTTTTTTTAATTTTTTTTTTTAACGTTTATTTATTTTTGAGACAGAGACAGAGCATGAACGGGGGAGGGGCAGAGAGAGAGGGAGACACAGAATCAGAAGCAGGCTCCAGTCTCTGAGCCATCAGCCCAGAGCCTGACGTGGGGCTCGAACTCACGGACCGCGAAATCGTGACCCAGGCTGAAGTCGGACGCTTAACCGACTGAGCCACCCAGGCGCCCCTGAAATCACTGATTTATTAACACCGTGCTGATTTTGGATCGTGTTCAGGAGTAGGAGATACGCAGGTGGTGGGGACAAGACACACAGTTAGGATGGAACCCTTATTGAGGTTAGGCTTTAGGCCTTTTCCCGAGGGATAGGAATGTGCTTTAGGCTTTTGAATTAATGAGCCTCAGGGACAGTAACAGGACCCCAGGCTGCTGAATTTCCTGTCACTGGAGGTAATTAAACAGAGGGATGACTGCTTGTCAGAGATGTTTGAGAGGGTTTGGTTGCACGCCATTGGAAGTTCCATTTCTGAGATTTGAAGATGTGAGTAGGTGTTAAGGCTTGGAGAGTCAGTTAAGTGGGGACATAGGCTGCATTGTTCAGGACTCCTGCCCTTCCTGACGTAGGGAAAACATGCATTTTTTTTTTTTTTTTGCATTCTTTTGAGGAATTTTGATTTTATGTTGTAGTTGCTTGGTGTATTACCTCCTGTTCTTGCAACCATTCCCCCTACACCCTCTTCCCCCCAGATTTAGTATGGAGCAGGTGAGGGGGTGTCCTGTATTCCTGCCACAATCAGATGTGTCAGAAGGCCGGCTGTTGTTTTGTTTGTCTTGGATTGTTTATACGTCAAAGTCTGGTCAATACCAGGAGCACGTACTCTGGTTCGGGGTTAGCTCTGGTCGTCAGACCTAAGGAACAGTAGCAGGTGATAGTAACATCTCTCATTGAATGCCTTCCTCGAAGCACTCGTGATCGTTTCTAAGGTGCACGCTGCCGGCCAATTCTAGTTCTTCTCATTCCTGATGTCAGTTTTCCATCTTTCTGAATTGTCCTAGAGGTATTATCAAGATAAGTAAAACTGTATTGAAACTAGATTTTTAATTTACCCCATAGGCTGGTTTCGTCATCATTCCTTTAAGTATTTAACTTTTATGCTCAATTTTGTTGAATTCATGTATACTCAATGCCTGTCTACCCATTAAATTACAGACAGTAGTAATAACATTCCTATCTCGGGATGTGGTACTTGTTGTAGCTGAAAAACTCTCAATAATGATGAGTGTGCCACTTTGCGGGGGGGGGGGGAACCTCGCTAACTCATTTAGATTGTGAGGCGAGTGTGGGGGACCTTGGGAGTGGACAGAGCTCTGGGGCTTGGATTCAGAAGACGTAGCTTCAGATCTGGGTTCTGCTACGTAGAACTGGGTGACTTGGGCAAGTCCTCTTACCTGAGTCTCATTTTTCACTTCTATCACATGGGTATGATCATACCCTTCTGAACTCATAGGCTAATTACTGGCATCTTCTGAGACTATGTATCATAGGGAACCATACTGATCATTAGTTCCCCCTTTGCCCCCCGCCTTCACCCCATGTAGGCCATTCAGATGTTTTCATCAGTGGCTCTGAGCTATATTCCCCAAACCGTTTAGCTTTCCTGTACTTGCCTTTCTTTCTCACAAAAGAGAACGAAGAAAGTTCACAGAGGAATCCGTGAAAATCCTGTGCAGGTACTAAGAGCATCGGTGGTGGAGACAGCAGCATTGCTGGTTAAGGTGGCACTCTTATCAGCAACAGCACATGTGTGGCAAGCAGGCATCCGTTCCTCTCTCTTCCTCCCTGTGACCGTGGAGGCCAGTGCTAATTTCCTAGTAGATCTTAGGGCTCAGAATCCTTTGCAGTACTGTGGCCGAGGCAGCCAATTGTTAGGCCTGACATTCAACTTGAAATCTGCTTGGCTTCCTGCCTGATACAGAGTAAAAACAGAATCTGTATGCTTAAAGCAGAACCATGGACTTTGTCGTTAAGTACTTAAAAGGATCTTGCGTTCACGTTATTCGGGCTTCTCATTTTGTCCGTGAGAGAAGTAATGTCCAGGCAAGTGACATGACTTGCTCAGAGTGATGGTAGCTGAGTCATAGGACTGAGCCAGAGGCAGAAGCCAGGTCCTTTGACCCTCGTGTGACGCTGTTTCCCACACTACATCCCAGCCAGTGGGAAGCACTGACCAGACCATCAGAAAACTTGTGCTGTTTACTACCAGGTCTGTAGTACAAGCAGGCAGGCCGCAGGCTCTTTCTGGGCCTCAGTTTCCACTGGTTACACTGAGAGCTCAGACTACATGACTGCGATTTCTTGTAAAGCAAAGATGTTGTGATTCCATATAAGTAATAGCGACCCCGGGGCGCCTGGGTGGCTCAGTCGGTTGAGCGTTCGACTTCAGCTCAGGTCACGATCTCATGGTTCGTGAGTTCGAGCCCCGCGTCGGGCTCTGGGCTGATGGCTCAGAGCCTGGAGCCTGTTTCCGATTCTGTGTCTCCCTCTCTCTCTGCCCCTCCCCCATTCATGCTCTGTCTCTCTCTGTCTCAAAAATAAATAAACAAACAAAAAAAAATAGCGACCCTGAGCTCTGGAAATTCTGTTTTCAGATAAGGCACGCAGATGAAGTTTTCTTTGTTGATTACATATTGCTTTTGTGAAAGCTACATGTCTTGTTTTCATTTAGAGTTTTTAAGGAACTGATTATCTTGAGTTTCTGGCTGAAAGTCAAAGTTCTTATAGTGGCCCAGAGCCGGCTGCTCTGGTCCCTGCTCCCTCTCTGACCTCACCTCTTCCTCCTTCCTCCCTTCCTCTTGCTCACTGTGCTCCAGCTCCCCTGACCCCTTCGCTTTTCTCACTTGAGCTGATGGGTCGCTACCTTAGGGCCTTTGTGTTTGTCGTCCCTCCGTGTGGAACACTTTCCCCCTGGTTCTGTGTGGTTTGATCTTCAGGTCTCTGTTCAAATGTTGCCTCAGTGAGACCTTCCTTGACTGCCCTGTATAAAGTAGCTTCCTTCTCCTGTCCCTCACTGTGCTTTATTCTTTTTGTTATCTAATGTGTTGTATCCATTTATTTATTGTGCATCCACTGGAATATAAGCCTCCTGAGAACAAGGACTTTGTGTCGTCTGCCCCTGAATCCATGGGTCTAGACAGTACAGGAACACCGGTACTCAATAAATATTTCTTGAATGAATGAAGAAGTGTTAATCTACTGTGTCGCTTTGCTTTCAGTGTTGGAGCTGGTTGATCTCTGTGCACATTCCAGTTCTAGAAATGTGTGATCCGAATATGATCCCTTCATATTACACAATATATATTCACACTTACTCCAGTATCTGGAGTAAACATTAGTTTCTTTTATTATGACTACGATTCAGTTCCTATCTCAAGAAGTTTATAGTCTAGTGGAGAAGCAGACACGTACATAGTACAACAGCTCAGGTATGAGTCACACCTGTAACTTGCTCAGCATTGATTCCCCAGGTCCTCCTTGAGTCCTTTGAAATCACACGGTTGGCCTTGTGTGCCAGTGTAGGGACCCAGGCCTTGAGCTGGGAGGGACCACCTGGATTATTATCCAGAGTAGCTGGAAATAGACATTATTCCAAGGATTGCATGTAATACTTCCTAAACTGGGGATTTCACTCAAGGGAACATTCTTCTAAGAAGCAGTGTCAGGCAACAGGTGCCGGGGTCATTGGGAACCAGAGATACTGGAGATATGGCGAAACAGGACAGGAATATATCAGGAAACAGTACAGGTTTAGAATGGAGGCTGTAAACAGAACATGCGTTTTTAGAATCCTCTAGATTTTTTTCTTTTTTAGTACAGAAACCTTTTTGCGGATGAAATAAGGAACAGCTTGGGCTGAGGCTGGAGTCAGGGGCTAGGAAGAGAGTGGTTTATTAGCCAGCCTGTCACTCTCCCACCCTTTTCTCTTCTCCTTGAGGAGCCCCTTGGGGAGCAAGCCTAAGACCCAGAGACACACTGGTTAAAACCACCGCATTGATGCTCTCCAAGGCCTCTTCTAGCTTCAGGATACTGTGCTTTTATGGATCGTGTTAACCGAGTGTGTACTGTAAGCAGAGCTCCGTGCTGGAGACCTGTGGTATGGAGAGCCCCCGTGGGTTGCACCTCTGACTTTTTCCCAGAACTTACGACGACTGCAGCTTTTGGAATTCCCTTTATTCAATAATTCACCTACTCCCTCGTCCTCCCTCAACATTGAACACCTAATATGTGTCAGGAATTGTGAGGACACAAAAAGCTCTGGGACCCGTGCCTCAGGCCTTCAGAAATACAGATGAAGGAAAACTAAATCTCCTTGAGGGGCAGTTAGCGGAAGACCAGGCTGGACCTTGAAGGACAAGACCTGTTCCGCCAGACAAAGGAAGGGTGATAAATCACGTTCCAGGCAGAGGGAAGAGTGTGAGCAGAGGCGCAGAGGCACAACAGCAGGGTGATGGGGGAGCACAGGCAAGACTGCGGTGGAGGGGCCCTTCCCTGGAAGAGCCCTGGGTGAGGGTTGGGGTGGCAGGAGATGACGCGTCACTGGACTGGATAGAGCAGGGGGGCCGGTTTGGCCCACGGGCCGCATCTGGCCTGCTGCCAGTTTTTTAAATGAAGTTCGTGTGTTTATTGTGAGAGAGAGAGCGAGAGGGAGCACGGCACATGGGGGAGGAGCAGAGAGACGGAGAGAGAGAATCCTGAGCAGGCTCCACACTGTCAGCCCGAGGCCAGATGTGGGGCTCGATGTCATGAGCCATGAGATCACGACCTGAGTGGAAACCAGGAGTACGAGGCTTGCCCGACTGAGCCCCCCGGGCACACCCCCGCCCCCTCTTGCCGCCTGTTTTTGCAAATGAGGTTTCATTGCAGTGTGACCACCTGCATTGTGTACATGGAGGCCGTGGATGCTTTGGGGCTAGAGTGGCAGGGTTGTAGTGTATACAGGCCTGCAAAGCCCAAAACGTCTTCTCTCTGGCCCTTTAAGGAGAAGTTGGCCCCTCTTGGGTGAGAGCACGGGCAGCAGTGCTGCACAGTTTGAACTTCGTGCTCTGAGCTACGCAAGCAGGGGCCTGACGTGATCATATTTGTGTTTTAAAATACCCGGCCATATTGAGGATGGGTTTGGAATGTAACAGGACTGACCTAGAAGGGCTAATTAGGTTGCAGGACGTCAGGAGAAAGTGGGGAAGCCAGTGGCAGTAGGATGGACGGGCGTGGATGCATAAAGTAGATGTGTAGGAGGTAGTAAGGAGTGGGGTTAGAAAGAGGAAGAAGTCGAATAATTCCCAGCTTTCTGGTTGAAAAGTTAATAGACATCACAGTAATTTTGTGTTGTTTTCAAAGAGTGGAATGCCAGTCATTCAGTTCTAAACAAGAGAGACTACATCCAAGGAGCCTAATGGACTTGGGAGTTTTGTTGAAACAGCAAGTGGTAGATAGGTCCTCAATGGCAGTGCTTTCTGATAAATCTGGGTTGGAGAGCATAGCTGGAACCCAGCGGGTCCTCCCGCTTCGTCATGTTTCGATCTTGGAGATTGTTGAGTCTACAAAATAGGCACCCGGTACTTATGGTCGGTCAGCTGTACTGAGGTGTGCAGTCGACCTCAGACCCAGCAAACGCTGGGCTGGGCCTTGTCCTGGTGAGAAGTGGGAGAAGGCGGGCCAGCCTCATGGGCTGCAGGTGGGAGCTGAGACTTGGTTGGGCTCCTTTCGATGCCAAGTTCTTATGCAGAGTTCTGTTCCCCCCAGTTGTGCCTTCTTCGTTCTTTGAAAAAATTCATCTTGGTGGTGATGATCCTATCACATATTACAGAAGGTTCTCAGGGATAGTCAGTTGCTTTTCTCCTTCATCCCAAGAAAACTCTAGAATGGGTTCCCTCTTTCCTCAGTTTCTAGTTGGCAGGTCACCAATAGTTTAGTGTACCTACAAGGACAAGACTGCTGAAACGGGTCCCCTGAGGATGACTTTTTAAAAAATGTTTTATTTATTTTTCGAGAGAGAGAGAGCGCAGGCGGGAAAGGGGCAGAGAGAGAAGGGGACAGAGGATCTGAAGCAGGCTCTACGCTGACAGGGAGATAGCAAGGAGCCCGATGCCGGGCTTGAACTTGCGAACTACGAGATCATGACCCGAGCTGAAGTTGGACGTTTAACCGACTGAGCCACCCAAATGAGGATGACATTTTTTTTTTTTTTCAACGTTTATTTATTTTTGGGACAGAGAGAGACAGAGCACGAACGGGGGAGGGGCAGAGAGAGAGGGAGACACAGAATCGGAAACAGGTTCCAGGCTCTGAGCCATCAGCCCAGAGCCTGACGCGGGGCTCGAACTCACGGACCGCGAGATCGTGACCTGGCTGAAGTCGGACGCTTAACCGACTGCGCCACCCAGGCGCCCCGAGGATGACATTTTTAATGAATTCTCCTTTCCAGGTTCTGGCTGTCTTTTATAGGCTTGAGAACTACATTTGTCAATATATTGAGGGCGGAACCGTGTATCAGGACAGATATCAACCAAGCTCACATCAACTTGTGTAAAAAGTTAATTTGCTAATTTATTTTGACTACTGTAACCAGTACTCAGGAGGATACAAATTTTGGAAAATCAATCCTTTTGGGGCTTCTGCTTTAGGTTAGGAACTCTGTTAAGGACTTTACATGCCTGACCTCATTTATCTTTTATCTTTTGGGGAGGATAGAAATACAATATTATTAAGTGAGTTTGCAATATTGATACATGAATAATATTCTAGAATTCATACAAACTTCATGTTTGAGGTTTCTTATTACATGGAAATCTACATGGGCTCCCTCTGGTGGGCAGAGTATCAGTGAAATCGACAGTGGTTAATTACGGATTGTATATGAAAAACTTACTCTGTTTAAGACCTACAAGGTTTAAAATTGACTTAAAAAGAGGTCCCTTAAGAACCAGTCTAAAAGAAAGTGAATACACCAGAGGAAGGGAAGGGTGGTGGGTTGAATGAGCTCCTAGAACTCAGGTAGGAAAAGCCCGCAGCCCAGTTGCAATTTTAAATTCAGTAGTAGTTTTTTCTTCCTGACCTCACAGTGTGTAAATACTAGACTTTGCTAGCTCCTGCTTGCCACAGTCTAATGTTTGGCTATTTGTCAAAGCTTTCTGTTAGAGCACAGAAGCTCTGCTTAACCAAGAGAGTAAATCTTCATTTCCCAGTATTGTACACATTCTTGTTCACTTTTTAGTTAGATGATAAGAAAACCCTGGTAAACGAACATTTGCCTTTTATACTCTAAATAGAAGTGACAGGCTGCAGCATATCTTTCTCCAGAATTGAGAAAGGAATCAAAAAGCATAGGTTTTGAATTATAAATACTTTTGGACTTTGTCATTAGTTAACTTTGAGATCTTCGAGAACTCACCTAACCTCTTTTTTTGTTTTTGTTTTTTCTCATTTTTCTTATTTGTTTAATGGGAGTTCTGGCTAGATAATCCTTAAGGACCTTTTTGACAGGATGGTTCCAGGATTCAGTACTCTTCTTTCTGTAAGTCCCAGGATATATCTTAAAATGCAAAAATTTTGCAGTGACAACTGCTCAATCAATGCCTTGTGTTACTTTCCTCTTGAGTTCCTACCTACTTGCAATTCTTCATTTCGATGAGAAGATGAGTTTTGTTTTTCACAGCTGGCGTTTGGTATGTTTCTACAAATGCATTTGATTTGATAGTGATTATATACTCTTCTTATAATGGGATGCTATCAGCGAGATATGTTTTTGACGTTCACTAATTATTTTAAAATCTGACTATGAAAGTAGTAAGTGCTTGGGGCGCCTGGCTGGTGGTGGAGCCTGTGACTCCTGATCTCGGTGTTGTGAATATGAGCCCCGTATTGGGTGTACAGATTACTTAAACATAAAATCTTTAACAATGAAAAGTAGTACTTGCTCATTAAACAGAATAAAGAAGAGAATAAAGTTCACAGATAATACTCCTGGCCAGGAGTAATAGCCCCTATTACAGTCTTGTATATTTTTCCAGATATTTTTCCTATTAAACAAAAAGAATTTTTCTATACTGGTGTTAGTCTTTTTTGCCAGATATTTTTCCTATTAAACAAAAAGAATTTTTCTATACTGGCGTTAGTCTTTTTTGCCCCTTTCTTGCCTTTTTTCCTTAACAGTATTGTGAACATTTTTCTATGTCAGTGTAGATTGTGTTCAATTTATTTGACTGCATAGCCATTAAAAGTAGTTTCACATAACTTACTTACCTGAACCCCTACTGAAATATTTGAGCCACTTTTAGTTTATCATCATTTTATTTTTTATTTTTTAAAATGTTTATTTATTTATTTTGTGCGCGCACGTGAGAGAGAGCGAGAGAGCGAGAGAGAGAGAGAGAGAGAGAGAGAAGGAGCAGGGGAAGGGCAGAGAGGGGGGAAAGAGAGAATCCCAAGCAGGCTCCATGCTGTCAGCACAGAGCCCAGTGCGGGGCTTGAACTCATGAACTGTGAGATCTAGACCTGAGCCCAAATTAAGAGTTGATCACTTAACTGACTGAGCCACCCAAGTGCCCCCAGTTTATAACTATATTAAACAAATAGAGGGGCGCCTGGGTGGCGCAGTCGGTTAAGCGTCCGACTTCAGCCAGGTCACGATCTCGCGGCCTGTGAGTTCGAGCCCCACGTCGGGCTCTGGGCTGACGGCTGGGAGCCTGGAGCCTGTTTCCGATTCTGTGTCTCCCTCTCTCTCTGCCCCTCCCCCGTTCACGCTCTGTCTCTCTCTGTCCCAAAAATAAATAAACGTTGAAAAAAAAAATTAAAACAAAAAAAACCAAATAGTGTATTTTTACCAAATTTGTTTCAAATTTATAATCTCTTAAAAAGGTAAAAAATACAGGGACACCAGGGTCGCTCAATCGGTTAAGTGTCCAACTCTTTATTTTAGCTCAGGTCATGATCTCACAGTTTGTGGGATTGAGCCCCATCCACACTGACAGTTTGGCGCCTGCTGGGGATTCTCTCTTCCCCTCTGTCTGCCCCTCCCCTGCTAGCTCCCAAGCACGCTCCATCATTCTTTCTTTCAAAATAAACAAACATGAAAAAGGTAAAAACTATGTCAGTTCACTTGTTGTCTGCTTAATCTTTTCTCAAATAGAAAAAATTCAGTGTCATTTAATGTTTGAATGTCCTAATATTGATACAAGGAATATTAGAGTTTATTATCAGTGCTGGGGAATATAGAAGGGGGTAGCTGATAGGGGTAGTAGGAAAAGCCTTTAAGTGGGAGCAGAGCCGTGGAGAACAAGTGAAATTGAGTAGGTGGTGGGTGTGCGCACGTTGTACGTCAGTGACGGGAAACTGGCTGATTGGGCCAGTGGGGCTGCTTTGTCTGCACTGTGAAACAAGCTGGGGGAGGCGCTTTCTGGCCCTACCACAGAGGCCCCCAGTGCTTCTGTGCACCACAAACATACTAAATCAATGGCCAGCCTGTATCTAGTTAATGACCACTTAAAATCCAATGGAAACATGTACAGAAGTAACAAAAAGCATTTCTAGAAGCAATCTTAATGAGAAATGGAAATGTCCCATTTGAAGAAAACTTCAAAATTTTGGGGAGAGATACAGAAGCCTTGAATAAACAGAAACACATATTGTGTACTGGAAGAGAAGAAAAAGTGTTATAAAGACATCAATTATTCCTAAATTAATTGGTAGGTTTAGTGCAGCTTTCAACAAAATTCCAACAGAACTGTTTTGAGAGGAGCCTGTAAGTGGTCCTGAAATGCACCTAGAAAAAAAGATGTGAGAATAATTTTGAAGAAGAGTAGGGGTGTGTGTGTGTGTGTGTGTGTGTGTGTGTGTGTGTGTGTGTGTGTGTTGGAGTGGGGATACTGGTTTTGCCAGATAATAAAACACTTTAGAGACAAAAAAATAATATATATGTGTTTGTAGATTGATCAGTGAAGCATATTAGGCTAGATGTATAACCTTTGATAAAAGAGGTATTGTAAATCAGTAAGAAAAAGGTTTATTCAGTGATGATTCAGGATAATTAGCACTTTGAAAACAAAGAAAGACTTTTTGTTGTTGTTTTTTGGTCCTTATCTCTTATTGTACATACAATACGGTAAGATATATTTCTAGGTGAACTAAAGATTTCATTGTAAAAGCAAAACTGAAGAAAAAAAAAATGAGTATGAGGGGCGCCTGGATGGCTCAGTCAGTTAAACATCCAACTTCGGCTTGGGTCACCATCTCATGGCTCGTGGGGTTCGAGTCCCACGTCGGGCTCTGTGCTGACAGCGCGGAGCCTGGAGCCTGCTTTGGAGTCTGTGTCGTCCCCCCCCTCCCCGCTCCTCCCCTGCTCTCTCTCTCTCTCTCTCAAAAATAAATATTAAAAAAACTTTTTTTTTAATGAATGAATATGTTGTCTTCTAGAAGTGTGAGGTCTTTGAGTTTAAAAATTGCCAGCAATAGTTTCAATAATAATAAAGGTGGCGATTGTGAAGATGATTGTGATGGCAACTGTCACAAGTACTTTATAAAAGAGACACCGTGGCAGTATTCCCAAGCACAGGGAAGTTATTAGGGAAATACGGCACACTGCAGAGCAGGCCACAGCATGAGTGAAACTGCTGACCATTTTAGGTTAAAAGAGTCACTGCCCAAACCAGATGTAATTAAAACTATGTATATAAAATTAAAAAAAATCCTCTAGGTATGGAAATAGTGATCAGAAGGGAACACACAAAAGGTAACCATGGCTGTTTCTGGGAGACGGGACTCCAGGTGACTTCTTCTGCTTCTATCATCCCGGATTTCTTTAATGAGCACATATTTCTTCTGAAATGAAAAGGAAAGGGCGCCTGGGTGGCTCCGTCGGTTAAGCCTCCAGCTTCAGCTCAGGTCATGATCTCACGGCTCGTGGGTTTGAGCCCCGCATCAGGCTCTGTGCTCACAGCTCAGGGCCCGGAGCCTGCTTCCGATTGTGTGTCTTCGTCCTCTCTCTCTGCCCCTCCCCACTCGCACTCTGTCTCTTTCAAAAATAAACATTAAAAAAAGGAGATTAAAAAAGTAAAACAGAAAAAGCAAAACTCCCCGCAGATGAATTTTTATTTGCTGTGGTAGGAAATGGAGAAAAATTAGTATCTTTTGATTAGAAAAATCATGAATAAGCAGTATCTGATTATATATTAAATGCAGAGCGGAGGGGGCCCCTATTTAAAGGAAGTCTGCGGTAAAACCTTTTGTAAAGGGAGTAATTTTCCTGTAAGTCAGCTGGATTTTCGATCGGACTTTCTTAACCTGTACAAGAAAATCATCCACAAATGTTGCATTGATGTTTTACCTTTCTGGTTGTCATTCTACAAACTCAGAAGCGGTAATAATAGCTACCACTTGCCGAGCACCTATTCTACCTGGCGCTGTGCTCCCAGCGCTACAGCTTAGTCGACTGTCCTTAAGTTAGGCTCCTTTACTCCTGGAGAGACCAAGGTTCACAAGGTTAAGTGGCCTGCCCAGGA
This sequence comes from Felis catus, assembly GCF_018350175.1. NCBI lineage: Eukaryota > Metazoa > Chordata > Mammalia > Carnivora > Felidae > Felis > Felis catus. Next base: position 198,930,995 of record NC_058371.1, on the reverse strand, counting down.
TGGTGTCAGCGCGTGCGCCGGGTCCCTGGGACTCCCTGCTACCTCTCCAGGCTCTGAATGCTCGGCCGGCTGTGCACACAGGGAGTGCTGTTCCAGGCCTTGGCCTTCCGCAGGTCCGCTCTCTGGAGGTTTGCTCCTTGGCGTGTTGTCATATCATCTGCTGTCTTTAGGAGCACATTTTGGTGCATAAATCATATATATTTGAAAGTCCCTGACTCCCTTGTGGGGGAAATACAGCTGCCTCCAAACCTAACTTTTTTTTTGTTGTTAATTGACAATTACCCAGTGACCATACATCTCTTCTAAGGCAGTGTTGAGGTACGTTTTGGGGGAAAAGAGTAGAAGGTTTATGGTTTTAAATAGTAAAGTCACTTAGAAGGAAGGAGACCCAGTTTTTACATTACAGATACTTGAAAAATTGCTAATTCCGTTCTTTGGTCTGAGGCACTAGTTAGTGATTTTGTTTCTTCGTTCAGTAGTTAGTCCCGTGGAGGACTCCAGAGCTGAGATGGCCTCAGAATTACCCCGGTGAGGCAGGGGGTGAGGCCTGTAAAACCACGGTAGTGGTCAGCCGTTGCATGTGGGCTTGCCCTGGGGAGGCCCCCTAAGGGTGAAGCAGCTTCCTTCTGCTGAGGGCAGTTCCTTAGAGAGACTTAGCTATGAGCCATCAGCAGGCAGTTCTGGAAGTTGGGGGAATGAGGGCCTCGATCCTGGAGGCACACTTCTGCCACACCATCTTTCAGGGTTGTTGTGAGGAGTGAATGAGATACTGTGTGTTAAGCTGCTCGCAGTGTATCTGGTACCTCATAGATCCTCATTCAAATAAAGCAACTACTTTATGACCAGCTTATATTTGTTGAGTATCTGCCTGTGAGTTAGGAAGGCGTTGAGATTGCTGTTTAGGATAAAAGATGAAAGAGACTTCCATTTGGCCCTTAAATGCTTACACTCTGGAAGGGGGCATTCGAGTCATTCATTCAGTGAATATTTATTGAGCATCTATTACAGGCTGCGCACTGTCTTTCGCACTAGGGATGGAGCAAAGATAAGACGGAATCGCTGCTTTCATGGAGGTTATGTTCTCGTGGGAAACTTACAGTAAACAAGTAAACGTATCTAAAATACCTGGGTAGCGATAGGTACACACGTAAGTGTAAGACACGTTCATAATTCTAGAAGTCCTCAGTAGAGGAACTTCAAGAATTAAAAGGACAGAGATGACTACTTCTGGGTAGGGTTGAGGAGAGACTTCGTGGAGGAGGTGACCTTTAGGTGGGCCTCGAAGGTTTTGCACACGCAGAGATGGAGAAAGGCAGGACAGAACATGTGACAGAGGCCCCAAGGGAGGGAAAGCACAGGATGGTAAAATCCCCTAGAAAAGCTGAGTTTAACCGAAGGAGTGTGAGAAATCGGGAATGCAGTGTGCCCTGTCTTGTCCTTTGGCCCTTCCAGATCCATTCTCTACCTTTTCCATGCTGTTCTTGCCCGAGGAGGCTGATTTTTATGGAGTGCTTGGCTGGGCTTCCTTGTTCTCTGGCTTCTGATTGGGTTCAGCCAGGGGGCGGTCCAGCAAGAGATTGGAGGGCTAGGAGAGAGAAGGCTTGACTTTGGATCCATAGTCCTGACTCGGTTTAGGTGTCTGCCCGACAGCCCTAGAATTTTCTCCTTGTGTATATCAGGCATCTGTGGGGTAGGATGGGGTTAGTCACTAGGCTGGTACCAGCCAGCAACAGACAGGATCGCACTGCAGCCCCACTCAGGGCTGGCCCTGAAACACAGCGACAAAGGGCATTCCTTCCCCATGGGCAGAGCCTTGTACGATTCATCTCTACCTTTCAATTTAAGGTGGTTTTCCTGGGAGATACAATTTTCTCTCTCTCTCTTCCCCTTTGTAGCTCAACACCGCAGTAGGGAGCAGGCAAGAATTTTAGACTCAGACACATTTTCTCTTAGTGATTTGGCAGTTCGTACTTCTCTTCCAAATATGACCTGAAAGGTTAGAGGTGGTAAATGGCTCTTATGGCATTTTGACTATAAATCTGAACTGGAAGAGAATCTGTAACCCATTATCAGATTCTGAATCAAGCTGCCTTGTCCTTCTCCTGTTTCGGTTTCAGTGGAAATGTGTGTTTTTATTCTGTCAATGGACAGTTTACATACCCAATATACCTGATATTTAAAGGGAATTATACAATGAATACTTGATGTGAAAGGGACCAGTTAAATACTTTAACTCCAAGGGATTTCATTAAAGTAATAAGGAAATTACATTTAATTTTAAATGGTAGAAAGATTTTTTAATGTTATTGCTATTAAGCATCTATTACGCACACTCAGCCCATTTTTTTTTTTTGCAAATGAATTCCCAAAGCACAATTCATCTTTATACAGGTGGGAAGGAAATACTCTTGTAAAATATGTAGTTTGATGTTGTCTTCTTAGCTGTGGAGAGAAGCATACTTTTCCAAAGAATAGAATGTGATGGTTGATTGGAAACTTTTGGAGTTACAGGCTCTTAGTTCTACCTCTTGAAATAAGAAAATATATATAAATGGGTCCCCAGATGAAGGCGTGGTGGGGTATTTTATAGCCCTAATTGACTCCAGACATAGAGGCTGTGATTTGTAAGCAAGCAGTGACAAGAGGAAGTTAAATCAAAATTAAATTAAGGGAAAGGAGGAAAAAAAAGAGATATCAAGGAGAGGTGATGAATTTTCTGAAAGCTTCTAAATACCTATCTGTGGGTAAGTGGGAAATCTGTGACTATATCTCAGTTATGTCAAAAGATGAAATCTGGAAACATTTCAGTCCTAAAAAAGATCTTTTCTCTTTTTAAGCCGCCTTTTTTCTCTTCATTACTTGGTACCGTTCACTCAGTACGGGCATATTTGCTTCTATACTTTTCCATGACTCAAACGGGCAACACAAATCAGTGTCTCCCATGATACACATGAAGTGATATTTTGGGAGGATTGGTTTTTCTTGTTTACATTTTGGGATTTTATTGTTGTTCCAGCTTGTGTAAATAAAATTCTCGGAATGAGAGCCTACCAGACACTGGTCCACGCCGAGCACCATTTTTGCAGCTGTGTCTGTCGGTCCCCCCTTTCCTAGCCTCCCCAGCCAGTTAATTCTCGGCCCGAGAGAGGACGGGGGCTGGCTTCTAGTCCCCATCACAGCGCAGAGCGCCGTGTGGAGTTTCACACATATTTGCGAAATGGATGAAGCGAGTAAACGCCTGGTGCTTCCCGCGCTCTCGTCCATTCTCCCCCATGTGGGTTCAGACCCTCGCCATTTTGAGCCTGAGCCGAGATGATGCAACCATTCTGAGCCCCCCATCTCCCTTGCAGCCCAGCCGCTGTGCAGAGAACGCTGCTTTCATCAGGTTACTTTGCTCAGAAGCATTCAGTATTGCTCACTCCCCACACAGTGAATTTGGTTATTTGGCCAGCGTTCAAAGGCCCTTTTAAAGCTGGTACTACCCACTTTTCCATTTTTACACCCTACACTTCCTCGGTCATCCCGCCGGCTTTAAACCAGCCTCCTCCGCTTTCTTGCCTCCTCTTTTGGCTCCTGCTGTTTCTCTTGCCTGGATGGCTCACCCCCCTTCACTTACTCAGATTCTACCCATCTTCAAAGGCACATTCTCTCCTCTCCTAGTCTCTTTCTTCTGAAATCAAAGCATCTGCTCATTAAGCAAGGCACTCCGGCCGTGGCACCTTCGCCGTACCGTTTTGGGTTCTCATTTAATGATCGCATCGTTGCCTAACCTTCCAAGTGCTGTTGCGCCGTCTCCGAACCCTATTGCTTGCTTTTGGGTGTGGGGGATGGAGAAGGAGAGGTGGGACTCGGCATTTCACCTCGTGGCACCACAGCCTTGAGACGGGGCAGTGACTCGGTCATTGGTTTTGTGTTCCGGGGCCTAGGTCCACGCCTGGCCCACAGTGGGGATTCGGTACGTGGAATGTGAGTAAACGCATAGAAGGCATTCTCAAATACGTGTTTACTACTTTGACTGAAAACTAAAGTAATCAACGTAGGTGATTTTCCATCTTTTAAAAGCCATAAAAAACCCAATTTTTAATTTAGCTTTTTTTTTTTCGTCATTAACAGTTCTCCCTCCAGCACTTCTTCCTTTTGCCTGCCTCAGCTTTGGACTGAAATGTAAATCAATTTCCTCTAATTCTTTTCCCTGTGAAATTGGAGAGCAGCTGTTTAGTCACCTCCTTATAAATAACCCTTCACCAAGTTAAATTGCCTCTAGGACTTGCTTTCTCCAGATTAAATTATCCCACAGCCTTTTCTTTTTCTCATAAAGGCCTTTTTAAAAAGAAACATTTGTTATTTTTTTATTTCTTTTTCTAGCTCTTTATAAAACTTTATTCTTTTCATAAGGGGCTCACAGGCAACCCCTTACGAGGGCCTGGTGGCTGCCGCCTGGCATGGCGGGCACCCTGAGTCTCTCTCTTACCTGTGTGTGGGGCACCGTGTTGACGGTTCCCATCGCCTGTCAGGTTTAACTTGCTGCCACTCTCACCCTTTGTTCTGCCTCGTTTTCCTGTGCATTCCTTCAAATGTGTCGCTTGATTTTCTTCCCAGAAACCCTAGCTTACTGTATCAGCAGCGTTATGGCTCCAAGTTACAGACAACCCAGTGCGGATTTGCTCAAACGATCATGGGAATGTATTGATTTATACAACACTCGAAAAGTCTCGTGGTATGACTTCACCTCTGGCATGGCTGGACCCAGGGGACACGACAGTGTCACCAAAGGCCTGGCTTTTCTCACCCTCTCTGTTCTGCCGTTCATGGTGTTAGCATCTCGCTTAGGGCACCTCCCAGCTCTTGCTCCACACTGGCCAGAAAGCTGTAGTCCTTGCAGACTTTGCTTCCCGTACTGCTCTATCCAGGGAAGGAGACGGGCCCGGTCCGTCCGTGTAGTATCCGTCAGAATCTTGGAATTGGCTCGCAAGCCTATTTTTAAATCCATCCCTGTCCCCAAGGGGAGAGGACATACTCTTAGTTTGGCTTTTACTTAGGACCCAGCCCTGCAGCTGGAGCAGTGTCCCTTCCACCCGATTCGTATAGCTGAGAGTAGGGGAAGAGTGATTTCCAAGGAAATTCGGGGAGCTCTTTCCAGGAGGAGGAGAGCGGCGGATATGGGTGGCCAACAATAAAGGTACTTGCACTCGAGATTGTGCCCTTTCCCTCCGCCTTAGATTTTTAATATCGCTTGAAATGGAGGGTATCTCTGAGAATGAATTCTTTCATTTCCTCACTCGCTATTTATCGAGCCTCCAGCATACATCACGAATGCAGCCAGGTATCAGGCAGGCAAACGTGAGTGAGCCAGGGAGAAACTCCTAGTCTAGTGAAAAGAGAGCCCCAGGGGCAAATAATTACAGCACGTGGTGGTAATTGCTGTTCTCAAAGTATGTGTGGATCTGGAGGTGGAAGTGAAGACCGCTTCACTTGGGAGGGGCTGAAGGGGGAAGGGCTTCCCAGGAGAGGTGAGTCTTGAGCTGAGCCTTGAAGGAGAATAGAACGGGAAGGGAGGGGCATTATCCCGAAGGCCATGGTGAACTAGAAAAGGTTGGGGCCGGGGACGGACGCGGTCAGGTACGGATTTTGGAAGGATCCTACTGCTGGCCATTGGTGGACTCGGCAGAGGTGAGGAGGAAGACCGCTTGAGCTGGCACCGCCTCCGCGTGTCCCCGAGACGCAGTGAAGGCCCGAGCCGAGCCGGTGACCGTGAGGACAGAGGACAGATCCAAGGTCTGTTTGACAGGATTTGGGACTTGTTAGATGTAGGAGATGAAAACCAGTGGGTCCTAGACTACTTCGAGGTTTTAATTGTGGGTGACTAGGCGGGTGGCCAGAATGAGTGCGGTTTTATAGTTATTTGAGGTGCCTGCTTAAAAGCCAAGGGACACATATTTGGCAGTTGTAAATACAGAAGTGGACCTGGGGGGGAGGGAGGTTTCTGAGCCAGAGATGCAGATGGGGAGACCTCAGAGCGTAGGCGGAGGTTGAGGCCTAAAGGAAGGAGCAGAATTGCCGGAGGGGATTTTCATAATGAGAGGAGGGCCCCAGGGGAGTCAGAGAAGTTAGACACGTGGGTCCCTCCAGTAATGGACCTCTTCTTACCTTGGTAAAGGTAATGTCACCTGAGATGGCTTGTGGCGTGGTGGCTTTGAGCATGGACTCTGGGCTCCCCTACCTACTGGTGGGTGACTGGTGGGTAATGGGAGTAAAGTGGTACCTAATTTTGGAAGATTAAAGGAGCGAAGCACGTTGAAAGTGCTTGGCATGTAGGAAGTGTGATAAAGTATTTGATGAACGCAGAAACTAATAAACGTTGTACATGCTGTGCATTGTGTATCCCTCCCTGTCTCTCCGAGGCAGTTCATCCGAAATCGAAAATTAGTTTGTTTGGACTTAAATCATTTCCTTGTCTGAAAACTCTGGTGGTTCCAGTACAACGATGCAAGTATCAGACTTCTTGAAGATTTTCCAGATTATTTATTGGATTATTTTTTCCATTGGCTGTTAATTTTACCTCTGACTTTGAAGCAGCTTTGTTTCTTCCACACTTGACATATTTTTAAATTGTTCCTGATACCTCATAGCGTACAACTCTCTCTCTCTCTCTCTCTCTCTCTCTCTCTTTTTAATTTCCTTCCTCAGAGTCTTTGCTAAAGTTCTGGAATGCTCTGGTAGTTGCTCCCCCGCATTTTGGTCAGTGACTGGCATGATACTTTTAATCAGGCTGCTTTTCTCATCCGTCTGTAGGAATTGGCAGTATTTTCAACTCCTCTCCATTATGGTCAGGAATATGAACTTGCTGTCTTTTCTTTTTCCTCTTCCATTTTCCCACGTAAATGTCTTGAACCACTGATTAGATCTGTGTGCCCACAATAACATAAGCAGGCATGAAGCTGAAACCTGATTTAAAGGAGTATGTACAGAGTCTGTTACTCTATGAAAGTTTTTTAGAGTCCAGATGAAAATAGAACAGTATTCGGGGTGTGAGTATGTTGCCGAATCTCTAACACTCGTTGAACCAGACATCGTGTGTGTTCATTTTTAAATAACCGGGTGGGTCACTTTTTTATTTATTATGAACACAAACACTGATGCTAACAGCCGGCATGTGAAAGGAAAACAGGCAATAGTGATGAAAACCATTTAATGATTAGTGAGGAAACAAATATTGTTTAATGAAAATAAAAACCATGTCTAAAGGGCCTAATGCTGACTTTTGGAAATATAACCGTGTTGCGGTCTGTTGTGTACCCTCTGTCCTGTACAGTAGATATTGTTTAAAATTGCTTGGGAACTGGAGCTTGCAATTGTGAGCCTGGAATGTCCTGCAGATAATTAAGTTGTGGTCAGGCTTTGGAAAAATAAAAAGTTCTCGAACTATGATTTTATAAACATGCTACAATAACATTTCTTTATATTTAACAGTTTCTTATAGAAAGCTGATACTCTCATGAGGCATTGATTAAAGGTAAAACATCAAGAAAGAAAAAATATTAAATTAAAACTTCACTTAGGATGTTGACAGTTGGCTTGTAATATTAAACAGATGTGTATGTTCCTGGGGATATTCTTCTTTCTGAACTGAATTGCTAAGTTGTATTTTTTTTTAATGACAACTACAAATTTTTGATCAGTTAATAATTTTAAATGCCCTCTCTACAATCTTCTGTATTCTAACTTCATCTGTAGTTTGAGCCCTCTCAATGATATAATGATTGGTGAAACCTTTGCTGCCGCTTCTAAAGTCTTTCATTTTCTTTCTTTCTTCTTTTTCCCCCCTCTTAAAGCTTAACTGGGCTCTTCTGATTTCATGATGCATTCTTGGAGATTGATTCCTTGAAATAATTTTAGGATCATTGGGTGGAATTCTACCCTTTCAGATTTATGTCTATACTTTACTTCCATATAAGTTTCACATTGGTATTTGAGTGCACAAGTTGACCTACATTGTGGTATTGTGTTTGTGTGGTCAATTGTAAACGCTTCGTGAAATGTCCCTGTAGCCAGCCATGCAGATCGGCTTGTACCCCCATGCTGTGGGGCCAAAGAAATGTCAGTGAGGTGGACCGAAAGGAAACCAGGCCATGGAGCCAAAAGAGATCCAGTGAATCTCTTTTTGCTTGTAAGGATTTTGCCATATTAGACAAATAGCATAGCGTCCAGTAAAGGCAGTGGAGTGGGGTGGGCAGAGTGGAGGGGTGGCTTCGGTGGGTAGGTCGACTTTGGTGAACAGAGGAGGAGTCAGATCGGATTTTGTAGGATGAGTTGAATGTATTTTACATCTTCCAAGATTCTTTAAATCTATGTGTACAACTAGATAAACTGTTCATTGTTGTGTTTGGGCTGATGAAAAAATTTAAATTCTGAAGATCATTTTAATTGTAAGCCTTTGACGTGCGGACATCTTATGTTCTCTGGAAGATATATTTCGCTGGGCAGGAGTCTTTGATTAACCTGGAAGAACAGTGTAGTTGGTTTGGATAGATTTATTTATCTTGGAACTGTGTATTGTTTGCACAGTCTTCTTTTTGGAATCAGTGTTTTTTCTCTGCAGATTCCATTTGGGAAGCTCTGATTTGGAGCCTCAGAATATGGAAGGCATTTCCAATAAACACAAACAAAGGCTCACTGCATTGTCTGAACAAGTACAATGACATATTTTATCATACAAAATTTTATGTAAGCTCAAGAGTAATGAATTCATTTTTAATAGCACATTATTTAAATGTGACTATTTGTTCTTTGTATCTAATAGTATAAATATTTTTAAGTGTCCTATTAAAGTTTGATTTAGGAGCAAAAATATTTTTTCATATAAAAATGTCCACTTTTATATGACAGGATTTGACAAGTATACGTTTCAGTGTATTGTTTTGTTCTCTAACTCATTGTCTTGTTCTTATTTATATTTTGTGTGGTTGTGGAAGGAGGAACAGATTTCTGTGTTCAGTGTCTTAGCAGTTAATGGAATCCCTGCCATATTCTCCTAGAAATTTGAAATTCAAATTATAGTGGCCTTTTGGAAAGAGTTGGGAGCTTGGAGCTATGTGCAAAAATACTGGATAAAGTTTAGCATCATTTGTTACTCTAGAAAGAGCCATCCATTTTAGCTAAGAATCTAAAAAGCAGTAAAATAGATCTACTAAGGTTTGTATCTGGTTTTTTTTTTCAGGGCTTTATACTATTTCATTCCAGTTCTCTCCCAAGGTTTTGCTCTAAAGGAGTGTTGTAAATATGTTAAATAGTTCTCTCTAACCAGAATTAATCATAACAGATTGAAGTAGAAAATGCTGTTTCTTCTTACGTGGTTATTGCATCATAAGATAACTCTCTGTAAATGAGATTCTTTTGTAGATATTTTGGCTTGGCTTACCGATCCTAATTTCAGTACTATGCCTGATTTAGCAATAAGCTGCTGTGATCAGCACCAGTGAATTGTATTAGGCAGGCTTTATTTTCTGTATCAGTGTGGCATTACCATCTTTCCCACCCCCAGGTCAGAAAAGCATGGTTTTATATTCTTTTTCAGTTTCAATGTTTAATAATTCCACTTTGGGAAAAGGGACCTTGGGAAGTTTTTCAGGGTAGATGGCGATTAACAAATGGCACCATTTGGACAACCTTCATCTTTTAAAACTCTCATTCGTTCAGCCCATTTTTCTCTATCCAGTGTTCAGGTCTCCTCTGCTTTACAGATAGTGAGTGTGGTTCTGTTAGGGAGGGGGTTCTGCTGCTCACGGTTGCAGGGTGTTAGTTCTAACAACTGCGGAAGTTACTCCTTTGGGAATGGAAGACACTTATTGGTCCCTAGTGGTCTGAAATGGGAAATGCATCTCCTCAAAATTTCCTTAGAACTTGCCGTAAAGTTTAACTTTTGATTAGAAACAAAAATGTTAATAATTTAGGTAGGTAGGTTGGCTTATTTAAAGTGTTCCTTGAGCTGCAGTTGAAGTTACTTATTTTCTTAATCTCATTGGAAACAGATGAACGACACATAAAAACTTGAGTACTAGATTAGCACCTGTATTTCAAGCCATTTAGGAAATGGAGGAAAATTCTGTAAACGCTGTGTAAGTACTAAGTAGATTGAGGAAAAGCCGTCAGAAGTTTTCTTCTTTGTCATCTCTTTGTTAGCTTTATCATGCTTAATTTTCATGAAAATAATGTGTTTGTTACTGTGGTCACACCGTGATTTAGCTTTGGCGTATGTATGATATTTTATTGTCCCTGTCCTGGAAAATTATAGCAGTTTTTATGAGGAGTGGTTTGTGGGTTCACACAACCCACTTGGAGTGCCATTTACTATAATTCTCTTCTAAAAGGACCATAAAACATCATGTAAATTGTTTAAAAAAGGAAAGGCCTTTTTTGAGAAAGCCTAGGAAGAAATCTTTCCAGGCTTTTGTTCTTATAGTCAGTTTCATGATTTTAAGCTCGCAATTTATTTGAAACATTAATGTCAAAAAGTAAAGTGCATGTGTATGTGAGCAAAATGCTTGTGAGCTAGAGTCAGGGGAAACTCGGGCATCAACGCAGAATAACACACATCAAATTCAACACGCTATAAGTTTTCAGAATATATTTTCTGTGGCTTTGGAAATGAAATTATGGCAGAAAGGAAGAGAAGGAGGGAGGAACGGAAGAAGAACGGAATTAATTTATAGCATGTATATCTTGTTTTCAAAAAACCTCTTAAGTTGTTGGGTGTTTATAATCTACATTAAAGCACGGTTTTTGGTAACCGGTCTCGTGAAAGTCATGTTTAAGTTCACAAATAGATTTACCTAAAGAAACTTCCCTCCTTGGCAGTTTTTACCATTTTGGTTGACTTGTTGCTCTCAGTTTTTATATACACCCTTAGGAAGGAAAGTATAAAACACACAGTAACAACGCCGAGTTCTGTCATGGTGTTTTGTACAAGTGCCTTATTCTGATATTATCTTGGTTTTGTGTGTGAGCTCTATGGGGAAAACGGACGGAAATTGTTAATAATTTTCTACAGCATTTACGTTGTACTCTGAGCTTCTAGTCATTTAAATACACATGTATCTTACGGTTAGCAAATTGTTGTAAGAAAATCCAAATATATGTGAAATATAAAGGAGAAGCAGCTTTACATGAGCAGCAGTTTTATATAAGGATATAACAAATATACAATAGATTTAATTTTTTTATTAAACCACTTCTTTAGTGCATGTGAGATCGTGGTATTTGCAACAACATTTTATAGGACCACTTGTAGATGATAGCCGTGTTCATGTAAATAGTGATATAAACATTTGTGCAGTTTTCCCTTTTCAAATTAGCGTGTTTTTAAAAACACAAGGCCGTCTGTGTGATTTAGAAACTCCTTGGTTTTTGAGAAGAGGAGGTTATAAGTAGATCGCATCCAGGTCACCTGGCCGGCACAGTCAGTAGAGCGTGTGACTCTTGATCTCGGGGTTGTGAGTTCAAGCCCCCCGTTGGGCGTGGAGATGACTTAAAAGTAGATCACGTTCATGCATCTTACAGAGAGTCAGTAAATTTACTACATGACTAAATCTTTTTCTGAGGATACGGACTTCTTGCTTACATGCGTAATTTCATGAATTTCAACTTAAGGTTTTAAAAAAATTTTTATTATTAAATTCCTCCTTATCTGTTAAAACACACAAAACTGACTTCCTAAAACATATAAAAAAAAAAACTTTATGGAATTATTCCTTATCCTACACTGTCGTCTTAATTTTTTGGGTATTAGGGTGTTTCTATTGTCATGGGACCACAGGGTAGCTAACTGAAGTGAATTTGGGGAGTAGAAAATGAAGCTGTAATCGGAAAGGAGCTTTAAAAAGGTAGAATGTGATACCATACCGTGACGTTACGAAAAGTAGGAATGAAATGAAGAATGTGCTGGCAGCCTGGCTACCGCCGGTCCAGAGCCGTCCTTGGAATATTCTACAGCTTTTCCTGGGGGCAGTGTGGTGGAGTGGGGGCTCCTTTGACCGAGTCTTGAGCCTGAGAAGCTGCTTTCCGTGGCTAAGTACACTAAGCAAAGAAGACTTTTTATGGCATTTCAACCCAAGCTGTCGGGTATGCCACAGATTTTCACAATTAAAAATTTCATGTCTAGCTCTACTGAATAAATTGTTTTAATATGAGATGTTTGGAAATAGGGTAGGCACTACCCTAAAGGGACCTAAAGGGACTCACTTCTCCAAGTTAGGTATTATTTTCCACTCTGAATTTATAATACATTGCTATATAACGACATCACCAATTGTAAGTGATATAGAATGCTATGTTTAGGTATTTTCCTCTTTTAGATTAGGAAATAGTTTTCCTTTTTGTGTTAGCACGGACAATATATGTCCTAGGCATTTATAGTTATTATATAAAAATGCATAGGATTTGAGTCACGCATGTGTTCTCATGTTTTATACATTATTCAGTTGTAAGAAATCTAAACTTTATGCCTAACAATTTTTGTCCAAAAGTTGATGTTTCCTTGTTTCTGTTTTTCACTTGAGTCAGGTAGAAAATATTTTTCATCGTCTTTAGATAACCCTAAATCATTTATTATCAAATACCTAAGTTGTTTTTCTTCCCCCTGCTTTGGAAATCTCCACCAACATAATCAATTCCTGTCGGAAAAGGGGTACAGTTTTTCAGTTTTTCCCCCAAAACTGCAACTTCAGAAAATATGTAAGAGATGTAGCAATTAACCTACATGCACATTTATAATACTAGAAAATGGGCAGCTAGTTACATTCAAAGACAGGATCTGATAGGCCCAAATTGCTTAAAACATCACAGTTATTGAAGATATACCCCAGGGAATTTGAGAAACCATTTAACAGATGAAAGTACATTTTGAAAAGTCTGACCTTACAGGCAATCATAAAATGAATCAAAACAGTGCTTTTTTCCCCCTGAAATGTACAGAGCCCATCTGTGTCTAATCCAGTAATTATAGACTGTGTTCAATTACCTTTTCAAACTTGGAGCAGACTGGAGACTAGGCAGTGAACAAACATAGGGTTTTGTCTAGACCTCAATTGACCACAGTCTAAAACTTGAATTTATATCTAATTTTATTTTTTGTTTGGCTTGATAGTTCTTAAAGGATTCATTTTTGCTACTTGGTGTTTTACCTTCTTAGATTTGAGATCTTGCATTTTCTCATCACAAAAGCTTTTGTATCAGCAATACCTTATGCTATAATCAGATGTTTGTTTTCTGAATACTTAGGCCTGCAAATCAATAATTTGCACTGGACACAAGACTGCGGGGTGGGGGAGGGGATTATACCCTGAGTAGATTTTTTTTTTTTTTTTGTAAGTAGCCCTTAAAATATTGCTGCTGACTAGAACTCTTCTTTATGTGCTAGGAAAAATAATTTATTTTCCTCTTCAGCTTAGAAAACTATAGTTAAGGTAATTTTCAGTTGCTTTGCACACTGGATAGGATGTTTTTAAAAATGCATGTAGACTGCTGCTAAAACATCTCTCTTTTATCAAATATGTCTTACAGGTTTTTTTCTCCTTACACATTTTTATTACATTTGCTCATCAGGCTGGTATCCATTGTGAGATTCAGTGCGTAGTGTTAAAAACCCCCTTCAAACCATTTCTCTTAATAAGTTTGCTTATGATTTGATGAATCTTTGAGTGAGAATTTGAAATGCCATGGCCAGTTCAAAACATTGACATTTTATCTAGGAATCTTGGCCATTCAAGATTCTCTAAAAACACACGATGAACAGAAAGATGAGCAGTTTTGAGAGTGCTTACGCAGTCGTCAGTGCTCCTTTCCCCCACTACTTGGTATTAAGGTCAGTCACCTTCCAGTTAGCATTGGAAGCACACATTTTGAGGTATTTATTGGATTGTAATCATTGCATATTAGAGCATGAATCTTTCCAGGAACTTTATGGCCATTCCCAGTATGCCGCATTCTTTTTTTTTTTTTTTTTTTTAAGTTGTGTTCATTGAGGTTTTGCTGTCCTTGGACGTTTTAAGGAATCTGTCATGGGGGAGAGAAGTAGTTTTACCTGGTGGCCTGGATGTACTTTCTGAGAATTACACTGGGAAAGTGAAACCCAAAGATTACAGACACATTACGCTTTATAGATCTAGGAGACCATTGCTCAAGAACAGTAAGGAGGACAGCAACTGCCTCCTTCCCATCCCCATGCTTCTTAGGGTCTTCACAGAAGAGGTGAAAGATTAGTCTTCTTAAGTACGGAATTGAGAGGCCCCATGGATCCTCTCATTTACTCCCTCACCCGATTTCAGTAAAAACGTTCTTGCTTCTTTGTCTACCCAGTTCCTAGACCTTCATTCCCTCCTAGGTCCTCCTTTCGTACATAACATGTGGGCCCCTGATGCTACTTTCTTCATGGTGCTTAGCGCGGTTCGGATTTTTGTATTTTTTTTTTTAAACCTGTTTATGCCATTCCCACTGGACTATGAGCTTCTTCAGATCAAAGGCTGAACGTGTGTTATGTTCTCCCATTGTATTCCAGCATCAGACACAATGCCTGGCTTGTGGCAAGCACTTGCTCCTTGTTGGCTGAATGATAGACTCTCTGCCTTTTGCCCTTTCTCCCTGGCTTGGTCACTATATCCCTTTTTTTTTTTTTAAGATCATCCAAGCCCCCCCCCCCCTTTTTTTTTAAATTTTAGAGAGAGGGAGGAAGAGAGAGAACCTCAAGTGCTCCACACTCAGCACGGAGCTTGACGCAGGGCTCGATCCCGTGACCCTGGGATCATGACCTGAGCCAAAATCAAGAGTTGGATGCTCAACCGACTGAGCCACCTAGGCACCCCACTGCTAGTCTTTCTCTCCCTTTCCTTTTCCTTTTATGCCATTTCATCATATAGGTCTTATTTCCCTAGATGACTCTAGGCGTGGTGATGCCCTGCCCTCAACACCCTCCATTTTCCTTTCAGCCAGCCAATTACTCTTCTTTTAAAAAAATGATCCATTCCTTTGAAACCTTACTGCTCCAAACTACACCTTCTTTTTTATATACTTGCACTTGCCCGGTATTTGTACTTAACTGAACGTAGTCTTGGAGAAATCATGTTTTTTATATTTGAGGACATTGCTTTCTGCTCTGTTGACAAAGGGTTGTGCTATTATGGGGCTCATGTGAGGTCTCAGTATGTGTATAATAGCCAGCGTTTCTTAAAAATGTTCCATTTTGCCCTCCCCCGTTCATGCTCTGTCTCTCTCTGTCCCAAAAATAAATAAACGTTGAAAAAAAAAAAAAAAGGGGGCGCCTGGGTGGCGCAGTCGGTTAAGCGTCCGACTTCAGCCAGGTCACGATCTCGTGGTCGGTGAGTTCGAGCCCCGCGTCAGGCTCTGGGCTGATGGCTCAGAGCCTGGAGCCTGTTTCCGATTCTGTGTCTCCCTCTCTCTCTGCCCCTCCCCCGTTCATGCTCTGTCTCTCTCTGTCCCAAAAATAAATAAACGTTGAAAAAAAAAATTAAAAAAAAAATGTTCCATTTTGCCATTTTCACTTGATTTTAACAGTCCTTTTAGGAAAGCCTCCCTGTTTTATAGATGAGTAAGAGACATGAGCTTCAGAGAACCCAACTTGACTTGACAGGAACCATAAACCCCAAAGTGGCAGGACAATAATTCAGATCAGGGTTTTGTCACCCTACCCCCCGGTACAGCAAAGTTCTTTGTAAATATTTTATAAATTTTATTTTTGTATACATTCTGGACCCATAGAAAATTGTGCTAGTTTGTTCATTGGCCAAAATGACACAGCCTGTAATTATGTCTGTTATAACTGCAATGTTGACTGTTAGTTTTCCCTACTTCTTGAGGGCACTGGCCATATCCTGTTTGGTTTTCAGTCTATAGCACGTGGTCATAATAGAAATGCAAAAAAACGTTTGTTGAATGAATATAGTGAATCAAGTGAAAGAAATAAAAGAAATGCAGTCAAAGTATAAATCCTTAACTTGTGTAGTTAACATACCTTATTTTTGTGCGAGTGCTCTACTGGGCACTGGGAGAATAGTTGGGAAGAAAATAGTGCTTGCCTTTGACAAGTATATCATCTACATTTGTTAAAATATTTATTTTTGAGAGAGAGAGAGAGAGAGAGACAGACAGACAGACAGACAGGCAGATAGACAGAACATGAGCAGGGGAGGGGCAGAGAGCGAGGGAGACACAGAATCGGAAGCAGGCTGCAGGCTCTGAGCTCAGCACAGAGCCCGATGTGGGGCTCAAACTCACGAACCTTGAGATCATGACCTGAGCCGAAGTTGGACACTTAACTGAGCCACCCAGGTGCCCCAACAAGTACATCATCTAAAAGAAAACAATGGGCCAATGTAAAGACATACACTGAGTGTGGCATACAGAGATGCTGGTCTCTAGTCTGCCTCGATTTCAAGCCCCAGCTTTGGCCCTTTCTGGCCGTGCAACTCAGGCAAGTCATTTCACCTTTGTGTGTGTCAGTCTTCTCCTTGGTAAAATGGGGGTTTTAAGTGCCTGCCTCATAGGGTTGTCACAAAAATAGTTAGGAGTAGTGTCCGTTCACAGTAAATGTTCAATAAATATTAGCTTTTATTAATATAGGCCACAGAAGGCCGCTGGGCCACAAAGATAGGCATCCACAAATAAACACATGTAAACATACCTGATTATATATAACAATAATGGCAAAAGTAGTAGAAAACACTAAGGAGTTGCTGGGGTAATTTGGGTGGCTGAAGCTGAGTGAGGTCATTGAATACTGAACAGTGAGTATGGGAGGAGAACATTCCTAAGACAACAGTGCATTCACCCAACAAAACATATGCCGTGTTTCCTGCTTATGCTGCCTTGTGGACGTTTGTGAATTCCACAGGTCAAATTTAGGGAGAAAGGTGCTAAAAAGAGCTCCTTTGGCCAGGTGCCAGGACTCTTCCTGGGGTGCGCCTTCAGAGGGTAAAGGATACAGATTAGAATACCATGGATCCCAAGGAAGAGGGAGTTTTGATTAAATAATCGGTTAAGAATCATGCAACAGAGGAAAGACCAGCTGGTTATCATGTAGAGAATAGTTTCAGTGAAGAGTTGAGAAGCCATTTCCTAAGGTATTAAGATTAAATAAAAGGGATTAACATTAAATAAATGGTTGTGTTGAAAAATAGAGACAAAGTGGATCATCCATTCAGGGTCCTTAGTATTGAAAGGTTGGGAGTGAAGGATCCTTAAAAGTTAATAGAAATCGCATCTAAACAACACTTCAGTGTTCTCTCTCTCTCTGTCTCTTTTTACCATAACCAAATAGCTGAAAGAAAGAACATTTTTCTTTCTTACTGTAAATTTTTAAAAATGAGAACAATGATAAAATGAATTTGACTCACGAAGTCTGTTTTCCATTGAAGTTGTACTATCTGTTGCCGAGCTTGACAAGTTGATTGCTTAACTTGCGATATTATTTATGCAACTGCTTTCCCATCTGTAGTGAGAAGATTGAGAAACATTGCTCTGATTTGTGTATCTACGAGTCTTCCTGACTCATGGAGAAGCCTTGCAGAAGTAATCGCTCGGTGTGCATTTGTGGAACACTTTCGGGGTGCTGCTTGATGCAGTGAAGTCATAGTGTACAGGTCTTGGCCTCGTGGTTTTTGAACTCTGAGGGTTGCCCATCATTTCTCTTTAGGCTGGATTGTCCCCCGCGGTGGAAGGTGGAATCTTACAGTTTTCCCTCCAGTACTGACTCACATATTTGCATGCTTTTCTCCAAGGTGGAGAGAAATCATGTCATTTGTAAAAGCAATGATTGAACATCAGTCTTTTATAAGAAAAGATAGAACTTTATGGTCGTTTGATCACAGCCAACTGGCACATTATTACTGCATTAGCAAGGAGACCTCCTGACCTCTGGCTTGGCAGTGAAGCTGTTAAGTGTGGGGCCACTTTTTCCCCATTGGAGGATGAAGAATCTTGGTTATTCCTTTTTGTTGGGTGTCTGTTTAAAATGAAGAGATGTGATTTTTAGTAACCGTGGGATTTTGGAGATTTCCAGGGTGCCGTATTTAAGTAATCCAGTGATGGGCTTCGAAAACATTACGAATTCTTTATGTTGCTCCCTGGGGTGTGTCGCCCCAAAACCCAACTATAGCCCAGAGCCAAGAACAGAGAGGGCTGTGACCATTAGGCCCAACTCCCATCAAGCTGACTGAAAGGACGACTCTACACCTTTAGACTGTTTTCTCCGTCCTTCCTTTAATTGTGGCCCAATAAAGGGTGCTTCCTCCGAGATAAGGTTCTAATCAGGTGTTCGAGCCTACTTCTGAGGAGATCACAGATGCATGCAAAGCCCCTTAGGAGTTCTGGCCACGCGAGGCAAAGCTGAGATTTGCGATCCAGGCTAGCGTACCCACGCCCCGCCCCTGCCCGCTCTCTACTCAAGGGGCAAGTGCTTCTTGAATGAACACAGAACATAATTTCTGGGAGTTGCTAATGAGAGAAGCAGGAAGGATTTCCTCTGTCCCATCTCCTCTTAGTCTTTGGGAGAGTCTTGAAATTTTTTAACTTAGACTGTTTTCTTCATTTAATTCTGAATTGAATGCATTATGTCCTTTTGATGTGTATATTATCTTATTCCTGGGTTTTATTCTTGAACCCAATTGGAAAGTTTCAAGGCAAACATTTGGTTTTCTGTTAGCCCACAAATTGGGCAATGGTTGTTCAATTATGGTCTTCCGTTGACTTAGGCAGAGTCACATGTTAAAGTATATTTTGTTAGTAGCCCACAAAGCATACCAACCATCAGTCCTTTGTCATGTCTGACTGTGGGCAGT
Organism: Felis catus; assembly: GCF_018350175.1. Lineage (NCBI taxonomy): Eukaryota > Metazoa > Chordata > Mammalia > Carnivora > Felidae > Felis > Felis catus. The sequence goes on along the minus strand of NC_058371.1, from coordinate 198,912,150 downwards.
AATATTATAGTAATAGTAATATTCCCAGATTTCATCTGTGGATTTCTTAAATGTACCGTCCAGAAATTCACTTTAAAATACATCAGTGACAAAACAGCCGAGCACAGAATAGATATTATGTCCTCTGCCCACTTATCCAAAAATTAATAATGGTCTCCCAGTAGACTCAAATGCTTCCCAGAGTACCTTACTCACAAACACGCCCCAAATCTAGAAAAACAAATCCAGTTCAATATTGTGAAGAACTGTTAATAACCGTGGCTGTTTGTAGTGGTTATGCTGATTATCCAATATTAAATGGTTGTGGTACATACCTGTTATTTTTTCTTTGTCCTCAAACCCACCTTTTATCACCAATAGCACCTTCTTCCTTTTGGGAACTGATCCCGCCTCTGACTTCAAACTGGTGGTTTCAGCGGATGCTGCCCTGTTGCCAGGTAACACCCCCTCAACCCCTCCCCTCCAGGTCCCAGACCAGGTTCAAATCAGAGCAATCGGAATCCCTCCCTAGGAGTTTTTAAAAATTGGAGTTAGGAAAGAGACTCATTCTTTGTTCAGAGGCCTAGATTTTAACGAACAAAACTCAGGAGCTGTTTGGTGGCCATGTGTCCATTGCTGAGAATGGAGCTAAAATGCAGAGAAAAAGGACTTAGAAATCAAAGGTGTTTTCAGTCTCTGCTTCCAGTGGTTTCAGAGGCCCGGCTCAGTCGTTGCCTTTCCCGTGTTTTTTTCATTAAACCAGGGCTTCTCAACTGGGGGCCGTTTTATCTCCTCCTGGGGTTATTTGGTCACGTCTGGAGACATTTTTGGTTGTCCCAGCTAGAGAGCTGTAGCTGGCATCTAGTGGGTAGAGGCCAGGGAGGCTGCTAAACCGTCCTGCAGTGTCTGGGACAGCTCCCGTATCACACAGAATTATCTGGCTCAAAAGGTCAGGGGGGCTTACGTTGATAATCCCTGAATTTTAATCCGTCTTGCCAACATGTTGAATAACCTTAGCATCCATTCAGTACCTCTCTCCCCTTCTGCACTTTTTGAAAGTTAGCTAGAATTAGTTTCCTTTCAAGAGAACCTGAACTAACCTGGTGGTATACATAAACCGTGAGTGTAGTTTGGTTATTGTCACACATTTCAGTCCCACATTGAACAGAGTTTCCAGCACATAGCTGACCTCATGTACAGATATCCCACCCCCTGGGCTTAGAGGGACTGTTAATTCAGCTGCCACCCAGGTTCGGATGGACATTTGTTGTCTCTTAGGTTCCTAAATAACATATTCCAAACTCAAACTTTTGAAGCAAAGCCCATTCACTCATGAGTCGCTGTTAGTATTGCATCAAAATTATGCTGCCTTCTCTAAAATACCTCTTGAGGGGCCTCTGGGTGGCTCAGTCAGTTAAGCGTCCGACTTCGGCTCAGGTCACGATCTCATGGTCCGTGGGTTCGAGCCCCGTGTCGGGGTCTGTGCTGACAGCTCAGAGCCTGGAGCCTGCTTTGGATTCTGTGTCTCCCTCTCTCTCTCTGCTCCTCCCCCGTTCATGCTCTGTCTCTCTCTGTCTCAAAAATAAATAAACATTTAAAAAACAATAAAATACCTCTTGAGGTCCACATTCGGCTCATACAGGAGGAATGAAATACCCATTTTTATGAACAGCTATGATGAAAAGAAAAGTTCAGATATGTGGAACTAAACCTAACGCTGTCTTGGAACAGCCTTGATCTAGCATTGCTGGCGGGAGGAACAGCCAGCATCTGTATTTACGTGGGTTGGGCAGCCAAAGTTCCTCTTTGAAACTTTCAGAAAGAAGGTACATTCCGACTCCCGTTCATGGATTTCTCAATGAACAGGCTGATGAGCAGTGTCAGTGATGATCTGAGACTTTGCGCATAGAGAGCCCTGCAGCTTAACACCGAGATTAAGAATCAGATTTAGTAATGGGGCACCTGGGTGGCTCAGTCGGTTGACCGACTTTGGCTCAGGTCATGATCTTGCAGTTTGTGAGTTCGCGTCCCTGGGCGGGCTCTGTGCTGAGGGCTCAGAGCCTGGAGCCTGCCTCGGATTCTGTTGTCTCTCTCTGTCTGCCTCTTCCCCCGCTCATGCTCTGCCTCTCTCTGTCTCTCAAAAACGAATAAATGTTAAAAAAAATTTTTTTTTAAGAATCAGATTTAGGGGCGCCTGGGTGGCTCAGTCGGTTAAGCGTCCGACTTCAGCCAGGTCATGATCTCGCGGTCCGTGAGTTCGAGCCCCGAGTCAGTCTCTGGGCTGATGGCTCGGAGCCTGGAGCCTGTCTCCGATTCTGTGTCTCCCTCTCTCTCTGCCCCTCCCCCGTTCATGCTCTGTCTCTCTCTGTCCCAAAAATAAATAAACGTTGGAAAAAAATATATATATAAAAAAAAATCAGATTTAGTATTAACCTACATTTTACACTAAATCTTTCTTTAAATTTTCTTTGGCCTTTTTTTTTTTTTTTTTTTAAACCATGACTGGGGATTATCTCTCTGTTTCTTTCCCCCTGGCCTCCCCTCAATTGCTCTGTTTAAACTAGAGTTGAACCGTAGAGTATTTTGTGAGGCTGAGTTTCTTTCTCTCTCTTTCCCCTCTCTTTGGCACAGAGTTGACACACAGGCACTCATTAAATATTTGTTCAAAGAATGATGATGATGATCTCATCCAGCCTCACAGCACTATTATCTGAATTCCAGTAACTCTCCAGTTTTTATTCCCAGCTTAGACTTCTCTTCCCAACTCTCTGTTTGATTACCTGCCTGACATCTCTGCTTGGAGGTTTCTAGTAGACACATGCTAGGAATATCCCTGTCTTTGGGCCTTTAGGGAACTTCAGGGGACTTGCTCCCTGGACTTGGAATGCTTTCCCCAGATATCTGTGTGGCTAACTCTGTGGCTAACCTCCCCTCCTTCAAACGTGTCCTTACACATCATCTTCTCAATGCGACCATCCTGACCACCCCGTTACAATTATAATTCACCTCTTTCCCCACGTTCAACCTAGATTTTCCCCATATTCTACCTGATTTCCCTTCACTTACTCTACTACTTTTTTTTTCTCCCCATAACACTTATCACCATTTAACATACCTTATTAACACTGTTTATTATGTTATTTTTAACATACTATGGTTATTTATTATCTGTTTGGAGTCTGACTAGATTATAAGCAAAACCATGATCATTCAAATTGGTCTTTTGACTCCCAAGTTCAATTCAGTTTTTGTTACAAACCAGCTCCTTCTTGTTGATTTAAAATTTTTTTTAACGTTTATTCATTTTTCAGAGACAGAGACAGAGCGTGAGCGGGCAAGGGGCAGAGAGAGAGGGAGGCACAGAATCCGAAGCAGGCTCCAGGCTTGGAGCTGTACAGCACAGAGCCCGATGCAGGGCTCGAACTCACGAACCGTGAGATCATGACCTGAGCCAAAGTCAGACGTCTAAGTGACTGAGCCACCCGGGTGCCCCAACTCCTTCTTGTTGATTTTAGAATAATGATCCTGACATTTTGGGGTGTACTACTCTCCCCTTCTGTCCCCCCACCCCGCCACCTCCTGAAGTTTTGGACTCAGTCTTTGCTTCAGAGTAATAAACTTCATATATAAAATCTACATAATTAAAGTGATGTTTCATTGTGTTTCTCACTGTAACCCAAAACCCTGGATTTTAAACTTGGAAGTTGTTTGGTATCATCTAAAGTTAAATATAGGCTATGTAGCATAAACAAGAGGCAAGAAGGGGGGTGGGGGGGTCCAAAGAGAGGCTGTTTTCTTCCAAAGCAGCTTAAATGGGAAGTATGGAAAGGCCACATGACAGACTTAAGACATCTTGAACACACAGAAAACAAAAATCAGTAGTGGTTTAGGATATGAGCCCCGGGTTAAAAGTCCTGAAATCAGGTGCTTTCCACCTAGGCATTCCTGTGTCTTAAACTCTAGGTGGGGTGTTATTGTGATTGATTTATTTAGTAATGATTCATAATTATCCCAAGCAGTTATGGGAGGCATGCTAGTATTTAAGTGCAAAAACACCCACATTTGGATTCAGAGTACCTTGTCCGTCTGTGTTAGGATGGCCAAAGTCATTTGTTCTGAGATCAGCTCTCTAGCACGGTGACTGATGGGTGATGATGGGCATGCAGTTAAGGAAAGCTTACTATCCAAAGCTGGAGCATAAGGTGCTAGGAGAGTCCGTGTGTGTCTTTCCATTAGTTTCTTTTTTTCTTAACCATAGCTTTAAGTTTTTCACGTAAAATTGTAAAAATTAACAGAAAGTAAAATTGACCTTTCTGCTATATAGTTCTGTGGATTTTTAACATTACATACACACACACACACACACACACACGCACACACACACACACGCATTCTCTTTTGATGTAACCATTTCATAATCAGGATCCAGGAAAGTTTCATCACTCCCCCAAAGCTCCCTCATGTTATCCCTTTGTAGCCACACCTGTCTCCCTGTCCCCCTCTGCCCAACCTGGTCTCCCTTGCTGTAGTTTTGTGTTTGCAAGCATGTTGTGTAAATGGAATCACATAGTATCTAACTCTTCTAAAATGGGCTTCTTTCAGTTAGCATAGTCCTTTTGAGATTCATTCAAGATGTGTGTGTATCTGTCAATGGTTCTTTCTTTATTACTGAGTAGTATTCTATCATATGGAGGTACTATGGCCATCCGTCACCTGTTCAAGGACATTTGGGCTGTTTCTTGTCTTTGGTAATTATGAATAGAGCTGCTACAAATAATTTGTGTACAGGTTTTGGGGTGAGCATAAATTTCATTTTTCTAGGGCAAGTACCCAAAAGTGGGAATCGTAAGTATATGCTTAATGTTATAAGAAAACTACCTGTACGCAAATGTTCTTAGCTGCATTATTCATAATGGTCAAAAAGCGAAAATAATCCAAATGTCCATCAACTGATGAATAGAGAAATAAGATACAATTGATATTATTGGCAAGGAAAAGAAATGAAGTATTGACCCTTACTACAAAATGGGTGAACCATGAAAACATGCCAGGGGAACGAAGCTGGTCACAAAGGGCCACATATAGTATGATTTCGTTCGTAAGAAATGTCCAGAATGGGCAAATCCACAGGGACATAGATTGGTAGACGTTGGGGAGGTAGATTGGTTGCCTGAGGCTGGGAGGGTTTGGGGAGGTATGGGGAGTGACTGCTAATGGGTATGGGGAAGACAAAACACATTTATTGGGGTGATGGTTGTACAACTTGTAAACATACTGGAAACCACTGAACAGCCTACTTTAAATGGGGGAATTATATGCCCTATGAATTCTATCTCGATAGACTGTTACTGAAAACACTTAACTCTGATCTTGTTTTTCATGGTGGCTATACCATTTTGTATTATCACCAGCAGTTGTGGGAGTGCCAGGTGCTCCGTATCCTCACCAGCACTTGGTATTGGCAGCATTTTTTATTTTAGCAATTTCAGAAAGCGTGTAGTGATAATTCATGTTAATTTGCCTTTCCCTAATGGCTAATGACGCAATACATCTTTCATGTGCCTATTTGCCATCTTTAGTGAGGTGTCTGTACAAGTCTTTTGCCCATTCTAAAATTGAGTACTGTTTTCTTAGTATTAGGCGTGAGAGAGGTCTTTATATGTTCTGGGCACAAGTCCTGTGTCAGATCCATGATTTGCAAGTACGTGTTTTCTCTTAGTCTCCCAATTAGCTTCTCTTTTCACTCTTTTAACATAAATCCTTTTTGATACATTGCAAGTTCTAGCAGGGCTTCCTTGTCTGTTTACTCCTATATCCTAGTGCCCAATATAGTGTCTGACACAAATACCACTCAGTTCATATTTGATGAATGAATGAATGACTACTTTCTTCCTGATTAGCAACATATTTTTTTCCTGAGAGATAATAAATATATAAAAAATAAACCTGATTATATAACTTCCCTGATTAAAAAATTTCCAGTTACCTCTCTAGGGAAAAAAAAAAAATCTCTAATATAGATTGTGAGCCTGATACGATTCAGCTTGGTTCCTTGAACATTTCATGTTCTCTGCCGCATAGCTTTTACGTATGCTGTTCCCTCTGTCTGAAACACCTTTCCTTCCACTGTCTTTGCCAGGCCAATTCCTTATTTTTATTTATTTCTTAGCACAAACATTGCCTTCAGTCGTTTATTCTAGACCCTGGGAATATAAAAGTGAGTAAGACAGGTGCAATCCTTGTCCTCTTGAGGCTTACTTTTCATGGCCCTCCCCCACCCCAGACTAGGTTGGGCACTTCTATTTTATGCTGTCTCCCTATGAGTTTGCTTCGTAGAATTTTAATCGTCTGTAATTATATATGTTCAGTGTTCTTCGCCCCACCAGACCATAAACCTTTATGCATTTTTGTTCATTTATCCTTTAAAAGAAATTTGAAAAATTCTTTCCCACAAAAATATGTACACACACACACACACCTGTATTTCAAGGTGACATCTATAATTTGTCATTGTAAGTTTAGTTGAAAGGTTATGATTTCCAGGATATTATAAAACTTGACATTTTAAAGTGAAACTTTGATCACTCATTTGATCACTGTCTCATACCTCTGTGCAATAAAAATGGGCATGTAAGGGGCGCCTGGGTGGCTCAGTCGGTTAAGCCACTGACTTCGGCTCAGGTCATGATCTCGCGGTCTGTGAGTTCCAGCCCCGCGTCGGGCCCTGTGCTGACGGCTCAGGGCCTGGAGCCCACTTCGGATTCTGTGTCCCTCTGTCTCTGCCCATCCCCTGCTCATGCTCTGTCTCTTTCAAAAATAAATAAAAATTTTTAAAAAAGCTCTTAAGGCAACAGATGTTTTTAACTAGATCATGCTCAAGTGGGTGAATATAGCTCTTTTCTAGGCTATGATGGTGTCCGATATCCACTATGTTCTTCCTTTTCATCTCCTACAACATGAGAGCTAAGAAACGTCGCTTGCATAAATAAATGGACAAGAATGGAAGGAGTTTGTTAGGGCACAGCCACTGCACGCAGTTCTTTGAACTTCCTCTGAGTGACATGCCAAGATGCCCCCGGAACTTTAAAAAGTAACCTGTCAGATGACAGCTCAGTGCGATCCTTCCTTCATCCAGTTTAGTGAGAAAAGTTGGGTGCCCGGAGAGCTGCAGCGGGTTTTTCATCTGGTCAGCGGAGCTGCTCCCGGTCTCAGCTCACCCGGCACGTCCGAGTTTCCTTCGCGAGACGTGTTTATGTGCATGTAGGACGGTGTCCCGTGGTCAGATTCAGGTGCGGTGACGGCTGCATCCTTCTTGTATGACGTGGGAGGGGTGCTTGTGGAGGGCGCATGGGAAAGCAGAGCCGGGGGGCTGTGGGTTTCAGCAGACCCCCAGGCAGGGCCGCCGAGGGCCTGGACACCGGTCCCCCTTACAGGTGTGTGCGGGTGTGCCCTGGCAAGTCCCGCCCGTACCCCCAGGGGTGGCCGCCCCGGCCTCCTGGGACTCGTGTGTGAGCACGTGAGCTGTTTTGTCAGTCACGGTTTCCTCGACTCCGGGCATCTAGTAAAAGAGCCGTATTTTTCTCTCCTGATTCAGGCGAGAGCTTTATGTAAAATGTTTACGTAAAACTTGACTTCAAATCTATTAACCTTTTCAGTTTCCTTTGAAAGGACACAAAAGGGACAATGTTTTCGTTCCTGAACAGTATTCTATGCTATGAAATTAATTTTTAATTTTCAAGAATGAAAATCGTGGTGTTTACATGTAAGGTTTTTGACCTAGTAAGCTTGAATTTGCTGCTGAAATAATATTTAGGGTATTTTTAGTACTTTTCAACCTAATGTAATTTTCACAGGATTAAAAGCAATAGTGCTGTCGTTTGTGTTCTTTGCACGTGCAGTGACTTTGAGTTACCCTGCGGATACTTTGAGGCCTGTTGCGGCCAGGGTAAGAGCTGTATGTGCGCCATCGCCGCTAAGGGACGTGACCTGCAGGTTGGCGGCTTCATCTTTCTGTGAATGTGCAGATTCTTAATGCTCAGTAGTGTCTTGGAGGTTTCTGTTTTTCTGAAGAAAATCTCATACAGATTTTTGATGGCCTCTAACAATGCTGCACTTCTCCAGGAAACCTTATCTTCCACAGAGCGTCTGGTTTTCCGTGAAGTCGTAACTTTGAATCAGAATTTCCAGCTGTTGCATCTAGTTTTGTAGAGCCTGAGTTGAGAATCAAAAGCTAGGTTGTGTATTTAAATACCAGAAGTAAATGCTATCTTTCTTTTTATAAAACAGTATGGCAATTGTATTTAAGTATTTCCAATTGGCAGAGTTATTGTTCATGATTTGCTGCAGGAAAAACAAGATGAGTAACAGCTGAACAGCTTTAAGGAGCTACGTTACATTGTAATCCTCTGTCAGTGCCCCGTGGCCCCTGCACCCAGGGTGTCGGCACTATGACAGGTAAGATATAAAACGTTAGGACTCAGCAGAGCCTTACAGGCCGATTAACCTGACTCTCCTCTTTCCAGATGAGGAAACTGAAGGCTCACTTCACCCGGTATTATAGCAAATTATCCCTAGTCAACGTTGAGCCAAAAAATTGGGATTAGTGATACCACGATAATCGTGTTGTTTACTGTTTTAAATGCAGTCGTTCTGCACAGGCACACAAAGTGGGGGGGGGGGGGCGAGTACTGATTGGCAGCACTCTTGCTCGACCCCGCCCAGTGCCGGGGCCTGGGGGGCCAGTCAGGGTGAGGCAGAGAGATCCCCTCCTGTCTGGGAGACAGTTTGGTGATGCAGGTCAGCATTTAAAGCTGTTGGTAACTTTTTGCCTTGCAATTTCTCTTTATCTTAGGAATCAGAATCAGATAAAGTTTTGGTATGCAAAAATATTCTGGTATGGTTTAGCAAAAAGATGTTCATTACAGCTTAATTTATCCTTGTGACAAATTAGAGGAAACAGCCTAGTCATTCAGCAATAGAGGAAGTCAAATTATGGTAAATTTAAACAATGAGATGTATATAGCCATGAAAGTAATTTTTAGAAGAAATTTTAATTACATGGGAAAGTGCTCATTATGGTGTCAATTAAAATAAATAGAATATAGACTTGTATACATAATGGTTTCAGTTATAGAAAGGATATGTGCACAAAATGGGTCATAATATATCAAAGCGGTAAAAGCTTATTTCTAGGTGATGATATTATGGGTTGATTTTTTTTTCTTCTTTATATTTTGCATATTTCATAAACCATCCACAACAAGCAGAAAATAAAGTTACAAAACAAGAAATTTGAAATATGGTTGAAGAGGCACATTTTTTTGTAATACCAAGTGATGAAGAACCCACTTTAAAATCCCTTTGAGGATAGGATCATAGGATCGCTGAGGCGGCTGCCTGCCCCACCTCTGTCCCTGGGGGCGTGGATCCTAATGGTGGAGGACAGTGCCCCTTCTGGACCATGGACAGCCAGGTGAAATCCACAATAACTGCTGTTTAAATCAACAGTCATTTTATTTGGAAAAAAATAAATTTGAAGAGCCATTTTCCCCCATTGAACGAATATTCCTTTAGTCTTTGATTTAGCAAATGTTTTTGAGTGCCTGGTGCTTGGTTAGTTCTTCTGACTTCACGGTAATGTTCTGCTGCTCGTGATTCTTTTGCTTAGTGATCGTTGAAATTTTCATAAACCTGCTTGCCATAATAGTCTGTTTTATAGGTAACTTGACACGGTTCCTGTTCTCACCTGGCTCAGGTTTAATAATTAAATTGGATTAGCTATTAAATAACGAATGTGTGTGTGTAGAAGCCAGTTGGTGTAATACCTGTGAACCTGAAAATTCCACCTGAATCGGTGCTGGGCTTGGGGGGATGCAGATTATTGTTGCTCTGCAGTACACGGTCAAGCAACTGTGCAAAGTAAATGCTGTTTTTCTGAAAGGTAAGCTTTTCCAGAGCATGATATGGTTTTCTCTGCTTTCAAAAGTCTTTGGAAAAAAAAAAAAATCTATGAATATTTTGAAGTCCTCAATTCCACTTCATAATTTCAAATTAATAACTTCTTACTATGTAATTTCATACGTTTTATACTACCCCCTAGGAAAAAAAAAAGTATTTACTTACTTCAGATACTTTACATTGATTTCAGTTGGTCTCATTCCACATTACAATTATGGCTTTCCATTCCACAAGGTATGGCTTAGAGTTGTGTTTCAAATTTGAAATGGGTTGTGCATTAATAAAGCTACTGTTTTTAATTTAAAAGAAAAGATCTTTTAAGGAAAGTTTGTTAGGCACTGGGGTAAATTTTTGAAATGTTTGTTTTATGTAAATTCAGGAGAGCCTCAAATTGTCCCCGGGCTGAGCAGTGGCACCTTTTTTCTTCATTTGCGGGTTTGGCCCGGTTGTGTGTTTTGTTTCACATGCTGTATAACCAAGGCATTCTAGAGCTGGTATGTGCCGTCTAGGTGAGCTTTCTGTCTTCTTGCAGAAATAGCCCCAGGCCCTGTGAAGTAAATGATGTCTGTGGTCAGAGGCCCTCAGAGAGGGAGATTCCCGTCTCCCCGGTGTTCAGCATCTCTCATCGTCCACATCTTTTTCTCTCTTTTTTCCTCATCTGTTATGAAACCAAGATCTTTATCTTAAGACTTAAACTGCCTTGTTATTTGCCTGATATTTGGGAATACTAGCCTATACCTATTTGGATATAAGCTAACTGTTACTATACTTCCTAAATATCCTGATTGCCTGTGCTGTGTTAGCTGATTGTTCTGTCCCAACAATGGTGTTATGTACTAGTGAATTAACGTTACAGAACTGGATTCCTTGGAGAGATTATTAAGTCTTTGATTTTGGATTGGACCAATGACACGAACAGTCCAAACACGTGGACTCACTTTTGTTTAGCAGTACAGTAAATATTAATGGACGATTGGGACTGTGCCAGTCATTGCCGGTCATTGCTGAGGAGTGAAGATAAAATAAAGTACAGGGAGTCTAGTAGGGAACTTTGCTGATACATTGGCAGTAGTCGGCCATGTGGGGTTTATTATTATTGGGCTTGTTATCTTACTTTGCAAGGAAGTAAAAGAGTTGCTTCAAATCTGTTTGCTTTTTTTTTTTTTTTTTACTCTACGCTGTTCCCTCCACTTTTTATTCTTAAAAACAAACAACTTCGAAATTTAGAGAAGATGTGTATAAATGAGTTGTAACTTTATAACCACAAGCAGTATTCACTGAGGTTCTGTGGAGCGAGAGTTAAGTTTGATTTTCCTCATTAATATCATTAACGTCTTAAGTGACTTTTTCTAACAAGTAGAAAAAAACCCGCAGCATCTGTCCAGTGACAGTAATTAGTAGCCATACCTCTTTTTTGACACATATCATATACCTTCAGATGTAAACACCCAGAAATACTTTCTCTGGCTGGGGTAGCGTATTGTCTCTCTCTCTTCTTGTGTCTCAGAAGGTAGAGTTCATCTTAGTTGACCTCAGTAGGCACCATACGAATTTTGTCCTGGGCATAGTAGATGTATCACAGGACGGCATGACATGGTGATTCTGAGGACCGGTGGACACATCTCTTACCGGCAGATTTTATAAGTTCTAGCATGTTAGGCAGTATAGACAGCACTTAAGAACAAAGATTCTGGAGCCACATTAACTGGGTTTTAATCCAGTTATGCTACATGTTAGCTGAGTGACATTGGGCACAGTTTTTACTGGTCTCTGCTTTAGTTTCCTCATATGGAAAATAGGGATAACATTATACCTCATAAGGTTGTTGTTGATGAGAATTAACTGAGTTGATATTTTTACGACAGTGTTTTTATTTTTTATTTGGTTTTTTAAAGTTATTTGGAGAGAGAGAGAGAGAGAGAGAGAGAGCATGCATGTGTGCGGGGGGCAGGGAGGGCCAGAGAGAGAGAGAATCTCAAGCAGGTTCCGTGCTACCAGTGCAGAGCCCGATGCAGGGCTCAATCTCATGAACCGTGAGATCATGACCTGAGCCCAAATCAAGAGTCAGATGGTTAACCGGCCGAGCCACCCAGGTGCCCCTCCCTACTTATTTGTTTGTTTATTTATTTTTAGGGTTTCTTTTGAGAGAGAGTGCAAGTAAGCATGAGTGGCTGAGGATGGGGGGGTGGGGGAGAGAGAGAGAGAGAGAGAGAGCGTGCGCGCGCGCGCGCGAGGCAAAGAAAGAGAAAGAATCCCAAGCAGGCTCTGTGCTGTCAGTGCAGAGCCTGACTTGGAGCTTGAACACACGAACGGTGAGATCACGACCTGAGCGGAAATCAAGAGTCTGACGCTTAACCGATTGAGCCCCCCGGGCTCCCCTTCGTAGGTCAGGTTAAAACTGCCCGGTGCATCGTGTTCTGTGAGTGCCAGTGAATGAGTAAATAGATGTTCAATCACCTGTTGATGTTTTTGGTATTTATGACAGAATAATGAAGCAACATTTCTGTTCTGGGGCCTGGTCAGTCATTGCCGAATAAGTTGAATGATGACTTCATTTTTTTCTAGTTTTCCTTCCCCAACCTCCACGCCCCCCCCCCCCCAACAGTTTTGCTTCATTGATGGTGCATAATAAACATCTTGGAAACTGGAAGTCTGTGCTCTTTGTTGGCATGTTGTCTAATGATCCTGGCACTCCAGCCTGAGCCTCAGAGCTGAGTCAGAGGTCACCCTGTCCTAAACCTGCACCACAGAGGCCTTCTTGTGTCGATCCTGGGGGGCGAGGAGGGGAGTGCCCTGTCTTTCCCGGCTCCCCGGGCTCTGTGGAGCCCGAGGGGGAATCTGGGCCATTGTCCTCTTGCAGGTCTGCGATTATTCATTCCTGCAGCCAGTCTGGGTGGTGGCGCGCGGGTGGCGGGCCCAACCGCAGTCCTCAGAAAGTACGCGGCTTGAAACGCTGGCTTTATGGAATTCGTTTCTGTGTAAACCATGAAGAAGCCAGCTCTTAACGTTGGCTAGGCGTCCGCGAAGCGCCCTCAGACACAGGCCGGTTTGCCTGGGCTGGCGGCTGGCGCGGGAGGGAACCTCCTCCCCGCGTCCTGCGCGGGTCGTGTGAGTCCCTGCTCCGCACAGCCTCCCTGCGCCTGTCCTCTCTGCACGCCCCGAGCGCTTCGGCCTCAGAGCACCGCAGTCTGCACACGGCCCCGTGGTTTGCTGTGGCTGGCGACAGGCCTTTTCGGATTCCAGAACCCACGGCGCGGCGGTTGCTGAGCACGGCAAGGGTGAGAAGGCCAGCGTTTCTGCCGGCTGTTGTGTAGGCAGCATCATGGGAGGCTTGGAAGGACACGCCAAGCTGCTGATTGTCAAACAGCACGCTTCTCCCAGGCCCGGCTCCTCCTCCTCCCCCTCCTCCTCCCCCTCCCCCTCCTCCCTCTCCTCCTCCTCCTCCCCCTCCCCCTCCTCCCCCTCCTCCCCCTCCTCCCCCTCCTCCCCCTCCTCCCCCTCCTCCCCCTCCTCCCCCTCCTCCCCCTCCTCCCCCTCCCCCTCCTCCTCTCCCTCTCCTTCCTCCTCCTCCTCCCCCTCCTCCTCCTCCAGAGCCCGGGCTAGCGCGGTGGGCGGCGTGGGAGCGTGGACCCTGGATCGGGGACGGGGGAGGCTGCCCAGGGCCAGCAGCGATCACTGGCCACGGGCGAGGCCGCCGGAATGAGCGGAGGGGCCTGCGCCCAGGAGCCACGCAGGCCGCAGAGACTGCCGGCCGAGCCGGCCGATCGGCTGGCGTAGCTCGGTGGGCGGCAGGGAGCAGCGCGCAGCGACGGGGCCTCTGGCACCGGGCCTCCTGGTCGAGCCCCGGCTCCCGTCGCTGACGCAGCGGCGGCCGCCACGGCATCTGCCCGCGCCGGGTTCCCACGCGGGGACTGACCCGGAGGGGGGAGGCCTCTGCGGGCTTTGGACGCCGCTTCGCCTCGCTGCCCAGGCCGCTGCGTTTCCCCTGACCTCCCCGCTGGCGCTGCTGTTTAAGAAATCGGGCTTCACCTCAGCGGTGGCCTTGGGCAGGCCTTCTGACTCTCCGTGTCTTCATTTTGAAATTGAGGATCTTAGCGCTATCTGCTTTACCTTTGTCTCGGGAATGTAAAGAAGAAACGGAAAAAAAAGGGGGGGGGGGAAGAAATCTTGTTTTTGAAAGTGCATATGACAAACAGGTTTTGGCGAAGCCACACTTATTTAAAGAGATGTAATTCGGGGCGTCTGGGTGGTTTAGTCGTTCGAGCATCTCACTTGGGCTCAGGTCATGAACTTGTGGATCCCAAGTTCGAGCCCCGTGTAGGGCTCTGTGCCAACAGCTCGGAGCCTGGAGCCTGCTTCTGCTTCTGTGTCTCCCTCTGTCTCTGTTGCTCCCCCACTTACTCTCTCTCTCTCTCAAAAATAAAGATTAAAAAAATGTGATTCGTCTACAGGATTTCTTAAAATGACGTAACGTGATGGTCACTGATGTTCTCGTTCACCAGCCCAGTGTTTCAGATTTGGGCAGTTTTTAGGTAGCACCACTGTGCTCTGTCATTTGTTTTGAACTCTTTCATCCATCCATTGTAACTTGTTCTATTCTTTCCGCTAGGGTACTGTGAGACCCTCCTTTAAAATGAAAAACCTTCCTTGTTATAGTAACTCAACAGGTTACTTTCCCTAAAAATGAACTTTATTATTGTTTTTTCCTGCTTGTAGATTCACACACGGGTGGGGAAGCTGGAGGTGAACTGGCATGAGGTTACCATTTATTTTTTGCATTTAAATAGAGAGTTAAATATACAGGGAAGAAAGACCACAAGAAAGAAGAAGGGCTGTCATCTGTCACGTCTGCGTAAGAGAACATTTAACACCGTTGGCCTGCGGAAAGCCCTTTCCTGGGCATTCGAGGCCTTCGGCTGTTTGCACAGTGCTTGTTGTGAGCCAGGCATTTCTCTGAGCCCTTTGTGGAAAACACCCATTTCATCTTCCCACACCCAGTGAGGTATGCGCTATTAGTTTTTCCCATTTTACAAACGGAGAAACTGAGGCAAAGATAGGTTAAGTATTTGGGAAACAGCTAGTGACTGACTCCAGAGTCCTCTTTCCTGTGCCCTCGTCATCGGTGGTTCTCAGCCCTGCTTCTGGTTTGAACTCCTCTGGAAGCTCGTAGAGGAGGCCAGTGGGGAGAGAAGTACCTTGTACCCTCTTTTCCTGTTTCCGAGGTCCAAGGTCACGCTCCCTCCCTGTTTGTCCAGTCTACCATTCCCCCTTTCCCCCAATTTCATGGCAGATGTAGGTGTTTAATGACCTGTTGCGGTTAAGGGCGGACTACTCTGTGGTTTAGCTGTGTACAGTGGGGTGCACGGAGGGATGGTACGTCCCACCCGGCACGGCATCTCCCACTCACAAGCACTGGATCGGCAGTTTCTCAGCGGTGATTCAGCGTATCGTTATTCTGCATCCGGGGAGAGCCCGTGTGTGTGCAAAGAGCATGAATAGTTCATTGGACACATGTAACTTTGCATCTGGGGCTAATCTGAGCCTTAGTTTTCTCACCTATAAAATGGGAAGGGTGGTAATATTGTTGTGAAAATACGAAGTGTGCTCTGTCCCGTAGTAGGTTGTCGGAAATAAATGCTCTGTTCTTTCCGTTGTAAATTAAATTCTAGTTACCCATAAAACCGGATATGAAAGACTGCTTGAAAATACACTGTTCGTTTTCAGTCAGATACAAAAAGTCATGGAGTTTCTGGAGCTCAGATGGGCCTCAGGGATCAGGGAATGCAGTCTCGTCCTTTTACAAGCAAGGAAACGAAGCAGGAAGAAGTGACTTGACCAGGAGCACAGTGTGAGCCCAGACGCTTCTTCTGTACCGTATACGTGTACGAGCAGTTGGTTAACAAACGCTTTCTGTTGCCTTGATTGTTGCTACTTTTTACTTCATCACAGTCTATGTTCTGTAACCTTTCGGAAAAACACTTCGGGCCTGGAATATCTGACCCCCAAGGCACACTTATGCCTGTTAGGTAAAGTCCTAAAGGAAGCCACCATGGGACATGGGGTTAAGGAAGTAGGAGAAAGAGTTTATGTTTACCTTGTCAGTTTTTCCTACAGGAGAGAGAGAGGCACCAAGAAAATACCGACAGAACCGTGATGAAAAGCCCACGAACCTCTTTCCGGTTCTTGTGTTTGCTGTGAAAACGGTGTTGTTATCTCATAAGGTCTCGCTTGTCTGTGGTGAAGAGCAGAGGGGAAAGGAAGGTATTGCAACTCAGGCAGACGCTGGCATTTTGTTTCTACTAAACATCATGTTGTTAAAGCTTCAAAAACGGCATTATGCTCTGAGATTATTTTACAACTAAACATCGTTTTCTACCGATACTTGAGAATAGATTTGTAGATTTCTGTCCTTGGTGATTACTCGAATTTGAATGAAAAGTGAACCAGTTCATTGACATGTGACATGTATGTCGAATTTGGGGCCTGCTTGCGAGGGACGTGTGCAGTCTGCGATGAAGACGCTAAGGTGTGCCGCTTCCTAATGTCAGAATCAAAGTTCCTGATTCCTGTGTCCCATCTCCCCTGCCCGGCCCAGAGCAATCCCCGCTCCCCCACCCCCGAAAGAGTTTTTAGAATCACCAAGGTGACCACAATCTGGAGTCAGGTACGGTGGAGACTACCTATTCTTACCATTTGTAATTCCTCATCATTTTCTGTGCCATATACAAGACGTCTCGATTCGCTCAAACCCTTGGGAAATTTTTCCTCTGGAGGACTGTGAAATTAGCTATGGACAGTGTGGGGGTAAATGCCTGTGTCTTTTCCCAAAAAGCGGGTTTCTTAGAGAAGATGATAACTGTTTAGCCGGCTTAGCAGAGCCTAAATTCGCATGGAGAAACACCTATCCAGACCTCGTCAAAGACTTGGACGGTCTGAAAGCAGGAACATTTGTAGTTTGCACTTTACTTGGTGTTTACGATATACTGTACGAGCACTTTGCAAATATTTAATATTGGTTTTTGACATGGCCATCACTATCTTTGTTTCCTGATTCTACACTGAGCTCTTAACCTTTTTTGTGTTTATCTCAACTTTTCCAAAATGCAAAGTCCAAATTAGCATGTTTTAAAAAGTATAGTGGGAACAGAATGTGACTTAACTTTAAAAAATATTCATTATGCAGAAAAAACCTGAAGCTGTGAAATTTAAGTCTCGTGAGAGTTCACCAGATTTCTTCGGAACCTGAGTTTCATAAGCCTTGAAAACTTTGACATCTTACAAACGTTTGAGGGGCTTGTCTTGACCGTCCCTCAGATGCACACGTTCTGTCAGGCTGCTGGGGAAGAGAGTGGCTGGGGAGAACGCTGCCCCCTCCCCAGACGTCCCCCACTGGCTTCTAAATCTGAGCGAAACTTCACAGTCAGATGGGGAGAGGAGAATTCAGAATATGTCTCTGTTTTAGTGCGTGAAGTAGAAAGTGATAGTCATCACGGGATGAAGTCTGAGTTCTGATGTGTTGATGGGTCTTCCTATTAAGGCACGGTGAATAGTATTTCCAGTTTCCTAGTGGAAACAAAGTGAGTTCTGCTGGGAGTGGTTCTCCTCATTGTTACTGTTAAATTCTTTGCTCTTTTTATACCGCCTAGATAATGTACAAACACGGTTTGGATCCTGTGCGTTTCACTTTCTTTTCTTGCCAGAAGTGTTCGGTGAGTGTTTTCCCGGAGCAAATCCTTTCCAACAAAGTGTTTAACTTCGTGTGCACACAAATTCAAGAGTCAATTAAACATGTGTTTGATTACTTTATCACAAAGAATGCTACCTTGACTTAAAACAATTCTACTCTGTGGAGAGAGTTCTTTCTGTTCAAAAGAGGGTCCTTATTTCTAAAGAGCAGAGCTCTGATTTTAATTAAATAAGGAGCATTTTATGTAATTTTTTTCTAAAGCTTAAGATTAATTTCTATGGTTACTAGGGATATAAATCTCTAGATTGCTTTAAAACAAAGATTTTTGTTCAGGAGAGAGTTGACAGCTCTTTTTAAGAGAAGCTATTACTTAATTTTACTTTCCTAACTTTAAACACATAAAAATATTTGTAATGATACCCCAAAGGCATCATAAAAATGTAAAATAATTGTACTCTAAAATATCTAAAATTACAGGAAATAGACCTCATTTTAAAAAATGAACTG
Organism: Felis catus; assembly: GCF_018350175.1. Lineage (NCBI taxonomy): Eukaryota > Metazoa > Chordata > Mammalia > Carnivora > Felidae > Felis > Felis catus. The sequence continues at coordinate 198,894,020 of NC_058371.1, read as the reverse complement.
GGATTCGTGGCCTGGGAACTGGGGTGTGGCATACTTCAAACCCAGAATCTCTTGTCAGGAGACTTTTTTTTTTTTTTTTTTAAATAGTAAAGAAGTCTTTTCTGTTGCCAGTCATACAAACTTTAAAATATATTCATTCTATTAGGAAATATTTTCTTGTCATTTTATTACCTTTAACACACGTTACTGTATTACAAATATGGGTATTCTTAGATCCCCTTTGAGAGACAGATTTCTGTCTCTAGAATTAGATGGTATCAGTTGACTGTGGATTAACTATATCACAGTTACCCTTTAGACTGTTTTTAATGATTATTTTAAAAGTACATAGCCCAGTTTTCTAAGCAGCTCTGAACAAGGACAGCATAAATGGTTTCTAGTGTTTTACTTACTGAGAGTATACTTTCTCTCTGAGTAGATAACTGTTAACTGATAAATTTTTTCTAGGCTAAAAGTACGTCGTATTTTAATAAATGTAGTGCAACATCTATGGAAGTGCAAATCCCCAACTTTTTAAGTAAATGAATTAATACCCTCTTTCCTACTTTAGTACTGTAGTATCTGTTTGTTTGTTCGTTTTGCTATTTTCATTTACTAAAGTTGTAATTGGGTCTTGTGTAGTAAAACGTCTTCTGTTTATTAGGAAAAGTAAAATTAGATTTACAAAATATTCAGACTGAAGTTTTGAAAGAAGTGGCATTTTGTATGTAACATGAATGCTGTTGAGACTAGATATGCTTGTAGTTTAAAACATGCCTGATTCAGGAATGCTTTGCATTAAATGAGTTTATATTTTAAGAGCAAAACGGGGGAGAAAGAAAACTACTTTCCCTCCTTTTTTTTTTTAAGAGAGGAGAAAATTAAGTTGAATGCAGATACTGAAAGTGCTGTAAGCTGTGTGAGCAATGAAAGTAAACACTGATTATTGCAAACGTACATTTGGACCAGTTTACTTTTATCTTTCAAGCGAAACATTTCCCACAGTTTTTGTGGGTTTTTATTTAAGTTGGGAAAACTTTGGAAGTTTGTGTGAAAGTATAAATAAGTTTGTGAAAGTCATGATTAGAGTTTGATAATAAACATGCAAGAAGCAAATTGGGGATCTGTGAAAGTCAGATGTGACATTTAATCATGTTTTCTTCTAAAACACACTGCAGTGAGAGGGGTGTCCATTTCTGTGGATCTGGAACAAAGACTTTGGCTGTAACTGAAAATAAGGGTTAAACGTGAGTTTTTCAATATGGATGAAGTTTAACAATTCTTTTAAGAGCCTTAGTGATTGCTATAGGAATCCCAAAGGGTGCCTCTTTGCAACTATAGGCAGAGAAATTATATATTTATTTATAGACTCCATTTAAAGAACAAAATGCATACTTGTTTGCCAGGAAAATGTAAACACGTTTTTACAAAGTAAGCATTACATTTTAGCAGATGGTGAGATTCTTAATTTTGCAAGGAGGAAAAAGTTTTTAGTTGGTTTGATGATTGAAATAGACCACAATCACAGAGTATAAATAAATAAAAATAATATTTAAAAGCCTTAACCTAAAATATGTTTTAAGTCTCCTTGTTAGGGCATTCACCTCACAACTGCAAATTGACATTTTAATTTTAGTTGCTTACACTCCAGTTCTTGGGGAAATTTGTTCACTTTTTACTGTAGGGACACTGTGAGTGTAGAAGGATATCACTTTACTAATTATTACATCCAGGCGCTTTTGAAATAGTAATCATCAGACATCGGCTAACACATACTGTAGAGGTTTTGAAAGATGCCTTGAACGTTGTAAAGTTTTCCTTTCCTTTTTTTCCTCAGGACACTGCCACATGGGTCCCTTAAAAGTGCGTATAGATGTGTTTGGGTGGACAGTGTTACGTTTTGATGACAATTTTATTGCTTACAAATTGACACGTGGCTTTCACTGAAATTTGTTTCTGTGATAAGAAAGGAAATTTTTACCTAGTGGTGTTTCAGATACTTTTACCTAATGATAAAAACTATTAAGACAGATTTAAATTGTATATACTGGTTTTACTTTTAAAGCATCCACACTGAGTTCTGAATATAATATTCGAATATAAGGCTTAAAAATTTTTGTGTCTAAGTAAAACAGTACATCTTAAAAGCAGGATGAAGAGAGCGGCTTTGATTCTCAAAATCAAGATCTGTATGTAACATATAGCTCGGGATCTAACCATTACTTTTCTAGTTTATTTTATACACAGATTTTTCTCTGGCAGATGATTTATTAGCAACTAATCATGTTATGCCATTTTGAACAGTTATGTAAGAATCAATTTTTATCAGGCTAGTCCCTATTTTATAAAACTTAGCAGTTAGAGATTTTTAGTTTTGTTCTAAATCCAAGAAACCAATCTTATTTTCGTTTTTTTCAAGCAGAGGATGTTGGAATGTTTTGTGACATTCCTTGAAATGATATTTTCTGCCCCCCCCCCTTTTTTTTTTTTTGCACATGTACGGAAGTACTTATTCATTCCAAAGGAGATCGTAATGAAGGAAAGGGATCTGTATTTTCTTGGAGGACAGGGAGCGATGAAACAACGCCTGGACTGTGCTCGGAACTTGAACGTTTGTATTCCTGCTTGAGGCCAGCACGCTTTGCGTTTTATTCCCATTCACTCCGTTGAAAGATGACTTTGGAGGAGAGGCTGGTGTCTTGTTACCAAGCCGTCTTTCTCAGACCTTCATGATAAAATGCACACGGAGTCCTTTGCTTTTGTTTTTGCCAGCAGAGAAAAATACATGTTTTAGTGAAGCAAAGCACTTGCACTTTTGGGGCTTGAGTCTTATCAAGCAGTGTTTTCTGTTGAATGTAAATCATCGGCCTCCATCAGGTGGCATGGAAGTTGAATGTGTGTTCTCCCTTTGTACTGCCCGTCGTTGGTTTCACTCTTCTCCTTGCTGATGTGAAGCAGAAACTGGACGAGGTAGCAGTTTTGATGATGAGATTAGAAGTAGCCAGGCTGACTGTCTCCTGGCTTTTAGAGAACCTTATAAGCTCAGGGCCACCCCTTCCCCTTGTTTAGATATTACTTGCTCTTTTGAGTTTCAGATTACAGGAGCAATTGATCTGCATGACCTATCTTAAGAACTCTAACTTTGCAGTGGAAACTTAAACCAAATGTATATCCTCAAGAGACAAATCATCTTAAAACCAGGCTGTTGTCATTTTGATGTCCTGTACGGTTTGTGGAAGAACAGTGTGGTGCAGGGCACCACCTGGTGGACGGGAACGGTACTTGCTGCCGTGGGTGGAAGATTGGGAGAACTAGCCTGTGCCCCGGGCTTGCGCGTGAGGGGATTTGTGTTGTTCCCCACTCCTAATTTCTACCCAGGGCTAGGACCCCAGGAGAATGAGAGTGGGAGCAGCTGGCGGGATGTCAGTTTTATGTGCGGTCTTCCCACTCCTGTAGGTGTATGTGCCGGTCCTTGTCATCCTCGCCAACGTTTCCTTCTTATGGTTGATATTATAATTCAAATAAAAAGATGGTTTAAAAAATGTCAGTAGGGCAGCATTTCCTGTTTTTGAGTGCATTTATTTAACCTTCCTAGTAAGAATCTACCTTTGGGCGGGGCGCCTGGGTGGCTCAGTAGGTGAAGCGTCCGACTTTGGCTCCTGTCATGATCTTGCGGTCCGTGAGTTCAAGCCCCGCGTCGGACTCTGTGCCGACAGCTCGGAGCCTGGAGCCTGCTTCGGATTCTGTGGCTCCCTCTCTTTCTGCCCCTCCCCTGCTGACGCTCTGTCTCTCTCTGTCTCAAAATAAATTAAAAAATTTAAAAAGAAAGCTGCCTTTGGGCTAGAACCTGTTTGTGGCCACACACTTGATGCCCTTCACCTTACGCAGGGAGGGTTGCTTTGATTACCAGCTGTGTGCAGTCGTTGGCTGCTTGTTACACGGGGAGTGTGCCTTTGGTATACACTGAGACATTTGCAAAACCCGTGTGAGAAAACTCCATAGTTTTTTAAACTTTTAATACATCGTAACCACCTGTTTTAGGAACGGCTGTTCCTTCATGTGTATTTTAGAATGACACATTCTTGATAAAATATATCACTGATTCAGCAGCATTTGCGGAGCTAGGAACCCTGCCAGGCTTTGGGAATCCAAAACGAATCTGACGCAGTTCTTCTTGGACACACGCTTCTAAAAAAGCCTTTTAATTTTCACCGCAAAAAGGAGCAAACGTATTCCTGGGATACGGAAGGTACCGCCGTGGAGTGGAGGTGTGTTTTACGTGCTTAGTATTTTCTTTTTTTTTTTTTTTTCAACGTTTATTTATTTTTGGGACAGAGAGAGACAGAGCATGAACGGGGAAGGGGCAGAGAGAGAGGGAGACACAGAATCGGAAACAGGCTCCAGGCTCTGAGCCATCAGCCCAGAGCCCGACGCGGGGCTCGAACTCACGGACCGCGAGATCGTGACCTGGCTGAAGTCGGACGCTAACCGACTGCGCCACCCAGGCGCCCCTACGTGCTTAGTATTTTCTAACACGGACTGGCCGGCTTTAGAAGACATTTAGCACGGGCTTTTGGAGCTGCTGATAAGCGAAGCGGACTGCTCCGTCTCAGTGAGTTTGGCGTGGGGCAGGCGGTAAAGGGCTCCCTGGAGGCTCTCCTCTGGTCCTCAGCTCAGGTGTTCACGTTGAAGGGCCCGAGTTTGGGGGCGCAGGCCAGCGAAGTTAAGAGCGGAGGCTTTGGAGTGTCTTTTGGAACACGGACCTCGGCCTTTCACCTTGCTGGCGGTAGGACCTTGGGCAGGTTCCTCGACGACTCTGTGCCTCGGTTTCCTCGGCCGTTTCCCTCTGTTACGCAAATGCAAGGGCTTCACGCGGCGCCTGACACGTGGTAAACACCAAACGTTTAGGACGCTGATGACACGTTGTAAGGCGGGCGTGTGGTGGCCGTCGTGCCGGTGGTCCGTCCCGGTCCGTCCCCGGCCCTGGAGGCCCTGGGGCCCGCGCTTCTCCCCCCATCCTTCAGTGTGACTGGTCAGTGTTCCCGTGCTGACGACTCCGCAGACGGGCGGCCGGCTGCTGTCTCTGGGCGCCGAGCTGAAATGCTGCCTTCCGCCCAGAAGTCTGCAGAAAGCTTGTACCCTCCCGTGCTTGTGTCTGTTGGTTGAACCGTGTTTCGACACCAGAGGTTCTTGACCTGAGTTCCTGTGGTTCCGAGTTCCTTAACCGAGTTCCTCTGACTCTCAGAATGGAAAGCAGAAAATGGTTTTGTGCCTGTGGGAATATTTATTTCCTTTAGGGAAGAGATCAGATACAGAGCTTCTGCCAGAGTCTCCGAGGCGTCTGTGCCCTTGAGAAAGGTAAGGAGCCATAAAATATCTCATGATTCTTTCTGGAAGGCGGCTCAAGAAGTTAAGAATATAACCCCCCTGCCTAGAAAATGAAACTCGAATTTGAATTTCACAGTTTGTTTTGTAAGCTATCTGAATAATTTTAGAGATAGGGTTGGGGTTTTAATTCGAGGAACTAAAATATAAACGGAGTGCGTTTTCCTCTTACCCTCTTGTCAAAGTTCTGAAGGGCACAGTGAGAGCCAGGAGAGGTAGGAGGACGGCTCTCCCACTTCCGATGGAGACCTTGAGCCCATTATTTTGCCCCTCCCCTCTAGAGAGAGGGAATTATAGTGCCCCCCCCCCCCCACAGGGTTCTGATGAAGGTCAGGTGGCATCCTTTGCACAAAGTCCTGATAGCTCTTCTCTAATAGCAGGCATTACATGTGTGTCGTCACCACTTTTGTTGCAAGTTTACCCAGCAACATTTAGGATACGTACAAGCCAGGTACCTCTTTTGTTTCTATTTTACCTAAATGTTCCTAATTTCTTATGACCAGACTTTCCAAGGTTCTATGCTGAAATCCCTGAGCCAGAAATAACAATAACCCTAATGAATGAGGATCCCAAGTACATATACCATTAGACTCCTGCTGAGCACCTAGGAAAGCATAAAAGGATTGAAAAGAAGCCAGCAGGGTTCGGTCATAAGGAACTTTGAAGTTGATCGAGCACCAAAAGGTATCTCCGAGTTTGAGTCAAAAGGACGTTGTCGTCTAACCTTCACAGCGTGTGGGTGAGGAACTGAGGCCCAGAGCAGTGACCCTGAGGTCCTAGAGCTGGCTCGGGAGCGGGGTCCCCCACCCTGCCCGTCCAGCACACCTGCCCAGAAGCACTCTGTGTTCTCCAAAGGAGCCGAATGGGCACGGGCGGCCTGTGGGGTGCAGGTGTGAACGGAGGTGGCGGGGAAAGCGTGCGGCGAGTCCGGAGACAGCTCTTTGGAAGAGAGCACCTGCACTGAGGAAAAGGAGGAAAGATGCGGAGGAGAGTGTGTTGGGGTGCAGGGGAGGGACACTGGAGGCGCATCCCGCCAGGACACGGGACTGACAGGAAGCTGAGTGCTTGCCAGGACAGAAATGCCGTTTCAGCGGTGCCCGTCACCCGCTCCGCACCCGGCTGGCGAGGGCTGAGGGTGAGGGGGCTGTCTCCCTGCGCCAGGCCTCTTCTCGTACGGGTGTCTCGCTCACCGCCTGTGATTCTAGCATCCAGCATCCAGTTTACGCTCTCTTCGTGGCCCCTTAGCTCAAACCAGTCGCTTCCTCTGATACACAGCTGAGGACTCAGCGATCCCTTCTGACTCTGGGGGGACTTGGTGTGAGAAGGTGTGTTCGAACCCGGTGTGGCCTTTTGTGTCATGTAGGTGTCATGTGCTTTTCACCTCGTGCACTAGTGTTAAGCTGGACGTGGAGGGGGCCAGAGTCCCGAGGGACGGCGGCATGAGGCCAAGTTCAGCCCTTTTCCCGAGTGGGTTGTGCCCAGGTGAGCTGCCCCTGAGCTGCTTTCCAGAAAGGCTTCTCCAGATGCCCCGCCCTCGTGGAACGGACCCTGGGTCGGGTTGCCTCTGCCACTGCCCTTTGCTCTTTGCCCTGTGTCCCCTTGGCTGCCTTTGCTCCTGCCCGCGGAGGCTGTGGGGGCCGCCCATCACCATGGAGGCGGTTCTCGTTGGCTCTGCGGCCAGACTGTCTGGGACCGCATTGTGCTATGTCAGCGACCTTTTGTGGAGCCACGAGCAGTGTGTGCGTCTTCTCTCTGGGCCTCAGTTTCTTTCTCTTTCTTTCACAGGGGGGCAGGCCCCCCCCCCCGACCCCGAGCGGTGGTATGAGGGTTAAGCAAGTCAGTATGTGCGTCTCAGGCTCTGAGCCTGGTGCCTGGCACAGAGCACGCACCCAGTAAGTGTTAGTTACTAGTCCTCCGATTGTGCTGGGTTTGCACCAAATCCAGGTTTTTTCTTCTTCTGACTCTGCCACTTCCCACACTCCTTGGTGCTGCAACTTGGTGAGAGGCCATAGCCGTTTAGCGTGGCCCAGGTCTCTACAGCTCCCCTTCCCTTCACTGCCCCACGCGGTCCCCAGTGCACACCAGCCTGGCCTCGTGGGTGGGACTCAAGCAGGGATGAAGGGGAAGCAGGAGAAGAAAACTTACAACGTTTGGGCAGGTGCTACGTGCCAGATGTGGTGTCAGACCCTCCACGGACATTACTTTCGTCGAGGGCTTGTGGTGGCCTTCAGAGTCCTTCTCTCGTTTGTACGGAGGTCAGGGCCCGAGAAGTAACATAAGCGCAGCAAGACCGTGTATCGCCAGCGTCAGAGCTGGATGAGAACTCACCTCTGTAGAGTCTGTGCTTGAATTACCGGGACTGGGAGCAACGCAGCACCCATGCACCCTGCACACCCTGTCTCTGCACACAGGTCTGTCTGCACACACAAAATACCAGCTCTACACATTCAGTTTCTCTGCACGCATTGTACGCACACAGTCTCTGAATATGTGCTCTGTGCATAATCTCCGGACCAGACAGGGCTTGGAGGGGATCTGAAAAGCAGTGTGAGGTCATGTAGCAGCCTTGGGTTGGAACCCCTCCTGTGTTCGTCGTCCTCCCTCCCTCTCTTCTTTATTACCTCCTTTCTTCCTGTGCCTGGCCCGTTCTGGGTCTTACATATTTGTCAAGGGAACAAATAAAAGAAAGGTTTCCAGGCACACAGAGAAGAAAGTAGTGATGATTAACCAGCACAGGCTTACAAAGCAGGAGCCATACTGCTCCCCACGCCCCCCCTCCCCCCAGCCTCATTAGTGTCAGTTGCTGGGCCAGGTAGGTGAGGAGATCTGCTTTCAGAAGGCACTTAACAAGGCTCCATGATATTTTGTAGAGGAAACTTTTTTTTTTTTTTTTTTTAATGGACTGAGGATTTGGACTATTGGGGCATGTGTGACTCGTTGAGCTGGTTGTCCAGCTCAGGGAGCTGGAGGGGACTATGATAATTCCATGCTTTTCCAGCCCCACTTTCATCCCATTTTTAAAATTATTTTTAATTACAGGTGTCTTTAATGGCAGAATGGTCAAGTGGCAAATAACAGGAAGCCAGGGGAAAATAGGAATATAGTGAAGGTGGAGATTAGCAGCACCAGTCGTGAAAGAAATAACGTTAGCTATTAAGTCGTCCTGACCCAGTGACATGAAAGTGAGTACACTCTTCGGCGGCATTAATAGAAACCTAAAGGCTAGAATAAGGGAGGTGATGTTTCTGCTTTCCCCTGCATTTCCTGCTGACGCACAGAATATCCAGTCCGTTCTGTGAACTGCATTTGAGTTTTGAGGCCCGTAATTTGCAGCATTCAGAGGAGACTAAAGAAAGCTTGAGCGTCTTGACTACTTTTAGCTTAGAGAAGAGAGAAGACTCACGTAGGGAGTGGAGGGGGGCCCCACGAGCTGAACCTGATTCAGAGGGACAAAAAACTTTGTACTGTTCCAACTAGAACGGGCGACCTGGGAGAGATGGTGAGCCCCCCACCATCAAAGCAGTAAGCGCCTGCCAGGCCCCTTCTGGTCTTGAGAATCCAGGAAGAGAAGAGAGATTTACCTGTTTCGCGCTCTGTGTATCACGTAGCACGCGCGAGGCACAGAGCAAAGCCAGACCGGCCGGGAGTGGACAGTTGGGAAATGGGAATGTTCTAGCAATGCCAAGTGAGTGCAGTTTGGGGCGCCAGAAGAGTGAGGATGAGAATGTCTAATTAGATTAAGGTGTGATCGAGAAGGTAAGGAGCTGGAGAGAGAAGGTTGGGGCCAGAGGAGTGAGGGGGGAAAGGCTGAGCACGTGATAAGCTGCTGCTGCTGCTGCTGCTTGAGGTTGAAGAGGTCCGAGACCTGTTTACAAGTGAAAGTTGCATTGAGCCCCGTGGGTCATTCAACGTTGTATGGGCTCTTCACGTTTCGACATTAGGTCCTGAGTTCTTCGATGATCTCGCTAACACTAAGAACCTAAGATTTTCTTTTCTGTCTGTCTGTCTGTGTGTCAACACATGCTGAATTCTGGAAACTGCAGTCCAGGGTTCTTAGCAAATATCCAGAGTAGGTTATGTAGCTACTGAAAACAGTTTTCTGTAGGTCACAATCGCCTTGTGTCTTCTAAGGAAGTTACCAGACTGGGGATACACAGCACTTTATCTATGGAGCTAACATTTGTATGTTTACAAGTATATATTTATACATGCATGTACAATGTATGTAATGTATATAACGTCCAACTAACAGATACAGCATGCCTCAAGGAAGGCTTTTTGCAGAGAAAGTGGGAGCGAACCCAGAATGCCATGTTAATTCCTCCTTGGGCCCAGCACATTTGAGTAGAAGACAGATGAGAAAGAAGACATTCCAGGCAGAGGGAACAGTAGGTGCCAAAGTGCAGAGGCAGAAGAGGAGGCTGCTTCAGGGAAAGGCTTTTCGCCTCTGGAATGTGGGGGTGGTGGTGCAGGAAGTGCCGAGGAGAGGGTGGCCAGTGGTTCGATTCCTTTGGCGGATGTTGAGCAAGTTGAATGGATAGGCCTGCCTGACCGGTTTAATTTGTGGGGTAGAAAAGAGGGCAGCCCTGAGACTTTCTATCTTGAGGAAGCAAGAGAGAGGCTCTTTCTCCTTGGGGGAACAGGAAGGGGACCAGAAGGGACCGAGTGGCCAGGAGGGTTGAATGTGAGTGGTTGGATAATTAACACTCCATGTTGCTCTTGAGGCACCAGCGGACCCGCAGGAGAGGTTGGAGGCGCTCACCTGGAACACAGGAGCAGGGCAGAGGCTGGGTGGGAGTGTTCTGTAGATGGTAAATGAAGCTGGGGGTGGGAGGGAGTGAGTCTAGCCTGAGTAAGGTTCACGGGTTAGCAAAGGCAGAGGAAGCGATGAAGGAAGGCAAGGAAAAGCTTGCCAGAGGCTTAAGAAGAGAACCCGGAGAGAGGGAGAGAGCGTGGGGTCCCAGGAAGCAGAGGGAGACTGCTGGTTCCTTGGAGAAGGGCAGGGGCAGGGGCAGGGAGCTTCCTCAGGAGTTTGTGAGGACGGGTAGAGAGTGGCCAGCACTCCTGCGGTGACTGTCACCCCTCAGTGCCCTGCCTTCATCCACAGGCGGTGTCGTGCAATAGAAATTAGGGGGGAAGTGCTGGGAGGGTCCCAGCCCGTGGCTCTTGCTTCCCAAACAGTTGCCGAAGAAAAGAAGGAAGCAAGAAAGGGCCACTTCATGTATGCAGTCCCTTCACAGACCAGCTGCTGCGACCTGGCACCAGTGGAATTTCTGTGGCGTTGCCAGGCTCTTTTGTGGGTGACAAGTCAGCGGGGAGCCTCTCTGGCCCAGGGACCCACAGCGTGACTGCAGCAGGGTCGCCATGCTCCAGAGGCGCCTTGGTTCTGAACTTGTGGCTGTAATTGGTATCGATGCATTTTCAATTATGGCTGAAGGGAGTGGATTCAGATTTAGTTAGTGGGCCTCCAAATTAAACTTGGGAACACAGTCCTTGTGAAAAATCATGTTAGCTTATCAGTAGTTGGCAAACACTTATACAACGGTGGTTCTGGCTGTGCCTTTGGCTGCATACTAAACTGAACAGCAAGCTGTGTCCACTGATTGAATGAAACAAAAATAATGATTTTGTGTTACAGGGAACTTTTTACAATATGCCAGAGGGACCTACTGGAGTCTCTTTAATCTTGAACAATGGTTGTTTCTTGCAGAGGCAAATTATGCAAATCGGTACTTAGTGTTTCATAATCAATCAGGTCTTTGTTGGAAGTGGTGTGAGTGCCAACAGAACAGAATTCCTAGCGTGGGGGGGGGGGGGAGTGTGGGGGGTGGCTTGCAAGTCAAACCACTGCTGTGACCAGCAAAGGACACTTGTGACCGCTTTGAACTCTCCCCACTTAAAAGGCAGCCATCCTTTGAGAAGAATCCCACCGTTTTGTACCAGGCTTTTTGTTTTACGGTGTATCTCGCTTTGGGTAATTTACAAAGTCCCCGGGAAGGAGCAGCTCACAGGACTGTTCTGTGGGCGACCCACCCAGACAGAGCTGGGCCTGCCGCCTGGGATGGCAGATGGCAGCCATGCTCCTGCCCCTGGAGCTCCCTTTGTGCCCAACCTGCCTCCAGCGCGGTCTTTGCACGTCGTCGACTTGGGCTCATCCGAGCGCACGTGTAGATGTCCAAACAATGGCGTCTCAGCTTCGGCCTGCACAGAACAGTTAACCTTTGATAATGCTTTGATTCTAGATCAAAAAACAAAGAACCAGAGAAATTTTAAAAGCCCTGGGGAAAACGTGGTGATGTGTTTTAGAGTTCCTGTTAGTACTACAGCTGTAAGACTTGGGTCGCCATCTAGTGGATAACGGGAAGTATGAGCCGCCGCGCTAGGGGGTTGAACCCTACTCTCAGTTGTTGAAAGGGGTAGAAGATGGGTTTGGTTCGGAACACGGAATCACCCTCGGGGAACCGCGTTGGGCTAGGCGGGCGCCTGAGCAGCTTACGTCAGATAGACCCGAAAACATTTCACAAGATGCTAACGTCTCTGAAAGAGATCCACGTGCAGGAGAGGGCCTTGACCTGGCCTGGGAGTGGCAGAGAAGGCTTTTAGGAGGCATCAGACTTGAGCAGAGGGCTTGGGGCAAGAAGACTGGGATCGGGTGGGCTTCGAATCTGGGGATGTCCACAGGGAGAGGGACACCCAGGGCCTCGGGCTTAAGGAATCAGGCCTGATTTGTTGGTAATGGGGAGTCCCTGTGCACTTTGTCAGGAAGTATGTGGGAAGATTTGCCTTTTTGTCCAGAAGTATGTTTTGTCTGGCTACAAAGATTATACATGCTGATTATAGAAAAATGTTAAAGTACAAAAAGGTTTTAAGAAAAAAGCAAAATCTCCAAATCTCACCACCCAGACAACCATCAGTATTTTGAAGAACAGTGTTCCGACTTCCTCTCTGTGTATGTGTACAACCTTAGGTATGATTTCGTGTCTTTTCCATAAGTGCATCATGCAGTATGTGCTTTGGGCGACCTTGCTTTCCCCTCCGTGCTCAACAATATGCTTGTGGGAAACCATCCATGTCTGCGGCCCAGGCTCACCCAGAATACACCAGGCTCACCCAGGGACAATCCTGTGTACCTCACAGGATTTCATTGGTATGCACGCTGGGATGTTAGGGGTTTAGTTTGGTCCCTCCTGGTAAAACCTTGTATGTACAAGGATGGTGATGTGACAATCTTTTTTTTTCCCCCTGTCAAATGCATCTGGATTAGGAAGCACACTTTTTATGGTAGATGGGTTATAGAGAATTTCAACATCTTGATGATTTTGGGAATTAGTCTTATTTAAATATAGCCACTTAAAAGTGAATTTATGTTCAGAGAAAGAAAGGAACGGGTCACATGAATACCTGTAGTTTCAGAATGCAGTTTAAATCACTTGTTTGATTAAGTATCAACTTCCTAAAGAGGCCAGATCCTGGCCGACCCTGGAGTGTGGCTGTTAGCTTTGTGCTGTCCCATAGCTGGAGACCAGGCCTTGAACCGGAACAGCTCGGCTCAGCTTTGGGTACTTCTGATCTCAAAATGTTCCTTCTACACTCGTGGTAAAAGCAAGCCCCACAGACCTGCCGTGCTCGGATGGGACGGCGGGGTCATCTTTTGGGTGGACTTGGGAGAGCACTTGCTTTGGGAGTCACGTCTCCCATTGGTTTTGAACCACTTACGTGGGATGTGTACCCTCCCTGTCCTCTCATCTGTGACCTGGGGTTATGATGGAGCCTACCCACAGGGCCGTCGGCAGCAAATGAGATAATGGACGGGTAGTACTGACACTGGTAGAAGCTGGCAGGTAGCTCGTGCTGCTACTGTTTTCTAAAAATTGCATTCACCGCCCTCTCTTTGTAGTGAAGCCCAGGGAGATTAAGCGACTTGCTCAAAACTTCAGTTGGCAAAGGTTAAGAGTTTAGGGGAGCCTATAAAAGCACCCCTTTCTTCTCAGCCCAATTTTGGAACCACCTGAAAGAGAAATACAGGAGTTAGAACATGAAAATCCACACAGGGAGCCTGGCTTTAGGTTTGTAGTGAGATATGGGGGAAGCTTGGGTCAGAATATCCCCCCTCTGCTGGCTGGCTGGCTGGCTGGCTGATGGGAAAAACGGAGAGGGCGAGAAGGAGCCGAGCATGCCCATTCTCCTTTCTCCAAATCATAAACCAGTTAAGTGGCTCCTCTTCCCTCTGAGGCCAGGATATTGGTCCCACTCAAGTCTCCCTGCACCTGAAGCCTCAGGAGTGGGGGAGCAGGGTCTCCTTCAGCAGGGGGTGGCAAAGCAGAGGTCAGAACCCAGGAGTCTCTGCCAACCCCCTGGGTTTCTTGCCCTTCTGTCTCTTGCCCGCCCTGCTCCACCCAGACCCGCAGTCCTGTGCCCAGAGTCGGCTCCTTTGCCCATGTCCGCCCAGGGCTAAAGGTGGCTGCAGGGGAACTCAAACGCAGGGAAGAAAAGCCAAGCCGTTGGGGAAATTGCCTTCATTGTTCGTTTAAGCCATATTTTGAGGCTGTTTAAGGATTGAAGGAAGCTCAGGATGAGCTGAGCATCAGGAAGACTGCTGTTCTTCCTGACCGCCCTGTTTCCTTGCTCATGGCTGTGGGCCTTCCCCCCGACATCCAGGTGGCCTTGCCAATTGCAAGCCTGCCGTGTCGCAGAACGCGAGACCCAGCAGCCGACCCGGGAGGAGACGGCTGGAACCAGTGGCGACGTTCTCTTCCGATATGTGAATATTCCTACTGTAACGTATAGGTGACTTTTAAAATGAGCACTCTGTGTGGAAGCTTTTCTTGCAGATCTTTCTGTATCCGCTGTAGTTAAACACGTTTTTTAAGATCAACATTGTACACAAATACTCTCACACGAAACCCAGCTTCTATTACTGGGAAGAAGGATGTCAAACTTCATTAAGTTAAATATTAGTAGTCTTTTGACAGAATAATACAGGATGAGTGACTTTGCCTTTGAGTCACAGAGACCTGTGATCAGTCTCAGTTCTGTGTCTTTTTTTTTTTTTAAGTTTATTTATTTATTTTAAGAGAGAGAGTGCGAGTTGGGGAGGGGCAGGGAGATGAGAGACAGAATCCCAAGCAGGCTCCGCACTGTCAGTGCAGAGCCCGACACGGGACTCAAACCCAGGAACTGTGAGATCACGACCTGAGCTGAAAGCAAGAGTCAGATGCTTAACCCACTGAGCCACCCAGGTGCCACCCCCCCCCCCACCCCGTTCTGCGTCTTACTGGCCTTGTAACCTTGCATGGCCTCAGTTTTCATGTTGCTTAAATGGGAACGGGGGTCATGTCTAACTCATCCGGCTGCTCTGGGGAGAGTAAAGGTCAGCCCGTGCCGGGCAGTTTGTGCACTGCCTGCTGCACATGGCTGGTGCTCGGTGAGTGACGGTCGCCGTCGGCTGTAATCACGTGTGTGGTGCTTTGCTGAACGCGGGCTATGAGAAGAAAGGAACAGCCGGACGTTACTCGCTCGGATGCTCTTCTCGGTTCCCAGTCATCCCTTTGTGGATACTGTGCTGGAAAACTGCAGTTGTGACCTGTCCACAACGTGTGCTTTAATTTGGAGGCTGAGAACGCAAGCCTGATACTTAGAACGCCAGGGCTCCAGCCAGACTTCGCCCCGAGGTGTCCCTCGGCACGTGGTCTGTCCCGTCTCTGACTCCGTGTTGTGACCTGTAAAATGGGCGTGATGCTGTCCCCTGTGGTCACGCCTGGGAGAATTAGGTGAGCCAGTGCACGCAGCTCTGGGAATGGGAAGAGCTCTGGGAAGAGCCTGGTACACCGTCTTTTCTCGGTGACGGTTTTGGATTTTGAAGGGGGCGTCCACCCTGACAAATGGAATTCTAAGCAAAGATTGCAAGTACTTAGAAATAAAGCCGGTGGAGATTGTGTGTGGAATTTAGTTGTTGGTTCAAGCGTGGACAGCAGAAAATCTCTACACAAAATGACTAAAAGTGTTAAGGGAAGAAAGCGCTACATGGGAGATGTTCCAAAATGTTTTTTGGTCAAGGGAGATTTCAGATACTCCCTCAAGCAGGCAGGATGGATGACGAAGCCGCAGGTACACGTGTGCCCATCCTCAACTCTTAGCGGCCCGCGGCCCGTCCTGCTTCGTCTGATGCTCCCCTCTTCTCCATGTGGTTTTGAAGCAAATCCCAGGTGTCCTATTTGATTGGTAAATTTTCAGTGTATTTCTCTAAAAGAGAAGGATTTTAAAAACAGGGAAGTGAATCATAATGCTTCAGATATTAAATACCTCCTGCGTTCCTTTTCTCTCTCAGCCTGCAGTTCACGTCTCATTTTAAACTATGTTTTATGTTAGAGACGGTGGACGCCTCTCATATAATGTAGCAGTGTAGTCAAGCCACAGCCGGTGGGCATAAAAACTCTTCCTTCCGTGGTGGGCCGGCCATCAGTCAGCTGGAAGGTGACGGGCTTTGTGAGAGCAGACCGGCTCCTGTGAAGCGTGCTAGGTTGTGCATCCTCGGACCTTAGTGCTCGCGCTGCCCCCTCTGGGCGCACGTGCTGACTCTAGGAGAAACACGCACAGACGGCCTGTGTGCTCCTCTTTCTTTGTTGGTTCACTCGGTTGTGTAGGTACAATCTTGTGACAGGTCTGATACCTTTTTGACCCAACTCGTACGTCAGGACTTCTCAGATCTTGAAGCTCTTTCTGTTGGATTTCCAACCCCCCACAAACTCCCCCCCCCACCTTTTCCTTTTCCAACATTTATTCTCTACTGGAGATACAAAAATGAACAGGGCATAGATCCTGACCTCATGGGGCTCAGTTGAAGTCTAGTGGGGGGTCACAGATAAATGCTTGTTATGTTCAATGGCAAGTGCTAACAGGTATCTGTAAAATACTAAGAAAGGTGTTCAGGAAGGCTTCACGGAGGAGGTGACATTTGAGTGCAACCTGGGAGGACGAGCAGGGATTCTTCTGGTGGCATGGGGTTGGGGTGAAGAGAGCTGCTCTAGGCAGAGCAAGAGCAGTCACGAAGGCACAGAGCTGTGAAGATGGGGTGTCCCTCACCTGCCCGAGGCTGTGATGTGCCCCACAACATGGTTCAGTCCCCAGAATACACCCTGTTTTCAACACTTGCGTTTGCCACTCACCTGGTCCCACAGAGACCTTTCCAGTGACCTGTTCCCTTCTCCCGAGACTCTTCCTCACCCCCTTCATGTCGTTCAGTGATACCAAGACTAAGACACTAGTTTAGATCTTTATGGGGCAATAAAATTTCCATTTTACTCCGATTTCCTTGTCAAACTTGACACCGGAATGGCCTTTCTCCTTTTAAAAGTGAGGGGCATTGTCTTTGGACACACACATAAGTGATTCTTTGAAAGTTACCACTAGATGTGGAAACATTCACAATTCAAAGCATACAAGTGCTCACACCCCTGCAAATTTGAAAATACAAGAGCCATAATAGAATTGTTGAAATACAATAAGCTGTCTTTGGCAATGACACCTCCCCACCACGTGAGGGTGCGTTAAGAAGGCAGCTCTCTGCGCCGTGGGAAGAGGGCTCTCACCAGACCACGTCTGCTGGTACCTTGATCCAGGACTTCCCAGCCCCCAATACTGTGAGACCATGTTGTCGTTTAAGCCACGCAGCCTGTGGTATTTTGTTATAGCAGCTTAAATTAGGACACATTGTATTAGTTTCTTACTGCTGTTGTAACAATTTACCATAAACCCGGTGACTTAAAGCAACAAGAATGTTTTATCTTATGGTTTTGTCATCTGAGGTCCAAGACGGGACTTTGTAGGCTGAAATCTAGGTTGGGCAGGGAAGCGTTCTTTCTTGGAGAGACTTAAGGGAGAATCTGTCTCCTTACCTTTCCCAGCTTGTAGAGGCCAACTGCATCCTCAGCTCCCTCCTCTGTCTCCAGAGCAACCAGTCCTCCTCCTACTGCATCACTCTGCCCTCCCTCCTGCCCTTCCTCTTCGACATTTAAGGACCCTTGTGATCATATGGGGCCTTCCTACTGGATGAGCCAGGATAATCTCCCTATTTTAAGGTCAACTGGTGAGAACTTGAATTCCATGTGCTATGTTAATTCTCCTCTGCCTTCTAACAGAACGTATTCACGGGACTTGGAAGCCTTTGCAGGGGGAGGGTGGCATTTTTGTACCTGCAACAGCAAACACAGTTCCTTAGGGCTTCTCCGGTACCCACTGTTTTGTCAACATTCAGTAACAGTTTTTGAGGCTCTGCTTTGCTCCGGGAACTGTGCCTGATAAGCACGGGAAAGGGAAAGGGACCCATCACCCTCTAGGGGCTTGCCATCTACTGAAGGGAAATTGGTCTGAAATTAGTCACTGTGGTCATGAAGGGAGGTCATGAAGGAAGGGGTGAGGTCGAGGTGCCACATTTTGTGGGTGAGTGGGGTCTGACTGTGCCCGGGGGTGTGGAGCAGATACAGGGAGGGAAAGAGGAGAAGTCTGTGCAGGAGGGAAGGTGGGTAGGGCATTCCAGGGAAAAGGAGAACCATATGGGTGTGCGTGTTGGGCATCTCTGGGACTTGGAGCCTGGCGCCTACTGGGAGTGTGGCAGGGACTGAGGCCACACGGGACTTGTGGAGCTGGACTGTGAAGGGCCTTGAGTGCTTTATGGGAGTTTGGACTTGACTCCATTGCTTAGGCCCGGAGGTTACTTGTTGGCTGCCCTCTGGCAAATCAGCCTTGGAACTGCTGCTTTTGGCTGCAGTGTATTTAAATGTTTGTTTGTTTTTGAGAGGGAGGGAAGGGGAGAGAGAGAGAAGGAGCAAGGGTTGGGGCAGAGAGAGAAGGAGAGAGAATCCCAAGCAGGCTCCAAGCTGTCGGCAAAGAGCCTGACTCGGGGCTCAATCTCGTGAACCGTGAAATCGCGACCTGAGCCACAATCAAGAGCCGGCTGCCCGACTGAGCCACGCGGGTGCCCCTGGCTGCAGCGTGTTTTAAATCCAGAAGTCACCACCGCCAGATGTCCTGTAGCATCCGCCGTTCACCTCGCCTCTTGTGGGCAGTGGCCGGGCAAGGGGACAGAAACCGTTGCAAGTTTGAAAACAGGACGGTAACGTGATCAGTTCTTAACGTGTGGTGCAGTAAACACTTCGTTTGTGCTTCTCTTGAGTATTTTCCCCAACAGTCTTAAAAGGCATATTTTGTAAGGCAGCTGAGGTGGAAAAAGTAGGAATAAGAGTGTGAGGAAGGGAGCTGTGTTGTACAGGAAAATAGGTCGGACGTGGACTCCGGTGGTCCTACGTTTGACTGTAAGCCTTGCCACGCGCTGACGTGCTAAGTGGGTAATGGTGGGTGAGTCCCTTAGCTTCCGTGAGGTTCACTTTGCCACACTGGTTCCCGTCGGAGAGCAGTGCTGCGAGTGCCCACAGCAGGACAGCAGGGAAGAGAACGAGGTGGTGTGAGTGAAAATACCTAACAGGGCAGGGCTAGCGGACAGACCCTCAACCCTGGTTCGTTACCCGGCAAATGAGCGAGTGCCGTGGCCACGCTTCGTTTTCAGTGTGATTCCTGCTCTGCACGTGCCTGAAGGTCCTTTTCCGAACCAGATTTATTATTTACCTGGACCCTGTGGGAAACCGAACCGATCCCCTGTCGACCTGTCTCCAGACAAACGCTGAATGTTTTCTTTGTGATAAATACCATCTTTGTATTTAGACATACGCTTGTTCCACAGCTACTCGTCGACCACCCCCGTGCCCCATGTGGCGCGGAGACCTGCGTGGGGGCTGCACAGCCCCCGCCCGTGCGGTTCCCCGACAGGGAAGCAGGGGCCGTGGCCGTGAGTGACTTGGTGCCACGTGGGTGGCATGCAGAAGTGCTTTTAGGTTGAGAGCAAAGCGAGAGACGGGCCGAGTTGGCCTTGGCAGAAAAACTGTCATGGAAAAGGTGAAAGTTCCGCGGACCCTTCAAGGCCGGGGTTGTGTGTGTCTGGAAGGGGTAGCAGGGAGGGGCATTAGGAAAACGAGTGAGCGCTGGTCAGAGGACAAAGCAGGCCACCAGCCTGGTTAATCAGTCTCTCCTTCTGGAAACACTTTTGTCCCTGTCGACCACGATCCTACACTTCTTCCCACCTCTTTTTACTTCATTCTACTTAGTTGTTAATCCCTAGCTCCACACGCAGGACCTGGGCACACGGTAGGTGCTTCAGAGTAGGGTTTGCTTATGCTAGTTCCCAGCCGTCACAGAGGCAGTCCTTTGTACCTGGTGTCCTTTCGGTTCATCCGTGGAAGTAGGCCATCGGGAAGATGGAGGTTTGCTGTGTGGGAATCTGCCGTTGCCTCTGAAGCTTTTAACTCTGCTGCTCTGCAGGGCCCCACCTGTCAACCTGGTGTCTCCAGCCTTAGACTCCGTCCCCAGAACACTTGGAAGATGCAGTTTTTGTCTGTAGTTTTAGAAGACACATAAGGAAAGGAATTGGCCTTTGTTGAGCATGTGTTGCGTCGATGTTAGACGTGCGTGATCTTATTTAATCTGGAAGTTCCTTAGAGATCATCTCTTCATAACACCCTAGATCTATCACAACACTTACAGGTTCGGGGGCGACTTTGGGAAAGTTAACCAACAAGTTAATGACGACAGATGACCCTTGACCAACCTGGGTTTGGGTTGCATGGGTTCACTTATGTGCAGATTGTTTTCTGGATAAATGCAGTATAGTCCTGTAAGTGGGTTTTCTCTTTCTTATGGTTTTCTTTAATTTTTTTTTAATCTTTATTTATTTTTGAGAGAGAGACAGAGTGTGAGCAGGGGAGGAGCAGAGAGAGAGGGAGCCACAGAATCCGAAGCAGGCTCCAGGCTCTGAGCTGTCAGCACACAGCCCGACGCAGGGCCCGAACCCAGGAACCATGAGATCATGACCTGAGCCAAAGTCGGACGCTCAACCGACTGAGCCACCCAGGCGCCCCATCTTTCTTATGATTTTCTTAATAACATTTTCTTTCCTCTAGCTTGGTTTTTGGTATGAATTTAGTATATGATATAACATACAAAATACGTGTGAACTGACCGTTTATGTTATTGGTAAGGCTTCCTGCCAACAGTAAGCTACTAGTAGTTAAGTTTTGGGGGAGTCCAAAGTTATATATAGATTTTCTGTGTGGGGGTTGGCACCCCTCACCCCGCATTGTTCAAGGCTCAGCTACATATGAGAATCCAAACCGAAGTCGTCCCGTTTGTGGCTTCAAAATTTTTCTATAACCTGCATTCCATCCTCTATTAATTTAAATTACACGTGAGTGTAACATATCCATATCACTCTCTCTCTCTCCCCCTCTCCCCCTATGTTAACAGTTTGCTTTCTTTTCATTCTAGATTTCACACATTGGCAAACTGAGAGATTTTCTCCTGGAACACAGGAAAGATTACATTAATGCTTATAGGTAAGTGCATACTTCTTACCATGGCTTTGGTGACTGAATTCTTTTCCATACCTATATTCCTTTTGAGGCGTTTGCCCTTACTTTTTACTTACTCACCCAGAGTCGCCGTGGGGAAGATCGGTTCGGCCGTGGTGTCGGTGGCAGAAAGGACCGCCCGTCCCCAAGATAGGCTCTTCTCTACCCTCCAAGTCCCAGTGCCCCCCACGGCACGATCTTCAGGATCGATGCTGCCACACGTTTGCATCTGTGTTGGTGCCACACACGTTGTGAAACACGTAGACACACATGAGACCCACCCTCTCAGCACGGACTTACTGAACCCACGATGGAACGCTGCCGGTCACGTAAACATGTCATGTCGGTGCATTTGTTGCATCTAGAGAGGGTTTGGTTAGCTTGCTTTTTTAAAAGAGAGAAAGCATTTTGATTGAGCCTTCCAAAATGGTTTCTGGAATGGACTCCGGCTCTCAACAGATACAGGAGCATTGCAGGGCAGACACCTTGTCTCCTGTGCTTCCTGACCTCCATTCATACCTGGCGGTGGGGTGGACTGTCCGCCATGGGACTCCGCTTCAGGCCTACTGTGTGAATTCACGAGAAAGTTGGATGGGGTGTGCGAAATGACATCATAAGTAATTTTATACTTTTAAATGTGCTTTGTTCGTATGGTTTTGGAATGTCGTAAAATTCTTACTCTTAGTGCATAGTACCAAGAAGAGCTTCTTTTTAAGCTCTCAGTTGAAGTAACAGCTCAACACTAGATGGCAGTGCAAATCTCATTTCCCGAGGTGTGTGTGTGTCTCCAGTACTGATTTGATAGTTCACAAGAGTGGAAGCTGCAGCCATTTTGGGAAACTCAACCAAACTGGCATGAACCTCTCTGTCTAGCTCCTCCCTTTGTACCTGACCCCTTAGGTCACATAAGTGGCTATAGAGGCCTTGCCTGGAAATCCATTGTTAACTTCCCTTTGCCTTGAAAAGGCATCCAACAAGGCAGATGTTTTAAATGTCGGTTTAGTTCAAGCCACCCCACTCCCTTATTAGTACTGTGAACCTGAGAAAGTCATTTAATCTGTAAAACCCTGTCTTTCTCCAAACCGGGACTTAGCGAACTACCGCCTGTAGGCCAAGTCCACCCAGCTGCCTGTTCTTGTACAGCTTGTGAGCTAAGAATAGTTTTCGCATTTTTAAACAGCTTGGAGAAAAGACTAAGATCTCACCACATATGAAAATGATACGAGATTCGCATTTCAGTGCCCACAAATAGAGTTTATTGGAATACCACCAAACCCATTCATTTACACATTATCTTTGGCTGCTTCCGCGCCACAACAGCAGAAGGGAAGGGCTGCGGCAGACCGTGCAACTTGCAAAGCCTAATGTATTTACTCTCCGGCCCTTTTCAAAGCGTTTGCAGAGCCCTGCTCTAAACAGAGGGGTTGATGATCCCTCACCAGCTAGTCGAGAGATTCATACAAGACAGTATAATGGAAATGCAGTGCATTTCCATGCATTTATGAGATGATTGTAAAGGGTGCTGCTCTGTAACTTGGCAGTCGTTTTCACCTTTTCTTAAAAAAACGTGTTTATTTATTTTTGACAGAGTGCGTGCGCGAGCGTGAGTCGGGGAAGGGTAGAGAGAGCAGAGGGGACAGAGGATCTGAAGTGGGCTCTGTGCTGACAGCGGTGAGCCTGATGCAGGGCCCAAATTCAGGAACCGCGAGATCATGACCTGAGCCAAAGTCAGACGCTCAACCGACTGAGCCCCCCAGACGCCCCTCAACTTCTGACGATAAAAGTGATGTTAAAGGCGTTTATTTCTGCTCAGCTCCCACACAGTGTGCATCCATGTTCCCAGACGGCTCCGAGCCCTCTCCCTTTGTCGCCCGGTAGAGCCAGCTGCTGGCCCACGGCTTCCCCCTTCCCAGCTGCTCTGTGGCAGATGCACAGATGGACATCCCAGATCTCTGGGGGCCGGTCCCGCTCTGCCACTTACTGGTTGTGTGGCTTGAGTGTCGGAGCTCTGGCCCCTGAGGCTTCTTGGTCCCGACTCATCCATCTCCCCTTTGTGGAAACTCAGTCTTTTACTCATTTTCCCCGCTGCAGCTGCTCTTTGCCACCACGTGCACCCTGAGCTCCAATCCTACCCGTTTGCGTCCCTTGGAAAGAACGTGGGCTCAGGGGGTCAGGCACACGCAAGTTCAGTCCCACGGACGCCCAGTGTTAATCGTGTGAGTGGCTAGAGCTCGCTTCACGTCTTTGTGCTTGTTTTCTTTTTTGTAAAATGTGGATAATGTTCTCGTGAGGATTACGTGAGATGCGCAAGCTCCTGGCACAAAGAAGTCCCCTGGGGAACGGCAATAGGGTTGGAACCCCGTGGGACCTATAATGAACTTGGGGGGGGGGGTCAGGGTCAGTTAATAAAAAACACGCGTCTCCTTCCTGCCCGACAGCGGCGGGAGGGAAGGAGAGAGAGATGGCCTGCAGGAGTCAGGTGAACGTGCTGAGATGGACGAGTTACCAGCTTTATGACCGGTAAAAATCCAGGGGGGCGGGCAGAGCTTAGGTCTGAGGGCGGGCCGCCATGTTGAAGGCTCCTGAATTAGACTCGCTCAGCCATGACCGCCACTGAACGGTCACAGGCGCTGGAGCACAGAGAGCGGGGCAGGCCCCTTTATAGCACAGGAGAGAGAGGAAGACAGCAGGACATCTGTTCTCTGTAAGCAAGCAGATCCCGGAGAGGAGAGAGAGAACAGAGCCGTGGCTAGATGCGTGTGCATGTTCGTGCCCGCGCCCAGTGAAGTGCCCTCCCGCATGAGGGCAACAAAACTATACCACTTGGGGGGGAAACTTCCTTGGTTTCTGTTGTTCTTAATAGAACCTAGGACTAGGGGGTAGGCATCCCCTCAGTGACATGCGTTCTCTCCCGATAGAGAAGGGCCGCCCTTGTCGTCCCCCAGCAGGTCCCCCCTCCTGACGGTGTAGACCGTCCACGGCCTGCCTTTGACCACTTCTGCCTCCCAGTGTGCTGGCCTTGGCCAGGAACATTTTAGATGAAGTATGATCATGGAATTGAAAGAAAAATTGCCTTCAGACCCATAAAGCTATGTTAGTTTGACATAATTAGGAAGCTGTAATTTTTTCCATAATGTAGAGCTCAGACTTTATTGACCCATTTAATTTTTTTTTTTTTTTTTAGTAATGACATTTTACTAGAGCAGAGCAGCACGCAATGAGGTGGCCTCTGGCTGGATCTCTTGAATGATTTTAATTAAAAATAATGTTTCCACTTCTGGTAGATGTACCTTTTCTGCAATGTCTTGGCAACAAAACAATACCACTTGGGGGGAAAACTTCCTTGGTTTCTGTTGTTACTAATAGAATAACCATACTGTCAATTTCCAACTCGAAAGGTTAACGGGTAATGTTCCTAAAGGAACATCACCTTTTAATTGAGTAATCAGTCTTATCAAATTAACCTTTAGACCTTTTCAGTTTCCCTGAGCCGAGTTTCCATTAAATCAAAATAGAGAGTAGGAGGATGTTAATCTAATGTTCTTGGAATTAGTCATTTATAGATCCGCTCCACCCACGGGGTGCGTGTTCACTTGGAGGTATCTTTCTTGTTTATTTGTCCCTGACCCCTTTTCGCCTCCGTTTCTGATGAGAGTGTTTCTAGTTTCTATTGGGGAGGAGCACAAGACCAGAGGCCCCCCTGCTCCTGTTTTCCCTTCCCCGCTCTGCCTGAGGGGCTGGGGGAATGGAGTGCACCTTACGTAGGGGGCACATTCTGTTAGCATTACCTGGTGTGACCTTGGTTAAACCAAACTAGCTAAGAAAATGAGATGCCAGGGAGGTCCAGGTTCCGCTGAGAGTAGGACCATCTGTTTTCTGAGAACCGAGGGGTTTCCTTCTGTCCTTCCAACTCTACCCCAGAAAGTGAGGGGCTGGGGTCAGGGGGTGGGAAGGTGCCTCGCGCAGGGAGGAGAGAGGAGACTCACCCGACGCCCGGGACTGAGAGGCCCAGGCTCACTACTCCCTTCTCTCCCATCATCTAGGATGGATGCAGTCACTGCCTTTGCCCCTGAAGCTTTCCAGGGAAGGCTCTGGAAGGGCTCTGCAGGGGGCCTCCTGAGGAGCACAGATGCAGCTGTGTATCAAGCCTGTTCTGCCATCAGCCTCACGCACCGAGTCGGGTCGTTCAAAAAGTATTTGATTGTGACGCACCGATCTATCAGCCTGCCAGATCCTAAGTATTGCTCTTGACGACGCGGATACAGCAGTGAACAGGCAAAAAGTCCTGGCCTTTGGGGAACTTAGATTTTTGTGGGGGAAGACGGATAAACCAAACTAAAAAGTAAGCGATACGGAGTGTTAGAGCAGGATAAGTGCTTTTAGGAGGAGGGGGAGGGGGGAGTGGCCGGAAAACGTCAGACAGGGCGCAGTCTTACTAGGGTAGGTCAAGGCAGGCCTTATTGAGAGGGGGACGTTCAGTAGACGCCTAAACGAAGGGATCAGTTTATGTAAATATCTGGGGAAAGAACATTCCGGAAGAGGGCAGCCAGCAAGTATAAAGGTCCCGGTGTAGGAGCATGTCTGGAACCTTGCAGGAGCAGCAAGGGGGCTGGTGTGATGGGGCAGGAGGGTTGGGGCCTAGCTGAGGATGAGCTCAGAGAGGCAGCAGGAGCCAGATCTTACAGGCCATCTTAAGGATCTTGTAGCTTTTGCACGGACCTTGACTTCTATTCTAAGGGGGGGGGGGGGGGAGGCCACTGGAAGGTCTTGTGAGGACGAGTGATAGGACATGACTCACTTTGTAACAGCATCAGTATGGCTGCTGTGTTAGGAGAGGCCAGAACAGCAGACCCGCAAGGAGGCTCCAGTTAAATCCAGGCGAGGGATGTCATGGCTTCGGGGACCAGAGACAGAGCAGTGGGTGTGATAACAAGAGGTCAGATTCTGGAAATATTCTGAAGGTCGAGTCAAGGAGCGGGTTTGAGAAGAGCAGGCAGGGGCTCAAGGTGGGGCACATTCGTGACACAAATTCAACATCGATTGGACGGTTAGATACTCGTGCCTCAAGTTCTCGGAGAGGTTCGGGCTGAGATAGAAGTTTGGGACTTGTGGGCGGAAAGCTGGTATTTGCGCTGCTAAAGCCACAAGACCAGACCAACTCACCCAGCGGGCAGTGTGGAGAGATTTCAGGGACTGGGCCATGAAATGTCCATCTTTAAGTGTTCAGGGGGCTAAGAAGTGTCCACAGAAAGCCCGAAAACGAGCAGTGGGTGCGGTAGGAGGAAATCAGGAGGGTGGTGTCGTGGAGGCCAGACGAAGAAAACCTGAGCCAGGGAGGGGAAGCCCCGGTTCCTCCCAGTGTGTGCAGTGTAACTGGGTGAGGGCTGAGCCCCTGTGGGGGCCGCTGGTGCCCTGGGAGCGAGGAGAGTAAAGTCTCCTTGGATTGGGGTCAAGAAACAGTGGTCCGGATGCTGGGGACCTGGGTGCAAACTTACTGGAGAAGTTTCACCTTTAAGAAGAGAGAAATTAGCAGTCATTCTTAGGAGACATGGAATTGAGAGGTTTTGTTTCATTTTATTTGTTTAAAATGGGAGAATAATGCCACATTTGGGGGAAAGATCCAGTAGACGGGGGGGAAAAATGCTATTGGTAACTAACATAGGTAGCGTTCGCTCTGTGCTGGCCCCGACTAGGCGCTGCGCGCACATGGTCGATGGTGCAGGGGCGAGAAGGAGCATTGCGGGGGCTGCCCTGGTGTCAGGTGGGGCAGAGCTGGTAGGTGGACATCCACCCTGGACACAGAGTGAAGGTAGTGTCTGCGGGCCCAGCAGAGGAGGCCGGGAAGAGTTGGGGGAGCCTGGGGGCATTCTCCATTCTCCAAAACCGGGAAGCAGTTATCGCTCACCCTGAGGACGGCTTGAGGAGCACTGGCGGAGGGGGGTGGGGGTGCAGAGAAGGAGCGAGGGAAGGCACGTGGAGCACACCTGCCCGGCACCGTTCGGGACCCACCTGATGGAGCCAGTCATGTGATGTCTGTCTGTCTGATTTCCACTTGTTCCTAAACTCAGCTAAACAGTGTGCAGTTAACTGTTGGTCTTACCACTGGCCACCGCTGTCCTCGGTCTCGTTCCCACTCCTGGAGCCGGCCTCCTTCCTGGAGCCAGACTTTGCTGAGTGGCCCTCTGGAGGTTAGGATTAAAATGGTTGGATCAGTTCAACAAGACCCGGGCAAGCAGGTGGTTTTTGAGTGCCCGTCACGGGAAAGCGGCCTGTTGCCGCAGCGTCTAGATGGCACCGTGTCTTCTGCCCTTTCAGTTGGTCGGCCGTGGCTTGTGGCCTCCGGCCTGCCGCAGTCTGTGGCCACGATACTGAATGTCACAGTGACTTTTCCCTTTTCCTTAAAACAAGAGCGTAGAACTTCAGAAAGCCGTCTTTTGTTACTTAAAATCTCCTTTAGTTTCCTCAGATTTTATCATCAAATGATTCTAAAAGCCCATTTGCCCTGGTTCCTTTTTTCAAAACAAAGTGTCGGTCATGGAACATTTGGTCTCCAGATCAGTACTTCTGTCCTTTTCAACTGCATTATAAGGACGAGCCTTAATGGCGGTTTCTTTCTTCCTTACTTCCAGCTCTTTCACTCCTCTGTGTTTTCTACTAATGTCTGCTGCTCACCCAGGCCCCAGGTCCCCGGAGCTGATGAGGCTGTGCCTCCAACATCTCTTCCGTCCCTGACAGCTTTATGTCTCAGATCCGTCACCTCTTCCCAGTCCCTGCCATCACCCACGCCCTGCCCAGTGCCCCTTTCTTAAATTTCAGCCCAGCAGAAATGTACTAGCACCTGCCTCTTACACAGCGTGTGGAGACAGAGATGAATAAGGCAGGATTCTCTGTCTAGTTTCGATAACCCGTTGACTGATCTTCCCCCTCTATTCCATCTAATGAGATACTGCCACATTGATCTTCACGAGGCTGAGCCCTTCGATGGGCTACGGAATGCAGCTCCTTCCGCTGGCACTGGAGACCCACCGAGAGCTCGTAGCTCTACCTGTTCTGTGCTCCGGCCAAATCGAACCGCTGACTGTTCTCCAGATAGGCTCGCTCTCTCCCGATTCCATCCCGTTACTTAGTAAGAGTGTCCACTCTGGTCTCCCCATGGCCACATCCTGCCTTTCAAGATTTGGTTCATAGATCGCCTTCCTCCCCGTCAACTAGTGGGGAAAAAAGCGTCCTGTCTTCTGAACTCTTCCCTTTTGTGACACGAGAGACCCCCTGGGTGGTGGTTAAGAGCCAGGATGCCTTGGTTCAAATTCCAGCTCTGCTAATTACTAGTTGTGTGACCTTGGCAAGTTACTTAACCCCTCTGTGCCTCAGTTGCTTCGTGTGTAAAATGAAAAGTGTAATAGTTCCCACCTCGTAGAGTTTTGAGAAATAAATGGGGAAACATATGTGAAGCACTTAACACAATGAGTTGTATTCATGCGCAGAAGGCGTTACATAACCGTTCGCCTTTGTGATGTGCGAGCATATATGTGAGCCCGTGGATGTTGCCCATCATGATGTAGTTTACTGAGAGCAGGGTCTGTGTTCACATCTGAAGCCCAGACGTTAACGGGGTAATTCCGTGCCGTCTGTTGGGCGTATACTGTGGACAGGGTTCTGTACTTGCCCCTGTGTAATATTTATAGCAAAAATAAGACTGTAGCCTTTAACGTTTGTCCGTACCTTTCCAGTAACCTTTGAAACAGAGTAGAAAATCATTTACACTCTTCTCTCTCTTCCTTACCTTCAGGAAGCATTTAACTGCATATTAAAGTAATGGGCAGAGTGCCAGCGGTATTCTGTGATTTTGAACTTGCCCCTTTTTAACATACAGATCAAGCAAATAATTTTAAAAAATACATATATTCTTTTAGATTTCTAAACCTGTAAATAAACTTCCCAGTTTCTTCCTCCTTTCCCCCTGAAGTAAATTGACTAGTCCAGACCTATATACCTAACATGGTTTCCTTTCATTGAATCTAATATTTCGGTAAATTGAGGTCTGTAATGAAATTACCCCGCTGTACCTCGTAAAGGAAGTAAATAAAATTAAAGTTTGATGAATTTCCATATACGTGTCCTATGAGAATATATATTTTTTGGAATTTATTTGCCAGATAGTTAACCTTTTCAAAATAGTAATAATTTTGTTACTGTGATACTTAATGTGGCACCAGCAAGCCTTCATCACTTTTGACGGACATGTTTCAAATGGCCATTATGTAGCTGGTGCTCTTTTTAAATTATCGCAGAGAAATAGGAGTTTGAACTTTCTTCCGCGTTGGCTCTGTGTCCTCACCTGTCATGTCCTCAGGTCCGCATGCCGCCTAAACATCTGTCTTCCCCCCCACCCCACCACCATGCCTGCTGCGCTGGGCGCCCTGGGCTTGGCCACATCCCTGCACGTCCAGTCAGTCCTCAGCCTGTTCGGTCTTTCTAGGACCTGCTGTGCCTCCTCCCCACCAACGTGGCCTCAGCCCGGGGTCTCTTCATGTCTTCCCATAGCCATGACCAGGCCACCCGGTTCTGCTCTCATCTGCCTCCAGGCCAGCCACCGCAGAGGGCCCCGCACAAAGTGCAGATTCCTCTGTTTAACATCCTCCTTGGGCACCTGGGTGGCTCAGCCGGTTGAGGATCTAATTCCTGATCTTGGCTCAGGTCGTGATCCCCGAGTCGTGGGATTGAGCCCCACGTCAGGCTCTGTGCTGACCATGGAGCCTGCTTAAGATTCTCTCTCTCTCTCTCTCTCTCTCTCTCTCTCTCTCTCTCTCTCTGCACCCTGTCCCCTGCTTGTGTGCTCACTCTTTCTCTAGAATAAAAAAAAAAAACCCACATCCTCCCGTGACTGCACCAGCAGGCCCCAACCTCTGTATCCCAAGGGCTCCTCTGCAGCTGACAGTGGATGGAGTATTTGTGTGGTCGTTGTGTTTGGGGGGAAACCTATTGATGCTGGAGAAGTAGCTGTTGCAGGTTCAGCACAGTTGTAAGTGAACGTGTATTTATCGAAACACTGTCCGTGTTCCTTTGAGAAATAGTGTCGACATTGCTCTACGTTCACTGTGGAGACACCGACCGTGCACGTGTCCCTGCAGCGACTCGAGGCCCCGAGAGCCCCATAGCGTGGACGCTCAGTTTGTGGGGACCGCCCGGTGTACTCCTGTTTTCCCTTCCACACTCAGATTAGCCTCGCGTAGACCGTCTGTCGTGTGGTGATCCGGGCACTGACCCGCGGGCTGGGGATTTGTAGCAGGTCTTTTTTCGCCGTCCCCTGTGGGAGTGTCCCCCGCCGTGCCCGCCTGGCACCGCCCTGCGCAAACTGACCTCTCCCGCCTTGGGCCCCACTGTCCACTTGCAGACCGACACCATCCAGTGCAGTTTCTCGTGCCCCTTCCTCCTCCCCAGGTACCTGTGGCCTGGTGCCTGCCCTGTGCGGGGATCAGAAATAAGCCTTGTTCAGCTTTGGACCCCTGACCCCTGCGGCAGTGCCAGCCTATATGGTTTAGTATAAAAGTGAATGAATGGATGAATCGCGAGGATCAAATAAGTAAACGAAATACGCGTAAGGCGTTGAGAGTAGAGTCTGGCGCAAAACTACCTGTTCAGCTACCGTGTGCGGGACACCGTTTTAGGTCTTGGGGAAACAGAAAGGAAAAAGATGAAATCCCCGCTTTCGTGAAGTTGACGTTCTCCTGGGAGGAGAGAGACGTCACTGCTTCGGGGAGAAGTAAGCGCGTGAGGCCAAGGAAGCCGGTGAGGAGGAGATGGCAGGGGAGGAGCAGTGCGGTCCGGAGTGTCCCAGCCTGTGTCACAAAGCGGAGCAGAAGGTGACTCTGGAGCTCAGAGACAGCAGCGTAATCCCCAGCACAGGCACTGAGAAGCGGTGACAGGGGCCGGTGCCCAGGGCGAGCCAGGGGGTGGTCACGGAAGCCGGCTGTGATCAGAGATCCGAAAGCGGAGGAGGCGCGTGCACGGCTGCGGGAAGACCACCCGCCGGATGCGGAAGTGGCAGGCCGCGCAGGGTCAGGGGCGCGTGTGGTTGATCGGGGGCAACGAAGCAGCCGGTGCAGGCGCGGTGCAGGGCAGGAGGGTGAGTGTCAGGAAGTAGGTCACACGTCAGGCCGGGCCGATCGGGACTTGGTGTTTTATCCCCGGTGAGGATGAGTGGCTGGCAGGGCTAGCGGATGGGGACGGAATGAACTGAGTCTGCACATTATCCGAGGTCCCTTTTGACCTGATATTTTGTGACCCTAAATTCAGTGGTAATGTCTCGAGTGTTTCATTCGAGTGTTAATAATAATGCTGCCACCCCTGCCCGGCTCTTAGGAAGACGAGCGAGGTACTAGAATTACAACGCTTTGAGTTTCACGGCGCTGCGTTATCTCAGGCGAGCGCCCTCGCCAGCTCAGTCACGTTTGAGGTTTTTAACTTAGTATCAGGGGGAAATGAAATGGTCTGAAAGCCCTTTAATTGTGAGTTTCCGAGGCGGTGTGTGGAAAGACGGCAGCCTGACAGCTTTTCACACGCACCCGCAGGGCCTCCACGGCACAGGCCTCCTGACGTTCGTCGACTTCTGCCCTCGTGTTTCGGGAAAGCCTTCAGTAGCTGCCCCTGTTCTTAAAGCGAGAGCCCGCATGCCTGCCAAGGCCTGCTCGCCTCGCCCTGGCCGGACTGGCGGCCGCAGGTGGGTCTCTGCAGGAAGCTCTGCCTACCTAGCGGCCTTCGCCGGTGTTGGCTCCGCTGTTTAGCCCCTGTTTCTCCCACCTCACAGCCTGGTCGGTTCCTCTTCCCCACCTCCGGTCTCAGCGTAAACGTCACGTCCGCAGGGAAGCTCTCTCTTCCCTTCCCGCCCCGTCCACACAGCAGTGGCGGTCATTTGCTGCTGCTCTAACATTTTGTCTCCCCTCCCACCTTTTTTTTTTTCTCTTTTTAGCCACATCATGTCTGAGTACGGGAGGATGACAGACACAGAGCGAGACCAGATAGACCAGGACGCTCAGACGTTCATGAGGACCTGCTCTGAAGCGATTCAGCAACTGCGAACACAAGGTGAGGTGCTCTGAGCCGCCAGCGCGACTGATCGGACGAGGCTCGTGCGCACAGCCAGCTGACGCTCTGTCTTGTGTCCCTGCTCAAGTGTAGGTTTCGGGACTTTAAAATTCTTCTTTTCTTGATCAGCGTGTTAACCTAAGCCGTTAAAAGTAGGGAAGAGGCCGTGGTTCGGGTTACGCGGGTCGGGGAGGGGGTAGCAAGGACCTCTCCAGGCACAACCAAACATTTCGTAAGGGTGCCGGGGCACAGCGGACGGATGGTGTGTGTGCGTGCCTGTGTTGTGTGTGGCGTTCAGGGGGCCGTGGTCGAGGCACGTGGACGAGGAAGGAAGAGGGTCATCTCCGCACTCTAGCTGTAGTATTGGACTTTGGGATCCAACTGTTGCGCCGAAGAGGAGGGCTGTGGAGCCAGGGGGGGCTGATGTGCCCACCCCAGCCCCACCACATTCTGCCCAGACGGCTTTGGCAAGTCACTTAACCGCCTTAGGCCTCAGTTTCTTCGTCTATAAAATGGAGACAGTGCCAGGGCGTATCTCTTTGGGTTGTTACGAGAATTCAGTTGAATTCAGCCCATGCTTAGAGCCGTAGTTGGCCCTTGGGTTATCAGTCACTTGCTTCCACTGATGTTTCACTTTTATCGAGGCAGTGAGATAGCTTCCCAAATCGTATATCCTCCTGGATTCTTTCGTAGCGTGCTTAGACGGATACAGATTGCGTGAAATAGCCCAAAGTTCAGAGTGGGCAGATGGCTGCTGTGTTCTTGACACTGACTTCTACCTGGGAAGCTTCCATCACAGCCCTGAAGGGCCATTGGAGTCTGACGACAGCTATGGGCATTCTTGCCCGAGAAATACACGTACACCCAAAATTTTGTGTGCAGTCTCACGGATCCGCTGAATCGCTCAGGGGAATCTCCGGTTACGCAGCCGTATAATAAAAACGTGATTCATGTCCTGTCCCCCTAAGGGCCTGTACATTCATTGAAATCACCTAGAAAATACATGATTGTGAATAAAATCAGCAATTAGGTACCAAACCGTGTGAGCTTGGGCTTCTTGTTGACTGAACCGTGGCAGTTTCTTTGTGTGTACAACAGAGCTCCAAATTGCCTTTGGGATTAGCAGTAATATGTGCTGAGTGCTGCCAGAGGGCCTGCCCGCCGCAGGCACCCGGTCTCCCAGTGAGTGGGAGCTGTCCTGCCACAACGGATGGCATGGACTCGAAGACAACGTGATAGTTGCAGAAGCCGGGCATCCTTGTGGCTAAGACAGTCCAGGAAGGTTTCCTTGAGAAGGCCTCCAGGTCTGAGGGGCGCTTGGAACGTGAACGGCGGAGGGGGAGGACGGAGCATTCCAAGCCGGAAAACAGCACCGACCGGCCGGCTGGTGTGTGGTTTGAGTTTGATTTAAACGTGTTCCTTGAAGGTCAGCTTGAGCCTTGGATGCTGTCAGTACAAACGGGGTCAGCTCTCCAGAAGTGAGCCACATCGAGTACGAGCCCTGCGTGCTGTAATAAACCATAAATTCTTTGACTGTAGTTTTTCTGCAGGTTTAATCTTTTGCTCGTGCGAAGCCCAGTACAAGTGGAATGGCACTTGACAGAAGGCTTGTTTTATAGCCGTATTTTTAAAAATACTTTCAATAGAGAAACTGTTCTAAGGAAGCTGATGAATTGTTCTTCGGTGTAATTGAATACGGAGACCTGACTGTTGTCCTTTTCTGTTCCAGCCCACAAGGAGATACACTCCCAGCAAGTGAAGGAGCACAGGAGTGCCGTTCTGGATTTCATTGAAGATTACTTGAAAAGTATTTCTTTTTTTTTTTTTAATTTTTTTTTCAACGTTTATTTATTTTTGGGACAGAGAGAGACAGAGCATGAACGGGGGAGGGGCAGAGAGAGAGGGAGACACAGAATCGGAAACAGGCTCCAGGCTCCGAGCCATCAGCCCAGAGCCCAACGCGGGGCTCGAACTCCTGGACCGCGAGATCGTGACCTGGCTGAAGTCGGACGCTCAACCGACTGCGCCACCCAGGCGCCCCGAAAAGTATTTCATTTTATCTTAAGGGTCAAATGTGGCATTGCACGATAGACGTGATGCAAGATGTAGCTTTGCTAGCTGAAGACCATAGTGTCTCATTATGTTTCGTGACACCCTTGCCTGACAAGCGGTTTTAAATGGTCTCTGTTCTGGTGTTTTCCCTACAACAGGAGTTTGTAAACTTTACTCAGAACAAAGAGCCATCCGAGTTAAGCGAGTGGTGGATAAGAAGAGACTGTAAGTATTGTCTCTGTTGGTGTTCCGTAATTAATAATAGTAATAACGACAACGGACGTTTGTGGAGTCTTCATACTTTACAATGTACGGAGCTCGGGTGTCTTCGGAAAATGCCATAGCCAGGCCTTACTGAGCCCTGACTGCTGGGCACGGTACCAGATTCGTCGCGAGCTCGCAGCTGCCCTACGGGGCAGGTACTGTTGTTATCCCCGATTTCCGGACGGGGCGGCTGCTGTGGGGCGGCTATGGGGAACTCAGGAGGTAGCAGCTCTGCGGTTCGAGCCCAGGCTGTGTGGTTCAGAATTCACACGCACGCCCATCCTGTGTAGATAACCCTGTGAGGCTGGCACGGTGTTAGCCATCTCACCTCTTTCTCTTTGCGCCCCCCCCCTTCCCCACCGCCTCCCCTGTGCCGCTCCTCGTGGTCTCTCAGAGTGTTTTCCTGAGGCCGGAGCTGGGGCGCAGCAGCCAGTGAGGCCCACCCCCCCCCCCAGCTCACCCGCGGCACGCACCTCCCTTCTAACAGGGCACCTGCTCGGTGCCGGGCGCTGTCACGAACCCTCTTTGGCAGGTGAGGACATTAGAGCCCCAGCAGATTAAATGACTTGCCCAAGGCCACACAGCCAGGAAGCAGCAGAGCCACGCTTCGGTATCTCCCGTGGCACGTGTCTGTCCCCCGAGCTGTCCTCCCTGGAGGAGCACGTGCCGGCTTGTGGGGCACAGGGACTCAAGACTGCTTCCCCTCCAGCTGCCCAGCCTGAGACAGGGTTCTTAAATGAGCGAGGAGCGAAGGTCCGGGCTTCAACTCTTGACCACTTCTGAACTGGTCTGGAGAAGACTGGAGGGTGTTCTTTCAGAAGGTAACAGTACGTACTATTGGGCGGCAGCTTTTCTTAATTCCGATTGTGTTGAGACCCCCAGCGCCAGCCCCGGTTTGGTGCTGCACTAGCAGGGCCTGTGGGACTCAGGGCCGAGATCATCTGCGGTGAGAGGGCACGGAGCAGACGGCGAAGGGAAAGGGCCCCCAGGCGAGGTGCAGAGGAAGCCAGGAGCGGGCTTCTAAGGGTCCCCTCCAGTGGAGTCACCCAGGATGTGACTTGTGACCACTTGTGTGAACTGGCCACTGGGGAAGCTTATTAGAAGCTCACTGGCCCAGGGATTTTACTGGGGGGCTGCTCACAAAGGCGCCTTCTGCTTGGCACTTACCAAAATTCCAGACTCCCAGAAGGAAAGCCCGTGTTCCGCATGAACCACACTGTTTGCACAACGGTTCAAGCACAGGGAGCCACTCTTAGCAGTTAGGGTTGCGGGAACCCTCCCGAAGTCCCAGTTCCCAGACACCAGCCCAGGGCTGAGCCTGTGCACAGGTCTTTCCACAGAGCAGTCTCGGGCCTGCACGGATACTTGTCCCCACGCTGGTGAGACTCATTTGAAATTGTAAATGCCAACGAGTGGAAGCATTTGCAGGGGATACTAAGTGGATACGTTAATGTGTTACCTGTCGGCAAATAATTACTTGTTTATTACACAAGGCAATGAGGAGAGGCAAGGGGGGAGAGAGAGAGAGAGAGAGAGAGAGAGAGAGAGAGAGAGAGAGAGAGAGAGAGAGAGAGACTGCCCTCAAGGAGCTACGACTCAGGCTGGTTGCTATGGAAACATGAAAAGGTAGCCAGTTTCATCAGGATGTCTCATAACTAATTAGCAAGTTCAGAAGGGAAAACGGTGCCATCGAGTAGCACAGCATCGTGCCTTAGAGCTCAGACTCTACGCCAGACAGCCTGTGTTCTTGTCCCCGCTCTGCCACTTACCAGCTGTGTGACTCTGGGATGATTGCTTGACTTCTCTACGCCTTCGTTTCCTCACTCGTGAATTGGAGAAATTCAAAATACCTACATCGGTGGGTTGTGAGAACAAAATGCATCGGCGTATGTAGGGCAAGCGTTCGCATGTGTTCGTCTGGACTGTTACCTCCGGTGAAGCGTTTACCGCGTGTTTACCAGTGTGTCAGCTTATTTCATCCGATCCCCGACATTTGATCCTCCCTGTTAATATTAAGTATGAGCATCTGGTTTTGTAGAGGAAATTGAGGCCCGGGGAATCTGGGTGACTTGCCCCGCCCCCCACAGCCGCAGCAAGGTTTGAACACCGGGGCAACGTGGCAGATTTCTCAGCAGGCTTTGCGTTGGATCCCAGAAAGGGACGACAGAGAAGGCAGGCAGTCCAGGCTTGGGCAGGGGTGTGGGAGGAGGGGTGCCCAGAGCCGGCCCTGAAGAAGAAGAGTGGGCTCTGGCCGCGTGTGACTTACCGTCCACACGGGGTGGCGGTCACTCTGCCTCCCAGCCACCAGCCGGAGAGGCGCCCGTTTCTGCTTCCCCAGCCAAGCGGACCCCGGCACTTGAGACTCAGCAGGCACCCCGGGTCAAGTGAGAACGGGCTTTTGCTGCCGCCGCCTCAGTTCTTGGTTCTCAGCGGAGGTTTTGACCAATTAACGTCAGTCAGATGGGAGTTGTTCTCATTTCCACAAGTCAAGTACAGCCTCGTCTCCTGCCGAATAGCTGCCCTGTGCCAGTTACTCTGAGCAAAAGACCTTGAGGGAAATAACTGTGTGACCCTCACAGTGTAGTCCAGCCTCCTTCCAGTTCTTTCCTCACCTTGTCCCAGAAGACATTGCCCAAAACATACATGAAATTTTACCACTCTCTTGCTCCCCATGTCTTACCAAAGCAGAGGTTCGTAGCATGGCATTCAAGGCTCGTGATTGGACAGCGGCCTTTGCCTCTTGGTCGGTCCCTGTGGATCTCTGCTCTGACCACACGTGACTCCGTCTGTGTTCTGAAGAGGCCTTGTGCTTTGAAGCCCTCGTGCCTTAATGCTCGCTGACTTCTCTGCCCAGAACGCCTTTCACGGAACCCTACGTCTTCTGTCCCTCCTCCCTTCCCTCCTGTGGCGAGCAAACTGATTTATCCTTCCAGCCCCAGTTAGGGTGCTGCTTGCTCTCCAGAGACTCCCTGGCTCCCGCAGGCCGTGCTGGTGGCTCCTTTCTGTGTGGGTCCCCTGCTCACCGTCATGGCCCGCGTCACCCACACGCTCTCGGAGGGCTGCCGTCGCAACACCCGAGCCCATTACGTGGCACCATGCCTGGCCTGGCCTGGGGAGGCCACTCGCTGAGGGCTCTCGAGTGAAAGAGTGACAGGGTGCCTGAAGATAAGTTGCCTGTGAGGGTTTTTATCGTCAAGTCGGATCTGTGGGAACTTTGCTTTTGTATTATTTTGTTTTGATTGGTGATGGTTATTGATAAAAAATCACTCTCATAAAACGGATTCGAAAAACCCAAGGGCTCATGTTTTATGGCAGTGTTGTTACTATCATGTTTCTTTCGTTCTAGGCAAAAGTAAAGCCTATTTATTAGTTAAGGAACTGCTTGTTTTCAATCTGTCATAGTACAGGATAAAAGATACTCTATGCTGGTATTTTTTTCAGACAAGGTGATGGCACACTAATCTCTCCTATCAAAGGGCACTTACTTGGATGAGATGTTTGCTCACGTAGCCAGAAGTAGTCTCAGCTGACCTTTCTGCAGTTCCCTGTCTATGACTGTTTTCTTAGAAGGGTAGCACCCTTGTTAAATGTGACTTTTTTCTTCCATTCCCCTGGCAACTGTACAGCAAAAGGAAAAAAACAAATACGAGATAGAGATCATGGATGTTCCACAAAGCCGGAAATATTTACCATCTGGCCCTTTACAGAAAAAGCGTGCCGACCCCTGGCTTACAACAGGCTTTCTGAGGTGAAGGACCGCTTTTTTGTTGTTTGTTCTTTGCCATCCATCGTGGATGGAGGTGTATTCCACCGCGCAGGTCGGGTTCACAGCTTGGGGCGCAGGCGACCCTGCCACCATAGTTTGAGCTGAACTGATGAGCAGGGTGTGTTTCTGATGAAGGGGCAACGTCAGATCGCCGTAAATGTCTGTATGTTTACTCTGTGTTTTTATCCTCGTCTTGCAGCAGACCAGTAGCAAACAGTCGGTAGCCTGGTGCTGGTCTGCGGAGCCCCCTTTGTGCGGCCCTGGCTTGGTGCCCAGTAGATACCTGTGTGGGTGTGGAGATGACTTGCTCAAGGTGGCGTGAGGTTCTCCTGCTGTGGGAGCGCACGGTGCCTGTGCCAGAGGAGATACCTTCGTCTGAAAGTCACTTTTGAAATGATGGAACGATACTGAAAATATCTTTTTTCTACCTAGAGCCTTTGTTGGGGGCAGAAAAGAAGTGTAAGAGCCATACTTAACTCTGGAACATGGATCACTTTTCTCTAACTTTTGTATAAGGGCAAGAAGTTGTTCCACACGTTTTCTTGTTTCAAAACTGAAAAATCTGTTTCTCTCCCTCTTTCTGCTCTTCTCAAAATTTTTTTTGTTTTTGTTTTTTGAGAAAGAGTGAGGCTGCAGGGGGAGGGAGGGAGGGAAGGGGGCGAGAGAGAGAGAGAGAGAGAGAGAGAGAGAGGGAAAGAAAATGAATGAATGGAAATATGTCACATAGGCCCAGCATGCGTGGGGCTCCATCATCATGACCTGAGCTGAAATCAAGAGTTGGATGCTCAAATGACTAAGCTACCCAGGCACCCCTGTTTTTCTCAGATTTTAAATAGAATCCCAAGATTTTCAAATAAGGGATTTGGAAACAGATGTTGGCCAGGTGGAAACTGTGTTGATTGCAGTTAGGAAATGAGCAGCCTTCAGTTAGAGAAATCAATTTAAATAAGTCATGGGGTATAAACTGATCATTCCGATGACTTTTTAAAAATTGCTTTTTTCAAAGTGCCTTCAACTAGTTAATCTGTAATTTCCCTGAGGATTGCAAGAGACATTCTGTGTATAATGAGATCTGTTTTTATCACTGTTAAAAAAAAAAAAAAAAAGGGCTCTCAGCTTTGTCTACTGCATTGTAATCTTTTATTCATTTTAAATTGAAAACTGGCACATTAGCATACTCTCCACACAAAGGATCACAGACATTCCCAGAGCCCTTTATCTAAAAGTCAGTTAAGCCCTTCTTCCTCAACAATTCAGTCCTGCAGCCCCGGGGTGGGGCAGGGTCAGGTGGGTGTGTAACTCGGTGGGGGCCACAGCTCGGAAGGGTAGGTCAGGTCCTGAGCCTGAGTGGGGGGGGGGGGGGGGTGCGCCCTTGCGGGGGAAGAGTGGCAGTGGAGGTGACCCCTTGGTTATATAATAGGATTGGTCAAACAAGTGAATACATAAGGGTGATGGAAGCCGGTTTTGCACATTCTGGGAAGTGAAAGGGCTAAAACCAGAATGAACCCTGTGGTGTTAGATTGGAATGGAAGGTACCAGTGCGAACTCATGGTTTGCAGTTTGCATAGATAGATGCGGAACTATGGTTGTGAGTATGTATGTGTAGGTGTGCAAATGGCCTGGAAGCAGGGACACCCCAGTAGCGATAAGCATACTTAGCATTCAGATCCTGGCTTCTAAGTAGCAATTTCAGCTTCCAGGAACCAGAGCTCCTTGCAGAAATGGCTCCGTCTGGGGCCAGAGGAGGGAAAAGTATAAAATGAGCCTGGAACCTTTGTCATAGCAGGCAGCAGGGAAGGGCTCAGAGGATGATGGGAACATGGGAAAAGGACAGTTTGAAGGGGCTTCGACTGGCCAAATTTGAGACAGTTTGAGCATCAAACCAATGCTAGTAGCAGAAGATAACCTGAATAAAATAGGACATCTTGCATCCATCTAGATAGGAATCCGTAAGTGAGTACATTGAAGGTTTGGCATTGATAACTCCATCGCATCAAAGCACTCCTTCCCCCAGTACTCAGACTTACAAAGGGGGAAGAGTAACTTCCGCAGTGGGGAAGCCTGGCAGCCACCACCTTAACCAAGTGACGGAGGGAAATCTGGGACAACCTGCTAGGAGGCCCTGGGGAGAAGGTAGACGAGTGTCACTCTTTTATGCCAAAGATGCATAATCTGTCTCCAACTGTGGGGAACAGCAGACAAACGCAAGCTGAGGGGCTTCTGAGAGGATAGCTGGCACGTTATTGTGTCTCAAGGTCATGAAACTCAGGGAAAGACTGAAGAACTGTTTACACCAGAGGAGCCTAACAAAAAATGACCACTGGATGCACTGTGTGATTTCGTTCTAAAGGATGTCCGCGAGACAGCTAGTCCAGTTAGAATGGGGTCCAGGGAAAGGCTGGAAGTCACGTGTCGACGCGAAATTCCCAATTTTTGATGGTTATATTCTGGTTGTATCAAAGAATGCTCTTGTTTTCAGGGAATCCTGAAATACTCAGAGGGAAAAGGGCATCAGGTTGGCAATTTACTGTCTGATGGTTCAGGAGAAAGCGTTCTTTGTACTCAAGATTTTTGTGCATGTGATTGTTTCGCGACAAAATGCAAGCCTACAAGATCCCATGTCACATTTATTAGAATAGCCAAAATAAAAGTGACAGGTGTTGGGGGCGGGGGTGTGTGTGCAGCAGCTGGAACTCTCACCCACGGCTTCTGGGAGTATAAAAGAATTCTTTATTAAATAGCCAAATAGTTCTCCAGAGGGCAGGGCCGTCCTTGACCCAGAGGTCCCACTGCTGGCTTCCCTGTGCCTCCATACCCTTGTGCCCTTACGTGCTTGGCAGAATATCACTCCTCTCTCAAGAGTGCGCCCAAGTGACTGCTCTGCAAAGCCCCTCGTAATTTCTACGCTCGGAGTTGGCAGTAGAAGGAATTTGTAAAATACTTACATTTTACATGGTACTTTTTTCATCTACCGTTTCATTTAGCCTTTGCAACAGCTTTGAGTTGCGATATTACTTCTGGAAGCCAGGTTTCTCATTGTCACAGACGTGAGGAGGGGAAAACCAGGATGAAGATCTGTTTCTTTGGGTTGGAACGAAAGCTACTGAAAGCCACTTTACAGATAAGGCAACTGAGGTCCAGCACTTAGAAGAGTAGCCAGGAGAGTATCGATTGTGTGCCGGCCTCCCCTGCTGGGTACGGCCTCGCGGATGGTCCCAGTCTTGGCGAGAACACTTTTAGAAGGCGCTGTCTTCTCCGTCTTGCAGATGAACAGAACTCAAAGAGGATTGGGGAGAAAATGGTCACACTGCCAATAAGCGGCAGGCTAGAATTCAGGCTCCCTCTCCTCTCCAAACCCCATTTCTAAATGTACCTTTCTCGGTCAGCCAGACAGTGAGGTAAGGACCGTGTCTCTGACCGCCGGGGGGACTTGTGGAGCCTGTCGGCCTAGAGGGTCTTAGAAGGGCGGCAGGTTGGCGCTGCTGAGCAAACCGCCGAGGAGAAGGCCGCCCATCGCTCACACATGCGGCTACCACCCCCCTCCCCACCCTCTCCCCTGCCGGTCTGTCGGGCCTCCTTAAATCATCCGCACTTCCCACACAACACCGACCTGGAAGACCAGCCCTGGCTGGGCCAGCAGTCGGAGGCCGCACTGGGTCCCTTGCGCAGACTAGAGAGGGGTGGCCCCTCCCCCGGAGTTTTAAAACTGTTGATGGATTGTGTCAGCTGGTTTCTTCTGTCCCCATTGGTCTGCACCTTGGTAGAAGGAGAAGTGCATGTAGCCTTGGGATTGCACAAGACGTTTTCTTTATGAAACCACTCTGCCTTTTCTTACTACGCGGTCATGATAGCCGTCGCGGTGGTAGTAAGGGTGGTAGGAACAGCCAGCTTGTGCAGCTCTTCGCATATGCTGTGCAGTGTGCTCAGCATTTGCATACTCAGCATTTGCATACTCAGCATTTGCATACAAGCCAGTAGAAGGTACCATGTTGAAGAGAAGTAGTCAGAACTGGGGAGCCCCTGGGGGGCTCCATCGGTTCAGCATCTGACTCCTGATTTGATTTTGGCTCAGGTCATGATCTCACTGTTCATGAGACCGAGCCCCACACCGGGCTCTGTGCTGACAGCACGGCGCCTGCTTGGGATTCTCTCTCCCCCTCTCTCTGCCCCTACTTTGCTCGTGTTCTTTCTCTCTCTCAAGTACACTTAAAAAAAAAAAAAATAGAATGGCCATCCTTGCCTTGTCTGTGTAAGGGGCAAGGATTTAGTACAATGCTAGCTGTAGGTATTCTGATATATTCTGATATAGCTGCTCTATATCAGGTTAAGGAAATGCTCTTCTTTGTCACGCGTTCCCAAGACTCCCCTCTGGTTCCGTGATTTGCTAGGAGGACTCCTAGAAATGCTGCTGTACTCATGGTTAAAGCATACAGATTAAAAGCAGCAAGGCTAAATAACAGGCATGTAAGACAAAGTCCCGGAGAAACCTAGATGAAGCTTCCAGTTGTCCTCGGAAAACCGCACCTAATTCTCCCGGCAATGAAAATGTGTGATGTCTGGCAACACGTACGGAGTATTGTCAACCGGGGAAGCTCGCTAGAGCCTTGGCATGCGGGGTTTTCACTGGGAGTCAGTCATGTAGGCACGGAGCACCCAAATAGCCGACCTTCGTTACTCTGTCTCCAGTCCCTCCAGAGGTCAGGTCCGCACAGTCTGGTCCGAGGCCCCCATCAGAGATCACATGGTTAGCATAAACTCTCTGGTGTGGTCCAAGGCTCCAGGTATACAAAAACACTGCTTATCAGGCAGGATATTCCAGGAGCATGGAGGTTTTCTTCCAGGAACTGGTCCAGGGCCACTTTCTTTCTAATGGGCAGAGTTGGCACACCCCAAACCTGCTGAGTCAACCTTTTCCTGCACACCTTCTAGTCCTAGTTTGTGAACGGTTTTTATCTTGAAGGGATCTTGAATTTTTCAAATGCTCTTTCTGCATCTAATGAGATGATATTGTGGTTTTCTTCTTTTCTTCTAATGTAGTGTATTACATTGATTTAAAAATGTGAAACCAACTTTGCATACCTGGGGTAAACCCCCCTTGGTCATGATGCATGGTTGTGTTTGTATATTATTAAATTCGGTTCGCTTATATTTTGTTAAGGAGATGTACATTTATGTTTGTGAAGGCGTTTGTCTAGTTTTCCTTTCTTGTAATGTCTTTGCTGGGTTTGCATACCAGAAACTCACAAAGTCTGTAATTGTTCTCTGTCCACTGGTGTTCAGGTCTACCGTATCCTGGCCTTTCTCCTCATTTTAGGGAGAAACATGGAGTCCCTCACCACAAAGTATGCGGTGAGCTGTGGTTTTCTGTCAGCATCTTAGCAGGTGCAGGACGTTCTCTCCTGCGCACAGTTCTTCCTCTTGTGTGCTTTGCCCCACAGCTGTGCCTGCACACGTTTTCGTGATGTCTTTCCACGTCGGCGTAGCACTCCCAAGGTGATACAGCCAGTGCCACAGCGATGGGCGTTCGGATTGTTTCCAGGCTTTGACTGTACTACAGTTGAATTACATAATTGTTACAATGAATGGCCTTGTGCAAACCGTTTCATATTGTTGCTGTGTCTTTGGGATAGATTCACACAAGTAAGATTGTTGCATTAGAGAGTAATAGGTCTGTAAATTTTTTTTTAATGTTTTATTTAGTTGAGAGAGAGAGAGAGAGAGAACAAGCAGGGGAGGGGCAGAGGGAGGGCAGAGACAGAACGGGGTGCAGAAGTTTGGAAGCGGGCCCTGTGCTGATAACAGCGAGCCCATGTGGGACCCAGACTCACGAACTGCGAGATCACGGCCTGAGCTGAAGTCGTACACTCAACCAGCTGAGCTGCCCGGGTGCCCCCATATACATCACTAGATGTTACCACATTTTCCTCCATGGAACTTAACACCATTTGG
This sequence comes from Felis catus, assembly GCF_018350175.1. Lineage (NCBI taxonomy): Eukaryota > Metazoa > Chordata > Mammalia > Carnivora > Felidae > Felis > Felis catus. The sequence goes on along the minus strand of NC_058371.1, from coordinate 198,850,085 downwards.
CATTCATACCCATCAGTCTGTGAAAGTGTCTGCTTCTCCACAAACTGACCAACCCGCTAGTCTTGTGATTTTTTTGCCAGTCTTCCAGAGCAAGAAATTATGTCCTGGTGTAGTTTTTAATATGCGTTATCTTTTTAAAATATGTTTTTAATATATTTTAATGTTAAATTTTAATATATTTTAATTTGAATATATTTAATACATTTTTTTTGAGAGAGAGTGCCTGCATGGGTGTATGGGCGGAGGAGGGGCAGGGGGAGAGAGAGAGAGAGAGAGGGAGGGAGAATGAATGTTAAGCAGGCTCCACACTCAGCACAGAGCCCAACTCGGGGCTTGATCCCACAAGCACGAGATCACGCATGACCTGAGCCAAAATCAAGAGTCGAACCCTTAACCAACTGAGGCACCCAGGCGCCGCATGCATTATCTTATTTTGAGTGAGAGCAAGCATCTTTTCATATGTTTAACAGTTTGGGGTTCATAGCAAAATTGAGCCGAAAGTACAGGGAGGTTCCGTGCACCCCTCCCTGGTCCCGCTCACTCACATACCCTGCTGTCGGCATCCCCCACCACTTCTGGTGTGTTTTTGCCGGGCAAAAAAATATATCAAAAAAATTTTATGTGGTTAAATTCATCATTTTTTCCCTTCTTGCTTCTGGATTTTGAGTCATACGAACTTTTTTCCACACCTAGCTTAGAGAAGCATTCACCCGTGTGTTTCTCCCTCGTGTACGATTTATTACGTCTGTATCACTTGTGCGTTTGGACTTGATCTTGGTGCGCAAAGTGAGGAAACTTTGATCCTTCAGCCCCCTTACTAAGCTTGTATCGTGTGCTAAATATCTACATACATTCGAGCCTGTTTTTGAATTTTCTGTCAGTGGTTTGTCAGCCTTTCCAGGCCCTGATACCGCTCTCTCGTGTAGGGTTTTTCTGGGCACGTTTTGCTGGAAACATTCTCACGTCTATAGCACAGTTGAGTTTACAGTGAACACCACCTACCTGCCGTCAATCTTACCCTTTACGTTTTACTGCACGGTGCTTAGTCCTCTTACCTTGTTCAGGTCTTTGACAGGGAGTTGTGAGCATCAGCAGCAGCTCTGTCATTAAGTACAGTTCGATATTTATTTACAGTTTTTCCTAACATCCTTACATGTTTCCGAGTGAATTTCATAATTGATTTGGTCTGGCTTCAGGATGGGGGAGGGGAACCTGCTGATATTTCTATTCGGATCGGTATGCTTACATTTATAAATTAACTTAGGGAGAACCGACATCTTTTTTTTTTTTATGGCTAAAATAAATTTGTTATTTATTTATTTGTGTTTGTTTCCAGTTTTTATTTAAATTGCAGTTAGTCATCAAGCCCTGCATTGGGTTCTGCACTGACAACGTGGAGCCTGCTTGGGATTCTCTCTCTTCTCTCTCTCCCCCTCTCCCCCCCTCCCCCACCCCCGCCAAAAACAAATAAACATTAAATAAATCCCAGTTTACATACAGTGTATTGTTAGTTTCAGGTGTAGAATTCAGTGGTTCAGCACTTGCATATCACACCTGGTGCTCATCAGAAGTGCCCTCCTTAACCCCCATCACCTGTGTAACCCATTCCCCCTGTCCTCCCCCCGTCCTCACCCCCACCTCCACTCCAGCAACCCTCCGTGTGTTCTCCATAGTTGAGAGTCTGTTTCATGCTTCGCCTCTCTCTTCCCATCACCCATGTTCATCTGTTTTGTTTCTTAAATTCCACGAGAACTGACATCTCTATGATATTTCTTTTTCCAGTCCAAGAACATGATATCTCTTTCCATTTGTTATAGGATATTTTTATATCTTTGAAGAAAATCTTTTAGTTTTTCACACATAGGCTTTGGGCTTTTCTTGTTCAGTTTATGCTGTGATACTTGTCATTGTTAGTTGTTTATCTATTGTTTTGGCCATTGCAAATGGGGTCTTTTCCCCCTGAATCTTCTCACTGTAAGCCTGGCACTTTTTGACGAACATTTAAGCCATTGTTTTGTTACTACAAGCCGTGCTGTGATGGATATGTCTCTGTGTGTATTTGTGATGCTTAGAACAGCCGACAGATTTTCCAAAGGTGGCTGCATCCAAACATATCGCATCCCACATGGTCTTCCTAAAATCGACTTCGCCACTGCTCCATTGAGAGGGAGATGTGAGGTCCGTGTCCCTCTCCTTGAGCCCGAGTGGACCATTGTCACTGCCTGGGCCGTGGTGTAGGACAGAAATGACGGTGTGACTCCTGCGGCTATTATAAAAGGCACTGCTGCTTCTGCCATTGGCTCAGACGCTCCTTGCGCTGGGGAGACAACGTGGCCCCTGACAGGGAGACGCGGCTCTGGGCCGGCACCCACCTGCAGGGGAGCCTTGTGAGGGAGCCTCGTCCCGATGAACCCGCCAGCCTCTGGCAAGCCTTTGGGTGACGCAGACCCAGCTGCCGTCGGGCTGCGCCCCGTGAAGGACCGGGACTGGGAACCGCCCCGCCGAGCCACTCCCACATTTGTGGCCCCAGGCAAGCTGATGGAGGGTACCGATTATTGCTGTTTCAAGGCACTGAGCTTTAGGGTGATTTGTTTCCCAGCCGTGGTAGCTGGATGTTTAGGACGGTTGATACTACTGCTATTTTTGAGAATTCTTTTATGAATGTTGTAGCGGAGCAGTTCCTAAACAGCTTTTCTCAGAACCCTTGTCTTTTCCCAAAACTCCGTGAAAATGGTCTCTGCAGCCAGGTTTTTTGGAAGAGACGTCCTTTTGGGAAATTCACAATATATATTAGGATATTAAAGACTGAAAATGTGTAGAGTAAAATACCCATCCAGTAAAATACCCACCCAGCTTCCTCAAATTCGCTTGACCACAAGTCCTTCTCATGGGTCCTGATGGGTAGGATCCTCTTGATGGACTTGTTAGGAGCGTGGCCTTGGAGGCACGTTCCCTGAGGTCACGTTCGGGCCCAGCCATTTACTGACCGTGTGACCTGGGAGAGTTCCCTAACTTCCATATACCTCGGTTTCCTCTTCTGTAAAAAGGTCATTAATACCATTACCTACCTCATAGGGACGTATGGCATTCAGTAAGTGTGTCCACACAGCATACTTAGAAAAATGCCCCGTACATAATAAGCCCTCAGTAAATGTTAGCTGGCATTGGCAAGATCATCCTTACACGTATTTATGTTGTTCTTTTTATTTATATGCTTTCTGGCTGGTCATACAGAACTCATCATAGATCATTCTGGCAGTCCGCCTGTCATTGCCGTAGTGCTGTGTGGATTCCAGTGAAGCTATTACAAGGCTTGTTTCATAATCAAGTTTTTTCTCTTACTAGCTAATTACTGACGTTGTAAGGTATCCATTCAGGCAACCTGTATTTCCTTTTTTTTTTTTTAATGTTTATTTTTGAGCGAGGGTGTGCAATTGAGGAAGGGGCAGAAGAGAGGGGGACAGAGGATCCAAAGCAGGCTGCACGCTGACAGTGAGCCTGGTGTGGGGCTCGAACCAACGAACCACAAGGTCATGACCTGAGCCAAAGTTGGATGCTCAACCACCTAAGCCACTCAGGCGCCCACAAGCTGTATTTCTTAAACACTGAATCCCAGGTACTCATCTGGGACCTTGGGCTGTGAAGCAACCACGGCTTACGGCCCAGACCCCTGCTCCGAGAGCACACACCCCTGGGGAGTGGGGTAGGCAGTAAACAAGTGAACTGGGCCATTCCAGACCGGTGGCCACTGTGAAGACAAGGGCTGTGGCACAGGGGGACGTGGGGGAGCCTGTCTGAGATCACAGGGTCGGAGAAGGCCTCTCTGGGTGAGTGCGATGAAGCCTGGCCCCCAGGTGAGGCCGTGCGGCCACAGGAGGAGACCTGGGGCGGCTGCCACGTGCAGAGGCCATGGCTCCTGAGACCAGTCGCTTCCATCCGGTGGATATTTAAAGACTTGTGCTTTTATAGTTAACTCTTCTAAGAATTACTTACACATACTACATAACGTGTGTGCCCGTGTGTACATGTGTATGTATTTAGCCACACTTTTGCATTGGTGGGAAACAGCCAGCTCCTGGATTGAACAGTCAGGTTTTGCCACGCAGCTGTTGGGTGTGGTGTCAGTCTGTGGGGCAGGATTGTGTGTTCTTTCCTTCGTTGACTGCACTCGCCCCCCCCACCCCCACCCCGTGCAGGCAGTGACGCTGGCACCTTGTAGTGAGTGTCCCACGGGAGGTGCATTGGGATGGCCGCTGGTTAGCAACTCTGCTCTCTGGCGGAGAGCACAGAACCAGTGTGTGGGGGTCACGTGTGACTGCGCGTGTTGTCAGGACAGAATCTTGTAGAAGCAACTTATGTGATTGCTAATTATTTATTTAGATCTAAGCTGGAACCGGAACCAAGGACAAAGACCAGGGAATCCGTGTCTTCTGAGAAAGTTTCACGGGATCCTTCGCAAGACTCTGAAGAAAAATCTGTCACTGAAGAATATCCAGGTATGCATCAAAATCTTCCTTATGACACGTTGGCACAAATACAAAGCAGACAAAGAAGGAACACAGTCCTAGACAGCTTGTGGTGTTTGTATTTTCATAAAGCAAGGGAAACACAGAAGGGCCAGCTCTTTTCTGTCCCGGTTGGAGCTAGTGACTATTGGGCCGGCACAGGGGGTTGCTGCAATCACCTGGGAGCTGGCGGGGTCCGGGGAAGGGGCGTGAGTTGTGGTGCACCACGAGGGTGGGGACTGGAGACTGAGAACCAGGAAGAAAAGAAGAGCTCTCTGCCCAAGGAATAGTGCCTGCCAGTCTCAGGGGCCCCGGCACCCACGTGCTGCGCCGTCCCCGTGATCTCGGCATACTGTTAGCGGTGACCCTGCCTGGCCGCCGTGTGTGGACAGCGTGTGCCTGGTTTGCTGTATCTCAGGTGTGGCGGCCGTGGAATTTTGCTTTGCGTGAATCCCGGGATGCTGGTGATCCAGGGGCCGAGAGTCAGTCCCCTCTTCCGTATTGTCACAGTGGCTCTCATTTACCGCACGTCTCCCAGATGCCAGGCACTGCCCTGAATCTTTACGGACATCACCGCCACCCTTAGAGCAGGCCTCTGGAATGCGTTTCATGAGCCTGTTTCTCAGATGAGCCTTCTGAAAGGCTCCGAGAGGCTGGGAAACTGAAAAGCTCATAAATGGTGCACCCACCCAGGATGCCTCCCCATCTGATTTATTCCCTGCTTTTTACAAGAGAGGGGATTCAGAATGCAGCGTAGGAATGAGTGCCTGAAAGATGCCCAGAGGCCCTTTCTGTGGTTGGGAACCGGGTCGGGGGGCAGGGAGACTGGTGTCTCGACAGCCCCTTCACTGTGCTGGGTTCCTGCTGGGGCATCAACAGGTCGAGTCTCCTTGGGTCTTTGAGGTGGTGCTGTCGTCATGTATGTGTGAGGAAACCGAGAAACCAAGGAAGGGGCAGCACCTGAGTCACTCTTTGTAGAGCCCGAGCCCGTCCTCTCTGGTGGCTGCCTTGACCCCGTGGGCCAGAGGCTTTGCACACCTCCGTGTCCACTGGTCCCTAACGAGGGAGAGCCCCGACATCACGCGTGAACTCACGGGGCCTGCCCTTCCTAAGGCAATACACAGGGATACCGTGTTTGCATTTACTCAAACCAGACACAGCATACTCGTTTAATCACTCATTCATTCAAGAAGTATTGTTGGGGCTGGCGAGAGTGGGGAGAAGCCAGTGCAGATTCTTGGGGCCCAGCTGAGGGTAGATCTCACGTGAAGAGATGCAGCCAGTCTGCCCTCGCGGAGCCGGGTAACAGGAGAGATTGGGCCTGTCAGAGAGGTCAGAGACCTTGGTATTTCAGTAAAGACCCAAAGGCAGTGAGGAGCGAGCCCCGTGTCTCCTGGGGGGAGAGTGTCACAGGCAGAGGACATTGGAAGTGCAGAGGCCCCGAGACGGGGGCCTGCCTCATGGGGGGGGAGCAGCCTGGAGGCTGGAGAGCAAGGGAGAGGGCAAGGGGGCCACCCAGCCGGGAAATACACGGGCACCAAAGTCACAGAGTCGAGGGCTGTGTTACTTTTTTTTTCTTAATTTTTTTTTTAATGTTTGTTTATTTTTGAGAGAGAGACAGCGTGAGCAGGGGAGGCGCAGAGAGGGAGGGAGAAATGAAATCGAAAGCAGTCTCCAGGCTCTGGGCTGTCAGCACAGAGCCTGACGTGGGGCTCGAACTCACAAACCGTGAGATCACGACCTGAGCCGACGTCGGACACTCAACTGCCTGGGCCACCCAAGTGCCCTGGGGACTGTGGGTTTGACTCTGAAGGAGGTGGGAAGCTGTGGGGAGGTTTGCACAGAGCACTGTCAAACCCGGTTTGAGCAGGGCCCCTGTGGTTGCTCTGTTGAAGAGAAATAGTGACGTTAAGAGCCTGCCGCAGTCACCCGGAACAAGGTACTGGTGAGCACACGCACATGGTGGCAGGGGAGTGGGGGGACGTGGTGGAGTTCTGGGTTCGTTCTGAAAGTAGAGCCACAGAAATCGCTTCCTGTACGTAGACGTGAGAGGCAGGAGGGGTGGAGGAAGGCTGTGGCGGCTTTGACGAGGGAGAGGTTTGCTGTCCTTCCCTGAGATGCAGAGATGGGTTTGATCAGGAGCTCAGTGTGGGGCTCGTTGACTTTGAGACGCTTGGCAGAGAGGTTGGTCGGGAGTTGGGTTTTTGAGTCTAGAGGTCAGGGGACAGGTCTGTAGGCAGCACCGATCCCCTGAGACAGGCTGGGGTCCCCCCAGAAGGAGGATGGGTAAAGGGAAGATGAAGGACCGAGGCCTCCCAGCACCTCCCGTCTTCCCTGCTGTATCCTTCTCCCCGGCACGTACCGCTAGCCTTCTGCGTGTTGCAGTCATTTATATTCTTCAGGACCTGTCTCTCCTGCTAAAACGTAGCTCCCACGAGGACAGGAATGTCTGTGTTCTGTTCAGTTCTCTCACTGGCACCCAGAACAGTGCCTGACACCGAGGAAGTCGGCGAGTCTTCGTTGAAGAAAGCGGAGGAAGACGGGGAGGGAGGGAGGTGATCTGAAAGGCTGATTGCCTTTAGTTGCCGTGGAAGTGTTTCCTCATGTAAAAGGAACTAATGCCTCTGGGCAATAGAAAGTAAACGGTCAGAGTAAAAGAACACTCCCTCACAGTTTATATTTTTATTGTAAAGTCAGCATTTGTTGTTTTATAATCACAAGTTATCACGAGTTATTAGCCCACCATATATTAAAATGGGAAAACTCTCCAGTTTAGCTTCTGACCCCTGCTTAGGACCCAGAATGGTTTGAAGACTGTCTCTTCTGGGGCATCGTGATCCCAGCTCCAACACCTACTGGCACTTCTGAGCACCAGCTCCCCCATTTAAAAAAATAATTTTTTTGAGAGACAGAGAGACAGGGCGTGAGTGGGGGAGGGGCAGAGAGAGAGGGAGACACAGAATCCGGAGCAGGTTCCAGGCTCCGAGCTCTCAGCACAGAGCCCGACGCGGGGCTCAAACCCACGAACTGTGAGATCGTGACCCGAACTGAAGTAGGACCCCTAACCGATTGAGCCACCCAGGCGCCCCACCAGTTCCCCCATCTTTAAAATGGGAGTGATGATACCTACCTTTCAGGGGTACAGGGGGAGGGTGTGAGGTTGTCATTGGTGCTGCCTTTGCTTACTGCTCTCCTTGTGTGTTGAGACACTCCCCCACTCCCGTCTTGGTCCTGGGATGTCTTTCTGAGCTGCTCTACGGCCAGTCCTCTCCTGCCTTTTCCCCTTCAGCCTGGCACCTGCCTGCTTCTGCTGGCTCAGCCTCACTGTCCCTTCAACTCCACAGGCCACCCTTTCCTTCAAGGTCATTTGGTGATGCTTGTTATGCAGGCCTCTCTTCCTTGGTTACATGGAATCCCAAGGAATAATAATATCTGAACTGGCTCTTATTAAAAATGTGCACAATGTACTGTATGTATAAATCCCTGCGTATATAACAGATTTCTAAATACTTCGTATTGTTTTTTGCCAAAAGAAAGCTATTACCATACTGTAGCCCACCTTTATCTAGTTCCTGTTTGCAGGGGAAGAAAAAAAAACATGGCCTGCAGCATGGTGTCATGGAAGGGCTTACAGACTAGGCTGGTTTCACAGCCTGGCCTCTGTCCTGGGCTATGACCTGGACAATTTATTTAAACTCTGAGTCTGCACTTTCTTGTGGTACGGTGTAGCCGTGGTTTGTTGTGAGCATTATGTGAGCTAGCTTACCAAACCGCGCATTTTACATTAGCGTGTGGATCCATCGCTCAACACCAAGGACTGGGCCGTATCCTTCTTCAGATTTAGCACTGGGTGGCAATTAGGTTGGCTCAGATACCAAATGAAATTAAAATGTAGATTAGGAAGGAAGTTTTTTCTATTCACCAGCTACCTAATCTCGTATACAGAAAATTTTAAGGCATCTACCAAAATAAAGTAGTAAATTGGTTTGTCCAGGTTGCAGGATACAAAATCAATACACAAAAACCAGTTTAATTTTTATATATTCTCAGTGAACAATCTGAAAATGAAATTTAAGAGGCAACAATTCCCTTATAGCATCAAAAGGAATAAAGTACTTAGGGAGTAAATTCAACCACAGTGTAAAACTTCTACTTTGAAAATTATAAAACATTGTTGAAAGAAATTAAAGATGACCCAAATAAATGGAAAAACTTCCCAAGATCGTGTCAATATACCCCAAATTGATCTACACTTTTAGTGCATTCTTCATCAGAGTGCCAGCTGGCTTCTCTGTAGAAATTAACAGGTCGATTCTGAAATCCATGAGGGATGTACGAGGAACTCAAGATAGCCAGAACAGCCTTGAAAAAGAACACATAAGAGGACTCACACTTCCCAACTTCAGAACTCACAACAGAGCAGCAGTAACACAGGGTACGTATAGGATAGGTGTACAGCGCAGCGGGATTGAACTGAGAGTCCAGAACTAAAACCGTGTATGTGCGGCCAGCCGATTTCCGACAGGCGGGCCAAGACGCCTCACTGGGGTGGGAGCAGTCCCTTCAGGTGGTGCCGGGAGGAGGGGACAACCGCACGCACAAGGGCGGCTCCACACTTAACCTCACCTTATACAAAAGTTAACTCAAAACAGACCAAAAACCTAAACGGACCTGGGACCTAAAAGCTCTGTGGGCCGAATCTTCCCGACCTCAGATCTGACCAAGGATTACTAAGGACAGGACACCCACAGCACAAGTGGCAACAGGAAAAGCTGAACAAATGGGCTCTCGTCAAAGTGAAACCCTTCTCTGCTGCTTCGACGGGCAGTAAAGCTAGAAAGTGAAAAGACCGCCCATAGAGTCGGAGCAGGTGTGTGTGGATCCCACACCTGATAAAGGGTCTGCGTCCAGAGTGTACAAAGGATGCTTTAGACCCAACAACAAGATGATAAATTAAAAGCGGGCAGAGGATCTGAACAGAAATTTCTCCAAGGAAGACATACAGGTGGCCAATGCACATGAAAAGATGCACATCGTTGGTCCTCAGGGAAATGGACATCAAAACCACAACGAGATGCCATCTCACACCCACCAGGACGACTACGCAGATACAGGCACACCTCAGAGTCGCCGTGGATTCGGTTCCAGACCACCACACGGAAGGGAGTCAGAGGAAACTGTTGGCTTCCCAGTGCATATGAAAGTCATGCGTACACTTTGTGGGGTCTGTTCTGTGTGCAGCAGCATACGCGTAAAAGGACGGTGTGCATGCCTTCATCAAAAAATACTGCCAAAAAAATAAAAAATAAAATACTGCTAAAAAAAATGCTGTCACGTGAGCTTTCAGTGAGTCATAGTCACTGATCACAGATCACCCTAACAGGTGCAGCAATCATGAAACGGTTTGAGATACTGTGAGAATTACCAAAATGCGACACAGAGACACGAAGTAAACAAATGCTGTTGGAAAAATGGTGCCAACACGCTGGCTTGACGCGGGGTTGCCGCGCACCTTGCATTTGGAAAACCAGCGCAGTGCACGAAAGTGAAGTCCGAGTCCAAGGTGAAGTCCAAGGTATGCCTGTGATAACGAGCGTGGACAAGGATGTGGCGAAATCAGAGCCTTCGTTCGGGTGGAAGCTCTCCAGGCAGAGGATCCAGCCAGTGGAAAGGTCGAGGGGGAAAGGGGGCCCGGCACATGGAAGCACACGCACACACCCACGGTGGGGAGGCACAGGAGGAGACAAGATGGAGGCAGAAGCCACGTGGACAGGCCGTCCGGGCCGCAGTGAAGGTTTCCCTCTGATTCTGTGTCTGGACGTGTTCAAGCTGAGGATGGCAGGTCCGGCACGCGGTCCAAGCCTCTCTGCTGCATGGAGTGGGACGGAGTGAGGGAGAGGTGGCCGCTGTGGGCCTGTCCGGACAGATTGCGATGTGGGCGCTGGGTGACAGGTGCATGTCAGGGCAGTGGTGGAGACGAGGTGGTGGGCGGGAGGAATGCTCCAATTCCAGCTGTAGTTTGCAGCTGCAGACGAGTGAGTAGGTGGGATGGGACATGTGAGGGACAGAGCACCAAGGCTGGGGGCTTGAGCAGCAGGGTGGGGGGACTGCAGGGAGGAGAGAGGGAGGAAGAGGAGCCTGACAGCAAGACTGGGAAGAGCGGGGGGTGGGGGTGGGAGGCTGGGGGAGAGGGCGACACCAGGATTCTCGTCTACGCATGCTAGGTCTGAGCCAGCTGGTGGATTTTCAGGTGGAAACAGCCCGTTGTGGGAGTGAGCCTAGAACTCGGGGAGAGCCTCAGGCCTGGAGACGCTTGGGAGTCATGGGGAGGGGTCACGTGGAGCCCCAGGCTTGCATCCCCTCCACCCCACCCCGAGAGCCCGTGGGGAAGGGGACAAGCCGTGCCCACCTCGGTGCGGCCCTGTTGTCTGGAGGCCCGTGACGTTTCATCTCCATCCCGACCTTGATGCTGGGGGGGTCATTCTTGTTCCCCCAACTGTCCCCCACTTAGGGCCCACACATCTGCCCATGGACGTCATACTAAGTGGATCTACAGGTAGAAGAAGGGCTTTTTAGGTTCGGGCTACAGGGAATCTTTTTGTCTCATCTTTTCGGTGTTTCATTTCTCCTCTGAAACATGAGCTGTATTCTTAATAATACTTTAGTGTAGGACTAGGCGGTGTAGTTCTAGGCAGAGGGTGCCTTCTTGCTTGCCACACTCCCGACTTTTAAAAAGCCACTAGCTTTGTGACTTTTTATTTAGTCTGGAGTATCGGGGACCTCTGTGGTCAGGCAGACCTTCGGTCCACGTCTGAGGTTCAGGCCTCTTCCATATTCTTACTGTGCCAGGATGAGACTTTGACAAATTACCGTTTGTAATTTGTTTGCTCACGTCGGTTCCCCCTGGTGCTAAGATGGGTGTGGCTGTTTGTGAATACTGCCTGCACTTCTCAAATGAGCTCTGGTTCCTGCCTTCAGGGAACTCACAGTTGATTGACGGGAGTGACCAGCTTCCAGGCCCTGAGAAAGTGACGCGTGCCCTGAGAGAGGGCACAGGTGGGAAGAACAGGGTCCACTCAGAGGGGACTTCAGGAGGCAGTGTCCTGAGAAACGAGTCTGGACCGAAAATGGAAGCTTTATCCTAGGCAGAGGGAACGGCACGCGAAATACTCCGAGGCCAGAAAGCGTGGAACCGTGTGGGACGCGGTTAGTGCAGCGCGTGCAAAGGGGAGGGTTCTGTGGGGACTGAGGCTGGGCCGTGTCGAGGGCCTGTTGGGCCGAGAGCTTGCACGCGAGTCTTGGGGCCGGGCCACTGGAGGTCTGCATCGAGGACGGCGTGAAGAGCACCGTGCTTCAGGCCAGTTTTTATGACAGCAGGTCAGGGTGGCCCCCAGTGGCTGTCCGTGTGAGCATGGTGTAGAGCGTGCGTCCTCTTAGCAAATTCTGTGTCCCAGCTCAGAGCTCCTGATGTGAATGGACGTTTCTCATCTTGGTGCTCTTCTCCGGAAGCAACATCAGAGGAGAAGCTTGACTCGGCTCCCATAACGAGGTCGAGCGGGAAACACGGGGCCCTTGGGGTGGGGGTGGGGTGAGTGAAATGTGCAGAGGTTCCTGCCTGAAGATGGCCTCTCAGAAAAACACCCGCCAGTTTCTAAAGGTGCTTTCAGCCTACGTTTTATGTATAAATTCTCCACGTTTATTATACTTACGTGTATATTTAGTATATATACATCATATATAAATTTTATAAATACAGTTCTGGCAAAAACAGCCATTTTTTTTTTTTTTAAACCTGCACAATGTTCTGGATACCTGGAGGCTTTTTGTGATGATGTATCTGGAATAATAATACCTAAATTGGTGCTATCACACATTCTTTTCCCGTATCATAGTCTCAAAACCAACACTCTGGACTTTCGCGCATCTCACGGGGCCGAGACCAGCTATGGGAAAGTTACTGAGGTTGAGGGAGGAAAGAAAAAGAAGCCGTACCCGGAGGCCTGCTCACGAGCCTAGGGGCACCGCTGAGACACCAGACACAGTCATCTTTAGAAAGAGAGACCCCACAGGGTGCCTGGGTGGCTCAGTCAGTTCAGCATTCGACTCTTGGTTGCTGCTCAGGTCATGATACCACGGTTCATGAGATTGAGCCCCATGTCAGGCTCTGCATGGACAGCGTGGATGGAGCCTGCTTGGGATTCTCTCTCTCCCTCTCTTTGCCCCTCCTCTGCTAGCTCTCTCATAAAATAAGTAAATTAACTTAAAAAAAAAAAAAAGACCCCATTACAGTCTCCATCAAGGATGGGTCACTTCCGTCCACTGCCCTGTTCCCACTGCACACCCCTTTTGACCTCGCGGGCCTCTCTAACGTGCTGCTGCAGCCCTTCCTAGGAGCCCGAGCCATTGGTGCACTTCATCAAGCATCCATCACGCATTTGTGATTGCAGTTAAAAAGTTCTCTAAAAGGTCCAGTCAACAACAGTTGATGCGCGGGCATCCGTCCCGGGGTACACCCGGAGCCTCCAAGTACGGACTGGCACACGGAGCAATTGTACCACGGAGAGATCCAGATGAGCGAAGGGTTATCCGTGGGGTGACGGGACATGAAGAACCATGTATCCTTGCAGTGGAATATCCTGCAGCATATTTCAAGAGAATGAGGCAGATCTATGTGACGGATTCGGGATAATCTCCCAAATACAGTGAAGTCCTACACGGCAAGTTTTATAAGCCACTGTGTACACACACTGGATTGAAGTGGGGGTGGTGGTGCAGAGAATTACATAGGTGTTTGTATGCGAACACACTGGGTAAGGTCTGTGAGGCCACACCAAATGCTAACAGTGGTTCCTTCTGGGGGAGGAATAGGATTAGGGAGTGGTAGGTCCTGGCTTGGCGTTTTTGTTTTTTGTTTTGTTTTTTTTAATTTTTTAACATTTATTTATTTTTGAGACAGAGAGAGACAGAGCATGAACGGGGGGAGGGTCAGAGAGAGGGAGACACAGAATCTGAAGCAGGCTCCAGGCTCTGAGCTGTCAGCACAGAGCCTGACGAGGGGCTCGCACACACAGACCCTGAGATCGTGACCTGAGCCAAAGTAGGAGGCTTGACTGACTGAACCACCCAGGCGCCCCTGTCCTGGCGTTTTTTTTTTTAGTGAAAATACCCTTATATTGCAGTGTTTAAACAGTAGAGGGAGGGCATGCATGAGCTTGTGTTTTGTGGTAAAACACACTTGAAGACTGGCCTTTTGGTTTGCAGCCATTGCTGAAGTCACTGTGGCACTGAGACTGTGCAGGGGGTGCCTTTTGCCCACGCACACACGCGTGGGCACACGCACATGCACATAATGCACGCACAAGCTTAAACACTGTAGAAGGGTCATGGAACAGCGCCTGAGTATGAGCCAGCAGATGACCGAGTGTGGACAAGCTGTAAGGGCTCATGTTTGCAGTGTGCCTGCATCCCAAGCCAGCATCAGCACCGTCTAAAAGGAAGTATTTTGCCTTCTGTTTCTCTTTTCTTTCTTTTCTTCTTCCTCTTCTTCTTTTTTTGTTTCTTTAACAGAAAAGGTTCCGGCTGAATCCCAACCCGAATTGGGCACGTGGGGAGACGGCAAAGGTGAAGACGAATTATCCCCAGAAGAAATACAGATGGTAAGGCTGCTCTCTGCCCAGTCGGGTGTTGTTAACTAGTGTTGGTAAGACTGTTTCCCCAAGTAGGAGATCATCCTAAACGCCTTTGCCCTGATCGTTATAGCGAGTTTTCAAAATTATAAACACATATTGTGGATACAACTTTTCCACCTGATTTCCTAGTTCTTCATATGCTTTTCATAAGTTTTAAATTTGCCGTAGCATAATTAAAGAAGAAATTGCCTTGGAATGATTGTACTAATATTAGATTCCTTTTCAGCTGCAGTAAAATAGTCCTCCAGACTAAATGGGTCTTTTATAATTACCGCTGTGCTGCTTTTTAATTGTTTGAACTGCCGACGCTATGCTGACACGGAGAAAGCAGAAGTAATGCCTGAAAAATGTAGTCACACCTTGACTGCTAAGGTCCAGTTGCCAATTGTAGGTTGTCCGCTCTGGGTGAGTTTCAAAAGGAAACTGACGGGCTTGGCAGGAGCCCCTGCCAGCTCCTTGAGAGCAGTGTCTGCCCACAGTGCGTCTGGACGTTGGCGTGACGGAGCCCAAGGGAATACGCCGTCTGTGGTTGGGAGCAGACGTTTCCTAGCGCTGCCCTGGCGGAAGGCTGTCCTCGGCCTGAAGAGCGGGGAAGCTGGTTCCCACGCGGCGTGCTTTCAGTGGCTGTCCCTGACAAATGACAGCAACTCACTTCACACCGTGGTTGACAGTGGACAGAACTTTTCCAGGGCTCGTTTTCTCCCTGGTCCTGTTCACGATCGTGTTCAGAGGTGGTGGGGCATCACCGTCTCCTTTTAACTTTGGCAGAATCAGTAGAGTGTCTGGCCCAAGGTCCCCCGGTTGTTAATAAGCGGTAGAGCTTATGACTGATCGGTTCACACATTTCTAACCCAAGTCGCCTGTGGAAGAAGAGAAGTAGAGCTCTGAGCCGAAGCCCTGTCACGTCAGAACAGGGTCCGGGCGCGTCCCAGCCTCGAGCCTCTCCGACTGAGGCACTCGTGTTGCCAGCCTCTTCCTCTTCACTGCTGTCTTCGTGTCTTGCAGGTCCCAAGTGTTACGTCCTCAGAGAGGCCTTCCCGGCCACCCAGTCTGCGGCAGCCCCCGGCCACTCTGTCCCCGTGCCCCACTTTATTCCCTCATCCCTCCCCTAGAACACAAGTGCCACGAGAGCAGGAACTTTTCCGCTTTCGTTGCCGTATTCCCAGAGCCTAGAGTGGTTTTTGAGTGGGTGAGTGCCTTTGATGAGTATAAACTACAGGCAGGATCACCAGTAAGAACTCTGAGATATGCAAGCTTTAAGTTATTACTGTTATTATGTACACTTATGAATGCTCCCTAAATGCCAAGCCGGTATGCATGTTGTCTTACTTGATCTTCTTTATAACAGTCCAGTGAAGTAGGAATTATCCCTCTGTACACGTGAAAAAGAATAAGGCACAAAACCTCTAAAGCCCTCCACGGTCACCGAGCCAGTAGAACAGGCAAGCCGCGTCCTGTGCCCTGAGCCCGCACTTTTCCCCTGTGTCATAGTTCACGGGAGTCCCCGGTGGGATCTGGGGGCGTAAGGGAGTGTAGCCTGTGTAGGAGCCTCGGGGCAAACTGACACGGACAGGCTGGCAGAGGAGCGAGCCACGCCGGGCCCACTGAGAGACGTCACACGCACAGGTCTGCAGGCAGGGCCCCGTGAGGGTGGCCAGGTGCGCGTGCCTGTTCCCTTGAACGCTGGCTGCCGAGGGCAGAGAACTGGCTCACAACCTTCTTGCTCTCCAGACTTCCTGTTTCTTCTCCAAGCCTGACCCACTTGGTGTGGTTGCTGTTGTTTGTTGTTGTTTTTTCATTTTTATATTATTATTATTTATTTTCGAGAGAGCGCAAGTGGGGAGGGGCATAGAAAGAGGAGGAGACAGAATCCGAAGCAGGCTCCAGGCTCTGAACTGTCAGCACAGAGCCCAGTGCGGGGCTTGAACTCACGGACCGCGAGATCATGACCTGAGCTGAAGTCGGACGCTTCACCGACTGAGCCACCTGGCCACCCCAGGCCTGACCCACTTGTGGCCCCCTCACCGTTGCACTAGTGACTGAGTGAGCTGACCAGGAGGTTCTTGCATCGTAGTGCCAGGCACACGGCAGGTGCTCACAGGCTCCCTCAGCCTTTCCCCTTTGGTGTGGCAGGCAGTGAGGAGATACAGGCAGGCTCTCCCTTGCACAGGATGGATGGGACTGGGCAGGGCTCGGGCTCCTGGGTCACAGCTGCGCGTGTGCAGAGAGGACGGTGGTGTGCGTGCCACACTTACAGCAGCGTGAAAGGTCATGCAGGGGGCAGTGGCAGCTCGATGTGTATTTTATACACAGCACAGTTTCACATTTACCCCCCCCCCCCCCCCCCAGGTTGAGTGGTTTCTTGTCCGGGCTCCGAAGCACAAAACTGCAGTGATTGTACTCTTAGCCGTGACTTTCCTGGGACTTCCTTGGGGTGTCCCCTCAGAACCTGTGGTACATTGTCTGGAATAATCAGCAGGGCTATCTTTGTTCATTACAGACAAAAATAACTGTCTTAATGGACTAAAACAACTTCAAACGGCTCACCAGGCCCCTGCCATTCTCCAGATTCTCCCGGGTTCCAGAGTGCACCCTCTGACCTTGAGTAGGTGCTCACTGCTCCCCAGACTCAGATGTGGGAGCCAGAGGCCTCGAGAGTGGAGGGTGGCCGGGGAAAGGCTGCAGTGGGGATCCTAGTTAGTCAGGAGGTGATGAGGGGCTGGCCAGGGCGCGGCAGTGGAGGCAAAAAGGAGAGGTGCAGGGGACTGGACTGGACTGAGCTGAGCTGAGCTGGGCTGGGCTGGGCTGGGCTGGGCTGGGCTGGGAGGAGGAGGAGTCTGGAGCTTTCTGACTTGGGAAGACAATGCAGGCAGTCAGAAGGGAGAGGCGGCTGGGTGGGGCAGGGATGCTGAATTCCATTTGAGACCCGTGGGTATTCGAGGCACCTCTGGGACATCCAGGGCAAGTGTCTGGTGGGCAGTGGCCTTGATGCTCAGGCTGGAGACGTGAATGTGGGAGGCATCCTACTGCTGATGTCTGAAACTGTGCGTGCTGGGGAGAGAGGGGAGAGGCAGAGGACATCCATCCCCTGGGGACTCTCCACGGGGAGGCAGGAGGAGGCAGAGAAGCCAACAAGTCAAAGTAAAGGACGATTATGTCACACCCCCTTCTTATAGCCAAATGATGGCAAGTTTCTTAAAATCTCACATTTTTTTCTTCAATTTGTACAAAATAATTTTCTTAATGGAAATAATGGCTTAATATTTCCCTCAAATAATGTAACAGGACCACATCTCTTTGCTAGAGAAAAAAATATGTGTAACTCTGCTTCTTGAATGCATTTGTACGTAAGCAGAATATACTTCATAAAGGAAGTAGCTAGAATAAGTCAGCTGTTTGCCAGAGAAGTTTGCCTTTCTCCTGTTGGTCGTGGTGAGCATAGGCAGTTTGTTAACCTTGCCGATGCGCGACCTTTGGAAGCCTCCGGGCACGTGGTGGGGTGGACCAGACGAAGGCGCGTGGCAGGGGCGCCTCGTCCACTGATGCTCCGTCCCACTGAGAGATGATGAATGAGCGTGGGCTCAGGGACCTGGCAGAGTTGCTTACCAATCCTCTGTATCACTTCCTGTCTGTGTAGTTTGGGGCAAGAAAACTAGCCTTCCTGCACTTCAGTATGGCAAGAATCAGCACCCCATGGAATGGTCGGGAATGCAGTAGCGGATAGAGGGTGCCCCGCGGAGTGTGGGGCACATAGTAATGTCTGCTCGGCCGGCGGTGGCCCCCACGCTGGGACGCTGGCTCTGTCCCTGTGCACACCTGCGTTCACTGCACCTGTCCGGGATGTGGTTGGAGCTAATGCAGGTGAAGAAGAAAGGTTCACGTCATAAAGCTTTTCTGTGCATAATGACTGTTGACGCCCCATGTTCCCTCTTCTGTGTCCTCTCCTGAGTGGCGTCTAAAAGCATGTTACTGACCATTCCCAGTGATGCGGGTTATTTCAGGGTCCCAGTCTCAGTGACTAAAGCAGTCAGAACCGGCAAGAGTTCCCTCATTTGTGTTGTTTTACTGCCAGTGGGTGGGCAGAAGGCTGTAACGTTCAGAACTTCCATGGCAAGCTCTTCAGTGTTCCCTTAGCTTCTCTTGTAATTGGGAACAATAGCCAAGTGCCACATCTTACGGGCTGACTGACCCAAATCTTACTTAACAGGCTCAAGCCTGAAAATGAAGAGAAATAAATACGACACTATCGGTTTTAAATTGGAAAGTGTTGTAGCAAATTGTGGTCATAATTCATAATCACCGTTTTGGAATTTTTCCTCAGGGTAAAATAATGAATTAAGCCCTATAATATCAATTTAATTCATTATTTCACCCACAGGAGCAGTTGTTACGTGTCCCAAAATGGTTGCTGAGTGTTACGTGATTTGCACACTGAATTTCCATTTATAACTCCTGATGCAGGTATATTAACGTTTGAGTTACCATAAGCAGATGTTTTGCGGTCAGGCTGAGTGGGACCAGATTGTTTTCTGATGTTACATAGAGAAAATACCTCCTTTGTAAGCCTGCATTCAGTTTACTCGCCTCAAGTGAAACCACCTGCATTTATTGATGTATCCCTTAGGATAATTTTTAAAGCCATGCGCATGACTTCTGTTCCTAAACCTGCATGAAAGGTGTCCCTAGCCCTCGTCCCCTGTGGTAGGCCGCTGGAAGCACCAGGTGGGTGGCTGGCAGGACTCGTGATCTGGGCCCAAACTCAGCTCCTGGCAAGAACTGTTGGTAGAATCTGGGCACCACGCAGCCGAGGGCTGAGGTCCGCACCCTGGGGAGGTTTCAGGTTCGCAGGGGTAGCGGTGGGGATGGAGGGGAGGGTCACGGAGCCATGTGAACGCAGGCGTTTGGCATAGATGAGGCGCATCTGAAGAACCGGAGAGGTCCTGGGCCATGGTGGTGGGGGCAGACTGCTCTCTAGGCCCAGCCCCTGTGGGTCCCAGCCCCTGTGGGTTCCTAGTCTTTGGTCCAGTTAGCTGCTCTTGCCTCTTTGCAATGCAGACAACTTCTTGTGGCTTCATCTTGTACCCAAAGGCCTTTTGTAGGAGTGATTTTCTTTTTAAAACTATAGTAAAGAGGATTAGATTAGAAAAGGATTTCTGTAACACTGTATTCACAGTGTGGATTTGTATCCCTTAAAGCAGATAATAAACCCTCTTGGGGCCCTCTGTTTGGAAATCTGACTTCTAAATGGAATGAGGCAGTTAATACTGCCTAACACGCGTGTAACACACGACACATGCCAAGTACGGCCCTGACCGCTTGAGTGTTTATTAATGTAGCCACCCCGTGTGGTAGGGACTGCCGCTGGCCTCATTTTACAGCGAGCTCCCAGGTCCTAGGCCTTTAAATGTGGTGCCTGCCGCCATGCCTGAGCGGTCAGGGGAACTTGCTCCAGACATCCATCTGTGTTGAGCGAAAGCACTGCATTTTGGCGGGAGACCAAAGGGTATGGAGTGGAAGGAGCCACGGCAGGAGGCCCACACAGACAGGCTGGCTGCTGTCATGCCTCTCGGGCCCTGCTTGTCCACCTTCCTTGTCCTGCAGGCCTCGTGTCCCGCTTTCCAGTGCCTCACAGAACAGGGGGCCCTGTGACAGGCAGGTCGGTCTTCCCTGGGCCGGGGTGGGGGGGGTGCGAAGGGGGGGGGGGGTCCCCACCCCTGTCCTTGGTGCTGACTGTGGAGACCAGGCCTCCTTGGCTACTGCACCTTGTGAGGTCCCTGTCCCTCTGGGGGACGGATGCCACGCCAGCCAGCTGCCAGCGAGCCCCAGTGAATGCTGTGTGAGTGCCCCAGATCCCGCTCAAGTCACGGTGCCCTCTAAAATTTGAAACCAGAGAGGTGGAAGGGGCCTTCAGAATATTTCATGACTCATTTTGCGTATCTGGAATCTCAGTCCCAGGAGATTAATAATAGTTAACATTTAGTGGGGGCTTTGTATGTGCCACGCACTCTGTACACAACTTTACATGCATTATTAGCGCGTCTTTCTCTAGTAAGTACTGTCTCCGTCCCATTTTAGTGACAAAGACAGAGGCACAGAAAAGTTACCTGCCCAAGGGCATATAGCTTTGAAGGTAAAGGAGCCATCATCATCCCTCCCCACCCTCGGCATCAGGCAGGAAAGGATAAGAATCACCACGTCTGTTCACAAAGAGGCCCTGTCACGTGACAGGCCGGACAGAAGCCAGTGACTGGTCCAGGGGTCAGTCACCCCAGGAGTTCCCATTGAGGCCACAGGGGCTGGCCCGCTGAAGTCTCGGGCGTGTCCACCAACTGCCCCTGCCGGCCGGCACCTGCCGCTCCCTGCCTTCCTCTGCAGAGGAGGGGTGAGGTGTACAGGTTGGCCATCAAGACAGCATCGGAAACCACCCTGAAATGTGGCACAGGTGAATGTTGTCAGCGGCCTGGCCATTACCTGATCTGCCTGAGCCCTGCCAGACCCTGTTAAGTGGGTCCCTCGCACCTGGCTATGGGAAAAACAGGTGGTGGTTTTGAAGACACGGCTCCATTGTAACTCCCGCCCCCAAATGGGGGCCGCTTTCCGTAAAGGTCCTGGCCACGCCAAACTCTCCCCTCAGCCCTGTCACCGCTTGGTCCCTCCAGGCATTTGTTTCTTTTGCTCCGCCCCCCTTTGCTCCCCCCCCCCCCAGTGGGTACTTCTGAGGTGCCATTAAGAACCCATAGGTTGAAAGGAAATCCGAGCCAGAATCTGATCCTGCTGCTGACAGGAGTCCTTCAGAAGTAACAGCTCCCCAGAACCCCGAGAGGGGCAGTGGGTGCCTCATGCCCAGAGCTGGGGAGGGGACAGAGAGGGCTTTGTTCCGGGGGACATTCCCGCAGTAAACCACCTCAAACCCCTAGTCTTGCTTAGGAGTAGTTTAGAAAGCATAAAAGGTCTGAGGATTTAAAAGGACAGGGCCGTATTTTGTCATTAAAAAAATAAGAAAATGCCCCCTATCCCAGCCCCCCGAGAAAAACCCTGAGTAATACCTGGGAGAATTAGTGAAAGTAAATGAGCACCTACATGCTGAAGTAATTGTTTTTTTCCTTAAATTACTGGGCTCTGAAGTAACTGTTGAGTTGACAGCTAACAGGGCTGATAGTTTCAAACTCAAGAGTGAAGTTTTTATTCCCTTAAATAGCCTGATTTCATAATTAGAAGGGCCGTCCTGGTACCGTGTCGGCATCCTGCCTGTGCTTGAGGCGGCCCAGCAGAGCACCCCCCGCCGGCCCTTCTGGAAACTGTGCCGGCCCACCCATTTTCTGACCCAGTAGGCCTGGGGTGCAGTGGAGGCCCCTTTGTGTTTTGACAAGCAGGGGGACTGACAACCGGTGCCCTGCAGTGTGGTAGGCCCTGCATTGTGCTGGGGCCAGAGGAGAAAGCCCCACCCCAGGCGGGAAGATGGCCCCCCAACAGGGGCAAGAAGTGTAGCGATGGATCAAGTGCAGGGGAGTTTTATATTATAAAGGACAGGAGATGGTAGAAGGTGATTAAACCTGCCTTGGTGCGTCTGGTCACTAGGAAGGTGCCTCGGCTGGGTTTCGAGGAAACCGTCGGAGTCCCCACGCGGGGTGGGGGGTTAGTGCGCGGCGGCCTCCATCAGCTCTCAGCTAGTCTGTGCAGGGGTGAGGCAGTGGGCTGCAGGAGAAGGCTGCACCTCAGCGCTGATCTACAGGGCCACGGACAGGGCCGGCCTGGTGCGGTGTGACGTGACTGGCATCTTACATCACTCTGATGGAGGGGTGGGGGTAGATTGGAGGAGAGTGAGAGGTGATGAGGGCAGAGCACAGGCACCAGGGAGGGAATGGATGCAGCAAGGGTGCGGGTGAACTGGCAGACAGGACGGGAGGGTGCCCGCGTGGAGGGCTGGGGGGGGGGGGGGCTGGGAGGGGAGGGGGGCAGACGGAGCAGAGAGTGAGCACAGCACATGCCCTCCCTGTGAAGTCAGGGGGCGACTGGGCAGGGAGAACGTGAGTCCCTGCACGTGACCTGCCCAGCACGGTGTCTGCTGTGACTTCCCTAACCGTTGTTTTCCCTCCATTGTTGTTTCACTGAGCAAGTCTGGCTGGAGCCTCGGTTGGATCGCAGAGCCTGGGAGGCCCAGAGCTCACCTCCACCCGTCCCCCCACACAGCGCCTGGCGCAGACCGCGCCTCCGAAAACAGCTGTGGACGGGACTGCCGCTTTAGTAGATGTGAAGGAAAGAACGCGCGTGAGGCCTTCTCGGACTTCGGTTTGACGCGTTCCCACCCTCAGGCAGCTCCTAGTCAAGGGGGAGTTTGGGACATGCACAGCTTATTACCGGGCTGAAAATGGCTAACGTCCTGAGAGATCTTCACGAGGTTTCACAAGGTGCTAGGCCAAGGTTAGAAACTGGAGAAAGAAGTTCCAGCTCGGGGGCCGGGATAGGTCACGGAGAAGGTGGCGTTCGAGCTGGGGCTGTGGGACGTGGGCCCCTGCCCGGGGCTGAGTACATGCTCAGGCAGTGGAGTGGGCGTCCGAAGGCGGGGTTGCGGGTCCTGCAGTGAGGAGGAGATCTGGCCCCGCGGCACGGCGAACCCTCAGACGTGCCATCCTCTTGTGGGCTGGTGTCAAGTTGGCAGGAACGGTGGGGGCAGCAGCTGTCTGCTCCGAGTTTACGCGGCTCCGATGGGCTCCCGGGTGTCAGGGTGGCGCCCTCACCCAGACTGAGTCCTGAAGCCCGATCGCCAGCCTGAGCCCAGGAACACAGCGCTTCGGGCTGCTGGGCCTGTGTTCCTGTCACGGTGGACTGGCCAAGGCGTGGCTCTGAAATGAGACTGCCCTGCCCTCAGCTGAGCCGCTGGAGCTCAGCGCCCCACTTAAGACAGTGCCAGAGGGAGACAGAGCAGCGGGAAGGACGGCAGGCGACCCGCCCCGCCCCGCCCGCACCTTCCCAGGCGTCACGTCGGCTCACAGGCAGGGAGAAGTCCGGCCACAGGGATGTTTTCACACTGATGCCACATCCCTCCACGCCAGAAGGAGGGACTCAGTGGCCACCCTCGGAGGGCAGGTCGAAGATTTCCGAGCAGACGCCTTGCTAGACTCTTGCCTTTGACCATGTTGCTTTTGAGTATGACGTCACCCTTAGTGTGTTTGTCTCCTCACAGTTTGAACAAGAGAACCAGCGCCTAATTGGTGAGATGAACAGCCTGTTCGATGAAGTGAGGTATGTATGTGGTTCCTAGGAGCTGATGGCCTCAGCTTTTCTGGGAACTGGGAACTTTTCATTTACTTCGATGGCCAGGCATCCCCTTGTGGCCCTGGCCACGTGCACCCCCCTCAGCCATTCGGGGTCAAGGCAGCTGCCCAACTTCAGTGACTCCCCTTAACCTGCGGGCCCTTGGGAGGTCACCCCCTCTGTGCTGCCTCCAGGCTTCCAGTGACCACAAGTTGCATGGTTAGGGGCTGTTAATTTCATCGCTCCAGGTAAGGGGGCGGGCCTTGTGAGGGATGGCTGGCCAGGTGCAGCCTCCTGCATATGGCTCCGCTGGGGTCCGTCTGCCCCCTCAGCAAAGGGGTCGGCAGCATGGAAGGAGAGTGGCCGTGCCCACGTGAGCCATCGCTGGCCCGCCCTCTAGGGGAGGCACGTGGTGGGGCCTGTTTCCCCGAGAGTGTCTGGAGCATCTGGAAGGAAGGCCTGGGCTTTGGCAGGGAAATTAAACCCGCTGTGCTGTGGGCTCATCCAAAAGAAAGTGCGTCCTGACGCCGTACCCACAGCCCCCGGGGACTCTGATGGCACCTGTGCTCCTCTGCGGCCTCTGCCCTCACTCTGTGGGCCTTACGGTCCTTGCTCCGAGATTCAGTCCCCGCCCGCCTCACTTTTCCTTCCCACACCCGGAAGCACGGGAGGAGCGGCGGCCGGCTGCCCCGACACGGCTCAGCCCCTGTCGCCCCCATTTCTAGACCCGTGCCACCCCCCAGCCCACGCCCGGGGCACCCTTGCTGGCCCTGAAACAGCGAGAAGCTCAGACGTTTGGTTGCTGAACCCAGATACGTTTTCAGACAGAACCGGAGGACTTTTCCTTTCGCCGGGAAGTTGGTTTGGGTGGCAGCACCCTGCCCCTCGACCTCCTGGGCGGTAATGACATTGAGTGGTCGGCACACGCTGGCGTTCTGAGTCTCCGCCGCGTTACCGTGGTTACCGGGCCGGGTACGGGCCTTAGCATTCGAAGGCTGCCTGTTGCAACCAGGGGTGCAGACTCCGAGGCAGGGGCACCGCGGGTCAGCTTGCAGGGGAGGGCTGGTTCCGCAGTGCAGCGTGCCCCCTAAGCGAGAGACTTCAGAGGAGAGCCAGGAAGTGCAATGCCGGCCTCCTCCTTCCTGAGCCTGACGTGGTGCCCCCCCCTCCCCCCCCCCCCCCGAATGATGTGGTGTCCCCTCCCATTTCTCACTTATGTGGTCCATTTAGAAATGTGTAACACTCCTGCTAGGACCACCACCTACTAATAGTTGTATGTAATTTTTTTTTTTCTTTAATGAAGGCAAATCGAAGGGAGAGTGGTTGAAATTTCCAGGCTCCAAGAAATATTCACAGAGAAGGTTTTACAACAGGTAAGAAAAAAAAAATTACGATTTAAGGTTTAGCTAAAAAGAATCTACTGTGACATCTACTGTGACATCAGGGTGCTTGTTCTGAGGTTGCCTAATCCCTGCAGCCATGTGCCCCTAGCCGCGTGGGTTAGTACAGCTCCTCACGTGAGGGCCTCCTGACCCCCCGGTGCAGCCTCTGTGCGGGGCAGGGAGGGAGCTCTCTGCACCTGACCCACTGCTGGCTGGCCCAGGCCGGACTGGGTGGGAGTCCAATGCCCACAGAGGAGGGAGTTGGGTAGATCTTCCTTCCGGGTGCCTCTGAGCTAGTTTTCCCGTCTGCAAATGGAGTGGCCCTCGCAGGGCCGTTGTGAGGCTCGGAGATAACCCACAGGAAGCACCCAGCACACCTGGCGGGTCAACAGTGTGACTTAGGGCTCACACTTGGCCCTCTCGGAACGCCAGGTCCGTGCCACCTCAGGTGTCCCGTCCACACAGGAAATAGGGTTGTTCTCTGAAGGGGATTTTCATGTTATTTCTTCCTGCCTCCAGTTCTGAAACTCGTCCGGCCAGTAACTGGCAAAACCTTTAGGGACCCGATAAATTTATCCTTCTTTTTAGCATCCACAGACCGTGGAACAGTTTCAGAGTCAAAATCATTTCTGCTGCATTGTGTTAAACTGTCCCAGTTGGCCTAAGACCCTCTCGCCCCCACAAAACCTGCCCGAAACCTCACAACCAGAGTCGAATCGCTGTAAATTTAGGTATGTGCAGTCTGACGGAAAGTTCGGGTTCACGAGTTACCCTTTCTAACTACATTGAAGGACCAATTTAAGCGTGTATGTGCTAAGCCTCCACTTAGAAGCCTGATGGCTGTCACTTAGCCTCCTGACCCATAAAACAGCTAAGTGAGCTGTCCCTGTCAGAGCACACGACTTGCTTCCAGGGACAGCTCAGCGTGGCAGGAGAGCTCAGAGGCCACGTTGGGTCACACACACTGGCTCCGATCCAATCCTGACTTCCAGTGTGTCAGGTGACCCGGGCACCCCAGCCACACTGCCCTCTTCAGACTGGGCAGATGTCCCCCCCGCACTCTCAGGGCTGGGGCTCGAGGTTCCTGACGCACTTCCAGCTCGTGGCAGGCTCTCAGTACACGGGAGCTGATGTTCTTACGGTTTAGGTTTTTTTTTTTTTTTTTTTTTTTTTTTAAGAGAGACACAGATGGCGAGACACGAAGCGCTCCCCTGAAGCTAGCGTGCGTGTCTGAAAGCACACGCATCTGGAAGCTCATGTCTCTGGATTTCATAAATACGCGGGGGACCAGAGGGAAGCCCCTGGCATGCAGTGGCTGCTACGTGTTGGCAGCTCTCGCGTTTGTCCCTTCTGGCCGGCAAGTGGCACAGGAGGTAGCAGCTGGGGGTGGAAGGGCGACAGGCACTGGGTTCTGGTCCCAGTCCTGCCACGTGGTTGCTGTGTGACTCTTGGCAAATTACTAAACTTCTCTGAACCCTGACTTTCCCTTTTGTACAACGGGGCTGTGCCTGCCCCTCGGGACCCGGCGAGGACCCACAGGCTCCCGCTTGTAAAGCCCTGGCTGCTGCTGGCTCCTGATGTCCGGATGCTCGGGGAAGGAGACGGTGGTCGGGTCTACCTGTTTCTCCTCTTCCATAGGAAGCCGAGATCGACAGCATTCACCAGTTAGTTGTAGGGGCGACTGAGAATATCAAGGAGGGCAACGAAGACATCAGAGAGGTGAGTACCCTTGGGCCCCCCAGGCCCCACCGGCCTCCCTGTCCGGGCAGCGGTGGTAGTCTTGCGGGCAGTCAGGACTGCGTGAGAGCCTTGCCGGGGCCCAGCTTGCAGGGCTGACCTCCTAACCGTGCTGACCCCTAAGACAGTCACATTTCTGTCCTCGCCAAACCCGGGACACCTGCTATTACCAAGACACAGGACTCACCGCCCTCCAAAGGAGCGATCGGAGGCACACGAGGTCACTCTTGGCAAGGGTTGGATCAGCCACCTGCACCAGGGGTGGGCGTCACCGGAGAAGCTTGTTGGACCCCCCACCCCGAGGGCCAGAGCCCTGGTCCCTGTTTATCGAGGCCACCACAGTGGACTCTGTTGAGTGGACGTGGTCTTCTGAGTGTGGTCCTCGGTTTGGGTTGACGTGGGACCATTCCTGGGCCACTACAGCTGCCGGGCCAGCCGTGGGGCTCTTTTTAACCCTGGGCCCCGCATGGGCCGTTTCTGGGTGTTTGCTGGGAGAAGGGTGTAGGACGTCTGAATAAGGGGGAGACACCTGTTTGTTTTCTGGTGGATTCTAAACCCACTGTTTGGCTCTGCTTACTAATTAAGGTAAGCATAAGCTCCAGGGTAGGGAGTGCGTGTGGACACACGGAAGGCGTGAGCACTCCTCAACCCAAAATCCTGTGCTCCTGCCCTTCCCGCCCCCCAGGCCATCAAAAACAACGCCGGCTTCCGAGTGTGGGTGCTCTTCTTCCTGGTGATGTGCTCCTTCTCCTTGCTCTTCCTGGACTGGTACGACAGCTAGTCTGCCCTGCTCGCTCCTGGCGCATGGGGCGCTGTCGAGGGTCTCCGGCATCGGACCAGGGCTGTGCCCAGATCCTACCACGTTGGGGGGAGGGGGCGGTGGCAGAGCTACGTGCTCCTACAAAAGGGACACCCAGACCTGTGGTCTTAGCCCGTTTAGTAGCTGAAAAAGAAACTAATGAACACAAATTGACAGTGGACTGCGTGGCACTCCTGAGGCAGGGTGGAAGAGAGGGGGTCGTTACTGGCTGCACCCAAACTGGCGGCCGACGTGGAGGGGCTGCCCGGAGGCGGGGCTCAGGGAGGCACCGACCTGGCCCTTCCAGTGGCTTAGGGAAGAGTGCTGGGTGATAACTTCTCACGGCAAGTGACCATCACTTAGTTTCCTGTGGCTTCTTGTCTGCCTGAGCCAAGTGCTGCAGAGTCGCTGCGTTGTAGAAAACTCCCCTTTGCCTCACAAATATAATAAATGCAACTACGGTTACTTCGTATAATATCAGTGGGTCCAGATACAGAAGGTCAGCGGACGCCTGCCTGCCCGTGGGGGAAGGGGTGTGGGGACAGACCCTGGGCCCTCAGCAAGGGGCTGCTGGGGCCCAAGGAGCATTTGTCTGCCCTTGGGCCTGCGCACCTGTCCCTCTAGAACAGGTGTTCCTGTTTGCAGTGGGAACCACATCTGTGCAGAGAGCATGCTGGTGTTCACGGGGCCCCACCTCGGTGTGGGTGCCGATGGCTCTGAGTTGCCCCCTGCAAAATCGTGTGCTGTGTATGCAAAATCGAGAGTCTGTGGTGCAGCCACAGGGACCCTTGTGTTCTTTCTCCGCACAGAGTGAAAATATCAAAAGTTACATGTGAATGGATTTACAGTCAATAAAACGTCTACTAGAAAATACAAAGGGGTGATGCCTTAGCAGTGCGTTTACGTGGGCTAGAGCTTTCATAGATGTATCTGTGTGGGAGAGTTTGGCACGTAGTCAGTGCTTCTCGTGCGTGCTCACATCACACCCTCACAGCACGCGGCTCTAGAACACGCGCCCCGGCTCCAAGGCCACGGTCATGGTTGCGAAACACCCTCCATAATAACATCCGGTTCTGGAAGCATATTTCAGAAAGCAGTGATGGAGCTGGCCGTGGCCATCATGCTCGTTTGCAACAGATCTCAAACTCATTGCCATTTATTTTTGACCTACTGAAAACAGTGAAACTTCTGACATGTCCACCAGAAACAGCACAGATAACATGGAAGAAAATGTTTGCGGATGCCTTGTTTCCATTTAATGGTTTTACACACGTAGCTTAGCTAACTGGCAATTTTGTAAACATATCCTTTAATGTCAAGATTCAGCTTGAAATGTAACTTCTTTACAAAGATCGTGAATTGAAATGTCCTCAGTGGATCTGCAAGTTGCCACGCCAGCCCCTCCCAGCCTCCCCTGCCTGCTTCTTACATGAAAAGATTTCTAGTTCACAGAATAAAAATCAGTCTTGGCTTCCCAGCAATTACGTTTTGACTTTGCCAACACAAATAAGGTCTTAAAAACTAACTCGCTAACAGGGCTGTTGGTGCAAATTTACTCATTAACAGGACAGAACAAAAAAGACCAAAGGGTGTCGCTCCTATTCAACACGTCACAGAGCAGACGGACTACCTACAGGGGCCCGGACTTCCTCAGGCCCGTGGCCCAGGGTCCTCCCACAGCCCCTCACCACACGTGCTGAGACACTGGACCCGGTCTACACGCGCCGGCCTGAAGCACGGTGCTCTCCGCACCAAGGTGCCAGCCAGCTCCAGGGGGCGGAATAGAGCCTCCCGAGCGGGCCCTCCTGCGGACACTCGGCCGCTTCGGAGTGGGCGCGGGGAAGGGAAGGGCGCACCCGCTACCGGACGTCCCATTTCCTTCCTTCTCTGCACCTCTCACTGCCACACATCATGGCGATGGCCCGGCTGCCGCCTGATTGAAGGTGGGAAGAGATCTGAAGTACAGCTTGCTCTTAACCAAGTGGGGACCCGTCTAAACATGGCTGTGGAGTAAGGTTTGCAAACAGCAGCGCGGTGGGGAGGGGGAGGGCGATAAAAAAAAAGCGATTCCACGAAACGCATTATTTATCTGAATCCAAACCCCTTGCATATCCAGTGTAAATTTACTTTCTGATGGCATCCCATAAATCCCAGTAAAGCAGCTAAATTAAGATTCCTTAACATGGAACGTGGTGTCACAGCTCTTTAAGCAATGCTGATGTGCACTTGATCTTATGCCCATGAGCGGTCGGCAGCAAGTTTTATTGGCAAAGCAGCATTAGCAAACAGAAGCGGTTGCACCATAAATGAGTAACCTCTAAATTATCGGTAATTATATTTAACGAAACGTCCCTCCAAGTCCCTTTGTTACCTTCGAGTGACACATTGTGAGGAACCTGCCCGTCTCACTGAGCTGACTTGTCAGCGGCTTCGGTCTCCTGCTCGGACAGTTTCTCTTCCGACAGAACCGACATCCAGGGTGAGACGGAGCGTGTGATGCTCTGCTTGGCCAGGTTGTAGTGGTTGATGACGGTGTAAAACTTCTCCCGGGCACTGGAGTCTTGCTCCGCGTAGTAGCTCTCCAAGCCTTCTGGAATGCACTGGGTGTTCTGAAAGACAAGGGGCCGTGGAGACGCACGTCTCAATGCTGCGGGGATGCCGGAGGGTCTCCGGTGAACACCCCCCAGGTGTTTACGGGGACCTTCCCTGGGCTTAGAGGAGAAACGCAGCCCAGCCACTGCCTGCACTGGTCCCACCGCGACAGGACAGACATCTTTAGCGAGGCTGTGACGCAGCGGGGCTTGGGCTGCAGGGGCACGATGAGCTGTCCTGCTTCGCTAAAGATCTTCCACTAGTTGTCATTTACGTTACATCTACTAGAAAATACTTTGGACCTGTCTGCTGGAAACACAGATAGTAAAAGAAGGGAAGTCAGGAAAACCTCCTGGGAGCTGGATCTTTGGTAGGCCTTCTCCAGAGGAGGGGGTCGGAGGAGGGCACGCCCTCGAGGCAGAGGAGATGGGCCTCACAGGACAGGGCCAGCAGGGTGAGGAGGGCACTGGGAAGGATGACCGGGGTCAGACGGCCACACAAGGGCTAGAAGTCCCGTCGGGGAGCTGGTGTGACCTTGTGACCCAGAAAGCAGGAGCCCAGACAGCAATACTTTGGGGGGGGGGGGGCCAAGGGAGTGGGCTATCCCAGGCAGCTGTCCACGAAGGAAGAGGCTTCATCCCTACAGGCCACGGAACCCTGAGGGGGCCTGGGGTGGGGGAGTCCAGTCCATAGCTCTCATCAGCTGGTAAAACGTCCAGGACCCCAGAGAGATCCTGCACCCAAGGCTGCCTTTCCTGGTGGGTCCAGGAGCCGACCCAGCTGACGTGGCCCGGGCACACCATACACGTGCAGCTCACCGGGCCCACGAGCCAGGTGGGCGGGGCTGCGGATGATCGGCTTCCACGGCGCATTCTCCCGAGTCAAGCAGGCGCTTGGTGCTGAGCTAATAACTACGCTTCCCAGCTCCTGGCAGCCAGGCCAGAGGGACGGGCGTGGACGCCCACCCTCCACCTCTCCCGCGGCCCTTTCTCGCTGGCTTCGACTGCCCAGAGGCGGAGAATGCCCTGAGGGGCTGGCAGGGCAGCACAAGACACAAGACAGAATCGGGGCTCCAGGATGATCTCACAGAACTGCCTCCCCCCCCCCCCCCCCCCCCCCCCCCGCCTTCTGCCCGGAGCCTTCACGTGAGAGAGACGGACCTCCCGCCTCGTGGAAGCCACGTTACCTGTGTGTCTGAGCAACCAGAGCAACACACGAACGCCACGGCCTCTTCCTCAGTGAGGGGAGACCACAGCAAAGACGGGTGCCTGGCCTCGGCCACTTCCACACTCACCAGGAAGAGTCTGAGGACCCAGGCTCTCTGCCTACCGCTAAGGGTCTGACTCAGCACCTTTGTATCCTTAAGCCTCCCCAGACGATTCTGAGGCTCCGCATGCTGCACGCGGTGTCTCGGCCAAGGCCGCCCCGCTGGCGGGTGCACCGCCCGCATCTGAAGCCCAGGCACCATCCACGGCACTCTGACCAGTTAACTCCTGGGGCTTCGCAAGACGCCCAGCGGCGCAGACCGTCCGTTCACCTCTCCTGGGCAAGCGCCTAGCGGAGAAGGTGACAGGATCTTTGATGACATCACCTCTGGCCACCTCGGGCCATCGCCAGGCCGGCCGGCCACAGCTGCTGCACCTCAGACGTGGGCGCTGGGAGACACGAGTGCCGGCCCGGGATGCACCAGGGGAGCCTCCCCCTGGCCAGGGCCCAGCTCTTCCTCGGTCTCTAAAACCCAACGGCAGGTGAAGAAGGCTGCTCCTTGAGATCTGCCCGCAGACGCAACGCCCACCTGCCACTTCCCCGGCAGCAGAGAAAACGGGACTGGGGTTCCGCCACCCATGCTTCCTCCTCCCGACCTGCTTCCTCCTCCCGACCTTCTCTCTGCACCTGACAGCTGGCCAAGCGCTTCCCATGCACGTTCTCTCGCTGCGAGGCAGGTGCCGTTAGCCCCGTTTTCCAGCCGGGGCAGGTGAGACCCGGAGACGCAAAGGCACAGCGGAGTGCCCAGCGCCCCACATGGTGTCGCCGTGGGAGGCCGCCAACAGGTGACCCGCTGGACGCCCGAGTCGAGCAGAGTGAGAAGTGAAACAGTCTGCCCCAGGGCCGGCGGGGCAGAACGTTCTTTTCCCGGAGCCCCGGCAGTGTCTGGTTCAGCCAGAGCTCAAGCCCCAGCTCGGGCGCACACAGGCCTCGGGAACGCGGCTCAGCTCCCCGCGCGCCCTGCCTGCCCTACCGGCTCAGCCTTCGGCACCTTCACAGGCGAGTGACACACTGTGACGTCGCCCTCTGAACCCCGAGGCCTCCGCAGTGGGCGGCTCCACACAGCCCGGCCCCTGCTCGGTGCCAGAAACAGCAACACAGGGCAGAGCACACGACTTGTGCAGAGAGAGCAGGGATGACGCCCCCGTCACAGAAAAGCTCCCGCCGCTCAGACGTAGCGGCCGCTCGTGACCGGGGTCCCTCTCCGCCCAGATGGCTCTCCTGGGATGCCGGCCTCGTGTCTAGGACGAGGATGGCTGGGGGTCGGCTCTCCCTCGGGTGGGCTGTCCAGCAGGGTCAGGAGCTGTGCCAGGCACCAGGATCACCGAAAGGAACACGCCAGAGCCCGGGCCACGGGCCCTACGCTACCTACTAGCCCCCGTGCCCCTCCCCGGGGCCTTCACTCAGGAGACCCGGGCTGTGCTCCTCTGACACCGAGAAGTGGCGGGTGTGGCCCCTCAGCGGAGCGAGGTCGGGGCCTCCTCGGTGTGGCTGCTGACGGATGGAGGCTGTCGTGCCTGGTCCGGTGCCCGGCCCACGAGCTACCGTTTCATCACTGCTGGGTCTGGGAAGACAGCGAAGGGGTACAGACAGCACTGGGGTCTCGCAGGGGTGGACGACACGTCCACACGCCTCTGTTCCCCAGGACGGACCTGGCATGCCAGGCGGGTGCCGTGGGTACTTCCCTGTTGGGTAACCCAGAGACGAGTGACCGCCGCGGACAGCGGAAAGGGGACGGAATGAACGCATGCTCTCCCCTCAACCCGGTCCTGCCCCGCCAGCGGAGAACAGTCCTCCTCTGGTCAAAGGATCAGAACCACCTTCCGGGAGCACGGAGGACCATTTCCAGAAGAGAAAGGACAAAGGACTGCGGCATGCCCCACACCCCGCTCTGCCTGTCCAGCCTGGCGGTGGGCCAGGCGGCGGCTTCAGAGTCGGCCTACGCTGCAGGCCAAGTTCACCGCAGTTCCTCCCGCTCTGAGCCTCAGCGCCCCCCGTCTACGAGATGGGGCCAAGGGGCCCCGCATGCTGGGTGGCCATGAGGACTGTGGTCCGCGATGGGCAGCTCGGGCAAGAAGACAGGATGTGTCCACGCTCACCCACGCCCACATCCGGGTGTCAGGAAGCAGCCGCCCCCGTCCGGCAAGGCAGGTGGCCCCCCCCCCCCACCAGCCGCACTGCCACCTGTGCTCCGTCCTCTCCCCCTGCCACTCGCCAGCACCCGCCGGGCAGTGTGGGACTCCACTCCGGTCCGGGACAGGGCCTCCAGGCCTAAGAGAGTGGCCCTGCCCTCGGGGCACCAGGCCAGGACGAAGGGCGGTTCTGCCACTGCCCGCACGCGGGCCGCAGGAAGCAAATGCAGGGCAAGCACCACGGTGGGCAGGTGGCAGGTGAGAACCCCAGTTGCGAAGTTGCATGGGGCCAGGGGCTCCCCAGTATGTTCTGACCCGGCCCCCATCAGGCCAGAATCACAGCCACACGTCCCCCTGAGGGGGGCCCTGCCCCTCATCTCTCAGCCATGAAAGCAAATGACCGTCACACCAACGAGGTAATCCGAGGAAGCGTGTTCCAGCCCTGGGACACGGTCAGCACTGGCAAGTGTTCCTCGGGCACGAACTCCACCGAGAGAACGGGCGTGTCTGACCGTCTGCGTCAACACGCAGGGCCGGGCAGTTTCCCAGTACGTGGAAACCCTCCCGTGAAACTCCTATGACGACTTCACGGTTTCAAGAAAAAGGCAGGAACTTAGCACCCGCCCCCGCCCCTGCCCACCCGTCAGGACGGGACACTCTGGCGGGGAGGCCTGGCCGCAAGGAGCCTCCCCTCACCCGCAGCACAGGTGCCTGCCCTCTGCTTTGTGCCAGGACCTCTGCGGCACCCGTGCCCATCAGCCCTTCCCACGGGCCCCCCTCCGGCTCTGGGGTCAGCAGGACCCAGCCCAGTCTGTGGCCTCAGCCCAGGAGCAGGCCCTCGCCACCGCGGGCAAAATGGACTCCTCACTCAGTCTGCACCCTAGGTGACCTGGAAGCGGTGACCCCGGGCACGCGCAGTCACCCTGGCCGCCTCTCTGCCTGGCACTGGGTATCTGCCTGTCTGCTTGCCACTTGTCTCCCCACCGGAACACCGGCCCCACGGGCAGGGCC
This sequence comes from Felis catus, assembly GCF_018350175.1. Classification (NCBI taxonomy): domain Eukaryota; kingdom Metazoa; phylum Chordata; class Mammalia; order Carnivora; family Felidae; genus Felis; species Felis catus. Next base: position 198,815,717 of record NC_058371.1, on the reverse strand, counting down.
TGGACTCCTCCCGTCCTGCACCACACGCCTAGCACCCAGCAGGGCTCCCCACAGGAAGCACTGAATAAATATGTACGAAGGACCCATGGGGGGTGACCTTGGGGCACAAGGAAGATCGTGTCCGTGCTGCATCTAACCACCGATACAACGGGGATCTACTGGTACCTACCCAGGTTTGGGGGAGCATTCGGAAATCCCCGTGTGAAAACCCCTGTGAACCGTCAGGTCTGTGTGTGACGTGTACAATCGCAAAACAGGCGGAAAGGCAGGGAGGGGACTTCGGCACGCATCGCACTTCTCCCCGCTCCAGCTTCAGCCAAGGGCTCTTGGACCCAGGCTAGTAGTTCTCCAGCCCTCCAGCTGTGTTTTCCAGGAAGGACATCTGCCCCCAATTAGATGGGGGAAGATGCCCAAGTCCCAAGGGACGCAGCTACAGAACACTCACTTGGTGCCAGCTGGGCACCAGGATCACCCGTCCGGGCCTCTGAACGCACAGGCACCTGCCCCCTTCCCTGCCAGGACTCTCAGAACCAAGCCTTCATCTCTGACTCCACCTGCCTGTGCCAGCAGAACTTGGCCTTGCAGGGAGGGCGGGGCAGCTTCAGGCTGCACCCTCCTCTTCCGTGCAGGACGCGTGCCCCGGGCCCAGAGAAAGAGCCAAGACGCGGACCCTGCGTCCTCCTGATGGAGCCGCTGGCCCCTGTTCTTTGTGAGCAGCCCGTCTAGTCCCAGGAGGCTGTCCTCTGCAGACGTGGGTCCCGTCAGGGCACCGTGCCCACATCTGCTCTGCTTCCTCCCCATGACCTCGGCCCCCCTGCGTCACCCAGCCCTGGACCAGGCTCTCCCCTGCATCCCAAAGTCACTCTTCAGCCTTATGTCATGTGGGTGTCCTCTCCATCCCCAGCACCCTGCCGAGTCTCTTCCCAGGCTCCCTGCGGCAGCCTCCTGGGCCATCTCGCCAACGCTCCAGCCTCCCTGGGCCACTGAGTGTGAGTGGCCGTCCTGTCACTCCCCACCCCCCTCCACTCCAGGGGCCTCTGCCTGGCACCAGAGGTGGTGCACAGACTGGCCACAGCTGGCTCATCCCCCGCTGCCTCCAGGCCGACCCTGCCTGCGTTCTGCCATCAACCGTGTTTGCCGCTCCCCTAGCCCACCTGGTCCGGCCCGGCCGGCCTCCGGAGTCTGCTGATGTACGTACTCAGTCAAGGCCAGCCCTGCCCTCCTCCAAGCCCCCCCAAGGCCTCTGGGCCGGTCTCCTCTAAACCGTGGTGCCTCCTGAGCCTCCAGATAGCCTGGCCCAGGGTGTGGATGGGTCTGCTGAAAGGGTGGGGTGTGGGGGGGTTCCCCGGGTCCCCACGCAGCTCCCTCACTGGCCTCCTAGAGGCAACCTGACCACCCCTCTAGAAACTGCAGCGCCCGACCCTGCCTTGCTCTTTGGTTTTCCAGGGCTCATACCCTAACTCAGAATACAACCGATTCCACGCGTCTTTTGAGGAGGGCAGGGAGCTTCCCAAAGGTGGGGGTCTCTACCCGATGGGCCCCGGCTGTGCTGCACCCGGAATACCAGCGGCAGCCACTGTACGTGGCAAGCACAAAATGCATACCTGCCGGCCGGGGGAGGGCCGCAGGATCAGAGCACTGCGCACGGGCGACATGCCGGGAAGCGGGAGGTCTGTTGAGCCTGCTGCCCCGTGCGAGCCTTCTGCTCCCTCACGGCCGTGAGACCCAAAGCAAAGCCACCCAGTGACGCGACAGACCAAGCCTGTCCGTGTACGTGCTCAGCACGGGCTTCTCCGGCTTTGATTTCGGCAGCACCGGCCCCTGGAAATGGTAGCTTTTCCCTTCACGCTGGCTCTCGAGAGGTCAGAACCAAACGTGGGGGGTCGGGGTGGGGGGCCAGATGCCGCGCTGTGGGAACTGGGAGCAAGTCCACTGGGAGTACATCTTGCCTCCTCCTGCCTTCCCTCCTCCCCTCCATCTTCTCCACTCCTCCCCTGTGTAACCCTCTGTGCCACTTTCAGGCTTTCTGGAACAAGGCCGCGTCACATCAGCAGAGCAGGCATTTCCGCCAGCATGGAGAGCTGGCCAAGCAGGTGCCGGAGGGACAAGGACAGGCACGGGCGGGAGGTGGGGCATGCCCAGCTCTGCTCCCCTTCCCTCCGGGCCTCTGCGCACGCCGCGCCCCGCCCCCCCCAGCGGAGGTCTGTTCCCAGAAGCTGCCTTGTTTACAGCTCCACCCTGCCTTCTCCCCCTGCCCCTCTGCCTCCCTCCCCTGCTCCCTTCCACAGGGGCCCCATCGCAGGCCACCCGAGGCCAGAGCAGGACTGTGTCCCTCGGAGAAGGCACGGGGTGGGGGGTGGGGGACCGGGGGCGGGGCCTTACCTTGAGGACGAAGCCGTCGGGGCAGGCACGGTCATATTTGTACACCTTGTAGACGACCAGGAAGACGACGCAGGTGAGGAAGGCCAGGGCAAAGAGGACCAGCACGGAGACCTGTGGGCAGAGGGGGGCCCGTCAGGGTGGCTGCGAGGACCACGTGTGGGGCGGCCCGACAGACGAGAGACGGTCTCTGGAGGGACGCAGCTGGAAAAGCCCCAGGAAGGCTTCAGCTGCATCACGTTCCACTGGACGTTTGGTACCGTCTGCGTTTTTCACGATCTCCACACGCCACCGTTATTTTAAGTGACCCGTTTTTAGGATTCCAGGCCCTGTGGGGAGAGCTCGGGTACAGGGATGATCAAGCGTCACGGACACTTTCTGCCTGCTGCCAGTTACTGAGGTGACGCGGCAGCCACCGGCTGTTCAGATGTCTCCTGCACCTGGGGCCCCAGCCCTGCCCTCTCGAGCTGGGACCAGCTAGGCAGGAAAGACAGGATCTCGGGGGGCCCCCATCACCTCTGCCTTCAAGTTTCCCGCATGCTCGGTTAATTGTGTCCCTCCCCAGAGGGCAGTCCCCACGAGCCCAGGTGTGGTGCTCGCCGTCACGGAGCGTGTGCTCCTCTGACATTTGCGGATCAACGTGTGACAGAACAGCGGGCGATCCGGCCCCCGCGGGAGGACTCAGGGCATAGGGGACAACGCGACACCAGGTCCGGGCACCGGAGGTGCTCACCTGGCTGCTGGGAGCCCCCTGGCAGGGGCAGAGCACATCCAGAGGCTGAAAGGATGTGCAAAGGCACGGCCGGTCAGCTCGGGGGAGCGGGAGCCTTCCTGCTGACGGGCTGCCCCTCCCCACCAGGTTACAGAGGGCTCTGAGGCTCCTGAGGAGGGGGACAGGTTCAGAGCCACACGGCCCTGGGTGCTGGCACAGAGCAGCCCCCCTCCCCCCGGGGGCAGGGTGGGCACAGCTGTGCCGCTTCCTGAGGCTGCACAAGAGGCCCAGGGGCGAGCCCTGTCCTGGCCTCAGGGGACCCGTGCCCGCGTCTCCCGACACCACGGGGCCTCAGTTACCGTACGAGCTCTCCATCTGGGAAAGCGGAGGGTGGCGCTGGGCCTCACGGGATGTGTGGGGGAAGTTGGTACGCGCTGCCCGCTCACCTGGAGGACAGACGGACACTGGCCCCTCTGTGAACCTAAGTCACCAGCCCCGTGCGGCCCCCTACACCCGCCCCAGGCACCACGGCCCTGGTCTGACCGCTGGGCTGTGCCATGCCACGCGGAAGCCCCTGAACCTCTCTGGTCCCCAGGCCCCTCGCCTGTGACACAAGACGACACTTCCCCACCTCCCAGTTGCCATGAGGATACGAGGGAGGAATGAACTGGACAGACGCCCACGAGGAACGGTAGGAACTACCACGGCGAGCGTTTCCCTATCGCTGGGCCCTGCCTCCACTTCCCGGGCTCTCCATCCCCCAGCCTTCAGAGTCCTTCTGGGCCTGCAACTCGGCCTTGGCCGGACCCGGCCCAGTCCAGTGCTGGGCGGCACGGAGGTGAAGGGTGCAGCCCACTGTGCCTTCCTGGCGCGGTGCTGACACTCGTCACGCTCCAGGCAGCTGCCACGCCCTGGGGCCCAGGGGCACCCAGACTTCTCCCTTCTCCCGCACGCCCACCCCGGCCACCGGGCACCGCCTCCCCACCGCTCCCACCTCCCACTCACTGCAGCCGGGACACTTGTCCCCTTGTCCAGGGAACAGCCCCTCAAGCCCCAGGCAGCCAAGAAGTCTCCGCATCCCCTTCCCTGAGGCCCTTCCTGCCTATCCCTAAGTCCCACCCGTCCCCATTCTCTGCCCCCCAAGTCCCTTCTTCCCTTCCCGTGACCTCGCGACCCCCTCATCTGGACCGTCAGGGCTGTCACCCTAAGGGTCAGAGGCCCTCCGCCTGCCTGGACAGCCCGTGTTGCACGTGGAGCCCGTGCCTGACACAGGGACAGGAGATGAAGTCACAGGTTCTTCAGGGCTCAAAGCGCCCGCGGGAAAGGCCACTGGGTTCCGGTGGTGACTGCACTACACGGCAAGAACGCAGCCTCAGACCCCAGACGGCCCAGGGAGGCCAGAGGCGGCAGGGCGCGGAGCTGAAGGAGGTCAGATCTGCGCGGGGGTGGGGGGGGTGGGTGGGAGGGGTGGGGGAGGGCGGCGGCCGGGACACCCAGGCTTTCTGGCAAGAGCCGCCTTGCCTCTGGCGACACCTGGGACGGGCTCCTGCCCACCAGGGGCAACGAGAGGACCCGGCTCCCAGGCCCGGTGGGAGGGCTGCAGACATGCACGGTGCTCCTGAGGACGGCGGGCGCTGCGGAAGGACGTGTCTGCCCTGGCCGCTGCCCCCCGTCCCCACCGTCGCGCCCGCGCGGGTGGCCCGGCTCACGGTCCAGGCCGCAGAGCCCCCCTCACGCCCGCGCCCCGTCCTTCCCGAGGGCCCCCCCACCCCCCGCCCCAGGCTCACCCAGGCTGCTGCTCAGCCGCACCTGCCCTGCCCGGGACCCAGCCATCTGCTGGCAGCCCCTGGGGGCAGCTCGGGGGGCTCCGCGAGGTCGAGAGCAGCTGCTGCTTCTGCCAGGGTGGTCGGTGAGAAGAGCTGTGTTTGACAGAACTGGCTTCCTTCACAAGCCTTCGTGTTTTATTTTGGGCATTTGAAAACATCGTTCCAAGAAGTCCAGAGCACAGCACACAAGAGGTTAAGAGGCCCTGTTAGAATGTTACCTCCTCGGGGCGCCCGGGGAGGGGGGGTGGGGGCTCAGTCGGTTGAGCGTCTTGACTTCAGCTCAGGTCACGATCTCACAGTTCATGGGTTCAAACCCCATGTTGGGCTCTGTACTGACAGCGTGGAGCCTGCTTCCATTTCTCCCTCCCTCGCTCCCTGCCCTTTCCGCACTCATGCTCACTCTCTGATAAATAAAATAAACAAACAAACAAACCCTTTAAAAAGTAAAATAAAATCGGGGCACCTGGGTGGCTCAGCGGGTTGAGCATCCGACTTCGGCTCAGGTCATGATCTCATGGTTCATGAGTTCGAGCCGTGCGTCGGGCTCCGTGCTGATAGCTCAGAGCCTGGGGCCTGCTTCGGATTCTCTGTCTCCCTCTCTCTCTGCCCCTAACTCACACTTACTCTCTCTCTCAAAAATAAACATTAAAAAAATTTTTTAAAAAGAGTATTATCTGCTCAACAAAGTATTAGACTGAATTCAATAACGCATTAAAAGGATCACACAGCATAAGAGGGTACACCGATTCCAGGGAGGCAGGCACCTTCAGCACCCACGACGTGATACATCACATGAATAAAACGAAGGATAAAAAACACATGATCATCTCAGCAGATGGAGAAAAAGCATTTGACAAAATTCAATATCCACTTACGATAAAAAACACGGTATAGAGGGAACACGCCTCAACATAATAAAGGCCGCACAGGACAAGCCCACAGCTAACGTCATAATGGTATAAAGCTAAAAGCTTTCCCTCTAAGATCAGGAACGAGACAAGGATGTTGACTCTCACCACTTCTGTTCAACATAGTATTGAAGTCCTCACCACAGCACCTGAGAAAAATAAAAGGCACCCAAATTGGAAAGGAAGAAGTAAAACTGTCACCCTTTGTATGACGACATGACATTATACATACAAAACCTTAAGGACTCCACCAAATCACTCTCAGAACGAATCAACAATTCAACAAATTTGTAGGACACAAATCAATACACAGAAAGCTGTAGTGTTTCTATACATAAATAGCAAACTACCTAAAAAAGAAAACAATCTCATCTGTATTTCCATTTAAAAGAATCAAATACCTTGGGATAGATTTAACAAGGAGGTGAAAGATCTGTGCCTTGAAAACTTTAAGACGCTGATGAAAGAATCTAAAGACACAAATAATGGAAAGGTAGTCTGTGTTCGTGGTTGGGGAGAATCAACATTGTTCAAATTGCACAGAGCAATCTACAGATTCAGTGCAATCCCCTGTCAACATCCCAGTGGCATTTTTCACAGAAATAGAACAATCTTCAAATCTGGATGGGACCACAAAAGACCCCGAATAAGCAAAGCAATCTTGAGAAAGAAGAACAAATCTGGACGTATCCTGCTCCCTGGTTTCAAACTATATTACAAGGCAACAGCAGTCAAAACAGTCCGGTACTGGCATAAAAACAGAACAGAGAACCCAGACATAAACCCACACATAGTCAACTGACTGACAACAAAGGAGGCAAGAACATACACCGGAGAAAGGACAGTCTCTTCAATAAATGGTGTTGGGAAAATTGGAAAGCCACATGCAAAAGAATGCAACTGGACCGCTTTCTTACATAATATGCAAAAACTAACTCAAAAGCAATTAAAGACATATGACCTGTAACCATAAAACTCCTAGAAGGTTAAGGCTCCTTGACATTGGTCTTGGCGATGATTTTTTAAATCTGACCCCAAAAGCAAAGGCAAACACAGGCAACAATAAATGAGTGGGACTAGATCACACCAAAAAGCTTCTGCACAGCAAAGGACACCATCAACAAAATGGAAACGCCAACCTCCTGTGTGGGAGAAAATACTTACAAGTCATGTATCTGACAAGGGGCAAGAATCCAAAATATGTAAGAACTCCTACAATCTAATGGCCAAAACCCAAACAATCTAACTTTTTAAATGGGCAGAGCATCCGAACAGACATTTTTCCAAAGGAGACCTGTGGATGGACCACAGGACCGTGAAAAGGCGCTCGACATCGATCATCAGGGAATCAAAACCACAGGGAGCGACCCCTCACACCTGTTTGAATGGCTGTTACAAAAAAGATAAGAGACAGCAAGTGCCAGAGAGGATGCAGAGAAACAGGAAGCCTTGAGCACTGGTAGAAAAGCAAACCGGTGCGGCCACTCTGGAGGACAGTATGGCATCTCCTCCGCCAGTTAAAACCAGAATTACTATGTGATCCAGCAATTCTGTTTCTGGGTATATACCCTAAAGAAGTGAAAGCACGGACTCAAACAGTCGGTACGAATACACCGTTTTCATATCCGCCTTATCCACGGCAGCCAAGACGTGGAAGCAACCTAAGTGTCCATGGATGGACGAGAGGGTGAAGAAAAGGTGGTGTGTGTGTGTGTGTGCGTGTTGCGCGCGCGCGCGCACACACACACACACACACACACACACACACAATGGAGTAGTATTCAGCCAGAAAAAGAAGGAAATCCTGTCCTTTGCGACCACAAGGATGGACCTTGAGGGCATTATGCTAAATGAAGAGAAAGACAAGTACCTTATGAGCTCGCCTCTGTGTGGAATCTAAAACAAAAAAAACAAGTTCGCGTGGGGCCCCTGGGTGGCTCAGTTGGTTGGGCCTCCCACTTCGCCTCAGGTCATGACCTCACAGTTCATGGGTTCGAGCCCTGCATCGGGCTCTGTGCTGATGGCTCAGCGCCTGGAGCCTGTTTCAGATTCCATGTCTCCCTCTCTCTCTGCCCCTCCCCTGTTCGCACTCTCTCTCTCAAAAAATAAACATTTAAAAAAAAAATGTTTGAAAAAAATTAAAAACAAAACAAAAAAAAGCTTGGAGATACAGCGACCAGATCGGTGGGGTAAGCGAAATGGGTGAAGGTGGTCAAAGGTACAAACTTCTAGTTTTAAGGTAAGTAAGTCCTGGGGGTACGATAGAGAAGAAGAATACTGTGTTGTGTGTTTGAAAGTGGCTAAGAAATTAAACCTTGAAAGTTCTCATCACGTGTACAAACTAGCTGTGTGGTGATGGTGTTCCCTGGACTCCATTTTGGTGATCATTTCACGACACGTACAAATAACGGAGTCTCTGTGTCTCACTCCTGAAACTAATGGTGTGTGTACAACAGTTCGCAATTAAAATCCATACACACGCACACACGATCTCACGTCCTAGGGCAGTCTTTAACCTGTCCCTTGAATTTGGAAGCCGTGACTGTGTTTGGTTCACGGCGCCCCATCTGTTTAGGTTTAAAAATAAGCCCCATCTCTCGGCGGGGCTGTGGGGAACCACTCTCCTCCTGGAACCCGGCCTGGGCCTTGCAACCAGGATTCCCAGGCCTGATGACCGAGGAGCCCACGGAACCAAGGAAAGCGAACGTGACGGTTCCCGGAGGACTCAAAGGAGGGAGGCAGAGAAATCCAGGGACAGTCGGGAGGCGGCGCCTGGTGTAGCAAAGCCCTTCCCCTGCGGGTTGTCCCACTCTTTCCCCCACACCTCTGCAAACTCCAAGCCTCTCCTGGGCCCCAGGGTCTGCACAAACCTGGGAAGTGCCCCATGGTCAGAAGAGAAATGTGGGTTTCCTACTCACCACCTGGCATAGGGCACCCCTGCGGTTATCGTGGCCTGAGGAGAGCCCCGGACCTTTCCAGAAAGATCCCCAGCCGGCTCAGAATTGGCTCCTGGCTCTGCCACCTGCCAGCTGTGTGCCTAAGCAGGTCACCTGCGTATCTTATGTCTGCAGGCAGGGAACAAAGCCTCGTGCTCTTCCACGTTCATCAGGAGAATGACTAGGGATCAGGGCTCTGAAGAGAGGTCAGCCTCATGTGCTAGGCCCATTATGGGTTAAACTGTGTCTTCCCCTCCCCAAAATACAGAAGTTCTACACCCTGCTACCTTTGAATGTGGTCTTATTTGGAAATAGGGTCTTTGCAGATGTGATTAAGTTGAGGTCATTAGGGTGGGGCCTAACCCAATTTGACAGTGTCCTTATGAAAGGGGAGACAGGACACAGAGACCTACACGCAGGGAGAAGCTCGAGAAGATAGAGGGTGGGAGGGACATGTCTGTAAGCCGAGGGCCACCAGGAGCCACCAGAAACTGGGAAGAGGCAAGGAAGAACTCCCCTCCAGCCTTCAGAGGGAGCACGTCCCCGCCAATACCCGTATCTGGGCTTCTGACCCTCGGAACGGAGACACGCCCCGTCTGCTGGCTAAGCCCCCAGCGGTGAACCTGCCACGGCGGCTGGAGCTGTTTCGGGGAGGGGGGGGGGCCCAGGGCTGGCTCGCGTCCCCTGAGGTGTTCTCTGTCTGCTGCCATCCCTGTCCCTTCCCCAGCACGCCAGGTGGGGTCACCTGCTCTCCTCCTCGCCCTTTGAAGCCCTGGCCGGGCCCCTGCCTCCCCTCCAGGAAGGCTCTGGAACATCCCAGCGTCTCCCAGCACCAGCAGCACAAGCATGGACACCGCACAGCCCAGCATCTACTGTTTCTGTGCTTCAAGTGAAACGAAACTGTGTCCCAGTTCGGAGAGTCTCACCAACCTCCCTGCTCCCGTGAGACAGCTAGGCACATTCTAGAAAGAAGCGTGAAATTACTTAGAGCCGTTTCGTGGGAGTACCCTTTAGGCTGTTTCCTACGTCGACACACCCTGACCAGAAGCATCCTGGGGAGCCCCCAGCGGCCCCACCTTTCAACCAGTTCCAGAATAGTCTGACTAGAAGACAAACTGGCCACTCGCTGCCCAACGCGTGTCAAGAGCCCTGGGTTCCAGGCCCGCCAGGCCCACACGCATCGTGACTCCGGAAAGGGCACGTGGCCCCCCTCCACCGGGAAGTGGCCATGCCAGCCCAGCCCCCGGGTTTAACAGTGGGGAGCCCAGGAGACCCCAGCTGGGCAGTCGGGGGTGGGCAGGGCGAGCCCTTGCTTCACAAAGCCCATTCCCTCACGGTGTTGCAGCACCGGGACACGGAAGATGCTCAGAGACCATCGCATCTGGCACCTTGATGTGTGACGGAGGCCCGGTCGCTGAAAAGGCAGCACCTTCGAGTCGAGCCAACGAGACCCCCAGGTAGTCCGACGAGCCCAGGGACACACGCAAGCAGCGAAGCAGCAGCCACGTGCAGTGGCCCAGCCTGAGCACAAAAACAGGGGTGGAACCATGGCTGTGTTAGAATCCCAGGAGCCTCTGAGGATCCCAACACCAGGACCCCACCCAGAGCGAGGGAGAAGACGGTGGGGGGGGGGGGGGGGGGGGACAACGACTAGGCCTCAGTAGCATTTAAAACTTCCCAGACACTTCCCGTGCACAATCTAAGCTGAGGACGAGGTAAACGGGGTAAACCCCTTCTGCATGGGATTCCTGGAGCCTGAGGGCTGCTGAGCTCCCCTCCCCCCACCCAGCCTGGGCACTCCTGTGCCCAAACACCACTATTAAGGGTAGCTCCAGAGACTGCCACTACACTCTGCACTCTAGCAGACGGTTAACCACGGCTCGTGGACTCCTGACAGCTCCCGAAGGCAACACCATGGGCTGCATTTTACCCTCGGGGACGCTGAGGCTCAGACGCATAGGTGACCGGCCCAGGGCACACCGGCTGGGTAAGCCGAGTGGTGTCTCCCAAGGACATCCAGGTCCTAACCCCTGGAACCTGTGCACATCATCTTCTACGCAAAAAGTGACTCTGCCCCTGCGAGGAGACCTCCTGGAATATCTGGGTGGGTGTGAGCGAAGTCCCAGGTGTCCTTACGGGAGGGAGCAGAGGAGACAGAGCAGGGACTGGAGGACACCGGCCCAGGTGGAAGAAGGGGCCACGAGCCAAGAAGCGTGGGGGCCGTGGCTCTGGTGGCTCCAAAAGCCCAAGAGACTGAGCCCCCCAGCGGGAGCCCCCCAGCGGGAGCACCTGCCAACACCCGGATGCAGCCCAGTGACACTGACTCGGGGCTTCTGACCCCCCAGGACCGTAAGAGAATCCGTGCGTGTTGTCCTGAGCCACCCAGGTGGTGGCACTTTGTTACAGATGCCCCCGGGAGCTCATTCACCTCCTCCGGAGCGCAAGGCCCCAGTGCGCGCCGAGGGAGACAGGGAGTCACTGGACCCAGCTGGCCGGCGGCCCATCTTCTCAGCGAGTACTTGCACCCGGAGCCAACCCCGAGCATCCCCACGTCAAATGGAGCACAAGTTCAGTTTCTAGAGGTGCCAGTCGGTCTGGGTTTTGTGAAGCAAACGATCACACACAGGAAGGGGGGGGGGGGGCCCGGGGCTGCTGTGCCCCCCACGGGCTCCTGGAGGCCTGGAGAGCCTGGGCTGCCAGACGGACGGCGCCTGCTGTCGCCTGCGCTCGGGCGGGGCTGTGGGCAGGGGTGGGGGGCAGGGAGCCCCCGCGCTGGAGAAGCACCTTTTCTTAGAAGCAGGGCTGTTCTTTCAGAGCCGTCGTCTCTGCCGGGCACCCCGGGGCCCAGTGCTGGCGACGGACGCTCTCCCTGGCCCACAAAAATGGTTTTCAGGTTTGTTGTAAAACCAGGAAGAAAACAACTGTATGATGATAATGGGTCCAGCCTGGATTATATTCTTCAGACCGAGACAGTCAAATGCTAACGTCCTGTTTTCTTTTCCTAAGGACGAAGGGGCTTACGAAGGCAAAAAAGGGCCCCAGGGCCCTGCCTTCTTCCACCTACAGAATCCCAGGTGGCTGGTGGACATTCTCAAGAAGGTGGCTACCTTGACCTGTCCTTGGCCCCACCGCATCAGCCCTGCTCTCCGCTGCGTGGTGTGAACTCATCACGACTCGGGGGGGGGGGGGGGCAGGAGGAGGAGGGGAATCCCTACTGTGCTTGGGGAAGACGTGGGGGCGGGGGGGGGGGGTCTGGGTCTCGGAAGAGGAGCTCATGAGGGCAGCAAGGGTGGAAGGCGTGTTTGCAGAGGAAGAAGGCTGTGCCAAAGCCCAGAGCATCAAGGGACGCAGTGCGTTCGGCCAGTGTGGCTGGCACATCACATGTCCTGCAGGAGGGGACCCAAGCCAGGTGACACAGGTCCCTGTCTGCCACATCAAGAAGCAGGAACCCAGACGGTTCCTGGGCACTTGCAGAATTCCAGGAGGCAGCCGCCTCTTTGTGACAAGTTACCATTTCTCACAACACTAGGAGGCTCCAAGTCAGCTGAAGGACACGTTCGCCACCGATGTGTGCGTGCGTGTGAGCGAGAGTGAGTGAGAGGAAGCAGATTCTGCATCACCCCCAAATGTGTATCACTTCTGTGCAGCTGTCAGTAAAAGCTCCAGAGCAGGAGACCGTGGGAGGCAATCACAGCTGTTCTACCGGAGCTGGACTCCTGGCCGTGTCCACCGGCACTTGCCGCGTGGGGGCCCAGGCCGTGCCTTGGGCCGCGGCCTTCAAGGGACCAGGGGCCAGCCCAGCACAGGGTGTCCGCTGTGTTTGTGCCACTGACTCTCCGGGAGCCAGAAAAGGCTACAGATCCCTCTCCGAATCATGCTCGAGATACGACAACACCATACCTGGGACGGCGCGGAAAACCCATCGTGCTGAAACATTGTTGTCAGAAGACCGCAAAAGATACAAACTGATGATACATATATACTTGTTTCTTGATTAACATCAAGCAAGATCTGAGAAATACCGTGATTTCAAAGAAAGGAGGGGATCCGGGCACCAGCTACGGCGTGACACAAAAACACCAGTGCTCTGCACCGGTGAGGGTCACAGGCAGCACTCGCCCTGCTGTCGTTCACTGCCTGCGGCCAAAGGGAAAGGACTTGAACTCCGCAAACGGAAAAACACTGCTAAAAGAAATCAGGGAAGACGCAAAAAAAACAGGGATCCCAAACAGCCGAAAGCAATCTTGAAAGCAAAGAGTAAGTGGGAGGACTCATCTTCCCCAATTTCAAAACTTACTGCAAAGCTACAGTAATTAGGACAGTGCGGTACTGGCATAAGAATAACCCTATAAACGGGATGGCACAGAGAGTCTAGAAATTAAACCCTACGTCAAGATCAACTGGTTTCTGAATCGAGTCGCCATGCCCATTCAGGGAGGCAAGAACAGTCTCTTCAACAACTGGTGTTGGGACAACTGGCTTTCCACAGACAGAAGCAGCTCGAAGCTCGACACCTACCCCACACCATCCACAAAAATTAACTCCAAATGGAATAAAGACCTAAATGTGAAAGCTAAAGCCGTAAAACTCTTGGAAGAAAACACAGAGGTAAATCTTCATGACCTCAGACTTGGCAGGGGGCACACCTCTCCTGCTGGGGGCCCCCGGGAGAGGTCAATGGTGTCTTAGAAGTACCACCGAAAGCACAAGCAGCGAAAGAAAAAATAAATCGTACCTCAGAACGTTTAAGTTTTGTGCCAGATTATGTTTTTGTGCAAAGACATGAAAAGGCGACCCACAGATAATAGCAAACATCTGCAAATGACAGATCTGATGAGGAGCTGGTGTCCAGAACGCAACTCAACAGCACAAAAGCAACCCAGTTCGAAACGGGAAAGGACTTGAACAGACACCTCTCCAGACAAGAGGCACGAACGGCCAGCCAGCGCGGGGGGAAAAGCACTCAGCGTCATCAGCCCCCCGGGAAATGCAGATCAAAACCACAGTGAGACACTGCCTTGCAGCCGCGAGGACGGCTAGAATTGAAGGGACGGAGGATGACAGGTGCCGGCGGGATGTGCAGAAACCGGAAGCCTTGCACACGTTGCTGGGGGTGGGGGGGCTGGGGGGCGGTGCAGCTGCCAGAGAACACAGCAGCTCCTCGGTGTGTCAGACACAAGATCACCGCGCGAACCGGCAGCTCCGCTCCCGGGTGCAAACCCAGAAGAACGGAAAACAGGTGTTCAAACAAAAGTTGCATGTGAACGTTCACAGCGACACTGTTCCCGCCAGCCAAGAGGAGGAAATGGCCCCAGTGCCCATCCGTGGATGAAGGGATAAACCGGACGGCCTAGCCATACTACCCAGTATTAGTCATAAAAAGGAACGAGGCGGGTGCCTGGGTGGCTCAGTCAGTTAAGTGCCCAACTTCGGCTCAGGTCATGATCTCACGGTTCGTGGGTTCGAGCCCTGTGTCGGGCTCTGTGCTGACAGCTCAGAGTCTGGAGCCTGCTTCGGATTCTGTGCCTCCCATCCTCTCTCTCTGTGTCTCGTGTGCGCTCTCTCTCTCTCTCTCTCTCTCTCTCTCAAAAAATAAATCAACGTTAAAAAAAATTAGAAAAGAAAAGAAGAAGAAATGAGGCACCCATCTGCTACGACAGGGATGATCGGTGAAAACACACCGGTGACAGAAGCCGGTCACAGAGGGCCATGTGTTGTATGGTTCTATCCATGTGAAATGTCCAGAACAGGCACATCCGGAGACAGAATGTACATCGGTGACTGCCCAGGGCCGACAGGGCGAGGAAACGGGGTGACTGCTAATGGGCAGGGGGTCTCCTATCAGGGTGATGAAATGTTCTGGAACTACACAGTGGTGATGGCTGGGCAACAATGCAGATCACATGTCACTGAACACTTTGAAGTATAAAATTTACGTTACGTAGGTTTGACCGCACTAAGCAAAGATGGGCCAGGGAGAGAGACAGGAGGCAGGCAAGACACAGGCTGGGGCAGAGGTCCCGGCAGCCCAGCCCCAGAGGCAAGACGGAGCTGAGGGATGTTTTCTGGAAAGAACAGCCAGGAATGGATGGCACACAAGATGTGGGCCTCAGGGTAAACTTTATAAGGAAGGGACCACGTACCCTGGATTCTTAGGACAGTCCTGGCTGCTGGTTACCGCCCTGGCATCCCCAGTGTGCAGTGTCCACGGTCACTCTCAAAAGCGTCCCAATCTGGGCCATAAGTTATATAGCCACTCAACTTATAAGACCCTGGTCCACACCCTAGTTCTCTAAGGATCAGTGGGGAACGGGGCAGCACCCCCATTTTATAGGTGGGGCTTCCTCTCCTGCTGGGGGCCCCTGGGAGAGGTCACTGCTCAGGGGGGGTGGGACTGGGACATCCAAAGTGGGGGAGAGCCGGCCCGCAGGTCCTGTGCAGCTGCCGGTGTGGGAGACAGAGCTTGGTGGGCTTTGGGGTGGCAGGTGGATGTGGGTCTGAATCCTGTTTCCACCCCTGGTTAGCTGGCTGCCCATCCGCCTGCTCCTTAACCTCTCTGACCTTCGTTCCCCACCTACAAAGTCAAGCCAGCGAGATCAACCTTCAAGACTGTTACTAACACAAAAAGGAATGACACTCATAAAACTCAGCGCCTGAGTCGGCTCTGGGTCGATGGCTGCTAGGTTCTCCCTCCTCCGCTCCCTCTGCCCTCCCCCCTCAGGGGGGAGGGGAAAGGAAACGTGTTTTCTGCTGAGTAATGCAGTAAAAAAAAAAAAAAAAAAAAAAAAAAAAAAAAAAAAAACTTGGAAAAAATAGGATGAATCCTGACATCTTCAAGCATGTGCAACACTAAATATTTTAGGTAACCGACAAAAAAATGAACACACAGACACCCCCTCTCCAAGATGACTCAAACCACTTATTATCCGATTCTGGATGAAGCCCCCACTCGACAGCTGGGCCAGAAAACCGTGGGCTCTGCCACCGCAGAACCTGGCATCCAAGTCCCGCGGGACGCTCGGCTGAAGGTTACGGGGGTGTCCAAACAATTCTGGGATCTCCAGTGCCGCTGCTTGGAGACCTCCCCCACTGCCGAACACCAAGGAAATGGTGTTGCCGTTCATAAATATTTAACAAATGCGTCTCGAAACACACCGGGGGATCACTGGAGAGTGTGGAAAACAAGCCGGGTGCGCAGGAAGCTCAAGGTCATTAAGGAGGTGAGAAGAAGGTACCAACCACCCACAGAATCATTTGTGACGGGATGCAAAGGGATGCCCCCACCGTACGATCCACCGCCAACACAGGGGGCCATTTAGACGAACTCGGTCTCTCCTCCTAGGACATCCTCCCAGCTCTGCACGGACCACGAAAGGCGTTCACGTGCAAGGCTGACCTTGGAATCTCACGGAGCCCCAGAGGAAACACGGCCCCAGGGGAGGGGGTGCAGGTTGCTCACCCAAACCCTTGACTCACAAAGAGAAGGCATGTGGGTCTCAGAAATGTCAACAGCTCTCCGTAGTGGCAGCCACAGAGCATAAAGGGCTCAGGAGAGCCCCGACGGAGCCTTCCTTTAATCTGCCTAATTACGGTCCCTCCATCTTCCAAGATGGGAGGGGGGCGTTAAGCAAGCAGCCCCAGCTGCACCCTGACACCCCGCCCTGCGTGGGTGAGTGGGAACACGCGACTGAAAAGATGTTTAGGTTTACTTAATTTGAGAACCATCTCAGCCTGTGTTTATTCTCCGCATAAATACACCTCCAATTAATTAAACGAGCACTTCCCTCCTTGACTAACCTCTTCACAAGCCTAGGCTTTTGGCCGCTGCTGGGTGATTCATCCAGCAATCCCAGTGTGGCGGAGTCTTACAAAACCCTCTCCCCATCAGCGGTTACCTAGCAACCAGCCTAGCAACCTGGGAGCCAAGAGATTCATCCCCGAGCGATAACCATAAAGTAACATCCAAAAAGACAACTCGTCTCAAGGATGCCGTCCAAAGGTATATAAAGAGGAGGCCCAAAGCAGCCGGCTTCCCCGCTCCCGAACCGCACAAATTAGAGACAAAGGGGGACACGTTATTTACTTGTTGCTCCAACGGCTGAAAGACGCAGTTCCATTCCCGCAATTCACACAGAGAGACGAAAAGAACGGAGGCGGTGGCTGGGCTGGGAGCCACACAGAAGCCGCCCAGTCACCGAAAGGATGAGAAAGAGGTTCTGTCCAAAGCAAAGCTGTGACGGAGCCCCCAGCACGGCCCAGGGTGGAGGCCGAACCTTCCATCACAGATCCGTCTCCGGGTCAACCTTCCCCCCCCCCCAAGTTCCCCAACCCTCGGCCAGCTGATGCGTCGCAGGAGGAGCGTGCCTTATTGTGGGCTCCACTCAGAGACGCCAGACACCTAATTGGGCAAGAAAAGGCTGGGAGAACATTCCAGAACGGTGAACACCATCAGCACTTCAGAAAGGTGCCGGCCCTCCTGAGCCTGCCCTGCCCTTGTGCTAGAATGCACCTCCAGCCACGAAGGGCCACGGGAGAGCTCATCGTCACAAGGCACATTCCCAGGGTCCAGGTCCCTCCGCTAGAATCAAACTTCAGGTGATTCTACCGCAGGCGGCCCCCGACCACACTTAGAGGAACAGTGCACTGGGGGCCTCCCCTCACACGCAGACTCCACAGCAGACGCGTGGGGAACCAGGTTAACTCTCCCTCCCTGTTGAGAATGGTGTCGGGGCACAAGCCCGAGGTGCCCACAGAACGCAGGTCCTTCAGCTGTGAGCGTCTGGCCCACAGGCCTCCAGGTCAAGCTGGCCAGGCCACACGGTTCAGGTGGCAATCTGCCCCTGACCGTGACCTTGGGGGTCATCTGCCTGGCCGGGAGGGAACCGGTGACACGTGGCAAGGACTTACATCCACATACAGCCCAGAGAGAGGGCTCCATGGGGAGCTGCCTTACTCAACAAGCAAGGGTCCGGCGGGAAAACCCTGGAAATCTCCCCAAGTCCCCATGCACTCTGGGGCCCCCAGCATGGCTAGTCACCCAGTGATTCATCAAGCTGTTCCCGTGCCTATATATAGCCCCAAAGAGGAGGGGCTGTCATCCTGGCTGGCAGAGAGAGGCCACACTGCTGGACCTCGCCAGGACATCTGGTCACACCTAGAGAAGCATGGCCCAAGAATGGCCCCTCAGAGGAGGGCCCCGGGCGGAAGGGAGCCTGGACAACGTGACACGAAAGGAAGAGACCAGAGAAAAACGATGCTCGCCCTGGAGAACACTCGGGGGTACGTGGCCCACCACATATCCCGAGGCTGCCAGCGAGGAAGGTGACTTGTTGACCCGGAGTCCGGCTCCCTGTTTAGATGCTGCTACTGTCTCCTAACATTTGGCAATGGGAACCCCAGGAGGGTCAGGTTAATCCCCGGAGGCTGCATGGCGGAGCTGGTATCTGAGCCGGGACTGGAAGGAGCTGGAAGGCGGAGCCCAATGGGGAGGTGTGCCTAGCAGGCCGTGTGGTGGAAAGGCACTGGCCTCGGAGACACGGACTAGTCCGAAGGACCCCAGCCCCCTGGTGACCACCTGGGACTCGAAAACCTCGTCTGTGAAACGGGCGAGCACCGCCCCCTCCGGGGTGGTCGTGAACCCTAAGGAGGCGGCAGGTGCTAAGCACACGGACTTGCCTGGACTGTTTATGCGGAAAACCGGGGAGACGGGCTCACTGCAGTGCAGTGCTCTACTGAGCGCCTGCTGTATACGTCACCTTCTCAGACATCCCCCAGCAGGAGGAGGCAGAGGTGAGACAGGATCCTGCCACCACAGCCCAGTCCACAGGGACGGGCTCAGATCTTCTGAGCCCTCGGGTTCTGGGCAACGGGCACCAGGTAACCACAGAGATGCTCGGCTGTGGCTGCCCAAAGCCCTCGTGGCCAGTGTGCGTCACCCGTGCCTTAAACAGGGAACCTGGGGACCTACAGCAGGTAAGCATGTGGGGAAAGCACCGGAGTTGGGGGACAGAGCCTGCACCCAAGGGACCACAAGAGACGATGGGCAGCCGTTCAGGTGCCACGCTGCACCCCACTCCGCGGGGACCTAAAACGCCAGGGCTGAGAAGGGCAAAGGTCAGATCCGGAATGAGAAACCCAGATATCCAGGTGATGTCAGCCATCAGAATGATGGATATGATGACCTTGAAACCGAGGTCATTTCTGCCTGGGCCGGCAGGCGGCAAATCCCCAGGGCACGCGCCGCGCAGGTCACGTGAGTGGCCGCAGATGAGGCACCTGCTAAGCCGGCTGGCCAGAGTGGAAAAAGACGTCGACCTTGAGTCAGTGCAACCCGGTCCCGGTCATGAGCTTAAAGCCACAGATACACTGCCAAGCCGGGAGCCACCGGACGAGCTTCTCAGCCCACGTACCGTGCTTATGGCACCAGCGGGAACCACAGACGTGGGCCTCTCTGCGCCTCAACGTTCCCGCCGGAAAGGGGCTCTCCTAGAAGTACCCACCTCTCGGGGCAGACAAATAACACGGGCGAACGCCCCGCGGACGCAGCAGATCGTGACTCTGACGGGTCCGCGGGCCAGGCAGGCCCTGCACGGTGTCCCTCCAGCCCACGAGGCAGGCCGGAGCGATGGGAAGGAGGGACTCAAGGTCACAGCGCACCCCGGCTTCGCCAGTCACCCCGCGGAGCCGCCTCACCTCTGCAGGCTTCGCTCGCACCTAGCGACCGACCCACGGGCTTTCGTGAGCTAGAACTGCACACGGTGCGTGAGGTGCTGTGGGAACTGCTGGGAGTGTGGGTGTGCGACCATCTGTGCACCCAGACACGAGCAGACTGCTCACATAGCCACACGGGGTGAACGGAGAGGCAGCCACGGCCCCTCTGCAAGGTCTGGGCCACCCAGTGGCGTCTCTCAAATCACCCCTTTGAATCTGGGTGACGGGCACCGTTTTACCACGTCTTGTTTCCCAAAGAACAAGTCCCCAGAAGATCAGTGTCTTAACTTCCTCCTCAAGGAGCCCAGCTGTTCCCACCCTCAGAGACCACCCAGCCTGTGGGGGAGGCTCCATTCCGCCCCCCACTTGGCTGGAACCCCGCCCCTTCCAACAGCTCTTCCCCCCCTAGAGAACCGTCCAGAGACAGGCCTCCCCCCCCTCCATGAGTGAGTGCTTCCAACGGCCCGTGCACAGACCACACTGGCCACCAAGCCCCGTGCCTCCGCACCCTGCCGGGGCCGGTGAAGGACGGAGGCTGACCCCCAGACAGCTGGGACTGCCCCGGCCCTCAACTTCCCCACCTGCAAGATGGGTTATAGACCTGCCCTCTGGGGAGGAGGGTCACTGAGCTCGGCTGGCACAAGTAAGGGGCCCGGAACCGGGTCTTGCACGTGGGGAGTAGGCCGCCTTATCTTTGTTAGTCTGCTTCCTCCCTGGAACTTTGGAGGTAAAGACTTCAAGTCTCGAAAGTGATTTTCCCCACGTGGGTGACCGCTGTCTAAAAGAAGGTTTAGGGGTGGGTTTTCCCCTTGAACTCATGGCTATAGAGAAGGATCCGGTGGCGGCCACAGGGGCGGTGGTGGGTGGTGAAGTCGGGGAAGCGGGTGGAGAGCACTTACCGTGAGGAGCACCGAGTAACGGACAGAGCTGTTCAACTACGCTGCACCCGTATACCCGCGACTAACAGAACACGGTGTTATATGCTGGAATTTTTTTTAAAAAGTCGTATGTTAAAATTGAAAAACATAAACACTAAAAAAACCCAAAAAGCCCAACAACACTAAGTTACGTGTGGTCATTCTGGAAAAGCAAGGAAATGAAGAAAACTTAAAAGCCACAGGGCTGGTTTTGCACAGTGGGGGTCAGCCAGATGAACCGTGTCTCGTCCCGACCCCCGTCACTTCGCAGGTCAGCTCGGCGGGCCCCTCCTGGACACAAAGCATAATCCCCATCGGGGGCCACTCACCTTAAACCTCTCGGTCACCCCCTCGGTGATGCTGACGGTGAACTCGGCTATCTTGGGAGGGCGCACTTTGCCCTTCTTGCGATCGGGCTCGTACTGGGTCTTGGTTTTCACCACCACCTTGTCGGGGAAACAGAGAAGCAGAGCGTCAGGGGTGCGGACAGATGCATCCAGACACAAAGAGGGTAGTCGAGTCGCTGTTTGGCCACCAAGTGTGTGGCAAAAAGAATGAGGACAGCCCCATTTATTGGAAATCTCGGTGCCGGGGCCTTCTAAGAAATTACCCGTTAATAACCCTGATAGTAGCCCCAGGAGGGAAGTATGATAACTCGGGGGCAGAGGAGTTAAGCCGATAGGTGGCAGGGTGGACTCCTGACACGGTGCTCATTCCACTCATATCGCAAGCCCAGTGGTCGGGAGAGAGCGCTTGGTTTCCCTTGGTCTCTACGCCGTGGGTAAAGTGAGGCAACAGAAATTAACCGTTTCCCTCCAGGCGCAGGAAGGAGCAGGAGCCAGCTCGCAAGGAAATCGACCTCGTGGCTGTCTCCACCCCACGATCCTGTCCCTCTTCTGCCCCTGCAACGGCCCCCAGAGGGTCTCCCTCCTCTTCTTCCCCTCTGCCCCCTGTGAAGTGGGAGAGGCATTTGCTCCCAGGAAACCGGCTCTACCCTGCCCCGTACACCCCCTTCCCCTGTGCCTCCCCCAGCTTCAGATGAGCCCTGGCCCGCCCTCCAGCCTCCTCCCTCGGGCTCCCGGCCCCCTCTTCCTCACACCTGCGGCCGGGACCGTTTCCTCTCCTGTCCCCACCGGGCAGGGAAGCGTCAAGAGCTCACACGTCTCCAGCCCCTGGTCTCCCACTTCCGGAAGCCAACAAGTGGCCGCTGGACTGCGGAGAGCCAGCGACCCCCACGCTCTTCCTCCCCCAGAGAGGGCGGCACGCAGCTTGGGGGAGACACTCGGGCAGACCTAGGAAGACCCAGCGAGTCAGGAGCTGGAGACATTGTCCGAGGGAGCCGGGACCCTGGAGCCAGCCTCCAGGAAGAAATCGGGAGAGAAAGCGGCCCGTGCCAGCCGCCACTGAAAAGTGACCCAAAGGCCACACTCCTGCTTTCTTCTTTGTTCCTTTCTGTGCGTGCAGCTCTCCAGACATTGAGAGGGAGGGCGTGCCTGGAGTGACAGCCTGGGCGCCCATGTGGGGAGGGGCAGCCGGCTCCGAGGCAGTGTCTACACATCACCCTACTGTCCCCAAGTCCCAACTGCACCTGACTGGCTGTGACCTTGAGCACGTGCCTGACCGCTCAGAACCTCAGGGTCCTGGCCCGCAAGCGGGAACAAGGCCTCTCGGACTGGGCTGCAGTAAGGAGGAGGAGGGAGCCCGGTCGGTATTCTATCAGCCCGGATCCCTCTGCATCTTCCACTGACACTAGGCGACCTTGGACAAGACCCTCTATTTCCACATCTGTACCACAGGGGCAGCAACGGTAGTTCCCTCCTAACATCAGCTCGTTAAAGAAACGTAAGCCCGTCCAGCACGCAGACAAGTGCCTGGCCCCTGACGAGCGTTCATCAGACGTCCGGTGAGATGCCCCGACGTTGCTGCCACGTGACTGCTGTCCCTGGGGCACCTCAGCAGTCAGTACACATGCTCAGGACAGATTCCACCTGGAACCCTGACAGCGTTCCCTGACCCCATAAGCCACGTCACCTGGGACAGGTGACCTCGCCCCCCTGAACCCTGGCTGTGAGCATCACAGCGCTGTTGTTCAGGTTAAGCGAGGTCTTGAGTGACAGATGTCTGGTCCCGAGCAGGGCGGGGCATGAGGGCCTGCCAGAAGCTTCTGTACCCGGGAGGAGTGTGGCCTTCGGCCACGTGACCTTGGGCACATCTCGCGAACTCTTTGAGAGTCAGTCTACTCATCCGTGACCTCTGAAATCTTCCAGCCTAATCATTGGTTCCTGCTAGAATTCCTGTCCCTGGAGCATCGTTGCCAGCTCCCTCTCTTTGTCTGAACACCCCCAGGGATGGGAGGCTCGTGCTCTTTCAGACCTACCTGGGCCACTTCTGGACGGCACAGCAGGTTGGCCAATGGATTGCACACCTGCCTGAAATCCCCCTCCCTGGTATAAGTCAACTGAGTGCCAGACAGTTCTGGAATGGAACAGACTGAGGGCCCAAGAGGAGGCTCAGGCTGAGCAGCGGGAGTCACCTGACAGAGGTGCTGCCTCAGGACGAAGCCTTCCTGGCACAGGCTGCCACCACTCTTGGGCTGAGCTGGGAGGGGAAGGTGGGGGCGGTGGGGCCGGGCTGAGCTGGCCCGCAAGTCCAAGTCCCCCGCCCAGCTGAGGCAGCCGGCCCCACCCCTCCCCCAAGCTCCTCGGGACCATCGGTGCCCCAGAGTGGCCCCACGTGGCCTGGGGGCACAGGTGCGACGAGTTGATCCTCTTGAACTCAAGACACCTGCTGCCAGCCACGATCCTGCCCCTGCCCCCCACCCAAAACACAGACAATAAAGTTGGGGGGGACAGAAACCACTCCAGAGAGCTGAGTAGGTCAAAGAGTCCAAGGAATCTTCCAGAAAGGAAGGACCCACCGCTGCAGATATTCCCCCCCCCCCCCCCCGGTCCCCGCCTGGTGGTCAGCAATCCCCAACGTGCGGGAATAAAAGACAAAGACCTGAGTCAGACCGTCCTCACCAGGGCTCAATGAGACAATACGAGGAAACGCACTTTGGGGAATAGAATGAGCTTAGTCGCGGCCAGGGTGGTTTTTAAGCAGCGGCAAGGTGGTCAGAACGGATGCCGTTTATTACCGTTTCAGGTTTGAGCTTTACAATACAATTGTGGAGACTTTCAAACATCGTATGTTTACCTTCTTAAGTGTTAGCTCTTGAAAATATTCTCCTCGGTGTACAGAAACTACTTGATTGGATACTGTATTGAAGAAAACAAGGGACTCTTCAAATCCAGCAAAGAAAACCCACTTTGGGGAAAGGATGACGAATGATTGATTGTCCCCGGCTACACTAACCCACACTAATACCCGGGCGAGCAGAGAGAGCCCTGACTTGAAGATTTCACAAAAGGAACAAAGAGAGGCGGGAGGCTCCCTGTAAGAAGGGACACCTTGCAGCATCCACAGCCAGTCTGGGAGGGGCGGGCGGAGAGGATGCGGACGGGAATTCAGCCCCTGAGGAGGGTCCATCTGGCCAAAGAGAGGGGCCTCCCCACCGCGAGGGGGCAAGTCAGGCTGACACCGCGCCACCTGGGGAGGCACGCGGGGCAGCCGCGCCCTTAGACTCACCCCAGACCCACGGCCCCCTGCTACCCTGAGGCAGGGCTGGGGCGGCGGCTGTGGCGCCAGGGACCTCTCTCGGACAAGACGCCCACGAAAATCAAGAAGGGACCTTTCCCCCACCGCGCTCCCCGGTCAGGACGGAGCTGTCACCCAAGGCTGGGGCGGCGGGGGGGAGCACGTCTCCCGATCCGGAATCCCGCGCGGGCACGGCGTCCTCCCGGGGGGCTTCCTCCCTCCGCCCGGGCTCGCCCCCACTTCGCGTCGCCAGCGCACCGCCGCGCGTCTCTTTTGTTGCGGCCGCCGCCCGAGACTTGGGGGTGCGCACCCGGCGGCGCGGGGGTGCCGGGGGGCTCTCACCTTGTCCGGGGGCGGGAACTGCAGCTGATTGACATCGAGGGGCGTCATCAGGGGGATGGTGTCGAAGCCATCCTCCAGCAGCGGCTGCTTGGTGCCCTTCTCCGCGAAATTGTTCCCCAACTTCACCATCGTTCCGGGAGACCCGAGGCTAGCGCCTGCGAGGGAGGGCCGGGCGGGAGTCACCGCGAGCTCGCCCGCCCCCGGGGAGGAGTCGGGAGGACGCCGACCCGGCGGGGCTGGGGAGGGGGTGGGGGTGGGGTCCCGGCCCCTCCCCCCGCGGGACCCGAGCGCAGGGGCGCACCGCGGCCGGGGAGGGGGCGCGCCCCGTCCCGGAGCCCCGCGCGGAGCCTTCCCACCCTCCCGTCCCCCGCGCGCCGTCCCCGTCCACCCGCCGGGGAGCCCGGCGGCCGCGGACCCCGCCCCGGGCGGAAGGGGCGGAAGGGTCGGGCCCGCCGGCCGCACTCACCCACGCCGGCTCGCAGGTCTGGCTCCGAGCGCGCCGCGAGCCTCCGCGTCGGCCGCTCCCGCGCGCAGCAATGGCGGAGGCGGCGCCGCGCGGGGCCGGGCGGGGGAGCCGAGCGATTGGGCTCGCGGCCGCTCCCTCCTCCCGCTCGCCGCCTCCCTTCCCGCCGCCCCCGGGGCCGCCCGTGCGCCGGCGAGTGCGCGGGCGGCGGCGGCGGCAACTCCGCCCTGACGCAGCGCGCGGGGCCGCACAAAGGAGCGCTCCCCGGGGACCCGCGGCCGCTCGGCGGCGGGGGGCGCCCCGGGAACGCGGGCGGGGGCGCGCGCGGCGCTGGGAGGCGCGAAGGGGGGGGCAGCCCCCAAAGTGGGGGGAGGGGCGGGGGCCGTGCGCGGCGGCGGGCACCCGGGAGGGGGGAGGGGCAGGGGGCGTCCCCGCGGCCAGGAGGCGCGGGTGGGAACGGAGCGGGGCCGGGCTGGGGGGGGGGGGGGGGACCTCGGGCCGTGCGGGGAGCGCCCTCCGGAGCTGGGGACGGCGCCCGGGCTGGGAGGACGCCCCGGCGGAGCGGGAGGGCTAGGTGCGCGGGGCAGGGAGAGCGCTTCGCGCGCCGCGTCGGAGAGACAGGGAACGGTTTCTCGGGTCCCCTCGGAAGAGAAAGTGGGGGGGTCCCTTCCCTGCAGCCGCAGCCCGGAGCGTCCGGGTCGCAGAGGAGGACGCTCGGGAATGAAGGGGTGGGGGTGGGGGTGGGAGTGGGGGGGGTTCGGCCGCTGTCGCAGCTGCCCGGACTAGGGCGTCATTTTGCAGACCTGGAGCCAGCCCTGGCTGCGGGCCTCCCCAGACGAGCCACCGCGCGAGGTGCGGCCTGCAGACCAGCAGCTGGAGGCGGGCGGCGGCTGGGGAATCGGTACCTTCCAGGCACCTGTCTGCTTGGGGCCCAGCGTCGGTGTCCCCAAAGTCCTTCCGTCACACCCCAGTCGCGCGGCCGAAGGCTGAGGCCGGGCCTTTTGCATCAGCCAACGGAGAACCACTGGAACCTGCCTCCCCTCCCCCCAGAACCGCAGGGAATGCACGGAGACAGCGGGAACAGCCCAGGCTAGGAACCCCACTTCCAAATCCCCAGGAGGGCCCCACCCCCTCTTACCCCCGGAGGTAATTCGATTCCTGCGCTGGCCCCGGTCCCCAACAGGGTCCAAGTGGGTCTTTGACCACAGGGCAGACACTACCCCCAGCCAGCCTGCGGAAGACTGGTGGTGTCCCAGGCCCCCACCCCTGCCACAGGGCTGGCGCCTGGCCACCAGCCTCCTCCTGGCAAAGGCCCTGAAGCCACAGGGCTGATGCAGCGATACCGCATGTCTGTGTGGGGTTCGGGTTTCTTATGTGGAACCCCAGGAGCCTCCCCCCTGACGCTTGGACACTCCCTGCAGCAGGTGAGGAAGGGAGTTAGAATCCGCTCAGGTGCCGGGCTGGGTCAGTCCCTGGTCTGGCTCAACTCAGCGGTCAGGAGAGACCACGTGTGCCTCATGGGGGGGGGGGGGGGCTTTGATCCCATCTCAGGTGCCAGCACTTTACAGACCCCAGCACAGGCCACACACACACACTCTGGTTGGAATCCCACACAGGCAGCTGCAGGGCAGGCCCCCTGGGACCCCGTGTGTACCCCTCCTTCCCTCAAAGGCTCTGCCAGCTGAGGAGGACGGGGACAGGGAGGACCCACGGTTCTACAGAGACAGCAGAGGACAGCCGATGCTGTTTGCTCCCTTTTGTGTGCCGTCCCGGGTGTTCACGGGGGGCGGTCACTGGGACTTTGGCGGTTTCGGGGGGGGGGGGTCCGAATTGGGCCTGGCCCTGAAGGATGCCGGGAATGCAGGCCCGCAAACCCACAGCCCACCCACCAGAAGCCGACGGAAGAGGGAAATGAAATGGCAGGTCCTTAGGTGGAGGGCATGGGAGACTCTGGATCAAGTATGTGATCACCCGGGAGCCAGACAGCGCTCTTGCGCGGGGAGGAAAAGAATGTGCCAGAAAATGTGTTTCCTGTAGCTGCCCTAACAGCTTACCACAAACCGGGGCTTAAAACTACAGAAATGTGTAGCCTGGCCGAGCCGGAGGCTAGAAGTCCTGAGGCCAGGGGTCAATGGGGCCACGCTCCCTGCTGAGGCTGCAGGGGCGAACGGTCCTGCTTCCAGCGTCCGGGCCCCAGGCATTCCTAGGCTTGTCCACGTCAGTCCACTGTCTGTCCCCGCGGTCACTGTGCCTCCTCCTCTCCTCCGTGTGTCCCCCGTGACGGCCCCGGTCATTGGATTTCGGGCCCACTCGGTGATCCCGGATAAGGTGATCCTCTCAAAATCCTTCACTGGGTTCCCGGAGGACACGTTCACAGGTCCTGGGGATCCTGGGGGTGGGGGGGCACCGTTGGGTTCACCTAGGCCTCTGGGAGGGGCGGGGTCTCTGCAAGAGATTAGTTTGAAGAGGCCGGAGTCACAGAACAGGGGACAGCTGCCCGCCGAGGGTGCTTGTGGACAGGTGTTAAGGTGTTTTGAAGCATATACGCAGTAAAATCAACAGGACTTTCTCTCCACCCTAGACCCCCTTGCGAGGTCTTTGGCCAGTATTTGGTTTTCCTAAATGACTCTTTGTAGGATACTTTAGGGCTGCCCCAGGAGACAGACCCGCCACCTCTTGGACAATGGCAGCAACCCCTGCCCCATCTGCCCTCCGGGGGGGGGGGGGGGTGGCAGGACTGCCCCCTGCTGCTGCCACCACTTCCAAGTTCAAGCCTCGCAGCGATGCCCCTAGACTGTATCGGGGGGGAGGGGGGGCGGATTTCCAGTCTTTCCTGCTTCCTTGTTGTGTGACTTTAAACAAATTGCATAACTTCTCTATGCCTCAGTTTCCCCATCCAGAAGGCAGAGATGATAGCAATAATACCTCCATCACAGTGACGCTGTAAGAATCACATGAGCGGGGCGCCTGGGTGGCTCAGTCCGTGGAGCGTCCGACTTCGGCTCAGGTCATGATCTCACGGCTCGTGAGTTCGAGCCCCGCGTCAGGCTCCGTGCTGACAGCTCGGAGCCTGCTTCCGATTCCGTGTCTCCTTCTTTCTCTGCCCCTAACCCGCTCGCATTCTGTCTCTCTCAAAAATAAATAAACATTAAAAAAAAGTAAAAAAAGAATCACATGAGCTATAAAAAGCAGCACCTGCTTCGGCTATTGTTACGGCTTTGAGTGCTGCTGGCCACTCGGTATCCCTGTGGTCTCTATTCTTGGTGGCTTATGTGCAGCCAGGATGAGGTGCTGGCTAGATGCTTGCTGTGGGCACAGGATCAGTGCTCCGAGTGACTGAGGAGACACCCTCCCCCCCCAGAGTCCTGGGGAGCCTCTCTGTAGCTCAGGGAGGGAAATGCCGGGTCCCAGGCCACGGAGTGCCCGGCAGAGCAGAGCAGTGAATTCCTGAGCTGCTTTGGCCACGTGTCTTTTTGTCTAATGGCGAAGTAATTCCCATACTGCGAATTTCACCGTTTTGAAGGGCGCACGTCGTTTGGCTTTTTAGCACGTTCCAGGTTGGGCAGCCATCAGCACTAATTCCAGAACACTTGGATCACCCCAAAAAGAAATCCTGTCCCCATTATCGGTCGCTACCCACTCTCCCCTCCCCCACCCCAGCCTCTCCGGCAACTGCTAATCTACCTTCTTTAACCTACTGACAATTACAAGACACTGTATTTTTTAAAAGTTTTCCCAGCTTGACACAGATAGAAGTGTGTACGTTTAAGGCGTCCAAGCTGATGATGCCATAGGCATGTAGATGGTGAAGTTATTTCTACAATGAGGTTAGTTAACACGTCTATCATCTTACGTTGTTTTGCGCGTGTGTGCGGTTATTTTTGATGGTGAGACACTTAAGACCTTATGACTTTTTATGGACTTGCCTATTCTGTGCCCATCCTCCTTTCTGATAGGTTTCAAGTTTTTCTGTCCCAGCTCCTTAATCCTCCGTGGGTCAGGACGCTGACAGGGACGAGGGAGAGACATGGGGCTTCTGGATGTTTCTGCAGATGGGGACAGTCAGTCCACCTGGGCATTCCTCCCCGTCTCTCCTTGAACCTTACACTCCAGCCACACCAACCTCCCCATTCCCAAAGCACCTGCCTCCAAGCCTGGGCAAATGCGGTCTCCTCGGCGTGGAATGTATCCCCATCCCCTGTCCGTTTGGCAAACTCCTACTCATCCTTCAAAGCCCGGATCCAGTGTTACCTCCTCCTTGAGGCTTCCCTGGAGCTTCTTTATGCTTCTTTCCTGCTGGGTTTGGGTATTTATACCTTTTCCTGGAGTGTGAGCCAATCCTGGCAGAACAGCTTAATCGTTCATCTCTGCATCCCCTGAGACTAGAACAGAGTCTGGAGAACAGCAGATACTCCGAGAGCGTACGTTAAATGGCATAGGCATCCACTCATTTCACATTTGCAGCAGATTCAGACATTTAAATGTCAGGTGTGTAAAGCCAAGTTCAAGGGGATAGTAAGAAAATTCATGGTCTCATTCAGGCCAAAGGCAGGTCTGCCCGTGTCGTCACCGAGACCTGCCCCCTCCCGGATTCAACCTGATTGCAAACGCGCATTTCTAGAAAACTCCAACCCTTATATAAAAATACATAAGGTATAGGGGCGCCTGGGTGGCTCAGTCGGTTAAGCGTCCGCCTTCGGCTCAGGTCATGATCTCACAGATCATGAGTCCGAGCCCCGCGTCAGGTTCTGTGGCTCCTTCTCTCGCTGCCCCTCCCCCACTCACGCTCTGTCTCTCTCTGCCTCTCAAAAATAAAGAAATGTAATAAAAAAATTTTTTAAATACATAAGGTATAGACAAAATCGTAAGTCCACTTCCCTGGCGGCCCTTGGTGTTTCACCATCATATTCCGACCCCAGCACTTAACACACGCTGAGTACTCAGTAAATGGTTAAAAAATGAATGAACGAAATTGATGTTTCTTTGTCCTTGGAGAACCTGAACAAATAGTGTGGGGCTCACAGTCAGCTGGTGACTCACTATGTTATTGTTTTGAATTTGGGGAATTTTTGTGTGTCGTTCGATCTATATAGTCTTAATGACCCACACGGTGACACCCCTTGGCCAACAATTCCCTTGACATAAAACCGCCTCAGGGGATCCCTTTCGCCACCGTCTTGAGGAGCCATCGTGACCGGTGGAAATGACCGCGTGAGTAAGAGCTCACTTGCAGTGAGCAGTCAGGTGCGCCCCAGGTGCCGGCGCTCGACGTCCTCAAAGCGCCTGTGAGGTTCTGTTCTTCGTCTTTCGGACGAGGCCGCAGAGACAGAGGTGACATATGGTCGTCAAGACGATGCTGGGGGGGGGGGGGCGGGGGCGCCTGCGCGGCTCAATGGGTTAAGCCTCCGACTCTTGATTTCGGCTCAGGTCACGGTCTCACAGTTCGTGAGATCGAGCCCCACGTCGGGCTCGGTGCTGCAGCCCAGAGCCTGCTTGGGATTCTTTCTCTCTCTCCCTCTCTCTCTGCCCCTCCCCTGCTTGTGCGTGCGTGCTCTCTCTTAATGAATTAAAATTTAAAAAAAATACTTAAAAAGAAGATGTTTGGAAGACGCATCGGCAGAAGAAGGGAGAAAAGGAGGCACTTCAAGGACTTAGGTGTGGACTCTCGACAAAAATGCCACCCCTCCGCCTGCCCCAAGCCCAGCCCCACGCTGGGACCAGACTGGGACTCCCCATGCTGGGAGTCAGACCAGAGGACCTGACTACGCCTCAGATCCAGGTTCCACGTCGGCCCCAAAACGGGGAGGAAGATACCCCTGAATGGTACCCCCAGGGCCTGCGTTCGTGAGCCACTGTCACTCCCTTAATCACCGGCAACGAGTCGCTCTAGCGGTGTGGACTTGGGCAGAGCAAGGGCCTTCCCGGGCCTCAGTTTCCCCTCCTACAAAATGAGGGGCTCGGGCTAGAATGATAACTTAACCTCCCCCAGTTTAGAAGTCCCCGTCTCATTGGCCAGTCATCCTGAAAAGTGTGACCGGGATGAATCAGAGTCCAAGTGATGGAGGGCCCGGGGAGGTCAAGGCACCGCGCACGGCCTGGGGCGTCCACTCCCCGGGCCACGAAAGCTCCTCGGGCTCTTCCCCTGCTTTGTCCCGAGGGCTTCCAATACCACCAGCACGAGCCCCGCGCCAGGTTCCCAGCGTGGGGCAATAACTCGTATTGAATTATTTAGCTGGTAAATGATCATAAAAGCACTTTGCCAAAGTAAAGAACCACAGAAGGGCCAAATTCTAATAACAATAACCCCACCAGACGCTTGAATTAATTCTTGAATTTTTTAAAAGCCCACAGATGGATGAGTGCAATTCATTCCACGCTCTGCGGAGCCAGGGTCCCCGAGAGAGTGTCTAAAATTCACAGGATCCCTGGAGTGTGCTGGAGACAGCACGGGGCAAGGCCGAGCGGCATCGCAGGCAGCTTGACGATGACCTAATGGGGCTTTTCCGTCCGCCGTGTCTCTGTTCTGCAGCTGGGCTGGGCTTGGGGGGTGGCAGCGAGGGACATTAGCGCACACGGCTGGGCCACAGGCTCTGAGCTGACCCAGGACTTCGGGCTGTGGCACGCTTTTTTTTTTTTTTTTTTTGAACATTTATAATTTATAACCTTTTCTCTGTCGGGCAGGCTCCGCTGTTTCTCCCGTCCAGATGGGGAACGGGAGTGGGTTCCTCAGGAGTGGGTTTCCCAGAAGACCGAAATGTCACGTCTCTGGGTCCAATTTGCCTCATTTCGGACCACAGCTATTCTAAAACGCGAGGCACGTTGCCCTGTCTTCCGAAGCAGAGGACGTGGAAAAGAATCTTCTCTCTTCTTTAAGAATCGGGTCAGCGGGGCACCTGGGTGGCGCAGTCGGTTAAGCGTCCGACTTCAGCCAGGTCACGATCTCGCGGTCCGTGAGTTCGAGCCCTGCGTCAGGCTCCGGGCTGATGGCTCAGAGCCTGAAGCCTGTTTCCGATTCTGTGTCTCCCTCTCTCTCTGCCCCTCCCCCGTTCATGCTCTGTCTCTCTCTGTCCCAAAAATAAATAAACATTGAAAAAAAAAATTAAAAAAAAAAAAAAAAAAGAATCGGGTCAGCTTTCTGCGCAGAGCTGGGAGCCCTCACACGCTGCGTGTGCCCAGGCTCCTGGGCTCAGGCAGTGCTGATTCGGCTTTTGGGATGCCTGTGACCTTCATCTCTAACAAGGGACTGCCCGTGACCATCCGCACCACTCACTCCATCACCCATATGTGCTGTGAGCAGGGAATCCAAATCGCCACACTTATTAAAATGACATCAAAAAAAATAAAAAGGAGTAAGGAGGCTGAAGTGGGTTGAATAGTGTCCCCTAAAACTTCATGTCCACCTGGAACCTCAGAATGTAATCTTACTTGAAAATAGGGTCTTGGGGCGCCTGGGTGGCTCAGTCGGTTAAGTGTCGGACTTCGGCTCAGGTCATGATCTCACAGCTCGTGGGTTCGAGCCCCATGTCTGGCTCTGGGCTGACAGCTCGGAGCCTGGAGCCTGCTTCAGAGTCCGTGTCTCCCTCTCTCTCTACCCCTCCCGTACTCACGCTATCTCTCTCAAAAACAAACTAAAAAAAAATTTTGTTTTTTAAATGTTACTGCCCCGTATTCCCAAAGAACCTTGTAAAAATAAAGGGGGGGGGTGGCCTTTTCAGATGTAATTGGGAT
The DNA here is from genome assembly GCF_018350175.1 of Felis catus. Lineage (NCBI taxonomy): Eukaryota > Metazoa > Chordata > Mammalia > Carnivora > Felidae > Felis > Felis catus. Next base: position 198,783,160 of record NC_058371.1, on the reverse strand, counting down.
GAAATTGTCCTGGATTTAGGGTTGGCCCTAAGTCCAGTGACGGGTGTCCTTATAAGACGAGAGGACGCAGGGAGACACAGAGAGGAGAAGGCCAGGTGATGTCAGGCAGGGACCCCAGCCATGTGCTGTACAAGCCAAGAGACAACGAGGAGTGTCACCAGCCCCTGGAAGCTGAGAGAGGATCGTGCCAGAGATCCCGCCATAGAGCTTTCTGGAGAGTACAGCCCTACTGACACCTTGACTTTGGACCTCTACGCTCCAGAGCTGGGAAAGAATAGATTTCTGTTGCGTTAAGCCCCCCAGTTTGTAGTGTAGGGGCCAAGGGCAGGATGCCCCTGAAATATGCCACTTTGGCCTTGATTATTTTCAATAAAAGTTGCTTAGGAGACAGACTGTGCAGCAAGGACACTCAGACCCTCCTCTGTCCCCTGAAAATAGGAATAAATCTCCCCTGTGAAAGCTCCCCTCCCTGCACCAGGAGAGATGGAGACATCCTTACCGCCAGAGATGGGAAATTGAGAGCCGAGAGGGCTGTATAAATAAACCTGATCACTTTTCAGTACCTTACGACCCTGGCCCAAATGCTGTTTCGAATTCCTTACTAACGGAAGCCCCCAAGGTCGTTCGCTTCACCCCGTCAATTCCTCACGCAGGTATCGTCTCAACCTAAAAAGTGTAACAACTGCTTGCGTGGTCATTTTTTTCTGGTCTCGGTTTCATTATGGGTCCTCCGTGCGCATGCCGTTAAACTTTGTTTTTCCCTCCTGTTAATCGGCCTCGTGTCAATTTCATTCTTGGTGCAGCTGGAAGACTGTCCGAGGGCCCTGTGACAACAATGACCATAGGACAATAACAAGTGTTGACAGGGATGTGGGGAAAGGGGAAGGCCCACGCGTGGGTGATGGGAACCGGAAATGGCACAGCCACTGCGGACAGCAGAGCGGTGTCGCCTCGGAAAGTTGACCACAGATTTATCGTTCGATCTGGCAATTCTACCCCTAGACACGCGCCCCGCACACGTCCACACAGAAGCGAGGACACGAATGTTTATAACAGCGCGGCTCATAAAAGCCAAAGGGTGAAACGACCTCCATGCCCACCAACTGACGCAGGATGTGCAACACGTGGTCTGGCCACACCACGGACTATTGCTCGGCCACGGGAAGGAATGAAGCTCTGACGCGGGCCATGTGGACGGACCGTGACCGCATTCTGCTGGGTGGAAGGAATCGGTCACAAAAGGCCACACGGTGGGTGCTTCCGTTTGTACGAAATGTCCTGAAGAGGCAGGTTCTCGCAGCCCGAAAAGATTAGTGGTGGCCAGGGGCCGGGGGTGGGGGGAGCATGGGGGTGACCACCAGCAGACAGGCAGTGATGAAAACATTCTAGAATTAGATGCGGGTGCTGGTTGCCCTGCTCCACGAGTACACTAAAAACCAGTGAATGGTAAATGCGATGGTATTTGAATTAGGTCTGTCTGGGGGAAAAACGGTCAGGTCATAAAATAGCTGGAACATGAGCAGTTGGGGACGCGGCAGAACGCGAGGGAGGGCGGGGACCGCATGGTTCCGAGGCACAATAGTACAAACTGCTAACGTTTTATAGCGTTTACGCGACCGGCACCGTATTAAGACTTTGCACATGTAACTTCTTCGAGCCCTTTGCCCGCAGCGAGCATGTGCGGGAGGTGTCGTTGTTGGCACCGTTTGAGACAGACCTGTGTGAGGGGAACAGCCCCTCACCCCCAAGGAGCCACCTGCCCTGCCACCGTGGTGGCCAGCTTGCGTGAGGCTGTGTGTGCGTGCGTGTGTGTTTTGCGCGTGCACACGCGTGGACGGTGCGTGCATGAGCGTGTGTGCGTGGACGTGTGTGTGCACACGTGTACTGTGTTTGTGCATGCGTGTGCATGTCTTGCACGCCCACACCTTTGGCCGCCCCTCCTAACTGAGGTTCCGGGTCAGCCCGAGGTGGGGCTCCTCAGACAAACCCAGGCTCCCCAGGCTGACTCAGCCCGCATCCCTGGGGCTCCCCATGTTCTTTTGCTCAGCCACTTAACAAAGCACCCCAGACCAGGCGGCTTAGACAACACAGATGTGTTTCCTCACAGCCTGGAGGCTGCAAGTCCAAGATCCAGCGTGGGCAACCCTGGATCCTTCTGAGGCTTCTCTCCTTGGCGTGTAGACAGCCGTCTCCTCCCTGTGTCCTCACGTGGTCATCCCTCCGTCTGTGCACTGATCTCCGTTCCTGATACGGGCACCTGTCATGCTGGATCAGGGCCCACCCAGATGACCCCATTGCAACTTAACCACCTCTTGAAAAACCCCATCTCCAAATACAGTCACATTCTGAGGGCCTGGGGACTAGGGCTTCAGCACATGAGATGTGGGGGGAACATCATTCCACTCACAGCTGTCCCGTAGACCAATGTCTCATAAGAGAGCTTGGGCTTCAAAACCAGATGGGCCAGGGTTGCAACGTGCATCTGGTCACTTTCCAGCGAGGAGGGAGTCACTTGCCTTCTCTGAGCCCCAGTTCCTGCCTCTGGGAAGTGAGGGTCACCTCGGAACCCAGTGTGATGCCCTCCTGTCTTCTGCAGCTAAGGGTATGGGGTGAACAGCATGCATTCTTTAAATAACACCCCCTCCACGGAAGCCACCCGCCTTCCGATTCCTGCCCTGAGCGGGGGTTTTGCAGACTTTCGTCTCATCCATCCCCACCCAGCCCTGGGAATGCGGGAGGCGCCCTTACGCATGGTCCCCATGAGAAAGGGGAAGTCCTCTGGCCTGTGAGCTCTGGAAGGTCACAGTCAGGGACTCTCTCCTTCCGCCATCCAGGCCCAGCGCGGAGCCCCTGTGCTATGTGTTCTGCTAAGCCGGGGATGCTCCGGTTGCATGAAAGTGACTTGAAATAGACAAGAAGTGGGGGTGTGACGATGGACGCCCACAGCGACGGTTTTGTTCTCCGGGTCATCCTGACTTCCGGAGATTGTTTTTAACCTCTAACAATGTCCCTTGAATGTGAAATGGCAATATTTTCCCAGCAAAAGACCCATCCGTCCACGTGCGATGGAGGCTGGACCGTGAACGGCTCAGGCGCGAGCCCCTCCCCGCTTCACCCCACACGGGAGGAGAGGAGATCCATAAATGATACAGCTAATTGTGTTTTTCTACAAGATTAATTTTATCGTCCCATCATCTGCTCCTTCGGAATCCATTCAGGGGTGGATTATGTCTTCGTTTTCAGCTCTGGAGCGTTCATTAATAATTAGGTCACCTTTCAGCCAGGAGCCCCGGATGGCTCATGGCTCAGGCCAGGGAAACTTGCAGCTGGAACAGAAACCCTGAGCATTGTGACAGTGTTGTTGCCGCTAAATGTCAGGACGCCTCCGAGTCAGGGGAATGTGCGTCCTCCAACATCTGTCGTCAGGAGTGAGGAACCGGCTTTGTTTGGGGTGTAACCAGATCACAGACGCTGTCCCGGGGCGCTTTTTCCCGTGAAACCTCACAACAGCCCATCGTCCAGAAGAGGGGCCGAGGGTCACCCCGCAGGGTGGTAGAGCGGGGAGTCACCTAACACCAACCCGATCCAGGGACAGCCTGCCCCACCCCATCGCAGGGCAACCCTCCCTCCTGAGTTTAGCAAGCGGGAGGAGAGAGTTTCCCTCTCCTGAGATCTAAAAGATAAACCACACGGACACAGGCTAGTTCTCCAGTGTAGGTTCACGTGCCTTACCGCTAAGCACCAGCTGTATGCCAGACAGCTCTGTTTCTTATCTCTGTTGTCTCCCGTCTTCCCCATAACCCCAAAAGGTGCATCGTATTTTCTTCCGTTTCCCACACAAAGTAGTCGAGATGCTGGGGCCAGACGCGGAATGACTGGCTCACGGGCTGGGACCCAAACGACACGTTGAACATGCAGGCTGTTTCCGATTTTCCACACGGACAAGTCGCACTGTAACGAACATCTCTGGGCGGATGCCACTCACCATGCGCAACCCTGACGATAACTGTTGGCACGGAAATTCCCGGAAATGAAGTCAGTGGTCAAATCAGTGTCAATCAGTACGTATTTTTGATGTACTATCTCATCGAAGGCTAGAAAGCGAAATACTTGGTTTCCCAGACTTCCCTGCAGCTAGAGAGGCCTTGAGGCAAGGAGAGAATGTGGAAGTCTTGCGGGAGCGTCTCGCTTTCCTGTCGAGGAGGGACATACAGGCTGGCCATACTCTCCGTCCTTCCTCCTGGCCTGACCGCAAAGATGATGGTTGAGCCTCAGCAGCCCTTTTCTGCCCATGAGGCTCCACGTCTGAGGATGGAAACCAGCCCTCAAAGTGTGGTCACCTTCGAAACGGCCACACTCCATCAGCAGGCAAACGCTTCTCGTTCGCTGAGAAAACAAGAGGCTTATTGGCTTAGGCCCCGTGGAGGCAGGACTTCCGTTCCTCGAAGCTGAGCGATTTCTAACTGACGTAGGCTCCAACAGGTTACGTGTACCAGAAACGTGGACTGCTCCCCGACATCCGTTCTCCCCTTCTCCTTTTGTAGTAAAAAAAATCTCCTCCTGGCACGTGTCCGTTTAGATTAAAAATGCCCTTGCAGTGCGGTGTGGCCCAGTAAGTTCTGGAGAGAGAAGTGTTCCTTCTGGAGCCCCTAGTCACCATCTGTGAGGGACAGTTGGTGCCCACTCCTTGCTCCTGTCCTCTTTGTCCCTTCCGCCCACCTGTGCCCCCTGCTGCCTGCTGTGTGGATACCGCCTTCCTGACCCTGCTGATTGCGGGAGGCCAACCGGCCAATCCAGGATGATTGCCCGTCTCAGCGCTCGACTCGATCTCCTCGGCATTGTCCTTTTCCCATACGAGGCGACACCCACGGGCCCCCGGGGATGCAGACAGAGACCGATTTGGAAGACCGTTGTTCAGTCTACCACACTTTTATGGACTGACCGTTGTGTCCCCCACACTCACGGGCTGCAGCTCCAAGCCCCCGTGTGACTGTACAGCTGTGAGATGAGGAGGTAAGGAGGCTGGGGCCCTCATCCGATAGGGCTGGTGCCCCGGCAGGAAGGGGGAGAGACCCCAGGGAGCTGGTGCTCTCTCCGCCACGTGGAGTTCACAGCAAGAGGTTGCTGCCTGTCAGTCAGGAAGATCCTTGCCAGACGCTGACCTCGAGGGGCCTTGAGCTAGGACGCTGGGCTCCCAAACTGGGAGAACCTGTGTTCTCCTACCGGACTCTAAGCCCCCAGACTGTGTTATTGGTTACGGCAGCCCTAGGAAGTAATTTTACTGAGAAATTAAAAAAAAAAAAAAAGTATGGGTAGTTATAACTTTGATGAAAATAGCATGAATGTTGATGGGTCCCAAGAGTTGAAAGACTACAGCTGTCCAGAAGACAGGATCTGGACTCGGAAGTCTACGAACGCCCACCGGACGACTCTCTGGGGTGTCTGGAGGTGGGGCGGGGGTCAGGCAGGCCTGAATTCAACCCCGGCTTACCCTCACCTGCCTTGTGATGGTGGGCAGGTTGCCTGACCTCTCTGAGTGTGTCCCCCCCCCCCCCGCCTGTAAACGGGGCCACCACTCACCACGGCACTTTGGGGCAGAGAAAGCATTCTTTATTCAAGAGAATTCTCATTCCTTTGACTGGGGATGTGACCCTCCCTGTCTTATCAGAGGCACCATCAAAAATTAGCGCCATCGATCCTGACAGGGACTTACGGAGAAGGAAAGCTCCTGTCTCAAAGTCCTGAAGGGCGGAAGTCCCAAACCAGGATGTCACCAGGGCCACGCCCTGTCAGAGTAGAACCCTTCCCTGCCTCCTGCTAACTTCTGCTCAGTGGTGGAACCTTGGTGCCCCTCTGCTCACAGATACGTCCCTCCAATCTCTGTCTCTGTTGTCACACGCCTTCTCCTGCGTGTGCCTGTGTCCCTTCCCATGAGGACACCAGTCACATTAGATCAGGGTCCATGCACCCCAATGACCTCATCTCTGCTTGATTATACCTGCAAAGACCTCGTTTTGAAATAAGATCACAGTCACACGTTGTGGGGGTTAGGACTTGAACGTCTCTTCTGGAGAAACACAGTTCAGCCCCTAACACTAGCCCTGGACATCAAATGCAAAGTATCTAAACAACTCTCAATTTCCAGTCTCCACCCCCACAATCTGCTTGTGTCCAAAATAGACGATCTGACTCAGCCTCTGTCCTAACTCCCTTCTCGCACACTGCTCCTTGGACAGCTTTAGAAAGACTCTAGACAGCTTCAAAAAAAGTCTACATTCACCAGACTTCCTTCAACTGGGGTTCCAGATGTGATTCATAGTCCACCAGTGTTATGGACTGAATCATGTCCCCTCTAAAAACTCCTGTATTCCAGTCCTAGCCCCCAGGACCTCAGAATGTGACGGTATGCAGAGACAAGCCCTTTACAAAGGTAACTGGGCTAAAACAAGGTCACTAGGGCTGGTCCAATCCAATATGATTGCTGTCCTTATAAGAAGAGATCAGGGGACACCTGGGTGGCTCTGTCGGTTAAGCGTCCAACTTTGGCTCAGGTCATGGTCTTGAGGTTCATGAGTTCCAGCCCTACGTCGGGCTGTGCACTGTGTTTGGGATTCTCTCTCTTTCCCTCTCTCTCTCTGCCCCTACACAACCTGTGCGTGTGCTCTCTCTCTCTCTCTCTCTCTCTCTCTCTCTCAAAAATAAACTTAAAAACAAAAGAGGAGATCAGGACGCAGACACGCACAGAGGGACGCCCACGTGAGACAGGGAGACGATACGATGGTCATCTACAAGCCATGGAGAGAAGCTTCAGAAGGAACCAACTCTACCCACACCCTGAACTTGGACTTCTAACCTCCAGAACTGTGGGAAGATGTGCCCGCACGAGTCTTGGGTTTGGAAGGAAATGAGCCGACAGGGAGCCGCGGCGCCCTTGGGCTTCGTTCTGTGGGGTGGCGTGTTCCTGGAGCCTCAGTGGGTCAGAGCTCTTCAGCGGCCTTCTTCCTGACTGTGGCTAAGCAGCAGATTTCTTGATGACCCAGTTCAGGGGTGCGGCCCTGGAAATCACTGGGGCTCCTTCAACTGCACAGACAACCGTGTGGACACCTCCTCCCCTGCTCTGAACTGCTTTCTGCCAAAGTAGCAGGAGGGACTCCTCATCCGGCACCTGGGTCCTGGTGGATGCTCGGCTCCTCCTGCTCTCCTCCGTCAGGGAGGGAGATGCTCAACTGATACCCAGACCGCATTGCCGATTGTTCTCCTCTCTCCACGTCCCCATGGAGCCCATCAACAACTCTTGTCGATTCCGCCTCCACACACAGCCCCGTCTGACCAGCCCAACCCCTCCCTGGCACCTGGCCACACCGTCGCCATCTTGGTCGGCCTCACAGATGCCTGGCGTCCTCCCTGCTCCCACTCTTCCCCATCAAGTCCTTTCTCCAAACAACAGCCAGAGGTGGGGGCCGGGGAGGGGTTCCTGTGACATAAAATACACTTTCGTTTCTTTGTAAATTTATATACAGCAGAATTCACTTTAAAAAAATTTTTTTTTTTACATTTATTTATATTTGAGAGACAGAGCATGAGCAGGGGAGGGGCAGAGGGAGAGGGAGACCCAGAATCCGAAGCAGGCTCCAGGCTCCGAGCTGTCAGCACAGAGCCCGACGCGGGGCTCGAACTCACGGACCGCGAGATCACGACCTGAGCCGAAGTCGGACGCTTCACCGACTGAGCCACCCAGCCGCCCCAGAATTCACTCTTTGAAGAGGTCCAGTGTCTCTATATTCATGAACAGAATATAGAGAATAGCTCCACCACCCCACCCCCACCAAATCCCCTCTGTCCCTTTGTAGCTAAATCCTCCTGTCTCTAGCCCTGTGAAAACCACTGGTCTGTTCTCCGTCTGTACAGCTTTACCTTTTCCAGAAGGCCATGTTAAATGAAATCGCAGAGAACAGATACCCAACTGGAGCTGCATTAACAAAAATACCACAGGCTGCCGGCTTACGCGGCATACCTATGTTTTCTCACGGGTCTGGAGGCTGGTGCCCGGGATCAAGGTGTCGGCACGCTGCGGACTGAATGTCCACGTCTCCTCAAAATCCATGGGTTGAGACCTAATTCCCAATGCGATGGTACCAGGAGGTGGGGCCTCTGGGAGAAGGTGATTAGTCATGAGGACGTGAATAGGATTAGCGCCCTCATAAAAGTGACCCAAGAGAGTTCCCTTGTCGCCCCAGCCCGTGAGGTTACAGCTAGGAGGTACCACCCATAAAGCGGGAAGCAGGTCCTCCAGACCCTGAATCTGCCAGCACCCTGGTCTTGGACTTTCCAGCCTCCAGAACCGGGAGAGACAAACGTCCATCGTTGATAAGCCCCCCCCCCCCCAGCCTCTGGTATTTTGTTGCAGCGGCTCAAACTAACACATGGCCCCCTCTGCTTCTCGGGAGACCCGTCTTCCTGGCTTTCTGGCTGTGTCCTCACGTAATGGAGAGAGCGAGCGAGCTCTCTGGCGTCCTTCTTGTAAGGACACTAACCGTATCAGCTCAGGGCCCCACCCATATGACTTCATTTAGCTGTAGTTCCCCCCTAAGGACCCTGTCTCCAAATACTGTCACACTGGGGGGGTAGGGCTTCAACATACAAGTCTAGGGAGGACAGAGCTCCGTCCATAGCAAAGAGTATGTGGCTTTGAGTCTGGCTCCTCTCTCTTAACGCAGTGGATTTCAGGCGCGTTCACGTGGTTGGGCACGCCAGTAGCTGGGGGGGTTTATTGCCGAGTAGCATCTACTGGGTGGACACATCAGTCTCGGTGTCAGCCATTCGAATGGGGTTTTAGTGGTATCTCATTGTTTTGTTTTGTTTCTAAGTGGGCTTCATGCCCAGCACAGAGCCCAACTCGGGGCTTGAACTCACGACCCCAAAATCAAGACCTGAGCTGAGGTCAAGAGTCTGATCCTTGATCAACTGAGCCACCAAGGCGCCCCTCATTATGGTTTTGATTTGCATTTCTTTAATGACTTCGTATGCCGAGGATCTTTTCATGTGTTTACCATTCATGTAGCTTCCTTGGCAAGGTGTCCGCTCAAATTTTTGCCCATTTAAAACATCAGGTGGCTCGTTTTGTCATCGTTAATCTTGGAGGAGTCTTTTGTATCCTGCACTCAAGTCCTCTGTTCGATGTGGGATTTGCAAACATTTTCTTCCAGTCTGTGGTTTTTCTTTTCATGTTCTTAAAGGTGTCTTTCAAAGAGCAAAAGTTTCTAATTGTGACAAAGTGAAATCGATCAGTGCTTTTTCTCTTATTGGTGTGTGGCTACCTAAGAATTCACTGGCGAACTGAGACCACAAAGATTTTTATCCTATGCTTTCTTCTAGCCATTTGCTAGTTCTACATTGTACATTTAGGCCCACGATCCACTTGGAGTTAATTTTTTGGTATAAGATGTGAGGTAAAGGTGGAGGCTTGTTTTGTTTTTGTTTTTGTTTTAACATGGATGTCCAGTTATTCTAATCATTTGCTGAAAAGATTATTTCTTCTCTACTGAATTGCCTTTGTACTTTTGTCAAAGATCAGTTAAATATCTGATAAGGGATTTGTATTCAGAATATATAAAGAACTCTTACAACTCAATTATAAAAGACAAATAACCCAATTAAAAATGTGGAAAAGATCTGCATAGAAATTTTTCCAAACAAGATGTACAAATGGCCAATAAGCACATGAAAAGAGGCTCAGCACCACTAGTCATCGGGGAAATGAAAATTAAAACCACAATGAGATGCCACTCTACACCCACGAGGATGGCTGGAATTAAAAAGGCAGTTAATGACTAGCGTTGGCCCAAATGTGGGGACATTGGACTCTCATACTCTGCAGGTAGGGATGGAAAGTGGTGTAGCTTCTATAGGAAACAGTCTGACAGTTCTTTAAAATGTTAAACTGAGTTACCATACAACCCAGCAATTGTAATCTGTAGTGTATACCCAAGAGACAGCAACATAGGTCTCCACAAAAACTTGTACGTGAATGCCCACAGCGGCATTGTTCATAATATCCAAAAAGTATAAACAACTCAAATGTCCATCGATGCATCAACCGATAAGTAAAATATGGTATAGCCACACAACAGAATATTATTCACCAATAAACAGGAACAAGTCACTGACATAGACCACAACATGGATGAATCTTGAAAACACTGTGCTAAGTGAAGGAAGCCATTCATGGAGGACCACCTGGATTCCATTTCTAGGACATGTCCAGAATAGGCAAATCTTTAGAAATTTGTAGATTAGGAGCTGCCTAAGACATGGGTTAAGGGGGAGACAGGATGATGGCTAAAGAGTCCAGAGTGTCTTTGGGGGGTGATGAAAATGTTCGAAAACTGATTGTGGTGATGGCCGCACAACTCCGAGAATATACCAAAAAACACTGGATTTAACTATGCTTTAAACGGGTAAATTGTATGATATGGAGTTAAATCTCAATAAGGCATTTACAAGAAACCCAAATCAAGGGGCCATATATTTGTGGACCTACTTCTGGACCCTGTTCTGTTCCACTGATCTATGTGCCTGTCTTTCCACCAATACTACAATATTTTGATTACTGTGACTTTGTATTCAGTCTTTAAATCAGGTAGTGTCAGCCTCCAGCCTTGTTCTTCTATTGCAATGTTGTTTGGGCTATTTTAGTTCCTTTGCTTTTCCATTGGAATTGTTTTTCTTTCTCCATGTGAATTTTAAATCAGCTTGTTAATAACTACAAAACAAATCCTGCCCAGATTTTGATTGGGATGAATTAGGTATCAATTTGGAGGAAATTGGCATCGTAACGGTATGGGATCTTCCAATCCATGAATATAGTATATCTCTCCACTCATTTAGATATTCTTTGTTTTCTTTCATGAGTGTTTTTGCAGTTTTCACACACTGGTCATGCACATATTTTGTTATGTTACTACCTAATTATTTATTTGGGGGGAGAGTAATTATAAATAGTACTGTTTGTTTTTGTTTTTGTTTTTAAAGTAGGCTCCATGCCCAGCATGGAGCCCAATGCGGGGCTTGAACTCACAACCCTGAGATCAAGACCTGAGCTGAGATCGAGAGCTGGACACTTAACTGAATAGTATTGTTTTTTAAATCTTAGTTTCAAATAGTTTATTTTTAGTATATAGAAATACAACTGAGTTTTTAATACTGACTTTGTATCCTGTGGCCTTGCTAAGTATACTTGTTATTTCTAGAAGCTTTTTCTAAGTAATCATGTCATCTGCAAATAGTGATAGTTTTATTTCTTCCTTCCCAATCTACGTGCCTTTTATTTCTTTCTCTCTCCTTCTTATTGCACTGTCTAGGACTTCCATTATGATGTTGAATAGAAGGGATGAATATATCTATATATCTATATATATAGATATATCTATCTATCTATATATATAGGTATATAGATATATATAGATATATCTTTACCTTTTTCTTATTCTGAACATGGAAAGCAGTCATTTTTCTATCATTAAGGGTGAGTTAGCTGTAGAATTTTTGGAGATGTCTTTTCTCCCCATTAAGGGAGTTATATTCTATTTTAGCTTGCTAAGAGTTTTTGGTTTGGGGATTTTTTTTACCATGAATGGATATTGATTTTCATCAAATGATTTTTCTAAATCTGTTTATGTGCTATTGTAGCTTTTCTTCTTTAGTCTCTAACACCGTGAGTTATAGTGGTCAGTTTCAAAACAGTCCACAAGCCTTGAATTCTCCAGATAAGCCCCACTTGGTCATGATACTGTATTATTCTTTTTATATGCTCCTGGAATTGATTTGCTAATGTTTTGCTGATCTTTATATCTATGTCCATGACAGATCTTGGTCTATAGTTTTTTGCTTTCCATTTTTAACTTGTAGTGTGATCTGGTTTTTGTATTAGGTCATGCTGATCCCATAAAATGAATCCGGAAGCGTTTCCTCCCTCAATTTTCTTCAAGAATAGTTGTTTCATCCTTCTGGTTTAGTAAAATAGGCCAATGAAACCTTCTGGGTCTGGAATCTTCTTTGTCCAACATTTTAAACATTGAATGTGTGTAATAAATTTAAGACTTGGGTGATTTAGTTCCTCATGCATGAGGTGGTAGTTTGCAGATCTCGAGGAGTTGGTCTATTTCATCCATGTTGGTGAACTTATGAGACTAGAGTTGTTTGTTTCATCCTGTTAACGTCTGTCTGATTGCATGACACCCCATCTTTCATTCTGCATAGTGATAATGCATCTTCTCTCTTTTCTCTTGGTCAGCCTGCTTAAAAGCTTCCCTCTCTCTCCCCCAACCAGTAGCGTTCCAGCCGCCAGGCCTTCCTTCTCCTCAAACACAATAATGCTCCTCTGAGTTCAGCACTTGCGGGCGCCTCTGCCTACGTCCCACAAAGTTGGGGATCCTTGAGCTGGAAGGGCCCCCAAGTGACCTCTGGTTGTGCTCCTTCCTAGGGGATGACCCCGACTGCCTGGGTATGGGTCTCACTGGGGATGGAGCTCACCCTTCATGTCGTGTTTCCTGCTGTTGCCACGTGTGCTCGTCAAGGGCAGTTCTAACCGCCGCTCACCAACAGCGATCGCGTGGCTGGATCGCGTGACTGGATCGCGTGGCTAGCTGGGGGAGAACCCACATCTGTTGGCTCCAGCAGCCGCTTCCAGGGCCCTCCCTTCTGCCGACCCCTGGCTTCTGCCTGGGTCTGTGCCCTGGAGCTCCAGGCTTATCGGCATACCGTCTTCTCTGTGACATCATGCCAGACGAGGTCAGCATCAGAGCCAGACGGCCCAGAGCCCAGCTCTGCCCTAGGTCGCTGGCTGTGTGACCTTGTGGAAATGACTGAAACTCTCTGTGCCTCCTTGTCCTCATCTACAAAGCGGACCCGGTCACAGTTTCTCTCTCTTAGAGATGTTGTGAGGACTATGTTGGAACCATCTTGTGGCTGGGACGTGGTGAGACCTCAGTCGATGCTCCAAGTTTTTGTCACCACCGGAAAGTACACTTCCTCTGCCCCTGACACGTATGTGTCTGTTCTGGGCATTCAAAGCATCTCTAGCTGCTCTCACCTGAACCTGTCCTTTTCTTTCTCACCTCCTACCTTCAAGGTCATGTGCTTGTTCGAGGTGTGTCCCTCCCATCGTGGGTCCAGAACCGACCTGGGATTCAGATGCTGCAAGTGAGGGGGTGCAGATGCGCTGCTTTGGGGGCACCGGGGAGGGGCAGCCAGGGAAGTGCCACAGGGAAGGTTACCCCTGGGGTCTCCAGAAGGAGGAACGCTGTGGAAGGGCAGGGAGAACATTCCAGAAGAAGCAGGTCACTGGCACATCGGAGCGGGGCTTGGTGGTCCTTGTGGGCAGGTGAGGAGCTAAAGCTGGTGGGGTGGGGTGGGGGGAGCAGGAGCCAAAGCAGGAGGGACCTATAAGGGCAGGGGTGGGCGGCTGAATAGTGGCCCCGGCATTCTGGTCCTGATCCCAGAAACCCATGCGTGTCACCATGTATGGGAAGGGGACATGCAGATGTGATTACCCGGGGGATCCTGGGTGGGAAGATTCTCCTAGATCAGGCAAGCTGACCCCGAGTGAAATTGCAGGTGTCCTTTGAAGAGGAGGCCGGGGGAGGTTTGACACCCAAGGCAGTGAGCTTCTGGTTTTGCAGATGGAGAAAGGGGCCACCAGCCAAGGAAAGCGAGCAGTGTAGCTCCGGAAGCTGGGAAAGGAAGGGCTTACTCCCCTGGAGCCCCCAGATGGAGCGCTGAGGCCCCAGTTTGGGCCCATTGACACTGATTTCGGATTTCTGACCTCCAGAATCATAAGGAAATTCATTTCTGTTATTTTAAGCCACCCAGTCTGGGGTAATCTGTTAGAGCAGACCCGGGAAACGCACATATGAGGCTAAAGCCTTCCTAGGCTTTCTCCCAGGGTCACGTGCCCCAGGGAGGGGCGTGAGCGGGGACGTGGCGCTCCTGACAGCACAGAGGAGAGGCTCCCTTTGGGCGCAGAGCAGGTGCAAAGGGCTCCGTACTCACCCCTGCACCGCTCTGCCCAGGTGAGCTGCCCCGGTCCTCTCCCAGCACCTGACAAAGCCACCATTTCCCTCCCTGCCCCCCCCCCTGGGGGTGTCCCCCCCAGCAGCCCCATTCTCTCCGTATGAGCTCCTAGCCACCCCTCGGAGCCCAGCGTGAATGTCACTTCACCCCCTGCCGTGGGCCGTGCCTGCCCCAGTGGATGTGTCACCTCCCCTTGCCCTGGGGGTGTGTCCCCAGGTTTGCCGAGCACTTGCCGCATGCCAGACGCGGCTCCCAGCGCTCTGCACGGATCAGTAGTCGACTCACAACCCGAAGTTGCCAACTTCCAATTATTTCGCACTTGCTTGCATGAGCGGCCAATTTAATAGGACTCAGCCTAAATACTTCGCTTTGTCCTCAAAATCACTGTGTTAATGAGGTGCTGCTTACCAGTGGGGAAGAGTCGGGGCTTCTCGGGCCGCAGGAAGCTGGGGTACCGGCCTCCCGAGGCTGCCGGATCGAAGTCTGCAAGCGGAGGCTTAGATGGACGCGAATCGATTCTCTCAGAGAGTGAGGGCCAGCGCCGGGAATCGGGGAGCCTGCGGGACCGTGCTCCCTCCGAAAGCCCCAGCGGAGGGTCCTTCCCTCTGGCCCAGCTGCGGGGGCGGCCCCCACACTCCAGCTCTGCCTCCATTTCCACGCGCCCTTCTCGCTGTCGTCTCCCTCCCGTGAGCACGCTTGTTACCGGATTCAGGATCCACCTGGATGCTCCCGCGTGGAGAGCCTCAACTCAGTCCCACCTGCAAAGACCATTTTGCCAAATAAGGTAGAGGATGCAGGGCTTGGGACGTGGCCACCATCCAGCCCACAACACGCTCCTAAGTGGTGTCCCCCACCGCACGTGGGGTGCTGCGCCCACGCGTTCGGCCGTGACCCTGGGGCGTGGTGAGCACCTGCTCTCCCGCCACCTGCCCCTGGGGCGGCTGGGCTGCGCTCCCAGAGCCGGACACCCCATAATCCGCAGCTTCCCCCCCCCAACACCTCCTCCTGGGGGCCCTCCACGGTTTCTCTTACTCCTTTCATCTCTCTGCCCGGAACCAGTCTAAAGACAAACATTCGCTGCTTCTTGTTAAAGGGTTGTAAAGACCACGAGTGGGAGGAGCCCACGCTGACCAGCGTGTGCTTAACTGTCTGATCAGGGAGCATTCACGGGGCACAGCAGGGGGTGGGGGTGGGGACACACGGACAAGGCTGGCTGAGCTCTGAAGCAGAGACCTCACTAGCAGGTGGGAGGTGCGCCCCCGCAGAGTTAGCCGTGGTCTGGGGTGGAGGTGACCCTCACGGCTGATGAGGACCGGAGGAAACCATTTCTGAGAAGGAACCGGCACTCTGTGTCCTCCCTGAGCTCACTGAATCCCCTGGTGCTCCCTCTTTTGGACAGCATCTTTATCCCCACTTTGAGGAAGACATTGTCCAGAGAGGTCAAGGTCACACAGCAGCAAGCCACACAAGTGGGGTTTGTAGCCACGTCCCCTCGACCCTTTTCTTTATGCTAATGGGAGTGGATGGGATCTAGGAGAACTCTGTCATGGAGAAGGGAACAGGAGTACAGAGCCTGAACTTTCGGGGTGCTCGGGGTGTGTGGGTGGGGGCGCAGCCCCTGTCAGAAGATTCCCCCCTCAGTGCTCGGCGCCCACCCTCTTGCACGCGCACCTGCCAGGCCGAGGCTGCAAGTCCTGTGGTCCCCAGTCAGACCCGTGCTCGGCCCCGGGCAGTACCCCGGTGTTATTTCCCTAAGGACAATACGTGGAGCCGTAAACCCTAAACTTGGCATTTGAACTCTCTAGCCATGTGCGAAGGGCTCGGCCCCCTTCTGCGAGCTGCGGAGCAAAGTCCTCCATACAAATAGCCAGGTCCTGCCCTTCCCAGGGGGCAGGCGGGACCCGTGGAGGAGTCCAAACCTGGAAGACAAAGTCCTGGGGAAGGAGGTGGAGGGGCGGGGGGCGGGGGGGCTCCTCCCAGCAGGCATCCCTGCAGGGTGTATGGAGCCGCACTTGGCATGGCTTCCAAACAGGTGCTGTTGTGTGCCGCTTTAATCTTTCCTTCCATCCCTAAGATGGGCTCATTCGGTTCTCGGCCACCCGCCCAGGAGGAGCCATTGTCAACCCCATTTTGCCCAGAAGAACTAAAGCTCGCCGAAGTTCTCTCCCTGCGATCGGCCAGCGCAGGAAGTGCCAGCCTGGCTCCAGGGTCCCTGCTCTTAACCCTGGCTAAACAGCCTCTTCGTCTGGTGACCTTTTTATAGGACATTACAACATGCCCCAACTCTTTGCACGGAGCGGGGACCGACCCTCAGCTCGGCTCTGTAGCCAGCCAACCCTAGGAGAAGGGGTCCCTGCGCCCATTTCTCAGATGGAGAAAACAGAGGCTTGCAGGGGTGAAGCCACGGATGGACGTCCGCAGAGTCAACGGCAGGGCTGTCATTCCGACTCTGGCCCGGGGCAGCTCCAAAGTCTCTTATCTGCTTGTGACACCAGTGCCTTCACCCACACACTCATCCGGCAATTAGCGAATGTCTGGGGGTGGGGGTGGGGGGCGGTTCTGGGCATGGCTTCCGGGTAGTGCGGATACAGAGATTGGCCCTGTTTTCTAGGCCCTCGGTGCCTGGGGGAACATATTTCAGTGTGTTCTCGGAGGAGACCAGGAACCGTGAATGCCTGAGTCAGGGAAAATTTCAGACAGGAAGTACGCATGGGTGGCTATCGCAGATGAATGGGGTTAGTCAGGCGCCTCGGCGTGGGGGGGGCTGGAGGGCATCCAGGGGGAGGAGGAGACGTGGGCCAGCGCTAAGGGAGGTGGAATAACGATCCTTTCAGAGTGCCCCCGGGAGGGCGTAGTACCAGAGCCCCCAGGCATTCCCAGATGGGGGGATGTTGAGACCAGAGAGGGCAGAGGCCTGGTCCCCGAAGGCTTCCCCACCTGCCTTGCGGAGCTCAGAGCCTATCCCGGGCGGCCAGCGAGGCTCCTGGAGCAGGGTGTCGTGCAGGCCTCTCGGCCCGAGTCCCAGGGAGCTTCCAAAACCTACAGGCGCCCTGTCAGTTTCTCAGCGTCTTTGTCGACCTCGGGGTGGCTTCGGGACACCGACAGGCAGCATTCTGGCTTAAAATGATTGTCGCCCTAGGTGTTGGGAAGGTGCTTTGCCGTTGCTCAGTAGACAGATTCCACAGTGACCCGACGTGTGGCGGAAGAGGCAAGGAAGACCGCGGTGCACCTCACCGCATCCCAGCGAGACCGACCCTGTTTGGCAAAGCGTCCGGTCCCGGGTGCCTCGTGGCCGGGGGGGGGGGGGCAGTCAGCCGCACACAGCAGGCCTTCCTGGTGGAGATATTCATGCCGAGGAGCCCAGAGAATTTCTGTGCATCCACTAAAGCAGCAGCGACCCCCTGCTTTGCTAGCTGTGCCTCCCCTGGCATCTCTAACAGGACACTGAGGGCCCCTGAGCCCTGCTTGCTGATGGGGCTGGGGACGCCAGCCCTGACCTTCAGCTGCAGGGAGCCCACCCTCCGGGCCGCGTCACGGCTGGACCACAGGAGAGCAAGAGACCGTCCCCGGCTGCCTGCCTGGAAAGGAAAGAAAATGCTCCCCCCCTGGCTGGACCATGGGGGTGGGGGGAAGGGGAGAAGGAGCTCATCTTCTTTTTCTAGCTCGTCTGCCGCCCAGCGTCCCTAGCCGGGCTCTCTGCACTCAGACCAGCCTCTTGGGCATCTAGGGTACCAGCGCCCGGAGGTCAAAGTGTAGGCGCTGGAGCCGGCTGCCTGGGCTCGAATCTCAGCACCGCTATTTATTAGCTCTGTGACCTTGGCAAGTGAATTCACCTCTCTGTGCTTCTGTGCCCTCATTTCTCAAGCAGGGATGATCGTAAAATCCTGCACTTCCTGCGGTTGTGGGAGGGATGAGTGGGAACGGACACACGAGACAGTAGCGTCCTGCCTGCGGGTAACGAAAACTCCAGAAATGGTCACGGTCACCACTGCGCAGCTGTTGAAGGCCGGGACCCCAGCACCCTGTTCATGGGCCTCAGGCGTCAAGAGTACAAAGGCTTTTTCTGAGGAGCTGGGGGGCCGTGTCCGCAAAGCCGTGTCACCAAACTGTGGTGTCTGTTTGGGAAGCTCAGACCCAGAATCTTTCTCGTTCTTTCTTTTTGGCAAACTCTGGTTCGTCGGTGGGGTTCCCTGGGTGAGTGAGGTGCTCCTCTGTGTGCCCCTGTGTGCAGGTGCGTGCGTGCTAAAGGGACACCTGGCCTTGTACTCCTGGGGCGGGCGGACAGCGGGCCCACAGGGCTGTGTGCATCTCTGCGGGCTCCAGGGGTAGCAGTCCCAGGATGGGGAGGAGTCCCCCTCACTAGCCCATCTGATGAGGGGGCTGTCCAGACAGGAGGTCATGCCCATGACCTCTGATGCCCACAAGGTCTCAGCAGGTGCTGCATGAGGCTCGGAGAAGCCAGGCCACCTTCCTAAGGCCTCAGGGCAGCTCCCTGCTCCAAGCCTCCCAGGAGGCCGCCTCTCTGCCCAGCCCCACACGTGGGAGGGGACCTCTGACTGGAGCCTGCCAACGGCCGCACAGGTATTCGTTCACTCATTCACTCACCGAACTCACTCGTGACGGAGGGCTTTGGGACGGAAGGACCAGACGCAGTGGGAGCTTCGGGCAGAGTAAAGAGATGGACAAGGTCTCCTGGGTCCCAGGGCCGGGGTTTGAGGCCTCCTTCCTCCTTCCTGTACGTCTCAGACCCTCGGGGATTCGCCACAAGGCCACGAGGGCACTTACGTGAGTCTGGACAACCAGGAAGTCTCCCTGTAGGAGGTGGCACATAACTGATGCTCAAAGCAGGTGGCTGGGGGGGCGGGGCAGAGGAACCAGCACAAACCAAGACTCAAGGCTCCTTGAAGAAGTCCCAGTCAAGGGCATCCAGCAGAGCCTGCGTCAGGGGCAGCCAGGGCAGGAGAAGGCGCTGGGATGGCTGGAGAGGCCAGGCTGAGGCAGCCCTGGAGGCAAGTGGAGGAACTCGGCTCCACCCTGGGGGACGGGGAGCCCCGGGAGACGCTGACATGCGTCTCCTTGTATCCTCACCGAGGGCTGCTCTCCCTGCCGATTCAATTCTCACCGAAAACCCTACGGGGGAGAAGGAGAAACGGGGCAGCCGCTGTGGGAAACAGTCTGGCCTGTTTCTCAAAAAGGGAAACACGGAGTCATCGTATGATCCAGTAATGCCACCTCTGCATACGGATTCAACTCTACCTGTGGGAACATACTCAAAAGAACTGAGAGCAGGGACCCAAACGACCCCCATGTCCATCGACAGGTGAACGAATGACATGAGTTGTGGTCCATCCATATGATGGAACGTTGCTCAGCCTTGAAAAGCAAGTTGTGACGCGCACTGCGACATCGGTGAACCTTGATGCCAGTCACCACAGGACAAACCCTGTATGAATCTGCTCACGTGAGGTCCCCAGAGCGGTCGAATTCACAGACACGGGAAGTAGAGGGCGGGTGCCAGGGGCTCGGGGAGTGAGTACTTAACGGGCACAGAGTTTCAATTCCGGAGATGAGAAGGTTCTGGATGGTAGCAACGGCTGCACAAGAGCGTGAAAGTACTTGTTTCATGGAACCGTACGCTTAAAAAAAATGGTTGAAATGGTAAATTCGATGTTATGTATATTTTCCCTCAATGAAAAAAACCCAGGGGAGTAAAGGATACACTGTCACCATTTTACAGGTGAGCCAGGGGACACGCGGGAGGAAGAGGGAGAGCCGGAGCGCAGAGCCCCGCGGGGCGCACCTGTCGGGCTCCGGAAGGAGCTTGGCGTGGGCGCCTGAAGCAGGGTGGCTGCAGGCTGGGGCCAGCGTGGAGGGACAGGGTAAAGCAAGTGTGTGTGTGTGTGTGTGTGTGTGTGTGTGTGTGTGTGTGTGTGTGAGGGGGGTGTGGTTGCCTTCCAACAACCCTCAGTGTGGCCTCCCCGGTGGAGGGGGTGGGAGAGAGAGTCCCAGAGAACTTCATGCTCTCGGAAGAGCCACAGTTCTGCTCAGGGAATGTGTCCGAGGGATGGGATTCACCCAAAGGCAGGGAGATACTTAGGCGTTCACCCTTCACCTTATTGGATGGTCTTTTCTGGATCACAGAGGCTCAGGGAGGGAAGGGGGACAAAGAGAACAGAAAAGACCTTTAAAATAGTTCACACATTAGGGGTGCCTGGGAGGTACGATCGGTTAAACATCCAACGCTTGGTCTCCGCTCAGGTCACGATCTCATGGTTTGCGAGATCGAGTCCCGTTTCGGGCTCTGCGCCGACGGTGTGGAGCCTGCTTAGGATTCTGTCTCTCCCGCTCTCTGCCCCTCCCCCGATTGTGCGTGCGTGCACTCTCTCTCTGTCTCTCTGTCTCTCTCTCTCTGCTAAAGAAGGCCAGTGGGAGCAGGCATTGGGCACCTCTGCGGCTGGGCAGTGGTTTGTCTTCACTGGAAAGAAAACCCAGTGTCATAGACCCGGGGAGGCCCCCAGGACCCCACCAGGCAGCCACTGGCCGGACTTCTTCTAGAACAAGAGAAAGGGAAGCTGGGCTTGCAGAGCGCTGGGTCCTGGGGACCCTTGGTCGGGGAGGGAAGGGTGGGGAGCCCTCCGAGGCCCTGGTGGTGCTCGGTCCACTTTGCAGAGCCCAGCTCCCGGGAGCCCGGGGGGCCCTCTGTGACCAGGGCGCCTGCCACCTCCTTCCGCACCCCCATAGCAGGCCGACTGGGAGAGTTGGCTGTCCCGTCCGGCAGTCCCCCTTCAGTAGAGTGGGGACGCTGCGTGGGGAGGCGCATCCCTGGAATTGTCAGGCCTGGCGCATGGCAGGCATGGGATCATCACTGACAGGACTGAACTGGGTTAAAATGAAACCTATTGCATGGAAACGAATCGAATTAAAACAAATCATACATATCGTGACTGTAGGTATGTGTCATGAATTGCGAGTTGACCCCCCCCCCCTCAAAGAGCCGTCCCCGCCCCAACCTTCGGGAGCCTGGGCATGCGACCTTCTTCGGAAAAAGGGGCTTTGCAGATGTAATCACCCGGGTGGGCGTGTGCTCATAGGAGACACTCGGGGGGAAAAGAGAGACGAGGCCATGCAAAATGGAGGCCGAGACGGGAGTGATGTGGCCACGAGCCAAGGAACACCGGGAGCCGCCAGGAGCTGGAAGAGACAAGGCGGGATTCTCCCCTGGGGCCTCTGGAGAGCGCCTGGCCCTGCAAAGCACCTTAATCTCACACCCGTGACCTCTAACTGTGAGAAAACACATCTCTGCTGTCTCAAGCAGCCCTAGGGAGCGAAGACGGGTGTCGGAGAAAGAACACCAGTTTTTTGGATTCAGACCACACCAGCTCTGCCTCTTGCGGTCTTAGATTATTAATCCCTGTGAGTCTCAGTTTCCCCAGGTATTACATGAAGGTCCTAATCCCTGCTTCCGACCGTCATTCCAACGAGTAAATGAATCTGGAATTCTCGGTCAGCCAACACACGTAGTCACTACTCATCGACCATTTAATGGGGCTTTAGCATGGGCTGGCCCGGCGCCGGGCTCTGGCGAGGAAGGGAGGGTCCCTGCACATCAGGGATTCACAGCCCGGGGGAGGAGAAAGGATGCCGCACGGATCATTACGGGGCAGACAGGTGACAGCTGGGACCCAGGAGGATAAAAGATGGCGGAAGCAGAGGAGGGCAGCTCTAACTCACTTGGGGACAGTCGGAGAAAGGCTCACAGAAGAGGTGGGAACTGATCTGGGTTTTGAAGGATGCGTAGGAGTTTTCTGGGAGGAAGTAAGCAAGAAGTGGAGGGGGGACAGAGGGAAGAGCATCAGGAAAGGAGCAGAGGAACGTGGCCGGGGGGAGGGTTGAGGCTGGCAGACACGTGAGCCGACTGCGAACCCCCGGCCTTCCCATCCAGGTTTGGATTTATCCCGTGGGGGGCTGTGGAAGGCTTTGTGGCATCAGAGAGAGGGAGAGATGATCGGATCGCAAAGACGGCCCTGCCTGCAGGGTGGAGGATGAAGGAAAGCAGGGGGACAGAACCCCAATGGGGAGGTGTGGGGACCGGGGTGGCTGCGGTCCCCAGTGCTGCAAAACCTCACGTCCTCAAGTGCTCCTTGTCTCGGGGGTGATTTCTAGGCTGCCACCTCCCACCCCTCTGGGTCCCACCTCTGTCCCAGAGACCGACAGGCCCCTTGTTCTACTTGGGTTTTTCCTCTTCCAGGGAGAGGTGGACGCCTGATGAGGTTCATCATCACTAGCTCCCCAAGTCCTGGCTTTGTGCAATTTTGGGGTCTGCTGGGTTAGTACAGACCCTTTGTAAACATTTTCTATCAAGCCCATAGGCCACTGCTCACTTCCTCAACCCCTTAGGGTTAGACATTGAAGCCATTTCTAATGTATTCTTCACCACCGTATTTTTCAATGCCGTAATAACATCTTTGTACAGAGCATTGGACCACGTCTCCGATTATTCCCTTCGGAGAGATTTTTAGAAGTGGAAATCACTGAGCCGAGTGGCAAGACTGCTTTTGGCGGGTCTTGGGAAACGTTATCAAATTACTCTCCAAAAGGGGCCACGAGCCTTGGGTGACCGTTTCAAGACATCATTGCCAGCACTGGCGATTATTATCAACAAACAAGCAAACAAAACCTTGCACTAATTTGAGGGGCAAGGAGGGGTATCTTGTATCGAATTGTGTTTGTGTGACCACCGGGTGATGGACACGTTGCCAGGCCTGTTAACTAGTGACATTTCCTCCCTCGGAGCCTGAACATACCCTCTGCTTCTGACCTCTCACGAGAACATCGACAGCCGGGGAGCTCCCCACCACAGACGAGGGGGAAAGACCTGGAGGGGAAATTCGAGGAAGGGCAGTGAAGCAACCGAGAGGAAAAGGCCCCGTTTTGTCAGGATGGGATTGCACAGCTGGCCCCACATGTGACAGAGCCCTGGGCGTCCTGGGGACTGCTGGTGTCTCCCTCAGCCTCTCCTGTCTTCTTGTTTTGTGCTAGAGCCTGGGGCCCAGACCAGATGGACGGCTTGTCCTGCACTGAATAGCATCCCCGTGACATTTCCACCCACCTGGATCCTCACAATGTGACCCCATTTGGAAATAGGGTCTCTGCAGACATCATTAGTGAATGTGAGATCACGCAGGAAGGTGGCCCTCATCCAACACGGTGTCCTTGATAGAAGAGGAGAAGAGACAGACAGGCACAGAGGGCGGAAGACCATGTGACAATGGAGGCAGGGATAGGAGTGCGGCAGCCACACGCCAAGGAACACCCGCAGCCACCAGCCAGAGCACAGCCTCGTGTACCTTGATCTCAGACCTCTGGCCTCCAGGCCCAGGAGAGAGGACTTTTCTGCTGTTTCAAGCCAGCAGTTGGTGGTGATTTGCTATGACGGCCACAGGAAAGGGACACAGGGCTGGTTCGTGGCTGGGCAGGGGCAACTGGTGGGGTGAGCAGGCGGGTAGAGGACCAGGTCACCGACGGGCACCAGCCCGTGCCCGGCACAGTGGCCGTGCACGTGTGGATGGCTGCGGCGATCCCTCCCACGAGGACGCTGACCCCCCCAGCCCTGCCTCTCGGAGCTGACTGGTGACCTGGGGACAGTTTGTGAGCTCCCGTGCCTCAGCTCCCTCTTCTGTAAATCAAGGGCACTAACCAGTGCGCCGTGGGGCTGCCGTGAGGGGTCAGAGGACCGGACGGACAGGACAGGACATCACTCTGACTCAGGGGCGTCCCCCAGAAAACATTATTCCTTTCCCCCTTTGCTGTTTTGGGTGCGGGCTCCAGAGCCAGACGGCCGGGGCTCACACTCCAGGTCTGCCCTTGCTCAACTCTGCCACCTGGCAGGTCCCTAGCTTCCCCATGCCTCAGTTTCCCCACCTGTAAAATGGGGCTGTGACTCATCAAACAAGACATTAGGACGTTCCCTGCTCCTGGGAAGGGCTCGGCAGAAAGCAGCTGTCACTGGGCACATGGGGCGCACGAGACAGAGAGGGACGACAGTCCTGGAGCACCTCACCGCGCCAGCGTGGTCCTGGCACCCGCACGGCCCCCCGGGGGGCCCTGGCCCACCCTGAGCCGCTGAGTTTGACTCTGTGTCTAACCAGCCCCAGGCAGCTGTGTGCACAGAAGCTGTGTGGAAATGCGGTGTCCTCTAACCTCTAAGAATCACCAGGAAACAGGCTGCAACCACAGGCTCCCAGACCCCCATTCGGGACCAGGTGGTTCTGGACTCTCGGGGGCGGGGCCTGCGAACTCCCAGGTGATTCTTCTGGGAAACACCCGGTGAGGAGCCTTCCCGTGCCGGGGTGGGGGGCTGTCCTGCCGGGGAGTCCTGCCAGTTGGGGGGCACTGTGGCCGGGGGTGAGGGTTACAGAGCTCAGGCAAGGGGGCGGACAGCAAAATCAGAGGCGTTCAAGAGAGATTTGTCGCCCGACGGACTGAACGAATAGATACGTGAATGAATGACAGCAGCCCCCCGGCAAGGGCAGGAAAGCACCCAGGATTCTCGCAAGAGTGTTCTAGGCCCCTGTGGGACGAGTGTCTGTTCAGCCAGAGCCTGAATGTTATCCGACCTGTACGTCCGCCCTGAATTCGGCTACTATGTATGCCCCTTACACCCCCGCGCGCGCACGGACCTCGGCACCCTCACCTCTGACGTCATCCCCACACCAGCTCTCTCCGAGCTGACAGTGGGCCGACCGGTCATTCTCTGAAAACACCTCGTTCCTCGTCTGCTACTTGTCTCCTGCCGCCGAAAGCGTAACCTCCCCAGGATGAGCGTTCGGGCCCCACGGTGGGGCGGTGGCAGCCGGAGGCTTCATGACCCTCTGGTCCTGACATCACGCGGCCTTGTTTCTCTGCCCCCCTCGTGTAAGGACCCCTGTGATGACAGATGGAGCTCAGCCACGTAAGCCCGGACAGCCTCCCCCCGTCAAGATCCTTAACTTCCTCACACCTTCAAAGTCCCTGCATTCGGTGGCATTTAAAGGCTCCAGGGGCGAGGGCCCGGACATCTCGGGGACACTGTGCCGCCGGCCATGGGGCCCACAGACGGCATCTGTGCAGGGTGGCCCGCTGGGAGCCGGGGCCCGATGGGTGTTG
This sequence comes from Felis catus, assembly GCF_018350175.1. Classification (NCBI taxonomy): domain Eukaryota; kingdom Metazoa; phylum Chordata; class Mammalia; order Carnivora; family Felidae; genus Felis; species Felis catus. The sequence goes on along the minus strand of NC_058371.1, from coordinate 198,757,945 downwards.
CCTGCAGCCAGGGGATCCAGTGACCGGGGCACCGGTCCCCAAGAACCCACACGCGGGCCCAAAGACTGACGGCAGGCGGGATGTGGGTGTCGGCCGTGGCCGCGGGCAATTCTCGGCTAAGAGCGAGCTTCAGCCGCCCGCTCTGGAAGACCGTCCCGCTGCTGCTCCATGCCGGAAGAGCTGGGCCGGCCCGGGGCAGGGGACACCCTGCCAGATGTGACAGTGGTTGTGGAGAGACAGGCCGCACCCTCCACACCCCAGAACCAGGCAGGAGAAATGACAGAGGGGCCAGACCTCCGATACTGGGATAACGGCCCACTTTGTACCGTCTGAGAAAAGCTATAGACCTGCCTGGGTCTCCCCGGGGCCGGGTTTGACGGGGCAGACGTGAGAAAGCGGGAACGTGCTTCACCGGGGCCGCTCGTCTAATACACCCACTGTGCTGGCACCCTCCCCGGGAGGGCTGGGGCTGGGCTCGCTTCCAGAAAACCTGGTCACGGGGGCGCCTGGGTGGCTCAGTCGGTTCAGCATCCGACTCTTGACTTCAGCTCAGCTCACGATCTCTTGGTTCGTGGGATCAAGCCCCGAGTCCGGCTCTGCACTGACAGCACGGAGTCTGCTTGGGATTCCCTCTCTCTCTCTCTCTCTCTTCCTCTCTCTCTGCCCCTCCTCCCTCAAAATAAGTAAATAAACGTTAAAAAAAAGAAAACTTGGAAGCAGCACCGCCGGCCCCCCATGGGGCGAGAGGAGCCCGTCTGAGGGATCTTCCTTTATGGGGGTTCTCCCTGGGTTCCCGCCACGAGCAAGCCGCCCCTGTCCAGCAAGGCAACTTGAGCAGAATGAATGTTTTATACGAGAGTACCTGTGCCCTGTCTCTGAAACAGCAGGACCTCATGGGCAATCGAGTCTGTTTCTGGAGCTGCTCTTGGTATTTTGAACTAGAACCGCGGCCACGGGCCTCTGCAGGGGGCCCTCCCGGCCCCCCCCCCACCGTCCTTTCCACACCGCTCGCACACTCGCTCACGTTCAACACGAATGCACGACACCTGTGGAGCGGAGACCGTGAAGCGCCTTTGCCTGAGTGGTTCCGGGGCCCTTTTGTTCTGGCACATTCGTACCTATCACTGTGCACAGGTCCGGCTGGAGCCAGGCAGACGCCAGGCAGTGGGGGTGATGGTGGCTAGCGTGTGGGCCCCGCTCGTTAGACGTCTCCCAGTCCAGGGGGTGCAAGAGGCGCGAGGCCCAGGGAGCGCGAGTCCCTGGCAGGAGAGGGAGTGTACTCGGGGCATGGTGACAGCACCTGGACAGGTGTCCGCAACCAGGCCCCAGGTGAGCTTGGGAAGGACAAATGCCTCGCCCGTCGCCTCAGCCAGGCGAGCGTCTGGGGCGCTGTTCGGAGACCCGAGGTGCTGACCTGGCCCGCTCTCACGGGCTCCAGGAAGGGCGAGCGTCCCTAGCCACATCCCAGCCACCTCCTGCCCCTCTCCCTGCGCTCGAAAGTAGCCAGGCTGCTGAGCGGAGCCGGTCTCTGGTCGGCGCCTCTGGATGGCAGCCCAGCCTCCCTTGATTTTGTCTGTATGGGTGGGAGATCTGTGGGAAATGCTTGGATGCCACACTCACATCCTCTGGGGTATTTCCAGGAAATGCGAGACAGCTTTCTGGTGCTGTTGCCGGGCTCTGAGACAGCAAACAGGCGAGGCCGCTGCTGGGGGGGGTGGGGCGGTTAGCCTGGGGCTGCCAGAGGCTGGCACCGAGGCTGGCACAATCAGGGAGGAGGGGAACAGAGAGAAAGGGGTCCCGGGAGAGCGGGAGAGGTGGCCCCGGAGCAGGGCCAGACATTCGAGCTCCCCCATCTTCCAACAACTTTGTAAGCAGTTAATTCCTTGTCCTAACCCTTCTCTGCCTGAAGGAACTAGAAAGCTTTCTGTCTCCCCTATGGAACTGGCTAGGGCCTCGTGCATCACGCGCACCCGGCAAATACTGGGTCTCTCGCCTTCCCGTCCCTTGTAACTGCTTTGCTGTCGTGATGAGTAAGAGGACCGTCTTCTCCTTGAGCCCTTCAGATGCCCCCTTCTCTGGGACGCCTTCTCAGGCCACCCCAGCGCTTAGTGGCTGCTCCCTGCTACGAACTCATGCAACGCGTCCCTTCGTGCATTCGTTCAGCGAGTGCTATAGAGGGTCCACTCCATGCCAGGACAACACAGATGGCACGTCTCCATCACGCGTCTGGCTTCCATCCCATTCGAGCCAGCGTGTTGAATTTTACCTGAGCCCCGTGCCCCTGGAGAACGGCAAGGATTGTGTTCTGGAACACCGGCTTACCGCAAAGCACCAGCCTTCCCACGGGACTGAGATCTGACTCACGGACGTCCCCTTGTTTACCTGTGCCAAGGCCCGTCTCAAACCATCCAATTCCTACCCTTTGCGTCTGAAAGGTTTGCTGAACTGTTTGTCCCCACTGGCCAGTCTGTCCCTTAGTGTCCAAACATGCCCCTCAGTCTGTCTGTCCACACCAGGATTTAATTCCCTCATCTGTTTGGTAGACGCTGGGGTTGTTTCCACCTCATGGCCATGGTGAGCATCGGTGTGCAAATATCCCTTCGAGACCCAACCTTCAATTCCTTTGGCTGTATACCCAGAAGTGGACTTGCTGGATCCATTTTTAGTTGTCTTGAAAAATCAACTTGTAATATTGATTTTTGAACCTGTTGAAGAGCCTCCCTGCTGTTTTCCATAGTGGCTGCCCTATTTTATATTCTCACCCCCAGTGCAATGTCTTCACATGGTCACCAGCACTGGCTGTTTTGTTTTTCTGATCGTTTTTTTCTGATAGTAGAGCATCCTAATGGGCATGAGGCCAGATCTGTTTTTTATTTGAAAACATCAACAAATATCTCTGAGCGGTCACCCTGCTGCCAACGCCAGTGGGTGCATGGGGTGGGGGTGGGGGGGGTGGGCGGAGGGACGCGAGGGTGAGCGCCGCGCCGTTTCACCGCGAGGACGGGCCAGCTGAGCCTGTGCCCTGCAGAGGCCCGGGCTGCGGTGCATGAGCCAGTGGGGCTGGGGCGGGGGGGAGGGAGGGAGGGAGGGAGGGTGTCAGGGGCTGTGAAGCGCCCCCCACGTCCACTCGGAAGAGGCAAGAGACGGACACCCAAACTCCAAGACCCGCCAGACTGTGAGGACGGAAGCACGGAGGATAAGAGGAGCCACGGTTTGGGGCCCTTATTAGAAATGATGAACTTCTAGAACATGCACTTCTGAACGGGCTTTTGGGATGATTTCATCCGGGGCATCAAAGACCTTCCTCTTAGAAATGTTCGTTTATTTATTTTGAGAGAGAGAGAGAGGCAGAGAGAGAATCCCAAGCAGGCCACGCTGTCAGCAGAGTCCAACGCAGAACTGAATCCCACGAACTGTGAGATCATGACCTGAGCTGAAATCCAGAGTCGGGGTCTTAAACCGACTGAGTCACGAAGACGTCCCAAAGACCTTCCTGTTTGGTGCAACTGATCTGGCTGGCAATGTTTGGACACCGTGTTGAGAAGGATCTGGAAGCCCACGTGAACTCAGCGATCGTCAACCAGCAGGTCTGACAGGAGGGCATGGCTGGGTGGGCACAGACCTCCTGATGGTCTAACCCCATCACTTCACAAAGGAAGGAGCAAGGGCCAGAGAGACCGAGTGCTTTTCCCAAGGTGGCACAGTGGAAAGCGCCAGATAGATCACTGGAGGCCCCTTCTCTCAGCCAATGGGAAAAGACAACATGGAGCAGGCTCCTCTCAGCCAATGGGAAGAGACAACGTGGGGGGGGCCTCCTCTCAGCCAATGGGAAGACAACATGGAGCAGGAGCCCCCCCCCCCCCTCAGCCAATGGGAAGACAGTGAGGGGCAGGCCTCTCCTCTCAGCCAATGGGAAGACAACACGGAGCAGGAGTCCCCTCCTCTCAGCCAATGGGAAAAGACAACGTGTGGGGGTGGGCTCCTCTCAGCCAATGGGAAAAGACAACATGGAGCAGGCTCCTCTCAGCCAATGGGAAGACCATGCAGGGCAGGCGGCCCCCTCCTCTCAGCCAATGGGAAGACAACACGGAGCAGGAGTTTCCCCCCCCCCCCTCAGCCAATGGGAAGACAATGCAGGGCAGGCCCCTCCTCTCAGCCAATGGGAGAAGACAGCATGGAGCAGGCTCCTCTCAGCCAATGGGAAGACAACACGGAGCAGGAGTTTCCCCCCCCCCCCCTCAGCCAATGGGAAGACAATGCAGGGCAGGCCCCTCCTCTCAGCCAATGGGAGAAGACAGCATGGAGCAGGCTCCTCTCAGCCAATGGGAAGACAACACGGAGCAGGAGTTTCCCCCTTCCCCCCTCAGCCAATGGGAAGACAAGGCAGGGCAGCCCCCCCCCCCCCTCAGCCAATGGGAAAAGACAGCATGGAGCAGGCTCCCCTCAGCCAATGGGAAGAAACAACGTGGAGCAGGCAGCCCCTCCTCTCAGCCAATGGGAAGACAACACGGAGCAGGAGGTCCCTTCTCTCGGCCAATGGGAAGACAACGCAGAGCACATAGGTGGTGCCTCATGCTCCCTGTGCTTTGTCGCTGACCTTGCCGGCCACATCCTCCAGCACCTGGGCTGGTCCCTGTCATACGCCAGGGAAACGGGACGCCTCTCCAGCAGTACGTGTCTGCCCCGGCCCTGTGGTTTGGCCCGAGCCCACGGATCCCATGTTAGCTATTTCTCTGGAATGAAAACCAACAATAGCCACTGGAAGCAGATTATAAAATCTAAAACCACAGAGCTGGAGGGAAACTCAGCTGCTAGTCTGCTGTTTCCGAAAGTGATGATATTTTGGGGGAAAAAATCGGTGGCTAGAAAATTAAAAATAAGAAAAATGCCAGGTAACATTTCTTTTCAAGGATGACCTGGGGGCCAGGCACTGCTCCGAGCAGCCTGGACCTATCGGTTCTATCGGGGTGGCCAGCTTGGCTCCCAAGAAATACTGAGATTCCAAGAACACATGCCTTCTTTGCTTTGGCCACCAGGGAGCTCGTGTGTCAACTGGCAGGACCGTGTGTGTGTTCCTTGGCCCTGTCACACCCAAGTCCCACAAACCGAGGGGCTTAAACAACAAAAATGTATCGTCTCCCGGTTCGGGAGGCCAGAAGCCTAGATCGAGATGGTGGCCAGGCCGCGCTGCCTCTGAAGGTATAGGGACGGATGTGCTCCAGGCTTCTCTCCCGGCTTCTGGAGACACCAGCGTTTGTGGCAGAACTCCAGTCTTCACGTGGTGTGCTCCCCGTGCGTGCCTGTGTCCAAATTTCTCCATTTCATGAGGACCTCGGGCATACTGGGTTGGGCCCACCCCCCTCCAGTATGGCCTCATCTTGACGAATTATATCTGAACAGCCCTAGTTTCAAATAAGATCACTGTCCGAGGTGCTGAGGGTTAGGGCTTCAACATAACTTTTTGTCGGTGGGGGGGGGGGGGCGCCTCCTTCTCACTTGCTGTGTCCTTACGTGGCCTTTCCTTAGTGTGAAAAGAAGGGAGAGGGAGGGAGGGAGGGAGGGAGGGAAGGAGAGAAAGCCGGGGAGAGAGAGGAGAAGGAGGGAGGGAGAGTGGAGGGAGGGAGGGAGGGACAGGGAGGAAGGGGGGAGACAGGGAGGGAAGGAGAGAGGAGGGAAGGGGGAAGACAAGAGAGAGGGAGGGAGGGAGGGAGGGAGAGGGAGGAAGAGAGGGAAGGAGGGAGGGAGGGAGGGAGGGAGAAGGAGACAGAGAGGGAGGGGAGGGAGAGAGAGAGGGGGAGGGAGGGAAGGAAGGGGAGAGAGGAGAGAGGGCTGGCAGGCTGTCTGGTGTCTCTTCTTACAAGGACGCTGGTCCTATCAGATCAGAGCCCCTCCCTTATGACATTTTTAACCTTCATCCGGTCATTAGATGCCCATCTCCATGGTCAGGGCTTTACCATGTGACTTTGGGGGGACACTAACATGAAGTCCATAACCGCCCATAACAGTATGTGTTGCATTTCTATGTAGCAGCCGCAACCCTGGCTTCACTTTATCACCTGCCTCTCTTTCTCCCCGTATACTCTAGAAATACAAAAACTTATTGATATTTCGAGTTTTTTTTGGAGGAAGGCAGGTCTTGATAAAGAAAAATGAGGGGCGCCTGGGTGGCTCAGTCGATTAAGTGTGCAGCTCTATGGTCTCCCGGTTCGTGGGTCCGAGCCCCAAGGTGCTTGGGATGTTCTCCCCCTCTCTCTCTGCCCCTCCCCTGCTCACTCATGCTTTCTCTCTCAAAATAAATAAACTTTATTTATTTATTTTTTTAACATTTATTTATTTTTGAGACAGAGAGAGACGGAGCATGAACGGGGGAGGGGCAGAGAGAGAGGGAGACACAGAATCGGAAGCAGGCTCCAGGCTCTGAGCCATCAGCCCAGAGCCCGACACGGGGCTCGAACCCACGGACCGCGAGATCGTGACCTGAGCTGAAGTCGGATGCTTAATCGACTGAGCCACCCAGGCACCCCTCAACATAAATAAACTTTAAAAACAAAGAAGAAAAAATCATGGAACTGTCCTGCATTGAGGTACAAGAGCCCAAATGGCAGGAAGTGCAGGGACACTGGCCTTCCCAGCAGTCTGGTGGGGACGGTGATGGGGGCCCTTGCACACACGTCTCTGGCCCCCACGCTCCTTGGGCCAGCACGTCTCGATTCTTCTGCTCTGTGCAGCTTGGGCTTCCTGGTGTGGATTAATGGTCCCGTGGCCAAGACTGCTGGGAAATCCCCGAGGCCACACCAGCACCGACAGGTCAGGGAGCAAGAGGCAGTGGCTAGAGCCGACAGTCCACGCTGTCTGATTGCTCTCCTGCAGTCAAAGGGTCGAGCGGTCGACGGCCAAGGAACCCGAGAACGTCACCTGCTCGTTGGAGAATGTGAGACCAGAAGGAAAAGGGCCCATTCTTTTAGCAATGGGGCTTGTCTGTCACCGGCCTTGCTGCGGATTCCTTCTCCGGCCTGGGAGTCACAGGCAGACCGATTAACTGGGTCACCTCGCACACTATTGGTGCCAGGCCCCGGGGGTCTAGCATGGCTGCCTCTGCCGCTCACCCAGCAGGGTCCCCAGCCACCTGTCCGCGCCGTGGACTCCAGCACACCCTGCGTCTTGCTCTATGTCACAGGCTGACTTGTGTCCCTGACAAGTTCAGATGTGCGTCTCAACCCCCAGGACCTGGGAGTGTGACCGTATTTGGACACGGGGCCTTGAAAGAGGCGATTAAGGAAAAATGAGGTCATGTCGATAGGCCCTGATTCAATAGAACTGGTGTCCTTTTAGGAGGGGAGATCAGGACACAGACACAGAGGGACGACCGCGTGAGGACACGGGGAAGATGGCCGTCCACAAGGCAAGGTGAGGAGGAACCAGCCAGCCCACACCTTGATCTCCGACTTCCGGCCTCCAGAATGTCAGGAGAGGACACGGCTGCTGTTTAAGCCCCCGAGTCTGGTATTTTGTCATGGCTAGTACAATCTGTGCTTGGAAACCTACCACTTTCAGCCATAAATAGCGAACAAGAGAACATTTTGTCCGGAACATCTGGGCACACCTTCCCTTTCAGAAGTCTGTTAAACGTAATTTTCAAAAGGGCATCTGGGTGGCTCAGTTGGTTAGGCATCTGACTCTTGATTATTTCAGCTCAGGTCACGATCCCAGGGTCGTGGGATCAAGCCCCACATCTGGCTCCATTTGTGGAGCCTGCTTGGGATTCTCTCTCTATCCCTCCCCCTCTCTCTCTATCCCTCTTCCCTGCTCTCTAATTTTTTTTCAAAGAAAGGTAAAATCCTGCCTGTCGTACAGATAAGACTATGCATATATGTTAAAGATTTTATTTAACTCATGAATCAGGGAAGGAAACAGGCAGATAGATGTTCTTTTTTTTATTTTTTTAAACATTTTTAATTTTATTTTTGAGAGAGACAGAGACAGAGCGCAAGCAGGAGTGGGGCAGAGAGAGAGGAAGACACAGAATCCGAAGCAGGCTCCAGGCTCTGAGCCGTCAGCACAGAGCCCGACGCGGGGCTCGAACACACGAACCGTGAGATCATGACCTGAGCTGAAGTCTGACGCTCAGCCGACTGAGCCACCCAGGCGCCCAGGCAAACAGATGTTCTAATTGGTTCAAAAGAGAATCCAAAGAACAGTTTCAGATGAGGAACGCTGAAATGAATACGAAATGGAGGGCTGGCTCTTCACAGCGGACAGGGAGGTCCCCTGGGACTCCGCTGGTTGGGACAGAGTCTGCCTGACTCTAGATAAGAATTATTTTGTGCTCCCAGGGGCCCCAGGCCGAGTCAGGCTTATGCTTTTGCACTACGCATAAGGGGGCTCTTTTGTAAAGTGTTAATTTTGTTCTCTTTCGCTTCTGAGAACACGACCTTCCTCCACGATAATCAGAGGTGTCCATCCGTCTTGGGTGGGGACAGGAGTGAGGCGAGGAATAGCATAGAGGAGGCAAAGAGAGAGACCAGGGCATCTAAGACGATCTCTTCCAAGAGCCAGGGTTTTGTTAAGAGAAACAGAATTTTCAAAACTTTCTCTTGTCCGTCAGTCTGTCCCAGGCCAGGTCCAGCTGGTCGAGTTCAAGGGGGTGGCGAGGCCGCACGTGCCCTTTTGTGTTTGGCTTTTTTCACTTAGCATCATGTTTTTAAGGGTTACCCATGAGTTAGAGCTATTTTTCAAGCCCATTTGTACAGAGGAGACGCAGGGGATCCGGGGGACCGGGCTGAGCCTTTAACGAGGCTGTTGAGTGGGGTCTCCTCTCCGAGCTGTGGGGGGGGGGCGTCCAGGCTGTGGCATCTCCTGCGTGAACACTGGAGTCTGGGACATGAAAGGACACTCAGCAAGGCTGAAGGATCAATGAGGAGGTGACTCTCCTTAGGACGCATTCCTCCAGACGGGGGAAAGAGCATGCTGTCTTGCCACCAGGCCGCTTGGGGGGCCCCCTGGGGGCTCAGGTGGGTGGATGTACTTTGCCACCTGCAGGGTGTGCCAGAGCCCAGCAGCCCTGGCAGCTGGAAGGCTGAGGTCCCTCCTGCCTGGGACTCTGCTCGGTTTGAGGGGCTATGGCGCCATCTGGTGGCTGCAAGAAAACCCAACGCGAAGCCGCTTGGGGCCACCCGCAGATTTCCTGGTCAATTCGAAGGAAAAGCAGGCTCGTCTGGGAAGCACCAGGACCCCGCTGGGCCCTTTGCAAACATCCTCAAGCTGAGGGCAAGCGTGATGGGAATATCCGACCCGGGCAGAGGGCGCTGATGGCAACACACGTTTTTGTGAGAAGGGAAGACGTTTACGAGAATTTGCGATGTGAAAAGGCGAAGACACGGTGTGAGCTGATGCAGAAAATGTTTACGTGGCTGAATGTATGTTTCTGAGCGCATGGGGAAGGCCAGGAGGGAAACAGGCCAAGGCGTAAACACTGAATGTTGAAGGGGGTCAGTTCCGAAATAACATGTGTGGAGGGCTGAGGCGGGGCTCGGACTAAGTCTCAGGTGTTTGTTGGCTGTTGTTGTCAGTTACAGAATCGGATTCTCCATCATCAACATCTTCCTCATCATCATCCCTGGATGAGAAAATTGTTTTTCCTTGTTTCTTACATGTATCTTCCAATTTTTCTCTGTTGTCTATGTTACTTAGAAAAAAAAAGAGATAATTAAAAGAGAGAGAAAGGCTGCGATCAGCTCCCATGGAGCTTGTCTGAGTTTTGTGAATATCGCGGCAGCCGGGTTCTCTCCGAGCCTGGCCGGCGAGCCCTGCCTGCCGGGCTGGGGCTGATCCTGGCTTTGGGCTCTGCCACCAAGTCACCCTGGGATGCCGGGGCCCGACCTCTCAGGGGGTCACTCTCCTCGTCTGGAGCAAACAGAGGCCTGACCTCACAGGTCACTTACGGAGTGACACGAGTTGGCTCTTGGGCAGCATCTGCCACCGTGCCTGGCTCACAGTAAGCACAAGCCACCTCCCATCTCGGGGCATCAATCCAGCCAGGGATTGGGACAAGACCAGGGTTTCCGTGAGTCCTGTCCTTGTACCACCTGCCTCACAGCCAGCTGGGAAACTTGCTGAAAGGCAGATTTGTTGGCCTTGCCTAGAATTTCCAAATCTGCGCCGTCAGCAGATTTCACAGGCGAAAACCTCCCAGCTGAGCTCACAGGAAGTTGAGACCCCTGGAAACAGGATATCGTTTCTAAGGTCCCTGCGAGCTCAGACCTTCTAAAGTGCTGGCTTCTTCTGAACCCAGGATTGGGGCCTGCCCAATCTCTTGACCTCTGCACCCCAATTTTGTAATAAGAAGGGCAGCTCTTGGCCCTGGCAGGTTGGGCAGGAACTCAGCTGCAGGCCGTTTTCAGAGGATCGTAAATGACTAACATTGGAGACACTCGTGCTGTAGTCAGGGCACTGACGTCCAGGGGTCAGGGTATCTGTTGCCCGACTGGCTGGTGCCGGAGTCGAGAACAGTCGGATCTCCTGACTCCCGGGTCAGCGGTGTGTGTGTGTGTGTGTGTGCACCTCACACACGTGCACACGTGCTTATTCTTGCTGCGGGAGGCCCAGGCTATGTGCACGCCACAAAGTCAAGGCCAGCCCCTGCCAGACAACTTGCTGTCCAAGCACACATTTACACACTTCCAAGCCTTCTCGCCACTTCTATGTTTTTCTCTATTTCGGTTCGGCCTCTGCAGTAGAGGGATAAGGGGAGAAAGGGAAGAGCTGGGAAATAGGAATTGGAAGAGCTTTGGAATTAATTTTTCCCTAGAGTTTCATTCCACAAGAACAACCCACTGTCTTCATCCAGCACCCTCAGCCTCGGCAGTCTTACTCTTTGAGCCTCGGGTAAACCCGGCACCTGGCATACAGGAAGTGCTCCATAAATGTTTACTTAGTCTGGGCAATGGGAAGAACGAGACTGCTGTGTATCGAGGTGGGTCAGAGTAGGGGCGGGGGATGAGGAGCTGAGTGTGGAAAGTTCTCCGGTCTATTGGGCATTCAGATAAGGACGGTGGGTGGGCAGCTGGGCGTAGGATTCTAGAGTTCTGGGAAGGCCCGCGAGGACCCGAGTTTGGGAGTCATGAGCAAGGCCAGGGATGGGTCCGGGCCTGTGCTCTGAGGCACCCCGACTTTCGGGTGTGGGCCGATGAGAGGGGAGAAGAGGTCTGAGCCTGAGCAGTGGGTTGATGGACATCTAAAGGGATTGACCCCCCAAGACACCCTGGGTCTTGTCTCATGGAGGAAGGAGGCATCAACTCACTGCTGGACCACCTGCTCTGCCCAGGGGCCGACTAAGATAGGGGCCCCGGGGTGAGCAATGGGGACCCGGACACGACTTGTTTCAGTGGAGTCAAGGGACAAAAGCTGTCTGACTGAACAGGGTTCTGGGAGAAAGACAATCAGAGGAGCTATCTAGGAGAGTCAATATTTTGACTAAAAGATATTCCAAGAACATCCCTTTGGCAAGTACTTGCTGACCATCATCAAGGGCCAGGCGCCATTCGGGGCTCCGTGCGTAGTGCAGTGGGCAAGAGGCAAAACCCAGGGAGCTCACATTCTCATGAGGAAATGAGTAACATCTACAGTAGGTTTGGCAATGGATAAATCCTAATTTAAAAAGAAAGAAAGAAAGAAAGAAAGAAAGAAAGAAAGAAAGAGAAAGAAAGAAATTGAGAAAGAAAGAAAGAAAAAGAAAAAAGAAAGAGAAAAAGAAAGAGAAAGAAAGAAAGAGAAAGAAAGAAAGAAAGAGAAAGAAAGAAGGAAGGAAAGAAAGAAAGAAAGAAAGAAAGAAAGAAAGAAAGAAAGAAAGAGAAAGAAAGAAAGAAAGAACCAAAGCCAGCAGCTGGGGAACAGGGTGGCGGTGTGGAGGGCCACAGTTGTGTAGGGGGTGCCATCTGCAGGCACAGGCAGAGGGAGGCTGGTGGGTGTCGGGGAGGCTCCTCACTGTTTGCTTCTCCGTCCTCAGAGAAAAAGAAGGCAAGATCATGAGCGGGAGACACCCCTGTGCAGACAGAGGGCAGGGCTGGAGGCTGATAAAGAGGCTGGTGGGCGGAGCCTGGTGTGATGGGCCTCGGGTTTAGCCTGGGAAGAAGGTGGCTTGGGACACGAGGGCTGTGAGGGGCAGTGGACAGATGGTGGATCGCGGGGTGGCAGGTCCTCGGCGGATGAGGGCTGCTGGGGCCAGGATGCCAGAGGGAGGAGGCAGACAGAGGGAGGAGAGGGACTGAAGAGTGGGACAGAGGCAGGAGGGGGACAGAGGGAGGAGGAGGACCGAGGAGTGGGAGGTATGGAGGACACGCGGAGGAAGGAGGAAGTTCCGACTCATGTGGGACCAGGAGGGCTCAGGTTTGTTCCCGGGCACCCTTGCGACAGAGCAGGCTCTCACCCTGAGCAGCCGCGTGTCTCCGAGTAGGACGGGAGGACACGCGCTCGCTGACCCAGACTTGCAGGACTGCAGGCCCGTTGTGCCGGTGAAAACCCAGAAGCGAACCCGACTCTGACTTCAAAGCGGACCTTCCAGTCTGCAACCATGCTGCTTCCCCACGAAAATCCGCGCCCGCCTGTGTCTCTCACGGGCTGTGTCGTCCCCGGGTTACACATGGTGGACGGTGGCGGAATCGGGGGTCCTCTGTGCAAGCGGCCTCCTGTGCCACGCGGGGAACTGCACTTTCCCGGGTGTGAGCTCACTCAGATAGCCTAGTGACGGGTCTACGGACGCAACGCGCTCTGTCTCGCAGAGGCCAGCACGTCTGCCGGGAAGGGGAGGGGGAAGCTCATTCAGGCGCCCGCCCAGCAGGTGGACCTGGCAAGTATCCAGGGGGTGGCGGCATCTCTCGGGCCTTGCATGAGGGCCACAAGATTCTTACCTCAAACCGCACAAAAGAAAACCCAGAGGAGATCCTGGGGGGCTGAGCAGCTTGCCTGTGACGCAGGCAGCAAGCGGGAGCCAGGACTCGGGCCCTGTTCCGGTGGCTTTGGAAGCCCACGGTCCCGGGGTGCTGGACTGAACCCAGGACTCATCTCCGCAGGGGGAGCCCTTCTTGCCGTTTACTTTTATACGCACCGGGGTCTTCAAATGAATGAAAATGCTGGAGGAAACACACGACATTATAGAGAAAGTCAAGTTTCATTTATTCCCATTAAATTATAGCACGGGTTTCATATACAAATAAAATTTTTGCGTAAAGTACAAAACGCTACAAATCTCAATCATGTAAAAATGCAAAAATATTTGTGTTTCTGTATGTTTTCCCTCAAACACGACTCGGGGTGCAGCAGGGGGCCCAGAGCGTGCCCGCCGTCGTGCCCGGCTGACGTCAGTGGGCCGGTGTCCCCAGCCGGTAGCTGCTGCCCCTGGAGCCCTCTGGTCCCGCGTCTGTGTGTGCGGGGAGCCGGCAGGCCTTCCCAGATCCTGGGCTCCAGATGCTTCCGGTTATCAGCCACCGGCGGCACATGATCCTCGGGCTGTTGGGAAGGGGCCGGGCCCCCTCCCGCGGCGCGGGGACCCGCCTGCCGAACCGAGAAGATGCCGCGGGGGCCGGGCCGGGCCGTCGCCGGCCGTCACTGGTCCAGCTCGTTTTCGTTCTGCAGCGTCTTCATGGCCAGCCCCCAGAGGGTCATGCTGGAGAAGAACTGGCCCTCGGGGTTCCTGTAGGGCGTGGAGGCCGCGCGGCCGCCCGGCCCGTCGCCGCAGGGGTTGTCCAGCGCGGCCGGGGACGAGCGGCCCAGGGACGGGCTGTCGGCCGGCAGCGGCTGGTCGCCGGCGGAGGCGGCCGCCGCGCCCGGGTAAGCGAACGTCTGCTGCGGCGCCGGCTGCAGGGGGCGCTTGGCGAGCTTGCCGGGGTCCGGACCCAGCTTCTCCGGCCCGCCGGCTCCGTGAGGCTCGACCGCGGCCCGGAACTTGCAGTAGGGGCCGGCAGCGTGGCCGTCAAATTCCGTCACGGACTCTTCCACCGGGTGCGCGGGGAGCTTGAGCGACGCGGGCATCAAGGCGACGGGCACGTCCTGGGAGAACGCATCGGAGCCCTGGGACTTGTCGAGGTCGGAGGCGTCGAGGGCCTGCGCCAGCTCGTCCAGCGCGTCCCGGCGCGCCTCGGGCCTGCAGTGCGTCCTCTTGTGCCGCCGGAGGACGGCGGAGCGCGTGAAGCACTTGCTGCACACCTCGCACGCGTACGGCTTCTCCCCCGTGTGCGTGCGCACGTGCCTGCGGAGGTCGCCGGAGCCCCCGAAACACTTTCCTGCGAGAGGAAAAGGACGTCCTTTCAGAAGCGCGCCTTCCGGAAGCACCGCCCCCGCGCCCGCCCCCTTCTAAAACCCAGACCGGCTCTGCTTTCACTGCTTTCACGGTCAGGTCACGGAGTCCAGCCCTCCCGTCACCTGCTCGCCCCGGAAGACGCTCGCGTTCTTCTCCACTGCGTCCCTCCGCCCCGCGGCCTTTTGGCGGCGGGCACCTCGGCGTGAGCCTTCGAGGGACTCTGTGTCCCCGCACGGGAGCGCCTCGCCGGGCAAGCCGAGGTGCCTGCCCCTGCCGGCCCGTGCCGGGAAACCTCGCCCGTTTTGTTCAAGTTTTCACAAATCTAACGTGGCCGATCGACAATTTAGAAACAGCTTTTTGCTTTCAACATAATTTTACATATGCTTTTTCTCCTGGTTCTAGTTCCATCCCGTGTACATGACAGAGGTGGGGGGGGGGGTCGACTTCCATGATGAGAGTAGGTAAGATCGGAAGACAGAAACCAACAGAGAGCCTTCCAGAAGACATCACATGTTGACAGAGGACTGAGAACTACGCAGTTACGTAGATGCGTATTTAGAGCTTCGCCCTCACCCGTGTGAACGCGTGAACGTGGAAGGCTCAGCTCCGAGCGCCCGCCCATCAGGCGGACCAGGCGTCGACGTCCATGCGTTACAGGTGTACCCTTCCCCACACAGGACACCGAAGCTCGCCACAGTGGCCACAGTGACCCTGTGTCCTCACGTCTACACCGTGCCCTCAGCGTCAGGCTCGGTCTCTTTCACTGAACAACACCGTTTGCTATGCTGTCGCTATACCACACAGTTTATACAGACACGTGACATGTCGTGGACTCCCGTCCTCGATCTCCTGCACGTGTGGGCGGGCTCCACCTGTTTGCTACCATACTTCGTGTTCAGTCACCATCTTTCTTTACACCGTTTAGGATAAATTCTCAGTAATGGAGTTACTGGGCAGATGGGAATAATCTTTTCTAGGGTCCCGAAGACGTGAATTTCAGCCACAGTAGAGTTCCCCCAGGAGAGGACCGTGGCCAGTCTCTCTCTTTCATCCCAGAGGCAAGACAGGGGGCCAGACTTCACAGCCATCCTTGCCGTGAGGACACCACGGGGCAGCACCTGCCTCCTGCCTGGGGAATCCGGTGAGAGACAGCCGGCTGGCCGTGCTGGCAGCAGAGAGGACGGTCACCGTGCACGGCCGTGGCCCGCAGTCCCAGGCAGTGCAGGACGCTGCGTTTCCAGGGACTCAACGAGGGTGCTCACAAGCGAGCTGCCTGGAGCCAACTTCAGTCCAGCCTGTGAGGACTGGCCAGAGGGGCGATGAGACCTCAACAGAGACAGTCTCCTGGGAATAAACTGCTAAAACCCAGGGCTAGAGGAAAATGCATGTCTGCACCTTGGAAAGTGCAGAGAAATGCTGGGAAAGGAAGAGAGGGAAGGGAAGGAGAAGGCAGTCTGGGGAGGGAGAGGACAGAGGGAGGAAGGGTGGAGGAGGGAGAGGGAAGAAGGCGGAGGAGGGAGAGGGAGGAGCTCTCTATTCACTGCAAAGCCCAGAATGTGAAGCCATCTTAAAACTGAACCTGTCTTCTGAACTCAAGGAAATGAAAACACACACCCACACAAAGTAGTACGCCGATGTTCACAGCGCACTTGCTGAGTGAAAGCAGTCATGAAAGGCCACATGCTGAATGATTCCGTTTACACGAAATGTCCAGAACAGGCACATCCAGAGAGAGAAAGCAGATTAATGGTTGTCTAGGCTGGGGCGTGGGAACGAAGAATGACTGCTAGTGGGTGTGGAGTTTCTTTCTGGGGTGATGAAAATGTTCTAAAATAGACCATGGTGAGGGTTGGGTTGTGCAACTCTGTGAGTAATATACCAGAACCACTCACTGAACTGTTCGCTTTAAATGAGTAAAGTTTATGGTATGGGGCTTTTACCTCAATAAAGCAGTTACAGAATTTTGAACCTGTCCTATAAGAACGAACATTCTTGCGCTCTCTTTATCTTCCCCTGGCCCCAGGCTGACCTTATCAGGGTCGGAAACCATGGCTAGTGAGGGGAGGGAAAGGGCTGGAAACATAAGGTGAGGCAGGCAGGGTCCTCCTCTGCTTCCTCCTCTACTGGGGTCTAAGCCAGCCCTAGCCGGGGAGGGAAGAGAGAATTTAATCTTAAATCAAGTTGACAGCTGTAATAACCGTTTGGAACTGACATTTTAAATTAGTGATTTGAGACTGCATTTGTGATTTAAAGTAACAATTGCTTTCCTTTTTTTTTTTTTTTTTCTCTTTTATTAAGAGAGAGAGGGAGAGAGAGAATCCCAAGCAGGCTCCACACTGTTAGCACAGAGCCTAACATGGGCGGGGCTCGATCTCACAAACCGTGAGATCATGACCTGTGCTGAAATCAAGAGTCAGGCACTTAACCAACTGAGCCACCCAGGTACTACCAATTTTATTTTATTAAAAAAAAAGTTTTTTTTAATTTATTTCTGAGACAGAGAGAGACAGAGCCTGAGTGGGGGAGGGGCAGAGAGAGAGGGACACAGACTCCGAAGCAGAATCTGAGCTGTCAGCACAGAGCCCGACGCGGGGCTCGAACTCACGGACCGCAAGATCATGACCTGAGCCGAAGTCGGACGCCCAGCCGACTGAGCCACCCAGGCGCCCCAATTTTATTTTTAAGAGTAATGAGAAGAGTCACGGAGTTGCCTAACTTTGTATCCAGGAGATGAGATCTGTGTACAATTTAAGTGGGAGACAAAAACAAAGGTACTTTCTGGCTACAGCCCAGAAGTCCTGCCCTGTTCCAGATTCCAGCTCCAATTAGGAGGAGGCGCTCCGAGCAGAGCCCAATTCCAGCCTTCCCACAGCAGGACTCTGGACGTTCTCCCCGTCTGTTGCACACAGGAAGTCGTAAAAGTCGTTACTCACTGATTCCTCCATGACTCAGTCGGCATGGTGAAGTGCTCGTCACAGGCACGCACGTGTACGCACACACACAACACACGCACACACGCACACCCTCTCTCCTCCAGAGGCTCAAACCCTCCACGATCACAGGGACACAGGTGACTGAGAGTCCGCCCTCCCTCACCTGGGCGGCGAGGCCCCTCAGAAGCGAGGGCCGCCAGCCCACCCTCCCCTTTCTGGCCACTTCGCTGCCGCGTCCTTGCGGAGAGAAGCGCCCTTTGCTTCACCGTACGTGACCCAGAAGCCCTCCCTCCTGACCCCGCCATGTGCTTGAGATGCTCCGGCAGGACAGTCCGCCGGCAGCCCCCAGGCCCTGCCGTCGAGGCGGCTGTGCTGACACCCGCTGCTGCACACCTCGCCCTTCCACGCTTTTCTGTCTACGCCCCGCGGACCTGGCCAGGAGCCCGCGGCAGCCGGACTCGGCCGTGCCCAGAGCACCTCGGGGCAGCTCCGCGAACGTCTGACACGCGAGCCCAGGGAGGGATGAGAGGAGACCCCGCGGGAGGGGGCGAGGGGACAGCACCGCGTCCGTGTCGCCCCCGAGGAAAGGGAGGCGAACCACGCAGCGACAGGGCGGGCACCTGGGGGGCCGCGTCCGCGGGCATCAGCCACTCACCGCAGGCGGGGCAGCCGTACGGCCGCTCACCCGTGTGCCGGACCCGGTGCTTCACCAGCTTCCTCCGCATGTTGAAGGACTTGCCGCAGTCGTCACAGGTGAACACTTTGTCGGCCGTGTGCGTCTTTCTGTGCTCCTTCAGGTTGCTGAAGTTACTGAAGCCTAGAGAGACCACAAGAGGCGTTCGGCTCAAGGACTGAGGCCGTTTTCGTCAGCGGTCTTCGAGAAAGAAAAGGAAAATGCTCAGCAGTACCTCGCCCACAGATGTCACACAAGTGTGGCTTCTCTCCCGAGTGAATAATAATGTGGCGCTGGACGTCACCAGAGGCTGCGAACCTGCCGTGACATTCGGAAACCCAATTAAGAATTTCTTTCCACATTGGTGCACATCTTTACAATTGCAAGTCACTGAGGGGGACGGATGGGCTGCTCCCCACATCCCTGCAGAACGAACCAGACGTGGCCTGATTTCATTTGAAATGTGCCTTTTTAAAAATCTTTACTTTTTTTCTCTTTTTTACAGAAAGTAGAAAATGATGCAAGTGCTTTGTTTCTGAATGACTGTTTTTTTTTTTCTACCTAGTTTCGTCACTCTTTCTTCTTCAGAGATGGTCACCGAATTGGCTCAGGGAGGTCTCGGCCACAGAAACACGCTTCCTTCCCACCACGCCTAATTGTAGAACTGGTTCTGTTTGCGACAACACGTGTATGGACGTGGTTTTAAATACACGCCTTGCTTTTAAAGGGAGTTCACAAGGCTCCCATTTAACCCACGTTGTGAAACAAGGCCAAAGGGAAGTGACACCATCTGAAGAAGCGGGGGCTCACTCCGGAGGCGCCCGAAGCGAGGGGTGCGCGATACCCCCGGCACGAAACGTGCCCGCGGTGCTGAAGCGGCCACGGCAGAAAGGGAGACGTGCCAGGCCAGGCAGCCTTTCTTTCTCTGTTTCCTCCCATCTGCAGAGACAGCGGTTTTCCCGGACCTGAACAAGGGGCGCTTCTTCCTCCAGCGTCCCCACAGCACGTGCCGCACCCCATACTGGAGGACTTTGACTTGAACTGTCCCCAAAGCCGTCTCTGCCCACCGCCCTTGACTATGAATTTATCGGAGGCAGAACCTGTACTGTTTTTTTTTCCCTTCTCTTTTTTAACAAAGGCCTTACACCCCTACCGTGGAGCCCACGTGGGGCTTGAACTCACACGTGAGCCCACGTGGAGCCCACGTGGGGCTTGGTCTCACTCTGAGACCAAGACCTGAGCTGAGATCAAGAGGCTGATGCCTAACCCACTAAACCAGCCAGGGGCCCCTATACTGTTTATGTTCCCATCACAGCACTTAGCATACAGCAGGTGCCGAATAAATGTTGGTTAAATAAATGAATGACTGAAGCGCTGTGGCTGGTGCCTGTTAAAAGCGTGCAGACTCCAGACAAGCGGCCCAGGGAGGGCAGGAAGGTCCCCACTGCGATTCTGTCACAAGTCACAGCCCTGCCCAGCTGGCCACTCGCACTGCTGAACTCTCAAGGCCTGTTTCTGACTCAGCTCAGGGCCCTTCCAGCCCTTCCTGGCTGCGAGTCTCATTGCCCCCCCATGACAGTCACCTCCACGTCCCCATGGGTCTATGATCTATGTTAACAGACATTCTTGGAATGAATGGAAATTTTGGTATAATTTTGTTTCGTGTCAAAATCCCATTTCCTAAGACTCTGTGTCCTAGATTTTCCTTCTCTTAATGAACATTTCTCTTTCTTTTTGTTATGGAAAAGCCGGAGGGTCTGACTTTACCTGCGTTCCTTAGCTACGCGGTGAGCCCACAGGTGGCCCAGAGAACACCGAACTCAAAGACAGACACGAGTTATTCTTTACGAACAGAGGAACGAGCCCAGCACTGACCTCTTTCCGCAGATTTCGCAGATGTATGGTTTTTCACCAGAGTGCCGACGTAAGTGAGTCTGCAAGTTACCCGCCTGTAAGAGAGGGGAGGAGAAAACGCATGCCAGTAATGACCAGTTTTCTTGAAGGTTCTGTAAATTCAAAAGGAAAACTAACAGACCGAGCCAGGTCCTGGTCCAACTTCCAGGTGAAGATTACATATGCACAGCTCAAAGCAGCCGCGTGCAGGGAGACCAGGGACAGCCCCGTCCTCACTCGGGGGCCTGGGCCTGCCCGGGAATGTGCAGATCGCACGGACATGCCTGATGGCACACTTCTGACCCCAGTGCTCCCCGTGAGCCCCTGGCTTGTCACCTTGCGGGTACGCGCTGTGCTGCTTCCCTGGCAAATGGGCCCCACACACTGTGGGGGCTGCTAAGCTTGTATTTCAAACAGACCTCGGTCCGCTTTACCTGGTGTTTTTAACTTGGACCATCTATATGCAGGCATCACTTGGAAACAAAGCATCTGTCTGTACTTGGTTATTTCAGGATTCCTTGTTTCTTTTTTAAAAACATGCTTTGGTTCGTAAAGAAGGTAAGACACGTGCAAACAGCACTTCCCCTGGGCTCTGTTGTGCCGGACTGGGCTGTCCTTTCTTTTACCTTTGTGCAAAAACGCAAAGCAGGAGACTCAGGAGCCATTTCGCTGCTGGGCCTTTTATGTTCCTAATGGCTGAAACTAGCAGGGCTTCGCAGAGAGTAACTTATTTCTTTTTTTATTTTCCTTTCATAATTGAGTTTTTATTGGTTGTTCTGAGGATCAGTGCAGACAATTCAATTTGTACACAATTCTTAACGTACGTACCGAGAGAGAGTAACTTACCTAAATGGGGATTGCAAAATAGGTTTCCATGCAATGATCAATAGGAAATCAATATTAACTTGCCTCAAGTACACTAAAATTGAAACAGCAATCGCCTTATACTAAAAAAGCTCCTGGCTAATGTTTCAAATTAGGATTTGAAAACAAAATCCTCCACTGCTGGAATTTAACTTAATAGACTCAATCTGTCATTTCCCCTCCTAATTTTTTACAGTGTTCTGTTATAAAGACACTGAAACGAATGAATGTGCCCGAGGGTAATAATGTGCCGGCATTATGCACAAAATAAGCCAAAAAGAGAGGATGAACAGTAATGGCCAGCTAACAAATTTGGCTTTGTAAATCTGCAAACTAGATTTTAAATAAAATGCAGACAGTTCATGGTTATACGTTTGAAGACGGTCTGAAGTCCACTTCCGAGTGGAAACTTACAGGTAGAAAAAGTGCGGCCTGTGGATTTCATGTTACAGAGCATGGAGATTCTGTGAGTCAGGCTCTGGGAGATCACACAGTTAGATACTTCAGAATATGATAAATATGGCTTCGAAAAAACTCAGGTTTATTTGAGGTAACTAAAGAGGAAGAATTTGGCAAAACATTGGTAAATACCTAGCTTTTAACAGAATGACTATTGACAACAGTAAGTGTCAACAGCCATATACGTTTCGTCTGCCTGCCCTTACACACAT
Source organism: Felis catus (assembly GCF_018350175.1). Taxonomy (NCBI): domain Eukaryota; kingdom Metazoa; phylum Chordata; class Mammalia; order Carnivora; family Felidae; genus Felis; species Felis catus. The sequence goes on along the minus strand of NC_058371.1, from coordinate 198,736,618 downwards.
CACTAAGCTGCTCTTAGTAATTAGATCTCTTTTCTAGATGAAAAACTCAGATTCAGATAAGTAAGTAACTGCCCCTGTTACACAGCTGGGCCAGAAAGTAACATGGGTTTGTGGGAGTCTGAACTCACAAGTTTCTGTGAATAAACTGGCTTGTGTTGACTATTCCGTACAAGAGTCACTTGGCTGTTGGGGAAACAGCTCCTGGGAGGTGAGATAACGTACCACTGATTGTTTTAAGTCAGTCAATTCCAAATTCCAGAAAAGCGCATCAATTATATAACAATTTGAATAGCACCATGGGCTCATCTGTTAAATTAGGTCCTTCTTTTTAAGTTACTTTGTAAATGATGTATCACGACTGAAATGCATTCTCTGAGTCAGTGCTTAGCAGCACTGAGCCCTCGCTTTTTAACTGAAGCGTCACAATTACTCGTTTTCAAAGCAAGTATAATCAAATGATCTTCCACTTAACATAGTGTAATAAGCAGTAGTAAAACAACCCCTTGAATTTTTTTTGTAGCTATTTAATAAATAGAAATGGATCATGAAAATCTTCCCCCAGATAAAGGAGCACATATTGATCTGGCCGATGGTATAAAAGCAGATGAAACACTGAAAGATTCAGGCAAAAAAGTCCGATAATGCATTCAACGATTTTTGCCAAATGACACAGCAAACTGGGACCCAGAGTACTTGACCTTTACCGAAGCATCTTTATTTTTGGTAAACTGTGCTTCACTCTCGTGCTCATTACGTGCTAAGTACCCGGTCCACATCTCGGATGGAACTCTCTAGCAAGCGGTAGTAACAGTGACTGCTACCGATGATTCGGAGGTTACCAGGAATGAAGCGGCTGGGTTAGCAGCCGCAGACAACTTGTCACCTAGTCAGAATTCCCTTATAAAGTAGTAGCATCGCGGTCTACGGAAAAGCAAGCGGATGCTCTGGAGGGAAGTCATCAGCCTGGGCTCCGACAGCCGGGATCAAACATCCTGTGGACTCCCAAGCCTGCGGCACTCACTGTCTGTGCTCAAGAACGTTAGCAGCAAAGGAGACTCTACTCCTTCTAAGCAGATATTTTAAATTAGGAGGGAGCTGTCAGAACTGTGAACAGAAAACTCTGCTGCAGAAAAGAACTAACACCTGATTTGAGTAATTTAAAAAATAAACCCTTTCTAATAGGCACGAGGACGTGAGCATTTAAACACGAGCAAACCAAACACATATTCTCTATCAGAACACTTTTCCAACGGCAGCTGATTATTCATGTAAAAAAACAGCTGAGGAGTCATACCATCTTAGAGATAAAAGGGATCTCAGATCTTAAAAGTCACCTAGTTCAGGAGTTTTGGGACTTTAGGATTTCACCAAATAACAAAAGTTAACAGGGGAAAAAAATCTGGAGATTAGCACAGAGATGTCTCCTAAACAACGGGAGTGTGGGACATACCACCTCAGGGCTCAAAATTCAACAACTTCGGAAAAGTTCATCAAAACACTCTTACTCTTGCATTTTCCCCTGGACGGGCCCAAACCCTGTCACCTGTGGCGTCAGGCTGTGTCCGTGCCCGGGGGGAGCACACCGATCTCCAGGCGGGCCCCCTCAGTGGCGCCCCACACACGGGACACCTCTTTCCGGAAGGCACCGACTGCACCAGTCACTCCAAGTTTCCATCCCCGCCTCTTTGGAGAGACGACACAACTCCAGTCCCCTCCCGAAAGACAGCTCAGTGCGCAAGGTTTCCTCTTCCCATTTCTCACGTCACAGATGTTCCAGACCTGCCCCTACCTCACGTCTCCTCCGGGTGCACCTACGGGGCCGGGCTCTACCCCGCACGGACACCCTGCATTCAGACAGAGCCTCACTCATACTCTAACGCATGCGGGACCCCCAGTGCTGAGATCTGCGCACAGACCGTGTCCACAAATACATTAACAGGTGTCGTCTGTTGCCACAGTCTCGAATTACGGTAGCTTTGCAAAGCTCACGTGTCATACTGCTTACGGACTCAACGGCAAGGTTATGGGTAACTTTTTTATACCCCCCCAAGACTGACTCTACTAAATATAAATTGAGGAAACAGCATAAAAGGTTAATTCTCATTGGTGAATCTGTTTTCTCACTTTCGAGACTTCCAGAAGGGAAAATATTTACAAACTCCCTTCTATCAAAGCAAACATTCCAGGCATGGAATGGAGTGCATGGGAGCGCTCCAATACACCGTAACCGCAAACATCTGCTCCGGCTCATTCTTACTAGACACATCTCCAAAGGCAAGGGAATTAAAAGCAAAAGTGAACTACTGGGACCTCCTGAATTCAGATAAAAAGCTGCTGCACAGCAAAGGAAACAACCACCAAAACTAAAAGGCAACCGACAGAATGGGAAAATATATTTGCAAATGACGTATCAGACAAAGGGCTAGTATCCAAAATCTGTAAAGACCTCACCAAACTCCACACCCGAAAAACAAATAATCCAGTGAAGAAATGGGCAGAAAACATGACTAGACACTTCTCTAAAGAAGACATCCGGATGGCCAACAGGCACATGAAAAGATGCTCAATGTCGCTCCTCATCAGGGAAATGCAAATCAAAACCACACTCAGATATCTATAGATGCTGGAGAGGATGTGGAGAAACAGGAACCCTCTTGCACTGTTGGTGGGAATGCAAACTGGTGCAGCCACTCTGGAAAACAGTGTGGAGGTGCCTCAAAAAATTAAAAATAGATCTACCCTATGACCCAGCAATAGCACTGCTAGGAATTTACCCAAGGGATACAGGAGTGCTGATGCACAGGGGCAATCATACCCCAATGTTTACAGCAGCACTTTCAACAATAGCCAAATTACGGAAAGAGCCTAAATGTCCATTAACTGATGAATGGATAAAGAAATTGTGGTTTATATACACAATAGAATACTATGTGGCAATGAGAAAGAATGAAATATGGCCTTTTGTAGCAACGTGGATGGAACTGGAGAGTGTTATGCTAAGTGAAATAAGTCCTACAGAGAAAGACAGATACCATATGTTCACTCTTATGTGGATCCTGAGAAACTTAGCAGAAGACCATGGGGGAGGGGAAGGAAACAAAAATGGTTAGAGAGGGAGGGAGCCAAAACATAGAGACTCTTAAAAATTGAGAACTGAGGGTTGAGGGGGGGTGGGAAGGAGGGGAGGGTGGGTGATGGGCATTGAGGAGGGCACCTGTTGGGATGAGCACTGGGTGTTGTACGGAAACCAATCTGACAATAAATTATATTTAATATAAAAAATAATACAAAAAAATTAAAAAAATAAAAAATAAAAATGACTGCCTGCCGTAAGGCGGAGATGGTCAGCGGGCACTACTTACAAAGTATCCCTGTATCCACAACGCGACAGCTTCCTCAATGCCAGAGACCCCCAGGCTTATCAAATGTCTGCTTGTCTTTGGGGCTCACCTGAGCAATCTCGTAACATACTTCCCGTCTTCATCACCCGCCCCGAACACCACTTCCTCCAGGCAGAAACGAGCACTCGCTTCTCTTTGCCCATGCTGTTCCCTATGCATCTTTCCCCAGCACACCCCACGCTTGCCACAAACACTTATTACTGAGTGGTTTTTAAACAGAAGTCCTTGTTCACAAAAAATTTCATAATTTCACTACGAAGTAAAACAGCAATACGCATCTGAAAACCGCAAGTATACGTAATCCTGTGTTCACAAAACTCCGACAAAAACACAGACCCCAGCAGAGGAGGATTTCGGGAGCGGCAGTCATCAGGGCCACCTTGATGGGACTCCGGAGGGCAAGTGCAGGACGAGGTCTGAGCAGCGGTCCTCAACCTCAGCCATACTTCCAAATCGCTGTACTAACACATCCCTACACCCGGGCCGCACCCCAAAGCGACCAAATCAGAATCTCTGGAGGCCAGACCTGCCATCGATGCCGGGAGAGGAGGCTGAAGGCTGACTACGGACGTTTCAATGTCCGGTTCTCTCTGATTAGCAAAGACGGGTCAGGGAAGGATTCCATGCAAGGAGAGGACAGACCCTAAGCCATCATCACATTTTAAACGTCCGAAGGGCTTTCGTGTCCCCTGTTTCATTTACTCCTCCGGACACTTGCATGAGGTAGTACGATCCTGATTTAAGAATTAGGACAATGTGGGCCAGGGAGTGATGGCTGCTAATTGTTAACAGTCATGAGTCCAAGTCTTAGGTTCTCCTCCACCCCAAAGCTGTGAAGTTAAGATGGTGGTGGGGGGGGGGGGGTGCCCTGGGAAGACTGGTCTGCAAGAACGGAGAGGGCGGCCCTGGGACGGGAGATAATGTCGCCCCCTGAGCACGAACTACGTGCCAGGCAGAAAGGAGTTCTTACTCCTACCAGCTCGTTTACTCCCCACATGCTCCCCAGGGTCAGTCATCTCCTTTCCCTGGTTTCACAGACAAGGAAGCTGACGTTGCAAAGGGTGGGGTGGCTTGCCCGAGGTCACTGAGTAGCAGGCCAGGGGCGGGATCCGAATCCACACTGCCCATCGTCGTGGCCACAGCTCGGAAGCCCCAGCGAGGCCGTCCTGAAGCCGCCAGGGCCTTGAATAACTGGCAGCTGGAGGAGAGAGGACTCCCCTCGCTTCTCAAAAACCTACTGGACGCAGTGTGGGTGCCAGAGTTCTCCTGGACGGCAAGTGTGGACTAAAGACGCAAAGGCAGGGGTCCGGACTCGGTGAATCCCTGCAGGCAGGTGGCAGTGGGAGGGAAAAGCCCCTGAGGGCACAGGTTTGGGGGCTGGGGGGGAGAACGAAGGGGACCCCAGAGAGCTGGCTCCGTGGGGGACGTGCCAGAAGACGGCGCCGCCACGGAGGTTCCGTGCCCTGGGGAGCGCTGTGGCCAGCTCTGTGGCCCGGAGGGCTCTTGGGTCAGGGCCCAGCCCAGAGTCCTGGCCCCGGTGACACAGCGTCTGCACGAGCTGCGACCGGATCTACGGCACCCGCCAGTGGAACGACGGCGTGCGGTGGCTGTTTCCTCGGTGGGCCCGTGTGCCCGGGGCCGAGCAGCCGGCCTCACCCACCCTCTAAAATGCCAGCGCCCGGCACGTGGCAGAGAAGCAGGGCTCTCCCTCCATTTCAGAAGCGGGTGGCCACCAGCCTACGTTCAGAATTTCCTCTAACACATTAACTCTCTAGGGGGTGTTTACGTCCAGCGCCCAGATCAGCACGTGTAGGAGGGACCAAAACACTGGCTGGATGGGGAGACTTTACACGTGTCCCAATGATCATGAAACAGGGGTCAGCTGAAAGGCGGGCCAAGCAGGAACGAGAAATGCTTGCTCTCTTCCCCGCATCCTAACAACGGATGTGCCAGCCGGAGGAAGGGGACATTGGTCCTGGTCACAGCCCGGCACTTGCGGCCCCCAGGTGGGTGGGTGCTCACTGTGGTTTACCAGAAAGCTCGTTCACGAAAGAGAGGAAACATACCAGGATCAGACCCATCCTTCAGTGGGGGGGAAGTTCACACCCTTACAAAAAATGCTGTTTTTCCCAATGATCTAAAAATCTGTTTTCCTTAGAAATTATTTTCTTCCGATTTAGCGTGAAGTCAACGTTACAGACACCACCAGAGGCTTCTCTCAGAAGTCCAAATGTAGGTCTTATTTGTAATAATAATAAAAAAAAGCACTGGGTTTCAGGTTCCCAATTATTAAAGTAAATAAGAGTATTCCCACCTGAGAGAAATGTTTCCCACAAATGTTACATTCAAAAGGTTTCTCACCTGAAACAAAACAAAATAACAACTTGTAAAATCGTTAGTCACATCGGCACCACAACTTTGTTCAAAATGTTTACACCATCTCCGCTGCCCTCTCAGAAGACAGCGTTGCGTTCTTTCCCAAAGTACGAGCGTGGGCAGAGTCCCCACGTCCTCCTGATTGTCCCGCACCCCCCTGGACGGCGCAGAGGCCATCTGCCGGACAGCAGCGGCCTGCTCCCCTGCCCTTCGGCCTGAGTCCTTCACCGCCAGTTTCCGACACGGCCAGGGAGCCTCGTTCGCACCGCACGAGGCGGCCACACAGGGGTGGACTTCAAGTGTGCCGGGGAAGACCCCTCTCCGCCGCCTTTCGGTGGCTGACGCGCGCTTACAGGGGAAAACAAGATTCAGCAGGGAGACACGCTTCCCTGGCCACCGCCGGCCTCTGAGTCCTGGAACAGAACAGACGGGCGGCCTCTGTCCAGAGTGGACGCCACCCCAGGGGAACCACCGCAGCTCTGACCCGGCGTAGAGAACGGGAAAAGCATACTTCAAGGTACCCCCTGTGGCCTGTAAAACCTACTATGCTTTGAAGACCAAGAATCCCCCTCAAATCAAGCGGTTTTATGAAGATTCTTTTTTTAAACATGAACGTTTCCCTTCTTCCTGTGTTGCTGAGGTTTGGCACCCTGCTAGCTCTCTGAGCTCCTGCCAGGATATTTTTTGAGTTGAACGGCTTCCTAAAACTGTTCAATGGTTTCCTCAAGGACAAGCCGGAAGTTCCGACCCTGAGTAATTATAATCACACGAATCCTGTATTTGGTGACTACATTCACGTCTGAAATTATGGGTAAGACGATAATGTCAAGTGAAAGACCCCATTCTGAGTTACAACAGTCTGAAACGAGAGGTCACCAGTCGCCGAGACTCACGAGTGACCGGGGCCAATCACCCTACGCCAGGGGGCCTCCCTTTCTGCTCTCAGGATCCCTTTGCCCTCTGAATAACTGATGGCCCTAAAGAGCTTTGGTTTACATAGGCTACATCGGTGGGTAGAGCCCACGTCAGAAATGGAAACGGAGACCTTCAGAGCACGCCATCAGACCTCTCGGCGGCCACCGGAGCGGCCGTAGCCTTTAGCTGACTCCACTGTGCGCCTGGAGCAGGAAAGGAGAGGGCAAGTAACATCGCAGACTCTGATGGAAAGAGTTCAGGCCCCACAGACCCCCTGGAAGGGCTCCCCAGACCGTAATCAGAGAACTGCCTGCCGCCTTCCCAATTTCTGTCCCCGTCAACACCTGTGCATGGCTGTGTGCTACTGGCATCCGAAGATGTTCCTTCAGAACAAACAATGTAATTTGTTTCCTTTAAAGCTAGAGAGAGATGTTCTCAAATAAAAATCATAACGATCGTTAGGCTCCAGGAAATTTAAGCAAACAGAATGACCTAAATAAAACAAGTTTTTTTCAGGCAACGCTGAGCCAATGACACTGCCTTCACATAAAATAATTCTGAACCACTACCACCAACGAAAGCACTTTACATGCAAACACATGAAAACGAAGGGCTGCCATATAGAAGTCTCTTGATAATGCAACGAGGTAGCAAACACCTAAGCCCGTGGGCAACCCAAAGTGGTAACAGAATGGCACGTGGACATGATCACAATGGCACAAGCACCTTAAAAGCAGTTATGCTGGAAGCACCCGTTAGCATAGTACTTCTCATGCTTATCACTAATTAATGTCATTAATTCACGTGCAGTAGAGTCACCCAGTTTCACTACAGGAAGGAAAGTAACACGTAAGTGTCGTATAACGTAAGTCGTATAACATATAAGTTAAATGTTATATGTATCTGTGACACTTAGCATTTGGAAAAAATAAACTTTCTGGAGAAAGGACGAGGTATGACTTAGGGTACTAAGCCTCTGAAAATTCAACGTTCAAAATGGAAGAATTACCATTTGAAAACCAATTATCAAACGGTTAAAGCTGATCCTTATTAAAAAGTGTACCTCTTCCTTCCAAACCGCAATTTGAAAAAATCTGATATTAACATGGCTTCCCAGAGACCTTTTACTATTACCCTCAGTTATTTTGGTCTGGATGAACCTACAACATCATGCTTTAAAAAAATATAAAGTTCATCTAATTCTAAAGAGCAAATACAGCTTATCCGTTTTAGAACATAGCTCAGATTTTCAGCGCGTCAAAACAATTCGCTACGCTTCTTCAAAGCTGGAAGGTTTATCACACAAAGCCACGATTAAAAACGAAAAGCGTGCCATCTTTTGCAACTGGTTCTATGAGAGCGTCTACAGAACTCCGAGATCGTTCTTTAAGAGTAATCACCAACAACGTCAGAGAAAGCAGCTAACGCTCCTGGATTTTCTGGGGGGTTATCAATGGCGTCATCGAGCAACAGCAAAACTTCTTACAAAAGCAGAGCAGGCAGTGGTGTCTGAGCGTCTGGGTCAGGTCCTTTCCTTTGCCTGCGGGCACTGAATCAGTGTACCTGTGTGAGACCGTTTGTGAAGCTCCAGGTTGCTTGGGTGTTTAAAAGGTTTCCCACACAGTTCGCACGCGTACTGTCTCTGTGGCTGGAGCATCTGGGACTGGTCCTCCAGCGCCGCGGGGTCCTCGGGCCGCTCCGTGTCGTTCACGCAGTTCGAGCGCTCAGAGCCGATGAGCTCCCCGCCTCCTCGTCCCTCAGCACTGGGGCCGCCGGCTTCCTCCCGCGCATCTGCGCCGGCAGGGCCTGCCCGCTCGGTCACACCGTCCTCCCGCCCGGCTTCAGACGCCGGCTCCGCGGGTGTCCGTGACCTGAGGAAGTTGAGCCTCTTCAGGTGGATGGCCTTTTTGAGCCTCATCTGCTTGGCCGGGGGCTGGCGCGTGCTGTCGGACCCCGGGTCCGGGTCCGGGTCCGGCTCACTCAGGGGCGGGGCCGAGCAGTGCGGAGGCAGGAGCCCCGCAGGCTCCGGCCCACATCCGGGCCGGCCGGCCGCGCCAGGCTGGCGCTCCCCGGCACCGAGGCCCGTGGGGGTGCTGGACGGGAAGGGCGGCTCGCCCACCCTCCCGTGACCGGGACAGGCAGCCTGTTTATAGTACTGCTTACTGTAGAAGTTTCGGAGTTTGTAGCAGTAGCTCTGCCTGAGAGGCAGCTCTGGGCCGCTGGCCTCTAGCGGACCGGGCGCCGGTTTGGGCGCTTCGCCCGCAGGGTGATGGAGATTAACTGACGGGGGAGCGTGAGAATGGGGTTCATCCAACACCTTACTCTGCTGAACCTCCGCGGGACACTCCTGCAGCAAAGGAGGAGGGTAGTTTTCGCTGACGACACAGTTAGCGTCAGCAGCCAGAGCGCTCTGCAGGGAGAACGTACTGTTACAGGACACGCCAGGGGGCTGTGCCACAGCGGCCGATTTCAAAAACGTGTGACACAGATTCAGAACGTTTTGAACCTGCAAGCACTGGGCTATGTCCAGCACGACTCGTATGTTGTCCTGGTTAAGATCTAGATGGGACGTGTACATGAAGTCCAGGATCTGCCCGATGCCGCTGACGTTTTTAACATCCAGGTGAAAAACATCACTTTTTTGGCCTGAAGAATTCTGAAAGAGGCTCCTGATAAAAGAAAGGATAGCTGTTTATAGTATGATTACTTTTTTCTTATGAGTAATACTCATGTTAATATTCAAGAATACTATCCTGTAAATGCTGAGATTTATGTTTTGTTATTAATTTCACTTTACAGAGAGTGTGAGAGGGGGAGAGGGGCAGAGAGAGAGAGAGAGAGAGAGAGAGAGAGAGAGAGAGAGAGAGAATCTTAAGCAGGCTCTGCGCTGAGCATGAGGCTCAATCCCATGATGCTGGGATCATACTGGAGCTGAAATCAAGAGTGGGATGCTCAACCAACTCAGCCACCCAGGTGCCCCTACATGCCAAGATTTTTAAATGAAGTGCATTTTAATCCTTTAAAAAGTGTTGGCAAGCTGTCCAATAAAGCAATTCAGATGAATTAAATTAGTGTGCTGGATATTCAACCTTCCAAACAGATCTCAAAGTAAAATTCTGAAATATACTCATTGTTCTTTTCAAAGTATAATTATCCATATGTATGATCGATTGCATACAGATAGAGTATTTCATATCTAGTCTGGCAAATTATATTTCAGACCATAAAACACATAACAAAAACATTTCCACATCTAAGTGCCTTAAAAATGTCTAAAAATAAAAATAACTATAAGAAACCAACACTCGACACTCATTCTTTTTTTAATTTTAGTTTGTTTAATTGTGGCAAAATATACGTAATATTTACCATCTGGTCCATTCCTAAGTGGTTAAAAATGTTAAGCATAGTTCCAACGGGAAATCGAGTGGCATGAAGTACATTCACACTGCTGTGCCCCCATCACCACTGTCCATTTCCAGAACGTTTCATCTTCCCAAACCGAAACTCTATACCCACGAAACAATTAACTTCTATTCCCCACCCCCCCCCGGCCCCTGGCATTACCACTCTACTTTCTGTCTCTGTCAATCTGACAACTCTAGGGACTTGATATATGCTCATTTTGTAATCAGATCTGTTAGAGGTTTCTCTGCCACCCAACGGCCCACAAGCCAGCCGTGAGAACAAGAAGGGCCCTAGGAGTGAATGAGGGAAAAGGGCACAACGCCCACGCGCTTTATTCTGCACACGCGTCAAGTTCCAGGTGAACGAGTCTGTGCTGCATCTAAACCACCAAGCTGGGTCAGGTACGTGGTCTGGCAAGTTTGTGGACCTTTTCCCTAATCCAATCACCTGCTTCCCCAAAATTGCCTTCAGCTCTGTTGCTGCCTGAGGGAAGCACAAATTAAAAAGGGGCAGGGAAAGCAGAGTCTGGGACCAAGTTGCACAGGGACAAAAAGGGCTGATTACCTCAGTGAGCTGATCCGTTCATTACAACGTGTAGGCCACGGATGATGGCGGAGGTTTAATTTGATGGAAAGATTAAGTCAGGTTCCATATACGATTTACAAGAGCAATGAAACGGTATGCATTTTAAGGGGAAAAGAGGTACCAAAAAAAAGCTTCAGTGCTTACAGAGAGATAAATCTCAGCTACTCAGAAAATGCACGTAGAACACTTAACTCCAACAATGTCTAACAACCTAAAAATGAGTATAGGAAGAAATAAATTCAGTTCAAACCTGTTTTCTTAGACTATTCCAGTGAAAAACAAAAATGAAAATATTTTAATAAAAAATCAGTATGTAGGGTGTCTTCCCCCCTTCAGTTTCTTATCACAAGAAAGTTCTCACCAGGAATTCTCTTCTGCAATCTTTTTACCACAAAAGGGTAAGAAATCCATAGGGAAACCTGACATTGATTAGAGCTACTAAAGACAAAGTGGCAACACACTTTCAATCAGCCCAGACAGTTTTTGGTCAAAAGGCTCTTTTCCTCTCAGGCTGCTCTCAATACAAAAAGCAAAACTCGCAGCAAGTGCTACAAAAGGTAAGAACAGGTGAAATCCAAGGAGAGAGTAAAATTTAGTCAACACACATCCACGCTACAAGAGCTTTTTCTCCACACGGTTAGAAGAACAAAGTCTGCAACACGTACCTGAAATACTGACTGAACGCCGCCAGAACGTTCTTATGTGCTTTAAAGCAGACCCCTTTCACCACCAACATGCAGTCACAAAGCAGGCCTTGGATGCGCTGCTCGTGCAGTTGCTGAAGGAGGTGGCAGCTGTGGGTGGCAACCGGGTCCATGCTCAAACACCCGGGAGACCTGCGAGGAAGAGCACCAAGTAGACCGTGACCCAGGGGTGACTGGGAGCTACGTGGCCCCAGAACCCGCGGACTGACCTGCGGTTCAGTCATGGCTCCTTCAAACAAACCAACAACAAGCATAAAAAACCCTGGGTCTTAAGCATCGAGACCGGTGCAGTTTCACAGAATTACCTGCAGTGATGCAAATGTTCCGCATCTACACCGTTCGATACAGCAGCCTTAAGCACTTGAAATGTGGCTGGTGTGACTGAGGAACTAAACCTTTAATTTATTTAAAGAGCCACGGGATTTGACAGTGCAAATGTAGACTATGAGCACGATAATGCTATATGTGTTTCTCTTGTTTCTACTTTGGAATAATTCAACAACAACAAAGCGTGTGTATGTAAACACTCAGAAGGGTAGAGAAAAGCCAAGTGGATAAGACCAATCTGTATTTATTGAGCACCTATACGTAGGGTGCTGAATTAGAAGGTGAGGAAAATTAGGAACTTACCTGCAGAGATAAGGTGTAAGTCAAAACAAATTAACTTACATCACGAGACACTAATAACAAAGATATCACAAAGCAGCACGTGTACTCGTCTGCTCCTTCCTGCCTCTCTGATGGGGTGCTACCTTAGCAAACACCCGTCTTGCACGTACCCGACGTGCACAGACTAGAAAGCGTCAGGTGCCTGCTGAGCTTGAGAGCGCTGAAGCCAAGGGAGTGGCAGGACGTGATGTGCCTGTGTGTGTCAGTGCTTGTATGTGCGTACGAGAGAGAGAGAGAGAGAGAGAGAGAGAGACAGGGAGAGAGAGAGGGAGACAAGGAGAGAGAGAGGGAGACAGGGAGAGGGAGGGAGACAGGGAGAGGGAGGGAGGGAGGGAGGGAGGGAGACAGGGAGAGGGAGGGAGAGAGAGAAGGGGAGAGGGTCAGACCATGTAGAATCTTACAGGCCTTTTCAAGAACACTGACTTTAAGACTGAACGAGATGGGACACCCTCTTTCAGGCACGGAAGGTCTCACATGTCTTCAACCTCTCTATGTGCCAGGTTCTAGGGCTACAGCAACAAACCAGCAAACATACCAAGTCCCCGCCCTCACGAAGCCTAAATTCTACTAAACACACACACACACACACACGCGCACACACACACACACACACACACAAGTACACGACACACAACCACACAAATACAGTATTCAGACACCTGAATACACAGGAGAGGAAGGCACGGGTTCATGCCAGGAGCACAATCCAGGGAGACACGCTGAAGGGAAGAGAAGTCATGGGGACAGATGAAGTCAGCCTGGGGCAGGCGTGTGCCGCAATGGCCGTGTGGAACGGTGTGGCCTCTTCGTTCGCTTTCATCCTCAGTGCAGAAGCATGATGGAAAAAGTCACCAAACCACGAAGCCAAAACGACGCTTTTGAACACAGCCCCTTCTCCCATCGTGATCACCATCGCCTTATCCCCTCCCACGCCCCCTAGGTGCCCACCAAAACACGCTACCTGCGGCTCCCCAGACAAGCTGTGTTGGGGAGAGTGCGGAGCCCCAGCCACTGCTCATGACCTACGTGACTTTGGGCAATGACTATCTCCACGTCCACATTCCTCACCCTACCTCACGGGTTACGGAGACAATTGTGAGAAGCCACGTGAACATCGAGAACAGCAACAGACATATTAAGTATTCAACAAATGTTCTCTCTAAAGAGCACCCGGAGAGCCTGTGAAAAGCCCCGGTTCCTGGACACCGTCTGGGTTTTGTCCAGTCTTGTTCCAGCTGGTCCTGGGGCAGGCAGATTACAGGACCCTGCCTTGCTCTCTGCCCCCAAAGCCCTCGGTTCTGATACTTCCTGTCCTGGGAATACTTTATCCACGCTGGACTGTTCCAAATATCATGGCTCTGCTGAGCTGTCACCATCTCCTAGAAGCCTTTCCTGCCGTTCGGAAACGTGTTCCTTCCTCCCCAGTGTTTCCTCAAGTCTGGGGTCCCCCCTCTGCAATCGTACAGCACCCCACACCTGCCTCCCTAGATGACCTATCCTTATGTTCGATCAGTTGCGTCTCCAGCTCTGCTGTGAGCTCTGAGGGGACCACCTTATTCACCTTTGCCTGGCACAGAGCAGACACTCACCCATTAAGATCCACGCTGGCTAACCTCTGCTGCTAACGAACAACAGTTAGTGATGTCTCTTTACATCTTTTTGACACCCCCCCCCCCCAGCCCCACAGCTACTCTTCTAGGCCCGTTCCCTTCTCTTCATTTCCACCAGGTCTGTCTCCCTCGTCCATAAAAGTGACTGTGACCTGACTTCACCAAGAAGGTTGAGTCCACAGATAACTTGATGTAACCTGAGTGCCTTTAAATTATTTTCGTAATTCCAATTTTCTCGCTCGTCCCTCACTCGACCCCTTCAGCTTCACAGGGTGAAGTGTGCCTTCCTTGCAAAGCCAGCTTTCCTCCTCCCCTCGCCCCCACCACGGCCTCCCCCAGCACTCGGCTTCATTCTCGGCTTTTTCACTGCTTTGCTCTGTCCCCACCTGGCCCACCAGTTCCTGCGAACACACCAAGATTGCCTCGCGGTGAAAAAAAGCAGAAGAAAACAGGACAACAAAACCGTCCCTCTAGGCACATCTACTCATCACAGCGCATTTTCTGACGCCCCTCAAAGCAGCCACTCCACATCCGGCTCTGCTTTCGGAGGACTCTCTTCTCACCTTGCGTCTTGCTACACACGTGCCCGCAGGGGCCGCTCCCCGCTACAGCCTGTGGCGTGCGGTCTGCGCACCTCCCTCTGGACACGCCTGCCTCCCCCGGGGCCCTCCTCTTACCAAGCCCCTGATCTGCTCCCTCTCTATCCTGTACGTCCTCCTCGGCGAGCCCCTTACCAAGCGGTAATGTCCCTTACGATTCAGCCCCTGGGCCCCCTTCTCTTTCCCATGAAAATCACATCTACTCCTGGCCTTCATCTGCTCGAAGCAGCCAACCCCAAAATGGGACACTTTAGCTTTGATCACTAGCTCCAAACGTCCAACTTTCTGCTAACCATCTCCACTGTATGACCCCTCGACTTCGAATCTCTAAAACTCACCCTCCGCTCTACGCCTCATTTGGATCCCCCTATTTCTTCACGGAAAGCTTAGTTTCTGACGTGTAAAGCTTGGGGTACTGGCATGATCTCCTGGTTTGAGATCAGGGTGGGATTCAAAGAAAACTAGCATTAGAGGTGATGTCACCTATAAAGAGCAACACTAAAGCACGGGGAGAGGGTTTTATCACTCAGACCAAGAATACAGAAAGGGGAGCGTTATGTCAGGTGGTGGGGCAGTGCCCCGTGTTAAATCCTCGAGGGTACCAAACAGCCAAATGATAGAGAGTACTCAGTTACCTACCCCTGCCCCATCAGTTGCTTGAAAAGAAAAGGATTACTGGCTTATTGTTATTACCCATCATTCACTATTTTCGGGCCAGGAACCGTGTTAAGCACATTCTATCCATTAATTCCAATAATCCGACAAGAACCCTATTATCGGCCTTTTAGAAGAGACGAAATTAAGAAATGGGGAGTTTAAATATCCTGTGTTCCAAAGCCAGGATTTAAAGCCTGGTTCCTAACCCTGGAGCCCATGCTCTGGTGCTATGCTACAGCCCACGAGAAAAAGGACCTTAAAAATACAACACAAAACCTTCCTCTGTAGGCTTTAGCGCTAAAATGCAGCAAATGTTCTCGATCTTTAGACATTTTCCAGCTATATAGAAGTGATGTACAGTTAGAAACTGTTACACAATTTACACAGACTATGAAAATCGTAACTATTCTGTACTACTCAGTACAGTTCTCTAATGGCTTCATGACAGCAATTCTGTACCTCCCCCACAAGATTAGAGAGAGCTCTGGAAAAAGAATTTACATCTCATATTCCTCATGAGTCTTAGGGGTGACAAGTGTAAATAACGACGGATCATGTGCCTAAGACAGTGATAATAAAGACCCGTGCTTACAAAAGGCTTCTAACGTGCCATGCACTGTTCTAAGCCCTTTACGCGTGTTTTTTTCAGTCCCTATGCTCATCTCATACCCAGTTCATCTCATTTAATTCTCACGATAATCATAAGTACCCCTCTTAGTTTATAGATGAGGATGATGAGGCACATGGACCATTAAAGAGGGCTACAACTCTGACATTCCTCCAAGGGGAGGTGGGATCTAGGTCTCTCCCTGCCTTGAATCTGAGCAGCCTGTGTCTTAACCAACAACAGGCAAAAGTGAGGGTGTAAAGCCCTGCTCATTTCTGGGTCTGACAGCTGCCACTGTCTGTCTTCTGGAACAGTGACTCTGGAGGCCTGGGTTGGCTGTAAGGCGCCCAACTGGAGAACATGTGGAACCGGAGAAGGACTCAGCTGAGCCCAGCCTTCCAGCCACCAGACAGCAAAGCCACACCTGACTCTCCAGACCAGCCCCAGCCTCCAGGCGAGTATCACATGGAACTGAAGAATTGCCCAGTGGAGCTCTGCTTGAATTCCTGGCCCTCAAAACCGTGAGAGAAAATAAGTTTTTAAGTCCCTAAGTTTTGGGGTAGTTTCTTGCAACGCAAGAGACAACCTGACCGGGTACAGAGAAGACGACACAGCTAGTGAGTAACTGATAATAAGGGGCGGAGTTCGGATTTAAACCCAGGGAATGACCCCAAAGCCCACGTGCTTAACCCCTACTCTGAGTTCCACTCGGCAGGTGAAAGGCCTTCCTTGGATCCAGTCAGTTGAGGGCCTAGGTGTGCACGGCATATGCGAGGATGGGCAAGTGCAACACACAGTGTCGTGCTGGGATCTCCGTGTTTGCAGCTGCTCGCTCTGTGACCAGGAACAAAGACCAGAGGACACAGACCACATCTGCCTTATTCATCAGCGTATCTCTGGTACCTAGAAGGGCGCCCTGAACGCAGGGGTGCTCAATACATAGCGTCTCCACGGCTGGAGACTCTGAGCCTCAGTTTTCCGTATGTAAAAATGGAGAGGTCCCCCACTGGTTAAAGAATTCCTAAGATATTTCCTGTTTTAAATGCTACAAATCTGTACTGAAATGTGATGGTGGGAAGATGGACGAACGGGACTCAAAGGGAAATCTGGGAAAACTTGGGAAAATATGGGAAAACACACACACACACACACACACACACACACACACACACACACACACACGAAACAGCTTACATGTGAAGAGGTGCTTGTAAAGGGAGTAACAGACAGAACGGAATTCTACTCTGCAGAGACGGATCCTAGAGCAGGGGCCCTTCTGTTCCCTGGGACACTTTTCCAACTGGTCAGATACCCAGAATTTTCAGAAGTTTCTTTCCTGGGGCCACCAATGGATACTTCTCCAAAGGTCCACAGTTCACACACCTCAGCACCCACCTTGCCTTAGAGTGGTCCGACCTTTGTCTTTGGTCATCAAGGTTTTCAAATGGCTCATTCCTAATGCCCCCTCCCCCCAATCCCATGACAGAAGCAATGGCTTCAAGCAAGCAAGCCTGGTTGTCTTAGCTCTCTAGTGACTGACTCTAAGACACTATATAGGCCGACGCAGTTAAACTGACACTGTGTGCCTGACATGTGCAAGGCGTTGTGAGGATGAAACGCCTGGGCAAGATCTGTCCCCTGCCCTCCGCAGGCTGTGTCTCAGTTTTCACCTCATTCATTTAACTTTATGGAGTGTCACTGTATGCTCCCCACTGAGGGTATGATGGTGAACAACTCACATATGCGGCCACCAGAGCCTTCATGGACAAGGACCTCAAATCCCTCCATTCTGACCTCAGTCTGTACTTTCCAACAGACTAAGCTCTTCTTTCCAGCTCATTTCTTAACTCGGGCAAAGCATCCCCTGCTGGGAACTGAAACTGCCCCCTCAAGCCACAAGGCCTGCCCTGAGCCGGGAAGAGGCCGTGTGACTGACCCTAAGACGATGATCGATCTGACCTTCACTGCCCACCTTCACGCACCCGCCAACCTCTGTTCCACATTTTCCTTATATAAACCTGGAAGCCCTTCCGGCACTTTGGAGACAGTCTTTGAGCCCTAGTCCACTGTCCTGCCCGTGGTGGCCTCCCTGAAATATACTCCTTTCTTGCGTCACCGCCACTCATTTCTCTGCCTTTGGATTTCATCAGTGGTCTGTCTGGGGGTTCCCGAGTCAGGTGCCCTTGGACCCCGGTGCCCCAGATAGAGAATAAACAGGAACTACATGGTCCAGGAGATGCTGAAAGAGGGAAGTGCAGATTAATTTGGAGGAGGAGGGTCAGGGAGAACTTCCTCGAGGAAGAGACATGTGTGCTGAAACCGGAAAATTCGATTTACCAAGAAAGACGAAAGAGGGCTCCCCCTGGGCTTCCAGGGGGGACCAAATGAAAACACAAATGCAGAAGAGCACAAACACCAATGAGACACATGTGTGCCCTGCACACAAAAACACCTCAATCGCCCTGCTTTGAGACCTCAAGGCCATTCTGTCACTTCTGTTGGAAAATGTTTTCTTCCTTGTCCTTCTGGTGAATGCCTTCCTTCTGTTAAGGGCTGAATGGTGTTCCCCCCAAAACTCAAACGTTGAGACCCTAAGCCCTAGTACCTCATAATATTTGCGGCTTTGAGATCGGGTCTTTAAAGAGGTAATTACGTGAAGCCATTCGAGTGGGCCCTAATGCAATCGGACTGCTGTCCCCATTAGGGGAGAAAACTTGGACACCAGGAGAGACCTCAGGGATGCTCCCGCACAGAAGAAAGGCCACGTGAAAACACGGCAAAAACGTGGGTGTCTGCGGGCCAGGTGGTGCAGCCTCAGAATAAACCATCCCGATACCTTGGTCTTGGACTTCCAGCCTGTGGTGCTGGCTACGAGGGCTTAGCAAACGGATGCACTCTCCATTCCAGCCCAACCGCGCTCACCTCCGGAGAGAAACCCTCCTTATCACCCCTCCCCCCTCCCCGCCGGGTGACTGGAGCGCACATGACCGTGTCCACACCCCGTACACCGCGTTCACCCCGTAGCCACTCGGTTAAGCGGCAAGCACTTAATGACCGCCCCCGTCTGCCAGCCCCCGCTGAGGGCCAAGAGGAACGGCTGAACCATTAAGCAAGCGGCGGGCACCGTGCTGAGCGCGGCGCGTTCACCGACTCCCGGGCCGGACCGGGGACGGAGTCTCCGCTCCCGTTTCACAACGCGCGCAGCCCGCGTGGAAACGAGGCCGCGCTTGGCTAGGAGCTCCGCGGCGCTCAGCCCTGCCCGCGACTACAGGGCGACAGACGGGGACAAGGAGCGCGCCACGGGGCCGAAGCGGCGGCACGGGGGGCGCAGGCCCCGCGCCTCTGGGATCGAGCGAACTCCCGCGCGACCCTCGCTCAGCCCGGGAGCGGAGGCGGCGGCGGCGGCGGCGGCTCCGGGCCGGGGCCGCTCCTACCGCACCGCGCTGGGGCCCCACGCCCTCGCGAGGCCAGCCTCCCGGCCCGGCGTCCACCTACCCGAGTCCTGCCCCGCCTGCTCCTCTTCACCGGCCGCCGCCACCGCCGCCCTCAGCGCCGCTCGCCGGGCCCCGCCGGCCGCGGAACCATCCCGACAACGCCCCCTTGGCCGGCCGGATCCGCCTCCGGCTTCCGGGGACGTCACTTCCGCCGGGAGCGTGGTCGCTGCGCGCAGGCGCGCGGGGCGGCCCCCAAGCGGGTTCTGCCCCTGGAAGCTCTGGAGGGAGGCGGCTGCGGCGCCGGGCCGGCGGCTGCGTTTCCACGTGCTCTCCGCGGCCGGTTGAAACCGTTGGCGGGCTCGGGCTGAGAGGTGAGGGGCGGAGGCCCAGAGGTCCGGCCCAGGAGGCTGGGGCTCAGACGGTGAGCAGGGGAGGGGGCGGCGTGGCTGATGCCCGCGTTTCCACCATGAGAGCCCCTCCTTGGGCTTACCCTCGGAAGGAGGAGGCAGTCCATTCAGATCTCGTTCGTACTCTGGGGTCGGGGATGGGGTCCTGGACTTAGGAAGACCGATTCTTCTCGGTTCTAAAACAGAAAGGTCCTCTGCCCCTGGGCAAACCAAGACGATGGGCCACACGGGACTGGGCTTCTGCGTTGTTGCAGGTCGGGGACGGGGCTGTTATCTTCCCTGAGCCCTCTGGGGAGCTCTGTCCCTAAGGAGGAGGCCTTAGGGCATAGCGGTTGAGAGCACCGTCTTGGGGTCGCTGTAACTGCCTGGGAGTCCGGGTTTGCCGCTAACTGGATGTGTGACCTTCTGCAAGTTACCTAATCGTTTGGTGCCTCCGTTTCTTGGTCTGTCAAAAGGGAGTATTAGAGAACCAAACTTAGTACTGTCGCAAGGATCCCATGAGCACAAACATATTAACCACCTATGACAGGGCTTGGCACATGTTAGGTGACCAGTAAATGCCAGGATTTTCTGCAGCATCTACCTCTGGGGAGACAGGGGAATGAGGTGAGGTGTACTTGCAAGGCTGACTTTCCTGCAGAGGGCTCACTTGGGACTTGTACCGGCACCCCCCAGTCCCCCGGTGCCTAGCATGGTGCCTGACACGTGGTAGGCTTCCGTAGATGTTACCACAGCAGTGGAGGGGTGCTGGCGATGTGTGTGGGGAGGTAAGAGACATGGTTCCATTTCTCCCAGCCTCCGTTTGCTCATCTGTTAAGTGGAGATAGGTGTACTTGCCTCCTAGAGTGAATCGTGGAGACGCTCATCAGCCCACGTTCGGGGGTCTAGGCAAGATGGTAGTGTGTGCTCCCCTAGCCTTCCTTTGCATCATACCCTTGGTTTTTTGGAATTCTCCTAGAAGGGGCTCCCGGCCCCTTGTTCCACAGATTGGAGGACTTGAAGTTCAGAGGGGACAGTGACTTGTTTGAAGTCACAGGGCTCATGGGGAACTGTGCTGTGGTTGCCCCCAGGTGGGCTGTGCCCAGTGGTGATGGGGTTTAGGTCTGTGAGAGAATGCTTTAAGTATAGTGAATGTAGTTTTTGTAAAAATAAACAATATAAAAATGTAGAGGGAGGAAGGTTTAAAAAAGGACTCCAACTCCCAATTCCAGAACTAAATGTGAGGTCATTGTATCAGGGAACACGGTGGTAGACTAGGCACCCATGGGGTGGGGAGCCAGAGGAGATAAGCGAACTTAGGAAGATAGATGGGTGGGTTGAGGGTCATGTTTAAAGAGATGTGGGTTTAGGAGGGGACTGGGTGTAATAGCATCGGTGGGCAAATCAGTAGGTCACAGCAAATACCCAAATTACCATTGGGTAAGGATGAATCTTTCCTATCTTATTTTTCACACAATGCTCCAAGATAGATATTAGACCCATTTTATAGATGAACAGAATCTAGGAAGTTAGGAAACCTTGAGGTCACTTTTCAGTGAGTTCATTTTTCTGAATGAGCTCAGGCTCCAGTTCAACTCTCTGGCCCTGACTCTACCGAACGTTCAACAGAATGTGGCCACCATCCTGATAAGGGAGCTGAGGTGCCCCAAGTCCCTCACAAGTCCGCGTGCCCTTGTTGTCGCTGCCTGCTACCCCTCCAGTCCGCATCCGTTTCCAGCACCTGACATCCTCAGCTGTGACCCCGGTGGTAACCTTGCCCAGTGTGTGAGGATCTGGGAGTCCTTATGGTGCAGAATGGAAGGTCATTTGTGGAGCCTTTGATTTTTTTCTTTCTTTTTGGATGAGGGTCTCAAGGTCCCATGTGCCGAGTAACGGCCAAGCAAATGGCCAAAGACGCTGACAAGTCCGACAGGCCGGGCAGAAGCTTTGGGCTTGTCTCGGGCTACCTCTGCCGCTTCCCGTGTCTCCGGCCTGATCACTGAGCCTCTCTGAGCCTCAGTTTTCGGTCACAGATGTTGGGGTGGTGGTATGATCAGACCTGTTCGGAGGTGTTGGGTACAGTTGTGGCTGTAAATGTGAAATGATCGTATTCTGTAATTTGTCATCTTTCTCTTGGGTTCTGGCATGTGCTGAGAGCTCAGTAAATTGACCAGAGAGAGGAACAGACAGCCAGAAGCACACCCAGGGCCCGGCCCCCTTGGGGAAGGCACCCAGGTATATGCGCATGCTGACGCATACTTGGCATTGACCACGGGTCTGCTGAAATGAATTACAGTGACTTACCTGGGGTGAGAACCTGAGCACGCTCGCAACCAGTCCGGGAACACTGCCTTCTCTTCGTGTGTCCACGTTTCTAGAAGGAAGAGCACCGAGAATCTCTGTACTGGGACCTGGCCTTGGGCACAGCGCGCAGGAGAGCCAGACGGGGAAAAAGGGACTCTTATTTAGGTCCGGCCCCCATGAAGCAAGCCATCTCTTCACACTTGGGGCTAAACATTGAAATACATAATAACCGAGCCCTGCGGATAAGGTGTCCTAAACGTCTTAATGCAGCTTGTCCGGCTTTCCAAATTTCCAAAGTATAAACGTTACAAATTTACCAAAAACGCCATTTGAAAGTTGACTTCAACTTCTTTCACATTTATTTAGTTTTGTGAAGTTTGAAAGTAATTTTTTGTCTTCGGCGGTGATTGCTGTCTTCAGTTAGAGGGCCGGAATTTTCAGAAGGCGTCTTTTTGTAAGTTCGTGGCACTTAACTGCTGCTGAGATTGTTAAGCGCAGGCAGACTTGGGACACCCTGGCTGCCATGCAGGTAGGATGGTTTGGAAATTGCTGTTCTTTGCAGCCCCCCCCCCCCCGCCCCACCTCCCACCCCGTATGGACCCACCCAAGTGTTTACTACGGCACACAGGAAAGGTGTTCAGATGTGAAGCATCGTCAAGGTGATCCTTGGCTAGCTCTGGGGTGTCCTCAGGGCTCTACATAAGGGAGGGGTAAGCTCCTTACAAACCTTATCTCATTAACAAGCGGGTGACCGCACGGGCCCCATTGCAGATCCAGTGTAAAAATGCAGCGATGGTTCTAGAAATCCTGAGGCGCTGAGAGACTGGGTTCTATTCTCTTTTTTAAAAAAATAACAAATTTTAAAATGTGGACCTTTGCCACCAAAGACCAAATGAAAACGGTTGACGGGGTAATTTTCCAACGGACACGTGAGCAAATTCTAATCCTCTCCTGAATTGATGTTTACACCGTGTGGCTAATCCCCACAGGGATGACACGTTTTGTACAGATATTCCTGGTGTCTCTTTGGTCAACATCACTGGCTTCTTTCAGTGGATACCTTTTGTTTCCAGCTGTCCTTCCCAGGCCTGTAATTCCTCACCTTCAGACTGAGTCTCCCAGTTGGATCTCAAAGCTGGTTGAAACCTTCTCTCGCCCCCTCTTCCCCCCGGATCGAGAAACAGAACAGACCTCTTCGCTCAAAGTCGGAAAGGTCTAGGCCACAGGTTTAGTTTGAGGTGGTAGTTTTCATAGTTGGATCTCATAATGAAAGTATTTTTAAAATTTTCGGCAGATAATTTGGTTTAACACAGCTGCTTGTTCGTTGCGGATACAATGGCCGCCCGTTTCTTGGTGACTAAGAAACTCTTGTTTCACTCTTGTTCTTACACAAAGGTGCCCCCGCAGACTGTTGAGTAATCTGTTGGTTCTGGTTCTAGCCTTTGTTCTCCCTTGGGAGGCAGGGCGGCCCATCACTTGCCCGGCATTGTTTGAGCAGAGCCATCTGCTGCGTGCAGAATGCCGGGCTTGGAGGGAGCTGGCTCGTGGTTCACGTGACGTCAGCTCCCCAGGACTGGTGACTGGTTGACGGATGAGAAGATGGTCATGGTCGCCGCACGTCCCAGAACCACCACCACGTTTCCTCTGGACTCCGTGCTAGGCTGTGGCTGACCACGTGCCCTCCCCTGCCAAGCTACGCTGATGGCAAGCTGAGGAGGGGGACGCGGAGTGGGGACCTGTGTGTGTATGTAGCGTATCGGGCAAGGCTGATGTCCGACGGTGCCCACGGGGCAAGAGGCTTCCACGAGAGACGGCTGGGCCTTCGTAAACCCCGGGTGCAGCCAGGATGTACATTTCCATTCAAGGCCGGATGGAATGGAATTACCCTGCACCTTCCTTATGTGTGACCTCTCTGGCAGTGACCCAGAACATGGGAGTGGAGGGGAGAGAGTGATTATGTGCATGGGAATTCTCTGGGAATGCAAACCGCTCATCTGTGCTTAAGGATTTCTGTATGAGTCAAAGCGCACTGGTTTACTTGACCCTTACCTTCGCCTTTATAAGGAGGAGGAAGGTGCTGGGTCAAATAGTTGTCAGTATTTTTGCCGTGCAACTTACTTATAACCTAAAATGACAACACTCTAAAACTCTAGTGGTTAAAAAATTATGTAGCCGTGGAAAGTTACTGTGACTCCTATAACACTTTCAGGTGAATTTGTGTTTTGTCAAGCACAATAGCCTCTCCATGAAATCTATAAATGGTAGTTATGTATTTGCAGAGACATAACTAAATCTTGGGGCAGTGCTTGGGGCACGTGGGTGTGTGAACACCCTCCGTTAATTCAGTGCCTAGCAGCTGGGACCCCTTGACGTATAAGAAGGTTCTATAAGAACATATTCCATAAGAAGGTTCCCCTTCTTCTCCTCCTCCTCCTCCTCCCTCCCCTCCTCCCTCTCCTCCTCCCTCCCCTCCTCCCTCTCCTCCTCCCCCTCCTCCCCCTCCTCCTCCTCCCCCTCCTCCTCCTCCTCCTCCTCCTCCTCCTCATTCTTCTTCTCCTCCTCCTCATTCTCCTCCTCCTCCTCCTCATTCTCCTCCTCCTCCTCATTCTCCTCCTCCTCCTCATTCTCCTCCTCCTCCTCCTCATTCTCCTCCTCCTCCTCCTCATTCTCCTCCTCCTCCTCCTCATTCTCCTCCTCCTCCTCCTCATTCTCCTCCTCCTCCTCCTCATTCTTCTCCTCCTCCTCCTCCTTCTTCTCCTCCTCCTCATTCTTCTCCTCCTCCTCATTCTTCTCCTCCTCCTCATTCTTCTCCTCCTCCTCCTCCTTCTTCTCCTCCTTCTTCTCCTCCTTCTTCTCCTCCTTCTTCTCCTCCTTCTTCTCCTCCTTCTTCTCCTCCTTCTTCTCCTCCTCCTCCTCCTTCTTCTCCTCCTTCTTCTCCTCCTCCTCCTCCTCCTCCTCCTCCTCCTCCTCCTCCTCATTCTTCTCCTCCTCATTCTTCTCCTCCTCCTCCTCCTCCTCCTCCTCATTCTTCTCCTCCTCCTCCTCCTCCCCCTCCTCCTCCTCCTCCCCCTCCTCCTCCTCCTCCCCCTCCTCCTCATTCTTCTCCTCCTCCTCCTCCCCCTCCTCCTCATTCTTCTCCTCCCCCTCCTCCTCCCCCTCCTCCCCCTCCCCCTCCTCCTCCCCCTCCTCCTCCCCGTCCTCCTCCCCCTCCCCCTCCTCCCCCTCCCCCTCCTCCTCCTCCCCCTCCTCCTCCTCCTCCCCCTCCTCCTCCTCCCCCTCCTCCTCCTCCTCCTCCCCCTCCTCCTCCTCCTCCTCCCCCTCCTCCTCCTCCTCCCCCTCCCCCTCCTCCTCCCCCTCCTGCTCCTCCTCCTCCTCCTCCTTCTCCTCCTCCTCCTCCGCCTTCTCCTCCTCCTTCTCCGCCTCCTCCTCCTCCTTTGCCTCCTCCTCCTCCTCCTTTGCCTCCTCCTCCTCCTCCTTTGCCTCCTCCTCCTCCTCCTCCTCCTCCTCCTCCTCCTCCTCCTTCGCCTCCTCCTCCTTCGCCTCCTCCTCCTCCTTCGCCTCCTCCTCCTCCTTCGCCTCCTCCTCCTTCTCTTCCTCCTCTCCTCCTCCTCCTCCTCCTTCTCCTCTTTCTCCTTCTCCTTCTTCTTCTTTTTAATCTTTACTTCTTTATTTTTGAGAGAGACAGCACAAATGAGAGGGGGGGCAGAGAGAGAGAAGGAAACACAGAATCCGAAGGAGGCTCCAGGCTCTGAGCTGTCAGTGCAGAGCCCAGTGCAGGGCTCAAACCCATGAACTGTGACATCATGACAGGATTCAAAGTCAGATGCTTAACCAACTGAGGCACCCAGGCGCCCCTGTGGTTCCACTTGTTTATTGATCCAACAAGAAGTCACGTGAAAGAGCCCCCTCTCTCCCCTACTCCCTGTCCACTAAGACTGAGGGGCACATCCTCATATTTTAACATTTGGATACATAGTAATGCCTATATGAATGTTTCCTGTGCTCTCAGAAATTTTTAGACCCCTTCTCCATTTTCTAAACCTTCCTGAATTCCCTCCTGTGTTTTTGTTGTGTTTGGTGATCTGGGATAATTTCCAGTTCACGCCTAACAGCACAGGGATGGAGGGCAAGCCAGTTTAACATTATTAGGAACGGTAAGACATTTTAAGATGTTTTGCTTAATGCCCCCAAAACTCTTCCTCCCTGGAGCCAGCCTTCCAAATTTAAATCCTCATCCGTTACTGTGTGACCTTAGGCAAGTTACTTCATCTCTCTGTGTTTCCATACCCGGTGTAAACTGTACACAATAATAGGCCTTCCCTCCTGGGGTTGCTATGAGGAGTAAATAAATTACTATGTGTACAGCTCTCAGAACCGGCCTGGCACACAGTGAGGTAACTGGGCTTAACAGATCACTGTTAATTACGACTTGACTTAGAGTTGTATGTGGATTGCTCATCAACTTAGATTCTGTTCTTTGTAGCTATTTTCACGTGAAACTATGGTTGAAAAGTGAGCGGTAGGATTGTTTATTGGGAATAAATGCTTCAGATTACAATGATAATTATTTTTCCTTTCTTTTCATGTTCTCTTCGGACAGGGTTCTAAACCTAACTTGGATCGAGAATACTTAACCATTTAGCTAAAAATGGTATTTTTTACGTGCAATGCATGTGGCGAATCTGTGAAGAAAGTGCAAGTGGAAAAGCACGTGGCCATTTGCCGAAACTGTGAGTGCCTGTCTTGTATTGACTGCGGTAAAGATTTCTGGTAAGTTCTACCTAATTCATGTAGATCATAGTAAAGACCCAGACCAGTCTGGGAAGCCCTGGGCCCCATGAGGCCTTAAAAAAAAAAAAAATGGAGGCACATTTGAGCAAAGAAATTAAGAAAACAATTAAAAGTGCTCTGCAGCCTATTTGCTGTCCAAGGACAATCCGAAGAGAAGACAGAGGGAGGGGTGAGGGTGTGGGGAGCATGTGGTCCGTCGGTGGCACTCAGTGTTACCAGACCCTGAGAGGTGACCACCCAGAGTAAGGCTACAGGGGCAAGATGGGCTGGCCACATCAAAAGGCTGGATTAATGAACCAGAAACTGGTGGGGGGGCAGGGAGGAGAGACGGGGTCCCCCCGCACAAGCTCGCAGGTGATGGTAGGAGCGAGCCCCTGGCCCCCGGGTGTGTCTGGTACTTCCGCTGAGGGCTCTCTGGACAGGGGAGGACTTCGGGGGTGGGGGCAGGCCAGATTTTCACTTGCTTCTCTCCTCTTTGGGGTGGGTCATGGGTCATTGTTTGCAGGTGGCTCCCCTCAGTCCTTGGTTGCCTCCCCTCCGCTTCCCAGGGTTTAGGTGCCAAGGTGGCTTTTGGTGCCTCTGGCTCAGTGTCCTGTGTGGTATTTGGATTGATATTTACTAACAGTCCATTTTAATTTCATTCTTGAGCAGTGATTTTTTTTCAAAAATATTTTTTTTTTGAAAACTGCTAAAGTCTTTGTTCCTACCTAATCCTAGGGGGAAGCCTGACCTATAACACAGGGGAAAATCAGTTTTTTCTCATTGAGAGACTTTGCCCCCAGACTGGTCCCAAACATTTCCCCGAGGGTCCCGTGGGGCTTCCAAGTGATTGTAAGAGACAGAATCAAGTTTCTTTGTGTTCTGAGACTTGGCAGTCTAGAACTTTTTAGTGACAAGATAGCACCATTTTACTTCAGCTTTTAACTTCTTGTACAACTAATTACTGATTGCCTACTGTATAACCAGGAAATCATACAGACTTTGTTATTTAAAATAAAGCCACCCTATTGCAGAGAATTATTTTCATTTCTTGTATTCTGCATATATTCACTTATGAGAAAAAAAAGAAGTACTGCCTGTCAGTTTGGTTTAAGACGTTTGTATCTAAAACCGGGTGGAAGGTTTGGCTGTGGGCTCTACACGGAACAGTTGGAAGACAGACAGTGCGCCTGCCCTGCCCGCCCTGCCCGCCCTGCCCGCCCTGCCCGCCCTGCCCGCCCTGCCTGCCCTGCCTGCCCTGCCTGCCCTGCCCGGAGGTTATAAACAGTAAAACCACACGGAGGGCAGAGGGTAGGAGCAGCATGTGAGCAGGAGCCTCCACTTGGAGAGTCGGTCTGACTGTGGAACTTTGTATCGCTTTGAAGGGGTGACGACTACAAAAACCACGTGAAGTGCATCAGTGAAGAACAGAAGTATGGTGGCAAAGGTTATGAAGGTAAAACCCACAAAGGCGATATTAAGCAGCAGGCATGGATCCAGGTAAGGTCTTTCTAGTTCATCAGGTAGCTGCTTCTGACCTCTTCCACTTTCTTTGGAAGCCTGAAAATAAATGCACCCTATGTGCAGACAAGATGCACAAACATCGCGTCTTAGGACAGACGGAGGCGGAGCTACTGGGCCTTGACAAAGAGTTCTTTATTTCTCTGTGAATACGGCTGCAGTGCGTTTGGTCTTTAATGCGTACATTCTGCAGATTTCTTGCAAAAATGTTTTAGAATTCTCACTTTCCCTTGGCTACGAAACGGAACAGAAGCTTTCTAATCTTCATCTGCTTCCAGTGATCGTGCGGCTTTTTATCACTCAAACCGTGTTTTGCTCGGTCACATCTGCCAGTCGTCAGAATTGGGCAAAACAAAGTTGTTTTCATGAAGAAAAGGAATTTTCTACTTGAAGAAAATGGAAACATGCACAGTAAAAATGGCAAGAGCAGCAAAGTCCCTAATTCACCGAGAGGTATAGCTTCCAGGATGTTACTCCCCAGTCACAGAATAGTTAGGAGAAAGGATTCAGAACGGAAGGTAGGAGAAAGAGGAGACAAATGCCATCTTTGTGGAAATTCTCTACCCTCCTGGAAACTGATACGCAGTAGTTGACTCCCTTCGGTGATAGTTTAAATGTGAGTTTTCTGGTGTTCACTAGCTTACCGAGTTAGCAGACTCCTGGGAGGGGAAGTCTTCCCGTTCACAAAGGACTAATGACTGAGTCAGCCCAGTGCAGATACAGAAGCTGGTAAAACTGCTTATTTTAAGTAAGATAGATCGGCTGGTGACCGTCAGCCTCACTTTGGGGCTCATACTGTGTCTTAATCCTCCCCAGAAAGAGGTGACATTCTAGGTCCTGAGCTTGAGGTACCTGGGTGTAGGAGTTCTGTCAGGCTTGCATGAAACCCTCTAAAGCGGGACCAGCAAACGCCAGACAGCCCGAAGCAGCCACGCGCCCATTTGTTTCCATATGGTCTGTTGGTGCTGGGAGCTGCAGGGGCATCGTTGAGTAGGCAGGGCAGAAACTGGACGGTCTGCAAAGCCTAAAATCTTTACTGCCTGGCTGTTTTCAGAAAAGGTTTGCCGACCCCTGCTGTACGCTGTCAGGCTTCTGTGGCCGCACCACCGTATTAGGGGTCGAGTTCTCTTTCAGGTGCTGTCCGGGTCCACTGGTCCACTAGCCGTCTGATTCCTCCCGGAACCCCTAGTTGACAGCGTAAACAGATGGGGAGGACTAAATGTGGTGTGCTGGCTGTTCTCCCATAGGGAAAAATCCTCATAGGGATATTCCTTACATCCCTAAAGCCTTCAGTTTTAAAGACAAATTTTGGAATCCTGTTAGTGTTCCAAAACTGAGCATCCTTCTAGATGTCTCTGTGCTTACACACAGGGAGTGGATAGACGGGTCGGGGAAAAGATCGCCCACTTGCTTGGGTCATGGCGTTTCCCTCTAAACTTTGTCACCAGCGCCCTGTTCTGACCCACATGCCACTCGGGCGGGTGCCCAGCCAGCCTCACTTCTTCCTTGTTCACGTTTGCGTCATGGTCTTAATTTGTTTTCTGCCTGGGTGCCGAGAGAAGCTTTGTCCTGTCCTCAGTATCCTGTATCCATTTCTTCAGGTCTGTGTATATATATATATATATATAGCTTTAATTCCTTCCTAATGCAGGGACACCGTCCCGCGCTCTGTGTTTCATTCTCTTGGCTCATCGAGGACCGTTTTTCTTGTATACGGTCACTTCCTTAACTTTAATAGTTATCTTTTTCCTCTGCCTTCAATGGTATTGCCATAAGCATCTTCTCAAGATCGCTAATTTAGGTCTCATCCCTGTTCTGTTCCTGCTACTTCAGACCTTATTTATTAGATCTTCGTGTCTTGGTCCTCAAGTAATTTCCTGGTCTGGATAATATCCATTTTCGTCGGATTCTTTTGATCACTTGTGTGTATTTTTTTCCAAGATTTTAGAAAATTGTGGTAAGTGGTAAGTTAAGCACAACATAGTTTACCATTTTAACCATTTTTAAGTACACAGTTGAGGACATTCACACTGTTGTGCAACCATCACCACCATCCATTGCCTTGTTCACCTTCCCAGACTGAAACTCCATCCCCGTTAAACACGGACTCCTCGTGTGCCCTCCGCCCCCAGCCCCTGGAACCTGCCATTCCGCTTTCTGCCTCTATGAATTTGACTGCTCTAGGCACTTCATATACGCAAAATCATGTAGTGTTTGTCCTTTTGTGACTGGCTTATTTCGCTGAGCACAATGTCCTCCAGGTTCGTCAGTGTTGTCACAGGTGTCAGAATGTCCTCCCCATTTAAGGTCGAGCAACATGCCGTTGTGTGGACGGACCACGTTGTGTTTATACGTCCATGTGTTGGTGGACACTTGGGTTGCTTCAGCCTTTGGCTATTTTGAATAATGCTGCTCTGAACACGGATGTACACATATCTGTTGGAGTCCCTGCTCTCAGTTCTCTTGGGCCGTGCACCCAGAAGTGGAATTGCTGGGTTCTTTAATTTTTTGAGGAACTGCTCTCCTGTTTTCCATATGGCTGCACCATTTTACGCTCCCACTAGCAGCACACAAGGTTCCGGTTCCTTCTCATACTCCCCAACACTTTGCGGTTTTTTTGATAATAGGCGTCCAAGGGGGTATGACAGGGTGGTTTTGATTTGCATTTCCTTAGTGATAATGATGATAAGTATCTTTTCATGTGTTATTGGCCATTTGTACATCTTCTTTGGAGAAATGTCTATTCCCAGTCCTTAGCCCATTTTTAAATTTTTTTTTTTTTAATGTTTGTTTTTGAGAGAGAGAGGGAGCGTGAGCGGGGCAGGGGCAGAGAGCAAGGGAGACAGGATCTGAAGTGGGCTCTGCTGACAGCAGAGAGCTCACCACGGGGCTTGAACTCATGAACCACAGATTATGACCTGAGCTGAAGTTGGATGCTTAACTGACAGAGTCACCCAGCACCCCAAGGTTGTTTGTTTCTCACTGTTGAGATGTAGGAGTTGTTTAAATATTCAGGATATTAATGCCTTATCAGATAAACGATTTGCAAATATTTTCTCCTGTTCTATGAATTGCCTCTTCACTGTTGACAGTGTTTTTGATGTACAAAATTTTTTAAATTTTTATATAGTCCTTTTTTGCTGTTGCTGTTTGTGCTTTTGGTGTCATGTGCAAGAACAAGAAGTCATTGCTAAATCCACTGTCATGACACTTTCCCCCTCTGTTTTCTTCTAAGGATTTTCTGCTTTTAGCTCTTAAGGTTGGGTCTTTGATCCATTTTGAGTTAATATTTATGTGTAGTGTTAGGTAAGAGTTCACCTTCATTCTCTTCCATGTGGATATCTGTTTGCCCCAGCACCATTTGTTGAAAAGACTGTTCTTACCCCATGGAATGGTCTTGCCACCCTTTTTGAAAACCATTTGCCCATATAGGCGAGGTCTGTTTCTGGGCTCACCACTGCATGGGCTGACATGCCCATCTTGATGCCAGTGCCATGCTTTTTTTTGATTACTCTAGCTTTGAAATCAGAAAGAATGAGACCTCCAACTTTGTTCTTTTTCATGATTGTTGTAGCTGTTTGGTGTCCCCTCAGATTCTATGTGAATTTTAGGATGGAGCTTTCTATTTATACAAACGAACAAACAAACCCAAAAGTCAATTGGATCTTCATAGGGATTGCATTTAAATCTGTACCAGTCACTTTGGTTAGTATTACCCTCTTAATATTAAGTCTTCCAATCTACAGACACGGGATGTCTTTCTATTTATTTGTGTCTTCTTTCATTTCTTTCAATGTTTTATAGTTTTCAGTGTACAAGTCTTTCAGCCCCTTAATGATTAAGTTTTTTAAGGATTTTATTGTTTTTGATGCTATTGTAAATGGAATTGTTTTCTCAGTTTCCTTCTCAGCTTGTTGGCGTATGACATCTAGACCTGAATTTTCAAGTGTGGATTTTGAATCCTATGGTGGCTGAATTTGTTGGTCCTCATGGGATCTTTAGTGGAATCTTCAGTGTGTTCTACATGTCAGATGAAATCATCTGTGAACAGAGATGGTTTTCCTTCTTCCTTTCTAACTTGGATGCCTTTATTTCTTTTTCTTGCCTAATTGCTCTGGCTAGCACTTCTGGCACTATGGTGAACGCGTAAGCATAGACATGAATACAAAATCTGGCCTTGGACTGCAAAACCTCTAGCCATCGAAGGACACTTAACCTGGCTTTCGTGAAACTCTTGTGCCAGTTGTTTATTACTTGTTTTATCTTCCTTTTTATAGAAAATTAATGAATTAATAAAAAGACCCAACGTGAGCCCCAAAGTGAGGGAACTTTTAGAGCAAATTAGTGGTTTTGACAACGTTCCCAGGAAAAAGGCGAAATTTCAGGTATGGATGGGATATGCCTTCCCTGGATGGAGGGGACGCGTGGCCCAGTGACTGAGCCTGCGGGCACCTGTCAGAACGGGACAAGTCAGGTTTTTTTGTGTGTCTGTTCCTTACAGAACTGGATGAAGAACAGTTTAAAAGTTCATAATGAGTCCATTCTGGAGCAGGTGTGGAGTATCTTTTCTGAAGCTTCTGGCAACGTAAGTCAGATCTAATTTCAGATTTGTAGTGTGGCAAAAATGATTGGTAATAATGAAATGGGAATGTCTTATTTTTGGAGGTCAAGACAGCCTTCTTTTTCAGAGAGCCTCTTTGTGCCTTCATTTATGGGAAAGAATAAACTGAATGCACTGCAGAGAAGATTTCCTTATTGTGCAGAGAAAGGTATTTAATCCCAATGTTTGATAATGGTACCGGCTAACGTGAAATGGCTTGCTTAGAAATCAGGCAGTGGGATGTACTGGAAGGAGGAACTTGGGGCGTCTGACAGACCTGGTTTGAATCCCTGCTGTGCTGTTGGCCAAACGTTTGATCTTGGGCACTTTATTTAACCTCTCTGAGCCTCCGTTTCCCAGTCTTAAAAGAAGACTTAAAGAAGTCCAATTCATGTACCGATTTGGGACTTAGTGACCGATCTCATGCTGGGCCCTGAACAAACACCGTAAAATAGCTCAGGCAGTGACACAGCCAGGAAGAAAAATAAACCGTGAGGACATAGGGAGTGACTAGGGGTTCCTTTAGGCGAGGGGTTCACAGAAGGCCCCATACGTGCATTAAAGCAGCCGAGGCTCTGGAAGCATCCCTCCCCGTGCCCGGGCTTAGTGGGCATCCGATGCGTGTCTGTCTCCTTCCTTCTGTGGAGTGGGAATCCCTCTGGCGTAATCATCCGCCGCCTGTCAGGTTCCATCTGAGGGACCCCTCGGTGTGGAGCACATGCAGAGTCTTGGTCTGGTACCGTGTGGCCTCTTTATAGGTGACGTCGTTAATTAAAAACATTTCCCCATTAATTCACCTGCACCTTGCTCCTGTTTGGAGCCTACACCCCATCTGTAGACTGAAATCAGTAGCAGTTTTCAAAAACAACAATGGGGTTTTCCTTTTTTTTTTTTTCCTAAGTAGGCTGCACACCCATCGTGGGGCTTGAACCCACAACCCCGAGACCAAGAGTTGTGTGCTCCACCAACTGAGCCAGCCAGGTGCCCCCGACAGTGGGGTTTTCTGACCATCTTTTATTCTACTCGCCGTGCCAGGAGTTGACTGACTTATAGAGAGAATAGTTTGGGCAGCAAATTGGAATAAACGGTGAAACTGTCCTGTCGTGGCTCTTCCAGAACAGACAGATTGGGCCTTTGGAATCTCATAACCAGTCATGTATGTGGCACCTTTGCTCAGGGGCCCCGCCGATCTTCTCTGTGGTCTCCTAGTACGTGTGCTGCCGGAGCACGCCCTGTCACCAGTCGTTTGATTAGCGTTTAGGTGGTACTGTTTTTTAAGGATTATTTTAAGGATTATTTCCGTTATTTTAAGTAAGAATCAAAGATTTGGGATTACTTCGTTCACTGCAGAGTTTTTTTTTAAAAAGTTGTTTCTGATTTCCCTTTTGAAGCTGTGAACATATTAAGTCAATGAAGAATCAGTACGCAGCCCGTGGCCAACTGAGCTCTGTAAACCACGGCTTATTTTTGTTTTGCCTCTGCCCTGTGACCTTCACGGCACAACCCAGTGTGAGTGGCGCAGACGGCTCTGTGGCCCCGTCCGTACACACCTCTGGTGTTCATCCCTCCCGTTACTATGTGCTGGGCATCCAGCCGGAGGCCCTGGATCCTCTGCTCCTGGGGGCGGATTTCCTGTGCCCCAGGACAGCGTGCCTGGTCCCCGCGCACACAGCTGTAATGAGGCCAAAGTCCTGCCCTCACAGAGCTGTGTTCCAGTGCAGGACAGATGATGGCATATGCAGGTCCCGGCCCTGATGGCAGGACAGGGTGCGGAAGCCCTAGGAGAAACGGTAGGCGAGAGGAGGGGCTCTGTTAGGAAAGAGGGTCGGTGCAGGTGTCTCTGAGGAGAGCCTGGAACGAAGCAGAATATGGGGAATGAGTTTGTCTGCCCATCACCGAGTAGCTGCCAGATGGGGTGCGTGTGTCCCTCTCCCTGGGTGCGGAGGGGAGGCCTCAGCTAGAGACTTGGTCTGAACGGGGCAGAAGGCGGGTTGAGGTGTGTGGCTCTCAGTG
The DNA here is from genome assembly GCF_018350175.1 of Felis catus. Lineage (NCBI taxonomy): Eukaryota > Metazoa > Chordata > Mammalia > Carnivora > Felidae > Felis > Felis catus. The sequence continues at coordinate 198,702,059 of NC_058371.1, read as the reverse complement.
GTCATAACAGTGCCTTCCCATAAGCTAGGAAGGAAATTGTAGGCTAGGAGTCAGGCGACTTGGGCTGCTTCTTCCTCCTGACTTTGTTTCTGAGCCCACTGCCTGCCTTTGTGCCATGCGCCTGGCCTGGCTGGTGTCTCTGACCTGCTGGGGAAATGCAGACGCTGTGCTCTCAGCCCGGAGTTGAGCACTGAGTGAGGCGTGACCTTTGTAGAGCGTCTGTACTTGAGCGAAAGCCAGTCCTTGTTTTGGCTCAGTTTGGGGGACAGTAGCTCCCTCCTTGAGACCTACTCTCCCAGATGAAAGGGACTGGAGGTGACTGGTCTGTCACCTGGCTGGCAACTAACAGAGATGGGTCTTGGGCGCTGACATCCAGTGGTTCCCGCCGCACCCGAAGCAGCCCCATCCAGATGCGTTAGGACTCACCAGAAGCTCAGGACATTGCTGGGGTCATCCTTGAGAAGGGGCTGACATAGAGACCAGCACAGATTCAGGGTCAGGGAGTGCAGCCGGCAGTGGCACTCATTTTGCTGGGGTCGTTGTTCTCAGTCGGATCTGTGCACTGGCTTGAATAAGGTAGAGTGCGGCTTGTGGTTCCCTAGCTTTCTGTGGCTCCCTGTGCCCCATGCTTCCCACTCTGCGGGTCCACACTCCATCCAGGTGTCCCACATCCCTTCCTCAAGGGCAGTTCCTCTGTTCTCAGTGAGTAGATTGTGCTGGTCCAGTGCTCCAAAGTTTACAGAACCTTTCCTGGAAGTGGCTTATTTAAGCATCCTCGGTCTACTCGTCCTTAGCACCGTGAGCTGCTAAGCACATGACATAACTTTCCATTTTATTCGCCCATGAACCATATGACTTTCATTCCACTACCTTTCATTTTATCAGTGAGGAAGTTGGTTCGGAGCAGATAAATAACTTGCCCTGAGTCACCTGGCTCGGAATTAACAGAGCTGGTGCTCGAACCCAGGTCTGCAGATGCATAAATCCAGTGGTTTCCGCCACACCAATGTGCTCATCTTCTATCAGAAAGGTGGAGAGTGAGCCAAAATTAAAGGTCTAGCTTAAGTGACATAAGGATTCTTCACTTTCCCAGTGGAAGGAAAATGTCTATTAAATGCAGGGTGGGGTGTGGGCTCGGGGGGAAGGTTTTTTTCCCATTTGATATGTTTACTGCTACGTTTTAGCTCTTGGTGGGGGAGGCGGTCACAGTAAAATGGTAAGTAGTAGACCTTCTTCTTGGAACGGTTTGCTCAGTAGATGCCTGCTAATGACGTGCACGAATGTCTGGAATGAGTATTTATGTCTCTCTCGGTTTTGCTTAATAATAAGGAACCGGTCAGTAAGGGGCAGGACCGACAGCCGCTCAAGCAAGGGGCCAACCCGCCCGGCGTAGAACTTTCCACAAAGGTTCCAGCTTCCCACACAAGTGACACCCCAGAAAAGCAAGCAGAGGTGAAGAAGAATAAAAGAGAAAGGAAGGAAGAAAGGCAGAAGAATAGAAAAAAAGAGAAGAAAGAACTAAAATTAGAAGGTCACCAGGAGAATTCAAGGGGTCAGAAGCCTAAGAAGCGCAAAACGGGGCAAGAACAAGAGGCCGATCAGGAGGCTGGAGGGGAGGCCCCGGGCTCTGCAGGGAAGAAGAGCCAGAGCAAGGGGGGCAAGGCCAAGGGGGCGGCGGACGGAGCCAGAGACGCCAAGGAGGAGCCGACGAAGCCGCCGCCCGGGAAGAGAAAGAAGCACGCGGACGGTACGTGGCTGGCGTTTGCTCTGGGCTCTGGTACAAGGGTCGGGAAGCAGTGAATTTGCGTCAGACCTCGCGTTTGGAACAAGTAAGGCAAAGGGCGTAAGCTTTGGGATCGGGCCGACCCGGGCTCAGGTGACGGCACCCGTCCACTCGCCGTGTGCTCACCCGACCCCGAGGTGGAGAAGCCCGCGGTGCTGGGTGCCCGGCGGATGCACCGGGCCTGGCCGTGCGTGGCGTTCATTAAATGGCAGCCGCTGTCATAAATGCAAAATCTTGTTCTCGCGTTTACTCTTTCTACTTTCCTAGATGAAGCAGATACCAAGAAGAAAAAGAGGAAGCTCTCAGGACATTCTGAGGGTGGAGAACCGGAAAACCATGGGGCTCCTGCAAAAGGTATCGCCGCCATCCTTTGGAGAGGTCTGCCCTCGAGGGTGTGGGGGGAGGCGGCGACCCGGGGCCTTCAGGCGGGTCCTCCCCTCCGGAGGCACGGGGAGGGCTGGACGCAGATCCAGACACGGCGTGGCTCCAGAGGGGAGAACGGAGCTGTGTGAGCCACTCCGCAGCGTCTGTCTAGCTCTAAGGGGAAGATGGTCTGGACTGGGAACCCATCTCTTTGGAACTGCAGATAAACCCAGCACGGCTTTCTGAGACCTTGTTCCCTTTCCCTGCTTCCCTCCCCCCTGCCCCTCACTACTCTCCCAGAAGTACCCGCCACACTTAGCTGCCTCGCCCCCCACCTCCTCTTGTTCCCGGGGTCTCTGTCTCCCTGTCTCCCAGTGTGTCCCTGTCAGAATCCAATTCCTGGCCTTTAAAGGTCCCCTCAAACGCTGCCTCCTCCACAGAGCTGCCCCCACTTCCTCCGGCCTGAAGCATTCCCTGGGGCCCTGCTGATGCACAACAGACTCGAGGGCTCACCCCGGAGGGGAGGCTTTACTAATGGGGATTCAGTAACTGCCTGAGCTGGGTTACACCTCTTTGCCTGGATCCCCCCCACTCCCAAATTGGGCTGCGTGAGGCCTTTTTTTTTTAGTTTAATTTGTTTGTTTTGAGAGGATAGTAGATTCCCATGCAGTTGTAAGGAATTATAATAGAGACCTATGGATCCACGCGCCCTTTGCCCAGCTTCCTGCTAGGGCCACAGCGGGCACAACTATCCTGTCTCCACAGGGTGCTGACACTGACCCAGTCAGGAGACCGACGTTTCCATCACCACTGGGAGCCCTCTGTGGGCCCTTTTATAGCCATGCCCTTACCTGCCACCCCGCCTGCCCCCACAATCACTAATCCGTTCACCATTTCTGTACTTTCGTAGTTTCAGAACGTTACCTAAATGGCATCATCTAGTATGTGAATTCTTGAGATTACCACTTTTCCCTCAGCATTATTCTCTGGAGATGCCTCCACGTGGCTGCATGTGTTGGTAATCCAGTCCCTCTGCTGTTTAGTAGCCCGTGGCGTGGACGTACCCCCGTTCGTCTGACCACTCCTCTCTTGAAGGCCCAGCCTCCACTTGCTATAAATAAGCTGCTGTCAGCATTTACGTACAGGTTTTCATGTGAACGCACATCACTTTGTGGAAGAAATGTCCAGGAGTGCAGTCGCCGTGTGGTGTGGTGACTGCGTGTTTGGTTTTTAAAGAAACCGCCAACTTTTTCTAGAGTGGCCGTACCATTTTATAATCGCCCCGGCGGTGTGTGCCTCACCCAGTTTTCCCACATCTCGGCCAGGGTCTGGTGGTGGTACTTTGTTGTTGTTGTTTTTTTTGTTAGCTATCCTGATAGGCGTGTGGTAATAGCTCGGGTGATTTTAATTTTTTATCCCTAATGATGTTGAGTATCTTTTCATGTACTTATTCGCCATCTGTATATCTCTTGATATTGAAACGTCTGTTCACGTCTTTTGCTTATTTTCGAATTGGATTTTCTTTTTTACTGTTAACTTTTGAGAGTTCTTTATGTATCCTATTCTAAATACTAATCTTTTGTGGGATGTGGGGTTTGCAAGGTTTTTTTTTCCCCTTCAGTCTATAGCTTTTTTATCCTCTTGACAATCTTTTATAGAACAGATTTTTTTCATTTTGATTTAATTTGTCCATTTTCCCTTTAATAGGTCATGCTTTTGGTGCCAAATCTGGGAACTCTTTGCTTAACCCTAGATCCCCAAGAGTTTTTTTCCTGTGTTTTTTTTCTAAATGTTTTACAATTTAACATTTTACTCTTGATCTTAAGCCCGTGATCCATTTTGAGTTGATTTTTATGTAACAAATGAGACTTAGTACAAGGTTCATTTTTTTGCCCATCAGTGTGCTATTATTCCGGCACCATTTGCTGAGAAGGCCCTCACTGAATCACTTTTGTACCTTCGTCAGAAATCAGTTGTGCATATTTGTGTAGTTCTGGGTTCTTGATTCTGTTTCGTCTGCCTGTATGTGTGCCCCCTACCAACACAGTCTCGATCGCTTTAACTCTATCTGAAGTCTTGAAACTGGGCAGGCTTTATTCTTTGTCAGAATTAAGTTTTAGAATAATCTTGTTGAGATCTACAAAAACTCTTCCTGTGATTATATAGAATATGTGTGATTTTGTAGATTTCCTTGGGATTTTCTGCAGAGGTAATCACGTCATCTTCAAACAGGGGCAGTTTTATTTCTTCCTCTCGGATCCATAGCACTGCTCTTTCCTTGCCTTGTCTTCCTGCATTGGCAAGAATTTGCATCACAGTGTTGAGTAAAAGTGGTGAGAGCAGACAGCCTTGCTCTGTGCCTGATTGAAAGAAACATTACATCTTTCACTTTAAGTCACGTTAATTGTAGGTTTTTGCTGGATGCTCTTTATCTAAAGTTGAAGGAGTTCCCCTGTATCCCTATTTTTCAAAGAGTTTTTATCATGAATGTGTTGAGTTTTGTCACACACGTTTTCTACATTGATTGATGTTACTGTTCTTTTCATTAGCAATTAATGTGAATTGCACCGATTGATTTTTAAATATCGAACCAGCCTTTCATCCCCAGAATAAACCCACTTTCTTGTGGTGTATAATTTTCTTATGTGTTACCTAACTGCTAGATTCTACTTACTAATATTTTGGTAGGTACATTGATGTCTGTATGCATGAGGGGTACTGGTCTGTAGTTTTCTTAATGCTCTTTTTTTTTTTTTTTTTTTTTTTTTTTTTGGTTTTCTCTTGCTCAGACTGTGTAATTTCTATTGTTTTATCTTCCAGTTGACTGATTCTTTCCTCTCCCCTCTCCGTTCTGTCCGTCCACTGAGCTTTTCAGTTCAGCTACCATATTTTTCAGTGCTAAAATTTCCTTTTGGTTCTTTGTCTTTTTTTTTTTTTTTTTTTTTTTGGCTGAGTGTTTCTACTCTTGTTCCGAGTGTACGCATAATTGCTTACTGAAGTACTTTTATTTTGGAATGATGAATGGTTTTCAGTTGGCACCTGGACATTTTCACAGGTTAGAAGATTCTGGGTCTTATTTCAACTTCTTTTAACTGGCTTTTCCTCACGTGACTTGGCAGGGGAAGCGGGGGCAAGACCTCACTACAGCAGGTGGGGCGAAGACCAGGCTGCCCACCCGACCTCCGCTGGTACCTGAAGGAGGCACTCCTTGCTAGTGCAGGCGGGGTGGGAGTTCTGGCTCCCCCGTGGTCACCACCACGGCCACGGCCTTGTTACCAGCCGGCATGGATGAAAGTCCCGATTTCGTTACTCGGCCTTCTTTGACGCCTTCCCTCATCACAGCCTTGAGGGTGGGAGCCACGAACTTCTTCTGAGGTGTTTAGCTGGAGGAGAGTGGGGACTGTGGAGGAGTTGTGTCTCGGTGGGCTGTTCCTTTCTTGGCCTTTCGCTGAGGAGGATCACGCTCTTGTTGGAGCTTTCTTTGTTGGCTTTCCAGGTTGCCAGCTTCTTGAGCTCCAAATCTGGGATCTCTGGAGCAAAAAGAAAACACAGGGAGCTCACTACCAGGTCACTCCTCACGTCTCGAGGCCCCTACCCGGTCTGCCTTCTTGCCCTCTTTCAGAGTCGTCTTGCGTTTGTCTGACTAGACTTCCGGGGGTTTGGCTGTTCCCAGCAGACAGAACAGGCAAAAGTACACCTGCTGCATCTTTCCGGAAACAAGTCCCCTAGATGAGCCTTGAGCCTGCAAGATAGCCCGTGTCACAGCCCATGTCTGTGGCTGTCCTCTGCCGTCCGAGGCTGAGCTGCCTTTGTTCCTCTATGTCTTGCTCACCATGCTTGGCCAGCCCCGTGATCTTGGCGGACCCTCAGGGACACTTGTGAGTTCATCGGATACAGCCGTGCCTTTTTACAGGCACCTGTAAAGTTGATGGTACTTGGGATGCCTACTTGACCCGCTCACTCTGAGAGCGAGTCCTGAAGGGGAGTCAGGCTTGTAGGCCACTGCGAGCGGACAGGTCCAGCACCTGCTACGCGGTATGGTCAGGGTCATTAGTTCATTTCCCGGATAGCAAATAGATGTCACCCACATGGCTGCTTTATCCCTCTGGCAGTACACCGAAACAAAATGTTTTACGTATTACTCTTCATATTGTAGGTAAATTCAACTGGAAGGGAACTATTAAAGCAGTTCTGAAACAGGCCCCGGACAACGAAGTAGCAATCAAAAAGCTAAGGAAAAAGGTATGGCGCACAGACGCAGGTGCAGAAGCTGGGGACAGCCACTTCTTTATTTCAGGATGTACAGTTCTTGGTTTTCCTAATCTAAAACACTACAGATGTGGATCTCAGTGATTTTCCAGCAGCTCAGTAGCCCCTCGGGACTGGCGGGGGGCGGGAATTGGACCCCATCCCATCACACTTCCTTAGCCTGAACGGTGCCTGTGTTAAATTTGGGAATTATTATTCTTTTTTTTTAATTTTTTTTTTTAATGCTTATTTTTATTTTTGAGACAGAGAGAGACAGAGTGTGAACGGGGGAGGGTCAGAGAGAGGGAGACACAGAATCCGAAACAGGCTCCGGGCTCTGAGCTGTCAGCACAGAGCCTGACGCGGGACTCGAACTCATGGACCGCGAGATCATGAGCTGAGCCGAAGTCGGCCGCTTAACCGACTGAGCCACCCAGGCGCCCCTGGGGATTACTGTTCTTGATGTCTTGCCATCGTTTGCTTATTCCAGAGCGGTGGTTCCTCTGTGTTTGTTTTTAACTTTGTGTCGACGTGTGACAGGCTGCACGTGCGGGTGCTGCGCGAACAGCTGCGCGAACCCACGAGCAGGACACACCCGTGTCACTGGCACCTGCGTTTCTTTTCTGTTTTACTGTTGGCCTCGTTCTGGGTTAAAGGAAGAACTCTGAGGTACATTTTCAGGACACATCACCCACTTGATGATTGTTTCTCCCCGTGAAGGTTTTAGCTCAGTATTACGCGGTGACAGAGGAACACCACAGATCGGAAGAGGAGCTCCTGACCATCTTTAACAAGAAGATCAGCAAGAACCCCACCTTCAAGTTAGTAAAGGACAAAGTCAAGCTTTTGAAATGAACGTTTTTCTACTTAAAAATTGAATCCGTTCTGTTGATTTTTTTTCACTGCTGTTTCTAAAACATGTAATGAGTTACAACAACTCCAATATTGCTTTTTCAAAGCTGTATTTTTAAGTTACAGAAAAAGTCTATTTTTGGTAGAACTTTTATGAGAAAATAAAATATATTCTTATCCAAAATTCAAAATCTGTGGTGGTGAAAATTATTGTACTTTAAAAAATACTCTTGGGGCGCCTGGGTGGCTCAGTTGGTTGAGCGTCCAACTCTTGACTTGGGCTCAGGTCACAATCCCAGGGCTGTGGGTTCGAGCTCCGCTGTGAGCTCCGTGCCGACAGCAGGGAGCCTACTGGGGATTCTCTCTCTCTCCCTCTCTCTATGCCCCTCCTGCACTTTCTTTCTCGCAAAGCAAAGAAACTTAAAAAAAAAAAAAAAGAAGCAGCAGAGCAGAAATTAACCTCCTTGTCTGGTTCCATCCAGTTACACATGCTTAAAAAAACAAATGCTTGTACGTGGAAATCTTTTAAAAATGTGACAAGCCAAAAATAATTACTATTAAACTAAAAAGTATTTAATTGCAGCACTTCTCTACATTTTTAATTAGAGGTTTTTGTGTGTTTATTGTGTTGTTAAAACATGTGAGTTAACAGTATCTTGTCCAGAAATGACCACAACGACAGTCTTCAGTATTTGGCCTGTCTGCACCGTAGCCCTGTCCCTCTTCAGCCCGAGACAGACTGGGAGCACGGCCTGTGACCACATGCAGGGAAATCACTCACTTGACCCGGAACCCATCACTTAGCTGTGTCGCTGTCCTGGGGCTCCGAGTGGATCGCGATGCTTTCGGAGATGGTATTCTGAGGCCCAGTGTGCTGTGCTGGAGGAGAGCTGTGTTGTGCCCGTTGCTGATATTCGAGTAGGCTTTGCCCACAAGTCCCTTAAAAGCTGGCGAGCGTGGTACCTTTAGCCAGGGTTACATTTGTCGTTAATCCCTCCTACTGCAGGAGAGAGCAAGGATGGAACGTGGAACAGTCTCACAAGGCTTAGGAGGGGAGGATAAACAGGAAGAGGGGCCAAAAAGGCAGACAGATGCTGTCTGAGCCTCTGAGTCCCCGGATGAGCGAGAGGAGTCTGCTTGTCTCCTGGACTCCCTTAGTCCTTTGATAGTTAACCTCTCTGGACTTCACTTTCTCCATCTAGACAGTGAGGATGCTGAAGTTTCCTCTTGGGCTGTGAATGAATGAACTCATTTAGGTAAAGTACACAGCACCTTGCCTGAAGCCAGCAGACACATTCCTGTTGGGGTTATTGGTAACAATTTTTGAGCCATGAGAAGCTTTAGATGTTCTGGAGAGCATAGGGGAAAGTGGGAAAGTGAGGCATGACCTAGGCCACATTCTCAAGGACAGAGCAGAGCCCAGCCTTGACTCCTGAGTGCAGTCCAGGACACTTCCTGCTCCTGTCCTCCCCGTGCGCAGTGGGGGGCGCAGCGCGAACCTACTCCCCAGAGTTCCACGTTGAAGTGCAAACTCCACAGTATTTCAAGGTCTGTGCCGATGTTTATTTTCCATCAGTTTTACCAGGATGCATTTAAGGCAAACTTGGACAAACGTGACAAAATGAACTAAAACCCATGCCGTGGGAGGGTCCTCATTTCTGTTACCTTTGTCAGCTGTTACCCAAGGTTCTCCGGTTAGATCTGGCTGGCAGCACAGGGCAGTGATGGGGCTGGCTGCTGTTCCGGAAGGCTAGCACGGTGCCCGTGCACCAGGGCCGGAGGAGGTGACCTCAGTTCCCTCGAGCTCCATGAGGATGAAGCCAGCCGTTCCGATTCTGATGGTCCGTGTCACGGAGAGAGGTCTTTATTGCAGACCGTGCAGCTGGCGGTGGGAAGGGCTCCCCAAATGCGCAGAGTTGTGCCCATGGGTCTGGCTACAAACACAGTCCGCAGACCATTCCCGAGGTCCCTGCGCAGGGACCACCACCCTTTGGTTTGGGCAGCTGCCTGCCTGACCTGGGCTCACACAATATTGGAGCCCCAGGGACTTTAGAAACGGATCTAATGATATTTGTGTCTGGCTCTACCCCTTCACTGTGTCCAAGTCGAGTGTTACGTTTGCATTCTACCAGATTCTTGCCTGTGTCCACACGGGTCTGCCGGGTCGGGCCCTCGGGTATCCCCAGACCTGCCAGGGATGCATTTTGGCACACTGTGGTTTTCGAATGTGACGCCTGCCTTCCTGGCCTGCCTGGCGTTGGTCAGCTGTGTGCACAGCCGTTCCCCATGATGCTGCTTACCAGCAGGATTTGGGAGAAGATGGGCTGTATCTTCTAAGATGCGTGACTGTCCCGGGCTGGGCCCTCCTTAACGTCAGGCACTCTAGGCATCTTGCGGTCAGGCGAGGAACGTGGGCTGACGCAGCAGCCAGAGAATAAAGAAAGCAGCCGCTGAGGGCAGAGGGCACTTGTGTGGAGAACGTTTAAAAACAGCCAAATCACTCCGGTTTCTCCGCACTGGCTTTGCTTCAGGCGAGCATGGGTGGCTTGCCGTCGTGGTGCAGGAAGGTGACCCCTCTGAGGAGAGGGGCTTCCAGGGACCCCATTCCTAGTTCTCTGTTTAGACCCGCCTCACAGGGTGCTTCTGAGAACACGCTGCTAAAAGTCAAGGTTAGTAGCCTTTTTACGGGCCCGCAGACTTTCACGGATATCTTTGAGAAGCTCTCATCTTTCTAAACGTATCGTTTCTCTTTTAAAGTTAAAATTTGAGCTGCCCAGGTCCCACTGAAACAATTTACTTGGAGAATCTCACTAGCCTGTAATTACCTGTCTTTCTCCAAAACAGATCTCTAGGAATTGGCGGGGGTGGTGGGGGGAGGAAGCAGTCTTGGATACAGATTGTTGGTTTTTGGATAGCACTTTTGCAGCTGAATGAGGGAGGTGTTCAGAGATCAGAGGTTTTATCCAATTCCTTTCCATCAGGGAAAGCTATGGAGAGTGCATCTCCCTTCTTTACTCCACCGCTGAAGACTGATCCTCCTGGCTGGTGGTATTCTTTTTTGTCCAGACCAAGCTGGACTCCAGCACTAAGTAGGCAACTGTACGTTGTTGACTTGTGCCTGGATACAGAACCGTGACACCACAGCGCTCTTAAGATTGTAACGTCCTCCCTTGTGGAAGGAAGGAAACGAGGTCAATTACTAGACGCGTCCAAGGTAAGAGAAAAGGCATAGTCTATACATTTACCTGTCCTTTGTGGTTACTGGAGCTCAGCACGGACTCAGCCTTTACCCCTTCTTCCAACCGAGCTTTCAAGAGATGGCTAAAAGAGGCCTTCTACGTTTCTTTTCTAGGCAGTGAGCCCAAGAGGGCACGTTCTATTTCACATTTGATAGGTAACAGAGAGCGTGCCTCTGTGCCGCTCTCGATGTCAGAAGAGGAAATCTGACAAGCCCGTGGCGGGATTTCACATTTAAAGGGATTCTGTTGGGGGACGTTGTCTTGCGTGCACTGATGCTTGCTTTTCCCCACAAATGCATTTGGACCTGAATCCTCCCGTTGGCCCCGGTGCCTACAGTTCTGCACCTCTTGTCACTGAAACCGTGATAAGTCACAGGGACTAAGGGGGTCATTCCAGAGGGCCCACCCTGGGCCAGGCTCTACGCTGTCTCTAGGGACGGGGAGACAAACAGCCTCGAGGCAAGCCCGGTAAAACGTCCCGAGGGTGTACTGGTATACTGGATGTGGGCCTGGGGTGGGGAGCCCACTGGAGTGGTTCTGGAACTTGCTGTATTAGGTGGTCTTTCTCCTCCTGCCACTGCCCCTGCTGTCACCTGCAGGCTCCCACCCCCACCCGTGGGGGAGGCAGCTTGAGGTGACATCTGTCAGCGGGGCTCCCTGTGTTGGAATCCGACCTGCGCTGAATCCGACTTTGTGTCTTACTAGCCAAGGGCCCCTCTTGGGTGGGTTATTTGGCCTCTGAATCTCGGGGGTTTCACCTGCTGTACTGACCTCCCCGGGTAGACAGAGTGGAATTAAAATACCGCACACAGCTGTCTGGCACATAGTAGGTGTCCGCAAATACTTCCTCTCTGAGTACCCGAAGGTTCACCAAGGCTGGTCCGACGCTCTGGCTCCGGGGGACGGGACCCATCCTCCAGGCGCCTGGCCTTTTGCTGCATGAAGTGACTGGGCCCGGCAGGAAGAGCCACAGCGGCCAAACCAGGCAGCACGGCCGCGTGAGACGAGCGAACCTGCTTCAGTTCTCAAGTGACGCTCTGGTTTACGATGCACGTGTCAACATTTTCCAGGACACAGATGCGATCATAAAACTGCCCAGCAAACCTAGATGAGTGAATGATTTTAACGTAAGCTTTCCACTGAAGTATGGAAAGTATAAAAATCTAAATCCCGATCAATTTCACAAAGTGCAGGCACCCGAGCCGTGACTGCCCAACTCAAAGAGACAGACTATTTAGCCCGAGGGCAGCCACATCCTTACTTCTGGCGGCATGGATCGGCCAGGCCTGGTTTTGAACTTTATGTAAAAGGAATCACGCGGCGGCACGTGGCCTTTTGTGTCTGGCTTCCTTCGTCCAACATTCCGTGAGATTCGCCACATTGCCTTGTAGTAGGAGTTTGCGCCGGCTTTGTGATGCACAGCATCGATCCATTCTTCTGCTGATGCCACACTCTGCTGTCCCCCGACGAAATCGGCATCCTCTCTAAGGCTCCAGGCGCAGACACAGTACTTCCTCCTTTCTGCTGGGGTCACACACTCGTCGGGTGCGTGTCACCCTAACGACGCGCAGCCCAGCGCTTTTCCAGGATGCTTTCACCAATTTCCACAGCCTCCCTCAGTGGATGAGGGTACGTGAGTTTGCTTTGCCCGAAAGCACAGCGAGGTCTGGCACCTCGCAAACTTCCATCTCTGTGTCTCTCTTCTCCAAATGGCTCTGTTATCCCATGCTGTTAAGTAAAGCCCCTGGGGGTCACCGCTAGATTATCACGCTGTAGAGAACGACATCTCCAAGTTCTCACAGCAGGCTGGTCTTGAGTGAGGTCACGGCAGCACAGCAGTTTCTGCCTCTTACAGAATCTACCACTGCCCTCTTAGCATTTACAGAAACTCAAGATCTTGCTCAGCCCGCTTATTAGGTTGTCCAACGTCTGCAATTTGGGCTCAGACCTGCCTTCTAACTCTCTGTCTTGGGTACAAAGCAGTCACATCCACTGGTGGCAAGAGAAGTTTCTTTGTTTTGAGTGCAAAGCTCGGCCCAGCTGTTTTGTTACGGGATCCAGGAAAGCTTTATTTAATTCCTTCCCTTTGATATAAATGACTGAACCGCCCTTCTGGTAGTTTAAGTTGTAATTGCTGAGTAAATACATGTGTCAGAGTTGAAAGGTCAGACGTGGCTCAGAAGGTCAGGCCTTTGTTTTGGCCACAGAGCGGGTATTGTGAGCTCCTGAAACATTACCTTTGCTGCTCTGCCTTCCTGGTGACCTCGGGCCGAATTGGGCTGCAGGCTCGCGGTGGTCCATATATTAGATTTCCCCACCGTAGATCAAGGTAGGTAAAGCCTCAGCTCCCCTGGGTAGTTTCCAAGAGCACTGCTCTGGGGACCCGGCATTGAGTTTGCGTCGGGATGTTAATGGTAACGTTATAGGGTAGCCCTGCTCTGACCAATTTCATCCTGAACAGAGAGCTATTTTATAGCTAAAATGGAAATGGCGATCCCTCTTCCAGGTGTCAGAAAACAAAAAAAAAAAAAAAAAGGCAACAAAACGTTTTCAATTTTAAGATGTCTCTGCCTAAAAAATCTTAAGCCTCTTGGCTTTTGTCACCATGCACGCGATTCTAGCTCAGATGCTAGGAGAGTGGGTGGAAACTTTTACAGCGCTCGGCTATTTTTCACCTAATTTGTCCACATGTCATGATATTCCACGAAAGCACCTGGCATCCCACGATCTGAGAGAAGTCTCTGGGACTGTTCAATGGTTGAACAGTTGAAAGAGTCTGAGAATCGTGGGTTAAGGAGACCGGGGGTTCCAAACCACTGTCACGACCGCAGGCACCGATCTCGAGGGCCCCCGGTGCCCGGCTGTGGTACCAGGTCTCCTTCCAGCCTCGTCAGAGCCCCGGGGGCTGTGATTCGTGATGTGGCCTCGCAAACGGTGCTCCCCACCCACTCTCCACCGCCAATCTTGGAAGGCTGGAGTTTCCTTCCTCTTGTTTTGTCTAACGCGAGGATTCCTCAGGGGCCGTGGCCGTGGTGTTGGGGGTGATGCCCAAGGAGGGGTACGGAGTCCAATGACCCCCTGCGAGTGAGGAGTCACCCTCCAGCACCACCCTGTAACACCCCCACTTTCCTGAGGTTGGTGGGGGGCGGGGGTGGGGGGGAGGTGGGAGCTCCCTCTGGGCTCTGTGCAAAATGTGCTTTTGGGACTTTCAGAATATCAGGACTCGTGTGTTGAGTCTCTTAAGGAATGACAGGCAGATTCTTACCAGCACACAAGCAGCCCCCAGCCCGCATTTCTGCACTACCGTCTGGCAGGCCCGGAGACTCCACGCCAGGTACCGCAACTAGATGTGATCCGACCCGCTCACACGAGTCAATCGGGGGTAATTTTCTGGGTTCTTCAGGATTTGGAGGCCCTCCCCTGGCGCTCAGGGAGGGTAAGAAACGCTGCCGTTGATTAGCAATGTCTGCCGTGCGTGTGGGTGGGAGAGGGGCAGGTGGGTCACCACACTCTCCCCTCCTGGAGCCAGCATCTGGCAAGAATGAGCCCCGGGCACTCTGACTCCCCTGTAGCTTATGTCCTGAGACACTGAGTCATCAGAATCCGTTCAGCATGGGAGCTCAGGCTCTGAGGCCAAACCTGCCTGGGTTCAAATCCACGCTCCATCGCATAAGCTGCGAGGCTACCCGCAGAGACCCGAGCTCAGCTGAGGGGCCTTTCAACTCTGACAAATTAGGGATTTGCAATCAGCAATTCCAATGAAACTACCAAACAGATAGTTTAATCCTTGTATCAAGGGAATGTAAGGTGCTGGTCACGGTCGGCCATCCAGTCTGTGCCGCTCCACAGTCTGACCTCTTCCTACGGGAAGGCCACCAGGCTCACCCCTTCAAGGCTGCCCAGCTACCAGCTGCTGCTGCCCCACTGGTATTGACCACTCCCAGGCTGCCTTTCCCGGCTGCTGAGATTGTCCTTCCCTGATAACAGGGGTTCCCTTTTACGGAGTCTTCATCCTTTATATCGGGCACAGCGCTAAGCCCTTTATATCTGCCGCTGTATCCGTATCTATCCACCTCACAGATCTTTCAACAAACCTAGGAGGGGGGTGTTACTGTACCCATTTCGTGGATGAGGAGATGCAGAGAGCTTAAGTGACTTGCCCCAGGTCACATAGCAAACAGCAGAATCAGGATCTGAACTCTGGTGTCACCTTGAGAACTTAGTTTTTCTCTCTTGGTCAAATTTTTCCTTTGGTCAGGACCCCTCCCCTGCCTCATTTCCACCTGCCTTTTCTTAGCACTAATGATTTAGCTCATCATTATAAATATATTCCATGTAAAGCTTTTTAAAAAACTGTCCAGGCCAGGGATTTCCAAGTGGTTTCCACAATGGATCACGTGACCAGAAAGGCTTTTTCATGGTTTTATGCAATTTATGTACTTTGTGGTTACTGGATTTCTGAGTATATTTATCCTGTATTCCTTCTTCTAACTAAGCTTTCAAGAAATGGCTTCTTGATAAATTAGGGCATCTAAGTTTCTTTACTTACTGGAAATGCATGATAATATGAGACAAAATATTGTATTAAAAATATGGGGGGGGGGGCGCCTGGGTGGCTTAGTCAGTTGAGCGCCTGGCTTCAGCTCAGGTCATGATCTCACGGTTCGTGAGTTCAAGCCCCACATCAGGCTCACCGCTGTCAGCGTGGATCCCACTTCAGATCCTCTGTCCCCCTCCTTCTCTGCCCCTGCCCCACTTGCATGCTCTCTCTCTCTCTCAAAAATAAATAAAACATTTAAAAAAATATATGGGGCTTCCTTAAAAGGAAAAAAAAAATGAGTTTGTTTTATTAGATCACATGCACACCATTAACAGGCCAATTCTAGGCACTGCATGATTCAGATCATGTCAACGACAAGACTGGCGTTAACAGCCTAGAGGACTCTGGGCATCTGGGAGGTAGTCGGTCAGGACGCACCTCAGCTCTTTAGGTGAGCAAGCCTGATAGTGGGTCTCAATTTAAACAAATTTTTTTTTTTCTATTTATTTACTGTTGAGAAAGAGCGAGCGAGCGAGAGACAGAGAGAGAATGAGTGGGGAGGGGCAGAGAGAGAAGGAGACACAGAGTCTGAAACAGGCTCCAGGCTCTGAGCTGTCAGCGGTGAGCCCAATGCGGGGCTCGAACCCACGAACCACAAGATCACGACCTGAGCCGAAGTCGGACACCTAACCGACTGAGCCCCCCAGGTGCCCCCCGACCAATGAGTCTCAATTTAAATGTGAGCAATTAATACAAGAGATTTTTCTTGCACAGAACAACGGATCCAAACATTCCTCCCAAACTGCCACACATCGGGAAATGTCAGGAGTGCTTGGGGACGCTTTCATAGGATTCCGACCTCCCTGGTTTCCCACTCTACGCCAGTACCGCCCCCCGCCCCCTCCCTCCTTTTCTTTCTAGCTTGAGGAACGGTCCTTTTCCCTGTCCTGATCTTTTGTTCGAGACGAACACCTCCCTGCTGCCTGACACACTGGCAGCCTGAGGAGGCTTCTGCGCCGTTCTCCCCAACGCCCTATCCCACAACACAGCACACTGCCTGTGTCCTTAGAGGTTCTCCGGGGGCTTCCCTTCTGCTGGGGCGGCACAGCGCTGTCAGACTCACACTGACTCCCCTTCTGCATGAGCTCATTCCTGGACGTGCTCACCATCACTGGGCCAGTGGGGCAGCACGTGGCCTGACGGGAGAACACAGCTATTCCAGTCTGCTGTCAGGGCTGCAGGTAACACAAAACCACTTAAACGGCATTCGTTTTTCTAAAAATGAGATTGGGGGGGCACCTGGATGGCTCAGTCCGTTGAGTGTCCGACTTCAGCCCATGTCATGATCTCACGGTTTGTGGGTTCGGGCCCCGCATCGGGCTCTGTGCTGACGGCTCAGAGCCTGGAGCCTGCTTCGGATTCCGTGTCTCCCTCTCTCGCTGCTCCTCTGCCGCTCGCACTCTGTCTCTCTCTCTCTCTCTCAAAAATAAATAAACTGCAAAAAATAATAAAAATGAGTTTTGGTTTTCTTGGCTCAGAAATCTGTGATGCCTCAGCAATGGATTAATAACAACAGGTAGGACTTATCGAGAGCTCTCTCTGGGCCAGACACTGTTCTAAGCACTTTGTGCACGTTATCAAGACTTTGATCTTTACCCAATCCTATGAAGTAGATACTGTCCATAACCCATTCTTAACTCACTTTTCCAAGTGAGGAAACTAAGGCAGAAGAGAAGTGGCTTGCCCAAAGTTGAAGCAGCCAGTAATGGCAGAGTCAGTAACGCCAGGGCTAGGTGGCTGGCTCCAGGGCTCATGTTCTTTCTTTCTCTCTCTTTTTTTTTATATTTATTTATTTTGAGAGAGAGAGGGAAAGAGAGAGAGAGAGAGAGAGAGAGAGAGAGAGAGAGAGAGAGAGAGACACTCCCAAGCAGGCTGCATGCTGTCAGTGCAGAGCCCGACATGGGGCTCGATCCCATGAACTGTGAGATCATGACCTGAGCCAAAATCAAGAGTAGGATGCTCAATCGACTGATCCACCCAGACACCCCCAGAGCTCGTGTTCTTAACTAGGTTAACCAGGCCTTGGCTGGAGTCAGGAGTTGGAACAGTGCTATCAAAAATGCTACCTCTTGGCTTGGCGTACATCTCAGAGCTTCCTCCCTAGGCGGACTTCCTCCATGGGTCTCTATGGTGCCAGCCCCAGAGGCCACACTGACCTCACAGCTTACCATCCCAGCAGCCCCAGCCTAAGTCTCAGGGGCTGACGGGTCTGGTTTGGGCCCTGTGTCCTCCGCTAGGACAGGGTCGGCCTCGTGAGAACTCTGCAGAACTAATACAGAAAGGAGGGAGAGGGGCTTCTCAGAGGAAGGGATGTGTGTCTGCAGTGAAGACCAGTTAGCTGTGATCAAGGGTCAAGTTCAAAACTGGGTAATGGGATTTCTGCTACCTGCCAGGCTCTGGGGAGCTGCTAAGGCATGGTTGTTGCCCACGCTCAGGTGGGAGAGCGCAGGCAAAAGGAAAATGGGAACAAGAATCCTATCTGGGGCCCAAGGAGAAGGGAATAACGAATGGACCAGGAGGTGGGCAGGATCTGGAAGGCCTGGGAAGCACACATTAGCAGTAGTGTATATTAACTACCTGCTTGAATGCACACTCCGTGCCAGGCACCAGGCTAAGCAATCAGTACACACGTATCTTCGTTCTGGTACCGACTGTGTCACAGATGAGGAAACTGATCCTTAGAACAATCAAATAACTTGCCGAAGGACCCGTCACGATGGAGCCGGGATTCAACGGACTAGAAACACCCTGGACTTAACCACGTTACTAAGGAGACCTGGGAAGGGTCACAGTCAATTTCATTTTTCCCCATAAGTAACTGACATTGAAAATGAGATCCCTCGGTTGGTAGCACTCCGTTATCAGTTATCCGTTATTAGGGTACACAGAACACACATTGAGGAACTTACTTAAATGGCCCCAGCAATGAAGATGTGGTCATTAAACACTGGACCTTTTCCAACCTGCTTTTGAGTATCATCAACACGGTAAGCAGTAGTGCCATTCATAATACCCGAGAAAGAAGGCTAAAAGGATTTCGGATCCAAATACAAAGGCCCTGAAACCATCAAAGGGGAAACCGGATCTGACCTGAACGTACTACATATGGAAACTCGGGCATAGCTGTGATGCTCCGGGGAATATTCAGTTACAAGGGAGACCCAGCACTGACCTTTTTGCAAGGAGACAATCAACAGAAGACTGTATGTGATACGGAGGAATTCACTTCCTGTTGACAAGGCTTCAAACCCCCTGTTTGAAGAGAGAGAAGAGGGGAGGGCAAAGACCCCAGGTGGCTTTGAGCTGATGAACCCTGGTTCTTGAGGAGTCTGAAAAGAAAAGGCAACACAAAACCAAACAAAAAGGAGGTATTGTGTCGACAGGCCATATGATCTGCCCAGCTGTTACATCCTTTGCTCCTATGAGTTTGCTAGAAAGGCTGAAGAAATGAACCGGCAGAAACTTGCCATTCTTTTCTTGTTTATTACATCTCTTCTGCAAATACTCGTAACATATAGAAGATACCAGAGTGCCTACCAAACCAAACTGACTTCCATGGCTTACTGGGCTATCCACTCCTGTATTCAACTCACCTCAAGCCACTCTCCCTGCTCCCCACACACCCCAGCAGAGGACACCGCCCTTTATTTGGTGCTCCCGTAACCCTCCTCCCCTCCCCCCCCACAGTATTTCTATTATGGCCTCGTATTGAAATCGTCTCCTCCCCGAGTTTCTAACTCACCTCTGTCCTCGGCACTTTAGCAGGTACAGCGGCTCGGAAAATGTTGACTGAATTAACAAAACTCTTCTCTACATTTATAAGCCCTAAACCTAGGCGGTGGTAGGTCTCTGGGGTCATCTTTGGTCCAGGGGCTACTCCAGTGCAACGTCATGTCTTACTCATGTTTATCTCTAGTGTGGAGCGTGGTGCCTTAACAGTTTGCTGCGAACAGTAGGTGCTCAGTAAACGTTTCAATGATTGAGCCCCAAACTTCTCAACACGTGACCCGTAGGGCAGGGGAAGGACCGTAATTCACGGGACGACTGACGGAGAAAAATCGTGAGTTAGGGACACAGTCTTTTTCGGTCGGTGAGCAAGAGTGAGGGGAAAACGCAGTTTTCTGGGCCAGAACAAACTTGTCTCCCATGTTCCTGGTGGGTTTATAGTTCTCCAGACTCAGAAGACGGGGGTTAACATGCACCACATACGGGTGCTTCCCACTTAACCTCACAACAGATCCAGGGATGGGCAGGTGTAACCCCCGCGGTGCCAAAGAGGAGACAGGCGCGGAGAGGTTTATCTCCCGCACAAGCCCATCCATCCCAGCGGAAGGGGCCAGGCCCGAGGCTCGGCAGCAGGTACAGGGTCCTCCTGCGGCTGCCTTGGACCCTTTCAAGTCTAGCTGGGCGATTCCTGGAGCAGGGAAGAAGCCGGAGACTAAGAAGTTTGGACACAGGGAAGCCAGGGGAGGCTCCGTCCGCCGAGATCAAAGGGAACCAGGAAGCACCGCACAGCCGTGCACCCCTGCCCGGCACACATTCGGTGGCCTCTGGGAGCTTGGTCCTCCCGGGCTTCCGTAGGTCGGAATCCGCTGGGGGTACCTTCCGCCGGGCCCAGGCTCAGTGTTTTCAAATTCAAAGCCTGTTTGCGTACTTGAGCACTGAGGCCGAGAAGCCAAGCCTACCCTAGAGTCTCACCAACTAAAACCTCGGACTGCATAGGCTCCACCCCTCACAGCAGCGAGCACCTCTGCCGGGGAGCCGATGGCGGAAGTTCCGGTCGTTACGTCACTTCCGTCGCGCTTCTGGGCGTTGCCAAGATGGACGCTTCGCGGGCCCGGGAGCAGCTCCGGCGGCGGTACCTGTTCCCGCGGGACACCGAGGCCCCGCTGGACAGCGAGGGCTACGCCGGGCCGGGTGAGGCGCTCCCCCCGGGCGCGCCCCGAGCTGCGCTGAGGTGTCCGGAGTCGAGGCGCCCGGAAACGGCCGGCCCCGCGGACCTCCCGCAGCCCTGTCCTGGCAGGAGGGACCAGGTTTCGTTTATTCAAGGCTTGCCAAGCCGTTTTGCAAGTCGGGTATTTAGCGTCCCTGAGAGATTCCTAGTGATCGCGTAGCCCCGCGCATCTTCATCCCAGCTGCGCTTCAGGATTCCCAGGAGAGCTGGTTTGACACCTGTTTGGCATTCTCCATTTAAATAAAAAATACCATCCGGTTGTATTTCTAAGAATCTACCAAAGCATCATACTCGTCCAGTACACGAGGACGTATGTGCACAGTGTTTAATTTCAGCATTCCTCGTAGTGGCGAGCGACTGAAAATGTCTAATTGCCCATCAGCAGAGAGCTGGTTAAATACATTTGGATGTACTCCTACATGACACGGCAGGCAGACTTTTTTCGCCCTATGGGGATGATTTTCACAGGAGGCGCAGGACAAAGTCCGCTGTACCACCGTTTGGGTACAGACCTGGTAACGTGTGATGTGTGTTCACCTGTAAATGCATAGAATATGAAAGAATTCATAGAAGTTGGTGTTGGTAGTTGCTTTGGGGTTGAGAAACTAGGGTTAAGGATAGGGGAAAGAGGGTTCGTTTTAGATTTTTCTGCCCTCTATGTTGCAAATCGTGCACTTAACTACCCTTTGAAAAGTAAACGCAGAAAACATCATGCCCAGGCATTCTTATTTACAAATTCTGAGGCTGTCTCCCAGAATTTGTATTATGAACAAGCGTCCTGGGGATTCAGATGGTTTGTTCAAGGTCGGGGGTCTCAGATGTATACCAAAGGTTCTCACGAGAATTAAGAGGGGGGGGGGCATGTCACTCCTCTGGGGAATTTGTTAGAAATAACTCATCACACCCAACCCCAGCCACCTATTCTTTCAGATTGGGTCTCAGCTGGAAGAAATTTGATTTGTCCATCATCTGTCTAGACACTGCTGTATCAGGACTAGACCTCTGCTGTGCCCTGCCGTTGCCTCAGAAGGTTGTGTTTGTTTGAAATAATTAAAATATGTAGTTAAAAGTATTTGGGGGAAATTACAAGTCCATTTTGTACTCTAATGTCTGCAGTCTCCATTTTTCTTAATTAACAAGACTAATTGCTTTCCTAGGCAATATTTGAAACATGATACTAAAATTCGTATACTACCAGATGGTGTCATTCTTTCCAAAAGACGGTAATATTGTAAATTTGATTTTAAATTCGTTTAGGGGGAACAAGTTGACTATACTGAATATGTTTTATAGCAGGTTCCTATTAATTATTCCTGCAAATATCAATGTGTTTTGGTGGCTGTACAGAAGAAATCGGTTCTCTAATTGGAGAAAATCTGGTTTTGGGAAAGCTCTAGGAAATTATTTTATCCGGCTTAAAATAGGTGTTCTTTTTCCTCATAAATTTATGGTAATTTGATAAGTTGAAATCTCCTTTATTTGCAGAAGCCTCTACCACTGTTGAGAGAAAGGAGAAACCTCTTCCAAGACTTAACATCCATTCTGGATTCTGGATTCTGGCATCCATTGTTGTGACCTACTATGTTGATTTCTTTAAAACCGTTAAAGAAAACTTCCACACCAATAGGTGAGAAAACTTCATTGCTTCGTAATTACGCGCCCTCGCCTCATCGCTCATAGTGTCTTGTGAATTGCATTCTTCAAATGCTTAGAAACCTCTTACTTCCTGCCAGGCACGGTGTTGGAGGTACTGGTGACACAAAGTGACACAAAGGTCACTAGTGACCAAGAGAGTGTGTGCTTGGGACACATACAGCCGAACGGATGAAACTGGAAAGTACTTCAGTATGCCTTGCAGCACAAGTGTGTTGGAGGATGGGGAAGGTAGTGAATTTAAGAAGAACCTAATCCATGTGTAAAAAATGGAAGAAGAAAGATTCTGACAGTCTGTCTGAAGACAGTGCAGGAGCACCGGGAGGAGGGAGCCAGGACCCTGGCGGGTGAGAACAGGGCCTCAGAGTTTGTTTGCAGAGCATAGTTACAGCTAACAAAGTAACTACGGGGAGTGATTGAATTAGGGTTGACGTCACTCGAAGGAGGAGTCAGGAGCTTTGAGGCCTGATGTCAAATCGTCCGTCATTCATGAGGATTGAGATCTCTTCAGTATAATCTCAGGAACTGGTGGGGGGGGACAAGGTTGTGAATCATACCTGAGTCCTCACTGAATATTGAAGAGTGTTCTAGAGGCCCCCACACAGCAGAGCCAAGAGGGAGAGACGTTGGTGAGCTTTGAGCTGGCACTCGGAGTGGTGGTTTGCACAGGATGCGAGCACGGGGACCAGCAGGGCTAGAAAGGTGCGGATAGGACCGTTTGATCCCGTGTCATCATGGGGGTGACGCACAGTTTCTCCTCAGAGGCCTTCGGACGCTGACTGCGGGAGGGAGAGCCGGGAGGTGCACAGAGCATGCATTCAGGAGAAAGGAGGCATATGGGACTTGTTTCAGTTGTTCCATAAAAGCCTATTCGCCTCTTGCCTTAATGCCAGGAGCTAGAACTTTCCTTAAACACTCCTGTCTTCCTGCCCTTTACCCTGCTTGCCCCTTCCCTGACCGAGTTTGGGATGAAGAACCAGCCACGTGTCGAAGGCACCTTCTTTCTCTTGGGAGCCAGCTGTCTGTGGGAAGCCCAGATTCTGGTCTGGCTTTCTCTGCCGTCATTTCTGGGGGCAGCCCCAACCCGAGAGGGTCTCTAGGTTTTCATGTCAACTTGGAACCTGGTGGCACGTCTGGTCACCAAAGCCACCTTCCTGCAGCTCCATCAGTAAAAGAGCTGACAGTTGACGTCATCGGCCTAACTCCTATGTGTCTCTCAGTCGGTGTAGAGCCCGGGCTGGGAAAAGAGGATGAGTAGTTGTTTTGCACACTTCCGGGAGCAGCGGCCTCTTCGTTATTCAGATACGACACAAGAGCCTGAGACGTGTTCGGCTGTGGTGACAGTGATCAAGGAAGCACACTTCCAGCCCCCCAGTAGCCCCTTTCAGGCCAAGACGGGTGAATGGGTCATGTGGTACGCGCTGTAAGCGTATGCCCAGGATGCCGTGGGACACCTAGAAGGGGCACCTAGTCAGCCCAGCCTCGGGAGGCAGGCCTTTTGGAGGTTTTAGGAGAGAGAGGATTTCCCTCTTTGTCTCCTTATTTTAAGTGTTCTCGCTAGTTGAAGAAAATGCTGAGCTAAGGGACAGTTGGTTACACCTCTGAGGTGTTGAGGGCACCTGCCGTAGTCACTGGGCCGCTAAGGAGCCCGCGCTGTCCCGTAGCAGAGCCGGGGCTGTGGGGCAGGAGAAGGACACAGAAGTCACCGGCCTGGCCTCGGAAAAGTATCATCTTAGAGACAAAAGACCTGAACGGATACTCAAAGGCTGAGGATTTTGAGTGGCACTATATTCTTGCCAAAGGCCTCAGTAAGCAGTGGGGAGTCTGAGCGGCCGTCGGACGAGGGCCGTACCCAAGAGGGGTTGCGGGCCGCCTTCTGCCGCCGTACAAATCTACCTGAAGTGATTCCTCATCTCTTGCCCTGCCGTTAGCCCCCAAGTTCGGAAGCTCGAGGCATTAGGGTTCTTCCAGTCTACGCAAGGCTGCAAGACGATGTTCAGAGATAGGAGACACAGGTCTATGTTAACAAACAAAGCGAAGCGTCACGATGGGTTGGAAATCACAGTTTTTAAGGAAATCCTGTTCATGTCTGTGAGCCGAGTTGCTGGTTAAAACTACAACAGAAATCACAAGCCCAGGTACCCAGGCTCTTCCTCGTCACCCACCGAGTCAGAATTTGGGAAACCGGGGGCAAGATGGCTTCCCTTGGCAACCTTGCCGAGGGACTCCAATGCCAGGGTGGAGGGCCTCTGACTTGCAGTCGCGTGTTGGTTCAGGCGGGTTTTCCAGCTGCTTCCGTCCTCTGCCATATCTGGACGCAGTAGCCGCACCAGGGTTCCAGGTGGAGTTAAAACCTGGAACAGACGGAAGGATCCCGACCGAGCAAGGAGGTCACCGTGACTCTGGCACAGTGTTCCTCAACCTTTGTTGCCGCCTCCCGAGGAGCCTCCGTGAGACGTTTCATTTCCTACCCACCCCGTAACGTCCTGCAGGAGTTTCTCTGTGCGTACAGAAAGAGGAGGAGGATTTCTTCCCTTTGGGGGCAGTATCGCCCCTGTTGAGAATGACACTGTAGCAGAAGAGAGGCCTCTGAAGACCCCGAAGGAGGAACGTGGAGGTATTTTTTCCATCGATCACACCAGCGGAATAATGTTGCTCGCTATGGGGCAGCACTTTTCAGAGTGCTATGTGATTTTCGCAGCTGTTCTGTGAGGTCCTAGTAACGTTTCTAGAACACCCTGAGGTTAAGTAACTTGCTCAGAGCCACAAAGCTAGTCGTGCTGGGGCTGAGCTTCAAACCCAGACAGGCAGATTTGGAAGGCCACGCTCCAACCACTGAGCTATCCCGCCTCTCATAACTGATCCCAGCACTGCAGTGTCATTCGGTGCCTTAAAGGAACCTGGAAGCTTGCCATGGCTGGACGTGTACTCAGTGCCTGTGTGACTGTGACTGTTCCAGACCCCCGTGACCCCTCTCTCGTCTGCATGGAACGCCCGTCTTCTCCCCATGAAGAAGCGAAAGAGAATGGAGATGTTGGGAGACAGGAAGAGGGCTTCGTTCCCCAAATCTGGCCTCCTCCCACGACCAGCAGGGGCCCAGGGGCCGCCTCACCCACACTAAGTCAGCACTGGGGTAGAATTCCAAGTGAGGAAAAAGACACTGCCCCTTGGAGGGAGATTGGGAATATTCTAGAAATGGGTGTCTCACTCAGAAATCTGTTCCGAGAGGCAGTTTGAGGTAACCACCTTCCAATCTGATTTTCGGTCCTCCCAGAAAGCCTCCTTACCTTAGAGGAGTTCACGGCACCCGTTTCTTACTCTCCCTCTCGAAACTTCAGAAAGAGACAGAAAGCTGCCGTGTCGTGAAAGGAGACGCGGCGCCATGAGCAGACTTGTGCTTCGGGTGGTGGTTTGTGGAGCGTGGGGAGTGCACGGCTGTTCGAGACTCGCTTTCTTCCTGCTGCACCTGCCGGCCCCGTCCTGTGTCACCCCATCTCCCGCCCGACAGAGGCCATCTGAAAGCGGGGGTTGGGGAGCTGTGGGCCCCTCACCCAGTTGATCTGCGTAGCAATCGATTTTTAGGCTGTCGGTGAAAACCTTTTCTCAGACGCGCGCTGAGGCGCTGAGTCTGCTGGCAACCCTTGTGTCGTTTGGTCTCTGCAGCTGGTTCGTGGCTGGCGGCACCCTCCTGCTGATCAGCCTGTCGCTTGCGTGTTACTGCATCCTCTATCTGGAGTGGTGCCGCGGGATTGAAGATTACGACGTCAAGTATCCAGCCTTGATACCCGTGACAACCGCCGCTTTTATTGCGGCCGGCGTCTGGTGAGTTAACTTTGCAACAACCAGGGGAGTAAAGCGTGTTGTGATCAGGTGCCGACGTACGGGGCACGAAGCTTACAGAAAAGGAGAAATGGGAAAATGGCCTCCTGTCGTTGCTAGTCTCAGAGGCCCTTTCTAGTAGGATCGTTCTTTACGTATTTAGCTATGTTTTTTTAATTTTTTTTAAGGTTTATTCATTTTTCAGAGACAGAATGTGAGTGGGGGAGGGGAAGCGAGAGAGGGAGACACAGAATCCGAAGCAGGCTCCAGGCTCCGAGCTGTCAGCACAGAGCCCGACCCACGAGCCATGAGATCATGACCTGAGCCGAAGTCGGACGCTTAACCGACGGAGCCGCCCAGGTGTCCCGCGTATTTAGCTATTTAAAGCACAAATGTTGACAATATGTATATATTCTGCGTTTTGCTTTTGAAATCATTTGCATTGTGAAGCGAGGGGGACAAGTATAAGAGACTCTTAAATACAGAGAATAAACTGAGGGTTGCTGGAGGGTTTGTGGGTGGGGGGATGGGCTAAATGGATAAGTAAGAAGCATTAGGGAGGACACTGGTGGGGGTGAGCACTGGGTGTGATACGTAGGGGATGAATCACTGGAATCTACTGAAATCATTATAGCGCTGTATGCTAACTTGGATGTAAATTTCAAAATTAATTAATTAATTGCATCGTGCTGATTGGGAAATGTAATAGGAAAGTGGAAACAACTTAAGTTGTCCAGCTGAATGAGTTCACCACTGCACTGGCGAACCCTCACCCAGGTCAAGAAAGAGAACCATACCAGCCCCGTAATCCCTTTCTGCCCGCCCCCGCCCCAGCCAGCGCGCTTTCCTTCCTGCCCATGGACAGACACTGTCCCGACCCACGTGGGACTTGCTTTCTTTGGCATCTCTTAAATATTCTGTTTTTGTGTTGGCTATTTTTTTAACTTCATAGAAATGGATTCAGGTACTCCGTATTCTTTTACATTTGGCTGTTTACATGCAGTGTTATGTCTGCTACCTGTTTGTCGTTCTCACACTCGAAACTTCAGAACAAACAGAAAGCTGCTGTCTTTACTGTGAAAGAAAACGTGTCCCACGAGCGGGGCTGTAGTTTAGACGGTGCTGTGCAGAGTGTGTGCAAAGCCTCGCTTTTCTTCCTGCCGAGTGTGTCGGCCTCATCCTGCCTCACCCCATCTCCCGTTAGACCCGAGCCGTGTATCACAGCCACTCGTTGCTGGTTAGCATTTCGTCCCGTCACTGAATGCGTTTGTCGCTTCTACTGTTGATCGCATTTGGATCGTTTCCAGTTTGGTGCTGTTGTTAACGATGCTGTTAACATTCTTGTGTGTGAGTCTCATGCGCATGTGCACGCGTGTCTGGTGGAGGTATGTGTGCACACGCGTGTGTATACATGTCTCTAGAGGTGAAACTGCTGGCTTATAGGTCATACGTATCTCCAATTGCAGTAAACAGCTGAAATTTTTTTTTCCCAAAGTGATTGTCCATTTTTTTTTAAAGGAGCCGTATCATTGGTAATTTGTCCATATTGGTACAAAAAAATGCGCCTCTTTATTTTTATTTTATTTTATTTTTAAGTAGGTTCAATGCCCAATATGGGGCTTGAACCTAGGACCCTGAGATTAAGAGTCACATGCTCTACCGACTGAGCCAGCCGGGCACCCCTGGATGTGCCTCATTATTTTTAATTGTACCCAGTTATCATCACAGGGACATAACCTGGGTTTATTGAACCTGCCCTCCTTTGGTGGCTAGACTTACAGTTGTTCTTCCTGCTTTGCTACCAGGAAAATGCCACAACCCATATCCTTCTTAATAGGTAGTCAATGAAAAAAAACAGATTTTTTTTTTTTAATGTATGTGAAAGCATACTTGCTCACTGAAGAATAATCTGTTAATTACAGAAAAACACAAAGGAAATAAATCCCTATGATCCTGCAGCCAGAAAGAACAACTGTTCTTTCTATGTTGTATATATTCCTCTAGCTTTTTTCCTTTTTCTATGTCAGTTGCATTGGGATTTTGGAAAAACCATATATTTTGTGCCTATTCCGTTTAATTGAATGTTTTTTATGATTAATTTTCTGTCTTTGAAATTGGAGGGCATTGACATGTATCACCTTGTGTTGTGGTTATTACTGACCCTTCAGTGATGTGGGCACACGGGTGTGGTGTTTTACATCGTAAGAATGAGATCACCCCGGAAAGGTTATTTTTTTAGAACAGTAGGATTTAAAAAGTTCCGTTGTTTAAAGTTCCATTTAAAAAACTATTACATAGTGAAACCAGTAACTATTTAATTAACTTCTGCTCTTACAAATTCAGTCCATAAAGATCATTTGCACTGAGAAGCTGTCTTATTCTTACCTTGGTGACAGGAAGAGTGTTTTTCTCAAAGGGAGATTTAATAGCAACTTATACGTCATTACGTTTGTCATCCTGTTTCTAACAAAAAGTTATTTGAAACTGTGTCTTTACTCTGATGGTTTGACAGTGTGCGGGTCGTGGAAGCAGGCTGTAGCCATTGTCGTCGATGTGCCGCCACAGACACTGACTTTGAGAGACTTGGGTTCCTGTTGGGCCAGCTCTCGGGGGAGGACCTTCAGTGGTTCAGTCCCAAGTGCTCTCTGAAGAGTTTGTGATATTTCCAGTGCTGGCCAAACCACATCTCTGGGAAACATGACATACACACACACAGTGGCTGGCTAAGAGAACTTTCCCAAACGGAGTTCAAAGTGGGATCTCGGGGTACGTACGTAGATTACAGCTGGAGCGGCCAACCGCGTGTGTTTTATCCTTTTCAGCTTCAACGTTGCCCTGTGGCACGTGTGGTCCTTCCTCACCCCGCTGGTGTTGTTCACTCAGTTCATGGGCGTTGTGATGCTGATCTCACTCCTTGGGTGATGTCCAGAGGTAAGAGTTCTGGAACGGCCTAACACTGAACTCACTGGACCAGTGTCTTTGGTGACCGTTTCCAGGTGGCACAGCAGTGACGGACTACTCACCAACTGTGCCTTCCTTTGACTCTGAGATGAAAGGGACCGAGACCCCTCCCCTTCTGCATAGTTTAGTTCTCCGTGACTGTTTCCGGGGTAAGGCACCCCGCCCTTCAGAGATGTCGTATTTACACCTTACGGTGTAGATAAGCTCCCACAGTAGGTCACTTTCTACCCAGGTCAGCTTCCATCGCCTGATACACACCAGACGACTGACTAGGTTGCTGTTAGGGAGCAGGAACGTAGGAAGAACGGGCACTTTTACCCACTCGACCTGTTCTGGCTGCCTCCTAAAAATCTGACGGACGACCCATCAGCCTTTTCCTTCTGCGTTACTTACAGAATCTCTTGCTCCCCACGGACGACTACCTCCCTGGGCCTGCTGCCTTACGCGGCGAGGTCTGTCTGTCGAGTACCAGACGACTCCTTTATCAAATAAATATGCATGAGAGCACTCCCTCTGTGTGCTTAGGGACACGGTGAAAAAGCCAAGATAGGCCCTCTCTTTACGCAACTGACTTCAGAGCTGGGAGGAAAACTTCTTCATGTGTCAGTTTACAGGCATGCAAACAGGCCCAGAGAAGTGGATGTTAACATCCTAAGTAAAGGATTGGGGTGCATTTCAGCCAACAGCCTGTGCTCCCTTTGGAGTTCTAAGGGGAGTCACTGTACCCAAATAAGGGAGACACGGACAGAATCCCGTGGCTGCCAGGCTGCAGGTGGTGACTAGCAGGTGTGTGGCCCCACAGAGGTGGAGAGTCCCCTCTGCACACTGTGCTGTCCGGGGCCACCTGGCATCTCTCCCTTTGTCCGGATCAGCATGTGTCGCCGCAGGACGGAGCCTCATCTGACCCCGTGTCCTGCTTTTCTCCTCTGCCCTGATACCGTTATGTTTTCCACCGTTCAGTTTTCAGTTTTTACGCACGTTCAGGAGCTTTCGACCCTTGACGTGAGTTTGTTTTTGGTAATGGAGAGCCAGAGAGCGTTACAGGCATGTGGACTGAACTGTGCTTTTTTTTTTTTAATTTTTTTTTTTAACATTTATTTATTTTTGAGACAGAGAGAGAGAGCATGAACAGGGGAGGGTCAGAGACACTGGGAGACACAGAATCCGAAACAGGCTCCAGGTCCTGAGCTGTCAGCACAGAGCCTGACGCGGGGCTCGAACTCACGGACCGCGAGATCACGACCTGAGCCGAAGTCGGACGCTTAACCGACTGAGCCACCCAGGCGCCCCTGAACTGTGCTTTTTAAACAGGAAATCCAGCTGCTTAAAAGACAGACTGTCTCACTCAGAATATAAATGCTGGCTTTCTTTCAGGTGTAAGAGCGTGTCACTTCAACGCGAACGATTCAACACCCAGCTAGCTGGCAGCATCGCAGGTGTAACAGAAGTGCTACAACGTGTCCTCGTATCTAGGAAGTGAGTGGTTTCCTCGGAAAAACTATAACGTTGCAGTCTGGTTGAAATCAGAATAAATTCGATTTCGTTTGTCTGTCCTCACACTCAAGTGATTACTGAGTTTTTCACACTCAGAATAGAAATGTTCTGTTCAAAATAGAAATAATTAGTTTGTGGCATCAATCTGATGAATCGTCGGAGAAAGTATTGGTGTAAACATTTAAGCAGAGTTTCGTTATAGGTACATGGTGTCCTCCCCAAATTGCAGAGTTGTTCGCCCTTTGATCGTATGCGATCACTGGGTGTGTGTATGTAGGAATGATCATGTCATGTGCCTTTAACCCAGCTTCTGCAATTGCGATCTCATTTTTATAATAGTTTTGTTAGGTGACAGGACCACTTGAAAGCATTTTATGTGTTCCTGCCACTTTAGATTTTATCATGTGTAACTTACTGGGTTTCTAGCATTTGTTCAACATGGGCACTTTTACTCATTTTTAAGTACACGTACTTTTTCCTTAACATTTAAATAAAATATTTTTATAACTTTCCTGTGGGTTTTGTTACTGCAGACTTTGGGACGTTTGGTTTCAGCTGTTAGCACTTTGCGTTAACCGTGTAAGTCTGCTCTGCTCTTCGGAGACCTCAGGAAGACAGACGCTTTCAAATGCAACTACATTCGCCTTAAACCTCACCTGCACGGGCTTTGTGGTGTTGATTATCATCTCCCTGACAAAGATGTGGGCTAATGTTTACAAAACACCCGCCACAGTGCCTGGTACACGTAGGTGCTCACTCCATTCATGGTAATGGAGAGAGAAAGAAAGACCACGTAGATCCAGGATCAGGGATGGGATGAGGCAGGCGTAACCAGCGGGCAGAATCATGCCCAGCCTATGTACACACACGTGAGGGCTTCCTCACAAGTAAGGAGCAAGGTCAGGCCCCCCCCATCCCATCTTAAATTTTTATTTATTTATTTATTTATTTATTTATTAGTATTTTTTTTAATACTTATTTAGTTTTTGAGACAGAGAGACAGAGCATGAACAGGGGAGGGTCAGAGAGAGAGGGAGACACAGAATCTGAAGCAGGCTCCAGGCTCTGAGCTGTCGGCACAGAGCCCGACGCGGGGCTCAAACTCACAGACCGTGAGATCATGACCTGAGCCGAAGTCGGACGCTCAACCGACTGAGCCACCCAGGCGCCCCCCATCTTAAATTTTTTTAATGTTTATTTTGGAGAGCGAGCGAGCAGGGGAGGAATAGGGAGAGAGGGAGACACAGAATCCGAAGCAGGCTCCAGGCTCCAAGCTGTCAGCACAGAGCCTGACGCGGGGCTCAAACTCACATGAGACAAGACAAGACGAGACATGAGATCATGACCTGAGCTGGAGTCTGGTGCTTAACCAACTGAGCCACCCAGACACCCCATCCCCCCCCACCCCATCTTTTATTGCAGAGCATAGTTCCATTTGGATAGAAAGCTAAGGCTGTGCATTTCTGGACACTGGTTTGTCAGAACCCAGAGAGCCAAACGCTGACGCTGTGGCCAAGAAGACGGTAAGATTACACTGTTACTTGCAAAGAGACCTTTCAATAAGTTTTTTGAAACAGGATCATGTGTGGTCCCTGTTTCTGTTAATAACTGCCACGTGTGTTATTTAGGGGTCTGTCCCTGTTACTGTAACTGCTAAATAAGTACAAACGGTATCAGGCCGTCCTGTGGGAGGAGCACCACCCTTCAGAGTCAAGACTAAATGAGCACTTGTAAGTCCCCACCCCAACGGCCAACGATAGGGTAGAGGCAGGTGCGTGCTCTTAAAGCTGTACCTGACTTTGGCCATCCCAAGCCTCAAGCCCAAGTCTCCTACCTGCTTGCACCCCGGATGCCCAGGCCCGCTGCTCAGAGGTGGTGGTGTGGTTGGGGAGCAGGGCTGTTCCACAGGACGAGTTCTCCAGGCGATTCCTGCGTGCGGCCCCGGGTCGAGAACTCCCCTGTTCCAGTCGGTGTGGGGAGAGATCTCTCTGCAGAAGCTGGAGCCTTCGAATCGGCAGGGAACAGAAAGATCAAGGGATCTGACTTTGCTCACTAGGATAAAAACCAGACTGGGACTCCCCCCGACCCCCCAGTCTATGTCTGGGACCCAGCTCGGGGGACAGTGGTCTTTCTAAGAGACTAAAAGGATTTAAGACCCTGGCTGTGTCCGGGCTCTTTGGTCGTAAAAGCTCTCTTCAGCAGCAGCCAGGCACTGGAAGGGACTAGGGAAAGTTGCAAAGTGTCTGCAGGTGGGCTAGTGTGGGGGGACAGGCTGGGGCCAGGTGACAGAAGTTATTAGGTGCCCTCTGCAGTCCCAGTCCAGATAAATGCCTCCACTTAAAAACATTTTTCTCTTGAAAGACCGATTCAAGCACAGTATTCCTCGAGGTGGGAAAGAGTCTGGTGGGTTCTAGGCCCATGGGATTCATCAAAACTAAAGGAGTCAGCAGCAGGAGTATTTTGCACGCACTGAGCACTGACTCCAAAGGGGCAGGCGTTGCGGGGTTCTGGGCCGAGGGAAGGTGGGGCAGTTGGTGGGGGCCGCACACCCTCCTCAGCCGAGTGTCAGATTCAGCCCCCAAGCCGAGGACCATGGTTTCCCCATTTGGGCAGAAGTGGGACGTATGGCTGCTTTATTTCTAAGGCAGCGTGAGCGCCTGGATTTTGGTGTTAACCGCAGCTTTTGCAAACCTTTCAGAACCTCACTTCGGGCGTGTTCGTCGTGCCCTGAGATGCATCCTTCCCACGTGCACACAGATCTATTGCCGTGTTTCCCATCTTCGAACACACCCCCCCCCCCCCGCCCAAGACGGGTTCCCTCATGCCTCTCCACTTACTGGCCGTTTTCTTTGCCCCCCGCCCCGCCCCAATGGCAGAACTCCACCAAAGAGCTCTCTCTGCCCACGCTCTCCAGTCGTGCTCCTTTTTGAAAAAGTTGTATTAGGTCACACTTTTCAAAAGAGTGTTAGAACGTTGCCTTGTGTTTACAGTAAAGAGGAGTCAAAGAGGACCTCAGGAGCTGGGTGCCCCCCAGCCTACGCACCTCCAGTGGCAGGAGTGACCCCCCAACTCAGCCACTGCTCCCCCGCTGTCCCCCGGCACTCACCTGAACACCATCAGGGCCATCCGGACTCTTCTCATAATCCCTTCATCCGTGTCACCGCGGCCAGCACAAAAGGCCTGGCACCCCCGGGCCACGTCTCACCTCCTGGCCTCACCCCCACATGCGTGTGTTCCCCTCATCCGCGTAACAAATCACAAGACACGTTTAGGCTTAAAACCACCGCCACCGTGGTCTTGTTCGTGTGTCTGAAATTTGGACAGGAATTTGCAGGGACAACCTGTTTCCTCCCCACATGGGGTGACCCAGCCGGCAGGCTGGCGGTCCCCTTCCAAGGCGGTTCCCTCTGGGCCGGCGAGGTGGTGCTGGCTGCCGATTCCTCTCCGCACAGGGTCTCCCCCGGGGGGCGGGGGGTGGGTGGGCAGTTTGGGTGTCCTCCCCGCAGAGTCGCTCAGGTCCAAAGCTTTTGTGTCGGTGTCGGTGGCTGCTGTAAGGAGCTGCCACAGACAGCAGCTAAAACAACAGACATGGATTATCTCGCGGTTCCGTAGTTTGAGGTCTGCAGTGGGGCTCACGGGTGCGGGCGGGGCTGTGGTCCTTTCTGGAGGCTCCAGGGGGGGAGTCCATTTCCCGTGCTGTCAGGCGGGCAGCAGAATTCAATTCCCCACGGTCCGAGGACGGAGCTCCCCGTGCCGAGCTGGCTGTCGGCGGGGCCGTTCCCAGCTTCTAGAGGCACCTGCATTTCTCGCCTCGTGGCGATCTTCCTCCTCTCAAAGCCGCACCTGTCCTGCCTCCTCGTCATTGTCATATTGCCCAGATCCGCTCTTCTGCCTTCCGCTTCTGCTTTTCGGGGGGCCCGTGTGATCACGCCAGGCTCACCTGGGCAACCCCAGGTGCTCTCCCTATTTTAAAGTCCCTAATCCGCCATCAGTGTTCTCTTGCCGTGCAACGCAGCGTTGCTGGTAGCTTCCCGGGAGCAGGGTGTGGACCCCTTTGGGGGCATCGCTCTGCCCACCGCTGTGTCCCAGAGACAGGAAGCCCCCACTCAGAGCATGGGCTCAGAAACTGTCCAAGTAGTTACAGACCCCAGATTCAAGGGGACATACCTTCCCCTCATCCTAAAGGAGGAGGGTCAAGGAACGTGTGAGCCGGGTGTTAAAACTGCCACAGTCTCTGGCCACAAATTCTCTCTGTTCCTCCCGCACGCGAAAGTCCCAATCCCGGAAGCCCCATCCTGTTCCAGCCTCAGACACAGGCTTGAGCTCCAGGATCTCATCATCTGAATCAAGAGCGGTGCGGGGGCCTCGAGCTGACCACCCTCACAGGCGAGTTACCTGTCGATCGCACACCGAACATACAGCGGTGAGGCAGGCGCACGTACGCGCAGTAACACTCGAAAAGCGGGCAGCGAGGCACACAGTCGCTGGTCCACAGAAATCCAGCTGGGCGCGGGTCCCCCTCTCTTGCTTAGGGACCAGTGCTGCCTCCTAGGACTCTGACAAGGTGTCAGGCTCTACCCTCTGGGCTCTATTCGCCCTCCGTGTCATTCTTTTCTGGAAGAAAACAGTTTGGAATCCAGCTTTCTCAGCCTGCTTCCTGCCCAGAAAAGGTCTGAGCTCCCGAGCGTTCTTCATTTTGCGCCGTCTTCCCCTTGTGTCTGAGCTGGAGGTGTTTCCGCAAGAACAGTTTGCAAAGAATGAGAGGTCACCTCTGCGGCTGCATTTAAAGAAATCTTTACCTCCTCGAGCTACAGGGTAGACCCAGGGAAGGATCAGGCTCAGGACTTAATTGTGGGCAAAGTATCCGAGCCGGGTGACTTCTCAGTCTGGGAAATTTCATCCACCAGAGTCAGGGCCTGACAGGGAATGACCAGGTCTTGAGAAATGGACACCTACCTATGGCATGAACTGGATGTCATCTGATCCACCAAGAGCAAGGCTGGGCATGCCCCACAGTGATGCATTGCTGAGTAGAAATGGTATATAAGCTTGAACGTGAACTGGAAGCCATGAGTCAGTTGCATGTACAGGTGGCTCAGGGGCCTTTGAGATCAATTTTTGCTACACTGTCTCCTTTTTAAATTTTTTTTTTTTTTTTTTTTTTAATATGGGGCGCCTGGGTGGCTCAGTCAGTTGAGCGAGCGACTTCGGCTCTGGTCATTATCTCGCGGTTCGCGACTTTGAGCCCCGCGTCGGGCTCTGTGCTGACAGCTCAGAGCCTGGAGCCTGCTTCAGATCCTGTGTCGCCTTCTCTCTCCGCCCACCCCCGCTTGTGCTCTGTTTCTGTCTTTCAAAAATGAATAAACATAAAATTTTTTTTTTAATTTTTTAAAATTATTTTTGAGAGAGTGCACAAGCAGAGGCTGGGGGGCAGAGGTGGGGGGGGGGCAGAGGACCCAAAGTGGGCTCTGTGCTGACAACAGCAGTGAGTCCAATTCGGGGCTCGAACTCACGAAATGTGAGGTCATGACCTGGAGCCGAAGTCAGATGCTCAACCGACTGAGCCGCCCAGGCGCCCCTGCACTGTCTCCGTTAATCTACACCTGCAGTCCCTTGGGGAGCTTCTCATGAGTGGCGGAGAAAAAGCTCCAGCTTAGTTTCCGGGTGGTTCTGCATGATATGACGGCACCGGCCATCACGATAGCTGTCCCCCCGCGTAGACGGCTGCAGCCTTACAGCCCCACCCAGAGGTGACCCTGAAGGAAAGGCTGTGAAGGAAGATCTTCCCAGCAGGCTCAATGTTGAGGGGTACGTTTGCTTGGCCACTTTGGCCGGATTGAGAGATGGCCGGAGTACAAATGGACATGAACTCGTGGATGGTTGCTAACAGACTCCCAGCATGGCTGGATGGTCAGTGACTTGGAAAGAAAAGAATTGGAAACCTACTGACAAGGAGGTTTGGGGAATAATATGTGGAGGGGCCCATCTGCACGGATTCAGAGTGTGAAACATGAGTCACGTGTGTTCACCAGGGGCACCCCCCCCCCCACAGGGGAGGGGGTAAGAGAGCATGTGCTGTTGGTGTCTGTCAGCCTCTGCCTAGCCACCCAGCATTTCCTCCACGGGCCCACGTACAAGGTGCAAGATGGAGGGCTGTGCACACGCTCAGCAACGTAGAAGTCCTTCCCCAAGGCTGACCCGGTTGACATACGCTGTGTGCAGAACCTTCTGGAATGACTTGAGAAGGGGCTCTGAATTTTTGCCACGTCTCCCTTCCCTTGAACCTGGATGGGCTCATGACCGCCTTCACTGACAGAATATGCCGGAAATGACGCCTTAGTGTGGCTTCTAAGGCTAAGTCGTAGAGACCATTCAGCTCCTGCTGGGGCTCCTGGGATGCTTGCTGTCCAGATCTTCCCTCCTGGGAGGCCCCCTCTCGAGGCTCCGATGGAAGGCTGTGGGAGGTTCAAGCTGCAGAAAGAGGGCACGTGTAGGAACCCAGCTGAGCCCAGGCTTTGGGTCCCTGGGGCACCAGAATGTGAATGAAGAAATCTGCAGAGATTCCAAGCCCTGACCATTGAGTCACGCCCCGGCCGTCCTCCTCTCTCCTGCTGAGGCCCTGGACATTGTAGACCCGAGACGAAAAGCAATGCCCGCCGTGTCCTCTGTAGATCCTGACCCACAGACCCAAGAGCACAACAGAAATGGTTGCCACACGCCAGCAAGTTGGATAAGCAATTAGGTTCGATTCTATCAGACCCCTTCCATCATGAAGGGAGTGGGGGGACTTGTCCTCCCTGGATGAGACACATACTCTGAAGAGGAGTTTGCCTTTTCCTTCCCATGTTGCTTCTGCTGGCATTTATATGGTCAAGGAGTTCCACACCACACTGCTTCTTCTTCTCCTTTTTTTTTTTTAACATTTATTTATTAAAAAAAATTTTTTTAATGTACTTATTTTGAGAGAGAGAAGGAGAGACAGAGCACGAGCGGGGGAGGGGCAGAGAGAGAGAGGGAGGCACAGAATCCGAAGCAGGCTCCGGGCTCCGAGCTGTCAGCACAGAGCCCGACGCGGGGCTCAAACTCACGAACCGCGAGATCAGGACCGGAACCGAAGTCAGACGCTCAACCGGCTGAGCCACCCAGGCGCCCCTCACACCACACTGCGTCTGATGACTTCACCAATGCTCAGGGCTTAACATCCATTCAGAGTCCATTCTAGTGTTTCCCAAAGGATCTGCATAGAAAAAAAAAACAGTGGAAAAAGTAGTTAAATCCAAATAAAGACTGTAGTTTAGCTAATGCTTTCATATCAATGTTAATTTCTTAGTTTTGACAAAGATACCATGGTGTATGAGGGGTAGGAGGAGGTGAGGCAAGTTGGGTGAAGGGTAAAAACGTCTGTACCATCTTCACAACTCTTCTGCAAATCTGACATTATTTCAAAAGGAAAAGTAAAAAAAAAAAATGACATAGGAGTGACCTTTCCCTAGTGAACTGTCACCATGCTATGACACTGTATGTCCTTTTGGGGAAGGCTTGGAGGAAAATTCCCAGGATATATATATATATATATATATATATATATATATATATATATATATATTTTTTTTTTTTTTTTAATTTTTTAATGTCTATTTTTGAGTGGGGGAGGGACAGAGAGAGAGGGAGACAGAGAATCAGAAGCAGGCTCCAGGCTCCGAGCTGTCAGCACAGAGTCCGATGCGGGGCTCGAACTCACAGACTGCGAGATCAGGACCAGAACCAAAGTCAGACGCTCAACCGGCTGAGCCACCCAGGCACTCCTATTCCCAGGATGTTTATGGCAATGTTGCAAGGCTTTTGTCAAGGAGACCCGCCCCCCTCTTCCTTCGAGGACCCTGGGTCTGTGAACTGGCTCAGGTTTGGGAATTGAGTGAGAGTCTTGTAATGATTCAGGATAGATTTCTGTTTACCTTATCTAGAGATTTTCTAGTTACATAAATCAAATAATAATGCTTTAATAGGCTGCCTGTCATGGGCTGAATTGTGCCCCCTTTCCCAAAGATAAGCTGAAGTCCCTCCCATGGTCCCTGTGCCTGTGACCTTATTTGCAGATGTAATTACAATGCAAGTTAAGATGAGGTCATGCTGGAGGAGCGTGGGCCCTTAATCCAATATGACTAGTGTCCTTATACAAAGAGGAGACGGACAAACACAGAGGAAAGATGACCATGTGACAATGACAGGGACAGGGATTCTATTATGCAGCTGGAAGCTAAGGGGCACCAAAGATTAGGACCAGCCACTAGAAGCTGGAAGAGGCGAGGAGGGACCCTCTCCTAGATCCCTCAAAGAGAGGGAGTCCCTGTCGACACCTTGATTTCCAACCTCCAGGTTCCAGACCCGCCAGACAAGAAATTTGTGTTGTTTTAAGCCCCCCAGTTGGTTAAGCTTCCAGCTCTTGATTTTGGCTCAGGTCATGATCTCACAGTTCATGAGTTCAAGCCCTGCATCAGGCTCTGTGCTGATAGCGTGGAGGCTGCTTGGGATTCTCTCTCTCTCTCTCTCTCTCTCTCTCTCTCTCTCCCTCCCTCTCTCTGCTCCTCCCCTGCCTCTCTCTCTCTCTCTAAATAAATACATAAACATTAAAAAATAAAAAAAGAAATCGAGAGTTCTGTATGGCTCAGATCTTTGAAACACTTATACATCAGCGGAGGCAGAAAGATGGGTAAATCTGTCAATCTTCAGCATCGTTTTGAGTAGAGAGTAAAGGAGACCGACTTTAGTCTCCCTCTTTCGTGTCCAGAAACTTACATTTCATTGCTCATTAAAAAGAGTCGAGGTGGCCCAGAGAAGGGAGTCCCACTTGACTTTCAGATGGGGGTTGCGTGTTATGTGTCTTTGAGTTCTCAGTGAGGAAGGGCAGTGCGACTGCTCTAACAGGTAAACTGTGTAATGTTAGCGGCTTAGCACGGTAGAAGTTTTCTTCTCACTCATGGGGGCCCAGCTTCAGCGGGGAAACTCTGCTTTGCCACTCACGGGGTGGGGAGGAGGGCTCAGGCTGACGCACTCCGCCGTCTTCAGCACGGAGTTCGCGAGGGCGCTCGGGGTATCGATGCCATCACTTCTGCCTCCGCTCCCCTGACCAGAACCTGGTCGCCTGGCTCCACCTAGGTGCAAGGGGAGAGTCCCTGGCTGGACAGCCACTTCCCGGTGACGATTCTACGCCGTGGAAAGGGAGCCCATGTTTGATGGTCAGCTGGCTGCCTCTACAGCATAGCCTCAGCTCAGTGCCCATCATATAGTAGGTGCTCAGTAAATAACAAAGTGTCTCGGGTACTTTGTATTTGGTGGCACCTTCCCACGTACTTCATATGTATCAGACTATTTTGTCCCCATAGAAACCTGCGAGAATGGTTAGTATTAAGAGCTCCGTTTTAGGGAAACCTGGGTGGCTTGGTTTGTGTCTGACTTCAGCTTAGGTCATGATCTCGCGGTTCATGAGTTCGAGCCCCACGTCGGGCTCTGTGCTGACAGCTCAGAACCTGGAGCCTGCTTTGGAGTCTGCGTCTCCCTGTCTCTCTGCCCCTGCCCTGCGCACACTCTGTCTCTCTCTCTTAAAAATAAATAAACATTACAAGAAATACTAAAAGAAGAGCTCCGTTTTACAGATGAGGAAATTGAGGCACAGTGAGGCTCAGTAACTTGTCCAGGGTCATGGCAGTAAGTGATGGAGCCAGGAATCGGACCTCGAAGCCTGGCTTTAGAACTCACCCACCGCCCCCCCTCCCCCGCCACTTGACATTGCCTGTCTCTACAAATCCATGCTGACTTGAGCTTGATTCATGAAAGAGACAATGAATTAATGTGCGCTGTAAAACTGCAAAATGAAATAAAAGCAGAGGTGATTTTTACGGAAGTCTGGGGCATTCGTGGAGTTCCTGCCCTCTGCCAGGCAGTCTCTCTCCCTCCCTCTCTCTCTCTCTCTGTCTTTCTCTCCCTCCCAGTTTCCCATGGCATTTGACACAAACTGTGGCTTCATTTTGTTGTCCCCAGGCCTGGCCTTATACCTGACACTTGGGAGGGGCTCACTACACATTTTCCAACGTAGGATAAAAACACAGCTTGGGTGCTAGGGAGCAGAGCCAATCAGACATAGTTCTCTTGCCTTCAGGGCGCTCAGCATTGGAAAGACAGTTGACAATAGTCTACAGTGTGGGGCACGGACGGATGGGGAGCTGGACACGCCCACAGGGGACCACAGAAGGAATAAGCTGGGTGTCTTCCTTTCCCAGGGCTGCCCTAACAAAGGCCACCAACGACACAGATATATCGGCTCAAAATTCTCAAGACTAGGAGTTCAAGATCAAGATGTCTGTTCCAGGCCTCCCTCTGAATTTCTGGCGGTCTCAGGGGTTCCATGGTTCGTAGATGGCACTCTTTCTGTGTCTTCACATCACCTTTCCCTCTATATGTGTCTGTCTTCAGTCTCCCCTTTTTTGTAAGGACACGGTCATATTGGATCAGAGCCCACCCTGATGACCTCAACTTGACCGATCATTTCCAAATAAGGTCGCATTAACAGGGATGGGGAGTTAGGGCTTCACTGCAGGGGGGGACGCATTCAACACGTGTTCACTGAGCACATCGGGTGTGCTGGTCACCACTGTCCTATGTGCTGGAGCTAGAGCCATGGACGAGATAGGCAATGTCCTTCTAGAGCGTTCGTTACGGCGGGAGAGACGGGCCACGGATGTACACACGTTCCAGGTGTGAGCTAAGGAGGAAAAGAAAGCAAGGGAAGGGGACAGAGCAGATGCGGGAAGACACAGCATTGTGCCCGTGCCCTGCGGGTGAGACCCACACCTGGCTTGCTTGTTCATGCAACTTCCCCCCACTGTGCCTTCGTTAACCCCTCGGTTTATTTACCAAGCATCACCTGGCCTGGGTCTGGGGAAACCCAGCTGAAAGTCACAGTCTTCCTCCCCAAAGAGGAGCAAACAGTGCCTCCTCTAGGAACGTCTCACCCTTCCTGGCAGACTCAAGGCTCACCCAACCCTCCCCTCCGGGCAGCCCTGCTCCCCGGGGGCTGCTTGCTCAGTCCCCCCTGCGGGCCATGATTAGAAGACAGGGCCGAGTCTCACATCGGATGCCCTCTAGCCTCCCAGTGCATTCCCAACACATACTTGTCTGTTCAGCATGTCCCTGCCAGGGTGCCGGCTCCCGGCTCCTAGTCCTTCATAGCTGAAGTTTCCGGTACCCAGAAGAGCCTGGCAAATGATTCAGCGTTGGATAAGTAAGTGTTGGCCACACCAATGAATGAGTGAAAAAAAAAAAAAATGAGTGAATGAAGGCAAGACAAGGCTCCCAGGTTGACTCCCTGCTGGTCCAGCCCCTGCCCCCGCCCCTTCAGGACCTTCAGGACCGCTACACTGCAAGATGAAAATGTGGGTCTGCTTGTTCAAAAATTAATTTCGGGAGAGCAACAGAGAGCGTGAAACCCAGGGGAAGAGGGGGTCCCCTGGGTGAGGAGACCTCTATTACGGCACAGGAGGCTCGCGCGGGAGGCCTACCTTTCCTCCTCCAGGCTGCAGGCCCCCCAGCAGCTCCCTCACCCACTCCCACCTCTGCCTTTAGGATGCTCTTTTGCAAAAACCTCTGGGTGGGGAGACTGCCCTCTTCAGTGGCATCTGAGCGGGACACCCTGGCAGACGCGGTCAGCTTCAGAGGGGCTGGGGTGCTGAGGGACGGGCTGGGGGCACCTGTAGCTCCGGGAAGGCCCTAGGCAGCTCCCCCCAACACCTCTGCTTCCAGAAGCAGCTTTTCATTCCCTTGGGGGGGGGGGTGCACAGGTGATCTCTCTTCTTGGGAGGCAGCTCCTGGGCATCTGGGCATCTGGCAGACACACAAGCACACCAGATGCACAAACACCGACACAAACAAAACACACCCCTCCCCCATTCATAGACCTAGGGAGGAGCGCTGAGACGCCGTCGCCTCCTTGTCCCAACCAGACACACCCCTAAGACAGACGGCCAGACACAGAGAGAGATTCACACAGAGAAAACATACGGTAGAAATAGGGTGAAAGACAGACCCACAAGGACATTTTGAGGCTCACCTAGACCTCTGCGGTCGGCGTCGCAGCTCCTCTGGCACAGTCCCAACAGTGGGACACCCCTGCCGGACCCCAGCAACGCCCCCTGCGCCTACTCGGTCCGGCTGACTCAGGGTGACCCTTTGCCCCCCACCGCAATCCCAGGAGCCAGGAGGCACCTGTCGTCATCCAGGGTTTCCGTGACGCCCGGGCAGGGCTGGGTGGGCGGGCGTCCACGAAGCGGACAGGGGTGCGGACAGCGGAGGGCGGGCTGGGGGGAGGCCGGGCGCGGGGAGGGGACGTCGGGGGAGGTCTGGCCCGGGTCCCAGGCGTCAGGGGCGGGGAGCGGCCCGCGTGGGTCAAATAGTGGGCGGGAGGGCTGCCCCCGGGCTTTGGGGAGTCCCGGGAGGTGGGCAGTGCGTTTTCAGGAGCGCGAAGAGGCAGCCGGGGTCAGCCCGGGGTCAGCGGCTGGGGGGCGGCGGCGGTGAGCGGACCGGGCTGTGCACCTTGACCGAGGGAGGGCAGAGGGGAAGAAGCGGGGAGAGCAGGTGTCGCAGGGCGATCGGGAGAGGGGGACCGGTCGGCAGAGAGCGTCAGGGCAAGGGCGGGGGTGGGGACAGCCGGTGGGGCCCCGGGCCCGCAGCCACTCCCGGAACCAGACTCCGGGCGGGTCACTCCGTGATGCCCGGGGGCCAGGGGGCGCCTGCCTCTCCCCAGGCGGCCGGGAGCGCCCCGGACAGGGTGCCGTCGGGGCCCGCGGCCGGCCCCTCGCCCCAGCTCGCGGCCCCGCGGGAGTCCCCGGCCCCTCGGCGGGGCGCGCTCCGCGCCAGCGTCCCGCAGAAGCTGGCCGAGGC
Organism: Felis catus; assembly: GCF_018350175.1. NCBI lineage: Eukaryota > Metazoa > Chordata > Mammalia > Carnivora > Felidae > Felis > Felis catus. The sequence continues at coordinate 198,659,160 of NC_058371.1, read as the reverse complement.
GCTGAGCAGCCAGTACGGGCTGATCGTGTTCGCGGCGGGGCTGCTGCTCCTGCTGGCCTGGGCCGTGCACGCCTCGGGCGTGGGCAAGAGCGACCTGCTGTGCGTCCTCACGGCGCTCATGCTGCTGCAGCTGCTCTGGATGCTGTGGTACGTGGGCCGCAGCGCCGCGCACCGCCGCCTCCTCCGTCCCAAGGACACGCACGCCGGCGCGCGCTGGCTCCGCGGTGAGTCTCTCCCGGCCGCCGGCAGGTGCGGCGCGAAGCCCGCCGGCTCGCCCGCCAGCCGCTCGGCGGCGCCCTTTCCCCCGACTTCCCTCTGCTCCGTCTTCCCCCGCCGCGTTTCGGGCTCTCACCGTCTCCCTGCCTTCTCTCTTTTTCTTTGTTAAGTCCGGGCTGTTGTAGCAGCCTCCTCTCTCTCTGCCGTCAGGCTCTCGGCACACATCCCGTCCTAAGAGCCGCAGCTACACGAGCCCGCTCACGTCTCTCCTCGGCTGAAATTCCTGCAGCCACGAGGGAGGCCGCACTCCCCGTCCTGGCATTCACGGCCTGCTAAGATCAGCCCCCCGCAGTGCGCTCTGGTTTTATCCCCTCCTTTGCCCTCGTTCTGGGCTCCCGAGAGGCTCTTAGTTCCCATTACGGTGTTTCAGGTCTCCATGCCTTTGCATATTCTGTTCCCGCCTCCCGCAGTGCCTTCCGCCTGCCTTGCCTTCCAGAACAGGGCTCAGGCCTCACTCCGTCCCCTCTAGTGGTGCTTTTCTGATTTCCCCTGCTCTTTGTGGTCTGACCACACTCCCCCACCCCTCACCATGCCCTGGGGAGACCTGTTCTTGATATCTCTGTCCACCCCCTCCCCCCCCCCCCCCGGGGGAGCTCTGTGAGGCTCACGTCTTAGTCCTAGAGCCACCTCCGGGTCTGGCGTGGAGGAGACGCTAAGAGTGTGCAGCTGGGGCGAATGGAATCCTGGCTAAGCGGCCAAGCATTGGGGCCGCGGAGGGTAATGCACTTGCCAGGTAGTCAGGGCGCGCTGACTGAAACGTCATCAAGATAGGAAGGCTCCCCTCTTCCAGGAGCTTCGGCCCTTGAGAGGGAGCTCGATGGGGTGCAGTCAAAGGGAGGAGGCAGTGGGGAGTCCACCCTGGAGACAGTCCCTGCGAAGCCTTCCCCGGAGAGGCCGGGTACATGTCACTGCGCGGGGACCACACACATCACACGTCTCTACGTGACCGCTCGTCAGGTCTGACTTTAAATCTGTGCGAGAGCGTGGCTTTTCCTTGTCCTTGCGTGACCTTGGGCACGTTCCATAATCTGCCCACCCTGCCCGTTTCCGCAGGCGGGGAGCAGGAATCACACACTTGGGGGGACCGGTGACTGCTGGCTGGGTTCAGGCTGCGCGCCCAGCACACCTCCCCTCGCCTTCCCACCCACCTCCCTTCCGAGGTCTGGCCCCAGTGCCATCGTCTCCGCCCGCCCTGCCCCTGCCGGGAATTGCTCCCAACACCCACTGGCCACCGTGGCTTTCTCTGTGTGCACCTGTTTTGCTCTGTGTCGGCTTCCACCTCGTATTAGAGCTGGATAAGAGCCGCATTACCGGGTGAGATTTCAGGCTTCGTAGCCTCAGGGCCTGCGGCTAGTTCATCCTGCCTTTGGAAAAACCGCACCCAGTTCCAGGCTGGGCCCGAATTCCTGTTCTGCAAATGGTTGTTTGAGGGAGGCTCATGGTTTTGTGACTCCGAATGGCGGGGAATCCCGTGCCTTTTCCGGTGTCTGAATCAAACAAACAAATGGAAATGAAATGTTATTTTGAGGACACTGATTTACACAGGCTAAAAAAGATTACACACGTAGGCTTTCCACCTGGGCTTTCCTGTGGTGGAAGGTTCCTTTCTTTGACCCTCCCTCACCTCTTCCCTTCCTCTTCCCTCCCTCCTTGCCCCTTCCTTCTACCACCGTTCCCTCCCCTGCCCTTCCTCTCTCCCTCTCCCTCCTGTCTCTCTCTCTTCCAAGGAAGACTCGAAGCCTTGTGATCTCAGTCAGTGGCTGAATGGTGGTGCCGTTTCCCAAGATTAGGAAGACAGAGGGAGGAACAGGGGTGGGGGTGACACCGTTTCCTCTTACGGACACGTTATTTTTCAGATGTCTATGAGACACCCAGTAGTGGCAAATATAGAGAGAGCATGTAGAAGGTGTGCAATAAATGGCGGCCGTTGAGACAAACACGATACCGTAACCATTCAAGTGAGGAGTGTGGTTAATGGTCATGGTGCTGGTTCTGGAAGGCTTGGCTCCGTGTCCCAGCTCTGCTACGTTCACCTTCTGAGTCCCTGTTTCCTCATGAGTGAAATGAGAATCCCAGTTGTTTCTCGGGGAAGAGCTGAACGCAGTTTGCAAAACACTGTGATCCCTGTGAACGGGCTGCGGTTCATCAAAAAGCAAGAGGCTAACTGTCCCGAAAGAACATGGGGAGGCCATGGGAGATGCGTCAGCCCCAGCCAGCCCTGGGGTTTTCCTTGGAATCGTAGCTGGAAGGACAGGTTTGACTCAGCTCTGCCCTGGCTTCTGTGACAGTCCTAGACATCCAGGGCTCTGAGAAAGAACCGGCCTGTGAAATTCGGGGCACTGATGTTTTCAGAGAAAGTTTTTGGGTCTTGGTATGGGCTGTGAGGCATTTCTTTGAGCAGAAAACGTTCTGCTTCACCTACTGAGCGTGAGAAAGTGAAAATTTCCTTTGGAACAAATAATATTGATGTATTAAAATATTTAGCAGAAATGAGGGGCTATTAATCCAGCTCCTCTGTTTGCTAAGTAAAGAGATTGGTTTTTTCTGGAAGGAATGACAGCAGCCTGGCTATCTCGTGCCAGCCCAGTGGGTACATTGACATGCACACTCAGTGAATAGCTGTTTCAGGCTGTTAATTACTACGATGCAATTAACATCCTAGTTGTTTCTAGTTCCATTAAAGACTGTAGTGGTTTACTTACCAGTGGTAGGATTTTGTTGTTACTGTTCTGTCTCAAGTCCCGAGAAGCGTCATCAACACACAATTATGGGAACAATGACAATAAGAAATGAAGCTGTGTTTATTGAGTGAGTTCAGAATGCAGGCATGTTAGAAGCATTGTCTCGATTATACTTCCCAACGATTCTCTTTTTTGTAATGCTTGTGAGTAATCATCCCCAAATTTACTCCTTTTCTAAGATCATATTTTTGCATAATACTTTTTTTTTCAGATTTTTTTTTAACGTTTATTTATTTTTGGGACAGAGAGAGAGCATGAATTCAGGAGGGTCAGAGAGAGAGGGAGACACAGAATCCGAAACAGGCTCCAGGCTCTGAGCTGTCAGCACAGAGCCTGACGTGGGGCTCGAACTCATGGACCGTGAGATCATGACCTGAGCCGAAGTCGGCCGCTTAACCGACTGAGCCACCCAGGCGCCCCAATACTTTTTTTCTTAAAATGAGACCCACCCATGTGTATGACATATTACATCTCTGTCCAGCATGCTGCCCCCAGAAATGGACTGCTCCCAGCACCGTGCTCGTCGTCCCTTAAGGGCCTGGAAGTGAAGGGGCAGAGGTGAGCTGCTTATGTCAGACCAGCTCAGGGGTGGTGGCTGTACCGGCTGTCGAGCTAAAGGTCAGGAACGTGGTGATGGGTTTGGGAAACAGGCTGTCCCCACTTGTGAGTAAGCGGGTCCCAGTGTGTGCGAGAAGAGGGGCAGGTGCCACGGGGGACGGCGGCAGGGAGCAGCGGAGGGGGGCCACCAGGGGAGGGGCGGAGGCACAGAGCGCAGAGATGCAACAATTGAGCCCCCCATCACTGGGAATGTTTAACAGTGAGAAGGTGAAGAGGGACAGACTCCTTGCTTCCAGGCAGATGGCCTGATACTAACAGGTGTCAGAGAAGGCAAACGTCTCCTTCCTGTTTGCTTTCTGTCTTCGTCGAGGCTCCCGGGAACTTGTGGGGAGCAACAGAGAAGGGAGCCGAGTGTACAGCCTGGAAATTTTCATGGTGCTTGGGCAGAAATGTTGGTCTGGTTTTGTTCGACGGCCTGGACTGAGCTCCCAGAACTGGCTGGGCTCTGGGGCTGGCGGGACCTTCGGACGTGGCCCTGCACAGAGGGGTGCGGACAACAAGGGGGCAGCAGAGGCTAAGAGCGTGCCCCTTCTCTGGGCATGTAGCTTTACTTCTGCCTCAGTTTCCTCATCTGTATAATGGGGACAATGATACCACGTATTATGAGACTCAGTGAGTTAGTACATAAATGCTTAGGAGCCTCTGGCACATCGTAAGAGAAATATCTTACGAAATAAATGATTCAGCCTTGTAGTGTGTAGGTGCAGGGGATGCGTGAAGGGAGGCGGAAGACAGCTGGGGGCGGGGGTGAGGGTTTAGGGACTTAGGGAAGGATCCCCAGAAGAAGGTCTTTTGTTTTTGCTGGCGTCTGGGAAAAAACATTAAAAATCATTTTTAAAATGATAAAAGAATACACAGAATATAGCAAACTGAGCATGACAGTGACACCCGGCAAATTTCTGGAGCAGAACAACACGTCGGGGGTGGGGGGTTTGAACAATTCCCTTGGGAAGGAGAGCAGTGGGTCCCCAAGACCCAGCCTGGGGTCTCTACGACAGACTCTTGCCTAACTGCATGCGTTTTCTTACATATTATTTTTTGGATGAGATTTTTTTTTTTTTTGTCTAATAAAAAACTATAAACATAATGTCAGGATTTCAGCATCAGCAAGATAATGGGGCTGCCCGAAAGGCTGGTGCCAGTTTGGCGTTCATTGGAAAGGGAGTCAGACTGCACGTGGAATGCCTTGTCCCCCTCTGACCATCACACGGGCACCTGCAGAAGGGTGGCCCCAGGAGGGACGAAAGGGTGTCGAGTCCAGAAGGGAGAGGAGGTGACAACCTCACTCCCATCGGCCCCAGACCACCCTTCAGCTCCCGGAAAGCAGAGTTACTTCTTTAGGGAAGCCTTTCCTGATACCTTCAGACCAGGTGTGGACCCCGGGTGGTCTGGTCTCATAGGGTCCTCTATTTCCCTCTTGACGCGAATCAAGCAGGAGTTTGTGTTATTCGGTGTGTCGATCTCAGCAGATTGTGGGCTCTTGGAGGCAGAGCCCCTGTCTGCATGTGCCCCCCGTTATAGCCTGAGCTCCTGGCATAGTGCCTGGCACGTAGCAAGTGCCAGTTGGGATTTACTGAATCGCCAAGTGAACGGATGGGTGAATGAATGAATGAGTGAGTGAGTGAATGATGACACAATCTCCAAGGAAGAGGATGACAGTTCTAGGAGGCTGACTGCAGTTCAGCATAGGGAAGAACATTCTAATATGAGCCCCAGCTGGTGATGGAAGGGTGTGCGTTGAGAGACGGTGAGCCCCCCAGCCCTGGGCATGTCCCGATGGGAGACCAGTTGGCCGCTAGTCATAATGCACTGGAAGCATTCTTGCATGAGACGGGGATATAGCCTGACTTTGTGGGACCTTCTACCTCTGACAGTCTACAGTTCAAGGTTCCAGACTCCTAGGGAGTATTTGGGTGCCTACCACAGAGGAGGGTTCTCCCCTCTGCCAACACGAGACCTTTTAGGATTATTCTCAAGTGACGTGGTGGGAAACTTCTAATTGGTTCGAATTCATTGTTTTTCTTTGTGATTGATGATAAGAATGATGATAGCATCCATTTGTAGAATTTCCTACGTGTGGGGCACTGTGCTAGGTACTTTTAATGTAATGACTCGTTTAATCTCCTCTACATCCCTAAGAGAAAGCCAATCGTATTATTATCACGTTTTACAGATGAGGAAACTGAGGCATAGAGAAGTTAAGTAATTACTGAAAGTCATCAACTAATAACTGATGGGGAACAGGATTTGAGGCCAGGCTCTGACCACGACAGCCTACTGTCTTCTCGCAGGCGAGTCGATTTTTGCTGATGATATTCTGGCGGCATCCAAAATAATATATTCTCTTCTTGAGGTGTGCAAAGGGATGCTGTAAAACCAAGTTCACTGATTGTGTGCCTTAATTCTTCTGTGTCCTTCCTTACGTTTCCTCCTACCAGATCAGTCTAGTTCTGGAATCTTCCATTGGATCTCTTTAAAGTAGCAGTTACATATACTATAAATAGGGAACTCTATTTTATTTGGCACACAAGGGACTATTATATCTTTCTCATACATTATGCCTTTTTTTCATGCGTGATGACAAAGATGAAAGGATTCTTCATCCTGTTTACTACGTTTAACTTCAATTCCATGTGGTCGGGTATCCATATGGCTCTTCCTGCTTTCTCTTCATTTGCATGGTCTCTTTGTCCACACCTTGATTTTCTGCCCTTGCGACTCAGGGAATAGTGGGATTCATAAAACAGATAGTTATGTTTTGCTTTTAATCCAATATTCCCATCCTTGCTGACTAAACTAATGGGAGATTCAGATCATTCCCTGTACCCATTTACTGTAAGGATTTATATGCTTGACTTTATTGTTCCCAGTTTTCTTTGCGACCATTATGGTTTCTTTTACATGTTGTTTCATTTTCCTTTTGCATACGTTTGCTTTTTGGAGCACTTGAACATTTTTTTCTAAAGATTTTATTTTATTATTAAAAAAAATCTTTATTGGGGCGCCTGGGTGGCTCAGTCGGTTAAGCGTCCGACTTTGGCTCAGGTCATGATCTCGCGGTCCGTGAGTTCGAGCCCCGCGTCAGGCTCTGTGCTGACAGCTCAGAGCCTGGAGCCTGTTTCAGATTCTGTGTGTCTCTCTCTCTGACCCTCCCCCGTTCATGCTCTGTCTCTCTGTGTCTCAAAAATAAATAAACGTTAAAAAAATTAAAAAAAAATCTTTATTTTTGAGAGAGAGAGAGAGACAGAGACAGAGTATGAGGAGGGGAAGGGCAGAGAGAGAGGGAGACACAGAATCTGAAGCAGGCTCCATCCAGGCTCTGAGCTGTCAGCACAGAGCCCGATGCAGGGCTCAAACTCATGAATTGTGAGATCATGACCTGAGCTGAAGTCGGACGCTCAACTGACTGAGCCACCCAGGCGCCCCTAAAGATCTTATTTTTAAGTAATGTCTGCACCCAATGCGGGGCTCGAACCCACAACCCCGAGATCAAGAGTCCCACGTTCCTCAGACGGAGCCAGCCAGGAACCCTGGCGCACCTGAACATTTTATTGTGTCTTTCTATTCAATGAATGGCTATCTTTCCTTTCCTGTTCTCACAACCAGATGCATTTTACTCCATTCTTATCCAGAAAACCCCTTAACATTTCCCCCAGGAAGGCACATTGCTGCCTCTGCTCCAATGAGAGGAGATCTGTGGAATCCATTTGTTTCTTTCTTTGCCCCTGTTTTCACCTGGTCTCTATCTCTTTTCCATGAGATCTTTGAAAGGTTTTCTGTGTCTGTTCCCCACCCAGTCTGTCCCAACCTTATTCTGCATCACAAAGCTTTTATAGACCATGTAAATCACACATTTCCAGTTGGTGTATCTTCATCCATTTGGGTTTAACTTCTACTATCCTGTTTTTCTTTCCTATTAATTTATTTATCTATCTACTAGACTATTCATCCATCCATCCATCCATCCATCCATCCATCCATCCATTTTCGCCCTCCCCCTCTTCCTTCCATTATCCATCCATCCATCCATCCATCCATCCATCCATCCATCCATTTTCGCCCTCCCCCTCTTCCTTCCATTATCCATCCATCCATCCATCCATTTTCGCCCTCCCCCTCTTCCTTCCATTATCCATCCATCCATCCATCCATCCATCCATCCATCCATCCATCCATTTTCGCCCTCCCCCTCTTCCTTCCATTATCCATCCATCCATCCATCCATCCATCCATTTTCACCCTCCCCCTCTTCCTTTCATTATACATCCATCATCCTCTCCAATCTGTTGCTACATTTATTGCTTGCCATTGTTCCCTCTCCTCTTCGTCTCCCCCAATTATGAGGACTCTCCCCTGGTTCACAGGCTGTTTGGCTAAACAGCAAGTTATGTGGATGACATCCCCCCCCACCTCTGTTATCTGTTCAACCGGCACCTTCTGAAAGAGTTCTTTCTGACCTTCGTCAACTTTAATCGTCTCCTGCTTTACTTTTCCTCACACACTTTGCACTTCCTGACACTTCTTCTATGTTTATTACTTATTTGCTCATTCTCTGTCTCCCCCACTAGAATGTTAAACTCACTGAGGGCAGGCACTTTATTTTATCACTCTTTTTATGTCTCCAGGGCTTGGGACAGTGGCTGGACCATCCCTGGAACAAAGAGTTGTTGAATGAATTGCATTTTGCATACTCTCAAATCTCTTTCTGTCTTGTGCCCTGACAAGCAGGTGACATGCTGGCTGGAGGTAGGGTTCTTATGTTGCAGTCCTTTCCCTAAAGTTGACTCTAGCTACTCTCCCACTGATTTCTGCAGATGAGAAGTCTGGTGCCAGCGTGCACCTCTACATTTTGTGCACACCCCAATTTATCCAATATTACACATGCGTATTTGTTGATTCTCCAGCAATCTTGTTTGTTTGCCTTTGAGCCCCTGGCAAAATGCCTGATGCATAGTAGGCGTCCCCCAAATATTTGTTGTATAAATAAATGGATAAAGGAAGGATTTTTAACACTATGAGAAGGCAGATGATGTATTTATCGTAACTCTTGAAATATCAGTGACAGGGGTGTTCTAGACCAGTGGTTCTCAAGGTGGGGTCCCAGATCAACAGTGTCAGCCCCACCGGGGAGCTTGTTAGAGATGCAAATTTGGACCCCCCCCCTCCCCAAACCTACTGAAGCAGAAACTCTGGGGGTGGAGCCCCGCAATCTGTGGTTTAACAAGCCTTCCAGGTGATCCTGATGCATGTCCAAGTTGGAGAACCAGTGCTGGAGTTTTCTAGATGGGAAAACCAAGGCTAGGAGCAGGGAAGTGACTCATCTGAATTCACGCATGCCACCGGGGGCACAGCCGGAGCCAATGCCCAGGTCCCCAGGGCTGCAGCCTGTGTCCTCGCCACACCAGCCAGGCTGCCTCACCTCCTCTCGCTATTTCCCCTGTGATCAAAACGAGCCATGCATTTGTCAAGCCTTTCGAAAGCACCGGGATTGAGTCTCCACCCTTACTGAGCTTTTGATTTCACTGGGAGCTTGCCAGGATTAAAAACAAAACAAAACAAAAAAATGTGACCTAGAGTTGTTTCTATAAGGCTTTGAGCAATGGGAAGGAGCTGGGCGATTGCGTTACTTGTCACTGGAGGCTTCTTGGGTTGGAGCTGTCATGTTACAGCTCAGTGTGAGGACCCGTCCTCTCTCTCGACCTCGCCACAATGCTTGTCACACACGATCCAGTTTCCTCCCGCTCGTGGGAGAGGAGGCGTGAATGGCGGCCAACGTTGGCCCAGAAGAAGGATTAGGACCTTTGACGTTGATCAAGTCTCCATGACCACTCTGTTTTTCTTGCTAATATTTTCATTTGTTACAAGTTTCTTTTTAATGTGTTTTGTATATTCCTTTCCATCTTTTTTTTTTTTTTCCTATGCATATTTTTTGTTTGTGTTTATTGTTTGGTCCAAACCATGCCAGATACACCATCAAAGAATACTTCCTTTCTTCACTTCCCCTAAGTTCAGGCCCTTTCTGTGACACCGTTATGGATGCCCCTTCCTATCAGTTTTAAAAATATGCTTTCTATTTCGGAAAAGTTTTAGGTTTTTTTCAACGTTTTTTTTTAATTTATTTTTGGGACAGAGAGACACAGAGCATGAACGGGGGAGGGGCAGAGAGAGAGGGAGACACAGAATCGGAAACAGGCTCCAGGCTCTGAGCCATCAGCCTAGAGCCTGACGCGGGACTCGAACTCATGGACCGCGAGATCGTGACCTGGCTGAAGTCAGACGCTTAACCGACTGCGCCGCCCAGGCGTCCCGGAAAAGTTTTAGGTTTACCAAAGAGTTGCACAGAGAGTGCAAGGGTTCCCGAATGCCTGTGTGCCCCTCATCTTTTTCTCTAGAGAGCAGGGTTTTAAGATCAGAGAACAGATTTTTTGAGAACAGTGACACTCTTAGACTGATCTTTTTTGGGGAAAAGCTCTTAGAGGCCTTCTGTTTATTGGGCTAATCTTTGTTGAATGTATATCATTTATCAGACCCCAGGATATGCATCAGGTGGGAACAATGATAAACAGGACACCATACTGTCTTGCTGTGTATATATGTAATTAATTCTAATATGTATGACACAACATAAAATTTATCGACTTAGTGGTTAACATTTTTTTTAATGTTTCTTTATGTTTGAGAGAGAGACAGAGCGTGAATGGGGGAAGGGGAGAGAGAGAGAGAGGGAGACACAGAATCCGAGGCAGGCTCCAGGCTCCGAGCTGTCAGCGCAGAGCCTGACGTGGGGCTTGAACTTGCGAACCGTGAGATCATGACCTGAGCTGAAGTCCGGTGCTTCACCGACCGAGCCCCCCAGGTGCCCCTATTTCCTCCCACTCTTAATGGAGGTTAATAGTATCCTCTGAGGCCCAACAGTTTTTTCATTTTGATGTTTTAGGTTTTACGTTTAAGTCTTCTATTCATCTGGAGTTAATTTTTGTATATAGTGTAAGGCAGGGTAAAATTCATTCTTTCTTGATTGGATTATCCACTTTCCCAGCACCATCTGTAGAAACGACTGCCCTTTCCTCCCTGAATGGTCTTGGCACCCTTGCAAAAACCATTTGACCACGTAGGCGAGGGTTTTAATGGCATTTACTCTGAAACGACATCCGTGCGTGTCAACACTTACACATGTGTGTTTCTGTGCTCTCCCCGCCCCCCCCCCCCCCAATTTAGGTAGCATGACATTGTTCGCGGTCATCACCATCATCCTGGGATGCTTTAAAATTGGCTACTTCGTTGGATTCTCTGAATGTTTATCAGCCACTGAAGGCGTCTTCCCTGTCACACACGCAGCACACACTCTGGTCCAGGTAAACCCTAAGATGTTTCTGTAGGTCGCCTCGGCTCCTGCGGAGTGTATCCCAGGGCACACGAAACGGGAGGTGTGGGAGACAGCAAGAGGAGGCGTAATCCTTCTCCGAGGCTCAGTCCTTCCGTTGCCTCCCCTCTCAAATGGGTCTCTGTGTCCCCTTGGCTGTCTTTGTGGGGATCCTACGAGGGGATCCTTGTAATGGAGAGTCAGGACATTTTGCCAAGCTTGAGGCTACCAGAAAAGGCTCAGGAGTGGATTTTCATATATGTTATTGGGTTTTATTGAGCTGTCATTCACACACCATACAATTCACCCATTTCAGTGTACAAGCCAGTGGTTTGGTGTATTCTCAGAGCTAGGCGACCATCGCCATAATCAATCTTTGAACATTTTCATCCCCCGCAAAGGAAACCCTGGGCCATGACCGTCACTCCTCTGGGTCACTGAAACATTGTATTTTGGAGATTTGGTCTTTACGGAGCTCGTTAAGGCTAAATGAGGTCACATGGGGGGGGGGTGTCCTAATCCAATAGAATTGGTGTCTTTATATGAAGAGAAGATTGGGCCACAGACTCACAGAGAAGGAAGACGGTGTGAGGACAGTGGAGGAAGATGGCTGGCCGTCCACACGCCAGGGAGGGAGGCTCGGGAGAACCCTGCCCACACCTTCATCTTGGACTTCTGGCCTCTCGGACTGTGGGAAATACATTTTTGTTGTTTTAAGGCACTCAATCTCTGCTGTTTTGTCATGGAAGCACTGACAATTTATTTATTGGCTACTTATTTCGGGGGAGTCAAATCTCATGATGACAGAAGCTTATGGTGATACCAGTGACAATTTGGAGAGTCTTAGTGAGACCAGAAAGAACTTCCTTCTTTACCTTCCTCCCTTCCTCCTTCCCCCTTCCTTCCTTCCTTCCTTCCTTCCTTCCTTCCTTCCTCCTTCCTTTCTTCCTTCCTTCCTTCCTTCCTTCCTTCCTTCCTTCCTTCCTTCCTCCTCCCTCCCTCTTTCCTTCCTTCCTTCCTTCCTTCCTTCCTTCCTTCCTTCCTTCCTTCCTCCTCCCTCCCTCTTTCCTTCCTTCCTTCCTTCCTTCCTTCCTTCCTTCCTTCCTTCCCTTCTTCCTCCTCCTTCCTTCCTTCCTTCCTTCCTCCTCCCTCCCTCTCTCCTTCCTTCCTTCCCTCTGAACCCAACAAATAGTATTCCCAGTATTAGGAACGCATGGGCGAAGAGCCACGGTCTGAGCCCTGCCAAGGTGTCAGTCAGATGGGGACAAATTACAAATATAGATGACAACACAGGGCTCAATGCTTTGACCAAAGTCACCCAGTGATGAGGGCACACCAGCTTTGGGTGAGAGGTTGTTTCTGCCAGGAAGAGTTCCAGAGGTGTCAATGAAAGCAGGGTGTCAGAGATATTGGGGGATGTGTGGTCTTCCCACATGACGGGGAGAAGGTGTGTGGGGCCGTGGGGGGAGGCGGGCTGGGGCGACGGCACAGACAGAGCCATGGTTTAGCGGAGGGCTTAAGCGCATGGACTCTGGTCAGGTGATCTGACTCTGGCTCATACTCGCGATGGTGAGCTCTGGCAAATTACTTAACCTCTCTGGGTCTCAGGCCTCGCATCTGTCGAGCACCTGCTTCCTGGGGTTGTGTGAAGATTGAAGGCGCTAATGTGTGTAAAGCACTTTGCAGTGAGCACTTGGCCAAGGCTGATGGCCACTTAGGAGCTTGAACTTTATATCTTGCGGGCAATGGGGAGCCATCGAAGACTTTAGGCAGAGGAATGACCTGGACAGATGTGAGTTTTCAAAATATCACTCTGTTACTTGGTGGGTTGCAGATCTCTATCTTCCTAATTTAGGGCATTTTATCAGTCAATTCATCAAGCACCCTATACCTAGCGGACATTTACTACTTGGCATTGCTACACTAGATGACTGGAGAATGAAAAACAGTATTTAAAAAAAAATGGAATTTTTAAATTGTGCTAACCTACATACAGCATAACATTTGCTGTCTTAGCTACAGTTCAGTAGTGTTGAGTATATTCACACTGTTGTGCAACCGATCTCCAGAACCCTTTTGTCTCGCAAAATTAAAACTCCGTCCCCATCAAACACTGACTACTGATTCCCTCCTCCCCCAGCCCCCGGTGCCCACTATTCGACTTTCTGTCTCTACGACTCTGGCTACTTCAGGGACCTCAGATGAGCAGGATCATACGGTGTTTGTCCTTTTGTGACAATTGGCTTTGTTTCACTGAGCTTAATGCCTTCAAGGCTCATCCGTGTTGTAGCAGGTGTCGGGATTTCCTTCCTTTTTCCGGCTGAGCCATATTGCGTCGCATGGATGGGCCACGCTGTCTCCATCCATTGATGGACACTGGATTGCTCCTACTTTTGGCTGTTAGGAACAACGCTGCTGTAAACATGGGCGTACAAATATCTTTTTGAGACCCTGCTTTCAGTTCCTGTGGATATATACCCAGGAGTGGGATTGCTGGATTACATGGTAATTTAAAAAAAAAACATTTATTTTGGGTTCAGTCGGTTGGGCATCTGACTTCGGCTCAGGTCATGATCTCGCGGTTCATGAGTTCCAGCCCCGCGTCGGGCTCTGTGCTGACAGCTCGGAGCCTGGAGCCCGCTTCGGATTCTGTGTCTCCCCCCGTCTCTCTGCCCCTGCCCCGCTCGTGCTCTGTCTCTCTCTGTCTCTCAAAAAATAAACATTAAAAAAGTAAACTCAACAAATAAAATGTAATTTAACGTTACTGAAAAAAACCGGGAAGGAAGATAACAATGTGTAGTTCCCTGCACATTCTTGTCAAAGTTTTACAGAGAACGTGCAGAATATCCTATTCCGAGGTTTCACTTTAAAACATCATAAACTTTTTTGGGGGTTGACATGTGGTCTGTACGAAAGTATCAGTGAAGTAGCTGTCTAACTTGGAAGTCATTGATAAATCCTTTTACCAAGCGTTTTCCCTCTTGTTGGGCTGAAGGGCACCTTACCAGGAGCCACTGCTGTCTGTCTTTTTAGGACGTCAGATGTTTTAAGGACCATCCCCTGAAAGTGTTTTCAGAGCAGCCCAGCCAGTCTTAGGTAAAACAATGTGGAAGAGGTAGGATGTGTAAGTGAATTTTCTTTGGTGCTATCTGATTTTCTTTTTTTTAATTTTTTTTATTTTAGTTTTTTTATTTTTATTTTATTTTAATTTTATTTTAATTTTTTTTTATTTATTTTTGGGACAGAGAGAGACAGAGCATGAACGGGGGAGGGGCAGAGAGAGAGGGAGACACAGAATCGGAAGCAGGCTCCAGGCTCTGAGCCATCAGCCCAGAGCCCGACGCGGGGCTCGAACTCACGGACCGCGAGATCGTGACCTGAGCTGAAGTCGGATGCTTAACCGACTGAGCCACCCAGGCGCCCCGAAAGTATTTTTTTTTAAAAAGCCCTCAACATTTGGCCACTGGTGTAGGAACTGTTTGTTGGGTGTTTCTCGGAGGAAGCCTAACACGGGTGATAGAATCGGGGTGACGGGGATCGTGACAGGCCACTCCCCAAGCCCCATCCCTGCTGACAGCCTCAACCTGTCTTTGACACCTTTCTCGCACACCTGGAGTCTCGCCTCCGGAGCGCGGTCCCCACTGGGGGGGTGGCACTGCCGCCTGAGAGGGCCTTGGTGACTTTCCATCCTTGGGACCCTTGGGATGGGAGTTCACGGACGTCCCAGCATCTCCCCGCTCCGCTTCTGTGCGTTTCAAAGCTTCTCAGTATGCGAACATGACAGTGGTTTTCACTGACGCATCTTTCTTTTCTTCCTTTATTTCCTAGGTGTATTTTCTTTGGGGGCATGCCAAGGATATCATCCAGTCTTTCAAAACCCTGGAAAGGTAAAAAGCGTGGGAACTGCTAGTAAAGGAGTTGAACTTGGTGTTCGTTTAGAACGCACAGACTCATCACTGCCATTGCGCTTGGGTTTTATTTTATTTTTTTTTTAATGTTTATTTACTTTTGAGACACAGAGAGACAGAGCATGAATGGGGGGAGGGTCAGAGAGAGAGGGAGACACAGAATCGGAAGCAGGCTCCAGGCTCCGAGCTGTCAGCACAGAGCCCGACGCGGGGCTTGAACTGGTGAACTACGAGATCATGACCTGAGCCGAAGTCGGACGCTTAACTGACTCAGCCACCCAGGCACCCCTGCGCTTGGGTTTTAAATGGGAGACCAACTCTCCCTTCCATCCCGACGAGCAAAGCCCGCGCTCTTGGCCTGGGGAGGAGACCCTCCGCCATCCGCCTCTTCCTGGGGACGGACGGCCCTGGGAGTAGGACCATGTGGGTTCGAATTCCGACTCTGCTGTCGGTGCCGTTTTCCTTTACGATCCTCGGTTTTCCTCATCTGTAAATGGGGATGAGAGGAGGGCCAGCCTCTGAGGACTGAATGAAGTGATTGACATAAACCACGTGTCTGGTGCATAACAAGTGCTCAGTAAGCGTGGGGTCTGTCATTCTCTCCGTCACCTTTCTCTCGAGTGATTGTGAGAATCAAGGGAAAGAATCCATAGGATAGGGAGTGAATTAACTAGATGGAAGGTGTTACCATCACGTAAGAAAGCCCTGGGTGCCCACATACCACCGACTCAAAGAATCAGCATTTGTTTCATAGAAAGATCTCTTATCAGATCATGACAAACAGAAAACTTCCCCAGTACCATTTGAAATGACAACAGATATTTAAAAGATTGATTTATGGGGGCGTCTGGGTGGCTCAGCCGGTTAAGCATCAGACTCTTGATTTCGGCTTCGGTCATGATCTTGCGGTTTGTGGGTTGGGGCCCCGGGTCAGCAGTGTGGAATCTGCATGGGGTTCTTTCTCTCTCTTTCCCTCCCTCTCTCTCTGCCCCTCCCCTTGCTCGTGTTTTCTCTCTCTCTCTCAAAATAAACAAATAAACATTAAAAAATTTAGGAAAGGATTTATGGATGACCCCTGGATAGAACCATTTTGATAGCCTATTGAAATAGAAATAGCTTTCCCCAATCCCGCCATGCAGAAAGGATCAGCCTCAACAGGCAGTGAAGCATTTAATGAGCTGCTACTGTGTGTAGGGTCCACGGCCAGACACTGTCGGGGATATGCGGGGACGTTGGGCCGAGGTACCCCAGGCACCTAGTGGGATGTCCCGGGGGCTGTGCCCTGGCAGCCCATGCTATCCTCTGCAGCCCTGAGTGGTCGCCCAGTGGAGAGAAATGGACAAACCAGGCACAAATGAGTTCTGGGCCCCGAGAACCCAGCAGAGAGCACTTTAATGGCCCCTTTCTCACATTTGATCTGCATGCGGGCTCTGTAAGGGTAACTCATGGGAACCACGCTTCCCTGCTTTGAAGGGGTGCGGCCCACAGGTCCCAGCAGATTAGGGGACTTACCCCATGTCTCCAGAGTGCAAGTGGCAGGCCTGGGATTTCTGTCCCGGGTTGTCCCACTTTGCATGCCGGGGAGCGAGGAACAGGTGGATCCTTCGCTCATCCTCCCACAGACGCTTTTTAAAGATTGTGCTTTTTAACTGATAAGATTGCAAGGATACAATAGGACCTAAGAATCACCTTAATGCCACTTTTGTGGGCTGAATGTGTTTCCCCGAAATTCACATGCCGAAGCCTTAACCTTCAAGGTGATGGTCTTTGGAGGCAGGGCGTTTGGAGAGTAATTAGGTTTAGATGATGTGCTCGGTGGGGTCCCCCATCATGGGATTGGTGCCCTTAGAGGAAGAGACACCAGAGATCTCCGTCTCTCCCTCTCTGCACACCCAGAAGAGAGGCCACGGGAGAGCTCTCACCAAAACCAACCATGCTGGCACCTTGACCTGTGACTTCCTGTCTGCAGAACCGTGAGAAAGAATGGAGTGTTTTGTTACGGCAGCCCCAGCTGACTGAGATGCCCCCACCCAGCGGTAACTACCGTTAACATTGCGGGCTGCTTCCTGAGAGTTTTTCCATGAATACGGTTTTCAATCCTTTTTTCTTTTTAATTTTTTTTTATTTTTTAGAGAGAGAGAGAGAGAGCAGGGAAGGGGCAGGAGAGAGGGAGAGAGAGAGTCTCAAGCAGGCTCTGTGCTCAGTGCAGAGCCCGACGTGGGGCTCAAACCCACCACCCTGGGATCACGACCTGAGCCGAAAGCAGGAGTCGGACGCTTCACTGACTGAGCCACCCAGTGCATCTCCGTTTTCTACTTAACGATCACTGCCCTGCCCTTCCTGCTGTGCTTGGTCGTTCCATTTTATCGTTGGCATTTCCTCCGGTTGGTGTTTGTCTGCGCCACGACCTTTCCTGACCGCCCTGCGGGTCACTGCCGCAGTTAGTCTAGCCAGCCGCCCTCTTGTGTTAGTCTGCTCAGGCTGTGGCGACAGAATGCCACACGCTGGGCGGCCGAAACAACAGAAACGCACGGCCCTCGTGGTTCTGGAGGCTGGAAGTCCAAGGTCAAGCTGACAGCAGGGCTGGGTTTGGAGGCCTGCCCGCAGCTGTGTGCTGTGGCCTCACGTGGCCTTTCCTCTGCGCTCGCGGAGAGAGAGCTCCGCTCTCTCTTCCTCTGCTTCTGAGGACACCAGTCCTATTCGACCGGGACCCCGCCATTATGACCTCGCTGAACCTTGATGACCTCCTTAGGGGCCCCATTTCCAAATACAGTCGCGCTGCGGGGTTAGGGCTTTAACGGAAGAATTTTGAGGAGACACAAGCCAGTCCACGGCACCCAATCCTTCTGAAAGTTTTGTTGCTGTTATAAGTCGTACTGTGATGAACATCCTCGGTCAAACATCTTTGGTGTTTGAACATCTCTGATTATTTGCTTGGGGTAAGTTCCTAGAAGTAGAATCGTTGGGGGTGAAGGGTGAGCGGTTTTCAACAGACGTGTATGGAACATCTCGTCTACCCCCAGAGGCTCCTGGCTGAGTGGGGTGGGCATGCTCACGCATAAAGCCCTTTCTTTGAGGCGTGTTCCTCACGAGGACTTCTCCCACGTTAGCCCTGCCACTTAGGGGCCATACGATCACCAGCCCCCACTCAGCAGATGAGGAAACCGAGGCTCAAAGAAATGAAGCAAAGCGTCCAAGGTCAAGACACTTGCCTGTGCACGGCTGGGGGGCTCTGATTGTTGGCTGGGGGGCTCTGATTGTTGGCCGTAAATCCGGGTGACTGCGGTGGCCTCCTGCCTTTGCGGGCAGAGTCTTTCTCTTTCTAATGTCACTCACGCAAGCACAGCCTCGGGACATTCGGGCCCATTCCCCTCCAGGCGGAAAAGGGTCTTTGGCTCTGCTCGGCCTCTGCACTGCCCGGTAAGGCAGCCACCAGCCGCAAGGGGCTACTGAGCACTTGAGCTGCGGCTACTTCCAACCGAGACGTGCGGGGAGCGTCTAACACACGTCAGGTTTCGGAGCCTCGGGCGACAAACCGAGTACAAAAGATCTCAGGGATAATTTTTGTTGCTGTTGATTCTATGTTGACGTCATAGCAAATTAGATCGGGTTTAAGAGAAAATGATGCAAACTGTTTTCACCTGTTCCTTTTTCTTTTTTTTTTTCTTACCACTTTTTAAAAACGTGGTAGGGGCGCCGGGGTGGCGCAGTCGGTTAAGCGGCCGACTTCAGCCAGGTCACGATCTCGCGGTCCGGGAGTTCGAGCCCCGTGTCGGGCTCTGGGCTGATGGCTCGGAGCCTGGAGCCTGTTTCCTTCCCTCTCTCTCTGCCCCTCCCCCGTTCATGCTCTGTCTCTCTCTGTCCCAAAAATAAATAAACATTGAAAATAAAATAAAATAAAATAAAAACGTGGCTACAGGAAAATCTAAAATTCTACGTGTGGCTCACATCCGTGCCTTGCGCTCTCAGTTTTTGGACGGGACGGCTTGAGGCCAGGCACCCAGACGTTTGGCAACCAGGGCCTGTCATCTGAGGGAACTCCAAGGGATGGGACACACAACTCCGTGCCCACCTCCTTGCTGGGTGTCTGGACGCAAGCCTCTCCCTGTCTCGTGGCCCCTTTCCTAACCTGGACAGCGAGAGGCTTGAACGAGATAACACACAGAGCTTGATTTGGCCTGTTCTGTGTGTAGAGACAAGTGTTAAACATTTTTGAGGTACTCCCCACCTTTAGGTTTTGGATTTCGACTTCTCTAGCAAAACTGGAAGATCTGGCCGTCCCAAACGCACGTGCAGCAGAGGGCCAGAGCTGAGTGGGGGGTGTAGCCTCAGTTTGCTACAGTCCCCACCGCTCCCTAATGGACCCCAGACCTGCTTTATTCGTTGACGTTTCCTGCCGGGCCCTGAAGGCTTCAGAACTTACCACTCCCAGACCTGCTGTCATGTTTGTTTGTTTGTTTGTTTGTTTGTTTTCTGGTCTTTTGAGCCAGGATTCCACGGCCCCATGCTTTTTGTATGTCCTGGGACTTTTCTCCGATCTAAGAATTCCCCTTAACTTGTTCGGGTCCATTTCTCTTCCCAAGGGTGGGGTTTGGAGGTACAGTAGCTGTGCAAATGGAGCTGAAAGCATACACTGAGATCAGAAGTGGCCCCCGGAGGCCTTGTGTTTGTTGTGGTCTGGGGCCATCAGACCCGAGTATGAACAAGGAGGCCTGGCATGAGGAAGTGTCTGCCCTTAGTTTGTAGGACACTTTCCAGGTCGGACCAACAAGAGGCTGCCAGCTCACGGAGACTCTCTGCAGCTGCCGGCGGCATTGGCATTATCTCATCGGGTCCAGCGGGCCTGGGATTGGACGGTGCCCTGTGCACCAGGAAAGACGAGAAGAAAAGGAGCCGTGTGCATTATAAGTAGAAGAAAAGGCAGTCGGCCTGAGGCAAACAGCATTGTCTGCATTTGTGCTGGGCCCCGGGGTGAGCTGGCCACAATCTATAGCCGCTGGGCGAGCACAGGGGCAAGCAGATGGGCAAACACCTGTTCCCTTCTCCTCTTGTGCCTGGATGTTACGCAGCTGCTCCAGGAAGCCAGGGTTCAAACGAGGAAAGTTTGGCTTGTGGTCACTTGTGGGAGCCCCCGAGGGGGCAGCTGGGGTTAAAACTCAGAGGAGAGGAAAGGTCAGGGTTGAGGACCCAGTCACACCAGTTTTCCTCTGGGCAGATGGTGGACAAGTGTATGCTTTCACTCTGCCCTTCTCAGTGGGTTACCATTTCATCCCATACTGGTTGCTTCATGGTCACAACGTAGCTGCCACAACTCCAGCCTTCATGTCTGTATTCAAAGCTGGAAACAAAGTGGGGGGGGGGGGGAGGACAGTACATAGGCTTTTTTATTCTCATCCTTTTCATCACAAAATCAGAAGCTTTTGGGAGTGCCCAGTAGACTTGACTTCACATCCCACTGGCCAGAGTGGCCATGCCAGGCTGCAGGGGAGACCAGACAGCGAGTCTCTGACTTGTGTCAGTTTCTTTTTTTTTTTTTTAATTGTTTATTGTCATGTCAGCTAACAAATAGTGTATACAGTGTAGTCGTCTTCAGGAGTAGATTCCCATGATTCATCACTTACCTACCACACCCAGTGTTCATCCCAACAAGTGCCCTCTTCAATGCCCATCACCCATTTGCCCCGCCCCCCACCCCCCGACACCTTCCACCCTTCGTTTTTTTTTTGTCTTCATTTAAAAATCTCTTATGGTTTGCCTCCCTCTCTGTTTGTAACTTATTTTTCTTTCCCTTCCCCTATGGTCTTCTGGGAAGTTTCTCAAATTCCACATATGAGTGAAAATATACGATACCTTTTTCTGACTGACTTATTTCATTTAGCATCATACCCTCTAGTTCCACCCACCTTGTTGCAAAGATTTCATTCTTTTTCATTGCTGAGTAGCATTCCGTGGGGTGTGTGTGTGTGTGTGTGTGTGTGTGTGTGTGTGTGTATACACAGTGTATGTGTATATGCATATATACACATCACATCTTTATCCATTCATCGGTTGATGGACACTTGGGCTCTTTCCATATTTGGCTATTGTTGATTCAGTTTCTTTAGAGGCAAGTGGCAAGACAGAGGGGGTGGATGAGGACCATTGGGTTGGCCAGCCAACAGTGAGGGCGTGCCCAACCCTCCACATTTCCAGTGTAGCCCTTCATCTTTGCGTGATGGTTCTTTCCCCTTCTGGGAGAAAGGGTTCGGGCTGTGCTGGGGTTGGTGCCTGCTTTCAGTAAGCTTCCATGACTGGATCCCAGTTTCTTCTTGTCCCATCGACAATGAGCTGAGTATTGGCAGGTTCAAGATTAAGGCAGAATGCCAAGACTGGCTTTGCAAGTTCCCACGGAACTGCCTCTCCCCAGATAGGGACCCACCTAAGGTCTGAACTGCCTGGCAAAACCAGACTCTCGGCGAAGGAGGCACGCACGCGTGTGTGTGCGTGCATGTGGGAGTGTGTGTGCACAATGTCTCGATCTCACCCCATGGGGCTCGGAGCTTCCCAGGGCGGCTCAGTAACTGAGTCCTTGTGTTTTTCAGGTTTGGGGTGATCCACTCGGTGTTCACTAACCTGCTTCTGTGGACCAATGGTGTCCTGAATGAGTCAAAGCACCAACTTAATGAACATAAGGAACGTCTCATCACGCTGGGCTTCGGGAACGTCACAATAGGTGAGTGATAAGAGTTGTCCCGTCCCCGTGCTGGAACCTCTGAGAAGGCTGCAGAGACCAGAAATGTTCAGAGTCGGAGAGGCAGGTTCCAAAGAACGGCAGGGTCCTTCCACCTCAACGTTGGCCAGACAATCATCTGTTGTTGAAAGTCTTTCAAAACCTCCTGAGCCCCTCATTCTGGTTACGTAAGTAGGACGTGCTGAGGGTAATTAATGGTTTCCTCGGTGACTCAGGGACTTGCCGGACCCAAGGGTTATCATTTAGGGTACCATTTCTCACGGTACAGTTTGGTATGGAAGCGAATGTCTTTGTTTACAGCTAGGGAAGATTGGCAGTCATTGTGTTTTTAATTAAGCGTCTATTACCAGTTCTTTCTACTAAAAGTATAGCTTTGAAATACCCAGAGAGGTCTCAGGGTTGTCGTTAATCGGTTTGAGTTCATTTGAAGTGGTTTTTTTTGTTTTTTTTTTTACTCTCTCCGGCTTGCACTTATGGCCCATCCTTACCCCCCACCCCCACCCCCACCCTGCTCCCGTTTGAGAGCCTGCCACACCTCCTTCCAAAGTTCTTTCGCGTTTATGACCTGTCGCTTCTCTATTAGAACAGTGGGGCTGAGAGGAACGTGCAGGGCGGAAATGTGCTGGGAACCGGAGAGCCCAGATTTGGGGATGTTCTCATCACGTCCTGGCTGTGTGACTTTTGGTAACCATTCAACGTCTCTGGGCCTCCCTTTTCTCATTCATAAAGGGAAGGGACCTGAACCAGGTTCCTTCAGGGAGTCCTTATAGCTTTAATGTATTACTCAGGTACACTCACTGTCGCCCAGGGCGACTTTAAAACAGTTTCCTTACCAGGGACACCTGGGTGGCTCAGTTGGTTAAGCAGGTGACTCTTGATCTCAGCTCAGGTCACGATTTCACGGTGTGTGAGTTCGAGCCCCACATCGGGCTCTGCACTGACAGTGTGGAGCCTGCTTGGGATTCTCTCTCTCCTTACCAGTGGGGTGGGGATGGTGAAGTCAGGGCACACGCTGTTTCTCCAACCCCCAACCCCCGCTCTCCACCGGCAGCCGACTCTTGGGAAAGTCCTTCTCTCTCGTCAACTCTCTTTTCCTCATTGGTGTCAGTGATAGCAATGAAAACAAAGCAAACTTCCGAAGTGTTTGCTGAGGGCTTGGCACGCTGTTCTAGTCCCTTCGTGCGGCTCATTTAATTCTCAAAACACCATGGGGTAGTCAGTGTTGACCTTATCATGCGGATGAAAACATCAAACCACAGAGAAGTTAAGTAACTAGCCCAAGTCCACACAGCAAGTAAATGATGAAACCCGGATCTGATCTGGCGCTAGGAACCTCTGTGGAAAGATGGAATTAGATTGATCGACAAAGAAAAGACTCTGTCAGCTCTAACATTCCGTTGATCTGAACCTTCCTCCTTGATTTCTTCCCCTGATTTTGCACAGGAGAGCCTTGGGTTACGAGAGGTGGGAAACCGGTTGTGCGGTGAAAAGTGCAGGGTTCTGCAAAAGTGAAGGTGATTTGGGGCGCCTGGGTGGCTCAGTCGGTTAATCGTCCGACTTCAGCCCGGGTCACGATCTTGCGGTCCGTGAGTTCGAGCCCCACGTCAGGCTCTGGGCTGATGGCTCAGAGCCTGGAGTCCACTTCCGATTCTGCGTCTCCCTCTCTCTCTGCCCCTCCCCCATTCATGCTCTGTCTTTCTCTGTCTCAAAAATAAATAAACATTAAAAAAAATTTTTTTAAAAAGTGAAGGTGATTTGTGCTGCCACAGGCTTTCCATTTGATTTTATAACTGGTCTCTACAAGTCACGAATTAAGGCAGTGACAAAGTGTAAAGAAAAAAATAAACCTACAGTAGCACCTACCCAGAAATGCAGTTA
This sequence comes from Felis catus, assembly GCF_018350175.1. Lineage (NCBI taxonomy): Eukaryota > Metazoa > Chordata > Mammalia > Carnivora > Felidae > Felis > Felis catus. Next base: position 198,635,646 of record NC_058371.1, on the reverse strand, counting down.
CGTGCTGTTAATATTAGGTTATTTCTTTGTCGTGTCCTATTTCTTGATCTGTAGTTAAGGCCATAGTGTATATATTCAATCTTTTTATTTTTTTGACTACAGCCTACAATAAGAAATAGAACTTGCACGGCAGCTCAAGTGCACATCTGTACGTGTGGACGCATATGCCACGAAATAATAACCTTGCTGTATCGGAGACACTTTCAAATTTCTGTTGCATCTGGTATCATTCCATTCCATTCTATTCCATGACAAGTCCTTTCTGTTTAAAAAATACATTGGCAGCTACCCACTAAATTGATCTCATAACTGAGCCCTCAGCTGTGATATGTATTTATTTTTTCCATTTAATTAATTTATTTATTTTGAGAAAGAGAGAGAGAGAGAGAGAGTGCACGCACACAAGCAGAGGAGGGGCAGAGGGAGAGAGAGAGAGAATCCCAAGCAGGCTCCGTGTTGTCAGCTTGGAGCCCGACGTGGGGCTCGATCCCATGACCATGAGATCGTGACCCAAGCCGATATTAAGAGTTGCACACTTAACCAACAGAGCCACCCGGGTGCCCCCTTGTGACACGCATTTTTTTTTTTTAATTTTTTTTTCAACTTTTTTTATTTATTTTTTTTGGGATAGAGAGAGACAGAGCATGAACGGGGGAGGGGCAGAGACAGAGGGAGACACAGAATCGGAAACAGGCTCCAGGCTCCGAGCCATTAGCCCAGAGCCTGACGCGGGGCTCGAACTCACGGACCTCGAGATCGTGACCTGGCTGAAGTCGGACGCTCAACCGACTGCGCCACCCAGGCGCCCCAGTGACACGCATTTTAAAAATGCTGTGTATACAATTTATTCTTACCTGTTTCCATTATGTAACATGATCACTTTCCTATACCATTAAAACACAACTTCATTATAATTTTTAATGGCAGCCTTCTATTCCATTGTATGAATGTATCAAAATTCGCTTAACAGTTTCTAAATTGTTGGACACTGGAATGTTTCTCTTTTTCTCTCCAGTGCACACACACACACACACACACACACACACACGGTTTTACCTAATGCTTTGATTACACTTTTTGGCTTTGATTACATTTTTGACTCGTCCCTCAAAACAGATTGGAATTCTAGGTCCGAGACTACAGCTGCATCATCTTTAAGGCTTCTGTTACGTATTTTCTTATTTATATATAGCACGTGCCCTCCTTGTTATGAAATCACTCTTTATACCATTGCCAAGTGCCTTCCGGAAAGTGGTGCCAACTCGTGTGCCAAGCATTGGAGTTTGATGGTTTCTGTCTCACACTACACGTGCTAGTATCCAATATTCTCAAGAGGAAACGCTTTGCTCATGAGAAGGGGCATTTTCCCTCATAAAGTTACTTAAAAAAATTTTAGGGGCACCTGGGTGGCTCAGTCCATTAAGCATCTGACTCTTGATTTGGGCTCAGGTTATGATGACCTCACTGTTGTAAATTCAAGCCCCGTATGGGACTCTGCCCTGGGTGTGGAACCTGCTTGGGATTCTCTCTCTCTCCCTCTCCCTCCGTCCCTCCCCTGCTTGTGTGCTCTCTTTCTCTCTCTCAAAAAAAGTCAATAAAAATAAAAAATAATTTAAAAAGCACACATGTAAATCATATGCACATAGAAAGTTTAGAGGATACAAGGAAGCAAAACTTGGAGGAAAGTAATACGGTACACACCTCACACTTACACAGTGTTACATGCCAATGATATCTCCACAAATCCATGAAGCTGGGGGAAAGAGACACAATAGAACTTTCTTTTACTGAAAAAAAAAAACCCAGAAAGAAAAACAGAAAGAAAAAAACAAATTTGCCTGCCACTTTCCCACCCAGAAATAACCATTGTTGACATTTTAGCTTCTATCTTTCCAGATTTCTTCTATGTGTCTGCCTATCATCTATACATCTATAATTTATAAAAATGGAATTATACTCTCTCCTCCTCAGCGAGCTTCTCTTATGCAAAATCTTGTGGCCATCTGTGCATGCTCAGTAAATTTGTATAATAGCATTTCAAAGGGCTGGTGTAGGTACGGATCGATGGGTATAATGTGACTCATGGAGGTAGTGCTCACTGGGGGGTAGTCATGGCCGTCAACTTAGCCACGATATTAAACGTGGTACCAAGGCACAACACAAAGCTTTAATTCAACGGAAACACCCATGCGTGACTCCCCAGTGACGCTATTTACTCATGCTCTTCCACCTGCCCACTCAACATGCCAACCTCCCTCCCGTGCATTCTCTCTCGCCCCCAGTCTTGGACGACCACACGCCTCTGTGTAACTGCTCGCTCCCGACGCTCTGCTCGGCCATCTCACACGGGATCTACTACCTCTATCCCTTCAACATAGAGTATCAGATCCTGGCTTCCATGATGCTCTACGTCCTGTGGAAAAACATCGGACGCAAAGTTGACGGCCACCAGCATCAGAGCGTGCGGTTCAAGTTCCGCGGGGTTGTGGCGGGCTCGGTCCTGGGCCTGAGCGTGCTGGCCGCCACGATCGGGGTCGTGGTGGTGTATCTGATTCAGATCGGGCGCTCCAAATCCAAGAGCGAGTCGGCGCTCATCATGTTCTACCTGTATGCCATCGCCTTGCTGATACTCATGGGGGCCGCCGGGCTGCTTGGCATCCGGATTTACAGGATAGACCAGAAATCGCTGGATGAGTCCAGAAGCCCGGCCCGCAAACTGGATGCCGACCTCTTGGTGGGCACCGCCTCCAGTTCCTCGCTCATCTCCTGGGGTTCCATCTTGGCCGTGCTCTGTGCCGAAGCCTGCCCCCCCTACACCTGGTTCAACCTGCCCTACTCCGTCCTGATGATTGTTGAGAAATACGTCCAGAACCTCTTCATCATTGAGTCTATCCACCGAGAGCCGGAGACGCTGTCTGAGGACGTCAGAACCCTGCGAATGGTCACCGTCTGCAGCGGCAATGCCATGCCCCTCTCCTCTTCCGGCCTCGGGAACGGGGCTGTGGCCGGGGACGCGGCTTCCCCAGGCGGCGAGATGCTCCGCGCGGCCAACGGAAACACGTGTCTGAGAGAAGGCTGTGGCGGAGAGGGGGGCGAGGGGAGCCGGGGAGGGACCCCGGGCCCCGCCTGCCGCCCCGGTTTCTTGCAGGGCGACGGCAAGAGAAGCGTCTTGAGGAACATCGCAGCCTTTCTGTTCCTCTGCAATATTTCGGTAACGTGCATTAAGTTATTCACCTTAAACACGATCTATGTTCCTTGCTTTTCTTCCCCCCCCCCCCCCCCGAGAAGGAGTGAGGGAAGCTCATTATCAAAATGATGTAAGTGTGGGGTGAAAAAATGAGGCTGGAATGAAGGCGTCTCCTCCACAAACCCACTTACTGAGCACTGCCGTGTGCCAGGGGCTGGGGTCGGGGCTAACGATTGCAGTGACAAGACCCCCAGCTCTGTTGGTCAGCAGCCCTCCCGGGTGAGATCTGTAACAGATCTGCCCCACGGAGGGCAGGGAGAGGCGGAAGGAGGCCACTCCGGCTTTGTAGGTGACGGTTTTAGTTTTTATTTTTTGATTTTTTGTAGGTGACGGTTTTAATAGGCGAGGGGAACTTACGTACGAGGCTTGTCTTGGGCAGCAGCAAGACGAGTGGGGTCCCTGCACCTGCCTGCTAGCTGGCAGAAGTCTATATGCAGAGAGAGGCTTAACTGGGTTCGGTCGCGCATGCCGTGCAGGTGTTGTCAACGCCGCATCATTATTTCAGGGCTGTGTCCTTGCAGCAGCTTCTGGGAGCGAAAAGGACAAGGAGAACCCACGTTCCAAGGACAAGGGAGGGGGTGGGTGAGGAGCCTGTGAGGGCTCGGGGGGCCGACTGGCGGTTGCTTCTTTTGGATGACCTTCCCCAATAACCTCTTCCTCAGAGAGGTCACAGTGTAGGGGGGAAGGGACACAAGGAAAACATACAGCGAGTAGGGCAAGTGTTGGCATAGAGTACGTGCACAGTGTAACGGGAGCCTGGATCCAGGGAGGGACTTTAGTGAGTCGGGGATGCTTGAGGTGAGGCCCAGACTCAGTTAGGAGAGCTTTTGGCTGCAAAGAACAGAAAGCTTGGCCAGCAGTCTCTTCAGTCTTAAAGATGAGAATCCTGAAGGTTGGCCATTCGGGGTTGGTCCGGCAGCTGAGCCCTTTGATCAAGGATCTAGGTGCTGTCCGTCTTTCCACTCGACCACGCTTCGTGTGGTGCGGACTGCCACGCGGCCACAGAGTGGCTGCAGCAGCACCAAGCATCACCTCGGGGCTTGAGACACGAGGAAGGACTAGTGCCAGGCAGCGGCTTTCCCACGGCCACCCCTAGCCGCGAGGGAGGCCGGGGAAGTGGGTGGTTTCCAGCCTGCAGCCTCTGATGGCAAGTAGCAACGTGGAAGGCGTATGGTAGCTCCGTTTCGGCTGCCCGGGTTCTGAGGAACGGTTGGAGGTTTACCGGGTGGCCAAGGCAAGCATTGAGCGCAGAGGGCGTGCGCGGTTCAAAGACACAGAGGCGGAAGCCGCCGCGGCCTACTTGGGGAGCAGCAAAGTAGTTCAGCATGAATTCCACACACGTCGGGGAGAGCCGCGGCGGGGGAAAGAGCAAGGCGGGTCTCGCCTGTGGGTCTGGCTTGAGCGGAGCTTCGTCAGCCCGGCCGGGTCTGGTCCTCGTGCTGAGGGCCACAGGGGACCCTCTCGGTTTGTGTCTCGGATGGATCCCCTTAGCAGCGGTGTGCGGGAAGGATGGAGACAGGCGAGCCCAAGGGCGGGGACACCTGGACGGAAGCCCTGAAGCAGCCCAGACGGGAAATGATGGCCCCCTGGCAGGGGGCCAGGGCAGGGCAGTGGCCTGGGGGTACACAGCCAGGGCAGTGGCCGCGGGGATGGAGAGAGGACAAAGGAAGAGAGAGCCCCGTGCCTTGTTGGGATCCGTTCTAGAGATCCACAGTAGGATGGCAGGGCTTGGTGACCAAGGGAGGGGCCAGCTGCCTCTGGCACCACACGGGCCTCGAAATGACCGTGGCTGGCGGGAGGGTGGGGACGCCCCGCCCACGGCGCCTGCCTGTCGTCACGGTCAGCTCTCTGCAGCCGCCAGGGCTATGCCATTTCCCCCGTCAGCTCCCTGGCTTTCGAGCTTCCTCCGCCTAGTTTCAGCGGGGGCGTGCCCAGGGACCGCCAATTTTGATGTCACGCCAAGGCCACAACGCTGGGAGGGTCCCTCTGAAGCCGAGATGGCCACGTGTCTGCCCATCAAATCTGATTCTTGCTTTGGGCCACCCGGACCTCGGTCCCCCTCCAGCCCGGCAGACGGTTATGAGGAGCTCTGAAGGGAGAAGGGGTCCCAGGCGAGCCTGGGTCCAGGTGGGCCCGCGTCTTTCATGGAATAGACATTTCTGGAGCATGTGCTGGGCACAGCAGGGAATGAAGGAACCGAACAGGAGAGAGAGAGACAGATTAGTGACTATCGCGGGGCTGCGTTTTATGTGAGGCTTGTATTCCAGAGAGGCATGTATCCACTCAGATCTTTCTTTATGTTTTTATTTATTTATTTTCTTTTTGGAAAGAGAGAGAGAGAGAGGGGGGCAGAGAGAGAGGGAGACACAGAATCCGAAGCAGGCTCCACACTGTCAGTGCAGAGCCTGATGCGGGGGTCAAACCCACAAGCCATGAGATCATGACCTGAGCCGAGGTCGGATGCTTAACGGACTGAGCCACCCAGGCGCCCTCAGCTTACATCTTACAAAGTCAGAGTTGGTTCCAGAATCCCCCTAACGTGTGTTGTTTTTGTACACACCCAGAGGTAGGAATCTCTCTCTTCTCAGCAAGTTCAGAAAAGCCACTTTCCACACGGGTTCTTTGCTTGACCGCCGGTGAGGCGCTTGGCTTGTGGTTTCGGACCAGCTCGACCAAGAACCGCGTGGCCATGGTAGACTCTGATGGTAACTGATGGTCTGTTGGGACCCGACGGCCGGACTCAGGGCTCTGTCCTGGGAGGGGGACCCGTGTCATCTCTTCACCTTCGTGCTCCGCCCCCGGTGTCCCCAGGCCCTGCCTCTGTTCACCGGGGAGTGAGCCGGAAGACAGAAATCATCGCGGGGTGATGTCTGGGGGGGGGCCCTCAGCAGCCCCACGGGCCACACGTGCACCCGCGGTCCATCCCACAAGGCCGTGAAGCCCCTGGCAGAGGGTGAGACTCGTCATCCTCCAGGACCAGGTGCCGGAACAGAGGCCGCAGCCGGAGGTGCTGGTGTGCACGTCCACGTGGGGACGGCAGCGGCCGTGGGGACAGACGAGGGTGGCGGGCGGGACGGTGGGATTTAGGGAGAAGGGGGGAAGGGGGAGGGGACCGTCTGGGCAGAATGACGGGCATGGGGAGGCCGCGGGGAGCGTGTGGATGCATGGCCAAGTAGGGCTTGCGGGACGTGCTCCTGGGGCGGGAAGGAGACCCGCCTGGCTGAGCACGACGAGCAAAGGGAGGGACACGAGAGAGGCGCCAGGGTGGACCACGCGGGGTCTCAGCAGCCACAGCCACAGCCAGGACGGAATCCTGAATGCAGCAGGAAACCGTCGAAGGGCTTTAAGGTAGTGACAGGATGCGATTCGTGCTTTTTCTTTTTTGACTCGGTCGAACCTTTAATTGTAGGCAATACCACGTAACACAAGCGTTTACCATAATATTTACCATTTTAATCATTTTATTTTTTTTTAATTTTATTTATTTATTTATTTTTTAATTTTTTTTTAATGTTTATTTATCTTCGAGACAGAGAGAGACAGAGCATGGACGGGGAGGGGCAGAGAGAGAGGGAGACACAGAATCGGAAACAGGCTCCAGGCTCTGAGCCATCAGCCCAGAGCCTGACGCGGGGCTCGAACTCGCAGACCGCGAGATCATGACCTGAGCCAAAGTGGGATGCTTAACTGACTGAGCCACCCAGGCACCCCACATTTTATTTTTCTAAAGAGTTGATTGATTGATTTAGAGGGAGCGAGTGGGGAGGGGCAGAGAGAGAGGGAGAGAGAATCCCAGGCAGGCTCTACACTCACCGTCAAGCGCAGAGCCCGACGCGGGGCTCAAACCCACAACCCGCGAGATGGCGACCTGAGCCGAAATGAAGAGTCAAACGCTCAACCCACTGAGCCACCCGGCGCCCGCCTCCTAACCATCCCAGAGCATACGGTCCAGGAGTGCGAAGGGCACTCCTCACCACCACCCATCGCTGAAACCTGTTCGCCTCGCGAAACTGAAATTCTATAACCGGGAAACAAGCCCCTGTTCCCCACCGCCACCCCCCGGCCCCCCGCAACCCCGTTTTACCTCTGGGTTCGACCACACCGTGCAGTTCATGTGAGTCGAGTGTTCACGGAGTGTTTGTCTCTTTGCGACTGGCTTGTCCCACTTAGCGTAATGTCCCCCAACATCAGCCACGTGGTAACGTGTGGAGGGGGGGAGAGATGTCAAGAACAACTCCCCGGTTCTGACCCGAGTTCCCGGGGACACGGTGACACTATTTATGGAGACTGGGGACTCCAAAGGGGCGGCAGGCTCGGGAGGGGCTCGGGGTGGAAGGAAGACCCCGGGTTTAGTACCGGACGCGTCCACTCGTAAGGCGCCTCTGCGACCTCAGGCGGACATCCAAGCAGATGTTTGGGTTTCCTACTGCTGTGTAACAAACGACCCCCAGTGCAGGTCAAAACCAGCAGCTGTTTCATTAGGTCTTACGACCTTGAGGGTTAGAAATTCTGGCAGAGCTTGGCTGGGAAAGTCTCGTCTTCCTCGTGGCATCGACTGAGGCTGGCGGGCGGGCTGGAATCGAGGGCCCAAGGTCTGGTGGCTGGGGTGGGGGTGGCTGAGAGGGCTCAGCTGGGACCCTCGGCTGCAGTGTCTACACACGGGCCCTCCAGCATGGCGGTCTCGGGGTCGGGGGGCTTCTGAGGTGGCGGCTCGGGGCCCAGCGGCCAACCTGCCGAGACTGGAGGGGCCAGTCTCTCGGGGCCTGTGTGGATGTCGCGTGGCGTCAGTCCTGCCTGCCACATGCTCTGGGTCAAGCAGTGGCAGCGCCCCCCGGATTCAAGGGAAGGGGACACAGCCCCGCCTCCCACGGGCATGAAAAGCAAAAATACTCCACAGCAGATCTAAATATTGGGTCTCAGGAAAGAGGGCCAGTCGTCTGTCCCTGCCTTCTCTGCCCACTGTCTTCCGTCTGTTCCTCTCTCTCCTGAAGATATAGCCACCGGCTGGCTACCGAGGGCCAGCGCGGCTGTGAGTGATGCCTTAGGGGCTTGCGAACCAGAGGTCCGGGCTGGCAGTAAACGGTCAGGCAGGAGACCCCTTCTAGCGAAGCGCCCCCCGCAGAGAACGAGCCGAGAGGGAGCGAGGTCACGCCTGGCACTGTCTCCGATCAGAAGGCCCAGGCGGGTGAGAGGGGCTTCCTCAGGGGGTGACAGGGGCTGGGTGGTGAGTGTTCTGGGAAACAGCCGGGGTCAGGCCCCGGGGCAGGGAGCTTATCTCATTGCAGGAGGAGGATGGTGGGCCATGTGACGGGGACACCGGGTGTGGGGGACACCTGGGCAGTGGGGTTGGGGGGCCTGGCGAGGGATCAGCCAGCAGTGGGCTTTATAATCCCATGTAGGGGGTCGATTTCGTTTTCAGTGGCTGTGAGGGCTGGTGGGAAGGGATGTGGTCTCGCAGAAGAAGCGAGTCTGGCAGCGGAGTGGTGAGTGGGCCCGTCAGGGGCGCCGTGGAAACCGGATGGTCAGGAGGCCGCCGCGGTGGCCTGGGTGACAGGGGACAGCGATGGGCGGGCAGGTGCACGTGGACAGAAACGGGTCCACTGACGCCAGCGCGTCATGGAGGCACAGTCCTTCGGGCTCACCGATGGGCTGGCTTGCAGGTGCAGCGTGTTGAGGGAAAGAGGGAACACGAGGGTGATGCCTGGCGTGTGACCGGCCACGGGGAGGAAGATGTCGCGGGTGAGAGGGGGAGTTTGAGACGCAAGTAAGACGCCAAGTAGCCCGTGGGGTCCTCGAGGGCAGATCAGGCGAGTAATTCAGACGGGGGGAATCATCGGCCCATAGTTGGTGTTTATTTACAGCCAAGGCTGGGTGAGCTCGTTCAGGGGTCGCGTGTGTAGGGGAGGGAAGAGCACCCAGGGGTGAGCCCTCCAGCCAACAGAGAGAGACTGAGCGAAGGAGGAAGCAGGAAGGAGCCGGGAAGAACCAGCCAGGGTGGTTGGAGGCGCCTTAAGGGTCACGGAGCCTGAGGTCACAGTGGGCAGAGACACAGAGGGGACCGTACGGAGAGGCTAGTGAAACGGTGCATCGGTTCCTGCCGCTGTGTAAGGAATTACCCCGCGCTCGGCAGCTTGAACAACACCTGGTTGTTAATGTTGTGGAGTCTGGAGGTCGGGAACCCCAGCGTGGCTTAGCCGGTGCCTCTGCTCAGCTGACCGCCGGGGGATCTTTCCAAACCCACTTACGTGGCTGTTGGCGGGATTCACTTCCTGGTGGGTTGTTCCTGACCTCCCTCCGCTCCTGGCCGCGGGGCCTCGCCACGGGGCAGGTCACACACAACGGGGCGGCCGGCTTCCTCTCTTGCAGGACTCCCCGGTCCTTCTGCCACCCAATCTCAGACGTGACGTCTCACGCCTTCTGTCACATTCTGATGTTTGAAGCGAGTCATGAGGCTCAGCCTGACCCAAGGGGAGGGGCTTCCACAAGGACATGACTCCCGGGAGGTGGCATCGGTGGGGGAGGGGGCGGTCATCCAAGAGGCTGCCTGCCACCATGCAAGGGTGGAGAAAGTTCCAGAAGTGTGCAGTGTCAAAGAGAAGCAGGCCCAGGAGACCGGCTGTAGCAGGGGAGGTGGAGGAGGAGGACCTGGGGCGGGGAGACTGAGGCAGGACCAGTGCGTAGCTTCCGCAAGCGACAGCAACGATAGGTCACTGCTTTAGGTTTTGCAAACATAGTTGCCATTTTATTCTCATGTGAGCCCTCTGTGACAGGTGTCTGTAGTCCCACCTTCCAGCTGAGGAAACTGAGGCTCGGGGAGGTTAAATGGCACTCTGTGAGTGCCCCAAACCCAGGTCCGGCTCCAAAGCAGGGGCTCCTCCCCTGAGCAGGGGGATGTGAGCAAGGCCTGGGCTGTCTCTCCAGGTCAAGCCAGAAAGCCCCACGTGGCTGGGGTCTCCAGGCACCAATGTTGGGATGTAAAGGCGGGTGTGATAAACGGGTGACCTCTGCTGTAGGTAAGCCCCGGGGGGCTGTGCACATAGGAGCTCCTTCCCAGCCTGGTTAGATCATGGAGGGCTTCCTGGAAGGAGGAGTATCTCAGGACTTGGAAGAAGGTAGGATCCAGCCGAAGAAGGAAGACAGCCCTTGATAGAGGGAGAGGCAGGAGCAAAGCCCTGAAGGCTTGGAGGAGAGTCACATCCAGCCTTCGGCGGCTGAAGTGTAGGGCGTGGTGAGGGACATGGTGGTAGTTAATTGCAGTCAAACTCAGTGCCCCGTCACTGAGGGAATCTGGACTTTGTCCTGAAGGCTCCTGGGAGCCACTGGAGCGTGACAAGCAGAGGAATGGCAAGGTCAGATGTGCCCTTTATAAAGATCGCTTCCACAGCAGGGTCAGGGTGGATGGAAGGCGTCTGCTGGAGTTGGGGCGGGGGCATTTGGAGCCACTGTGGCAGTTCAGGCGGGGGATACTGAGGTCCCGACCAAGGTGAGGGCTGTGGGGACAGAGAGAGTCGGGTGGGTGTGAGCAGCATCCACTCGGGAGGGGGCTGAGGAGGCCAGAAGAGTCAGGCAGGCTCGTTGGATTTGGAGACCTCCAGGGGGGACGTTGCAGGGACAGGTGTAACTCTGAGTCCCCGAGTCCAGGCTGGCGCCTGGGGGTCGCGTGGGGCTCCCCAGGCGGCTGCTGGCACGGGCCCCTCTTCTCTTGTAGCTCTGGGTCCCTCCCGCCTTCGGCTGCCGCCCCGAGTACGACAACGGATTAGAGGAGATTGTCTTTGGCTTTGAACCCTGGATCATTGTGGTCAACCTGGCCATGCCTTTTTCTATTTTCTACCGAATGCACGCAGCTGCCTCTCTCTTTGAGGTCTATTGTAAGATATAGTCTGTGTCCACATCCAAGCCCGAGGAGTGACCTAACAAGAGAATTCACTGGAGTCACCTGCGAATGGCCAGGTTGGGCAAATATCGCCTGACAAATGCACGGAGGGTTGTCTTTGCGGCAACTATTTCCCGTGAGCCGGAATTGTCTATCACCCCGGATGAATGTGAGCGCGTTAGATCAACGTCGGTGAGGCGGCTGAGATCTGGTCTCGGGTAGTGAATTCTCACCAAACTCAAATTCTTTTATCTCCTTTTATTTATTTATTATTTTTTTTTTTGAGAGAGAGAGGGAGCACAAGCGGTAGAGGGAGAGAGAATCTTTAGCAGGTTCCGTGCCCGGTGCAGAGCCCGACTTGGAGCCCGACGCGGGGCTCGAGTCCCTGACCGTGAGATCATGACCTGAGCTGAAATCAAGCAGTCTGCCGCTTAACCCACTGAGCCACCCAGCGCCCCTTCTCTCCTTTAAACGGGATCCTCTGTGTTTTTTTAGAAGAATGTGATCCCAGGTTGGGGGGAAAAAAACATTATGCGGTTTGTTTTTCATAACAATTGTTTTCTATGGTCACGTTACTGCCTACAACTCTTCTGACCCGCTGCGTAGTACAATGCTCCTGACGTTTTATCCCTCCCAGAGCTGATCAATGCCGATACAATCGCACTTGATTTATATTGTACTTTCTGAATACGTTTAATTTTTTGAACAAAGTTACGTTTTTCATCTGGATGGAAATTAGTGTACGGATCAATACGGAGACCTATTTCTTCCTGGAAATTTCGGCACATTTTTGCGATTTTATTTTTAAAAAGAAATTTTGCTATTCTCTCTCACTGTAAATACATACACAACTATTACAGAAAACGTGGACATTTTGGAAGAATAGAGAGAAAACGTCACCTAGGACACTACTGTTGGGTTGGCGATCACTTTAACACCTTGTTGTATTTCCCAGAGGTGAAATGAGATTCACTGCGTTCTTTTCATTGTCATTATTATGTTTGCCACTGGTGATCTGACATGTCCAATTTTGTACCCATTCCCCCCCCACTTAACAATAGAGCATAAACCTTTCCTCCACGTGGTTTCCGAGGCTTTGTAAATATCGTTTTGCTACTGTGTTAAAGTTCATCAGATGCATGTGCCATAGTTAGTCTTCCTATTGTCCGAGGTAGAGTGTTTATCCTGGTGGGTTTTTTTAAGGGCTTCTGCAAAAATCCACTATCTTTGTAAAGCATTTCCCGTATATCATAATTGCTTCTTTACGATATACACTTAAAATCTGGATGTCTATTCCAAAGGTTGTAAATATTTTAAAGCCTCTTAAGAAATAATGACGTTTGGAAGGCCTTTTTATGTGCTTTGCCATAATTATTTTAAGATCATAATAAAATTAGCTTATTTCCTATAAATACTAACATGAGTATCTTTTCATCTGTGTGTATTTTGTTTGTTTGTTTGATAGCACGGGCAAATGGCACGTTAAGAAACACCAATTTTTTTGTTGTTGTTGTTACATGACAAAAATACCTTAAGTTCTAGGGAAAAAACTAAAAACAACGGGCAGATAGACCGAAAACAAAGTCAAAGATGATCTGTCACACCTTCTATTTAGGGTGGTGGTTTTCAACCTGGTGCCATCCTGTCTCCAAGGGGACGTTTGGCAACGCGTGGAGACACTTCTTATCGTTACTGCCATGCGTGCGACAGGTGTCTGGTGGGCAGAGAGCAGGGGTGCAGGTCGGCACCCTACAGTGCACGGCACGGCCCCCACCACAAAGAGTTATCTGGCCCCAAAGGTTCATAGTGCCCAGCATGAGGAACTGTGCTCTAGAGGTAATTGCTGTTAATTTTCGGTACCTATCAGTTCACACACACCTACATACACGCACACGCAGGCACACACACGTGAATGGGATTGCTTTTATGTATACTGAATTTGCATGTAACTAGCTTTTTTCCCCTCTTAATACACCTGCGTGGTTCTGGACGATTTTCGTTTCCCCATGGCATCACGTCTCACACTTGAGCATACGTAAGAATCATCTGGAGAGCTTGTGAGGACTCCTGCCTTCCCAGCCAGAAGTTCAGGTTCCGTTGGGCTGGAGTGGGGCGCAGGGTGCTTCAAGAAGTGTCTCAGGTGATGCCGTGTCCCTTCCAGAAGCACCTCCTCGAGAGTCCGTGAACCCCGAGTCAAGACTCCTGAACAGCCTCCCGTGACATTGTGTATTCTTCTGCAATGTGACCTTGGGTAGCTCCAGAGCACATTCCATGGAGGGCTGTATCGTTCCTTATGTAGTCAGAACCCGACGTTGGACAGGTAGAGACATTTGACGGTGTGATCCTTTTCTGCTTTTCTTCCTTTTTTGCTTTCTTTTTGCTATTACAAACGACACCGTGGCAAGCATTTTCATGGCTGGTCTCTGTGCACATGTTGATAAACCACCCTGCATGAGACGAATACCTGTGAATGCCGATCTATTCAGAGGACTTCATTTCGGCTGGCATTCATTTCCCCCGGTGCTGAGCACATCAGTACAGCCCAGGGGCTGTGGGATTAGGGCTCCAGGCGTGGCCACGGGGCACCATCAGAGCAGGAAAAAGCACAGTCTTGCTGGGCTCAGAGCTTCTGAGACGTGACCTTAAAGATGGACCGCCTCTTGCTCCTAAACAAGCAGAGCTCGCGCCATCAGGATGGCTGTTTGAGCCAGGCAGCTTTGTCCCGCAGGTAGCCAAGCGTCTTGACTCGACCCACTTAGGCAGCAGAGCAAATGTATTACTTTCATACCAAGGCAGCCCACAGAGGACGAACCGGAGTGTGCAATAAACAAGTGTCAAGCTCTCAGGGCTAGAGGAAGAGAAATGCAAATTGGAACAGCAATGAGCCATCATTTCCCTTTCATCTGATTGGCAAGGGTTGGCCAAATGCGAAGGACAGAGAATGCAAACAGACCCCTGACGGGACCGCTGTGGAAGAGCGCGGCCACCAGGGGGCGCCGGTGCCTTTCCGCTGAGTCCTCACCTGTGCTTTTAGGTCAAAGTGAGGGGCGATCCGGTGGGCGAGCAGCAGACTCCAGGGTCCCCAATGAGAGCAGGGGTGCAAAATGCCCCGTCTGTACCCAGTCTACAACTTTGGACTCTCGTGGCGTGTGTCAGGGACGGCTGTCCTCGTTGCCAGGTGAGGGCTGGGTGGGTTCTGAGTTCCCCTAAGGAAGCTGAGAATTAGTTTCAACAGGGGTGTTCCCTCCACCTGCCCCCACCACGTCCGGCTGTCCGTGGGGCATCCTTGTCCCCATCATGAAGCTTTGGAGGAACGTGGCTGGAGGATGTTCCCATGTGTGGAGAGTCCCCCAAATAGAGTGGGTGGAACTTGGTCAGGGAAGGCTGGGGAGGTGGGCACAGAGGGCAGTTTCACCAGGTCTGATGGGGCATGACAGTAACATTAGCTACTCCTAAGGGCAGACCCTGGGGCCACAGGGACAGGACAGGGAAAGAACAAGGGCAGTGTTTTGTTTTTTTTAATTTTTTAAAGGCTTATTTAAAAAAAATTTTTTTTTAATGTTTATTTATTTTTGAGAGAGAGAGACAGAATGTGAGCCAGGGAGGGTCAGAGAGAGAAGGAGACACAGAATCTGAAGCAGGCTGCAGACTCTGAGCTGTCAGCACAGAGCCCGACGCGGGGCTCGAACCCACAAACGGTGAGATCATGACCCGAGCCACAGTCAGACGCCCAACCGACCGAGCCACCCAGTGCCCCAATGTGTATTTATTTTTGAGAGACTGAAAGAGGGCACAAGCAGGGGAGGGGCAGAGAGAGAGAGGGAGACACAGAATCCAAAGCAGGCTCCAGGCTCTGAACGGTCAGCAGAGAGCCCGATACGGGGCTCAAACCCATGAACCGTGAGATTGTGACTTGAGTGGAAGTCGGACACTTAACTGAGCAACCCCGGTGCCCCGAGGGCAGTGTTTTAATGCTCAAAAAGGGTGATAATTTTGGTCCGGTGTTTCAGCCACATTAATAACATAAGAAACACCACAACGATGATAGTAAAATGTTCATTGTCTGAAAAATGTAAATCAAGTCACCTGCCTAAACTCTTCATTGGTTTCCTGTTGCTTTTAGAAGAAAGTACAAACTCCTGACTGTGGTCTGTTGGGATCTTCACGGTCTGGCCTCTGCTACTTTGTCTTCTTCTTATCCTGTCCCCTCCTCTGCCCCCCCCCCCGCCTCCACCCCCCCGGGTGCCCCCACCTGCACTGTTGCAGCCACATACAGCTGTCCCGCCTTGGACACTGCAGACTCCTCTGTTCCTCAGGACCTTTGCACGTGCTAATCTCGCTCTCAGGAGAGGGCTTCTCTGGCTCCTTGAAACAGATGGGCCTCGTTTCATCCCTCAGGCCATGTGTAGAGGTCCCTCCGCTGTGGGGGTTGCCCCGGACATCTGCCTGAACACATCGCCCGTTACACTTCACCTTGGCCGCATTACCATTAGTCGTTTGCTTATGCATGTGTGCTTATCCGTCCTGGACACAGCTGTCTGCCTTGTGAGGGTAGAGGCTTAACCTCCTTCTCCCTCAGGCCTCACCACGAGGGCTGCCGCCCTCACAATCCAGACTATCGCAGGGCGTGGGGAAGCGCCTGGAGCTCGGTGGGCTCTCAGGACTGGCGTGTTTCCAGAAATAGTTTTTAAGGCCTTGGCAGACATTCTCCGCCCGCTTCGGGGACACGCCTCCAGTCCCCTCTTTGCCTTTAAGGCACAAGACGGCGCTTTGGGCCTGGCCCTTAACAGAGTCCCCGAGGAGTCTGGAATTAGGATATGCTCCCCTCTGCTTGCTCTGGCCTATGGGGGGGGCGGGGGGTGCCACAGAAGCTTACAGGCGGGTTCTGCTCCCCTCCTTGGAAGGGAGGAGCCAGCGGATGTGGAGGGCGGGAGCTGTCTTCCTGAGGACAGCAAGGGCTGCCTAGGTATCTCTGGCAGGTGTTTCCGGAACACTGGTTTGGGATGCTCGGTCAAAGCCGGAACATAATGAGCCTGCTTCCCCTTGGCTGGAGATTGGTAGAGAGCGGGATGTGGGAATAGTGCTAGGCCAGGAGCCCGCAAACTACCGCCTGTGAGCTAAGAATGGCTTTTACAGTTTGAAAAGCTGGTAAAAAAACCAAAAAAAAACAAAAAAAGGCAAAAACGAAAACAAAACACGCACACGAAAAGATTATGCTGCAGAGACATGGCTCTTAAATACCCACTACCTGGCCCCTCACAGAAAAAGTCTGCTGACCCCTGGTCTTGACGATGAGAGGGAAGGGGGTCTCTGCCGGATAGTTCTGGAAGGATTGTGATAGCTACTAAGAAAGCAAGGCGCAAGAGGTCTGCCCTCTTCCCTGCCTGTGTGTGGTTGTGGGAGGGGGTGGGGCCTGGAGCTGGTTGAGAGGTGAGCCTGAGAGGGGCGGGGTCTGCAGCACAGGTTGGGGGGTGGGTGGGAGGGATTAGCCCGGAACCCCGCCCCCGCCCCGCCCCGCCCCCTCTGATCTGTTCGTCTCTGCCCACAGTCCTGCTTTCCCACAGTTTCCTCCAGGGTCTTCTCCGCCTCATCCCAACAGTTGTCCTGTGAATGCATCACCTTAACACGAATGCTTTCACCTTTTCCGGGCACGTGCTGGAGGGAGCCACAGGGAACCACAGGTGTCGCCGGTTCCCCTCAACTTGCCGCACTTCACCCTCCCTACCTGGTGGCCGGGTGCGCGGCCCTCTCGCAGAGCAGGGCTGAGCCACCCAGCACCACAGGGCAAGGGCGGGTGGCTGCGCCCGGCGGCTCGTGGACCAGGAGCGCGGCTCGGGGAGGAGTGGGGGGAGCGTTCGCCTTCCCCGATTGGGCGCTGTCCTCAGGGGTGCAGCCTGTCCAACGGCATAAGGTGAGGTGTCCGAGGGTCGCTAAGGCCACACACAGGCCGCCCGTGAACTGCAGAAACACATGAGGTGTTAGAATCGGGGCCTCCTTGGGCGCAGGCAAGATTCCAGCAAGAGAAGGTGGGATTTTCTGGGGGAAGGGCCCTGAAGGTGCACGCAGAGCTGGGGCCGCCCCTGCAACGGGTCGCTGAAGAATCGTGCTTCATCAGAGGGGGGGGGGGGCGGGCACAAGGCTTGAGGCCAGGTTCAGGTCCCTCTGACGAGCTACTTTCGTCCCCCGGCACCTGGTTTTCTCCTCTATCAGGAGGCGACAATAGAAGTTTGTGCCTTGAAGAGTCATTGGAAAGCGAGCCGAGATGCTGCATGTTAACGCCCGCGAGTCTGGAACGCAGCGAGCTCTGTTAGGGCCACGTGAGCGATCTCATGTTTCTGCCCCTGGGGTTGTTGCTGAGGGCAGAGCGGATGTCCGTCTTTGCACAGGCTTGGTGCTGCTCCAGAAAATTCTCACATCCCTGGCCCTCTACGTGGCCCAGGGAGCCTGCGGGAGGGCGAATAATGCTCCCTAAAGATGTCCACATCCTAATCCCTGGAGCCTGTGAATAGGCCACGTTACTTGGCAGGAGCAACGTTGCCTGTGCGGTTAAGTCGAGGCTCTTGTGACGGGAGGTCATCCTGGATTGTCTGCGAGGGCCCAGAACATAGTCCCAGAGGTCCTTCTAAGAGGGAGGCAGGAGGGAGTTGGGCTACAGGGAGGGCAGAGACCGGGTGATGCCGCCACGGGCCAGGGAGTGCCCGCAGCCGCCAGCAGCTGGAAGAAGCGGGGCTGGGTTCTGCCCTCGGATCTCTGCCGATGGCCCTGCTGACACCTTGACCTTGGTCCAGCCAGACGCCTTTCGGACGTCTGACCTCCAGAACCCTAATAGAGTTGTGTTGTTTCAAGCCACTAAGGGTGTGGCGGTTTGTCACAGCGGCTGCAGGAAACTCACACGGGGCCTTTACCCTGTTTTTTTGTGCCTCGCGCACGAGCAGAAGGCCGAGCACACGAGAACGGGGGAGTCGCGGTGCGCCCGGCAAAACGGAGTGAGGGGGGGCACCGATCACGCCCCTCCGAGGGAGGGTCGGCTTCCCCGTCTGCAGAAGGAGGGGAGAGGGCCGGGGAGGGGGAGCCGCGTGAACAGGGTCCTGGCTTTGATGGCGGCTCCCCTGGGGCTCATCCCAGGACCCTGGCCACCCCTCCGGGTTTGCGGGCAGGCCCCTCACCCTCTTCTTGGGCAGGTGGTGTTGCCGCTCCAGGGGGCCGCCCTGCATCCTCTGGCCGTCTCTGCTCTCCGTGGCGGTCTAGCTCACGGTCCCCCGGCTTGCTTACCGTCGAGAGGCTGCCGACGCCCGGGTCTGTATCTTCGTTCCCTGCTGGTTGTTCCCAGCAGCCTGCTTACCTGTCTCAGAGGCACCGTGTCCCGAGGGTGTCTGGCCCCAGACAGTCTCAGTCCTCGGCTAGTCCTCCCTCTCCTTGGCTACCCCCCACCCCCCACCCCCCATGGAGGTACCAGCCTCTGTTTGACGAGCCCCACGTACAGGGCTGTCTTTGCACGGCCCTTAGGTCTCATCTCCAAGCAGCAGCCACACCTGTCGCATCCACTCCCCAAACTCGTGGCTCCACCCACTTCTGCCCGCTTCCAGCCCCTCCCCACTCCGGTGCCCATCATCTCCTCCGGGCCTCCCGACGTGGCCTCCTCATTTCTCCAAGGCCTCCGTGGCCCCTACAAGTCTGCCGTTCTCACTGCGGCCAGAGCCGCGCTTGAGAGGGGCAAATGCGCTCATACCCCTCCCTGGACAACACCCCCAGTGGCCTCTCGCCGCTTGAGGTGAAAACCCAAATCCTCCCCTTGGGCCCCGGGGTCCTGTGTGGTCTTTGCCGCCCGCTTCTCCAGCCTTTGCTCACGCTCTGCTTTTGCCTCTGTGCTGACACCACGCGGGCCAGCTTCTTGAGTTCCTTGGACGTGCTGTGTTCCCTCCTGCCTCGGGGCCTTAGCACTGGCTGCTCCCTCTTCCTTTCACTTCATTAATTCAACTCATCATTCAGATCTCCATCCGAACACCAGCTTCTCGGGGAAGTCTTCCCCCACCCCTAGACGAGGTCTGAGGTCCCTGTTACGAACGTTCACGACACCATCTAGCTTGCTTTCGTTGCGGCCGTTAACCACACAATTGCATGTTGGATCGTTTGACCGCTTACTATAAGCCTCTCTTTCTCTCTCTCTTTTTAAAACCACGTGACTGTAAGCGTCAAAAAGAAGGGACAATGCGACGTCTATTTCATTCCCCAACTGTACCCCCTCTGCTAGCAGACGAAGATCGTCCTCATCCCTGTTTTTTTTTTATTTACATTTATTTATTTTTGAGAGACAGAGACAGAGCACAAGAGGGGGAGGGGCAGAGAGAGAGAGAGAGACGCAGAATCCGAAGCAGGCTCCAGGCTCCGAGCTCCAAGCTGTCAGAACAGAGCCGGACGTGGGGCTCAAACTCACAAACCGCGAGATCCTGACCCGAGCCGAAGTCGGACGCTCAACCGACTGAGCCACCCAGGCATCCCTTCCTCATCCCTGTTGAATGAACAAACAAATGGACAGATGTTTGAAGATCTTTTGAGGCAAAAATGGGAACTGGGAGGTAGTTTTAATATGGCAGAAAGTTCAAGCAAAAAACACAAAACACATATATTTATTTGATATTTACCAGGGCAGGTTAAGAAGTTATTTATGCTTTTCCATTTGGAAAAGCTCCAATCAATTCACCTTTTCCAGCATCTCTTCCTAAATGAGCTCTGAAGAGGTTTCCATGCTCTGGATGGAGAGCCATGCAGAGGAGTAACTGGGACCACCCAAGAACACGCAGGCTGAGCCCCCCGGGATGGGGACCCAGTCCTCCTCCCTGCAGTGTGGACCTCAGCAAGAGCTTCGGAAATATGCACAAGGGCACACGTGTTAATTGCCTTCCCAGCGACGATCCTTTGCTTGCTAAGAAAGCCCTGAGTTTTGTTGGGGAGGCAAAGTGCCCCGTCTTTGGTGATGAGCCTTCGTTTCTTTCAGCCAAGCCTGGGCACTCTGCTCCCCTTGGCCTGATACTTGAAACCGTTTGTGTGTGGTCTCTAAGGACAAGGAGAGTCTAGTGAGTGAATTCAGGAGGCGGAAGATGGATGCCATACAACTGTCTAATTGTCAACAATTGTCCGCTGTCAATGCTTTAACTGCCAATAATTGCCTAATATACAACCCACACGCATATTTTGCCAACTGTCCCCATCACGTTCTCCAAAGGATCCCTCTCCTTATCCATCTGGCACGTTTCTGGGTCTCCTTCAACCTGGAACAGTTTCTTGTCCTTTCTGTCTCTGTTGGGGCATCAGTACTTTGAAGAGTTCAGGTCAATTGCTGAGGCCGCCTCTTCTGGGTCCGTCTGATGTTTCCTCGGGGGACAGGGATACTAGGTACGGATGCTGTGTCCTTGGTGCCTCCAACCGCGGGGCACCTGGCGTCCATCTGTCCCATCCCTGGTCGTGTTAACTCTGTTCACTTGTAAGGCCAGGCCTGCCAGATTTCTCAATGATAAAGTTACCATATTTTTCTTTTTGTAATCAATAAATGAACGGAGACCGTGCGAATTTCCTATTCTTCTCCAAACTTTTACTTGGTGGTGACTCTTTTTTATTTTAAAGTGTTCATTTATTTTGGGGGGTGGCAGGGAGAGAGAGAGAGAGAGAGAGAGAGAGTAGAGAGAGAATCCCAAGCAGGCTCCTCACTGCCGGCATGGAACCCATGAACCATGAGATCACAGCCTGAGCCGAGATCAAGAGTCGGACACTCAACCGACTGAGCCATCCAGGCGCCCCTACTTGGTGATGACCCTTGTCTAAACCAATTATTACTATTATGGGGGCAAAATGAGATTTTCTAACTCTGTCATTCCTTTGACATTTATTAATTGGCATTCTCCCGTAAGGAAGATTCCTGCCTCCCTCCCTCCCTCTCTCTTCCTTCCTTTTATCTTTTTATCAGTATAGATTCTCATTTTAACAAATAGATTATAATCCATCATTATCATTATTAAAAAAAAATTTTAAACGTCTATTTATTTTTGAGACAGAGACAGACAGAGCATGAACGGGGGAGGGTCAGAGAGAGAGGGAGACACAGAATCTGAAACAGGCTCCAGGCTCCGAGCTGTCAGCACAGAGCCCGACGCGGGGCTCGAACTCACAGACCGCGAGATCGTGACCTGGC
Source organism: Felis catus (assembly GCF_018350175.1). NCBI lineage: Eukaryota > Metazoa > Chordata > Mammalia > Carnivora > Felidae > Felis > Felis catus. The sequence continues at coordinate 198,614,340 of NC_058371.1, read as the reverse complement.
TGAAGTCGGACGCTTAACCCACTGAACCACCCAGGCGCCCCACCCATCGTTAACATTATTAATTCTGATGCTCACATTGTCCCAGATTTGGCAGGTGAGAGCCCCTTCATATTGGTGGCCGTGTCCTGTTGATAGCCCTTTATCTCCATTTTTCCTGTGTGTCTCAGCTGGGAGGGGGCAGAGACCTGGGGGCTGCCCCTTGGGTTTGAAGAGGAGGTCTCCAGGTCACCACCAACAGTCATGTGCTCGAGGCCACTTTTCCAGCCACGAGATGGATGCAGATGACTCATCACTACCTTTCTGCCCGGGCCTCGTGGAGACAAGCTGAGGACCCTGATGTGGCCGGCGTCAGGGGAGCTCAGGTGCGTCCCGTAGCCAAGGACCAAACCTTTCTTGGGGTAAAACAGACTTGAGTCTTTTGACACCCGGCTGTGGCAGCAGCAGCAAGATCCTGGCTGCCAGCCTATTGATTTTGTCATTTGTCTCAGTGAAGCAAATCCAACTGGCAATGTCTTCAGGGGAAAGAGGATCAGTGAGTTCAAACGGAAGAATGTTTGCCAACTGCGTGAGGAAAACCCCCTTTGTGCTACAATGTTCTCAGCCAATCCTCTCAGCACAGTTTTGCAGGAGCCGCCTTTGGGGAGGATCCCTGCCTCGCTGCCCTCCTCTGGGGCCGGGCTCTGGCTGGGGTGGCACAAAACAGGGAACTTATCGGCCGCCGACTTGGTTACAGTCCATGCTGAGAGGTTGGCTTCCCAGGCCAACCAGAGCCTTTTGGGAAATGTGGGAAAGAGCTGGGGTGAGAGAGGACAGTCACTGCTCATCAGAAACCGTCGTCCCTAGTGGACAAAGGACCCCCGGAGCCCTCCTGGTGAAGACAGGAGAGACACGCTATAGCAGCCAGGCTGGTTGCTGTCACTTTGCATGCAGACGAGTGTCTTACTGGTAGAAAATTCTTGTTTCCCCAAATGACGAGAGACACGGCTTTTTGGATAATGGAGGGAAAGCCTAGCCTTAGAGTTCTGGAAAATTTCCCCTTTTGCACATGAGGCTCCGTGCCTCTGAGCCTTCGCACTTGCTGTTCCTTCTGTTGGGAATGTCCTTCCACCCGGCACGCCGGTGGATGCCATTCACCCTCCAGCTCACCACACAGAAGAGAGGACACCTGTCTCTTTTTTCTCTTCCTTTCCTCCTTCTCCATCCTTCTCTCCTTCTCCCCTCCCTCTTTGTCTCTCTCTCCCTCCCTTCCCCTCCCCCCTCCTCCAGTGACATAACTGCCGCATCATAAGCTGACCCAGGGGTCTGGCGGAGCACAGCCACCCGCTCAGTCCAGAGGCGCTCGGCGTCTTCGCACCCGGCTGTGGCTCGCATACCCCTCCTTTCCCCTCTGCACACTGAGGTCCTCAGCCAAGCCTTGTTGAATGAATGGATGGGCAGACAGACTTCCGGGACTCAGAACTGTCCGGAGACCAATGCGAACTCGTGTGGCGAGCGTGTGTGCGCCCCTGCTGGGGACCTGTCTGTCCACTGCTGTCCCAGCGTTGGGCACGGAGCCTCCCTTTTGCCACTCTTCCACCACTAAAGACTGGCCAAGCATGCAGCCACTGTGCCGGTCCGGGGAGGTCAGACGTGAAGAAGACACGGTTCCTTGAGCTCAGAAGTTCAGGGTCCACAAGCACGTAAAGGGAGAGTCACACTACAGCCTCGAACTGGTGCAGTACGAGTTAACACGGGCTCGGCTGGACACGGGGCCCTTCCTCCTCCCTGAAGCCGGCCAGGCTTCCCCGAGGGGAGCTGCGCACGGGTGGGGTGGGATGAGAGAGGAGGGGATGGAGCGCTCCGAACGCGAGGCCGAACGTCACGCGATCGCGAGCCAACGGTTCCTGAAATTCGCCTTGATGTGCAAGTGCTCTGGATGACAAGCATGTTTCTGGAACGAATTATGCTCGCACACCAAGGTTTCACTGTACAAGGAATTCAAATTCAAACCGGTCGCCGAAAGCCACGGTCTCTTCTGACGTCATAAGCTGGTGTTCTCCAGGACGACAAGGAGGGAGGCCGTTCCAGGGTGAGGCACGACCCTGAGACCCGCGAGGGAAGTCGCAACTCGTGCCTTTTTTGTTTGCTTGCTTCTGTGTTGTCCTGGTGGAGGCTCAAATCCGGGCTGTCGGTGGAGGAGGTGCGGCCGGAGAAGACTCAGGAGCAAAGGGCAAGACGATTAAAAGACTTCGCGGGCCTTACAGGACCGTCCAAGGATCGGGGATCGCAGGGGATTACTGAGGGGTTTCCCCCGGGGGGGTGACCGGGTCGTAGCTCCGTCTGAGAAAGGCCACTCTGCCTGCCATTGAGAGGAGGGTGGCCAGAGGATCAGGGCAGGGCCTGGAGCCTAGCCTCGTGTCGCCGTCGAACGGGTGGGGAAGACGCGGTCCTGGACGGGGCATCAGTGGAGAGAGGAGCGGACCAGCTCCGAGGGGACGGACAGATGGTCTTGCCACCTCCAGCAGCAGAAAGCACCGAGGGGAGAGATGTGAGGGACAAGAGGCTGCGTGGGACTGAGTCTGAGAAGCTGGGACGCTCGCAGGTGTTGCATCCGGCACGCAGATGGCGGCCGGGGGAACGTGGCAGGTGGGGCTGAGCGCAGAGGGAGATTAAGGAGGGGACGACAGAGACTCCAGACCCTGCTTCTAGACCTCAGGGCAGGGTCAGTGGGCCAGGGGGTCTCAGATGGACGCTGTGTCGCCCGCGGCCGCCTCATCACAGTCTCTCCCTGCCGCTTTCAGCTGAGTTTAGCACAGGCCGAGACTTGGCCCGCCTCATCACAGTCTCTCCCTGCCGCTTTCAGCTGAGTTTAGCACAGGCCGAGACTTGGCCCTTCGGCCACGGAACTTGTCTGCTGGAGGGGAGAGGGGTTAAGAGCCAGGAGCGCTGTTCTCCTCTGCGGTGTTTCCTGCCATTCTTTTCAAAACTTTGGATTGGGGGCCAACGATTCAAGCCTCAGGGTCCACTTCGGTCAAGCACCGAGCTATTAGTCCATTTTTCTCAAGGTTGTAAAGGAGAAAGACTTAAAGCAGCCAGCAGGGAGGGGGCTCCCAGCTGCCTGGAGTCTCCCCTCCTCCTCCCTGTCTTCCGGGTTCATCCAAAATTCTTCCCCAAGGAAGAATCGCTTAAAGATTGGGGGTGATGGGGGGGGGAAGCCTCTCCCAAGAGGTCAGGTGAAGTCCCAATTTCAGAATCCACGTTGTGGGGTGGGGGTGGGGGTGGGGGGTTCAGGAGAAGTGGTTCCTCGGGTGGGGGTGGGGGTGGGGGGTTCAGGAGAAGTGGTTCCTCGGAGACCGTCCTCTGCCCGCTTTTCCTAGATGTCTGGTTTCACTGAACCTTACACCCCCCTGCAGGAACAAGAATCACGAGCCCATTTTGTGGATGAGGAAACCAAGGCCCCGTGAAGCTGAGTCGAGGGCTCAAAGTCACACAGCCAGAAATGAAGTCCCGAAGGCGTCTCAGGTCTCTGAAATCCCAGGCTGCTGTCTACCTTCCAAACTCTCCCAGTCTAGAAGTCAGCGATTGCCCCCACCCTTACCCCACCTCCCCCGTTCCCCAAACGCGGATGAGGCCAGGACACCAGGGCTGGGCCGGGGGCCCTCTTGGTCTTCCCGGGGCGCGTTCTCCCCGGCACGGGCGACGGCCTGGCCCTGGAGCGCCTCTGGCACCTGCGGGTTCGCCCCCCAGGCTCGGGCGGCGGAGCGCGGAGAATGAGCGCGCCGCGGCACAGGTGGGGCGGCGGCGCGGGAGCCCGGGGAGCGCGGAGGCGCGGGGGCGCGGGCCCGGGGTGCAGCGAGGGACGGAGGCAGCGCGGCAGTGCCAGCCGCCGCCGGCCGCTTGCGGCCCCCGCCCCCTCGGTGCCGGCCGGCTCTTCGCTCCTCCGGCGGCGAACCAGACACGGCCGCGGCCGCCGCCGCCCGGCGCGCACCGGCCGCCACCTGCCCCCGGCGCCCGCGCTGGAGGGGCGCGACGCGGCCGCCGACCCGGAGGCGCTGGAGGAAGCGAGAGGGGGTCCCCGCGCACTTCGGGCGCCGGCGCAGCGCACGGTGAGCGTCCCCCGCCCCGGGGCTCGGGGATTCCTCAGCCCCCCGGGTGCCCGATGGGGTCACCCGGGGGACGCAAGGCTGAAGTTGGGACCGCGCGCAGCCCGCCCCCGCCGCCGAGCCCGACATGCTGCCGCCGGGGAGCAACCGCACCGCGTCCCGGGCGCGCTTCAGGCAGCAGCAGCTGGCGCAGCGGGGCTCCGTGGGGGGCTCGGAGGGGGCGGCGCCCCTGGGGGCAGCGCAGGTGGTCACCGCCGGCCTCCTGACTCTGCTCATCGTCTGGACCCTGCTGGGCAACGTGCTGGTGTGCGCGGCCATCGTGCGCAGCCGCCACCTGCGCGCCAAGATGACCAACGTCTTCATCGTGTCTCTGGCTGTGTCCGACCTCTTCGTGGCGCTGCTGGTCATGCCCTGGAAGGCGGTCGCCGAGGTGGCCGGTTACTGGCCCTTTGGGGCCTTCTGCGACATCTGGGTGGCCTTTGACATCATGTGCTCCACCGCGTCCATCCTGAACCTGTGCGTCATCAGCGTGGACCGCTACTGGGCCATCTCCAGGCCCTTCCGCTATGAGCGCAAGATGACCCAGCGCGTGGCTTTGATCATGGTCGGCCTGGCCTGGGCCTTGTCCATCCTAATCTCCTTCATCCCAGTTCAACTCCACTGGCACAGGGACAAGGCAGGCTCCTGGGGCGAGGCGCCACCGCCATCCGGCCCGGCCAACGGGACGCCCTGGGAGGAGGCAGGGGAGCCAGAGGCGAGGGCGGAAAACTGCGACTCCAGCCTGAACCGAACTTACGCCATCTCCTCTTCGCTCATCAGCTTCTACATCCCCGTGGCCATCATGATCGTGACCTACACGCGCATCTACCGCATCGCCCAGGTGCAGATCCGCAGGATCTCCTCGCTGGAGAGGGCCGCCGAGCGCGCGCAGAGCTGCCGCGGCCGCGCAGCCTGTGCGCCCGACCCCAGCCTGCGGGCATCCATCAAGAAGGAGACCAAAGTCCTCAAGACGCTGTCGGTGATCATGGGGGTCTTCGTGTGCTGCTGGCTGCCCTTCTTCATCCTTAACTGCACGGTCCCCTTCTGCAGCGGCCGCCGCGAGGGTCCTGGGGCCGGCTTCCCCTGCGTCAGCGAGACCACCTTCGACGTCTTCGTCTGGTTCGGCTGGGCCAACTCCTCCCTCAACCCGGTCATCTACGCCTTCAACGCTGACTTCCGGCAGGTGTTTGCGCAGCTGCTGGGGTGCGGTCGCCTGTGCTCCCGCACCCAGGTGGAGACGGTGAACATCAGCAATGAACTCATCTCCTACAATCAGGACACCGTCTTCCACAAGGAGATCGCAGCTGCCTACATCCATATGATCCCCAATGCCGTGTCCCCGGGGGACGGGGAGGGGGACAAGGAGGAGGAGAGCCCTTTCGATCGAATGTCCCAGATCTCTCAGACGTCCCCGGACGGTGACCCTGCTGCTGAGTCTGTGTGGGAGCTGGACTGCGAGGGAGAGGTTTCTTTAGGCAAAATAACGCCTTTCACCCCGAACGGATTCCAGTAGAGTGCCCGAGAAAGGCCCCTTCTGGATCTATATAATTGCACAGACATTAACAAGCATGCAGAATACATACTCTCACACACACGTCCAGTGCTGCTCAGTTCATCACATTTTCTGTGTCTGTGTAGGAGCCCATGTGCTTAGAAACGTCACCAGACTGATTTGTTGGTGTAAGAGTTGGCAGAAGGTTTGGAATATATACTCCAGCCTAGCAGAAACGGACGGGGGGGTCCAGTTAGAGAAGAGAAGGCAGTGTTTGGCTCTTTAAAAAACAAACAAACAAAAAAGTCGTAGTTGATCTTTAAAAAATATACTCGCCCTCCCTTTTACACAAATGAACTGTTCAGTGACTTGTTTTTGTCTGGTGGGTTTTTAGACAACAGGTTCTGTGTGTGTGCAGTGGTGATGGGGGTGCGGGTGACATTCCTGTATCTTGCTTCCTGTAGCCCTGTGTTTATGCAGTTTCTGCCCTCTGTGTGTGTCTTTAGGACAGCTGGGGAACTCTTTCTGATTTGTTCTGGTGTCTAATAAACACAAATTATGTGGATTGTGGGGTGATTATCTTTGCTTTGCCAGAATGGAGTTTAGGATCGCTCCTGGAGAAGCCACGAGAGCATCTTTACAAGCAGGGAAGGTTTGGGCTTGGTCTGGAAGCACACATTTATTTTCTTAGCAGACAGGTTGGCCTTAAAGGTACACACAGGAGCAATTCCAATTGCTTCCAATTGAAGAGCTTCCAATTCCTCGGGTTTTTCTTTCTTCTTTCTTTCTTTCTCTTTCTTTCTTTTTTTAGATACACACTTTTCACGTCTGTGCTGAAAGCTGGCTTCAGTACTACGGCATCAGATAGGGACTTCTTCAGCCTGAAATTCTAATATTGTTTTCTCATTTGGAATCTTCTTTTTAAAAATAACATGAAATAATTCTCCCAGTTCCTAGGCAGATAGTTCTAGCATATCAGTTCATTGAAAAGATCATGCAGAATAATAGCTTTATCTTTCTCAATCTCAAACCTACATGGTTTTAGAGTTACGTGGCTTTTGATCAACATTTCTGGAAGGCTTTGAAATGTGTGAGCAGGGGCGCCTGGGTGGCGCAGTCGGTTAAGCGTCCGACTTCAGCTCAGGTCACGATCTCGCGGTCCGTGAGTTCGAGCCCCGCGTCAGGCCCTGGGCTGATGGCTCGGAGCCTGGAGCCTGTTTCCGATTCTGTGTCTCCCTCTCTCTCTGCCCCTCCCCCGTTCATGCTCTGTCTCTCTCTGTCCCAAAAATAAATAAGAAAATGTTGAAAAAAAAAAATTTGAAATGTGTGAGCGGACATGCTTTAAAAAACAAACCTCTGTTTTAAATAGACATTTCACTTGTAGACGATGGGAAATGAGGGTACGCGTTTCCACGAAAATGTAGGAGCCAGGGATGATATCTGAATGAACTTGAAATGGGAAGATCTATTGGCTGAAGTATTCCACAACAAAAAAGAGCCCAACGCATCCCAGTCTTTCTGTTCCTCTCTGCAGCCTGCACAGAAGAGGGGAGCGTTTTATTCCAGAAGCATTCCAGTTGAGAGCCTGTTTGTACCGCGAGATCTAAAGGCGAGCATTGTTCATGGAAGCAAATGAAATCCGAATGTGTAATTTCTTACAAGTCCCTACTTTGAAGCAGGCTTATCAAGGACAGTTCAATCCATTTTGGTCTCTTTAGGGATAATTTTATTGCCGGTCTGCTGAACCCAACCACGTCTTGTTTGCTGCACGAGGTATAGTGCTTGGCACATGATGCTTCGTAAATATTTGTTGAATGAACATTTCTGGAACGGTGAGATGGAAAGCAAGTCCTCTTTGGTACCTTAATTTGCATGTATGATTGAGTCAAACTGGATTCAGAATCGGCAGTCTGTGTTCAATTTTTGACCTCGTGTGAACTGAAGGCTACGTGGACTATTAGGGAAACACTGGGGGCCACGGGAAGTGCCCTGCTCTCGGATTCGGAAGGGGGCTGTGTGACCTTGGGTGAGGCAAGTAACCTCTCTGGGCCCTACTTTCTGTAAGTTGAAACCCCTATGCTAGCACACTGTTTCCCAAATTGTTTTCCAGGATGCAGATGTCACGGACGGGGTCTCGGGTGAAGTAAGCTCAGAAAACCCGGCTACAGTATCTGTTTCCTCTACAAGGCTTCTTAGGGCTTTTCTGTGCAGCGTGGATCCCCAAGCAGGAGAGAATTCGGCCCTGCTTCCCGATGTCTTTGACCTTGTGAGTCCTCGTTTGGCTCAATTCCCTATTCCCTTCTCTCTGGAGACCACAGTGGCGGGGAACGCAGTTTGAGAGACCCTTATTGGTCTGGAAGTCTCTAAAGGGTAGCTAATCTATTCGAAAGGAACCGTTGCAAGCAAGTTTGTGTGTGTGTGTGTGTGTGTGTGTGTGTGCGCCCGCGTGGGGCAAACATTCTAGGTTCCAGTTCAAACCATTTGTGTGTTAGGAAAAATGGGTTATGTGGGGACTTTGAAAGTCCCTTCTGCAAAGTGTCTCCAATCATTTCTTGTGATTATTTCCACCTACTATGTGCTGGGCACTGTCCTGGGAATCCAGTCACCGATCAAACGCTCTGGTGTCTTAAACTTGTGTTTCAGTAGGAGGGACACAGTGGAACTGAGCCCCGCATCGGACTCCGCCCCGCGTTGGGCTCCACGTGGAGCCTGGTTGGGATCCTCTCTCCCTCCCCTCCCCGGCTCGCCCTCGCCCTCTCTAAAAAAAAAAAAAAAAAAAAGGAGAGGCCCAATGCAGAGAGGCCCAGACGAAGAAGAAGGGTCGGGGCGAGGCGAAGGGTGCTCCTGGCAGAGGGACGTCTGGAAACGGGGCCACGCACGGCAGCGGGGAGGAGAGCGAGGAGGTCAGTGCGGCTGGAGCCCTGTGGGTGGTTCCCGCCGAGAACGGGAATAGGCGACGACAGCAGGCGCTACGGGGGTGCGTCCTGCGCTGGGCACCACGCAGGTGCTAATTCACGCTCACCCCCCGGTGGGGCAGGACCTTCGTCACCCCCATTTTACAGGCGAGGAAAGGAAGGCATCAGGAAGCTAAATAACGAGCCCAGGGTCACACAGCCCCTGACTGGCTGAGCTGCACTTGACCTAGGCAGTCTGGCCACGGAGGCTTTCGTGTTCGCTGCGGTGGTGAGAAGGGCTGTCAGGGCGTCCCCAGTCAGCAGAGGCACTAACGCCGGGATCAGACGACTCCTCGCCCATTTGCTACTAGCTGGTTACCGGACACTGTCCTATATCCACCCGTCAGCCAGCCTCCACCGCGCACCTGCTCTGAACACTGCCTCGCGTTCGGGGAGGGGAGGTGGCAGAGGGCAGCGGGAGAAAGAGCCGCGTCCTGAGCCCTTCCGTGGGCGGCCAAGCGCTTTCCTGAATCTGTTTGGTCCTCACGCTAACCTCACGAGCTGTTTTCCGTCCATCTTCCCGGTGAGGACACTGAGGCAGAGACAGGTGACGTTGCTCATCCAAGGTCACGCGACCACTAAGTCGCGGGGTCAGTATTTAAACCCAGGCCAGTGGTTCTCGGCCGGGGTGACTTTGTTTCCCAGGGGACACTTGGCCATGTCGGGAGACACTTTTGGGTGTCATACCTGCCTGTGGGGTGCTCCTGCCTTCTCGCGGGTAGGGGTCACGGCTCAACAGCTTACGGTGCACGCACAGGCTCCGCCACAAACAATTATCCGGCCCTGAGAGGCCCTGACCCAGGCTGGCGGACTCCAGGTGCCTGCACTGGACCCACAGAGTTACACTGCCCAGGCTTGAGGCTCCGCAGAACCGAGTTCAGACTGCACTTCCTACATTTATTAGTTGTCTGCATTCGGGCCCCTCTCGTAGCGTCAGTTTCTTTATCTGAGGAATGGGTACATTAGCCCCAGGGGTTTGGGTCGGGATGAAATGAGAGTGCATGATACCGAAGTTGTTTGTTTCCTTCTTTTTCCTCTTCTTTCTCCTTGTTCAAAGAACTCCACGGCTCGATACATTCTGAGTGGACTTGGAGGTTCCCAGCTCGTGGAGAGCTACATCATCCTAGAAGCGAAGGCCACAAGAGCTGAGCTCCATTCTGTCTTGGCCGCACCGTCCTCTTGGCCTAGAGTAGCCTCTGGGGTGGAGTCGGTGCTCAGTACGTGTCTGTTTCCGCCTCGGAGGCGCGCCAGCGCGAGCGCGCACGCGCAGACCGGTCTTCGGTGCTTCCGCTAAGTAGCTAGGTGCTTACGCAGCAAGTCCCGGTGGTATTGCCCATTGCGGGGTGCTGGTCCTCGCGTTGGGGGCTGATCAAAGGCCTGCACGTCCCCACAGGAAGTGGGAGGAAGTACGGCACCCCCGGACGTGCTCTTTTGTAACCAGCAAAGGGCCTCCAGGAGGCCGCGTTTCCTGCTGCGTAGATTCTGACGTGCGCTCTGGGCAGGGACGCCACAGAGGCAAGGCTGTGACCCTCTCAGAGCGTCGCGTCGGGGGCACACGCTGTCGATGCCCAGTACTGGCGATGTCAGTCTTGATCGCGGCGCTCTGGCAGAACCCACTACAGAGTTAATAAGGTTACTTGGTACTTGTAACAAAGATACTTGATAGGCGTCCTGCGGAGAGATACTTTGAGGTTCCAAAGACACCCCAGGATTCTTCCTCAAACTTTCACCCCTTGGTTTTGGCATCTACTAATCACCTTTCCCCGAATCAATTATTATCGTGCTGGCCAGACGGCGTGTTTAAAAAAAATTCCATCACTGGGGCGCCTGGGTGGCTTAGTTAAGCATCCGACTCTCGGTTTCCGCTCAGGTCATGATCTCACGGTTTCACGAGTCTGAGCCCTACATCGGGCTCTGTGCAGACGGCACAGAGCCTGCTTGGGACATTCTCTCTCTCTCTGCGCCCCTCCCCTGCTCACGCTGTCTCTCAAAAATAAATAAAGAAACTTAAAAAATTCCATCATTGTTTTATTGCTGGTTTTTTACTGTAAGGGAGGGCATTTATTATTATTTTTTTTATTTATACCTGTGTACACTCTTGAGTTCCTAGTTTTTATAATAGGTTATAATCCTTTCCTCTCCACATTTATTGTGAGGTTGACATGGTCTCAGATTTGGCCAAGTGGGAGCACTTTCGAATTGGCGTCTGTGTCCTTTTGATATACTGTCATTATTCTTTGGGCACTTTGCTATTTTTTTTTTTTTTTTTTTTTTTTGGCCCAAGACACTCCAGACTCATCTTGTATATTTCCTGTGTGAGCTCTGGAATCAGCCGTTTCTTCGAGGAGTTTTGGTTCCTTTTAGCAGAGAATGGTATTTAGAAATCAAGATCTGGGCACTAGGGTGTTATTGCTACTCAGGTCGTTTGTTTCTAGGTCCCCTCAAAGGACAGAGCTGGGAAATAGATCTGGGTAGCTATACGCACACATATATTCACCTGTGTATGTGCACATATCCAGCAGTATCTACATATATATTTCTATACCTCGCTATGTACATCCATTAAGTCCCAGGGGTTTATTCTGATGCCTTGTGGACATATTTTAAAATCATCAGCCCCATTCAAATTCTGACTCACTAACCTGTTAGTTCATGAGAGCTAGAAGTAAAGAGATTAAGCTACCTGCCAAGGGTTGGTTTCTTTCTTTCTTTCTTTCTTTCTTTCTCTTTTTCTTTTTCTTCTTCCTTCTTCTTTCTTCCTTTTTCTTTCTCCTTTCTTTCTCTTTATTTCTCTCTCTCTTTCTTTTTCTTCCTTTCTCTCTCTTTTTCTTTCTTTCTTTGTGGCATATTAAAAAGAGAATAATAATGGGACTTACCTTGTAGTTCACTGGCAGGGTTATGTGATATTGTTATGCCCAGAATTCGTGATCCCCAAAGACCACTAGGGAGCCGAGTCCGATGCAAAAGCAAAGAGCCTTTATTCGAGCTAGCTCGAGCTCAATCCCCTACCTGCACCGACGCAGTGGTGAGATACCAGGGAAAGAGAGCGAGTTTCAAAAGGACAAAGGTTTTATTGGGGCCTGGGGGCAGTTGGTGAGGTAATGGCTATGGCCTCAGCCAATTGGCTGGGGAGGGGTCCTGGGGAAGGGTCCGGCAGGTGAGGGAGGGTTTACTGGAGAGGAGGAGGTGTGGTCAAGGTGAAGGACACAGAACAAGATGGAGTCAAGGGGAAGAGGTGTGGTCAAGGTGAAGGACACAGAACAAGATGGAGTCGGCTGGCGTAGGCCCGCCCTTTCAATATGATACGCGCAGAATGGAGGGCCATGCACACAGTGAGAATTTGAAACCTCTCAGCTCTGTGATTGTATCTGCAAGACCGGAGAGCACGGGGCCGGGCCTCTCGGTGTCCAGGGAGGAGTCCTAAACTCCATGTTTAGGGTAGTGCAGAAACCAGGAGCTCAGGGGCCAAGATCCGGGACACGGATGGAGTGGACCAACGGTAAATCAAACTTGGCCACACCTAAGACAGGAAGAAACAGGGCCACAATGTCAAGCTTGATGAGGAGAGGAATGGTTGAGACCAGGGGAGAGCGAAGAAGAGAATGTTCCTGAGCTCATATGGACCCCCCCCCCCCAGGGGCTCTAGGCCACTCTGGGGAAGGACTCAAAGGAACCAGGAGCATCCCCACTCACAAGTGGGGGCAGAGTCACCAGACTTCTGCTTTGGCACTGTTGGGGAGATGCCACTTTGACGTTTCCCAGTTTGGGGCCTGGGGACCCATGTGTCCCATTTGTGGGATATTAAAACGATGCTGGGCCCAGGGAGACCCGGAGAACATTGTTTTCTGAACAGAAATGGCCACTATCATTTCTTTTGTTTAGCAATTTTTAATGTTCTTTCAGCAAACTTGAAAGCTGGCTGGAGGCTTCAGCACTCATTTTGTCCACCTCCTTCCTTGTGCCCATGTGGAAACTGAGGCCCAGAGAGGTTGAGGCACTTGTCTAAGAAGCCCAGCAAGGTCATAGGAACTAGACCCAGATCTAGAATCCAGGTCTCCCAGCCCTGGATCAGTGCTCCTTCTATAGCCTGTGTGCTCCTTCCGTGGGGGACAGAGGACACTCCCCGTCCCGGGAAAATCTTTCTCCGAAGGAAATCACGAGTGCCAAAAAGTTCACGGCCAACTGTGCTTTCCACGCCAAATAAGTTGAGATTTATTCTTTTCCTACAATATCCCCTGTCAGGATGGAACATTGTTGACTTGTTTGTGGATTAAATACAGATGCCCAGGGGGTTTCTGGACCCTGATTAATTCTGATCAAAAGAAGTGTGGAGAATGGTAATTTACAACTGACAAAGTTAGCTCTCGGGAGGGGGCGAAACAGCAGTTCAAAGGCTTGTTTTTCGGGTTGTTTTGGTATTTCATGGAAGAGAGCAGACTTTTCTGAGCAAAGTGGCAGGAAGCCCTGGTCAAAGAAGAAAAGAGGACTTTAAAAATGAGTTGAGGACAAACTCAAAGGGGCTGGGTCTTCAATACTGAAGTCTCCTCCTGCAGGGAGGGAGGCCACTACGACAAGGAAATAAAGAACGTCAGCAACTTCCTGTCCCCTCCCCGGCCCCCTCCCCCACCCTGGTAGAATCATTGGGACATTTCAGGCAACAGAGACGGGGAAGTGGGAGAGTTGGGTTCAAGTCCCAGGTGTGGGATTTTAAGTAAATGATTTGACATCTGAGTTTGGTTTCCTCATCTCAAATAGTGACAACCATCATGCGTGCATCTCAGGGTTGTTATGAATGTGAAAAAAGAAAAACAGCCTCATTTACCAGAAGTTACTTCTTACCAGATGCCATGGGAGGATTTGTACAGAGTGGTCTCACCGCGCTTGTGAGCAGGTCAGCTCCTTCCCACCGCACAGCTGAAGATTGCCGAGGTTCAGAGAGGTCCTGCTCCTCGCCCCGGGTCACACAGCTAAGAGGCCCCCACTGTTCACGCCCGGCCCTGTCTGGCTGGCCCCTACCCCACATGGTAAGAATGGGATGATAATAAATCGCAAACCTAACAAAACAAACCCTACAAGCTCCGAGACGTATGGATCGCCTATTCTGTGCCGGAATTAAAGGTGGGTTAGCATCACGGTCTCTGCTTCCGTGACCTGATGCCATGGCCTGTGGAGCCCTCAGGGGTCTGGGAGGAAGGGAATCTGGTGGCGGGGGTGGTGAGGGGCGATGAGGCTTTTGGATTCGGCGCTGGACGCATGCGAAGGTGCATAGGGCCGTCCGGGTGGGTGTGGGGATGAGGACCAGAGGTCTGGGTCTGGGACCTCCACCCCCAAGACGGTCTGAGTGCTGGATTTGCACCAGGCACTGTGCCAAGGGGCTCCTGGCCGTGAGCTTCAGTCCGCATGCAGCCTGAGGCTGTGACGATCCTTCACTGTCCCTGCTGGAGGCGCGGTCGGGAACTTGGGTCACCACCACCCAAAGCCCAGGCTAGAACCCCCGAGGAGAATGGTTCTCTCCAGTCCTGGGTTCTCCTGTTGGAGGGTTCAGAGACCCCTCTGGCCCCTCGCCAACACCCCTTCTATTTCAAGTCACTTTCAGTTTGTAAGAGCTCCTCTTTTGTTTTGCTTCCCTTGGTCTTGGGGACCCAGCATGTGTCCAAGTTTTCTCCCTGAGAGCGGGAAGAATTTTTGTGATGGCTGAGTTGAGGGACCCTCAGGAAATGCCTTTGCAAACAAGCAGGAGGGACGAAAGCTTGGGTCCTGATCCGTCAGACAGCAGGGAAAGGTTCACAATCCAGAATGTGGTGAGGGACGCGTTGCTCTGGTTGGTCTGGTCGGAGCGCAGGGCCCCGGTTCCCAGGCACATCCCCCCTCAAGGGCAGGCATGCTCGTGCTCTGTGTCCCCAGAGGACCTCCGGGGCGCCAAAGAGCACCCTGGGGGGAGGCCCCAGATAACATTTCATTGGATGCTTGCTACATCCTAAACATTTTATTAACATTAACTCATTTAATGTTTACAAAGAGCCAGGAGGTACAGTGAACACCACCACTTTACAAATGACAAAATCGAGGAATGGAGACGTCCAGTGACTTGCCCAAGGTCACACAGCAAATATGGTGGATCTGAGATTCAGACCGGGGCAGTACTCTCCCCCACTAAACACTCTCGTGGCCACGCGGCTCATGCTCCCTTAGGCCTGAGTACTGGGGGCCAGGGGAGGAGCCCCAGATATCCCATCCAGAGACATCAATCAATCCCTATCTTTTTCTTGAACAGCTATGACAACTGTCTGAGGTTATTAAGATCATTCTCCAGACCCCAACATTGTCACCTGTGGTTGTTCCCAGACAATTCCCATCCCCTCCCCAGCCATACCTTTCTCCCGCGAGCCTGGCCCAGGGTTATAACGAGCATAGGGGCTGGTTCACCCAGAGGCACGGGTGGAGAGGAATAACACGAATGGGGGTGACCAGGCTCCTCAGTGGAACGTGTGTCACATTGGAGGCCGGAGTTCCAGCCTCTGAGATGGATCCTGAGTGCCCAACAACATCTACCCCACCTGCTGTCACAGTTCAGGGGCCTTTTCATGGAAGATCAGTGACTTTACTGCCCATCTAAGAGGCAGACCTCTGTAGGAAAGGTGGCTCGTGGACATGAACTCACGCGGCTGTGCAAGTGATCACTTCCGCCCCCGGGCATTCCTCTGTAATTGGCTCATTAGCTGCTGGGTGCTGGGGTTGGGAGCTGGGCCCCAGGATTGCCAGGGGGGCAGGATACGGGCGGGGGGGGGGGGGGGGAGCGGTGGTGGGGGGAGAAGGGAGGATGAAGTCCGATAAGTGTGACACAGGTTGAGAGGCCATCCTCTGGGCCACAAGAGAGTGAGAGAAAGTACAGAGGGAATTCAAGAGCGTGAGTTCCCGTCCGGGTGGAACAGCAGGAAATACCTTGTAGCTAAGGTAGTCCTTAGAGGAGCCTTTGAAAGGCTTGTGACAGGAGAGCAGGTGAAAGGGGTGGGAAAAAGCAACGCAGGAAGAAGAAAGAGCATTTGCAAAAGAGCAAAGGTGAGTAGACATTTTGTCCCTTGGAAACATTTTATTTATCTCCTTATAATTTTCTTAGTGCGTACTGATTTTTGAGAGAGAAAGAGAGACAGAGAGAGACAGAGAGGGAGACAGAGCATGGGCAGGAGGAGGGAGACACAGAATCCGAAGCAGGCTCCAGGCTCCAAGCTGTCAGCACAGAGCTGGACACAGGGCTCAAACCCATGAACCGTGAGATCATGACCTGAGCCCAAGTCAGATGCTTAACCGACTGAGCCACCCAGGCGCCCCTGGAAACAAACATTTTAGCTGTAAGTCTATCGACATCGACAAATTTTCCCCTAGCCAGTGCTTGCTAGAGTAAAATGCACTGAACAGATTAAATTCATTGATCATTTTTCTCTTTGGTGCGAGGAAGCCATTTACAGCATGACTTTCCATTTTCTTGTTTTAATCTGGCTAAATTTATTTTTATTGAATCGACTATTTTCTTGGAAACCTTCACAGTGAAGACGTGATTTATTGACCAGTTTCTTTTCTCCATATCAAATTTTATCCATATCTCCTGCCACTGTGTTTTCTGTCTGGGGGGGGGGAGGGAGTTATTTTTTAGCAATTTACCATTTAATTGTGCGATCGCCCGTTTTGTTATTTATTGATGATTTCTATCAGCCATATTCATTGTGAATCAGATTAAAGACTGGTCATTCGGATTTATCATTTAGCTGTTAGCTGACCGATGAGAAATTTGTGTCATTTCCCGGGGTGGTCAATTGCACTGCTAATTCAGTTCTTTTAAATACTGCCCATCGGATTGAATATTGTGTGCTAATTGGGTCTCATGCCTGTCTCTAGCTTGCTGACTGCAGACCAGAGGGCTTTTCAGCCTCCATAATTACAAGAACCAGTTTCTTATAACAAGTCTCTTTGCATACTTGTATACATCCTATTGGTTCTGCTGGAGAACCCTGACTAATATAGCCTCTGGCTGGGTAGTAGGTGGACCCGATGCAATGGAAACTGGGAAGTTCTAGGGACTCATTCTGGAAATTCAGGGCTAACGTTGGGTGCAGTTAGCACTGGAGTTTCCAATCATGAGATCTGAGAACCTAGGCATAGAATCTCTTCTTGACAGTCCAGTGGGGTTATTCAGAAACTCTGGCTTCAGGAGGCAAGACCCTGTCACTGAACTGGGAAATGGGGTTCAGGGCAAAGCCCCAGGCTGACCAATAGATAGATTAATTTATCAACTCATCGGCTTATTATAGGAGGCACTATGGTGAAGGGGTTATGCCACGCAGACTCTGGAGTTGGATTGCTAGTTTGGAATTCCTGTGCTCCCACTTACTAACTATGTGAC
This sequence comes from Felis catus, assembly GCF_018350175.1. Lineage (NCBI taxonomy): Eukaryota > Metazoa > Chordata > Mammalia > Carnivora > Felidae > Felis > Felis catus. Next base: position 198,597,375 of record NC_058371.1, on the reverse strand, counting down.
CCTAGGGATAACTCGTGCCTAAGTTCCCCAATCTCTTGAGTGAGGATAATTGTAATAGCACCCCAAGTAATGCTACAAGGATTAGATGGGTACTCTGTATAAAGCCCTTAGAACAATACCTGGCACATTGTTAGTACTGAGTTCATTTTATATAATGTGTTAGTCAGGCTTTGTTGTGATAATGCTATGTAACAAGCAATCCCCAAATCTCAGCGCTGACAACATATAGTTTCTTCTCACGTTCAGAGGTGAGCCTGGCTCTGTGGGGCTCTACAGGGCTTGCCTAGATCCAGATGGGCCTGGTCCAGGCCGGGAGTTGGGCTCATGTCTGCTTCACTGGGCTCTCGAAGACCCAGGAAAAGGGCAAAAGGGCAGCACTGCCTGAGGCACGTTCACCTCATATTGGAGGACAGGATCACAAGAGGCCAAGGACATTGGATGCCTCTGTTGGGATGTGGCATTCACTGAGTTTACTCGTACTCCATTAGCCCAAGCCTGTCACATAGCCAAACCCAACATCAGTGGGGTGGGGACGCACACCCCTCCCACGCAGGCAGGGGACCTAACGGGTGCTGGACGATAATACAGTCCACAAGAATACAGTCTCCCACAGTAGGATTTCCTGGGTGCCTAACAGCTCCCAGGAAGTGTGCTGAGCACCAGGGATTCAGAGGTGAGTGACCTGCCCTCAAGGGCACTCTCACGACACTGGCAAGAGCTGGCACAGGAGGCCACAGGAGGCCCCCAAGAGAACTTAACCCCTCCTGAGCACCAGCAAGAGCTACTTTAATTCTCAGATCTCTGTAAACCAGGTATTACCGTATACCTGGTAATTTTGCATATAAGGTATTTTGCATATAAGGGCACTGAGAGGCGCCCCGGTGGCTCAGTTGGTTAAGCGTCTGATTTAGGCCCAGGTCGTGATCTCGCAGTTCATGAGTTCGAGCCCCACATCAGGCTCTGTGCTGACAGCTCAGAGCCTGGAGCCCGCTTCAGATTCGGTGTCTCCCTCTCTCTCTGCCCCTCCCCTGCTCATGCTCTCTCTCTCTCTCTCTCAAAAATAATAAACATTAAAAAAAAATTAGGGACGCTGAGACTCAGGGAGTTAGGTCGCTTTTTTTTGGACCCACAGCTAGAAAATGGCAGAGCTTGGAATGACACCGCAGGGTGGATGTCCCTTTGCTCTGCTGTTTGCAGGACAGCTGTGAGCTCAAGCATGGAGGCAGGGACAGCACATCAAGGACGGCCTGAAAGTCCCGACCCTGGCAAGAGTCTGGTCCCCGGTCTGCAGGGATGTGAGCTCCGGCAGAGACATCTACGAGCCTAGACCCTCACGGCTAGGCTAGTGACGCCACCCATCTGAGGGGCAGATTCAAGTTATCAACTGCCGGTCCAGCGAACTGTCCGGAAGCCACTTCCCACATCACCCATGCCATCGTTTCCTCCTGGAAAACATCCTCGATTGCCTGGAGTTTTGCCTGCTTCGCCAGTCCACAGCGCCCGAGCACTTCCTCCAGGCACTTTCCCCATTGTTACTCTTTATGTACGTGTATATCCTGGACTCACTGCTCCCAGGAAGCCTGTGTTCTCCAGTTTCGCGTCCTCTGTCCCCCGAGTGCCTGCCTGGGAACTGGTACTGAGTAGGGGTTGAATAGAAGTGTGTGGAATGAGTGAATGAATGGCCAGGTCAGTAGAGGCTGCTGAGTCCCCAGGAAGGACAGCGGATGAGGTTTACACTGGACCCTATCCCCTCTCTGGCCCTTGGTGGGGGATTTCAGCCAGGATGGGTCTGGGGCCCCCGCACAGGGTATGTCAGGGGACAATGGCCATGTGATGCCACTGCCTTTTATCATCTGGGAAGTAGCCGTGATGTTGTGTTAGTTGTATTTGTTGTGTTCTATCCGCTGGCTTTGGTCATTAACCCAAATACTCAATTTACACAGAAGCACCTGTCCCCGCTGAAGCAGAGGGGGCACCTTCCCAATCAGCCTAGAGCATTCGCACGGGCACGATCACGCATCCCAACACCCACTACAATCAGAGGCTGCTGAGAAGCCTCATTTTCTTTGTGGGTTATTTATAACCAAATCATAGTGGGAATCATTATGTAAAGAGGGCTATTTCCTCCCCTGGGTTGCCAATCTCTCAATCTCTCTATTTCATGTAAGGTTCTAGCTGCAGTGATCAGACTTAATGAATGGGCTTGTACTAATGGCAAAGGAGCTTTGTTATTCTTACCTTTAGGAGAAAAAGAACCCCAAGATAAAGGGGGCCTTAGATGATTTTTTTTTAGAGAGAGAGAGAGAGACAGCGTGTGAGCCAGGGAGAGGGGCAGTGGGAGACAGAAAGAGTCCCAAGCAGGCTCCGTGATGTCGGTGTGGAGCCCCATGTGGGGCTCGATCCTACAACCCTGGGATCATGACCGGAGCTGAAATCAAGAGTCAGATGTTCAACCGACTGAGCCACTCAGGTGCCCCAGAGATTTTCTAGTGTAATCACCCAGGATCACAGATAGAAAACTTGAGGATCAAAGGAGGGAAGTTAATCGTTGACGTTGGGAAATTGTGGAAAGGGCCGGAGCCTGGAAACCCGAGGCTCTGTTCTAATTTATGCTTAATCACTTACAATATACGTGATTCTGAGACAGGTCCCTGGTGGTTCTGGGTCCACGTTCTTCTTTGTGAAAGGTGGGGAGACTGACATCTATTCTGTGATGGAAGGTCGGAGATGATGTATGAGCGTCTGGCCCTCATAGATGCCCCAGTGATGTCACAGCCAAAGAGATAATGCTAGAAGTTTTCTTCCTATCGCCCCGCATTGCTTCCACAGGAATAACAACAAAATCAGAGTATAGTCCCCTCGGACACCAGGCATCATCAGCGGGGAGAATACGTCCCACAGAGGGTTCTGGATATCGCATGAGCGGATCAGGAGCACAGAGCTGCCTTCTACGATGTGGAATGTGTGGCCTCGGCTCTGGGTCCGGGTGGCGGGCAACAGGAAGCTATTCCTGGAGGTGGGGGAGATGCCGAGGTGCGCCATGCTGTAGAGAAACAGTTGGTGACACTGCTGTCCGGATAACTGGGAAGGCAGGTGACATGTTGAAGGAGCCAGTGACTGGAGGTGAAGGGGTTGGGAAACACAGTGTTAGCAGCATGTCTTGGCTGCCCCCGCAGGAAAGAGGTGAGCCCAGAAAAGAAGGGGCTAACCTGTAAGCAGGTGTGAAGCGAAATGGAAGGTGCTGGAAGTCTGGGGCATCGAGGGACGAGAGAGGCAAGGCTGCTTCACATCTCCAACCTGTAGAAGGTCAAACTGAGAAGGTCCTATGTACAAACGCCAGTTAGAAGTCATGGCTAGGGCCAAATCAAGGGTGCAGCTGCCATGTTCTTTGTTAAATCATTGACTCGATGAAGCCAGCACGTACTCAATCCTTCAGGCCAACGAAGCAAGGAGGAAAGAATAAAGGTTGGCTGTGCCTTGGAAGCATGACAGCCTAAGTGCTCAGAGTTAAGCTGAGAGAGAAAGGCATGTGTCTCAAAGGACTGTGGTGTGGTTCGGAATAAAGTAATAAGACACATATTCAGTTTTGGAGAGAGTTCCACTTCCATAAGAGCTCCAAGCTCTCTACGTTTTGAGACCAAAATGGACCCTTGGGCCTCCTAAATTCTGCATGCAGAAATCAGGCTGGGAAAGACGTGCACCCTCCTGGAATGGAATATTCTCCAATGTCTTTTCCAGGAGGGAAACGGGGGCGGGGGAGAGAAGGATTTTCCAAACTATAGAGTGAAGGGCCACGGAAAACCAGTGGTCTGGAAGCTATTCCCAGGGAGTAGAACCAAGGCACCTCCAGGCTCCATTCTGCTTCCCTGGGTGGGCCCCCTGGTGTGCACCCAGCCCAATTTCAGAATCGCTGTGGGCCAGTGACGGCCGGGTGCCCCCCAGTCTTCCCGTGCAGGGACGAGAGTGTCCACCAGTGCTGTCTTGTCCCTGCGCAGAGTGAGGAATTGGTCTTGTGTCCTTGGCCTTCTCAACCTCAAGGTCGCATCTGCTGTAATCACGGGTGTCATTTTCATACTCAGAGTTATTTGCAATTTTATAGGTGATTTTTTTTTTTTTGCTTATGAATTATGGAAGCCTCACACCCAGTGAATGTTAGTTATTACTCTTATCTTGAAAATTTACTCCCCCCGCCGGCCTCCTTTTCACCTACGGTAATGTCTGGGACCCCCGTGTGATGAACAGACAGGACCCATGCGCAGTTTTGAGTCTGGGAAGACCACCTTCACCCGTTGGTTGGCCCTGGGCTGGGAAAGAGGAGCCCTCAGTCAATGTATTAGCTTCCTAGGGCTGTTACAACAAAGAACCGCATGTATATTTATATCCCTTTATTCCATTTGTTATAGGATTCTCGTAATTAAATCTTTACATAGGCCAACAACACCTAAGTGTGGAAAGCAAGTTGGTTCCTTTATTTATTTTTTTTTTTTAAAGTAGGCTTCATGCGCAGCACGGAGCCCAACGCGGGGCTTGAACTCACGACCCTGAGGTCAAGACCTGAGCTGTGGTCACGAGTCAGACACTTAACCGACTGAGCCACCCAGGCTCCCCAAGAAAGAAAGTTGGTTCCATGAAAGAAAGTTGACTCCTTTAGAAGGCTCCGTAAGTTTGAGTTGCTAAAAAAGTTCCCGTCAAACCAATGTGGGAGAGACAACTGTAGGCTCTTATAAAATGAGTAAAAATCTAAAAAAGCCTGCAGCTTGCTCTACGAGTTACCATTCTATTTTAGAGCGTGAGAGACGGGGCTTATGAAAGACAAAATGGAGGTCCAGTTACCAGAATAACGCTGAACGGTCTCGACTTCCTTACTAAAGGTGAATGAATGCACATTTATATTCCAAAATAAACTAGTTGTGGGGCGCCTGGGGGGCTCCCTGGGTTAAGCGTTTGACCTCGGCTCAGGTCATGATCTCACGGTTCGTGGGTTCGGGTCTGGCGTCGGGCTCTGTGCTGATGGCTCAGAGCCTGGAGCCTGCTTCAGCTTCTGTGTCTCCCCCTCTCTCTGCCCCTCCCCGGCTCACGCTCTGCCTCTGTATCTCAAAAATAAATAAACATTAAAAAAACCAAAAACCAAACAAAATAAACTAGTTGTAATGTCTGGGTCATTTTGTGTTCCCATCTTAACTTCACTGACTCCATCCATCCCCTGAATCGGCTGGGCGAGGCTAGGTCATGCTACAGTAATTACCAACCCTTCAATCTCAGTGGCTCCCAGCAGCAAAGGTTTATTTCTTGCTCAAGCTGCAGGCCCACCCTGCACAGAACCCGGGCTGTGGAGCGGCCTCTCTGGGGGACACCGCTGATTCTGCGGCAAAAGGGCCAGAGAAAGATGGTGAACCACGAGCCTTCATTGGCCGGCCGAAGTCACATGATCACTCCTGCACTCACCCGGCTGAGGAAGCGTCGTCCTCTCCCCAGGGAGGGGCTGGATAGTGGAGTGCACCCACCAGCCACAGGCCTCCAGCTGCTTCTGATAAGGGAACCCCACTCTGTCTTACAGACGAGCTCGTAAGAGTGATGGCCAACAATGACCGTGAGCTTCTTAAGTGCTGGGCACTGTTCTGGGTGCTCCGGATTCATTAACTTACCGCCTCACTCTTACCGCAGTCCTAGGAGTGGGTGTCATCATCCCCATTTTACAGATGAGGAACGCTGAGGCAAAGCAGGTAAGCAGGCAGACCGAAAGCCCACAGTGAGGGCGTGCTTGGCGCTTGCCCTTGAACCCGGGGCTGTCCACCTCCAGCCGTTGCTCTGGAGGTCTGCGCTCCTGATGGGAGAACATATATACAGTGTTCTGCTCAGCGGCTGGACACAGCCAGCACTTTTTAAATTCTTTCCAGCCTCGCCATCGGGTTGGGCTGCGTTGGGTTTTCTAGAAGAAAGAATGTGAAGAAGGCTGTCTCCCCTTCTAGGTGATGCGTGTGGGGGAGGGGGAGGAAGAAGCAGGGAGAGTCAGGGAATCTGCCTGCACGGAGACCCAGGAAAATGGGCTTCCTCATCCCTTCTGGATACTTCTCTGAAAAGCTGGGAGAGTTAGGGGCGCCTGGGTGGCTCAGTCTGTTGAGCATCTGACTCCTGACTTATGCTTAGGTCACGATCTCGCGGTTCATGAGTTCGAGCCCCATGTCGGGCTCTCTGCACAGACAGCCGGACGCAGAGTCTGCTTGGGGTCCGCTCTCTCTCTCTGCCCCTCTCCTTCTCTCTCGTGCACATACACACTCTCTCTCTCTCTCTCTCTCTCTCTCGAAAATAAATACGTAAATTAACTTTAAAATAAGATAAAAGCTGGGAGAGGGGCACTCTGCTGTCCGGCTGTCAGGCTGGTGAGAGCCACGTAAGAGGATGTGCTTGACCCCAAATAGCTTTTTGGGAGATGTTCCAACTGGCCCGAGAAAGTTAGATGGGTTTGTAAGATTTTTTTTTTTTTTTTTTTAATTTTTTTTTTCAACGTTTATTTATTTTTGGGACAGAGAGAGACAGAGCATGAACGGGGGAGGGGCAGAGAGAGAGGGAGACACAGAATCGGAAACAGGCTCCAGGCTCCGAGCCATCAGCCCCGAGCCTGACGCGGGGCTCGAACTCACGGACCGCGAGATCGTGACCTGGCTGAAGTCGGACGCTTAACCGACTGCGCCACCCAGGCGCCCCTGGGTTTGTAAGATTTTTAAAGACTGGAAGGGACCAAAATCATCGATTTCCTCCTGAGCTCCCTCCCAACCCGCGTGTTTAGCTGAACGACATCCACCTGCCCGGCTTGTTCGGATGCTTACGTGCAGCGTGGGCTTCAGTGCCGGGATCCGGGGACGGAAAAATCGATCCCGTTTCTTAAAATAACTCAGGACCTAAGTGGCATCCAGCCTTTCGTGTGTGGACAGGGAGGAGGGATATCATGACTCTGGAAAAGCGAGGGCGGCTGGTTCACGAGGGACCACGCTCAGATGAGGTCCTCCCGGCCCCTCTCCCTCCCGCCCCACGTTCTTGGCCTTTGTACCCCTCCCTCCGACCCTGGTCACCTGCCTGTCTCCTCCTCCCCTTGAGGCTGCCGCCACAGTGAAGTGCTGAGCATCCCGGGCACATACCATGGCGTTTCGTGTTCCTGTGCCTCTGTCTTCTAGAATGCCCTTTCTCCCTTATTTATCTTGGGCATTCCTACATGCCTTCGAGGTTCAGCTGCGGTGTCTCCTCCTCCAGGAAGCCATCCTTGATCTCCGTCACCTTCCCTGCTAAAACTGGGTCAGCTGCCTGTCCTTCGAGCTTCCATCGGTCTGTTCTGACATTTGTCACAGACCCTGCTTGTCTGGTTATCAGCTTTCTCCCCACCCTGGACTGAGCCCTTCGATAGCAGACCCTGCCCTTTGCTCCCTCCTATTCCCAGTGCAGGGCACCTGTGCGTGATGGATGCATGTCCACTGGGTGATCGCTCAAAGACCCTGCACGCTCAGATAAGCAGGTGAGACCTGCAGGAATCTTACCGATCACGTGAGAGAGCAGGGGCCAGGCTGTCCCAAGTCAGCCTTAGGCTTGGTGTTAGACCTGGCTAGAATCCACGGTCACCCAAAGCCTTGGCCAGCTGTCAGTGGGAGGACAGTTTTATGCAGAGAGGCTGGTCAAACGCTTCTTGTTACTCTCCAGGCTCTAGACTGACATCCTAATAGAGCATCCTTGCCCCGTGAGCGAGGGGGGACCCGAGGGGTCTCCGTGAGCTCCAGTCTCCCCCTGGCCTTGTTTCCTTCTTCTTCCCTTGTCAATTCCACCGTGTCCTGCCACCAGCAGCCGGGTCGGCTCACGGCCAGGAGGGAACATGGATAAAGCTCACCGTCTGGGGGAGGTGGCCTGGCCCCGCGGCTCCGTCACTGGCCGGGTGGATGTTGGGCTGTCGCAGCATCCTGGCTGGAGCAGGGACTGGACTTCTGGCCGTCATGCCCATTCGCTTTCCAGCAGCTGCGCACAGCCTCCCTTTACCGCAGGCCAGGCTTTTCTCGGCAAACCTATTTCCATTTTGATGAGGTTCTTTGCACCCCGGGGCCAGCTCCGGTCTGTCCTTCGTGGTTGGCGTATGACACGCCTGTCTTTCAGGGGCTTTTGATCACATTCAAACTTCGCAGCACCAGTTTGGGGCTTTTGGTGACGCTCAGCCAGGATCAGCCCCAGGGGGAGCCAGTCAGCCGGCGGCGGGAGGGGGGGGGGTTCGGGGGGTGGGGGTGGGGTGGTATTCCTCTTGAGAGGCTGGGCTTGGCCGGCAAGGCCTGAGCAACTCTTTTTTCCTTTTTTTTTTTTTTTCAACAACTCTGCCTCTCTCTTTCTCTAAATAAACTTAAAAAAAAAAAAAAACAAAAAAAGATACAGGTGGAAATGAGGCTAGCTGGGGTTCCCTGGGGGAAAGGGGATGGCAAGGGATTCCGGGCGGAGGACACGGGGCAGGGGCAGGGGCGAGAGGATGAGAGCAGAGAGCAGAGGTGACGGGAGGTGAGCAAGGCACCCGCCGCGGTGTGACGCGCCCTGCAGGCCGCGTGGAGTCGCGTGCGGGGACAGGACACCACACATCTGGGCTTGAGGAGGACGGCCCTGCCGGGGTGGGGACGGTGGTTGGCGAGAGGCGCCCGGGGGCAACGGCGAAGGCCTGGACAGGCGGAACAGTGGTCAAGAGCACCGTAGGGGGGCGGGGGGAGAAGCGCCCGTTCAGGGAGTAGCGTCGTCAGGACCGGGTGCTGACTGCACGTGCAGGGAAGGCAGGAGCGTCCACGCGGCCCTGGGGCTCCAGCCAGTAGGCGTGTTGTGGTCGTGATCAGGGGACCGAGGAGGAACAGGCGCAAGGCGGGTGGAGGGCACTTCCGGTTTGGGCGTGGCTGCCCTGCGTGCGGCGCCCCGCGGGCATCCAGGGGGAGTGACCAGCAGGTGTTTGAACCGGGTCTGCGGCCGCAGAGGGAGCTCTGGCAGGAGACACACGTCTGTGGGTTGGGCGGTTGAAACCAGGGGGACAGGAGATCTTGCCCAGGGACGGCGTTTGAACGTGACAAGGACCGAAGGCCGAAGATGGGGCCTCAGTCGGAGTAGGAAGAGTGAGAGTCTGCAATGGAAGGTGAGCAGGAAGGCGCCCGGGGAGGGAGGAGGACCAGGGGCCCCGGGAGTCACCCTGAGGACGGAGTGGCCAGCCAGCTCCCCTGGCGGCTTGCGGAGGCTTCTGGAGGAGGCGACAGCTGAAGTGAGCTTGGGAAACACCTGCGGTGGCGAGGAAGGAGGGACACCGAGGGAATAGAGGAGGTAAGGGCACACTGAGGGGTGACGTGTTACAGTAATTGCGACGTTCGGGGGGAATCCAGAGGCAGGCTGAGGAGGGACAGTCCCTCGTCTCTGGCATGCTTCCAACACCCCACCTGATTCGGCCCTTCTAGTGATCCAGAAAGTACCCAGAGCCTCCCCAGAGGCCCTGGAAGATTTTCCAGCATGTTCTGTGGGCAACTCTTATAGGAATTCAATTTCTCCTGGCCAAATAGATTTGGTCCTGGGTTAGACCCAGTTAAACAGACTCTGACTGCAGGGCGCCTCCGAGCCGTTAATGCACGAATGCCCTTGCTGACCCTCCCAGAAAGTCGAGGAGAGGGAGGACTTCCCAAACTCATGCGACGGAGGAACCCCTCTTCCCCAGGCGCCCGGGGTCTAGGCTTTCTGGTAACTGCCTGCCTTCAGCACCAAGTCCTTATTCCTCACAATGGACCGCAAGGTCCCGCCTGCTTTTCGAGGCCAGAATCTTACTACCCCTTCCTACCCTTCCAAGTCCCCCCGCGCTCCGGCCACCCTGGCCACACGCATGCTCCCACGGGTCACGCTGTCACACGCTGCTGGGCTCTGAGTAGTGGCTCTTTCCCTTATCTGGGGTTCCCTCTCGTGAGAGGCCACCTCCTGCAGGAAGCCTTCCCTGATTCTCTCAGGCAGGTTAGGTGCCCTCCCTTGATTCCACCACGTCCCCGCTTCCCCGCACGCCGGCCCTCCCCCCTTGCGCTAAAGCTGTGTGCCTGCTGTCTTCCTCGCCTGCCTTCGCCCTCTTCGGCGGCGGACGCTGTGTTGGATTGATCCCAGGGCTGGCCACACACTGAGCGCTCCGAATCACAGTGTTTTGAGTTAATGGAAAGATGGAGAAGAGGCAGAGCTTGCCGGCAACATTTCAGCCAGAGCGAGATTCTTTGGTCCAGTCGTGACCAACCCGCGAGCAATTCCTTACGTTCTAGAGTCCCGTCTGGGTTATCAGGCAACTTTCTCACACACCCTTCCACTTTCTGAGATTGTAGGTGTGGTTGCACATCTAAAAGAGAGACTTGGGGGGATGGGGGGGCTGGCCTGGGAGGCTCAGTCGGTTGAGCATCCCACACTTGGTTTTGGCTCTGGTCATGATCTTACAGTTCGTGGGTTCGAGCCCCGCATCGGGCTCCGTGCTGACTGTGGATCCTGCTTGGGATTGTCTCTCTCTCCCTCTCTCTGGCCCTCCCCTCCTGGTACACACACACACACACACACACACACACTCTCTCAAAATAAATAAATAAATAAAAATATTTTAAAAAATCAAAGAGAGACGTTGGAATTCTTCCATCAGTGCCTCACCCCTACAAATAAAGATTGCCCACACATGGGATGAAGGCTTTTATTTATAAATCCAGTTATTTATTTATTTATTTATTTATTTATTTATTTATTTAGAGAGATCTCAAGCAGGGGAGGGGCAGAGACAGAGGGGGGGGAGAGAGAGAGAATCCCAAGCAGCCTCTGTGCTGTCAGTGCAGAGCCCGATGCGGGGCTCGAACCCACGAACCGTGAGATCATGACCTGAGCCGAAATCAAGAGTTGGGCTCTTAACTGACCCAGCCACCCAGGAGCCCCGTGAACCCAGTCTTGAAAAAGGCTGGTTCTCTCTCCTTTTACAACATACTTCCCAGGTCAGCCGCAGTGTGAGGCCCGGAGGACCACTGTCTTTTAGCTTAGGAATCGCCCCTCTGTCTTGTTCAGTTAGGGTCGCAGCTGCCCTGCACACCCCCAGGGGCGCCGTGCACACAAAAGGAGGGGCAGCAAGGTGACCCTGGCTCAGGGGACAGGCATCGGTTCCCTCTTGCCTCGCACACTGTGGATCCCCTGCAGCCCTGGAGGTGGGTAACATTTGCGTCTGGGCCAAGGGGCCTTTCTTGGGAGGCTCTTGATATTGAGAAGACGCGGGGTTGCACGCCTCAAGTTGATTCTGATTTCCCTCGTTGAGAAAACCCCTTTATATTTTTGACATGACGCGGCACAGCAAAATGATTCAGAGTATTTAGACTCAAATGTAAACTCCGCTGTTCACCTACAGGATGTCTTGGGCAGGTGTCAGACTTCAGAATACAAATGGTACCAATGGGCAAAGAATTTCTGCCTTAAAGTGTCCTGGTGGGGTAGGAGAGGGGAGAGGGGGTCCTCGGGCCCTGGTTGCTGAGTCACTAGGCTCAGAGGCTGGGGAACACCTGGTTCCTGAGGGTGGGAGGGAACGGGCCGGCTGTGCGTAGACAGATGCCTTTTCCATGCGGAAGGAAACACTGCCGACCTCTGGGAGGAGGTGACAGAGGAGAGGAGGGGCTTGGGTCTCTTGAGTCTTGTGAGGGGAGCAGAGTCCTTAGGAAGGAGGAGGAAGAAATGGGGGTCAAGTCTGGGGAGAGGAAGAGGGCAGCACGGTGAACTCCAAACAGGGCTTCAGCCTGGCTTGCACGCTGTGACCTGACCTCTCCCACCTTTCTTGGGATCAATTTCTCAACCTCAGGGAACCTCAGTTTCCTCACTGGCTGCGACCAACACCTGCACTGGCAGAGTCATCATGAACCCGAGACATAATTCGTTTTAGGCACCCCGCACAGCTCATTAAATTATAGGTATTGCTGCCATCATTAATGGTTTTAACGGGTCTCGACCTGTACAACGCTAACTGCCCACCGCACCGAGTCCTTAGCCCCTACGATGTGTCGCACATGCTGATAACTCTAGAGACGATTTTGTCCAGTCAGCCGATTTTGCAGGTGGGTGTTTGAGATCTCTGGGTAACAGTGTGGTCCTATTCTTACATCATCATTCTGTGGCCACCCAACCTAAAGTCACAACCCAGACACCGTGTTTTAATACTTTGCACTGCATTTATCACCATTCGCTTTTTGTGTGTGACCTATTTATTTGTTTCGTTCTTATTTTCCATCCCCTCTACTTGAATGTCCACGTCGTGATAGCTGGGGATTTTCTTCTTTATCATCCCATCCACAGCACCTCAAACACTGTTGGGCACATAGTAGGACCACGGCAAGAGTCCAGTGAGTAAACGGATGGTAATTAATGAGTGGGGAGCAGCCACTTTATGGGTTATGGTTGACAGTTTCGTGACCTTGGGCAAGCCTTAGTTTCTTTTGAGGTCAAGTGCGGACAAGGATAGGGGAGACTCGGCAGAGCTCAGGCACCTCCAAGCCTTCAGGAACATGTCTCAAGGGATAAGAGCTTTGCAAATTCATCACTGTCTGGTTTTTAGCTTTAAAAATGCCACCTTCTTGGTACCCGAGAATTAGCTGGAGTGGGGGTGACACATTCCTACTGTTCTCGCCAGGGAGTGCTCTATAAACCAGGCATGCATGATAATTTGCCATTTTTTTGCTGTGCAATATAGAATTCAGAGAAATCAGGGCTCCAATTGGTTTGAACAGCTCTTTGGAAATCATTCTAATGAGATGGCCACCAGGGCATTGTGGAGGGAGAAAAAAAGAGGCATGGCCGTTAACTGATGGAAATATTTGTTATTTCTGGCAGCTGGCGTTGAGAGTCGTGCATTCATTTCCAAACTCAGGAGCGATTGGACAGGCCGAGTCTATGGGTCAGAGCATCTTTATGCTTGAGAGGGCTTTGATACTTCCGGCTTTGTTTTCGGGCTCTCACAGCTGATCATCATCCCCTTACGATGGACCGAGGCTACCTTGGGATCTGCCAGCTCCTGTTTTGTCTTCTGCACATATTTTTCCAGCCTCGTCTGCTTTGCTGGGGACTCCCTCCCCGATTCGGATTACATCACCCCTGCCCTCTCCCCTGCCCACCACTCTGGGGTGAGCATATCAACAACTCAGCCTCCCGGGTCACCGTGACTGCCGCGGGGATGTGCCTGTGACCTGAGTAGGGAAGCAGTATCTTTGTGAGGTTGATACGTGGACACTGAGAGCGGAGGTTTGTTTGCAAAACTGACCACCACAACAACCGCTCCCTTCCTATTTGTCCCTTTGTGATGTGACTTTCTGTGCTTCCCATCAAGAGGTGGAATCCATTTTCCCTCCCCTTGAATTGGGGCTGGTCCCATGGATGGGGTCCCAGAGCTGATGGCCAAGAAAGAATTCTTGAGATGCTTTTGGTGCAAAAAAGGTGACTTTATTTTATTTTTTTTATTAAAAAAATTTTTTAATCTTTATTTATTTTTGAGAGAGAGACAGCTTGTGAGCAGAGGAGGAGCAGAGAGAGAGAGGGAGACACAGAATCCGAAGCAGGCTCCAGGCTCCGAGCTGTCAGCACAGAGCCCAACGTGGGGCTCGAAATCACAGACCATGAGATCATGACCTGAGCCGAAGTCGGATGCTTGACAGACTGAACTACCCAGGTGCCCCCCAAAAAGGTGATTTTATGAGAGCACGGGGACAGGGTCCATGGGCAGAAAGAGCTACACTGGGCGTGTGAAGGGTGGCTGGTTATATACTATGGAGTTGGGGAGGTAAAGTCAAAGGGAGGCCCCCAGCAGGACTTTCATGTGCTAAAGAGGACTCAGGAAACACCGGAGGCATTGCTGTGGTCAAGCCAAGGTTGTTTTCCCTCTAGTAAGGCATTAACATCAGGACGGTAGGGTTTCCTGGGGAAAGGATACACTCTCTTTGCCTCAAGTATTTGTCAAGGGACTGCAGGTTATAAGGAAGTTTAATGTTACCTGCCATTTCCTTCTTGCCTCTGTTCCCCACATCACTGTGGAGGGGAGGGTGATGCCGGGGCTCCAGGAAACCCAATCTGTAGGTTTCTGGAGATTCGGTTATTGATACGATTGCCTTTTCCTTATAATTTACTAAGCTATTTGTAAACGGATGGAGACTCTGTCCTGCACGACTGGAATCTCTGTTAGTTAACCCTTTGGTTTCTTCTTTTAGCTTTAGGGTAGCCAGGGGTGGCCAAGGACTGTCCCACTTAGCCCACCGGGCAGGTGGGGTGGGGGAAGGAGCGACGTTTGTAGGGCTTCCGTTTGCCTTCTGCTCCCTCATCACCATGACTTTAAGCAATTGAAGAAATGTCTGCGTTCCAGGCCTCAGCCTCCAGAAGCCTTGCAGATTCTGTTCTCATTCTCTTAGAACACTGCCGCTTTATGGGGTGCCTGGGTGGCGCAGTCAGTTAAGCCTCCGACTTCAGCCAGGTCACGATCTTGCGGTCCGTGAGTTCGAGCCCCGCGTCAGGCTCTGGGCTGATGGCTCAGAGCCTGGAGCCTGTTTCCGATTCTGTGTCGCCCTCTCTCTCTGCCCCTCCCCCCTTCATGCTCTGTCTCTCTCTGTCCCAAAAATAAATAAACGTTGAAAAAAAAAAAAAAAAAAAAAAAAAAAAAGAACACTGCCGCTTTGTGAGCCAGCCAGGTCGGAACCTCTTTGAGATTGAAATACTTCATGCAGAGAGAGACCCTGTAGAGAGAGGCTCAGACATCCCAGCTGTTCTGGCCATCCCAGCTGAGGCCTCTGACATGTGCCTGAGGCCACCTGAGACCAACCAGCTTCCAGCTGACATCACGTGACCACAAATGCCTAACTGAATCCGGAGGATACCACATGGATCCAAAGGACTGCCCAGCTGAGCCTTGCCCGATTCGCTGACCCACAGAATTGTGGGCAGAGAAATGGCTGTTCTTGCAAAACCACGAAGTTTTGGGGGGTTTGGTTCCATAGCAATAGAGAAGTAATGCACTGGGTGAGAGATCCTCTTCCCCCTTCATCCCCTGCCCCACTGGGCGGCCAGGCTGGGAAGGTGCCAGGCGGAGGCTGCCATGTTGGGATTCTCAAGCACAGAAAGCCAAGACTTAAGCTGGTTGTGTTGCAGGATTTTTTACCTCAATACCCGGGGTTCGTTGTCTCGCCCCTTCGAAGAACGAGGAGGTGGACACGGAATGAGCAGCAGGCAAAAGTTTATTAGAGTATAAGATTGGATAGTAAGAACACCGGGAAATCTGCCTTTACAGAGAGGGGACATTCGAAGGTGAATGCCCGCCAACTGTAGGCAAGGGTTCTTGTTTCATAAGGTTCTGGCCAGCCCTCCCCTTCCCCCGCCTTTCCCTTCCCTTGCCCCCCGTGTTCCTTCTCAGATTCTACCCTCGTTGACCGGATAACTTTAGGTGCTGGGCTGTCCATTCCTGATTGGCTTGTTTCCATTGTATGAGGGGCGGTCTGTGGTCAACTAGTGGGTCCGGGGGTCGTGGGTTTTATGGTTTACTTATTTTTAGTCAGGTCTTTTGTCAAATTCCTGAGAGAAACCTGAGGGGGAGTAGGTGGTGTCTGTAACATTCTTAGGAGGCACCTTACGCCTGAGGGGGTTTGCTGCGGTCAGACACTCCCAGCATCGTTCCAAAATGGGTGTTTTTTCCCCCACCCAGGGAACCTCAGGCCCTACCCTTTCCCTCTCTGCCCGTTTTATCCTATCGTTTCCTATCCTGGACTTCTAGCTTAGCAAATGAAAAACCTCCTATCCTAGTTTGAAGTTCGTTTGGTCAGGATTCCTTCTCCCTCAGGGGAAAGGGGGAGCGACAGACATTCGTTTGCTGGGTATGTTCTGTGCAGTTAGGCGTCAGCCGCGTTTTGTTGGCCTGGCGGTGTTGAATATCCTTAAACTTAGTTCCTGCATCGGTCAAAGTTTCCCGGTTTGAAAACAATGATCTTCTTCACAATTTATTCATTCAGCTACTCTCCATTTAGCCCTTACTGTGAGCCAGGTAACTGCTGGAGGTTCCACACGTGGGAGTGCTGGGAAACAAAGGCAGAAGGAAATGGCAGATGAACCGAATCTCCTTCTAACCTGCAGCCCATGGACAAACACTCGAGGCCGGCAGAGGAAAACGTTTCTCCAGGAACTCCCTAGGTCTTAATGATAACGTTTTGCTGGACGGAAAAATAACCTTAGGGAGGCCTCCCGTATCCTGTGGATCTTCTTTAGCATCTGAAAATCTCACTGGAAACGTCTCCTGGATGGCCTTTACCTCCCCCAACCCCCAAGTATATAACCAGTCTCTCCTCATGGTCCCTGGGCGGCTCTTCCTGCCCACGGGTCCTGTCCCCGTGCTTTAATAAAATCACTTTTGAAAATTTTTTAATGTTTTTTATTTTTGAGAGAGAGACAGAGAGAGTGCGAGCAGGGGAGGGGCAGAGAGAGAGGGAGACGCAGAATCCGAAGCAGGCTCCAGGCTCCAAGCTGTCAGCACAGAGCCAGACATGGGGCTCGAACCCACGAACCGTGAGACCATGACCTGAGCTGAAGTCAGACACTCAACCGACTGAGCCACCCAGACGCCCCTCAAATCACCTTTCTGCACCAGAGACATCCCAAGAATTGTTTCTTAGCCGTCGGCTCTGGACCCCCAACACTCCAAAACCCCACCAGTAGGACAAGTCCAGTGTCCCTAGACTCCAGTCCAGGCTATTTAATTAGAATTGTGTTAGATTCCAAGCAGAGAAAGAAACGGACACTATGAGAGCGTTCACAGCCCTCCTCACCGTCTTGTCGTGAGAGCCCAAGGGGGTCACACAGGTGGGACACCTGACAGGGGTGTCCTGCTCATTTCTGGTTTCACTCCCAGAATAAAACTAGAAGGCCGTTTCTGAAGTATGTGCCTCATCACTGAAAATACCTTCTCTCAGAGGCTCTTTGCTCCTAGCGCTCACACGGAATGCAACATCCTCGATTTGCCACATGGTGAGGCGGCGAGCGGCTGAGAAGCGCCTGCTCTAAATTCAAGAGGCACAGAGTCTAGGAGCAGCTGGAGGTGTGGGCTCCCAGAGCACCTCCTGAAATACTGCCTCTGTCTTCACCGCCCACATGTCCTGCTGAGAGCCCAGCGTCTTTTATTTCCTTGGCCTTTATTACTTCCAGCTCTGGTTCTTGGTGGAGACAAACCGCAGTCCCCAAATGCTGCGATTTGATGAGAGGAAATTTACTTAATGTACAAATTGGCCAGGGGAAGCGATTCTGATAAGGATAATTACATCCACATCTTCGTGTAAATTACCGCAAATGTCTGAAACAGCCGCCGAGCCCCTGTCATTCAGCGCGACCTCCATCCTTTGGGGTTCACAGCCAGCAAATGGATGTTCCCTGGAAGGGGAATGGGCAGAAGCCTGATTATAATGACCTGACCGCCTCGAGTGCCCTCATTTATTCCAGTAAGAAATAGTGTCAGAACAGGGTATCGTCTGCATAGACCGATGTTTAGCCAGACATGGAAGGTGTGGGGTGGGTTTGGTCCCGGGCATATTTAGGAAGTCACGTTGGTCCCACACTCAGGAGTCTTCAGTCTAGAGCCAAACCACTGACCAGGGTGGTCTCCCACTCTCGCCCTTACATCCACTGTGTTTGGCTGCACCAACAGTTGGCTATTCTCTGAATATGCCATTCCCGTGCCATCGGCCCCTTTGTCTCCAACTCCTTCCTGCCCTGTCTCAGCCTGATGGAACCCTAACACCACACTGGAGATGCGGCTCACAATTCGGGAGCAGCTGGGGGTCCCGTGGCATCCTCTTCCTCTCATCGCTTCGTCACGACATTTATTTGTTCAGTAAGCGTGTAACGAGCCCTTACCAGGAACACGGGGGCTTGAGATGAATCATTTTCTTGTAGGATCTCAGAGTCTGGGAGGGGAGGCATTCAAGTGAGAAAAGATCACCATGATGGTAACGCAGTGCTCAGTCCCGCAATAAAGGTGAACACAGGCTTCTGCGAGGATCAGAAGAACCCAGTGAAGACTGGTCCAGAAGAGCTAGAGGCAGGTGTTAGAGGCTGGAGGACAGACAGGAAAGTAGCCTCCAGACTGAGCAGGAACTTTGAGACAGAAAAATGAAGCAAACACTTCGTACCATTTACAGAGTTGAGTTCAGGGTGACTTACAGACAGGGGGGATCAGGAGGCATACGATCTGGGCGCCACACAGCTATTCTCTATAAAGTTGGGACCTTAACCCACACACTTTTTGTCTTAATGTTTGAGAGAGAGACAGAGCATGCATACACATGTGAGTGAGTGGGGGAGGTGCAGAGGGAGGGAGAAAATCCCAGGCAGAGTTCATGCTCGGTCTGGAGCCCAGCGCGCAGGGCTCAATCTCACCACCGTCAGATCATGACCTGAGCCCAAACCAAGAGTCAGATGTTTAACCGAGTGAGCCACCCAGGTGCCTCTAACCCATAGCTTTCATAGACCAAGGGGCAGAGCAGTGAGGTCACAGGGCAATTAACTAAAGTGGGGCCACCTGTGTCCCCGCCACGTATGGGCCACTTTAGGGAAGATCGAAACAAGCCTCCTCACACTCCAGTCAGGGCATATTAACCTCTGAGGGGCCTAGAGGGGGGTCATTGTGCAGGCAGGAACAGGTGGGGGCAGGAACAAGGTGGGGGCCCAAAGATGGAGTCAGTGTTGTCTGCACTCCTACAGGCAGGAGGGCCTCGCACAGTCTTTCAGGATGAGTAGAAGTCACCCAGGTGAGGAGAAAGAGGAAGGCATTCTACATAGAGGGACCAGAGAGGGTGCTGATTCCCAGTGGTTTGTTTTCCCCAACATTTTCTCAGCCTCTTGAAGGAAGAGACTGGTTTCATCCAGTTGGTATCCCCAGCACCTGGCATCGATGCATAGTAGGTGCTCAGCAAATGTTTGTGGGATGAATGAACTAGACTTTACCCCAGAGAACACAAATTCTGTTCTTGTTTGCGTGTGCACGCTTAGCAGTGCCACAAAACCCAGTGGATAATGAGAAAACGTAACCGAAGATAATGGGGTCTGTATCAGCGATCTACGTGTGCTTTAACAAACCATGCCAAAACTTGGCAGTTTATTGCAACAACCACCTATTATTCCTTGTGATTCTGTGAATGGCTCAGGGATTCTTCTGCTGCGTTCTCCTGGACTCACCCATACAGCTGCATTCAGCCGCAGAGTCACTGGATCAGGGCTCAGGACAGTGGAGATAGCTGGGCCCCTCTGTCACATGGCCCTTGCATCCTCAAAGAGGCTAGATTGGGCTCCCTCGTATGGTGACATTAAAACTCCAAGAGGGAAAGACTGAGAGCACTGTGTCGTATTTTTCTGATGTCTCCATGGGCAAAGAGAGTTGCGTGGCCACGTCCAGACTCAGCACGGTTGGGGATCATGCAAGGACAGGCAGCCAGGGAGGCGTGATTCACCAGGGCCGTCAGGGTTGCAACCGACCACAGGTCGGTAGGTGTCCGACTGTCACAGTGGAAGGGATGGTACCTGCAGAGTCATTGATCTGAGGATCAATTGATTCTGAGGAATGGCGGGCCTGGGTTGGGACAGTGTTTGAATCATAGAAAATGAGTCCAGGAGTATTCACTTCGAAATGAAACAAGAATATAAAAACCTTCTACTACCTTCCTCTCACGTGCCAGGGAGGCATCTTGTGCCGGGTTTACTCCTGCCTTGCTGTGGTGACAACTGCCCTCCGCTGCCTGCATTAGTCTCCTGCTGCTGTAAAAACCTCCACAACCTTGGCGCCAGAATGCCACACAAATTTATTCTCTTACAATCCTAAGGGTCAGGAAGATAAATTTAAGGGACGCCTGGGTAGCTCAGTCAGCCAAGTGTCATGATCTCGCAGTTCACGGGCTCAAGCCCTGCATCAGGCTCTGTGCTGATAGCTCGGAGCCTGGAGTCTGCTTGGGATTCTTTGTCCCCCTCTCCCTGCCCCTTCTCCACTCCCACTGTCTCTTTCTGTCTCTGAAATAAATAAACATAAAAAAAAAAAGAAACGGCAAATTCAAGATGCTGGCAGTGCAGCATCTTCCAATCTCTCCATCCCTCCTCCCTTCTCCCTCTCCTTTCCTCCCTCTTTTCTCCCTCCCCCACTGCTTCTGATGTCACATGTCCTTCTCTGAGTCTGACCCTCTTACCTCCTCTTAGGAGGATTGGTTGCACTGGGCTTGCTGGATAATCCATGTGAATCTCCCCATCTCAAGATCCTTAACTTAATCACAGCAGCAACGTCTCTCTTGCCACCTAAAGCGACATATTCACAGGTTTTGGGGATCAGGCCTTCGACATCTTGGGGGGCCATTTTTCTCCCTGCCACACTACCCATTCATTCAACCAATATTTATTGTGTACCTACTATGTGCCCAGAACTATGTTAGCTGGAGTCCAGCAGACATGCCCCCTGCTCTCCTGGAACAGTTATTCCTATTTTAAAGATAAGCACCGGCTGATAAGTAATCATTTCAGGATTGTGACTGCTAATGTTTAGGATGGAGTGCCTACCCTGTGTCCTCTTTCTCGACGAGTGAACCCTTGTTATTAGGAAAACCTCCCTAGCTCTCAGTGCAAACACCTCTCAGTCGCATTAGACAATAAAAAGCAGGGAGTTTTTTTCCCCCACTAGATCCTGTGCTTCTGGGTAATCCCAGCTCCCTGAACTAGGGCCCAGTGGGTGACTCCCTCCAGAGCAATGAGCAAAGCAGCCAATCGCTGCTGCAGGAAGCCAAGCCTGGCCAATCACAGACTTTGCCTTTCTGTCCTTGCTTGCTGGTGATTGGCTGGGCAATTGCATCGCATTGTTGGACTGACCAATGACTCCTTGGGCAGAAACTCAGTGTGAATGGCAGTCTTTCAATGCTGCGTTACTTACAAAGTTTCCTGAACTGTAGGACCAGTTGGGGATGAGAATTAGAGGTTCACTTGCCACCTCCTTCTCAGAGGCCCACACCTGGAGTTCCCTTTCCTGTCTGCACCCACTCTGGCTGTGGAAGCTGGATCATGAACATCTCTAGCCCTACCGAGGAGGAGTCCTTTGCAAGACTTCGTCTCCATCTGACACTGTGTATGGGGCCAGCCAATATCTTTCTCCTCGAGTCCCTTAAATAGAAACTTCTTCTCTGCCTTCATCGTTTTATACTCACTCTTCCCCGAAGGGAGGACGACTGGTTTTCTTTGACTGAGGAGGTGGAGAATCTGATATTCCCTGGCTAGAGTTTTCTGACTGGGTTAAGTGTATGGGTTTAAAGCTGTGAGCGTTTGGTCAAAGAACGATGGCACCAGATGGAGTTAAGCAGGCGAGGAAAATGTTACTCAAGACGATTGCAATAGGGGTTGATGCTACCGAACGGGAGAAAGATCAGCTCCCGTGCAAGAGGGCGCAGCTGGGGACTTGTAGCCAACAGGCAGGGTGAGGGGTCTATGGATGGAATCTGCTAAGGGCCTCTGGTTAGGCGTCAAGGGTGGGGGAAAGAGGAGCCTGATTGCATGTCAGAGGTTGGGGTATTCTCCCTAAACTGGCTTAGCAGGACTCTTGCTAAAACTGGGGTCAGCAGGCCAAGGACAAGACTTAGCAAGGAGAGGATCAGGGGTGCCCGGGAGGCTCAGCCAGTTGAGAGTCTGACTTGAGTTTGGCTCAGGTCATGAGCTCATGGTTTATGGGACTGAGCCCCATGTAGGGCTCTGGGCTGACAGCACTGAGCCTGCTTGGGATTCTCTCTCTCTCTCTCTCTCTCTCTCTCTCTCTCCCTCCCTCTCTGTGCACCCCTCCCCCCTCACAAAATAAATAAATAAACTTAAAAAAAAAATGAAGAGGCTCAGAGGAGCCTGACTGAAGTTTCGTCAAGGAGGGAATCCTTATCAGCATCACTGTTTTCTCTCCGCCTCAGGAATTGATCTGCCACATGACCTACACACTCTCCGTTCCTGCATGTGTGAATGCCCTGGCCCCATGCATATGTGGTGGAGGAGGTATGAGTGTGTGTGTGTGTGGTGGGGGGGGGGGGCGGGCAGTGAAAAGCCTGTAGGCCTTGGTGTGTATGTATCTTCAACTCAGAGGTTCAGTATCAGGAAACATGCCTAAGGTATTTTCTTGAATACAGCTTCAGTCAGTATCAGGGAGGATATTTAATCTCCCCTCCAGAGTGGCTGTCCCGCATTTCATTCCCACTAGTGACGTATGGAGCGCCCTATGCTCCATGTTCTTGCCAATGTTCATTCTTTCACTCTGTCTCTCAATTGTTCAGATCGGGTACTTCCTGGGATTTGTCAGTATGTTCACCGATCCTTTCCTCTGCTGTCTCCATTCTGTCACTGATGATGTCAGGTGAGGTTTAATTTTCAGTTACTGCATCGTTCAGTTCTAAAGGTGTGAGTTTTAGAAATGGTTTTGATTGCTTTGCTGAGAATGTCTATCTTTCCATTCATTTCCAGAGTGTATCCCCGTACTCCATGGAGCATGACTGTAATACTTTACCGTAGTTATTAACATCTGGGTCCTCTGAGGTTGGCCTATGTTGATTGCTCTTTCCCTTGAGAGTTATTGAGGCTTTCCTGGTTTTCACAGAACTTTGAACTGTGTTTTGGACATTTTGAATACTATCATATGAGGGTCTATGTCCTATTAAAACTTTTGAACATTTTTTTTAAAGCAGTCAATTACTCTGGTTATGTGCAGATGGCAAGTTCTGACCCACATTCTGTGGACCATATTTCTGGTTTCTGGTTGGTTTTCAAAGGCTTTTCAGTGTAATTTGGGCCCACCTCGAGTCTGTTACGTGGGAGCCACCGAAGTCTTACACTTCAGTCCCTAAATTTCTGCTACATTGCTTCCAGAAAGCTTCATGCATGCAGAGCTCAGGGGTGAGCCCAGGGCTTCAATACAGATTTTGGGTGTCCCTGTGTTTAGCTGTGTCCTCACTGTGATTTCCTGTTGTCACTTCTCCTGGTGATTTGGCTACAAATCCAAGGTTTTAGCCTCCCCATTGTGTCACACATTCACAACTGGGTTTTCATCTGGGGCAAAACATTGATAGAAAAAACGAGAAAAAAAATTACAGCATTCCCTTACCTTCCCCAATCCGCAGTGGCCCATCTTGCCAGTTCCTGTCATCGGAGAGAAGGATTTCTCTTAGATTTTAGATGTGGCTCCCACTCTCTGTGGCCATCACTGCTGCCACTGCCCTGGGTGTTCAGCTTCATGACTGTGTTACAGCAAATACTCGGCACCCAGGAAGGGACAAGAGACACACACTCGGGGAATCGGAAAAGACTGTTTATGTCACATCGGCACCAGACCAGCAGAGTCACCTCCAAAGGCCAAGCCCTGAGTCCTGGCGCTGGCCTTCTTTTAAGCCTGGCTAGCTTCCAGGTACTTGGCAACACTATTGGCTGCACAGGGGGCACCATTGGTTGTGCTTCGCGGGCAGTTGGCTGGTGCAAGACGCAAGCAAGATTATAGAGGCCAAAAGCAGGCAAGGGGAGTATCCGGCCTCGGACATCTGGCGGGCCCTTTTTTATCTGCTTTTGCTGGCTTTCCTTCTCAACTGGAACTTGCCTCAGTGCACCCCCTACATTCTTTCCCCAGAGGGTCACCCCTACTGTTCCTCTGGCCAGACAGGGAGAGTTTTTTTCTCTTGAGGCTTTTTCCATTGGCCCTGCTGTGTGGCTCTGGGCACTGGTCTCTCCTGGAGTGCAAGTCAGGAGATACAGGAGGGAAAAAAAATGCAGAAAACTCACCTCCATAGAGCTTGTCCTACGAGTTCTGATGGCTTTCCTCAATTTGCCTGCTATCATTTATCTTTCCGGTATTTGTGCTAGGTGTTCTGCCCAGAGGTCTTGGTTATAATTGGTGAGAGAAACAGAGTGTGCTTATTTCATCGTAGCCAGACCCAGAGGCTGGAAGAGTGACTTTTCTTTCAGTGAATCTGAGAAGAGGAGAGGTCAGCCCTCGTGGCTTGGAAATGGAAGGATAAAGTAAAACAGTAAGACTGGGACCTAATCCCTAATCCTTGGGCAGGAGCTGGGGCAAGGGGTCTGTTAATTTTGAGCAGCGATTCCTTTAGGGAATCCATATCCATGATTGGATATGGGTGGGGGGAGGGTGCCGTAAGTGGTTAGAACCTCTCAGAAAGCAAAGAGCCTGTGCAGCAAGGCTCATGGGAATGTCTGTCTGTCTGACTCACCACTTCCCATTATTTTTGGCATCGGAAGAACAACTCCATACACGAGGAGGTCACTGCAATGGATGTTAGAGTATGATCAAAAGGCTTGGGAATGGACATGCTGTGTTTGATTTAATATCAAGTGGAAAAAATAGGAGATAAGACAGTTTGTACATTGTGTTTTATGTATTCTGTGACTATAACGGTGTAGGTAATAGGCCAGAGATGGACAGAGATGTATGAAAATTAACGTGATCATGGTAGGGAACCTAAAGCGTGTGAGATTATGGGTGTCTTAGTGGTTTTTTTTCAAACATTTACTTGGTGTTGTTCTGCTGACTTTTCCAATGTGGGAACATGTAGGAGAGTTCCTGGCCTGTTGCCTGATGGTTGTGCGGTTTTCCCATCTCATTGCTGTCATTTATTTGGGAAGGGCTTTCCTGATTGTCACTTCTCACTGACCCCTGATTAGGTGGTCCTGTGTCCTGTTCCTGTATCCCTGTGTCCCCCCTCCTCCGGGTCCTGAGGGGACACTTGGCCATTAATGCTTCTTTGATTTTCAATCTTCTGTGGTAGGCATGAGCAAATGCGGGTAAGGGCAGTATATTCTCCTGCTCACTGATGTGTCCTCGATGCCTTCCTAGTGCCCAGACCAGGCTAGGTACCTCCTCTCCAGAAGCTAAATACTCAGGTCTACAAATGAAAGATGACACTCCACAGCTAAGATATCTTTTTGCACTTTATTTGGCTTTTATGTTCTTATGTTCTCAGGCACTTTTCTGCACCCACATATCACTTTCTCTCCATATCGACACCCACCGTCCAAATCTTTCAGCCAAACCAAAGCTGGGTAGTATGGTGCATTGCGTTGGAAGCCAACCAAAGGAGAAGCCCAGCGATAGAAGAGTATTCGGTAGGAAAGGAAACTCAGAACTCAGGTTTTGGCGAAGGCTGGCCTTGCCAGGAATGGTCAGGAAAGCCTGAGGGATTGTGGCTGAAAGGGTCTCAGGGTCATCGCCATGTCCAGAGCCCTTCCTCTCTGGCCCACTCCTACTGTGACATACTAAATTCAAGCACACACGTGCTAATTCACGTGCACTTTCATTTATATATGGGCATTCTGAACTTGTTTCAGTCTGCACGCAAGTACAGGGAATCGCCCAATCCACAGGGCTGGCATTTTCACAGCAGGCTGCAAACTGATCCAACCCAAACAGCCCTAGCACATAGGGTTGGAAGAGTCCTCAAGCATATCTGCTCCGCAGCACTCCTCCCACAAGCGACACTTAGATTTCCGCAACAGCAGTCAAGACAAGCAATCACCCAACCTTCTCTTGAGCACTTTGCGTAATGCTGAACTCACCGTCTGTGATTAATTTAATGTGTCAACTTGCCTGGGTCTTGGGGGGCTTCAGATATTTGGTCAAACATTATTTTGGACATGCCCGCGAGGGTACCTCCAGACAAGATCAGCATTTGAATTGGTGGACTGTGTAAAGCAGACTGCTGTCCCCGATGTGGGTGGGCCTCAGCCAATCTGTCCAGGGCCTGAATAGAACACAAAGGGACAGAGGAAAGGAGAATTTGCCCTCACACGTACACTGGTCTTCTGCCCTGTCTTTCCACCAAGCCTTGGTTTCACCTCAGAATCATTCTTAATATTTTTTCAGTTGAGCAGAACTCAATCCGCAGTCACTGCCCCAGCTACTGGAGAGTTACTTCTCCCACGTTTTGAACCTCTCTGTGTCTTCTGAGACACGTCTGATGCTCTGAGGTGAAGACAGGTGAAGCCTTGAGCCCTGCGGGACACAGCCTGGATGATGGTGGGTTCGTATCAGCTTCTTGAGCAGAGACCCACAAGGCCAAGCCAAAGACTGGTAACAGGCGCTTGTTAGGACGTAAGAGAGTCTTTCCACTGAAGTCTGAACACCTTCATCTAGGACCAAAGCCAAGGGTCCCTTGGGGTTTCGGGATCCGGGTTGAGGGCAGCTCAAGGCTGCTTATGGCACATCTGGCACCAGGACCTTGGCCTGTGCTTTTCGGCCCACTGCTGTCTCTGGTCAGACTGTATGGTTTTCCGGTGAGAAAGCCTTCAGATGCTATTTCCCCAATTTCATGTCGAAACCATGGGCTAAGTCATGAAGAGGACAGGCCATTGATCCATAAGAAAAACGAGGGGTCCACCTTCCAGAGAGTTTGGAGATAAGCTATGAATGAAACCCAAATGGTTGTGACGTTAGATTAGCAAAGGTTTATTTTTAAATACTTAATAATATTAACCGTGTAGGGAAACCTCCGGTTTCCTGAAATGGTGAGACTATCCGTTTAGACAATCCCATTTTTGACATAATTGTCCAGCGTGGAGGCGGGGTCTTGCTCGGGCCTTCTGGCCACCTTATTGTCGCTCACGGATGAGTCCGTGTTCTCCTCCGGAGGGCAGGCCTTGTTCCTTTTGGCAAATGCCTGGCTGATTTCTGCATGGGTTCTGTTTTTTGTCTCAGGCAGGACAAAATAGAAATAGATAGCACCTGTGAGGCAGATCGCAGCAAAAACCAGGAAACAGTAGGTGTCCAGACTTTTCTGTGGGAAGGAGAGACAAGGAACATCAAGGAGACAATCACAAATCTGGCTGTGAAACCATCTCTCAACAGATTTTTTAAATATTTTTTTAAGTGTTTATTTCTGAGAGAGAGACAGAGCACAAGCTGTGGAGGGGCAGAGAGAGAGGGAGACTCAGAACCCGAAGCAGGCTCCAGGCGCTGAGCTGTCAGCACAGAGCCCAACACGGGCCTCGAACTCACGCACCGCGAGATCATGACCTGAGTTGAAGTGGGACGCTCAACCGACTGAGCCGCGCAGATGCCCCTCTCAACGGATTTTTATGGCTCCCCATCCCTATATCAATATTCCTGGATGGCATACCAGGCCTGTGACATAGGCTCTATAGGCGAATGGTGCCTTAATAAGCATCTGCAGGAGACGTTCTCATATGAGCCATGAACACATCAGCTTCAAACCCCGGGACCCATGAAGAAATGCCAGTCTTCTGTTTTCTTTTTTGAAAACTAGGCATATAGAAACTAGTCATCATGAAAGCAACGTGTCATACTTGCTGAAAGTTATTTTAAGTTCATATTTACGCACCTTGAATGAGGGTGCCTGAGACTGGAGCCTACCACCTGAAGCCTGAAAGTCACCTGCGACAGCTCTGTCCCCTCAGCTGTCATGCGGGACCCATGCACTGAGTCCCAGCCGGATTTCTTCCTCAAACAGGTCCCTGGTGTCGCCTCCCCTGGCGTCCCCACTCCTGAAGTCCAGCCTAGGGGGCACCTGGGGCCATATGGGACCACCAGACTCTGCTCTTGTGGGAAGGCAGCCACCGATGAAGATACATAAATGGACGTGCGTGGCTGTGCTCCAGTAGAATTTCCTTACAGAACAATAAACCCTGTGGTGGGCAGGACTTCGTCAAACCCGGCCATGCCCAAGGGACAATTGCCTCTCGCTTTCTTCACCCACGTCCCCCATCCATGTGGCCTCTTACCCATCTCTTCCCTGCAATGCAGCCCAGGGAGTCTTGCAAAAATGTATCTTGGTCATGCCAGCACCCTGCTTAAAACCTTGCAGCTGCCTCCCATCGCTCGTGGGACCCACTTCCTTGGCTCGCCCTGGGGTCACGAGGTCTCCTCTCTGTGCCTCTTCCGCGCGGGCTTTGACACTCCCGTCTCCCACCCTTCTTCCACTGAGTCGGGGTCCCTGCACTTGCTAATCCCTCTTCCCTACACTGTCCACCTCCTCAGCTCCTGTCTCTCTCCTTCTCCAAGCACGTGCCCTGCCGCAGGCCAGGACCCTGTATTATCATCTCTCCTGGTTCTGTCCTCCTTCCCTGGACATTGATGGTAACTGCATGGTTAGTAGTGTGGCTGCTTGATGAATGACTGTCTGCTGCTGGGCTGTCCGCTCCAGGAGGCAGCAGCTCCGTGAGCAAAAACGTCTGGTTTTGCTCATCGCTGTGGCCCAGTGCTCAGGCCAGTGCGTGGGCAATGGTAGGTGCTCAGCGGATAATTTATGGAGTGAACAAATCAATCGATCTGTCACTCAGATTTCAATCAGAGAAATCAATCTGTCTCGTAAGTTTCCCTGTTGCTGTGGACTTGACTTATGTGGCCCCCAAATTCGTATGTTGAATCCCTAACCCTCAATGTGACTATATCTGGAGATGGGACTTTTGAGAGGTAATTAAGGTGAAATGAGGTCATAAGGGTGGGGTCCTAATCCCACAGGATGAGTGGCCTTAGAAGAAGGGGGAGAAAGAGAGCTCTCTTTCCCTCCATGAGCACACAGAGGAAAAACCATGGGAGGCCACAGGGAGAAGGCAGCCGTCCGTGAGGCAGGAAGGGAGCCCTCACCAGAAACTGAGACAGACAGAGGTCCCGAGGTGCCCACCTGGAAAAGCAGATCTTTGGATGACATTGCCCTGGGCCCTAATCCTACGATTCCCATCTCTTTCGAAATGAAAGCTCTTTAAATACCTGCCTGCCCCTTTGTAGTTCTCTTTTTTTTTTTTTAATTTTTTTTTTCAACGTTTTTATTTATTTTTGGGACAGAGAGAGACAGAGCATGAACGGGGGAGGGGCAGAGAGAGAGGGAGACACAGCCATCAGCCCAGAGCCTGATGCGGGGCTGGAACTCACGGACCGCGAGATCGTGACCTGGCTGAAGTCGGAAGCCACCCAGGCGCCCCTGTAGTTCTCTTTTCTGAGGCACTTCTACAGAACAGGCACACTGCAAGAGGACCTCGGGCCCCTCAGAAAACCCATTTTGCTAGCCCACCTTGCCGGGGCTGTGTGCCATCAGGAGGCTGGAAGCCAGAAGCTGGAAACAGGCTCCAGGGCCCAATTTACAATGGGGTTGCTCCTGCAAGGACCAGACCGGACCAGACCAGACCAGTCGGAGCCACGTGGGCCCGGGCCCGGGCCTTCGTTGCCTTTCCCCTCATCGTGATGCTCAAAATCACGCCTGGGGTGGAGATTTAACATGAAAATAAGGTGTGTTGTGTCAGCTGCACCTGTGCGTCCTGGCTCCTACGTGCTCGTATGTGCTCAGAAGGCACCCCTTTCCCGCCTCGGCCCCTCAACACCTTCCCCGGCCGTTGTCTGGGACGCAGCCTGGTGTCCCTCCTCCTAAGGCTGCCTCCCTCAGCTCGGGTGTGAACTTGCAATACTCACACCATCCTTGCCCCTTTCTACCCACGGAGTCAAAGAGCCTGAGGTCGGTAACAAGACCAGATCAGCTGGCACCTGGGCCTTGTGCTTGCAGGCTCCAGAACGGTGACAAAATGGGTTTCTGTTGTCTAAGTGCCCGGGTCTGTGGTGTTTTGCGATGGCGGCCCGAGCTGACCAAAATACCACTGGCCCTGACATCCTATCCTTTTACGACTGGGAATAATTAGAAAACCTAGGTCTCTGCTTTGAAATGAAGCCCGTTTAATTGAAGCTTGTACAAATTCAAATATTTTCATTGCTCCTGGGAATGGTAAGTCAAGAAGAAAGGATTTTTATTTATTGAAACAATTTTTGTGTTTGAGAGAGAGGACACGCATACGTGGGGGAGGGGCAGAGGGAAAGAGAGAGAGAGAAGCTCAAGCAGGCTCCGTGCTGAGCAACAGGGCTCGATCCGTGGCCCTGGGATCATGACCTGAGCTGAAATCAAGAGTCGGACGCTCAACTGACTGAGCCACCCAGGTGCTCCAAGAAGAAAGGATATTTTAAATGACTAGTCGGTCTTTGCAACAGCCGTGTCAGCAGGACCACTGGCTCCTG
Source organism: Felis catus (assembly GCF_018350175.1). Classification (NCBI taxonomy): domain Eukaryota; kingdom Metazoa; phylum Chordata; class Mammalia; order Carnivora; family Felidae; genus Felis; species Felis catus. The sequence goes on along the minus strand of NC_058371.1, from coordinate 198,567,311 downwards.
CTGGGGACATGAGCTGGCCCCTGCCCGCAGCCGAGGGATGCTGCTGATATTCATACTGGCATCAGAACTGAGCCTCGTTTGTTGAGGATTCTGGGGCGAGACCTTGAGCCGAGACCTTTGCACTCAGGGAATGAAGCGTCTTGCCCAAGGCCTCCCGTTTGGTTGGCCTGAGCCTTAACCGCCTTGCAAACTGGCTCCTGGTGGCCAGGCATTGCAGCCGAGGCACACCCCTTCCCTCCAGGACCAGCTTCCTAAGCCACAGCTGGCCGATGCGCGTGGTAAGCTGTCTGAGCCTCTCGTGTCTGAAAACGCCTTTTCCCCTCTCTCATACGGGAAGGTACAGACTTCTGATTTCAAAGTAGTTTCCTCTCAAGCATTTGAAGACAGTGTTCCTTGCCCAATGGCAGTGGAATCTTGCTCAGGAGGAGGAGGATGTCCCCTGATGGTCATTTCTTTTCAGGTTATCTGAGTTTTCCCTATGGAACTTGGAGGGTTTTCTTTTTAACCCCAGTACTTTTTTTAACGTTTATTTATTTATTTTGAGAGAGACAGAGAGCATGAGCAGGGCAGGGGCAGAGAGAGGACAGAGGATCCCAAGCAGGCTCCCTGCTGTCAGCACAGAACCCCAGGTGGGGCTCGATCTCACGAACCGTGAGATCAGGACCTGAGCTGAAATCCAGAGTTAGATGCTTAACCCGACTGAGCCCCCCAGGCTTAATAAGAGTACGTTGACTGAGTGGATAAAGGAATGAAATCTGAGCACTTTCACGGACAAGCATGAAGGGACAAAGGTGGTCCAGGTTAGATTGTCACGACGGGACCAAAATAGAATCCTTCTGCTCAGTGTCCACCGCGACCCGTGGGATGCTGGCTCACAGGTGATTCATACCAAGCTCCCGGGCGAGTCAGTGCTGGGCTGTCACTTAAGAACCGATGGGGAGTCAAGCGCCTTCCACCTGTACCTCCAGCTCTGCGGAGAGCTTAACAAGTCAAGGCTGCTCCACGGTCGGAGCGTTAGGATGTCTCTAGGGGAGGCCGGAAGGCAGCAGGGATCTTAGTGATATCTTACGCCTCTGCCTTGCGTGGTAGCTCCCAAGCCGCTGTCATATGTATCGGGTCTTGTTGGAGTTGCTGCCTGACGGCATTTCAGCTCCGTGTGCCCAGCCGGAAGCCGCATTTAAGGACCCTGTGGACGCCCCCGGCTTGCCCTTCCCTCCCTGGCAAGCCCGCTCTTCCCCACTGGTTCTCAGACACACGCTGCTATATTCCCTGGGCCAAGATGGACACCAGACTCGCCTCTGACTGCTTCCCCGCTCTCTGCCTGTCTCTGCTACTAAGTCCTGATGACTTTACCCTGAAACATCCTTTTTCTTTTTTGTAAAAATACACACTTTTTTTTTTTATCCAGAGAGAATTTACATAAAGTAACTTGCGCAGATCTGAAGTGTAGAGTTCAACAAGGCTGGATGAAAGTACTCTCCTGTGTAACTAACACCTACGTCAAGACGCAGAACATTTCCAGAAAGTTCTTTGTGCCATTTTCGAGTCAGTGCCTCCTGTCTCCCAGCCACCTCCCTGCCGTCCCCAACACATAGAGGCAACCACCGTTCTGGTGTCTGTCACTGTACCCTCCATTTTTCCTGCCCCTGTCCCGGGCCACCAGGCAGCCAACGAGTTCTTTTAAAGTCACAAAACGAGGGGCGCCTGGGTGGCTCAGTCAGTTGAGCATCTGACTTCGGCTCAGGTTCACGATCTCACAGTTGGTGGGTTTGAGCCCCATGTCGGGCTCTGTGCTGACAGTCCAGAGCCTGGAGCCTGCTTTGGATTCTGTGTCTCCCTCTCTCTCTGCCCCTCCCCTGCTCACACTCTGTCTCTCTCTCAAAAATTAATAAACATTAAAAAAAATTTTAAAGTCACAAAATGGTTCTGTCTTAAAACCATGCAATGGCTTCCTAGAGTCCTTTGGAAAAACCCCAAATCCCTATCACGCCCTCAGTACCTGGGCAGATCCGGCCTCCACCCCCCTCCCCTCCCTTACAACTACCTGTGATGCCCTACATCCCTCAGCTGCCTGCTCTGGGCCTGCGCAGGGCCTCTGCCAGCCTCTTCCTGCTCCCCACCACCCTTGCCCCCACTGACTCCCTCAACCTCAGCTTGAAAGGTCCCTGCACTGGTCAGCCCAGTTAGGCCCCACTTTACTCCCTTCCATGAAGCCCAAACCTACACCTGATCCCACAAGGATCATGTCTATTCTCTCTGAAATGTTAGGGCAGGATTGTGCCCCAATGTCGGTGCCAGTGGAGAAGGAGCAAGTGAAAGGTTGTCTCCTCCTCCCTCTAGACCCAAGGATATCAGCTGGAGCCTCCAGAGAGGCGAGGGGGCAGTTTTATTTGCTTTCAGATCCCACGATCCTGGGTCCGCATCAGCTTCCTCCTCACGCTGAATAGGCATTTGGGATATGACCCGATAATTTTCAAGTTGAAAAGAACCATTTTCCCGCTTCCAGATTTTACTGAACTCAAACGAAATTTTATAACGCCTGTGGAGTCAAGCAGGTGTACAATTGCAGGCAATCTTCTCCAAACCAGAAAATGCTGGTGCCGACGGCAGAGGCTGCTTGGTCCGCAGGCTTTTATAACCAACGGCCCAAGGGACACACCGATGCTGACCGTAGCAGAGGCCCAAGGAAAAGGCAGCCTTTGGCTAAGGACATGGAAACAGAGTGATACTAATGCCCCCACGGGTCAAGGCAGCCCATGCCATCTGCCCATATCTAGAACACTCTGCAGGAAGGGGCGGGGTGGGTGGCAGAGAAGGGGGAAGAGGGAAGAAGGCAACAAGCCATCCTGGACGGCTCAGCGAGTTCGGGGCAGTGTAAGCTTCCAGCATTCACCATGAATTGCTCTGTCTTTCTTTTCTCCTCTTCCCAAGTGACCCTAGGACCACACGGCAGGACGCAACCTTTATGGTACTAATAATGACCACGATGGCAACTGGTCCTGACTGTCCACGGGCAGACACTGTGCTCAAGACCTGACTTCACCTCTGACTGATTCGGGAGCCCTGCTGCAAAACTGGGGCAATTCTTTCGTTGCACGGACATAAAAATGACGGCAATCAAAGTTGGACAGATTTGACCGGCATGGGCTTCACCTAACTGCCGACGGGCATGGTCAGGATTCAAGTCACGGTCGGGATTCAAGGTCAGGCCGTCTGACCTCAAAGTCCGTACAGTCTTCCCAGTGTCTCATTTATATCTAAGGTAGTGCCAGGCAAATCAGGGCAATAGGAACAACAGACAGCTACGGCAGCCACCACTCACCAGGCTGGTCTGTACTGGAGATGGTCCTGACGTCTGCCTCAGGCCAGGAGCCCCCAGACACAGAGCCTGACTCTGGGGTGTCAGTGCAAGTGACCCAGGGGGCACGGGTAGGGGAGGGATTGAGCTGGGGGTATGTGACCAAGTGTCTCGGGCTGCTCAGAACCAAGTGGTTCTCCGGGAGGTGAGACTTACGGGGACAGTCCTGTTGTGGGTTGGATTGTGTCCCCCAAAAGGTATGGTGAAATCCTCACCCTGGGGCCCGTGAATGTGGTGCTGTTTGGAAACTGTCTTTGCAGAGGTAATCAAGTTAAGGCGAGGTCATACGACACCACGGTGGGCCTCCAATCCGATCACTGGTGTCCTTACAGAAAGAGGCCTGGAGACACACACGAAGGAGGAAGGCCCCGTGCCCAGGGAGGCAGAGACTGGGGTAATTAGTGCAGCTACAAGCCGAGGAGCACTGAAAACCTCCAGCAGCTCGGAGAAGGCACGGGACACGCCCTTCCTTCACAGCTTTCTGGAGGAAGCAGCCCTCCTCGCCTCTGACTGTGTGCTTCTAGCTTCTGGAACCGCGCGAGAATAAATTTCTATTGTCACAAACTGCTAAGTCTGTGGTACTTGGTGATGGCCGCTCTGGAACCTGAGATAGGAGGGGACGCGTCCAGCTGGAACTCAGTGCTTCTTGGGGCCTCTGGGAGACACGGAGCACACAGCAGAGTCGCCCCCACACAGACAAGGAGGGGGAAGCTGCGTATTCACCCACACCCTCGCTGGCTGTGGGCCGCCCCGACCGTCTGCCTGCCCCTCCCACAGGCTGAGAGCGAGCCCCACGTGGGGGGTGGGGGCAGGATGACGACAGGCTTCTCAGAGTTGTTTGCGGAGGAGAAGGTCAGGGTGAGTGGGTGTGGGCGGGGCCCCAGCAGCAGCTGTCCCACAACTGTAGCTCAGGAGTCCTCATCCCAGCCAAAGGAGGTGACATCACCTCTGGCCAGGTACTGTGGGCGCTTCCCTTGTGTGAGCTCACTCAGCCCTCCTGTGACCCACGGGGTCCATTCGTAGACGGGGAGGTCAGGGCGGGCCAGTGATCCCAGCCCCGGCGGCCCCCAGTGCCTGCTCTGAACCTCCACAGGCTCTGTGCTCCGTTGGTGAATGAGAGTGAGGGATTTCCCATTTTAGAGATGGGGAAACTGAGGCTTGGAGCAGTCAAGGACCTAGCCCAGGGCCCCCCTGCTTAATGTGTGTGGCAATGAAGTTTTGGGCCACGTCGCTGTCTGAGGCCGTGCTGGCTCTGATGTTTGCTTTCTGGGGTAGCTCCTTGCAGGTCCCTGCTCGGCAGCTGGGATATACTTACCACTGACATGTTTTGGGAAACATGAAAAACTCAAGATGTCTTGAAAAACCGCACTTGGGGGCTGGTATGGGCTGCACTGTGTCTACCGCCAGGATTCACAGAAGTCCTAACCCCCCGCACCTCAGAATGTGGCTGTTTGTGGAGGTAGGGTCTTTAAAGAGGGGATCAAGCTATAGTGAAGTTGGATGGTGGGCCCTGACCCAATGTGCCGGGTGTCCTTAGAAGAGGAGACTGGAACACAGACACACAGAGGGACGGCCACGTGAAGACACGAAGACAAGATGGCCGTCCACACACCAAGGAGAGAGGCCTCAGACGCCATCAACATTGCCAAGACCTTATCTTGGACTTCCAGCTTCCAGAACTGTCTGTTGTTTAAGCCCCCGGCCCTGTCTGGTTGTGGCAGCCAGGCAGACTAAGACAGATACTCCTGTGGCTGCGACGGTTTCCGGAAGGGTGGTGGGACAGAACTGGTCGTTTGTGGAGTCCGCAGCGGAGAAGGACCCACATGGGAGGGTTAGGGTGGTGGGGGGTGCGAACCTGAACGTGTAAGTCCTGCATCTGTCTAGTGTAGTCATCATGGCCAACAGCAGCCCCAGGGCCCGGCCTCTGCCCTGGCAAGCTCCTGGCCTCCTTGCCTTCCCTGTCCCGGGTCAGGGGGCCCACCTTTCACAGAATCTAAATGTGGTCGCCTGGCCAGGGTCTCCATCAGGGTGACCACAAAGGCCGTTCACCTTGAGTCAATGCTCACACCTTGCACGTTTCCTGAATGGTACCCCAAACCTAGAGACCCTGGAGACACCCTGGCTGGCAGGAGCTCTGCTTCCAGAGCATAAAGAACATTAAAAATACCCACGGGCATAAGGAAATGCTCATAATATCATGGCATTTGAGAAAAGCAAAAGAACAAAAAATTCGCTCCAATTTTTATAAATATGAAAAATTACATATATTTGGAAGAAAGGAAGGAAACAGCGTCATTAACCCATTAACATGCCTGGTTTCACCGCTTTACAGTTTCTACAGTGAGCCTGAATCATTTATAATTAGAATCCCCTCACAACTTTTCAGGAAACAAGGAAGGAGGAGGAGGAGAAGGGAAGGAAGGGGGAAGGGGGAGGAGGAGGAACAAACAGAAGGAAAAGAAGCAGAGGAAGAGGAAAAGGAAGATGAACAACTCGGTCAGTGACTGTCCCCAACAGAGAACTAGCCCTTGTGTTCTGCCCTCTTAGACAGACTCACTCAGTGGCCCTCAAACACTGGCTGAGTGAATGAACCCTACAAGGGCTGTGTTAGGAATCCTGAGAAAATGTACGTAAACCATCTGGTCTGGTGCTTGGCACAGAAAAAGCAGCAAGATGCCCAGTGAGATGTTGACACTATGGGAATAATTCATTAATTTGATGTGTTGCTACAGTGCCCCAAGGGGCAAGGCGAGGGGCTGATACGTCCTCAGCCTCTCTGCTGCCCTCCCTTGCCTGGTGGTGAGTTATAATTACTGTGTGTCAGCCTAATTACTAGTGATCCCCTCGTTTCCTTCTGCCGCCCCTTCCAGCTCCACTCCGCCCCCAGGAACAGGCTGAGCTCACACACTACTCTCCTGACCTACCCTTGCTGCTGGCCTGTGCAATGTTCCTCTCTTGTTTGTATTTGTTTCCTCCCTTCTTAGCCTCTGTGCTGCTCTCATTCCTCTGCCCTGCTGTGCCCTTCTCCCACCTCTGGACAAACTCCTGTGTGAGTGTTTGATAAATGTCCTTGAGCTGACCTGTCCTTCTCTACCCCCATCCTCTATCTTTCCCTCAGTCTGTATGTCTATTGTCTATCGAGCTATCAATCTATCCCTCTTTTAAATTTTTTTTCAAGTTATTCATTTTTGCGAGTGAGAGAGACAGAGTGTGAGCAGGGGGGAGGCAGAGAGAAAGGGAGACATGGAACCCGAAACAGGCTCCAGATTCTGAGCTGCCAGCACAGAGCCCAACGTGGGGCTCGAAGTCACGGACCGCAAGATCATGACCTGAGCTGAAATCGGAGGCTTAACCGACTGAGCCACCCAGGTGCCCCTCTATCAATCTATCTCTAATCTCTCTTTATCTTTGTGCAATTCGTAGTGTTGTTATATGTGTGTTTACGTAAATTTATGTAACTTACATAAATGGAATCTGGCTACAGCCTTCCCTCTGCACTTGAGCTCTCTCAGCACCGGGTTTAGGTCTGTACACGCCGCGGATAGAGATCTAGCTCACTGCTTCTCACTGCAGTGGAAATGTCATGTGCCTCTGCTAGCCCTGTATTGACGCTTTCCCGGAGGACGGCGCCCAGGTTACTTGTAACTCCTCATCACCACGGACAGCGCAACAGTTACTGTTCTTGGGCATCTACCCTACGGACCTTTGCAAAAGTTTCCCTGGGATACATAATTAGGGGTGGAAATTGGGGTTAACAACTGGTTCCACTGGTGCACGAGCGTGTGCCCATTCCCGTGATGTCTTTGCCAACACTTGGTAATTCTCCAGATTCGTAATTTTGATAATTGGACAAATACCCACGTTTCTCCTTCTGCGAATTGTCCTTTCTCATTCTCTACTTACCTCCCCAGTGGGACTCCTGCCTTCACTGTTGACCTGCAGGACTTCCTTAGTATTCCAGCCATCAATCCCCTGCCCGAGCTGTTCCTCACAGGGCTGATGTCCTTTTGTTATCACCAAATCCGTCCCCTTTCTCTGCATTGTTTGTGCTGTTAGAGGTCTTGTCCTTCCCTGTCTGGGTCTCACAGATACCTTCCTACTTTGTCTTCTGTTTCATTTTTCGTTTTACTTTCCACATTTGGCTCTTGAATCCATCTGGAGTCATTTTGCACATCTTCTCTATTTATTCCCTGCCTTCTCTCTCTTCTTTCTTTCTTTATTTTTTTTTAAGTTTGAAAGTTCTTGCTTAACCAAAGGGCTCAACAGGTAAAATAAAAATATTTAGAAATTACTGATCTACAAAATACCCTCTCTATGAATAGGAAGGAAAGGAGGACTTGATATATTTTTAAGATTCTGCTGTGCTGAATTTCTGACTGTGAGGTTTGCATCACAGCCATGGACATCCTTCCCGGGGCCAGACTGATGATTGACCAGGACTTCCACTAATTGGGACGACCAAGAATGGGAAATAGCTGCACTGAACTATAAGGGTCAGGCTTTAGGAGGAAAGAAGTTCTGGCCGTCACATGGCCCTTCTCCTATGAATAAAGTCTTCGTGGTCCCCTCCTGAGGAGGCCAACAGCCTTGTTTAAAGTGTAGAGATCTTGCAACAATGTGGGTGGAACTGGAGGGTATTATGCCAAGTGAAATCAGTCAGAGAAAGATAGATATCATATGTTCTCACTCATATGTGGAAGTTGAGAAACTTAACAGAAGACCACGGGGGAAGGGCAAGAAAAAAGATACAGAGTTACAAACAAAGAGGAAGGCAAACCATAAGAGACTTTTAAATGCAGAGAAAAAACTGAGGGTTGATGGGGGTGGGGAGCTGGGGGGGGGGCGGCGGGGAAAATGGGAGATGGGCATTGAGGAGGGCACTAGTTGGGATGAGCACTGGGGGTTTTATGTAAGGGACGAGTCACGGGAATCTACTCCCGGAGCCAAGAACACACTATATACACTGTATGTTAGCTAACTTGACGATAAATTATATTAAAAATTTTTTTTTAATTATTGGAGTAAAAGAAAATAAAAATAGATCGTAGAGATCTTTCTGGGACCAGTTCAGAGGCATCTGGGCTATGAGCACAACTCGGAAGTCTGGGCTGCTAGTCGGCTGACACTGGCTGTCACTGCAGGGGATGAAAAACGAGGGTGTGTGAGCTACCCTGTCACCTGCTTAGCTGGCTGCCCAGTCAGGTGCTGCCTTGTGCGTGATCCCCTTCCCCCTCGGGGAAGTGGACCCACTCTCTTCCTGACTGATCCCTCCCCTGCCCATCGTCCTGGCCCAAGTGTGAGCACGGCTTCTCCTGCAGACGACAGGAAATCCCAGCCACCAGGCCTCCCTGCCTACAATATGCCCCCTCCAGTCCAGCCCCCACACAGCCAGAAGGGTCTTCTCGAAACACAAATCCAACTGCTCGTCCCACTGCTACCTTAGTATCCTTCACTGTTTCCTCAGCACCCACATCAGGGGTTCTCACGCAGGGCTACGCATTAGGATCACATAGGAAAATACTGATAATGCCGCCCCCTCCCCCACCGACTCAGAATCTCAATGATCCTACGCATCATCATTTATCTTAAACTCCCCCCAGGTGAACCTCGTGTGATTCCAGGGCTGCGCACCTGTCATCTAAATGATCAAGTGCAAATTCCCTAACAGAGTGTTCAAGTCCAGTAGGGTCAAGTATATGATCGAGTCCATATAGGAGCGTCCAGTCTGTCTCCTGTTCCTGGGCACTTCCAGGCTCTTTTGTAATCTGCCAGGAGCCCTGCCACCCCAGAACTGGCACCCCATGCTGCCTCCTGGGCGTCTCAGGATGATCCTGTGCTCAGTCGGGGGGTGGAGGGCAGGAGGCAAGGACTCAGCACCACGCCTGGCTGGCTTCTGGGTAGCCCCCGATAAGTGACCAGGTTCTGCTTCCCAAACCCACCCCCACTTCCTGCGGTCAGCCGCACAATGGCCCCCAAAGATATCCAGGCCCCGATAACCTGGGAACATTGTCTTACATGGCCAAAGGGAATTTGCAGATACGATTAAGATTCTGAGATGGGCAGATGATCCTGGATCATCTAGGTGGACCCCACCTGCAATCGCAGTGTCCTTTTAAGAGGGACGCAGAGGCAGGTATGACATGGAAGGTGAAGGCCAGGTCTTATCGGTGTGTCCCCACACCCCACCAGCGCTTGGCATTGTTGTAGGTACTCGGCAAGGGTTCGAGGAATGAGTGAGTGAGTGAGTGAATGAATGAGTGAATGAACATGTGCATTTTGAAATCTAAATGGTTTTTGGTGGGGTGACCCAGAGGGGCTAGACAGGGTTAGGTCTGAACGTTGGCCCTACTCTTTCATAACAGTGTGATCATACACACCCAGTGTGTCTTGTGCCCTCTGGTGACACATGTCACCTCCCACTTAGCCATCGTTTGGTCATGGCCAGGCCTTGTGCCATGTGTCTCGATACAACACAGCTTAGTGTCTGGCCTGCAGCCACTGGTCGTCTTGTTCTGGAAAGACACAGACGTCCACACACTCATGGACCCGTCATCTTGGCCAGTACAAGGGGATGATGGGGTCACTCTCCTCCAGGGACCCTGAGAGCCCTGTTTCCAGACGGCTCCAAGTGAAGGTCTGGCGACTGCCTGGCAGAGATGTGGTAATGGCCCTGGCGTGTTCACTGAGGGCTCCCTTCCTTCCCTGTCACCCCTCAGTTCCTCCTTCACACAGTCCCTGGTAGCTCACATAGCCCGTCAGCTTTTCACGACCCTGCCGCACTGACCCAGCGGGCTGCTGCAGAGATGGCTCTCCTCCTTGGCTCCCCCAGACCGCCTACCCATGTCCCTTGTGTGGCTGTGGACATTGCCAGGCAAGATCAAGGTCAGGTGGTCTCTCTCTGATGTGGGAGCCACACATCTCTCCAGCTCTAGCCTCAAAATGCCAAAGGCAATGACAGGATCTGAGCCCAACACCTCTCAGGGAACGGGTCAGAGACCTGCCTGCTGGGTCCTCCCCAGCCACTCGTCTTTCTGTGAAGCCCCCCCCCCCCCCCGCCCGCTCCAACTCCTTTTTGCCTTGCCCCAAACCCTGAAACCTCAGCCCGTAAGGAATGGTGCCCACAACTCTCCTGTGACTCCTGTGCCCTTGACACGTCTGAGAGGAGACTGCTGCTCTGGATATTCAAAGACAGACATGACGACTTGTGTCATTTCTGCAGGGGGGGGGGCCCTCAGCTCTGTGGGCGGGTGGCATCCTTCTTGGCCCTGAGTCCTTACCTGGGCCCTGGCCTTATTCCCCTGCTCTGGGCTGGGCTCTGAGTGGCCCTCGGGCTGACTTGCCCTGCGAAATGTGGCGCACGAGATCATACCGGTGGTGTGAACGGATGCATTTTTAATCACGGTGACAGCACGCTCGGGGAGGGGATCCTCTAACCACTGAGAGTCCTGGCTTATTTTGCCCTCAGACGCTCTAGTCCATCACACAGGGTGACCCAGGATGAGCTGTGGTCCCAGAAACCTCTCAGGCTCCCGGGCGCCCAGCTGGAAGCGAGCCAGTTAGAATGAACGTGATCCCCTAAATTAGTGGTCAAGGCTATCAAAAACTGGGTTACGGTGAATGGAGTTTGACACACACCAAAGCCCTGTGGGTAGAGGAAGGGCACATGGGGCTGACATCCATGGGTGGGACCATGTTCTTCCTCCCATTGGTACGGGACCTTCAAGTGTCCTAAGCCTGCTGAGTCTGACTTTCCTCCTCCAAGGGTGGGCAATGGCTGTCATTATGGAAGGACAGATTTCTGGCTCTTCCCCTCTGGACACGAGGCACTTTGCATTTCCCCTGGGGCGAACCGTGTGACTGAGGCTTTCACTCAAAGGCATTTGCGTGGTGGCAGCCCGCGTCACTGCCGGGCGAGGCCTTAGCGGACACGTGTGAGACCCGTCACCTGCAGGGGCTGTTGCTGCAGAGGGCAGAAGCCTGAATCGGGAAGTTCTGGGGCAGGATCTCCAGTCCCCCCACCGCTCCCCCAACGAACACCTAGCATGAACAAGACACGGTCCTGGGTGCTTTAAAGCCCCTGAGACTTGGGAACCGTTTCTTCCTGCAGCAAACCCGAACCATCCTGGCCGACATGTGGGGGCAATGAGACCTAGCGTGCCATGGCATGACTGAGCGCGTGACCTGCTCTGTCGTGGTCGCTGTCCTCTCCTGCACCCCTTCCCTGACAAAAGTCACCCAGCTGAGTAGGCCGAACCAGCAGGTGCTTCAGGAACCCGGCACAAGCCTGGCCCGTACACACCGAGTCCCCGGCAGCGTCTCGAGGGACAGGCAGCGCTGTGTCTCTGCTGGGAGAAGCTGTGGACGGGTTATGATTCACCAGACGAGTGACATGAAATAAAGGTCAGATGGATCCGATCAGCTGGAGACCCCTCTAAGGTGCATGCCTGCGTGTGCACGTGTGTGCATGTGCACATGTGCATATTTAAACGTAAATTAACTCCTCAGGCCCAGCTCGAACGCACTTGTAGGAAGGAATACCCTGCCGTATAACCAAGGGCTCCTTCGTCCCCTTGTCTCACAGGCGAGGATGAGGGACTGGGCTCAAGTCCTGCTCTGTCATTTCCCAGGGGAGGACCTTGGGGAGTGGCCGCATCTCCCCGAGCTCTGGCCCACTGGTCTGCATGAGGGAGACACGAAGGCACGACCTCCCGGCACCGACAGGGGTTGACTGGGGCCTGGCACCCAGCAAGTGCTCAGCAAACACCGGTGTTCCAGAAGCGCCTCTGTGCTGTTTGCTCATGAACCATGGTGGGAAAATGAGGGGTCGTGTTTGGGGTTGGGGGGCTTTCACCGTCCCCCAACCCCAAACTGCTCGGAAGACAGTGGACTACTTCCCAGGCACAGAAAGCTTAGGGGTGGACCAGGTGAAGCCTCTAGAGTTCTCCACTTACATTGCAGGGGTGGTAGGGGGGTCCGTGTCGACAGAGAAGTGGTTTGAAGTTAATTTTCCCCATGATAATGAATATTTTACTGATCCCTGGCTCTGCTGGCTTTGACCCAAACAGGAAAAAGCCATTTCAGGTTCGAAGTCATTGAACAGACAACTTGTTATGTTCTGGCCGCTCCGAGGACGGGAGGAAATGGGCATGGGGCCCAGGGTGTCCCCCACGTCATGCACGCTTTCAGAGGCAGGGTGCCTGTACCTCAGATGCAGTTGGCGATGCTTTAAAAGTCACACGGCGGGTCAGCCTCTCACCCAGACTAGTGAATCGCAGGCAGAGAATGCCCACAAGTAAGAGGCCAAGTCACCAAGTAAGTGGTGACTGCAGGACCTCGGGCTGACTGTTGTCTGTTCCCTGAGCCTCAGCCTCTCGGCAGTGAAGTGGATGACAGGAAACCCCAGCTCAGGGCTGTAGGAGTGGGCACAGAAGAAGCCGTGTGCAGGGGACCTGTAACCACATTTGCAGGTTTAACCATCATGCGGTGCTGTGGCCGGGCCTGTTGACCTGGGACTCAGTCGAGCTTACAGCAGGGCCTCTGGGATGTGCTGGGCTTGGTGCTAGTCAATTAATAAGCAAAGTATTAACCCCAGGGGAGGGGGTGAGGGTTGAAATGGTCCCTGAGAATGGATGGTGGGTCCTCCTCAGGGACATCTGATGGATTCTCACCTTCACTGATGGTATCACTTCTGTCATGGGTAGCAGGGAGCCCTGGAGGCATTAGAGCAGAGGAGCTGGACCCTCTTTGGCATGCAGCTGGGCCCCTGGTTCTGGGCAGAACACCTGTAAAGTCCTCGTCTTTATGCTCCTGCCCCCAGAGAACTCTCTGATCTCATTTCTTGCCTCTGCCATTATCATTACTCACTCTGTTCCAGCTACACTGGCCTCTTTGCTGTTCCTTATACAGGCCAAGCATGGCCCTGCCTCAGGACCCTTGCACTTGCTGTTTCTCTGACTAGACCTCTCCATTCCTGGGCTGCTTCACTTCACTCAGGTCTCTGCCCAGGTGTCACCTCCCTTGAGGTGTTGCCTCTAAAATACGAGGTGTCACTGTCACGTGTAAAATAGCACATCTGTTTCTGCTGCTTCCCTTTCTGGCTCCAGGACCAACAAGCACAGGTTTTTGTGTCCACTCTATCCCCATCGCCTGAAACAGTGCCTGGTACAGAGTAGGGACTCAATAAATACGTGCTGAATAAATGAGCGAGTTGACCTACACAGAAAGAACTTGTATCCATTTCCCGAGTTAGCATTTCCCTGTCCGCCACGGTCACCCTTGGGACGGTGACCCCGTCAGCTTGGTTACGATGCCAATGAGGATGTCCGACGCATGGCACGTTGCAGCGTGCACCGTCACTGTTACCCGGACCTCGTCTAGCACCGTGACCAGCACATGCACAAAGGCAGGTCTGGGATTCTACCCTAGGCTTCCCTGCAGACCCTCAGCGACAGGAAGCCCACTCCCTCTGAGGCAGCCCTTGGCATCCCGGGCAGCTCCTGGAAGGCGCAGGAAGGAGAAAGCGAACTAAGGGTTTGAGCCAAGGTGCATTTCGGCCGTCCTTAGGCCAAGAGCGTGAGTTTCCCGGTTGTGACGGACCCGGCCTCTGCTCTGTGGATCGGCCCTCAGGGTGCCGAGTCAGAGGGCATCCCATGGGCAAGAGACCCCTCGGCGGTCATACCTGGATGAACGGGAAGAGGAGCCCCACGGCGAAGTTGGAGAGCCAGTTGACGGTGCCCGCGACGATGAAAGCAGCCGGCCGCTGGGGCTGCTGGAAGAACTCGCCGGTCAGGATGAACGGGATGCCCCCTGTGGTGGCAGAGCAAGGGCGCATGATTAATCACCGCGACAAGGTGACAAGGTGACAAGGTCGTGCTGCTGGCCTCCATCTCCATATGGCAGGGCGGCACCCTTTCCGTAAGAGCCGGCCCTGCCTGGGCGAGGGACAGCTTCGGGAATGCGTGCTGGAGTCAGCCCCTACCTCCTCAAAGTGTACGAACCGCCTCTCTGACCTGGCGCATCCCAGTGAGAGGCGACTGATCCTGTTGGCTCTCCCAACGCCTTCTGAATCAAGCTGTAACCCACCACAAAATGACTACAATAGATGCCAACTTGGTTTCCAAGGCAAGTGACATTCACTGGCATATTGTGTCAGGCAGGTCCTGGCTCCCATATTCCCTGGGAGAGAAACCTGAAGCCCAGAGAGCTTACTTGACTTACTCAAGGTCACCCAGCTCCCGTGTAGCAGGGCCAGAACTGAGGCTTGGGACTCGACTTCCACAAGTCGGCACTGCCCCCGCTGATCCTTGCCTGACGGGGCGGAAACCCTCACTCAACCGGCAAGCCATTCATCTTCCTGATCTCCCCTGTGACTGGATGGGTGGTGGGTCCCAGTCCCAGAGTCGCCCTGGCAGCGGGACGTCACTCAGCAGAAACATCACTGGCATTGACGGAGGACAGTTGTTTATCTTGAGGACTATAATGTGCAGTTGCACGATGTTTGTCACCCCTCACCTCCTGGATGCCCGGAGCTCCCCACAGGGGCTTGCACCCATTTCCAAATGTCCTCGGGGTGCCACACGTAGCTGAGAATCCCCAAGGTCTGCACCGTACTCTCCCTGAACTCAGTGAGATCCAGGATTGGGCCCTGTGCCCAGACCCAGGACCTGGGGCTCAGCATGGTCACTGGGGTCCTGTTTGCACCACCCCCCAAATGCAATCCCCACTGTGCCAATCAGATCTACATGCCGGCGTCGTACAGACAAGGGTAGTGGAAGGGGAATGCCAGACTCCAGGAAGACACTTAAGGGTTCCATGGTTGTTGACCGTGCTGGGGCTGGTCCTACAGTGGTGGACGACAAGAGCAATGTCCTGCCCCCTTGGGATTCATTCCCTCTTCTGGAAGGGGGGAGAAATGACTTGTCTATGAAAAAGAAGTGAACGAATGAATAAGTAATTACAACATGCGCTAAGTATGGAGGGAACACACTCAGCCCTGGAGGGAGCCGGTGTTCGTAGCGGTCAAGGAGGGCTCTCTGGGAGGCGATGGGTCAGATGTGACTTGAAGGAGGAGACACAGCTTGCTAAGATTTGGGGAGGACTGCCAGGCAGAGGGACGGGAGGGTGAAAGGGATTGGGTCAAGGTCTAGAGCAGAGGCCACTCTGTTGAGCGAGGGGAGAGAGGAATGGTATTAAGCGGGAAAGGGAAGCAGGACCAATTAAGCAGCCTCTTGTAGATCAAGGAGAGGGTCTGCTACTGAAGGAAAACAATGCGGGGTTTTGAGTAGGGGCTGCTGTGATCCGCCTGCATTTTGTAGAGACCACAGCTGTTTAGAGAGGGGACCGGAGGGTGGAGTGGTGGCTGCAGGAGGCTGCTGGCCAGGGCAGGAGGAGGCCATGGTCGCCTAGAGGGCTTGCATGGTACCAGGGGGGATGGAAGGAAGGGGCAGAATTCAGAGACTCCACCCCATGGAGGCAAAGCTTTCACTGTGAGCGTTACAAACAACATACACTGATCAAGTTCAACCAAGAAACCCAAGGCCACAGGGGTCACAGGACGACTCAAGCCTGTCCCTTCAGAGTGTTCGCTGTTATAACCCCTCTATTCTGCCAGCAAGCCTTGGCCTCCAGCACATCAAAATGACTCAGAATGGACCAGCCCCTCATCCCCCATTAGACTATGCGCCCTGCAGGGCAGACAGTGTCCCCATCTGCCTGGCATCTTGGGCAGAGAGTAGATATGTGATCGATATTCACGTACTTGTATTAGACACTCAAAATTTGATTTTGAAAAGATCTGATATATTGTTTACTACAAAGAAAGGAGACTTTCCATATCTTAAAGGTATCTATCAAAATGTGCAAGAACAACCGTGACGCATTGAAACGTGCGAAAACCAGCCTTTAGGTCTCAGCAAGCACGATGTTGCCTCGTCGAGAGTCTGTCGCACACCCGGTTGTTCCCGCAGCTACCACCACTGGGAGCCGTGCGGCACACCCTCGGGGGGTCAGTTCACAGCTACTGTGAAGCCTGGACAGGGCTGAAGGCTGGTGTGCCACCTGCCCTGACTTTCCCAGGTGTGGTCTGGAAGCACCTGTCGGTAGCTCCATTAACATTCCTCATCCTGGTACATCAGCTTACGGTGGAGCAGAGAATGTTGATACACCTGCCTCCCCGCATGTCTCTGTGTCTCTTCAGGGCTGGGCCACGACTTGTTTGCTGGTGGTGGCCCTCGCTCCTGGCACAGCACTTAGGGTACAGATACTAGGGACTCAGTAAACGTCTGCAGGACCCACAAGGAACGAGCAAGACACTGTGAGGTTCGCAGCACATCTACGTTGGGTCTCCTCTCTCCTCCCTTCAGGCCATCTCTGAGGGCAAATACAAGAAACAATAAGAATTCTGTACAGCCTGTTTTGCTGATTGGTGTTCATTTCCATGATCCCCCTTGAACCTAACAACCAGGTGGTAAAGCACAGCGGGCTAGGGCTTGGCCTCTGGTGTCAGTAAGGACAGGTTTAAATGCAGCTCTACCGAATCTCTTGAGAATTAACGCTTCTCACCTGCACAGTGATGACAGTAGGAACTTACCACGGAGGTATTTGTGAGGATTAAATGACTAGTAAGCACTTAGTATTAAGTAGGGCACATGAGAGGCATTCAGTAAGTGTTAGCTTCTATAATTAATATGGTAAGTGTTAGCTTTTTCTTCTTATTATAGAAAGAATTATTTCCCTTCATTTTGTCATGAGCTAGCTGAAGCTCAGAAAACGGGAGTGACATGCCCAAGGACTCTTAGCCAAGAGTGATGATGACAAAACGAAGATGCTGGTGGTGATGATTATAAAAAGCACAATGGTGCTGCTGCGACTGCTGGTGGGGGTGACAGTAAGTGGCACAGATTGTAAAAAGCACTTGACGTACGTTATTGCATTTAATTGCCACTAGTATGTGGTAGTTGTTACTACTATTTTTCCCACTTAACGTGTAAAGAAACAGAGGCGTAAGAAAGTTAACCGATTCCCTCAAATCATACCACCAGTGGGACTCGGACTCAAGGCTGGGTAACTGCCAGTTTGAGTCTTAATGACTCCATTGTGACGCAAGCAAGACTAAAGACGTTTACAATTTTTAAAATATGGGAAAGGAACTTAAGAGTATTCATGGTTTTATCTGAGTGCCCTACCAACTTCTGGAATTCACTTTTCTCTTTTGTCTGAAGGCAATGTTAGCCTGGTTTCCTGAGAGCCTCTCACTGTTTCTTTAAATCCAAAGTAAAATGAGAAAGAATGGGGTGTGATATGCAAACAGAGTGGATTTCTGGTAGGTCCTTTATTTTTCTGTTGTTTTTCAAAATGAAAATTGTGTTGTTATATTTTTCTGATTATCATGAGTAATATGTACCCATTTTTAACAATTAAAGAAAGCATACGATGTAGAAAAGCATGAAAGGAAACAAAAGTCATCCCTAGACCTTCCATCCAGAGAGGATATCCACTTGTGTTTTGGTACTTGGCACGGACATTGAATGTTGCTATAGAGAAGCCTAGAGCTAGTCCAATACTTATCCTTTAGGCAACTGGCTTTCTCCTGAAGAAATCCTTTTTTATGCTTCAAGTTATTAACTGAACTGTTTACTAACTGTGATGTGTCTGGGGTTGGTCTCCCCATAACTGTCTTTCTTAGAACACAGTGACTCCGTCTCAACTACAGATCCACTCTTCATTTACTTCCTATCTTAGATTTGAAAGCCTCTTCTGTTCTACCTGTTGGACTCTCTACTCCACAGACAGTGATTATCTGTATGTTGGATTAATTTTCTCCCTCTTCCATGTCTGTTGTCTCCTGAATGACTTTATTATCTTGTGTCTAAACAGATTTTGCATGCTTCAGGCAATCTCTCCCTTCTTTCTCTTCTTCATCTCTTCTCTTTTCTTCTTTCTTCTGGTCCCATGTTGGTGCATTCCCTGTGCCACTGCCTTTTGTCTTTCCATGGTAGAATGAGTTGTTCCATCCAGATTGCCATCCACCCTGATCAACACCTTTTCTGATCTTCTTCCACGATGTCTTTTCTTTCAAATCACAATTGGGGGTGTGAGTACTGTCTTTTAGTAACTTTTCCATAAATGGAGGCCAACATTAGGGCTGGGGAGCAGAGCAGACTTGGAGCATCTGGGCTCTGCTCTGGCCTCTGAGATTTTAAGTGACACGCACCAGAATCCATTCCAGGAGGTCAGGGGTACACCCAGCTTTTGTGGGCTTCAACTGGTCTCCTCAAATTAGAATAGTCTTGGAAAATGAGAAGTCTTTTGGGGAGGACTGCTGCGGGGGAAAGTATCTTCCCCAGGACTGCTGACTCATCTCCTCACTCTAGCTCCCCCACCAATCAGGGATGTTAGTGAGAGTTCTTAGGGGGTATTGAATCCCCTTCCCTGGTCAGTGCTGTTTCGGAAGGGTGGAGACAGGATGTCCTATGCTAGAATATCCTTCCCTGGCTGCCAATTTACACAGCCTATGGTATGTTTCCTTCTTGGCTTGCTGCTGGCCATATTTTTTTTTCCGTATCAAAGTTAAGGTTTGTTTGGTTGGTTTTTTTTAACAACTTTTTTAAAGCTCATTTTGTTAGGTATTTGTGGGAGGAAGATCTGTCAGAAGGCTGTACGTGACCACATTTACCTAAAATCCCTTGGTAACTCGTTTTGTAAAGTTAAGGTATTGGTGTTTCTTGTGGTAGGTGTGCGGTTGGCACTCATTTTAAAATAACGTGCTTCAGAATTAAAGGGCAGTTGGAAACAATCCCTTCTGGCACAGGATTTTGACAAGGGGGTACCTTCTTCCAAAATCTCTGGTCGGGGCCCTTTACTTTGTGGATCTTGTTGTTTACAAAAAGATTTTAGATGCCATATCTCACTGGATCTTTCTTCACAACCCAACTATGAGTTGTGAATTATCGCTGCAGATTAGGAAACTGAGGCTCTAGAAGACGAAGGGCTAATGTTACTGGTCCCACTTGTAAATGAAAGATGTGGAGACAGCTTTTAGGTAACAGGCTTGAGCAATGGCCCCCAATGACCCCCTGGGCTGAATGCAAACAGGTGCATTAAGTGACCCACCCTGAACCAGCCATAAGCCCCAACTGACCATCGGGCTACTTGTAACCGGGCACAGTTACCGAAAAAGGAAAATTCCATATGTTCTCATACCTCCTCACTCCCTCCAGTACTATAGCCCCTCGTCACCCCTCATGCCAGACAGTTTCTCCTCTGCTGTCCTGCTCGCTGCCCCCCTTGCAGTGACTGTATTCGAGAAACTTCTATGTCCTTTGTTCTGCTTTGGGTGAATTCTTTCACTTCCTCCTGCTGCCGGCCTCCACCTGATTGGGTCACTCCAATCACCCCCGATTGCACCCACAAAAGAGGATGCAAAGTTGGATTTTCAGACTCAAAATCCTGCCTTCTTTTGACTGCACCTCTCAGCTCAAAAGGATAAAAGATGACAGTGGATTCATGCTGCCGTTTCCACTCTGTATCCAGCGTGCCTCGCACGGAGTTCTCTTTGCGTCACAGGACCCACACCTGCTGCCTAGGAGTATGGTGCCGCTTAAACTTCGCAAATCGTGTTTATGTCTCTTGGCCAACATTCCTTGTTATCTTATTTGGTTCCTACTTGTTATTTTATTTGGCTATGTTATTCTGGATTCGCCGGAAGCAGACCCTGACATGGGTTTTGTGTGTGAGTTGTTTCTAGAAAATGCCGGTAAGGGTGTGGGTAACTGAAGGAAGTGTATAGAGGGTGTGTTATCAGCAAGTCACCTCTGTGGGCCACCAGAACTTAATCCCGTTGGGGCCTCTCGGGAAACCGTGTGGAAAACACATCTCGGAATGAAGACAGCAACCGTCCCTGCCTCTTGGCATTGTTTTGAGGACCAAATGGAACGTGCTTAGCAATGTGTGCCTGCAGTATTCCAGAAGACTGCTCTATCATTTCTGCTTGTGGCTTCCCCCTACACGGCTGTTAGTCCCTTCCCCCTCCTCTTCTATTTTCTAGCTCTTGCCAGGCACCTGGGTAAAATGTCAAATTTTATTTCATTTTTGTATAAAAGAAATAAAGGGCAACTGTCCAAACTATTCTATAATTCATATTATTACATTCTTTGAATGGAGCCACTATCATCAACTTGAAAAGCCCTTTAATAAGGGCTTTTAAATCTCCTTAATAGTCTCCACAGGTGTGCCCCATGCCACTTAATCCTTTAAATACATTTTCTCCTTAAGGAGGAGTTTTAAAAATACCTTTAAAGTTTTTTTAACTTAAGGGGTGCCTGGGTGGCTTAGTCGGCTAAGCATCCAACTTCGGCTCAGGTCACGATCTCACGGTTCGTGAGTTTGAGCTCCGCATCAGGCCCTCTGCTGTCAGCACGGAGCCTACTTCGGATCCTGTGTGCCCCCCTCTCTCTTCCCCTCCCCTGCTTGTGCTGACTCTCTCAAAATAAACAAACTTTAAGAACAATTTTTTTTTAATTTAATATAATTTTGAAAATTCTTCACGGATATTTTGCTGTGCTTATTGCGTTAGACTTTATCTTTTGTGTCTGCTCATCTGTCCATTTTCATCCAACATTTACATTCTAAGTCCTGTGCTGGGCATTTTTCGGATCTACTAATCTATGTGATGAGTCCACATAACTACGTTAGGAGGGGGGTATTCTAATACCCACTTGAAAGATGAGGAAATCGAGAAACAGAGCAGCAAAACGGCTTGCTGAAGGCCACACAAGCTGTCACCAAGAGCTTCTGATTCCGATAAAAGATCCTCCCCCCTGCCCATTCTCTAGGAGACACTGGAGAGAGGGCAAAGGTACTATTTCCCAAACAGCTTTGTTTTGTGACAAAAATCAGGCCATCAGCCATCAGCACACCTGCCGCTTGCAGGGAGCTGGGACCAGCATGCACTTGGTGCAGGAAGGGGGGCAGCGTGAGGGGGGGCTGTCTGCTCGGGAAGCCCCTCGCCTTGAAGGGTGCCTGTTCTGCCAAACGGGGAGAAGGCAGGTCTGTCCCCTCAGAGGGGTGTTCACCTCTTCAGGCATGTGCTTCCCAGGTAGGGAAGGACGGGACATGTGGCAGGTGCAGCCCAGGAATCCCCAGCAGAGGCTCGTCCCATCCTGACTCTCAGTGGGCACTTCTGGCTCCGCGGCCAATAAGGCTTTGGTCCTACTGCAAGCCTCGGTGTCCCCACCTGCAATCTGGGCACTTGATGAGCTCTTCAGAATCTCAGTAAAGCTACCTGTGGCACGTGCTTGGCACACGGTCAGTTATCACCTTGATGAGGCAGCCACCCTGGTGGCCAGGGGCACTGGCTTTGGAGTCAGAAAAACAGCTTCACTTATAGCCTGTGTGACCACAGACAAGTCGTATCGATGGCTCTCAATTTTCTCATCTATAAAATGAGGACAGTTCCTACCATTTAGCATTGTTTTGGGGGGCAAATGAGAGTGCTTCAGCACTGTGTGCAACACGTTGCAAAGGCTGCCCTGTAACAACTGGTACAGATATCCTTCTTCCCACGACGCAATCACTTAAATGTTTGTTGAGTATCGGCCACGTGCCAGGCACGGTGCTTGGGCATCGGTGGTGAGCAAGGAGCAGCCTCAGCTTCTCCCAGGGCTTCTAGCATCTGGGAATCCACTGAGACAAAATAGCCAGACCGACCACAAGATTAACTTTCTCCTGGCCCCCGTCTCTCCTGGGCAATTACAGCAATGGCGAGAATTAATGGATCAAGAACTTCCTATGTGCCAGGTTCTTGAAAAGTCTGCCCTCTGCAGGACGGAGGCATCGCTAAGATCCCTTAGAAGGGATCCCTTAGAAGGAGGACAGCATCAGACATTGTTGGTCTTGGATAAAGAAGAATTACAAGTAGGGGTGCCTGGGTGGCTCAGTCGGTTGAGCGTCTGACTTTGGCTCAGGTCATGACCTTTCGATCTGTGAGTTCGAGCCCTGCGTCGGGCTCTGTGCTGACGGCTCGGATCCTGGAGCCTGCTTCGGAGTCTGTGTCTCCCTCTCTCTCTGCCCCTCCCCCACTCACACTCTGTCTCTCCTTCAAAAATAAATAAACATTAAGAAAATTTTTGAAAAAAAAAAAAAAGAAGAATTACAAGTCATCAGGAGTCATTGCTCTGAACCAAAGGAGCAAAAGCCATTCCTTTTGTATCCAGAGATGCTGCAAAGTCAGGCTTCCACTGTCCAGCCCCATCCCTGCCTTCCACATGGGGAGACTGAGGCCGGAGACGGGAAGTGAGACTCCCGTCTCAGACTTTCCAACTACCTGTTTGCTGTGTGCACATCCTTCATGGCAATTTCTAGCTCCTGCCATGCTCAGATAATGCCCACTGCTGGAAATGCCCCCGGCAGTGGAGGGACTTTGGGGCACCCAGGATATATGGGCAATTTACTCAGCACAGGCTTGGCCCTCAGTATGGGATATGTAAGCAATGGCACCTGTCTTGCCTCCCTCCCAGCCTAACTACCTGCCCAGGCAGGTAACCAGCAAAGGTCCTGACCAAGGCTGTGGTCTCGCCCACATGAAGCATGTCTTCTAAAGAAATTAAAGGGAGGCTGCTCTAGGAGGGGGAAGGAGACTTGAGTGTGTGTCTAGCTACAGAGAAGGAGGAGGTCCCTTTGCCACCACCCGTGCCTTCCATGGATAGTATCCTTCGTGATCTTTTGACTTCTTTATGCTTTTGCTTATCATGCTCTTCGGAAGTAGGCTGCGTGTTTCTTTTGCTCACTGGTGCTTTCCCCATAGCAAATTGTATCCCTTAATAGATGTTTGTTGAATGGGTGAGTGGATGAATAAATAGGAAATAATGGGCGTTAAGCAAGTCTTTCAAGGGAGAGTGGAAATTCATGATGTGGTCAAGGAACCGGTGGGGTGCAGAGCACAAGAGTGGTTTAGAGGGTGCCTGTTTGGAGGCTGCAGAGGCATCCCTGGCACAGGACTATACAGAGCTGGGTGGACCCCAGGTGTCTGCAGGAGGTTTTAGCAGGAGGCAGGCAGATCAGACTGCTCTGGAAAGTGGTCCCTGATGCAGAGTGGAGCTGGGGTTGCAGAGGGAGAGTGCAGGTAGACAGGGACGCTGGTTAGGAGACGGCTGCTCAGAAAGTGAGAAAACATTGGGAAAATGTTTGTGATAAAGGCCTTGGTGCCTCTCAGTCTCATTAACAGCCACCCTCTGTGACTCTATCTTGCATTTGCATGAGATCAATCATGCGACTTCGTTAAATTCATTCCCGAACACTCCGCTCCACTGAAACATAAATTGAGTCCCCTCTTGACTTCCAATTAGCATGCTTTGACAAAGACTTTATTCTGGTAGAATTTCTTTAATCTGGACTTTTAAGTCAAATTCTCAGGTTTGAACATCCACGTGGGAGTTTCCGGGGGAGAGGATGTTTTTCAAGAGTCTTGGGAGCAAATGGGCCGTGTAACGCCAAACTGACTCTGCTAATTCTAATTAAAAATGAGGCGCTGCCACATCCTAATAGGTGAGGACAGCTGACGAGCAGGTCAGAAAACACAAGTAAAGTCTATCAGGATAAGCCCACGCTGAGGGGTTCTGGAGGGTAGGTTAACCACACCCTGATGGTCTGTTACTCAGTGTGGTCAGGAGTCTACGTTCCAATGAAGACAGAGGTCAGAGGGCTTGGTGGTACGTTCTTCCGGGCACGCCTTACCGTTCTTCCTCGTTTGCGTGGGCACTAGGAGGGTGTCGAAACAGACAAGCATGGGGGCCTGGATAAGGGGTGCTGCAGGTATAAGGCAGCCTGGAATAAGGTCCAGGACCCTGGGGACACCTGTAACTGGAGACCAGCACACCCTCAGCCTGGGTCTTGGTTTTCCCAGCTGCAGAATGGATTGGTTTGTTCATTCTTACAGTGGACACAAGTTACTGAGTTCCTGCTGTAAGCTGGGGCCGTGCTGAGTACCGGGTCTACAGCCCTGAAGGAGCCACGGTGCCTGGGCTACACGGATCTAAAATCCTGCGGGTGCACGGTGTTTTCTGGCTCAAGACCCTAGAATGCCCAAACAGATGCTTTCTGCATCTCAGTGCTGGCCCCCCTCCCCCGCCTGCCCACATCACCAGCCAGGGGCTTTGTCTGCCTTTCCATGAGCCGAGCCCAAGGGCTGGAGAGTTAACACATCTTCCTTCCCCGGGACTGACTGCAGGGACTCTCTGTAAATACTTCTTTGGGGTCGGGGTAACTTGGGGGCATCTAATGGGCAGGAGGTGGTCTTTATGGGCAGCTCAGTATGCTAGCGGTGCTGAGATCAAGAGAGAAAGAGAAGAAGGTTTCCAACAACTTTTGCTACATGCTGTGAATTTAAACTGCTTCTTTTTGGACATGGGGCTGGGACTGACACCTCTAGGAATGTGACTGTGGGCTGGGCTATGGTGGGTGGGGTGGCTGGCTGGGCATTTTCAGGCTTATCATGAGTTCTCCTTTGCCTTTTCCTGGATCGTCCTTCTAGAAGTCCCTGAGGATGTGCTGTCATGCCCACTTTGCTGACGGGTGGGGAGAACACATGATTTGTTCCTCAAACCCAGACATTTTCAGAGTCCGTGGGTGCCACTGAGAATCACCTCAGACATCAGGTATAATCTGAACCGACTACTGATGAGAGAATGGGGGCTCAAGGTAAAAACTCTCAGCTAAGGTCCCACAGCTGGTAAGGCAGTGGCAGAAGGTGGGATTCGAACCCAGATCTACTGGACTTTCCATGAAATCGTCAGGCAAGGCAAACATCTTAAATGACATCACAGCCACCTGTGCTGAGCATGAACAGTGTGACTGTCTATGCAGTTACAGTGAGTAATTCCAATGTGCCCAAGACTCTTTCTAGGTAGGTAACATCATTCCCAATTTACAGACGAGGAAACCGAGACATGGAAAGGTGAGGTGACTGCCCAAGTCATTCACCTGCACAGCAGACAGGATTTGATGCCTGGTCTTCCAGCCATGCCAGCTCTGAGGCTAAGTAAGGGAGAGCAGAGAAGGAAGCCCACATTCAGATGATGAAAACAGGGGACCCAGACAACGGAACACATGACATGCGGCCAAGTTTAGACTACGCGCGTGCAACCTCATTGGGCCCTGCAGCTTTTTCTGACTTTTCTTGGGAGTCTCTCTGAGCAGTGCGGGGAGCTTATCTTTCTTTGCCAGGTGCCTTCCTCAGCTCCGCACTCAGCTCAGCTCAGCTCCTGAGGCCGTGGCAGGGGTTCATGCCGAGCTAAAAGCTCCCAGGGACCCAGTGGCCCCAGCCACATTTCCTGGAGCCTGGCTCCGCTCAGCCCGGCTCCTGAGGGTTACCTGCCTGCGAGCCGAGCCAGACTGCAACTCCTGCTGGCCCTTTTCCACAGCCTGGGTTCCTCCCTCCACCTCAAGTGCCAGCCTTTTTGAGAAAAGGCCAAAGCCGCTGAGACAGAGGAGAAGGAGGAGAGGGCCTGCAGCTGTCCACGAGGCTGGCCTGACCCTGGTGGTCTCCTCCATGGGGAGCCTCCTTCCTCCTCCTCCCACCCCTGTCTGCCCGGAACACTCCTTCTTACCTTTTCAGCTTCACTGCTTGTCACTACCTGTCCCCTGCCTGCCAGGCTGCTGGCACCTTCTTCTCTGTGCCCACGGGCCCTGCACACCGAGAGATGCTCCTGTCAAGAGGCCCAGACAAGGTGCTTGGGGAGGGCGTGTGCAGTGAAGGGGGATCATGCGTGAACTATCACGTGAACAATTGAAGGGGAGAATCTAGAAACGAGTACGTGACGGAGCTAACAGACAAAGAAGAACTAAAACTCGGTGTTTCAGGGGCAGGACTGGCTTAGAACCTGCCTCTTGAGGAATCATGTTGTCCCTTCTTGGGCCATGCCTTTCCAGCTGGGGCTGGACTCCAGGTCAACCCGGCTCCTTTCCATGAAATCCTATCAATAAGCTTCCTTGTATCCCTCAAGTGACAGGGAGCTCACTCCTTTGAGAAGTAAAGAGCTCGAATCTGAGTCTGACCCCAGCTGAGACCTCACAGAGAAGTGAGGTTCCCTTTTCTGGAGCTTCTCTGAGGCTGGCAGGTGCACCACGGAAACTCCAAGCATACCAAAGCTTCCAAGATCTACGTGGGAGACCTGAAACCATGCAATTCCTAGAGCAGAACACAGGCGGTAATTTCTCTGACACCGGCTATAGAAACATTTTTCCAGTTATGTGTCCTCTGGCAATGGAAACAAAAGCAAAGTTAAAGTATTGGGACTACACCAACAAAACAAAACAAAACAAAACAAAACAAAACAAAACAAAACAAAACAAAACAAAACAAAACACTGCTTTTATACAGTGGAGGAAACCATCAACAAAACCAAAAGGCAATTTACTGAATGGGAGAACATATTTGCAATGATATATCTGATAAGGAGTTAATATCCAAAATATAGCAATGACTTATACAATTCAACACCAAAAAAAAGCAATCTAATTTAAAAATGGGCAAAAGACATGAACAGACATTTCTCTAAGAAAGACCTACAGATGGCCAACAGACACATGAAAAGATGCTCAGCATCACTCATCATCAAGGAAATGCAAATCAAAACCACAATGAGAGACCGCCTTGCACCTGTCAGATTGACTCGTATCAAGAAGACAAGAAATGACAAGTGTTGGTGAGGATGTGGAGAAAAAGGAACCCTTGTGCACTGCTGGTGATGTGAATTGGTCCAGCCACTGTGGAAAACAATATGGAGGATCCTCAAAAAATTAAAACGAGAACTACCATATGACCTGGTAACTGCACTACTGGGCATTTACCCAAAGAAAACAAGACACTAATTAGGGGTGCCTGGGTGGGTCAGTCGGTTAAGCATCCAACTTCGGCTCAGGTCATGATCTCACAGCTCGTGGGTTCAAGCCCCACATCAGGCTCTGTGCTGACAGCTCAGAGCCTGGAGCCTGCTTCGGATTCTGTGTCTCCCCTCCCCCCCCCCCACTCTCTCTCTGCCTCTCCCCCACTGGCTCTGTCTCTTTCTCAAAAGGAAAACAAGACACTAATTCAAAAAGATATATGTACCTCTGTGCTTTGCAGCATTATTACAACAGCCAAGATATGAAAGCAGCTCAAGTGTCCACTGACAGATGACTGGATAAAGAAGATATAGGGTGTGTGTGTGCATGTATGTGTGTGTATGTGTGTGTATCTGAATGCTGGCATGTTACTCAGCCATAAAAAGAATGCAGTCGTGCCATTTGCAATGACACGGATGGAGGTAGAGAGTATAATGCTACATAAAACAAGTCAAAGAAAGACAAACACCATATGATTTCACTCTATGTGGAATTTAAGAAACAAAATGAACAAACAAAATACAAAAGAGACATGTCTCACATGTCTAAAAGACAGACCTTAAAATACAGAGAACAGGGGCGCCTGGGTGGCTCAGTCGGTTAAGCGTCCGACTTCAGCCAGGTCACGATCTCGCGGTCCGTGAGTTCGAGCCCTGCGTCAGGCTCTGGGCTGATGGCTCAGAGCCTGGAGCCTGCTTCCGATTCTGTGTCTCCCTCTCTCTCTGCCCCTCCCCCGTTCATGCTCTGTCTCTCTCTGTCTCAAAAATAAATAAACGTTAAAAAAAAATTAAAAAAATACAGAGAACAAATTGGTGGCTTCCAGAGGGCAGGTGGGTGGGGAAACAGGTGAAGGGGATTAAGAGTACACTTATCTTGAGGAGCACTGAGTAAAGGACAGGATTGTTGAATCATTATGTTGTACATCTGAAACTAATATGATACTGTATGTCAACTATGCTGAAACAAAAAAAGAAAAAAGAAAAGAAAAAAAATCCCAGCTCCTTAGCGTAGTGGTGAGATCCTCCATCATGGGGCCCCTGCTACCCCTCTAACTTCATTTCCTTCCCTTGCTAACAACACTTCAGCTTTCCTTGACCCATTCAAGCAAGTTCCTGCCTCAGGACCTTTGCACATCCTAGATCCTCAGAGGGCTGCTTCCTTCTTAGCATCTGAGTCTTGCCGCCAGTGCTAGCTTCTCACAGAGGACCTTCCCATTCACCCTCAGTAAAGCTGCCGTTCCCTCTAGGACTCTAGCCCCTTACTCTATTTATTCCTTCTTAGCATTTGTCACTAATTTTAAAGTATTTATTAGTTTAATGGCCAAGGTTCTATAACTACGCATTGGTGGTGGGGCAGCTTGGGGTCTGAAAAAGACCTCTCCTCCATCCCCATGAGACATAATGTCCAAGAACAAAGACCACATCCCTGTGTCATTCCCCGGTGCCTGGATCAATATAAGAAGTGCTTGGTAAATACTTTTTTAAAAAAATATATTTATTTATTTGTTTGAGAGAGAGAGAGAGAGCAGGGGAGGGCAGAGAGAGAGGGAGGCAGAATCCAAAGCAGGTTCTGTACTGTCATTGCAGAGCCTGACACGGGGCTCGAACTCATGAACCAGGAGATCATGACCTAAGCCGGAATGCTTGGATACTTAACAAACTGAGCCACCCAGGCTCCCCAGTAAATACTTTTAAACTAAGGAATGCGCCTACCTACTCCACCTTATCTTTCCAATTCCTCCCTTCTAGACTTGACAGGCAATCTCACTAAATTTGCATTTCCCAGGTTGATCTATAATTATCGGTTTGAGTGTCTGTCTTCTTAATTAGAGTATGAACTCTAGATGAAAAGAAAACGTCTCTGACTCTAGTCCTGCATCCTCAGCACGGAGTGCAGTACCTGGCACCTAGCATGTGTTCGAAATCTTTTGTCGAGTGAATTCATTTGGGATGTAACTGAGAATAAGTGAAAGAGAAAAAAAAAATCCTGTAAAGAGCCCACACAGAGAAAATCCGTGCACTAAAGCATGTATTATTCTCCTCATAAAAGAGAGCCCCCGTGGGCCCTTTTCAGGCATAATCCTAACAAGCTTGATTTTCCATTTTCTCCATATTGTATTTAAATAAAGAAGTTGGGTGCACAGAGGGAGAACCCCAGGGCAAGGCAGTGCACTGACAAGGTCTGATAAATGAGACTCGGCGGCAGGTAAGACTTCCCATTAGAGGCTGTCACCGCCTTAGGAAAACAGCCCCCCAAACACTGGGTTTGATGTTCTCTCAGAGCCAGCTCTCTCGCCAAAGGCTTGTTTGAGTTAGGGAAGTTTTTCAAGTCTCCCAAGCGTGGTTTCTGGAATTGCAGAGTCCCAGGGGACCTGCCCAAAGCAGGGCTTCTGCTCCCAGGCAGGTCCACAGTGAGCCTTCTTCAGCATGAAGCTGACCCGCTAAGGGAATCCTTACAGCAGCCCCTGTTTCTCGACTGCTTTCCAGGAGCTGGGACCTGATTAGCCACTTAACAGAGATTTTTTTCTTTTAAACTTACGCCAATCGGTAAGGTGTGCATCAACCTGTTAGACAGGAGGCAGCTCAGAATGCCGAGGTCACACAGGTGCAAAGGGGGGTTCTGGCCGTCAGGCTCCAGGCTGGATGAGCGGGAAGCCCAGAGGGTCTCAACTGCATCGAGCTGCCCACGGGAGGCATGAAATAGAGGAAATAGAGGAAATGGCCTTCCATATTCTCGGTTTTTGTTTCCCCTCATGCAAACTTAGAGCACGCAGGACGCCAGAGCAGATTAATTCCCTCCAGAGGATCCCACGCCCCAGTCCCCAGAACCTGTACATGTGTCACCTTACAGGGCAAAGGGGCTTTGCGGGTGGGATTAAATGAAGGATTTTAGGATGGGAAAGATCCTGGATTATCCAGGTGGATGATCCTTTTAAGGATCCTCAAAAGAGAAAGGCAGGAAGGTCAGAGTCTGAAAAAGAGATGTTACTACAGAAGCAGAAGCTTGAAGATGGAAGATGCCACGCGGGAAGCACTGTAGAAGCCTCTAGAAGCCTCTAGAAGCCAAAGGATGAATTCCTCCCTGGAACCTTCGGGAAAGATCATAGCCCTGCCGACCCATTTAGACAATTGAGCTCGGAACTGTAAGATAATATATGTGCTGATTTAACCCACTGAGTTTGTGATAACTTGTTACAACAGTAATAGGAACCCGATACAGATTCAAAACATGATGCATCCATACAGACAAAGTGCCCAGAAAGATCTTGGCTTGAAGCCAAGGGATGGGTTTGAAGACCCTGCTCCTGCCTCTTCTGAGCACATGAGCAAGAGCACGTGATTCGTCCCCCGCTGTCGCAGCATCCCCCCTCACCCCCACTTACGGAGTCAAACCCCTCCAGGTGTGGTATCCTGGCACAAGAGAAGGTCACGAGTAGATTTTAAGCTCCTTTCCTATTCCAATACAAACACTTTGAGATGCAACCTTGGAATGTGGGACCTTAAGAATCTTCTTTTTTTATTAAAAAAATTTTTTTAACATTTATTTATTTTTGAGAGAGAGAGAGAGAGAGATACAGAGTGCAAGGGGGGAGGGTCAGAGAGGGAGACACAGAATCCGAAGCAGGTTCCAGGCTCTGAGCTGCCAGCACAGAGCCCAATGTGAGGCTTGAAACCACAAACTATGAGACCATGACCTGAGCCGAAGTCGGACACTTAACCGACTGAACCACCCGCGTGCCCCCTAAAACCGTTTTTTTCATTTTTGAGAGAGAGCAAGAGAGAATGAGCATGAGTGGGGGAGGTTCAGAAAAAGGGGGACAAAGGATCTGAAGTGGGCTCTGTGCTGTCAGCACACTTGACAGGGCTCGAACCCACAAACCATGAGATCATGACCTGAGCCTAAGTCCGATGCTCAACCGACTGAGCCAGTCAGCCACCCTGACCCTAAGAATCTTCTTGATTGAAACTGTTTTTTGAGAAGGGGAACTAGTGTTTGCTGAGCATTTACTATGTGCCTGGCCAGGTTCTAGGTGTGCTAGGCAGGTGATTTCACAGGTGTAGAGCACAGGGTGTGGCACTGAAATGCTCCGACTTGAAAACAAGCTTGCCTGACGTTGGCAGTGTGACCCTGTATGAGCATCTTCTCTCTGTGCCTCAGTATCTTCATCTGTAAAATGGATAATAATCACATAGGCTTTTGGTGGGAATCACAGGAGTTAATGCATGATACACAGCGGCCACTGAGTAAAAGGTCATTATTTAGATATAAGGAAAGAAGTAGAGAAGTGAGGACACACACACACACACACACACACACACACACAGGCAGACTCGCCCCACATCACACAGCAACAGGTGGAAAAGCCAGGTTGGTTCGAGTCTGGAGCCTGTATTTATTCCAAAACACCAGCTAACGACAGTGGTTGTAAACTAGGGGTGGGGCGCCTGGGTGGCTCAGTCGGTTGAGCGTCCGACTTCGGCTCAGATCACGATCTCACGGTCTGTGAGTTCGAGCCCCGCGTCAGGCTCTGGGCTGATGGCTCAGAGCCTGGAGCCTGCTTCCGATTCTGTGTCTCCCTCTCTCTCTGCCCCTTCCCCGTTCATGCTCTGTCTCTCTCTGTCTCAAAAATAAATAAATGTTAAAAAAAAATTAAAAAAAAAACAAACGAACTAGGGGTGACTCTGCCCCCAGGGGCATGTGGCAACGTCTGGAGACATTTTTGGTGTAAAAGGAGATGTTACTGGTGGCTGGGGGGTAGAGCCCAGGGTTGTGGCTCAACGGGGCACGATGCCCAGGACGGCCTGCACCACGAGGGAGTATCCAGCCCCAATGCCGGCGGTGCGGAGGCTGAAGTTCTAGAAGTTTCTCCAGAAAGTCACGTAAGGGCATCATTAAATTACCGTGTGTTCACCATCTTGGAGGACTTGTGAACATCCAAATTTCTATCAGACCACTCATCATTTTTTTCTAGAACTCTGAATTTATAGTTTGGGTTGTTATAGAATACATTTAAATATGACTTCATAAAGGGCAGGGGGAGGCAAGAAAGGAAATTAAAAGTCACCCAGCACCTTCTGTGAGCCAGGCAGTGTGACTGTCACTAAGCAAGGGGAGGCTGGTAGCCTCATTTTGCAAACGAGCCAATAGGGCTCAGGGAAGCTAAGTGTCACAAGGAGTGAGGGGGCGGCCTGATCGGACCCCAAGCCCATGCCTCTCTCTCAGTGCCACGTGGCACGGGTGGGTTTCCTACTCTTTTTTCCAGAACATAAAAGAAGGAAATGAGGGGGAGCTGGATCCGTGTTTGGCGGTGTTTAAAGATCCACCCCCCCCCCCAGATTGGTGAGACAGCTCAAGATGCCTGCAGGAACCCTGGTTTGCAGGAATCTGGCCCCACGGCCCATAGTGTGCCATCCAGGCAAACACAGTATTCCAAAGCATATGGCTCCTGAATTAAAGGACATAATGCAGAGACCTGAAGCAGGGCCGAGTGCCTGGCCTGGGACCTCTCTCCCTCCAGCCAGCCATTTCTGGAGGGTGGGAAGGAACTGTGGCCAGGGCAAGGGGCCCCAGTCCTTTCTGTCATACTAGCTGCGACATGGGGGCCGATTGCTTACTCTTGTACTCCCACGTTTCCTACCTATAAAATGGGCGCATTGATCCAACAGGGTGATGGGTGTGACAGTGGTTGCTTATTATTACTGCGTTATGATTACTACGACCACTACTGTTGAAAGACTCGCCTCGGAGCAGCTCTCCGAGGACATGTGGGGCGTACCTTCTCCAGTCTGTTACCCACACAGCAGCCAAAGTGAGCATCTGGAACGGAAATCACATTCCGTCAGCCCTCTGGTCAGACTCTCCCACACTCTGCCCCTGTGCTTGGATCCAACAGCTAACCTAATGGTTCCCTCCAGTTCCCTCCTCCTCTCTCACTTCCCTTCCCTTTCATGCCACTCCCGCCATATACGTGTCCTCACTCTTTCCAGAACTGAGCTTATTAATACGGTAGCCCTCGTCTCATGTGGTTGTTGAGAGCTGGACACGTAGCCAGTCTGAACTGAGATGTACTGTTAAGTATAAAGTACACACCAATTCCAAAGACTGAGTACAGAAAAAAAGAAACTTAGAATGCCCATTAACACAGGTTATATAATGATTCCATGCTGAACTAATGCTTTGGATATATGGGGCTGAATACAACACATTCTCAAAAGCAATTTTGCCGGTTTCTTTTTTACTTTTCTTAACGTGGCCACCAGAAGCATTTACATTTGTGGCTTGAATTCTCTCTTTTTAAAAAAATTTTTGGGGCGCCTGGGTGGCTCAGTCGGTTGAGCATCCGACTTCGGCTCAGGTCATGATCTCACGGTTTGTGAGTTCGAGCCCCACGTCGGGCTCTGTGCTGACCGCTCAGAGCCTGGAGCCTGCTTCGGATTCTGTGTCTCCCTCTGGCTCTGCCCCTCCCCTGCTCATGCTCTGTGTCTCCCTTTCAATAATAAATAAATGTTAAAAAAAATTTTTTAAATAAATAAAATTTTTAACATTTATTTATTTTTAAGAGAGAGAGAGAGACAGACAGACAGACAGGTGCTCCGAATTCTACTTCTATTGGGCAGCAGTGTTCTAGAACATGCCAGGCAGATTCTTGCCTCGGTTATTCCCTCTGCTAGAAGATTTTCCCTTTAGTTGTCTGCACGTGGGCCACACATCCACGCTTGCCTTGTGTACGTTGACCCATTTCATCCTCAGGGCACCTGTGACCCATTTTACGTGAGCAGGAAGTGACACAAGAGAGGGTAAGAGGTCAAGGCCACACTGGCAGTTGTGTGGGGACTCAAACCAAGGGGGGCGCTCTGAGCCAAGGTCCTTCCACACTTCATGTTGCCTCCCTGGGGAACATCACTTTTTGCTCCTTTAGAGTCCACGTTTTGGTGCCTAACATCCCCTCTGAATGCTGGCCATCCTGTCCCAAATATGGGCTGAGCAGAAATCCTTCAAGTACCTTTATCAGAGGGAACCTTACCCTCCTTCAAATCAACAGAAAGACGATGGACAGTGTGTGGACACAGTGGGCCACTTTTCCATTTTAGCATCTTGTTTTCGACACCTGGAGAAGTGAATCATGATCATGTAAGTGTATCTCAACGGGAAAAATGCAGATTTAAATAAGGTTAATACCGACTCCTTCGGCCCCCTCGAGAGTCTGGCCATTAAAACTGTGAGAGAAGAAAGAGAGGTCTGCTCTCCACCCCGGCTCCAGCCCCAGCGCGTGGACTCTATGTCCACGTGCACTTTTGCCTCACTTCCTGTCTCAAGTAACTCGAGTTTCTTGTTAAGGGAGGTAACGTGGGTAATATACTTAGCATTGTGCCTGGCCCATAATAAGTGCTCAACAGGGGAATGAGGAGGACGGAGAGTCCAGGATGACCTACAGGGCAAGTAGGTCGTTGGTGGCTCCATCCACTGAAATAAGGGGATCCGGGAGGAACAGCAGATGTAGAGAGAAAATGATGATTTTGGACTGGGCGTGTTTTTAGGAACCCATGTGATCTCTATGTGGCGTTGTGCCTTAAGGGCGTAGACACCTGGGTCCGGAGCTTGGGAGGGAAGTGCAGCGGAAGAGCGGGAGCTCCGAGGAGAGTGGACACGGACACAGCTAGTGGAGAAGACCATCGTGGGACAGCGTTTGCAGTGAGGGGTGCACGGGCCAAGGGCAGAACTGGGGAGGGCCAGCATCCATGGATCGGAAGAAGAAGAGGGCGGGAGGGGACAGAGGAGGGGCAGCCAGAAAGGCCGGGGAAGATGTAGGAGACACAGCTGCCATAGTCCGAGGAGGAAGAGAACCACCTGGAGCCCCACTAAACGGGACAGAAAGAAGGACAGCAAGGAGGCTCACGTCTGCTCAGGTCTGGTTTTGGTGCAAACCGCTGAAAAATAATTGTTTCTTCTGAGATTTTTGAATTTTGGACTCGCAGACGAGGGAACGTGGGCACGACCGGCACGGGGTCGCGCCATCCTGCGGGGCTTCGGGAAAGGACTGCTTTTGGCAGATGCCTCCAGCCATCAGTCCCTTCAGGGTCAGCCTCAGCGGCAGAGAACCGCCTGGCCCCCGCGCACGCCCTTCCCAGAATGGCCCACTTCCGACGACTACAGGTGGAGGGGTAGAAAGGCCTGGGCCACAGCACGGCCCAATCTAACGGGCCATTTCAGCTGCAGACTCCCCATGGGGCTGGCTGAGCTGCCCTTGGGCTTGTATCACAGCCCAACCTCTCCCTCTGCCCTCTCCGTGCCTCTCAATGGGTGAGGACCCCTGACCCACGTCCCTCATCCCAAACTGCACCTCGGCATCGGATTCTGGACAAGCCACCCTGTGACGGGGCCTGTACTTTACACGTGTCAGCTCACCCGTCCGGGGATGGCTAATGGTCATGTCTACACTACCAGGTCTAAGACTGACCCCCCATCTACTTCGCTTCACCACCTCAGTTAACAGCAGCTTCATGCTTGGGGTCCCTCGGCTCTGGTCTTGCTTTCGTATCCCACGTCCAGCCTGTCAGAGCATTGTGCCCATGAAAACTTAGAAAGGTTGCTGTGTTGGGAATCCATCATTTCTCACCACTTCCTCCACCGCCACCCTGGTCCAAGCGGCCACTGCCATTTGCCTGAGTGGTTGTAAGAACCTCCTGACTGGTTTCCCAGCTTTTACCCTTGGCCTCCTACAGGCTGTTTTAACACAGCGGTCAAGAACATCCTTTTAATAACCACATGCGAAGCAACCGCTTGAGCTGAAGCCGACCCAGGAACATCCTTTTAAAAAGGAGCTTCGAGGGGCGCCTGGGTGGCTCGGTGGGTGAGCGTCCGGCTCTTGATTTCAGTTCAGGTCATGATTTCACAGTTCATGGGATCAAGCCCCACACTGGGCTCTGCACTGACTCTGAAGACCCTGCTTGGGATTCTCTCTCCCTGTCTCCCTCTCTCTCTTTGCCTCTTCCCTGCTCGTACATGTGTGCTCTCTCTCTCTCAAAATTAAACACACATTAAAAACATAAAATGTTTTTATGTGCATTTAAGTGACAGAAGCTGTCACTCCTCAGCCCCAAATCCCCAGAAGGCTGCCATCTCTCCCAAAGAGAAAGCCCAAAGCCCTTGAAACGGCCTATGGAGCAGTCCACGGTCTGCTGTTTCCCGGTCCTCCATCAATTCAGTCTGGTCTCCAATTGTTCTTTCTTCACTCACTCCCTGCCCTCACTGGCCTCCTTGCTGTTCTTTCAACAGATCAGACGTGTTCTTGCCCCAGGGCCTTTGCACTAGCTGTTCCCTCTGCTTGGTGGGCTCTTTCTCCAGCTATCTGCATGTCTCATTCCCATGCACCCTTCCCGTCTTTGCCCAGTTGTCACTTTGCCACCGAGACCTTCCCTGACAACCCCAGGTCCAATTCAATACCTCCCCTGACGGGCTTCCCACCCACCTTCCCTGCTCTAATTTTCGCCACAGCGCTTACCGCATTTCAGCACACGTTATAGAGGACTTTTCACAGTGTTTTACGTCTCCCTCCACTATAGCAAAGGCTCCACGGTGACAGGTGTTTCTGTCTCTTGTTTTTATTATATCCCCAGCACCTATAGGAATGCCTGGCACATGGTTCCATCAGTAACTATTTGAATGAATAGATGGATTTAACCTTTGTAAGGCCAGCTATTACTGTTGTAATAGAAGGTAGTATTACTATTGTTATCTTTAATTTTCAGATGAGGCCAGAGATTAGGCAGCCTGCCCAAGGCCACACTGTTCGTAAGAGGTAGAGTTAGCGCCTAAGCCGTGGTGGCTTCTTGTTCTAAGAGTCTGACTTTCAATCACTGTTGTGGGCTGAATTGTGCCATCCCCTCCTCGTCCCCACCCTCGGACAGAATTCATATGTTGAAGTTCCAACCTCCAGGGCCTCAGGGTGTGACTGTATTTGGAGACAGGGAGTCTAAAGAGGTGATTAAGGCAAAATGAGATCACCTGGGTGGGCCCCGTCCATTATGACTGGTGTCCTCGTAAGAGAAGGCGATCAGGACACACACACACACACACACACGATGACCATATGAGGACACAGGGAGAAGACGGTCATCTACCAGCCAAGGAGAGAGGCCTCAGAAGAAACTGCCCTGTTGACACTTTGACCTTGGACTTCCAGACTCCAGAACCACGAGGCAGTACATTTCTGTTGTTTAAAGCTCCCGGTCCGCGGTACTTGGCCATGGCGGCTGAGCAGACTAATCCAGTCACTATTCAGGCTGAGTACACAGGTGGCGTGTGGTCTGGTCCTGCGTGCCTCTGAGTCCCCTCTCAAATGCCAGCTCCCCTGTAACGCCACTGGCCACCTGGGCCACCTGCCACTTTCCATACATCCTGCAATCTCACGTGCTTGAACCGTAGGAAATGCTATCACTGCCCGAATGCCCCATCCCGGCCCCCACCTCTCTCACAAAAATGTCCACATGTGAATCCCCAGAATCCGTGAACGGGTTAGCTGGCATGACAAAAGGGACTTTGCAGGCATGATTAAGTTATGAAACTTGAGATGGGGAGGCTATTCTGGACTATCCCATCCAATGTAATCACAGGGTCCTTTTACAAAGGAGGCAGGGGTCAGAGATGAGAGAAAAGACGCCATGCTGGTGGCTCTGAGGGATGAGGAGGGGACACAAGACAAGGGATGTGGGTGGTCTCGCAGGGGGAAAAGGCATGAAGTCAAATCCCCCCAGAGTCAGAGGGAGTCATCCCTGCCCAGTGAAAGTGATTTCAGACTCTGACCCCAGAACCATAGGAGGGGAAATTGATGTGGTTCTCAGCCACCAAATTAGCGGTCATTTGTGGCAGCGGCCACAGGAATCAAGCACAGCCCTGCCTCACCATGACCTGTCCCCCCAAACTGCGTTCTACTGATTCCCGAAAATCTAGACACTGAACGTGCCCCTTTTATGCCCTCTGAACCTCCTGGACGGGGGCAATAGTTCCTTGCCCTGCACCCACGCTGCCACCTAGCTCATATCTACATTGTAGGGGTAGCTGGGTCTCAAAACAGAAGCTTCACTTGGACTCGGAGCGAGAAGCAACAGAGGCGGGGACACCCAAGGCGGCTTCCGAGTCTCTGCATGCAGGATGCACAGGGAAGGCAGCATTAACTCACAGCTCTTGAGCCCCTCACCCACTTTAAGACAAGAAATGGGTGAGGGAGAGGGGCGCCTGGGTGGCTCAGTCGGTTAAGCATCCAAGTCTTGGGTTTGGCTCAGGTCACAATCTCACGGTTTGTGAGTTCGAGCCCCACATAGGGCTCTGTGCTCCTTCTCTCTCTGCCCCTCCCCTTCTCTCTCTCTCTCTGTGTCTCAAAATAAATAAATAAACTTAAAAAAATAAAGAGAAGTGGGTGAAGAAGCAGAGGAAGGAGGAAGGTTGTTGTTGGGTCGTGACCCACTCCCCCCACCACAGGAGAGGGACAGGGTGCTCCACTCACTCCGTCTCGTAGTGCCTGGGGGTGTGACAGTCATGTCATAGGGTACAAGATGATTCAGTTAGTGACCTCACCCTGCATTCCATCAGCGTGGGTCCCAAGTGCATCCTATGGGCCCCTGTAAGTGGCGGGGGGTGGGGAGGGTGGACACCAGAGGAGAAGGCGATATGAAGACGGGGCAGAGATCACGGGCTGTGGCTGCACACGGAGGAAAGCCAGCAGCCACAGGAAGCCAGGAGAGGGGCAGGGAGCAGATTCTCCCCCAGGGCTTCCGGACGAGCCCAGCCCGGCCCACACTTTTATTTCCAACTTCTGCCCCCTAGAACTGTGAGAAAAGAAAATAAATTTCTGTTCCTGAAAGGCTCCAGTTTATGGTCCTGTGTCACAGCGGCCACAGGAGACAGTCCCCTCAGATGGCAAATCAGGCTCTCACCCCAGGGGCTGTGAGGATCAGCTAAGGGTCAGCTTCCCCTGCCAGGTTCCCAGGGTTCGCTCAAGTGTCAGCGAGGAGGGAGGCGGCTGCTGGCGGACACCACAGAAAGAACCAGAAGCTGGGCACCTGTCACTCACGTCGGGAACTGCAGAACCGGAAATTTCCACCTTTCTGTTGAAAACCCAGGCTTATGCGTTGAAACTCTGGAGGGCCCAGATTCTTTCTCCAGATTTGCATTTGCTTGTGGACTGCTTCTGAGGGACGAGCCCTTCTGGAGAAGGCCTGGCAGAAGACCCTAAGGAGCACTGCCACACTTCCATCTTCAAGTTTCAGGAGATAAGCTTGCTAATTAACTCTGCCGGGGACTGTGGGAAGGAGATAAGCAGGGAAACTGAGGTTCGGGAAAACGAGGGAGGGAGAACAGGAGGAAAGAGGAGACCTCAGGGCTGGGGAGCCGTGGGTTCAAGCCCTGACAGGCCTCCTGCATGCCGGGTGATGTGGGCAAGGCAGGCTCTCTGGAGTGCAGGTGCCCTCCCTGGGGACAGGAGGTCTCCTCTGCAGGGTGCCGGGAGGACCAGGGTGCACGAGGCAAAGTACCGAGTGCTGAACAGGTGCTCGACTTCGGGAAGAAAATATCAACGTTCAAAGTTCCCCTTGGTCTTCCTGGATAAGCGGAACGTGTACCTCAGCCTGGCAAGTAGCCCGCCACCCGTCGATCTGCTTGGCATTAAGTGTTAGATGGTGAAAGACTGATTTCCAGGCCCCCTGGCCCTGCCCCTACGGCCACCTGGGGGTAAGGAAACATTTTCCTGCCACCTTTGTGCTGCGCTAGCTTCCTAAGGCTGCTGAAACAGATCACCGCAGACTTGGTGGCTCAGAATCCCAGAAATGGATTCTCTCCCGGTTCTGGAGGCCAGAGTTGAGTCTGGGTGCAGGGAGGGTTAGTTTTCTCTGGAGGCCCCAAGGGGGGAACTGTCCTGAGGCTCTCCGAGCTGCAGGTGTTGCTGGCTGTCTCTGGATTCCGTGGCTGGAGCCACGTCACTCGAGTCTCTGCCTCTGTCTTCACATCACCTCCTCCTCTGTGTGTCTCCGTGGGGATCTTCCCATCTTCTCGGGACACCACCCGTCATCGGCTTTCAGGCCCACCGTAACTCCAGGGTGATTTCATCTTGAGATCCTTAACTAATCACATCTACAAAGACCTATTTTTAAACAAGGTCACATTTTGGGGCCTGGGTGGCTCAGTTGGTGACGTGTCTGACTCGTGGTTTCGGCTCAGGTGATGATCTCACGGTCCGTGGGTTCGAGCCCCACGATGGACTCCACGCTGATAGTACAGAGCCTGCTTGGGATTCTCTCTCTCCCTGTCTCTCTGCCCCTCCCCTGCACGCTCCCTCACTCTCTCTCTCTCTCTGTCGCTCTTAAAATAAATAAATAAACTTAATAAATAAATAAGGTCACACTCTGAGGTTCTGAGCAGACATGAAGCTCGGGGGTGCACCACTCGCCCTACTGCAGTATTAGGAGCACAAACGTTGCCTTGTCACTGACTTCAGGAGCAGGTGCCACCTGGGAGCTATGACAGCAGAGCCTCTCGGAGCGTCAGCCCCCTCGTGTGCAAACTGGGAATGCGGCGGTCGGCCCTGGGGGGCTGGTCTGAGGGCTGGGTGAGCTGGCCTGAGTGAAACGCTCAGCACGAACCTGAAATGCCCACTAGATACACGACTGCCCTCGCTGCCACTGTGATCGACATTGTCACCGTGACTTTTACTATTGCCCTGAGGGTCTGTGCCAGAGACGTCAACGGCCAGTGCTCTGTTTGGCTAGCTCACTGGTGTGGGTCTTTGGGCAGCCACGGAGCTGCTCACTAAGTCTGGAAGCTTCCACAGACAGGAGTGGTTTGGGCTGGACTGGCTGCTTAGAAATCGTCCAGAAAACATGTTAAAATGCCATTTCTGGGGCCCCCTGGGTGGCTCAGTCAGTTAAGCGTCTGACTTTGGCTCAGGTCATGATGTCACGGTTCGTGAGCTTGAGCCCCGCACTGGGTTGGTCAGTGCAGAGCATGCGTGGGATCCTCTGCCCCCTCCTCTCTCTGCCCCTCCTCCACTCATGCTCTCTCCCTCTCTCCCTCTCCCTCTCCCTCTCTGTCTTTCTCAAAAATAAATAAACATTTAAAAAAATGCCATCCCTGTTGCCTGCCCAGTAGCCTGGACAGGTGCCAGGGTTATGTTTGACCACAGATGGGGGGTCCTGACGGGTAGCCATCCAGCCGGAGGACTCCTAATCTGGGTCAGCCCCTCCTTTCCCTGGTGGGGAAACTGAGACCCACAGAGGAATGTGGCCTTGCCCAAATCACTGCAGATTTTGGCCAAGGTACTGTGAGATTCCAAAGCATCCACAGATGGCCTCTCTTGAGCCCCACATCCTCCCTGTGCGTTCTCTGTGTTGTCTCCTGTCCTGGCCAGGAATTAGCGCTCAGAGAAGTGACTGATGAAGGTTACATGGTTGGCTCAAGGTCAATTCACCCAAAGCCAAAGATGTAAAACACATTACTGAATAAGAATACAGTAATGAGAAAAACCAGTCCGCACGACAGGCGGGAACCCTGGCTATCTGAACCTTTGCTATCCACACTCTTGTTCCCCAAACACAGAATAAAGGAAGATAAATGTGTTGATGTCTCCTTGCTATCCAAACCCAGTAGCTTTTTACGTGAATCTCTGAAACCGAATGGATTTGGAGAAAGAGCAAGACCTGGATGAGAATATACTTTATGTCACTCGGCTGGGCCTTCCTGCTCCCCCGTAACCTTCACCTGCAACAGCAGAGAGCCAAGAAAACAAGAGGAAAGTTCTTTAAAATTCGCTTAGGCAGACAAAATAAGGAACAACACAGAAACCTACAGAAGCTGTTAAAATCATTCTTTTCTGTACAGAATTTTGTAGATTCAT
Organism: Felis catus; assembly: GCF_018350175.1. Classification (NCBI taxonomy): domain Eukaryota; kingdom Metazoa; phylum Chordata; class Mammalia; order Carnivora; family Felidae; genus Felis; species Felis catus. Next base: position 198,525,192 of record NC_058371.1, on the reverse strand, counting down.
AACAGACAGTGAAAGAAATAAGGTACGTTCAGCAAATTGTTTTTCTGTATGATTTGGCTTTTAGCAATGTGACCTTGGATGTGTTGACTTTTGATGAATTAACTTTCAGCAAATTGTTTCGCTTCCTGCATGGCCAGTGGGTGGAGGGGTGGACATAGGAAGTTAGTGTCGTATGTTGACATCATCTAAATAATCAGGTCTGTGACATTTCCCCCAAATCTCCCTTTACCATTGCATCTGTCTTGTTATCAAACGCTCCTCAACGTATCCCGGCTTGCATGTGCCATGTCCTCCCGGTGGGACCCTGGCCTCGCTCACTTATGAGAATCTCCCTCGGGGGCAGACTGTGTGTGTGTGTGTGTGTGTGTGTGTGTGTGTGTGTGTGTGAGAGAGAGAGAGAGAGAGAGAGCGAGCATTCTATCTTCAGGCCTGGAAGGATGCCTGCTCCCAAGTATGCACTCAAAAACTATTTGTGAGATGGGTGAATGAATGAAATATATGTATTTCTCTCTAAAATGAGAGTCCATAATTGTCGCCTCTTGCCTATTCTATGGCTACAACTTCTGGAGAGACTGTAAAATGGTCCCAGTTCTTTGCAGCCTCTCCCGTGAGAGGCAAAGTCGCTCTCTCCACCTCCTGGTTCTGGGCTGGCCCTCGTTACCTGTTTTATCCAAAAGTGACACTGAGTTCTAAGCCTGGGCCTCACGAGGTTTTGCACACTTCTGGTCTTGTAGCTTTGATCCATCACGTGAACAAGCCAGGCTAGTCAGGTGGATGGGGACGGACGTGTGGCCAGGTCACCCTTCTCAATGACAGACCAGTGGTCTGTGTAGGTGGATTAGCTGGCGTCCAGCCAACCCGCCAGCCAAGCGCAGATGAGTGAGGGCCCGCACAGCAAAACTACCACGGTGACCTACAGACTTGGAGCGGTAAATGGTCACGCACGGTCCCCTAGGTTTGGGGGTATTTGTTCTCTCATTTTGCCCGTCTTTGTAATTTCCCTATCTGAGGGGATTTCTCTTACTTATGCTATTACATTTGATTTTCTCCTGTTAATCTGTCTCGTGTCAATTTGATTCTTACTCCAGCTGGAAGGACCTTAAAGGGGACAGGAGTTCTTGCTCCCTCTATCGAAGGTCCTAAGAACCCAGGCTCTGGAGTCACACAACCTGAACTGCAATCTTGGCTCATCAGCTGTGTGACTTTTGGGAGAACACTCAACCTCTCTGGGCTTCAGCTTCCTATCCAACCCCACCTCCCACTCCCATGATAGTTTCTTTTTCTTTCCCTGAAATTGCCTCTAATCCTGGGCTCCAAGCTCCTGGGCGGGACACTTCTTATTCCTCTTTGTGCTCCTAGGGATGAATGCACTGCTGCTCAAAAAGACTTCACGAATCCCCGTCTCTGTCTGCAGCATGCGTTCTCAGCTGGGGTAAAAATTGGTTCTCAGTTGGGAAAAAAAAATGGTAAAAAAAAAATGCGTTCTCAGCTGGGGTCTCAGCTCGGGTAAAAATCGGTTCTCGGGGGTGAGAGTGGCAGCAAAAAACCTGAAGCATCACAATGGTTTGTGGAGCTTCAAAGTTCAGTTTTACCCGACACAATCTTGTTTCTTTGCATTTAATTCTCTTCTTAGGGAGAAATTGATTTTAACGAAAGTTCGCCTATCCCGCGCTTGCTCAGGCTGGGGGGTCGGCCGCAGCCTCCCCCTACTTCTGCTGCTGAGGCACCTGCACCTTTTCTGATGAGTCCCTTCGCCATGCCCACACCTCTGCAAACAGGACATTCATCCAGGTCCCTTTAAATTCCCAGCTCCCAGTACCTTCCTGTTGGACCTTGACCTAATTTCAAGCTTATGTAATAGTTAAGTGTTTACAGGGTAGTTTTCAGAAGAGCATCTCCCAAATCCTACGTGGTACCGGGCGTGGAGGCTGGGTCTCCGGCTGGCACTGGGACTGCTAAGAATTGGGACTGGGACTTGCAACCCTCCAGTTAGAGCCCACCATCTGTGTGAACACACTGTAGGGACGTGGATGTGTCCCGAGCAATAGCGGCTACGTGTTTAACCCGGGTTCGTGAGGCATTCTCATTTAACTGTCATGAAGCCAGGTTCAAAAGTGAGGGCCACACACTGATTTGGCGTCAGGATCTCTCTCTTGATTTGTAGGTCTGTTTTAATGTAGACACACGCATTTCTCCTACCCAGTGAATTCTGCATGGTTAGAAAATTAATTTCCTTGTCATTCTGTTTTGCACATAGTTTCCTAACTTCCAAGGGGAACTGAGTCATCTGATTTGACCCCATCGAAGCTCTGGACCGCTTAATGCAAGCGGGTGGGCCATCGTCTTTCCAGATCCAACCAATGTGATAGGTAGGGGAGTCCTTTTTCCCTGCCCACACGCACCCATCAGGCATTCGTACGTCCCCATCAGGGTAGCTCTAGCTTTCTGGAGCGTTCAGCTCCTAAACTGTACCTTCCAAGCGCATTGACCATACTCAGTGTTTCTGGGTAGATGGTGGTGTGTCTGTCCTCCCCACCAGCACCGAAACCGGCCTTAGAGAGTTTAACTTCATGCCAGGCACAGAGCCCCAGCAGCTAAGATTTTTCACACTGTAATTGACGTGCTTTGGAGACATCTCCTTTTCCTCAAAGATAAGCTCTTTTATGGTGCCTCATTTATTAGCTGTCTCGGCCACTGCCTTGGGGTTATGCGCACAAATAAAATATGTAGCAGGAAACCGCCTTCCCTGTTTCTGTCTTGCCTTGCACCTAATTTCAATTCCCTGTCAAGCCTCCTTGAATTGATTTGCTCATCACAGAAGCTGCCCCAGGCAAACGCCTGCTTTCTTTCCTGGGAGGATGATCCATTTCCCTTAATCCTGGAGGGGCAGCCTCAAATGGGGAGTCACACAGCCCTTTACCTCTCAGCATTTCTGAGCCACAATTTCCCAGCGCGGTTCCTCTTGGGATCCGCTCCCTCCTGTCCACTGAAGATGATCTCCTGACCCAAATGGCAGCCTCCCTTGGGTAATTTCCCTGGGGCTTAAGCTGTACATTGTTGATGTGAGTTCAAGAGAAGTTTCTAAAGCCTGGCCAATCTCGTAGCTAAACTAGTGGTTAGCAGGTGAGGCCTGGCTGCTGGGGAACACGGTGGGGCTTGGGGAGCAGAGGGTAGGAGCCCACACTGATGTGGAATTAGGGAGAGCAGACGGACCTCCCTTTAGGGAGACTCCCAGATGCTGAGGGAAGAGCTTACAGTTGAAACTGCCAGAAACTCAGCAGGCTCTGTGATTTGAAGAAAACCAGTGAAATCGACACCGCCGTAGGAAGAGTGAGGACTTGGGACAAAACACAAGACCAAGCTTAGCAGTTTGGGTCAGGAATGCACTTCAGGTTTGTGGATCGTCCCAGTTAGCCTATCTGTGAAGGAGACGGGGAGAAGACGTCCACTGAGATAAAACATCAACATTCATTGTTCTTGCTGGGAAAACAGCTGTTATGGAAGAAGGTAACCCCAAAACACTACAATCACACTATGAAACCGAAAGCTTCCCCTCAGTGGCTGCGCTTGTCCTGTGTGTGCACACCTGCATACGTGAGTGTGCACATGTGTGTACTTGTGTGCATGTGTACACGGGGTGCATGTGTGTAGATGTGCATGTTGTGCGTGCACGTGCACATATATGTACATGTGTGTGTGCATATGCACGCACACGCACCTGTGTGTACTCGTGTGCATGTATGCATGTGTGCACGTGTGTATATGTATGCGCCTATGTGTATGTGTTGCACATGTGCTCACATGGCTCTGCATGTGTGTGCACGAACATGTACACATATGCACCTGCTTGTGTATATATGTGCACATGTGTGCATGCATGGAAATGTGGGTATGCACATGTGTGTACCTGTGTGCGTGTATGCATGTGAATGCTGATTTTCGATTAAGAGGTTGAGAGAGGCTCCCCCAGGCCTGATGTCTGATTTTCTTTCCAGCCTATAAGCCCCGTGGGAGCAGAGGCTGTCCTTCTGGTCTGCTCCCCGGTGTTCCCAGGGCTAGCGGGGAGCCTCTGGCTGCCCCCCTGCAGGGGTTCCCGTGAGAATGCTGACCACACAGGGAGCAAAGGGGGACCCCATAGGACTGAGCACGTTTACCCGCTGAATCTGCTTTAACTGCAATGTGTGCTCCCTGTGGCCCTCCAGGCAATTTGCTGCCCCGCCTGGAAGGTGCCTCCAATCACCGCCACAACGTGGTGAGGGTGTGTGTGCCCGGGTGTGTGCACACACACGTGCAGGCCTAATGCCCTCTGCCAGCCGTTCCACAGCCCATTCTGTTACCTCACTATAACATACTGCTGTCCTGAACAGGGGACAGATGCTGTCTGTCCACCAATGTGACAGGACAGGGAGCTTGACGCCCGTGAAAAGCAGCAACACAAAGGGAGACACAGAAATTCAGTTCTATTTGTTCTGATAGAAACACACTGTTGTTTTCATCCACATAGAAGCCAAAACAAGGAACCACAGCCACACCCGCCAGACGGATGTGCACAACTGTCAGACTGCCCTGAAGCCCTTCTCAGCCCCAGCGTGGCCTCTGGTGGGGGCCCCTGAGCACACAGACACAGAGCCAGGGAAAGGCAGGGCCATTTCATAGATGGGGACACTGAGGCCCAAGGAGAGAAGAGGACTTGTCCCGTAGGGAAATGGCAGAGTGGAGGCTGGAAGTGTGTCCTGGGCACATGGAGGCTCAGAACGCTCCAGACTCCACCCTCAGGCAGCTCCAGTATAAGGTGGTGGCTGGGGTCCTGGGAGTCGGGCGAGTCCAACAAAGCTCTCTGCATGCAAGTCGTTCCCATCCCTGCCTCCTCTAGAGCTGCCACGAGCCCAGACGAGTCAGCACGCATCAAGTGCTTGGCCACGTCTGGCACATCCCCAGTGATCAGCAAATCTTGGACATTACTATTATCACTATTATTATTGTTATATCTTCCACGCTAAGTGGTCACTTCTCTGTGGGCACAGACCGTAACTTGAGTATCTCCCATTCAGCCCAAGCTAGCGCATCTGGCTCGGAGCTCTTGCAACTGTTATTGTAGCTGTGACGCTGCTCTACGTTATCAGTCACCCCACTCTGGGCGAGCCTGTTACCGGCTAGCTACCATCTGTGGGATGGAAAGGAAGGTCATCATTGCATTCAAATGGGTAGGGAAGTCTCTCTTCCCCTCCGCTCCCAGGTGGGCCTTGCCCCTCGCTCCCATCTGTACAACGAGAACACCCCAGCTCGGTGGTGGAGATGAGGAAAGAGGCGCTTCTTACCTGGCCCGCTGCAGAAGGAGGCTATGATGGCCAGAATGCACACGATACTCAGGTATGGGATCCAGGGGGCGTGGTCCTGCGAGAGAGCAGGGGTGTGGGCAGGGGTGTGGGCAGCGGTGCAAACAGGACCTGGGTTCCCAGCCCAGCTCCTCCTTGATCTATCTGTGTGACCTTGGGCGGGTCACTTTACATCTCTGAGCTCTGACAGGTATGAGATAAGTTAACTGGTGTCATTCAGTATGTTTAGATGGGCTGTCACCTGTCGGGCAGGGTTGGGGTGGCTTGGCGCTGGGTGTGGAAAGATGTACAGGAAATTGCCCCTATGCTAGGAGACTGGATGGTTGATACCAGTGTGTCACCAGTGCTGGGACATGGGGAGCATGGGAGGAAGGAAGGGTCAGGGCACCCGAGTCCAATCTAGAGAGATTCAGGGATGGGAGGAGAGTGTGTTCACCTCTGAAGGCTGAGCCCGGGTCACACAAGAGGAAAAGGAAAGGATAAAAAGTTTCAGGAGATGGTTGTACGTTAGCAATGCCACAGAGGCACAGGAGAGTACAGCACAGGGGTAAGCAACAAACTTTCAGAGTGGAGGGTGGGGGTAAAGAGAAGAGAGAGCAGCCCTTCCATGTCCAAGTCTATCAGCTCTTGCTGAAGGAGGATCTAGAATTGAGAAGAGCATTGTGAGGTCTTGCACACTGCATGGCTCACTACTGCACTAAGTTACCATCCATTCATCCATCCACCCATTCATCCATCCATCATCCACCCATACATCCATCCATCTATCATCTTTCCATCCATCTATCATCTATCCAACCACCCATTCATCCAACTACCATCCATCCACACCCTCTTCCATCCATTTATCACCTATCCATCCACCCATTCACCCATCTATCCATCCATATATTCATCCACCCATCCATAATCTATCCATCCATCCATCCATCCATCCATCCATCCAACCACCTACCCACATATCCATCCATCCATCCATCCATCCATCCATCCATCCATCCATCCACACATCCATCTATCCATCCATCCATCCATCAATCCATCTACCCATCCATAATCTATCCATCCATCCATCCATCCATCCATCCATCCATCCACCCACCCACATATCCATCCATCCATCCATCCATCCATCCATCCATCCATCCATCCACACATCCATCCATCCATCTATCCATCCATCAATCCATTCACACATCCATCTATCCATCCATCCATCATCCATCCATCCATCCATCCATCCATCCATCCATCCATCCATCATCCATCCACCCATTCATCATCTATCCATCCATCCATGCATCCATCTATCCATCATCTTTCCATCCATCCATCAACCCGCACATTCATCCATCCATCCATCCATCCATCCATCCATCCATCTATCCAACCACCCATTCATCCAACCATCATCCATCCACACCTTCTTCCATCCATCTATCCCTCCATCTATCATCCATCCATCCATCCACACCTTCTTCAATCCATGTATCATCTATCCGTCCATGCATCCATCCACCCATTCATCCATCCATCCATACATTCATCCACCTATCCATAATCTATCCATCCATTTATCCATCCATCCATCCACACACCCATCCATCCATCCATCCATCCATCCATCCATCCATCATTCATCCACCCATCCATCCATCATCCATCCACCCATCCACCGATCACTATTCATCATCCATCCATCCATCACCTATCCACCCATCCACCCATCATTCATCCATCTACCCATACATCCACCCATACATACATACATCTATTCGTTTATTTGGCAGACTGTTCTTAGTTCCTCCTGAGTGGCACGCCCTGGGCTGGGAGGTAGGAATACAGAAATGACACAGGCATGGCACTTACCCCCACAACTGCCTATTGGAAAAGAGAGATGAGTCAACAGGGAAAGCCAATCCTGTGTGGTAAGTGATAGTGCAGGGTTGCCCCTGGGGTCCCTGGGAGCACAGAGAAGGTTGCCTCACTGAGACACTGGGTAAGGGAAGGCTTCCCAGAGGAAGAGGTATCCAAGGGGTATCCAGGTCCTCGTGGGTTTGGAAAGTGAGAGAAGCCAGGTGAGCAGAGGAGGTCCCAGGAAGAGGAAAGGGCAGTCTCTTTGGGGGCTGCTGGGAACAGGGCTGGCAGAGCAGGGAAAGGGGGACATGGGCAGATGAGGGCAGCCAAGCCAGGAAGAGCTCTGAAACCTTGTGGCATGAGGCCTAGAGGGCCCACGTGCTTCAGCAGCCCTTCCAGACATCTGACACAACGTCCCAGAACATCGCCCAACTGGTGAAGGAGCCAGCTTGGTCAGTCTGAGGGGCCTGCAAAGGCACCCTGTGCGGGACACCCCTGCTCTGGCAGCTGGGAAGCAGAGGTCACTGCCAGCACATCACCCCCAAGGGAGACGTGGCCACCTCCCGCCTGGTCAGCGCGCCCAGCAGCATGTCCTTTCTGTCTGTCAGGCACTGCCATGCTCACCTTGCCTTTTTCTAGAGGTTTTTGGGACATTAAGACATTTGGCAAATGATCAACACACGCAACTTTCCATCTAGGGATTCATTTTTGAAAAGTGCCCAGATTGGCTGACCACCGTGACCTGGCCTCACGCTTCCCTTGGCGCTAAGACAGGCAGTGCTCGGTCACTGCGTGCTGTCCTGAGCAGGGCAGGGGCAGAAGGAAACCCCACGATCCTGGAATCTCATCCCAGCTCTGCTATTTACTAGCTGTGGAACCTTGGGCAGCTTATTCATTAATATTTATGCCTCAGTTTCCGGTCTCCATAAAAGGGGAAAACACCACTCTCGCCAGGATTAGGTACCTTCTCCGAGCCCCCGTCATGGTCGGGGGCCCTGCCGAGTACTGTAAGTGCGTTTTCTCAATCAGTCCTCCTAACACCCCTGGGTATACGGAAAGCTCTCCCATTTTAGAGATGGGGCCCTGAGGGCCGGAGCTCCTGCTGGAGCCCACGGGCACTTGTGGAAGTGTCTTATACGACAGCGCCTGCTGTGCTGTGTGGAAACGTGGGAGCCGGAAGAGGCATCTGAGGGATCCTCTGGTCTCCTCTGTTCCACAGATGGGTTAACTGAGGCTTAGAGAGGGGACATATCTTGGCCGAGATCACACGGCTCATTAGAGGCAGCGACAGGACTGTCCATCCAGTCTCTGTCTCTGAGTCCAGGGCCCCTCACCAAACCTTCCTCCGCGAGGGCACCGGCTGCTTCTGAGCTGAGATGCCCCTCGGGAAGGCCATTCATTCTGCAAGAGGTGCCTGCCGGCCTCGCAAACTTCCCACGCCAAGGCCCCGGAGTACCGAAGCCGGAAGCCAGCTCCGTGCCGGTGTCCCTCGGGGTACGACGGGCGTGTGCTCTCACCTGCAGCGTCAATGTAACGGTGAGGATCCCAAAGAAGAGGGCCATCAGCCCAAAGCCGCCCATGAGGAGGGGTCTCCGTCCCAGGCGCTCAATGACCAAGCCCTAAGTCAGGATCAGAGAGAGGTGGTTATACTTCACTCCTAGCAGCAGGAGGAGGGGAACGTGGTGCCAGGAACCGGCACTGGGGCCACGGTGAAAGGACGGCGTTGACCTTCAGACAGCCCCGTCACATTCTCCGAGGCCACAGCCAGAAAGGCCAAGGTCTTTATGAGAAAGGGAGGGAGAACAAAGCCACCATTCTTGAGCACCTACTGTGTGCCCACACGTTCCCCTTTCCTCCGAATCTTTCTTGTTAGGGAAGGATGGGCTCATCGGCTAGCTGGTCTGCAAGAGGAAATGAGTGGATACGGTTGCCGTAGCCCTTTGCCCACTCTTTGGAGCCAGCCTGCGGGCCGAAAGCAAGGGCTCTCCACTCCTTATGGCCCCGTTTATAGTTTTTAGAGGGGCAGACTCCCAAAGCAGGGGCCCAGGGGTAAGAGTGGACAGAGAAAGTTCTGACGCTTTCCACTCTGCCGGTGCCCGGATGGGTCAGTTTCATTCTGGGGTTTGATACCAGGAAGCCAGCGTGACTGTGGCTCCTGAAGCCGTGTCCTCGGGCCCAGCTTCCCACAGCTAGGACTGTCATTGACGTCCATCCGGCTGGCCCCTGTGTCTACCTCTCCACTGGGTAAAGGAAGGGCTCTTCATTGAGCTCCTCTAATTGCTAACGACCCTGAAAAACAGTCATGTAGCCGAGTTTCAGAAACAGGCAGACTTGGGCTTATATTCTGGGTCGCTGGCTTTCCAGATGTGTAAGCTTTGGCATATGACTCCCCTTCCCAGAGCCCCAGGGCCTTTATCTGTGCAAGGAGGTCCAAAATTCGCTACAACAAGGCTGCCTGGAAGGGGTGGGTGCTTAAATAAGCGGCTGCATTCAAAACACATAACAAGTCTTCCAATTTGTCAAGTGCCTTCCCTCCTCTTTCTTCCCCCGTCTCATTGCACAGAAAGAGCACACTGAAGGTCAAAGAGGTGAAGTAACTCAGTGGCCATCACACAGCCAGTGAGAAAGAGATAGAGAGAGAAACAGAGAGGGCTGGGGGAGGGGAGTATTGAATTAAGGGCGTCTGAATAAAAATGCACAACTTTTCTCCACTGGGCAATCAGGCAAGGCTTCCTGGAGAAGGCAACAGTGGCGGTAGCTCCTCAGGCAGAGGGACCAGTGGGTCAAGTGAGCCATCTGGTTTGGATAAGGGAAAGGAGTGCCACCGCCGGGGGCCATGAAACCGGAACAGGTGCTCCTGTCCGCCAGCTTCAGATGACAGTTCAAAAGCCAGAGCATCAGACTGAACAGTCCCAATCCTGCCTCAAAGCCTGAAGGAGTGTTTCTGCGGGAAACCCCAAAACTCCTCTTTTTTCCTCTTTCCTCACACCCTACTCTGAGGAGGGCGGGTGATAAAAAGGCTTCTGGGTGAGCTCTCCTGGAGCTGGCAAGGGCTGTTGGCCACTCGGCCAAGCACACACCAAAGGTGGGCAGGCATAGCCCCAGGCCGGCTGGGTGCTTGGTATGAACACTGAGGGGACTGGGGAGGGGGGCTCTGGCTCAGAAAGTCAGTGGCCTGGGAGGAAACGTCCTTGGCTGACGGCCACATGTCTCAAAAGCATCTACAACTTCCTTCCCGGAAGCCCCTCCCTCTGCGGCCTAGGAAGGCAAGGCTGACCCAAGCGCCTCAACTTGGCCTCCTTGACACCTGACCCATCAGAGCAGAGCACAGGGGGCATCCAGATGTGCCTGGACCTGAAATGGGCAGACCTGGCTTCAAGTCCTGGCTCTGCACCCAGGACAGGGGGTTCAGTTTCTGGAAGCCTCGGTTTCCCCACCTGACAAACGGAAGTGGTAATAGTGTCTTTGCAGCATAGCTACGCAATCAGAGGCCAAGAACTCACGGTGTCTGAAGTAGGCGCGGGAACCACAGAGGCTTCCAGCAAATGGCAGATAATACATCCTTGCAGTCAAGGGGGGGACCAGGTCTGGTCCCAGCTCCTGCCTCTAACTGGCCATGTGGCCTTGAGACAGCCAGTCACCCTTCTGTGTCTTCCTCGCTCCTTTGTTCTGATGCCGATGGGTTAGCGTGTGATGACCTCTGCCTGAGTGCCTGTGATGTGCCTGCTGCTGCATTAAGCGCTTATCAGGCATCAACTTGTTTAACTCTCACAGCAATTTTATGAAGTAGGACCCATTATTTGTCAGATTTTACAGGTAAAGAAACTGAGACACAGAGGTTTTGGGAACTTGCCCAAGGTCACGTGGCTGGTAGGAGGCACAGCTGGGATCATCTACAAAGTCTTTCTGGTTCTTGAGACATTACAATTTTCCAAACTAGAAACAGACCAAGCCCCCACTTTGTAATAGCTTCCTGTGGCACCTGGATGTATAGCACCTGTTCCCTGACCCCTCCTTCCTCACTTGAAGAACGGGAGCTTCATTATTTCCCAGAACCTAGGAGAGCACACCTGGCAGGTACTGAGCCAGTGTCTGCTGACTGAGTGAAGGTTTATCTTTGTAAGGCAGGTACGACAGTTCACATATTGCAGAAAAGGACGATGAGGACAGTAAGATCACTCAGTGGGAAGTTAGGCCCAGTGAGACCCCTAGAGAAAGCAAAGATCAGTGCTTGCTGAGAAAGTTCTAGAGAGAAAGAAGGGCCAGCATCTAAGTCATCTCTCCTCCCCAAACCCTCATGAGTTGGGTCCCACCAAAGGGGAGGTCCTGATACGGGCTGCCAGGGCGGGAGGAACAGGTGCAGGGAAACCGGGCCCCTGGGTGGCAGGTGGGCTGGGGGATGGGGAACGTTAGAGACACCTGCGATCAGAGACTCTGGGATGTGTCAAAAGTCACACAGAGCTACTCAGAGGTAAGGAAGTGTAATACATGCTCCCTCACACTGCAGGGATGGCTGAAAAATATCCATAGCCCTGGATTCAGTCATTCACCTTCTGGGTATTTATCCCAAGGAGATAGACATTGGGTGGGAGACTCACGGACAAAGACCTTCAATTGTAGTGTAATTTATACGAATGAGGAAATAGAAACCATCTAGAAGTCTACCAAGAAGTGAATCGGCTCACCAAATACCGGAATATCCTGATGATAATTACAGAATTCACGTATTTTAGAAGAATTTTAAAGAACAGAAAAATCATGAGGTTACACTTCTGAGGGGAAAGAGCAGGGCACAGAGCTGTACCTTGCATATACTCATGTATGCAGTTTTGTAAGTCGCGATTCTATTGAATGAATATACCCTGGAAAAAATATGCAAAAACAGCTTATAATGGCTAACTCTGGTTGGGGGGAATAGGTGGTTATTATTTTTTCTTGTTAGTTTTCGGTCTTTTCCAAGTTTTCTACAATAAGCTTTCCTTTTTTTAAAAAAAAAAATAATGTTTATTTACTTTTGCAAGAGACAGAGGCAGAGTGCGAGCAGGGGAGGGGCAGAGAGAGAAGGAGACACAGAATATGAAACAGGCTCCAGGGTCTAAGCTGTCAGCACAGAGCTCGACACGGGGCTCAAACCCACAAACCGTGAGATCATGACCTGAGCCGAAGTCGGACACTTAACTGACTGAGCCACCCAGGCGCCCCTACAATAAGCCTTTTCTACTTAAAAAAAAAAAAAAAAGTCTAAGAAACAGACTTAGCTAAAGCACTGGAGACACAAACCCCTCTGCCCTGAGTCACAAATTGTTACTCTTCCCCATCACCAGTGATTTCCAATACCCACATGTGTAAATCTTCACCGTGTAGAATGTTTCTATTACAATCTCAGGATGGCATCGCCATTCTTAGAGTTAACACGACAGAGCCCACAATTCAGCTGGCACGAAGACGAAGGCAGCCCATAGGTAGAATGTGTGACAACGTTATCTCCTTGGGTTAAGTGCCCAGTGACAGAGCACTGAAACGACGACAGGAATTACCATGACGAGAATCAGTCACTGCAAGACACAGGGCACTGAAGTTGCTGCCCCGAGATTAACACGTGTTGCATTGTTATGCTGTGATTAATGTATGCTTGGCACTGACGTTAGCGTTTCTTTTTTCTTTTTCTGGTTTGTTTTAGTTACTCCTAAGGCACCGCCAACAATTTCAATGTCAGCAAGCGTGCCCCCAATACAAACCAGTGGAGAACCACTGTCTTACATCATGATGCCAACAATCAAGTGCTCTGGGGTCGGAGTGGGGCATCTGGTTGTTTCGCTTCCCTAAAGTCTCCTGATGAACCAGTAACTGAAGCCAAGGTAGAGCTGGAAACACCATCACTGATTCGGAAACAGTCTCTCAAGATGTCTAGGAAGACACCAAGGAAACAGCTGTGAAAGCGAAAGACATAAAAACAACTCTGTCCATCCTAGTGGGAAAACCAATCAGCCTGCAGGGCTCCTTCCTTCAAAATCTCTGCCTCTTTTAAATCGTTTTAATGTGCAGCCTGTTGAAAGGGATTAGGGTAAACGCGGTATTTCCACTCAGCATTAAAATCATTAGTGAAAACATTAACTCAAGATGAACAGTGGCTTCTGAAAGTTACTGATGTCAGCTGGGGATGGACTGTCATCCTCCAAGAAATCCCTTCTGGGGACTCCTGACCCACGGAGTCATTCAGCCGTTCAGCAGCCATTTACTCAGCGCTGACTGCCCACCCACAGCGCTAGGATGCTGGTGGAAGGAAAATGAGAATGTTTTTGTGGTTGTTGTTGTATTTAAACTGCATTAAAAAAAATATTTATTTTTGAGAGACAGAGCACAAATGGGGGAGGGGAAGAGATAGAAGGAGACGTAGGATCCAAAGCAGGCTCCAGGCTCCAAGCTGTCAGCACAGAGCCCAACGGGCGCTGGAACTCACAAACCGTGAGATCATGACCTGAGCTGAAGTCGGATGCTTAACCGGCTGAGCCACCCAGGCACCCCTGTTGTTAGTATTTACAAATCAACTATAGGGGTACCTGGGTGGCTCAGTCAGTTGAATATCTGACGTCAGCTCAGGTCATGATTTTGCAGTTTGTGAGTTCAAGCCTCACATTGGGCTCGCTGCTGCCAGTGCAGAGCCTGCTTTGGATCCTCTGCCCCCCACTCCCACCCACCCCCCCACACCGCCCCCCCATCTCTGCCCCTCCCCCACTTGTGCTCTCTCAAAAATAAATAAACATTAAAAAAATCAGCTGTATTGACTTAGATTAAGGTCTTAGATTCAATAAAACGTACCAACTTTAATTGTGCAGTTTGGTATGTTTTCACAAATTTATACACCTATAAAGCCGTGACCACATCAAGATACAGAACATTTCCATCACTCTAAAGTACCCTTGTGCCCCTTTCTCTAGCTGCAAGCAACCACTGATGTGCTTTCCGTGACTCTAGATCAGAGTAGACTAGATTAGGTTAGAATTCCACATTGGTGATCACTGCTCTTTTTGAGATTCATCCCTGTTGTATATATTATTCCCTTTTAGTGCTGAGAAGTATTCCATTGAATGGATATACCACAGTGTGTTTCTCCATTCAACATTTGATGGACATTTGGGCTGTTTCAGTTTGGGGTCTTATGATTAAAGCTGTTGTAAACATGGGGGTTCAAGTCTCTGTGTAGCACCAGATGCTGGGGGAGGGGCCTGGAACAGACACCGTCTCCAGGTCTTAGAAGGAATCTGCCCTCTGCCACCTGGGTCTCAGACTTCCGGCCTCCAGAAAGGTGAGAATATGCATTTGCATTGTTCACATCCCTCTGCTTCCTGTGCTTTGTTATGCAGCTCTAGCAAACTAACGGGGAGCTCACTGCACGTTGTGTTAAATGATTAAACACATGAGGAGAGAAGGAAGGGACCCAGGGAAGGAAAATCTAAACTGTCACTTATTTCAAATGCGACTCAATGCTTCCAAATCTGACTTAAGTGCATTTACAGTATTTTACAGATATTACTTTGAATTTCATACTACTATGAATTTTGTAGGCAGAGATCTGCCTAGGTTGTATGCTTTGTTTACATCTACGGATAAAGGGCATGAAACATTTGGTGGCTGGCAGAATTCCTGACATTTCAGGGGCTGCAGAGCCCTGTAAGGGTTCATTCCTCGACAAGATCCTAAGGGAGGCCCTGTTCTTCCTGTCCTTCCAGGCCAGGCCTCTTCTGCTCTGCTCTTCCCATGAAGTCAGTCTCTGCCTGGCTTGATGTGTTCCTGAGCACAGGGGCCACTGTTGGCCTCCAGAAGAGGAAGGGCTGTCCTTGGGGGAGGGGAAAAGGAAGGGGAGTGGAGAGGAGGGGGAAGGGTGGGGAGGAGGAGGACAGGGGAGGGGAGAGGACAGAAGAAAAGCAGAGGAGAGAAGAGAAGAGAAGAGAAGAGAAGAGAAGAGAAGAGAAGAGAAGAGAAGAGAAGAGAAGAGAAGAGAAAAGAAAAGAAAAGAAAAGAAAAGAAAAGAAAAGAAAAGAAAAGAGCATCTGACTTCTGTTCAGGTCATGATGTCACAGTTCATGGACTCGAGCCCTGAGTCAGGCTCTACACTGATATTCAGAGCCTGGAGCCTGCTTCAGATTCTGTTTTTCCCCCTCTCTCTCTGCCCCTCTCCTGCTTGTGCTCATGCTCTCTCTCTCTCAAAAATAAATAGGCAAAAAAAGAAGGGAAGGGGAGGGGAGGGGAGGGGAGGCGAGGCGAGGCGAGGCGAGGCGAGGCGAGGCAAGGCAAGGCAAGGGAAGAAATCAGGAGGGAAGAGAATGGGGGGCCAGGGTGTTGGTTCCTGGCTCCCTTTCTCCAGGCACATTTTGGCTGGCTGTGTCTCTCCACCGAAGGTCACGGCTCCCGATGGATGGCCTGCCCACCCTACAGACCCACCCACCCGAATTAATCCGTCTAATCCGTCCTCCGACCTGGCTACCTGGACAGCACCCTCATCCCTTGAGCCTGACCACAATGCACTCCAGCAACCTGCCCCACTTCTCAGGCCCCCTCAATCTGCACCAACGCGTCTCACCGCATCCTTTCCTGTATCAGCCACCAGACACCTGACTTAGCTCACACTGCTGTTCCCGGTCTGTCCTCCGACTAGGAGCTCTCCTTCTCCTGGGCAAGGGCTTTTGTCTCCTTTGTCCACTGATGTATCCCACACACCTACACCTGTGCGGGCACAGAGTAGGGGCCCCGCCAGCACTTGCTGAGTGTTGGCGGAATAAACACTCTGGCTGCAAGTTTCATCTTCCAATTTCCTTGGAAGGCGGGAGGGCATTTTCAGCTTTTTCCACGGCTTCTGTCCGGTTCTCTTCTGGAGCACTCGTAACCAACAAAAACTATACTTGTTTGCTAGGGCTGCCGGCAAAAGGGTCACAAACTATGCGGTTTAAGTAACAGATATTTCTTCTCTCACGGTTCTGGAGGCTGGGAGTCCGAGATCAAGGTGCCAGCATGGCCGTGCTCCCTCTGAAGGTGCAGGGAAGACTGTTCCAAGGTTGTTCTAGCTGCTGGGAGTTTCTTGCCTTCGGTAGCATGCCTTCAAAATTCACATGATGCTGTGTGTGTGTGTGTGTGTGTGTGTGTGTGTGTGTGTGTGTAAATTTCCCCCTTTTAATAAGGATGCCAATTATATTGGATTGGTGGTCCCTCTATTCCAGAATGATCTTAACTAATTACACCTGTAATGACTACCTCCTGAGGTACCGTTAGAGCTTCAACATATAAATTCTGTGGGGATGACAATTCAACCCATAGTAATAATTAACATTTACTGAGCACCTGTCTTATGTCAAGTGCTGTGAATTACTGTATAGCTCTCATGGTAAGACCTGTGGAGGTCTTATTGTATTATTCCCACTTTCCCTTAGAGAAAACAGGGGCTCAGAGAGGTTAACTAACTGGCCCAAGGTCAACTAACTGGCCCAAGGTCACCCAGCGACTGAGCTCAGGGCCATGAGCCCATGGAGCCCAAACACTCCACCATCCTGCTTGGTTGTCGGTGCCCACTTTCTGCTCCAACAAGCACCAGATCCAGGGGCTCGAGATGCAGCTGTGAACTCTGAAGGTTTTGATTCCGAAACTGTGTGTTCGTTGGGAGGCAGAGGGGGGCGGGGGAGCCAGTAGGATTCTTTTTCCCACTTGAATGCTAGACACAGCCCATTCCTGAGTAAGAATGACTTAATGTGGATTGCGCTCCCCCTGGTTAGAAAAGGCAGTCTCCGCTTCTCGAAGGAATGAGGCTCGCGCTCCACAAGCTGCTGCCCCGCGTGTCAGCTGACACTCGGGCTCCCACGGCCTGCGTGACACACGGTGGGGGCTCGCTCAGAGAGTTAATGCTGCGCCAAGAAAATCCACTTGGAAAACCAGCTGTTTCTGCAAGATGCAATGATTCACAGCTGCCCAAGCCAATGAGCAGTGCCAGGAGCCAAAATTAATTGCGAACCAAATGAACAAAAATGTCTTTCTCAAGTGTCCTGGGTCCCAAAGCCATTTTGACAGACTGTCAAAAACTCGGTAAGAAGAAGAAACATTGGAAAGTCCTTTCTGATAGGCTGCTGCCTCACAGGGCTGGACGAAACAGTGTCCGTCCGTATCTTGGGAAACAAGGTGATGGACACTTCGGAGAGGCCAAGGGGTTTAGCGAAGATTGGCTGTCAGGACTGCTGCCGTGGCCTTCATGCACACTGACGTCTGCCTCCACGACAGCTCTGGAAGGTGCTGGCTTAGTTTCCTGTGGCTGCCGTAGCGGATTAGCACAGACTCAGCGGATGAAGGAAGTCAGAAGTCTAACATGGGTCTCGTGGGGCAAAAATCACAGCTGCTGGCAGGGCTGTGTTCCTTCTGGGGGCTCTAGGGGAGAATCCGTCCCTTGCCTTTCCAGCTTCCAGAGGCCACCAGCTCTCCTTGGCTGGTGGCCCCTTCTTCTACCAGAGACAGCAACTGCCACTCCAACATCTGCTTTTGTCCCTCGTGACCCCCAACCCTGCCTCTTTCACTTTTAAGGACCCTTGTGATGACACTGGGCCACCTGGTGAGTGCAGGATGACCCCCCATCTCCAGATCCGTACCTTAACCACACCTGCAAAGCCTCTTCCGCTGTGTGAGGTTACATGCTTACGCTTCCAAGAATGACGACAGGGACATTTGGTGTGTGGGGGGGGGACAGTATTGTTACCCCACGCAGGCCTGGCTATGTCCATTTAAAAAATTTTTTTTCAACGTTTTTTATTTATTTTTGGGACAGAGAGAGACAGAGCATGAACGGGGGAGGGGCAGAGAGAGAGGGAGACACAGAATCGGAAACAGGCTCCAGGCTCTGAGCCATCAGCCCAGAGCCTGACGCGGGGCTCGAACTCATGGACCGCGAGATCATGACCTGGCTGAAGTCGGACGCTTAACCGACTGCGCCACCCAGGTGCCCCATCCATTTTAAAGATGACAAACAAATTCACAGATATTGGGCAATTTTCCCCACACCACTCAGCTGCAGGTGGGTCACTGGGCTCTGAATTCAGAGCTGCCGGGCTCTACAGCCTTAGCTCTTTCTCCCCTCTTTTTCTTAGCTCCACCTCAGACTCCCTGCCTCATGCTGGAGTCAATCTTGAGGTGCTCCAGAGATTAGGCTAAATGCTACCGTGTTAAGAACTGCTCCCAAGGAACTCTTCTGCATCTCCGTTTCCTTTAGATGACACGCTGGGAGGGGTGCAGATGACTGGGGCCATGTGCACAGGGCCAGGCGACAGGCCGCCAGTGCACTTCCCTTCCCATCATCGGGCTCATGTCTGCTGGACCTTCAGTGCTCGCCTTCCTGGGGCCCTCCTCCAGGAAGCCCTCCCAGGAGAGTTCATCCCAGGGCCGCACGTGGTATGTGTCTGTTTCTGGATCTTTCTCCCTAGAACGCGACGACTTCACTGGTGACCCCCTGGCACAAGCATGCTATGGGTGTGCTGGAACTGCTTGTGGAACGGATGCGTGCGTGCGTGAACGACTCTACCGTGACGGCTATGAAGCCATCACTCTCCACAGAGGGCCCGCATGGAGGTTCCTCTGGAACACACATGCCACGTGACCACGACCCACCATGATCCACACTTGAAGGCAGGAGGCAGGCAGACTCCCAGTCTGACCCCTGCCTCTCCCAGGAGGGGGAAGTCACTTTCCCTCTTTCCTGCGATTAGCACTTCCAAGAAATGCTCTGTCAAATACTGTCAGCTTTTAGTGAAGATGATCCACGGGCCAGAGAGAGGGCACCGGAAGGAGGGCACGTGGGGTCAGGGAGACGGGGCTGGAGGCATCGTTACTCTCTCTGCTCCTCTTTCGAACCAGGGCGACCACCTGACTTTGAGGAGTGATGTGAGTGAGCGTTCCTGAGATCCCAGGTAAAGCACTTCCGGGTCCTGGGGAGCAGCGGGGGCCCTCGATGCCAGCTCTCCCTACTCCCTACTGGCTGTGCGATCCTGAGCAAGCCAGTTCTTTGGGACTTGGTTTCCTCACCTATCAGAAGATCACGAGAGTCCTCATAAAACCCTGCTCTCTGCAGGCGTGTTCATCACAGCCTTACTTAAGATGACAAGTGTTGACAAATGGGGTACTTAAGACTCTGTGAGCCCACACCGTTTGCCAGGCACCGCTGGCATGTATTCACCTGTTCAATCCTGACCCCATCTCTATAAGGCAAGGGCAACGTCCTTGTTAAAGAAATGAGGAAACTGAGTCACAGAGCTGTTGAATAACTTCGCCAGGGTCACGCAGCTCAAAAAGAACAGAGCTGGGGTCAGAATCCAGGCTCTGCCGTCCAGGCTCCGAAGGGGGACACCCAACAGCCCCAGCCCCACAGACAGCAGTTGGGGCACGGACGGGACCGTCGACTTCCGAAGAGCCACAACCAGCATTAATTCCCAGGGGCGATGATCAGCATGCTTTTCTGTATACACCTTACATTCCAACAAAACGTTTCTCAGACAAGAAAATGGAAAGGAAACCAGAAAGCAATTCTGGCACGAGGTTATGTGAACAAAAGCAAGATTACTACATGTAAGAACAGAACATCCACCTGTGCACACAAAGGCCAAGGGGAGATTTTACCAAAGGTCCTTGGGTCTTATGATTGTGGATCTCTTCTTTGGTTCTTTCTATTTTTCTGAATTCTACAAATTTACCTTAATGAGCTCATGCTGATTTCTTACAACAACAAAATACTTAACCAAAAAACTCCCAAAACCAACCCTGTAACTTCCTATCATTATCATTCTAGACTGACTGTGCTTTTTCACGGATCACTGTAAACACTGACAGCCACAGACTGGGGAGGGAGTCTGAAACTCAAAAGGAGAATTTTGTGAAACTCCCAGATTGTGAAGCAGTGAGGTATTTTCCTCTAAGAACAAGGCCATGGGAGAAAGCAGAGGGAGACAGAACATCAGTCCTCAACGCTTTCCTGACGTCCATTTTTAGAAGCATCTTGTTAGGATGCCCATTGAGAGCAAGGAGCAAAATAGCGTTCTGTTAGAAGTGAGTCAGAAGTGCCACTGGGAGCCTCTGCCTGTTTGCAGAGGTCAATCCCGCCAGCAGAAGTCGGTGCACGCGAGTGGAAATAAATGAGCTTCTCCATTAAGGTCAGAGAACCTCACTCTGATTCCCCCGCCTCCTCTCTGTCCTTTGGAAGTGAGCCCCATCGTGTACTACGTGCCCAAAAGGTGAGGCACGGACCTCACCCCAACAAGGTAGAAGAGAATCCGACAGCTCATCAAAGGGGAAACCGAAGCTCAGACAGGTTGAAAGCATTGTCTAGCATCACACGGCCAAGAAGTTCCAGAACCAGGACTCAAGCCTAGTTTGGTCTGATTGCCAGGCCTGTGCGGTTTCTGCTAAATTGTGAAATTGCCAACTTCCTCCCTACAGTGTGTTTATCGTGCATCTTTGAGGTTGACAGTGATGAGTTCTGTGTCTTCTTTTGGACACTTTTGCTTCTTGTTAAACTCTTTTTTAAAAATGTTTATTCATTTATTTTTGAGAGAGAGAGAGAGAGGGAGAGGGAGAGGGAGAGGGAGAGGGAGAGGGAGAGAGACCACAAGTGGGGACGGGGCAGAGAGAGAGGGAGAGAGAATTACACACAGGCTCCATGCTGTCAGCACAGAACCCAAAGCGGGGGCTCCATCCCACAAACCACGAGGTCACAACTTGAGACGAATCAAGAGTCAGATGCTTAACTGACTGAGCCATCCCAGCGTCCCCTTTGCTTATTATAAAGTCACTCTCTGTTACACTGATCGACGCGAATGTCTTTTCTCCTTTCTTTTCTCTCCAAAGTCCTACATGTTTGGGGTACAAAGGTGACAGCTAATGCTTTAGAAACACTTTTAAAGTCATGGCAATGGACCCGAGGCTCACAGGGACTCTCGCTTGGACCCTCAGGGAGAAATGGCCCTTTCCACTGGGTGTTGATCACACTGTATCATCTGTGACCAGGTGAGAGTTCTAAGAAGGGAGCTATTTATTAAAAAAAAGATAACAGGGGAGCAAAATATAGATGAGAATATTCTCTAAACAGGTAAAACATCATGAGCTGCATGATAAACTCCTAAAATTCAGGTAACTTTGGAGAGACAAAGGACATTCTCCTTTAAAGGCCAGCGCATTTATGGTCTGGGGGTCCCCACAGCGCTATGCACCCCCTATGACGTTCTCAGGAATAGCCGGTCAGTTCACTTACAGAGAAGATGGCAGCCAAAGTCTCAATGCCACCGGTGCTCAAGGTGATGTATGGGATCTTTTCCGGAGGGACCCCAGCTTTCCCAAAGATGCTATTGGTGTAGAACCAAATCTATAACAAAGGGAAGAAAAACAAGGGAGGAGAGTCAGTGAAAGGCATCTATTTCCCAAATTAAGTTCAGGTCCAAGGTGGTCTCTGAGATTCACAGCTGCATCCAGAGTGGAGCTGTATGATGTGGCCAACTACGTGTTTTCTTCCTGCTCCCTCCTCTCCCCTTTCTTCATCACTAACAGAACTACCACACTGGGGGCAACACGTGCTCAGCCGATGGTGGCAATGAGATAGGAACAGAAATGTTGGTGAGGCTTCTTGGAAGTCTCCTTAAAATGAGCTTTCCATCAAGGACGTGTGATCCCATTTTTTGCCCTTCCTCCCTTCTGCTGTCAAGATGGTGAATGTGATGGCTGGAGCTTCAGCAGCCTTCTTGGATCACTAGGTGACAGGATAGCATGCTATTAGTCCCCATGGCAACTCCGTGAGAAACACAAAAGGTCCCTGATCCACAAGATGCTTTAATGTCAACTGCTAGAAAACCGTCACAGTAAATCTATAATAGGGACAATGTGAATGGCGCTCCTAAGGGTTGTGTAACACACAACTTACAAACCTACACATGGAGCCTCTGCTTTGAAATGCAAGCCACCTGTTCAAATGCTAGAGTGCGAGGTTAGAAGAAGCCTGTGTCGTCACTCAGAGTGATGCTGTAATTTACTAGCCAAATCTGGGCACTTTTGAGACTGTTAATAATTAGTCTAGGACAACAGACACAAATCTGGACGCCCTGGGCAAAGCAGGATGCGTGGTCCTGGGACGGCTGGGCCACCCCTCTCAACTTCCCTCATGTGTGGAGGTTTCTGCCACTGGAGACCAAACCTAATCCTAACGACTCTCACGGGACCTCCGACAACCACTGCTGGAGGTTGGAGACCTGGCTCCATGCTGAGGTGGCTGTGTGACCTCAAGCAATGACCTCTGTCCTGCTGGGCTTCCTTCTCCTCCTCAAAGAGGAGAGGGTATCAGGAATTGGGTAAGAATTGTCACTGCTCATTATTAAAGTTTTGGGTCCAGGGGCTGGACACGGGTCATTTGTGTTCTCCCAATCCCAACCGTTCCTCAAAGAGCAAGGGTTTGCTAGAGGACAGAAACCCGTGCTGTCCTTTCCATGACATCTGACGGGGAAACCCACTGTGTGAAGGGCCTCAGAAGCATTGACACTGATCGTTATTAAGAAACATTAGAGCTCGTTGGCTATAACTTGTCAGGCCCGAGCGCAGCCTCTTACTTTGTGTTTGGAAAGAGCTCGTTTCTACAGATTTGTCTTGTTACCAGCATTTGTTTACCAAAAAAAATTTCGTGCCTCGGGGGAGAAGACAGAATTTAGGACCTGCACCCATATATGCAGATGGATTATGTTTTAGCGACAGGAGTAATTCTTCATAAAGTTACGGGCAACGCTCAGGGCCCAGTAAAAAGGACCGCATGCGTTTCTGTGAGTTTGTGGGACTTGATGCATCTCTGGGCGAAATGCGTTTCAATGCTCCCGAAAGACAAGGACCCTCTCCCCTGTGCCTGCTCGCACTTGACTGAGCTGAGAAATTAGAATTTAGATTCTACTTTTGCTTTCACATTCACAGAGTACACACGTGGCTCCTGATAAATTCATTAGTTCCTATAGCTCTTGGGGCTGTGACAGCAGCCAAAATTATTCCAGAAAGCCTCAGTCCTCGCTGGATTTGTTTGTATGATCTCCACTCCCTTTTGAAGGTTCACTGTGACCCCCAGCAGATCTGCAGGGCTGGATCAGAGGAGCAGAAACGCCTTTACCCAAAGTCACTGATTTTCGACAGCCAAGGCTCCACGGCCCCTTCCAGCCCCCGGCGACCTTGCGGACATCACGGTATTCTCAGCCTCAGTCTGGACCCCAGAGCCGCCAGCTTCGGACCCCGCTGGATTTGTGTTCTCCCGCAGAAGCGGTGCCCTGCTTGCCCCGGGGTCTCCTTCCTGGCTTCTCACACCCCCTGCAACCCCCTTCCCTGCTTCCAATTCCCCCTGTAGCCTCGGGCTTCCCCAGAGGGGGTTAAACCTTAGCAAAGGGAATCATTTGCATAAAATTACACGCTCAAGGTGGGGAGTCATTTCATATGTAAATGTACCTATTCATTGATAGGCAGAAATCAGCCCTGAGGACCACCTCCCCCAGTCCAGGGCCTGTGAGGTGTTCCTGCTGGGCTGGCCCCGTCCCTGGAGGGGTGCGGGGGTGGGGTGGGGGGTGAGGTCTGCGCATCTTAGTGCTGGCTCCCAAAGCCATTGCTCTCCCCCTGAATCACCTTCCAGAGCAGGAAGGTAACGGCCTCTGAGGTTTATCTTCCTGCACTGAGGTTTATCTGATCAGGCAGTTTGAGGGCGTCAGACGACCCAGAAGTACCAGGAAAGGTGGAGCGTGTCCCACAGCAAACCCTCCCGCGGAGGGTGCTTTGTGTTGACCTCATCCTTGACATAGTCAGGTTCTCAGGTGGCCGACTGTCTCCTCCCCCAGAGAAGGACTGGAAGGACAGCAATCTGGAGGCCTGCATACCGGATCTGACCCCGGCGCGGCCCCCGGTGAACTGTGGGTCTGTAGGCAAGGGACTACGCGTCTCTGAAGAAGGGAAAAAAGATCTGGCTTTCAGGGTGGTTGCAAACAAGCTGTAAAGTGATGAAGTAGAGCGTCTTTTCTAGAGCTGGTGTACAACAAACGGTGGGTATCATTCCAGAAGATTTCCAGGTCTCTCCTGAGACACCACTGTTCTTTGGTGAAGAAACATGTCACAGTCGTGCGCATGGCTTGGGGAGGAAGTACTTCAGGGTCTGCTTCGCAGCCTGGAGAGGGGGGCGCAGGCCTCCTGACTGCCTGCCTCGGATGCCCCAAGGCCCTCCTCCTCAACTCCCGACACTGCGTGTTAGAGACAAAGCATAGCACCATAATCACGTTCAACTCTCTCAACAGCTTGTGCAGGTGACAGTGTGGTCAGAGAGACCACACACAGCCCGTCGCACCAGAGCAGTGCAGACCCAGGCCTGTTCCCTTCCTGCCCCACAGTCCTTCCTGCTGCACGGGCTTTGCTGGGCTGTTAGTGCAGCTGGCTAACTGGAAATGCCTCCTCTAGCCATCATCTGCCCCGGAATCCCATATATGCCCAGGGCCCTGCCTGCAGCTGGCCTCCTCCTGAGAGAGGCCTTTTAACCCATCTCTCTGGCTAACCCTTCAGGAACAAGAAACCACCTGATTTGCCTTTGCCCGGAACAAGGCGATTCTGGCAGAATATGGGCTCAACACGTGCTTGCAGGGGGTGGTCACCAAACAGTGGCTCCCCCAAACATGTCTGTGTCCCAACCCCAGGAGCCTGTGAATACGTTACACTACCTGGCACAGCAGCTCTGAAGATGTGGTTAAGTTTAGGGGTCCTGACAAGGGGAAGTTATCCTGGATTATCTAGGTGAGCTGGAAATGGAGTCATGAGGGTCCTTATAGGACGGAGTTCAGAGAGAGAAGGCGCAAAGGTGGGAGCAGAGGTCAGAGAGAGAAAGAGAGCTGTCAACACACAGGTTGTCTCCACCCATGGTGACGCACGGGATCTACGCTGAAGGGTAGAAGACAAAGGACATCTCGTCGTTTATCGAACACTAGCTCCCAGGGGTGGCGCCAGTGCTGGACCTACTGTAGGGCAGGGGCCTCCTTTCCCTTCATTTCCTACTCCCATTCAGGAACACGACTGTCTCTCAGCCCAAGGGACAAGGACTCACATAAGGAATGAAGGGCCCTTGGAAGGAAACACTCATGCGCTCACATGTGCCCCTGCTGGGCTCTCTGTGCACCCGCGGGAAGCTTGTGTCCCCTCTGCTCTGTCCATGCAGGGAGGGACCCTGTGGAGTCGGGGCTGGGGTTGCTTCCTCTTCCTGTTGACTGGGGAGGTGCCTTGAATCTGGGAATGCAGAATTCATGGCAACTTCTGGGGTCACAACCTCTAATCCTGCTCCACCTGGAGTAGAGGAGACATTGTGACCCCCATCTATCCGATTCCTGTGCCAATCTCTCTAACCTGCTCTGAATTTCAGAGGGGAGAAAAGGCTCATATATTGTACCCCCAAATCTATCATCTACGTGTCCTAATTCCATCCTCACACAACCCAGTGGGGTAGGTGTCTTGCCCCCATTTAACAGATGAGGAAAGTGAGGCTCGGCCCAGTGAGGGCTACACGGCCAAGAGTGGCGGAGCTGGGATGTGGGCTCAGGTCCTTCCAATCCTTTCCTGCTCTCTGCTGCCTCTGCTTGCCTTCCTGAGGTGGAATGGGGTGGGGGTTCCGTCGGGGGCTGGAAGGGAGCAGGTGCATCCTGGGAAAGGATAACAACATGCTCTGCAGCAAAGAGAAGCAGACCCCCTGCTCTCCAGACAATTCTAGAGCCCAGACTCCAGTCTTCGCAGAGCTGGTGCATCCAGAGCTCAAGTGTCACCGCTCGTTGCCATCAGGGCCCCTTGGACCTGACCATGGATGTGCAGGAATGAGCGAGTGACGCCCCCGCCTCTCCTGGGCCACTTCACACCCTGATGAGCATCGCTGGATGACCTGATGGGGCGCCTCCAGCACTCAGCAAGGAGGGGCTTCCTCTCAATCCCCTCACTCTTTCTATTTGGAAATCCAGAAAGATACGAAATAAGGACTCAAATTTTAAGGGTGGCCAGAACATGCTAGTTTTTAAAAGCTTTCTTAAGAGTGTTGGATTTCCTATCTTGCTCCTTCCTTTACAGGTAAAAACATAACCTCACGCTGACCCAGCCCTCAACCAGCTGATACCGCCTTTGAGTCATGTCCCCAGTCACATCTCAGTGACCAAGGGCAGAGGGGTTAAGCTTCTAACCTGGGTTCCAGGGCTGGGAGGTGGGGGTGTGGGCTGGAACCCAGGCGCCCGGGGTCTCAGGGCAGGGCAGCTCTGTGCTGGGAACTTTATAGACATCCTTTCGTCCATCTTCGTGCCATCATATGGGGGGGGGGGCACTTTACAGCTGGGGAAACTGAGGCACGGAGCAGTCGTGGCAACTTTCCCCTTAGCCTGCAAGTTCAGAGCTGGGGGTTGAACACCACGGACTCCAGGACATGTCCTCTTGACCAGAATGCTGGGGCAGCCACGCAAAGGGCCTCCGTGCAGCATTCTCCCCATCTGGGGACATCGCAAATCCTTTCAGTGAAGGGTCTCAGTTACGGAGGTAACAGAACATTCAATCCTTCTAATTTGAATTAGGACGTTATTTGGGAAGAAACTTCAAAAACAAAAGCTATTTACAATGCTTCACAACCTGTGATTAGGAGTTTTGTGCAAGACAGGATTTGGCCTGCAGCGTTCCTGACGATGGGTCGACAAAGGAGATAGACCATCAGAGGGCTCCGGGCTCCCCCGGGGGAAGGCATCATGTCTAAGGCCTTCTTCCTCCCTCCCTCCACCCTCCCAGCCTTGCCTCCCTGCCATTTGGTTCTTTATGGAGGGGACGTCTGGTGCTCTGTCAGGCACGGCAGGTGCACCACACAGGGGAACAGCACACACGTGTCCTTGCCCTCACAAATCTGGTGTAGCAGCAAAGGGAGGTGTTACACAGCAGTTGTACAGGTGACAGACCCGAGGGACACAGAACTGCCCGGGAACGCTGTGACGCTTGGGCACCCGCCGAGTGGACCAACTCGGGAGGCCGTGAAACGCCTCCGAGGGTCCAGAATGGGCATCACCAGGCTTATTTGCAGCCTGCGCCCTGAGCCTCTCCACTCTTGTTTTGCGTCCATTTCTAACAAGCTCCAGCGCCTTGTTTCCCAGCCAAGACCGCATAGTGGGAGCAGCCAAGTTTGCAAAAGAGTGGCATCGAGAGAGGGAAGAACACGGTGTTAGAAACAGTCTTGCTGATAAGGGCAAGGGGAGGGGAGATGGAACGTAAGCTCAACGGTTACCATCTGTGACATGTTCCACGTACATAACTTCCTATCACCCCCCACAGAAGCTCTGCAGACTGAGCATTAATATCCCCCGTTTTCATAACAGGAAACCGAGGCCCAGATGAGTCGGTATGATTGGCTTCCTCTGTTCAAGAGGGAAGGAGTCCAGAGGAAGGCAACCCCAGGTGTCGATAAGGATACTATAATCCTGGGTATTCCAGAACATTCAGGAAGTCTCAAGAAAACTGGTTTTCCTGCAGCAGGTGTGACAATGGCGTCGGTCCAATTCTCAACCCAAGCATTTGATGGAAGCAGCCCCCTCCCTGCCCCTGTTCTTCTCACCTCTCCCCACTCTCTCCCAGCGTTCAGGCGCCTCCCATGTGCCATGGGCAGTTCTGGGTGCTGGAGACACAGGGACCACGAGAGGTGGCCTTCCCTCACGAGGACAGTCACGGGGAGGGGAGGGACAGCTGTGGGTGTAGGAGCTGCTGTGACCACCCCAGGGAAGGGGAGGGAGTCTGTAACCAGGGGGCTCCTTGCTGGTGAGAGACTGAACATTCACACGCAAGTCTGGTTTTCATGCAACAAACTGTTCAGGAAGAAGGCAGCTGCATAAAATGAAGGATTTAAGCCTAATTTTAGAGGAGGGAATTTGAAAGCCATTGTGAGAAGGAAGAAAAAAGAATCCAGTGCTGAAAAGGAATTTAGAAACAATTAAATGTTAAATCCAACTTTTGCCTGATTTCTAAGCTTTGTGGAATCTATTCATTGATTCTGTTAGCAAAAATGTACTGAGCAATTTGTAACGTTGGTTTAACCCAGTAATTCTCCACTGGGGGCAATTTTACCCCAGGGGACATTTGGCAACATCTGAAGACATTTTTGGTTGTCACAACTGGTGGGGTAGGTTGTCATCTAATGGGCAGAGGCCAGGGATGCCGCAGAACATTCTGCAGTACCCAGGACAGCTCCCCCGCCACCTGCCCCAGGACAAGGAATCTTCCAGCCCCCAGTGTGCACGGTGCTGAGGCTGAGAGCTGCTGGTTTAGTGCAGGTGCCTGGCCCTTAGGAGATGGGCTGGCCAAGCCTGGGCAGGGGCTCCAGGGCAGAAGACCTGGAACCAGGACGTGTGAGTTTGACAGCACGGGCACCCCTCCTATTGTGACCCTGAGCGTGTCCTTGGCCCTCTGTAAACCTCAGTTTCCTCCTCTACAAAATGGGGATGGCACCACTTCCTGCAGGACATTTGGGGCTGGAATAAAGTGATAAATAGGACATATCTAGCAGTATTTGTGACGTCTTAAACCACAGACCACATCCCCCAAATAATTTCTGGCAAAATGAAGGGAATGAAGCAAGTTTTGAAGGGCATTTCAAGATTTTCATCTGTGTTAGCATTCTTTCTTGGCCTCGTGCGATATTTGGATTTGGGGGCAAGAGCTGCAGGGGCAGAGCCTGGACCGGGGCCCAGGACAGCTGGGCTCTGACACCGAGATTGCTGCTAACCAGTGTTTGTCCTTTTGTACGTAAAACAGAAGAGGTAAGACTTGTCTCGCTGGCTGCCTGCGGATGACCTGGGGACACAGTCCAGTGTCCCATATGGGGATGCTCTAAGGGGGCCTTAGGGGCCTTCCCTGCTCAGGGCTTAAGCAGCCAAACCTTGTGCCCAAATGGCTGGGACTCAAATCCCCTTTCTACCATTTGTAGCTATGTGACTTAGGGAAAGTCTCCCAGTGTCTCTGTGCCTAACAGTGCTGTGTAACTCACAGGACTGCCATGGGGACAACTTCTGGCTCATGCTAAGTGCTAAGGGAAGGTGTGCTTTATTATTATTACAGCTGAGCAGACAGAGGCTGGGTGAGGGGAAGTGACTGGCCTAGGTGTCCCACTGCAGGTTTGTGGCCACAGTGAGACAGAAAGCCAGGCCTCTGGATACTGGGCCAGAGCATGTTGCTCTATGTCAAATTCAGCATGCCAAGCTACAAGTGTTACTTCTGACGTAAAGATTAGAAATAATCCTAAAACAGCAAGAAATAGATGAAGATTATCTCAACATAATAAAGGCCATACTGGAGAAGCCCAGAGCTAACGTCCTACTCCACTGACATCATATTATGATATCACCACACTCCTCAAACTGACAGCCTTCCCTCTAAGATCAGGAACGAGACAAAGATGCCCGCTCTCGCTGCCTCTATTCAACATAGTACTGGAGGTCCTCGCCCGGGCAATTAGACAAGAAAAAGAAAAGGCACCCAATTCAGAAAGGAAGAAGTAAAAGCATCACTGTTTGCAAATGACATGATCTTATATGTAGAAAACACCAAAGATAGCGTGCGCGCGCACACACACACGCACAAATTGTTAAAACTAATAATCAAATTCAGTAAAGTTGCAGGATACAGAACATACAAAAATCAGTCATGTTTTTATATACTAACAATGAATTATCCAAAAGGGAAATTAAAATAATTCTAGGGGCTCCTGGGTGAGTCAGTCGGTTAAGCGTCTGACTTCAGTTCAGATCATGATCTCACAGTTTGCGAGTTCGAGCCCCGAGTCGGGCTCTGTGCTGACAGCTCAGAGCCTGGAGCCTGCTTTGGATTCTGTGTCTCCCTCTCTCTCTGCCTCTACACTGTTGGTGCTCAGTCTCTCTCTGTCTCTCAAAAATAAATAAATGTTAAAAAAAAATGAAAAAAAATTCTATTTATAATAACATCAAAAAATACTTAGGAATAAAGTTAAGTAAGGAAATGAAAGACTTTTACACTGTAAACTATAAAACATTATGAAAGAAATTAAATACACAAATAAGTGGAAAAATATTCCATTCATGGATTGGAAGATTTAATATTGTCCAAATGGCCACCCCACCCAAAATGATCTACAGATTCAACGCCTTCCATGCCATCCCCATCAAAATCCCAATGGCATATTTTCCGGAAATAGAAAAAAAAATCCTAAAATTCATATGGAACCATAAAAGACAATGAATAGCCAAAAGAATCTTGAAAATGAACAAAACTGGAGGCATCCCATTTCCTCTTTTCAAAAGATATTACAAAGTGACAGTAGTTAAAACAGTGTGATACTGGCATAAAGACAGGCATCCAAACTAATGGGATAGAACAGACAGCCCAGAGATAAACTCATTGATGCTCAACTGACCTTGGACAAGGGTGCCAAGAACATTCAATGGGAAAAGGATAGTTCCGCAAATGGTGTTGGAAAAATTGGATATCCACGTACAAAAGAATGAAATTGGACCCTTATCTTTACTCAAAATGGATTAAGGATTTAAACATAAGAACTATGAAAGTCCTAGAAGAAAATGTAGTGGAAAAACTTCATAGCATTGGTCTTTTTTGGATACAACACCAAAAGCAAAAATTAACAAGACTGGCTACATCAGACTAAAAAGCTTCTGCCCAGGAAAGAAAAAAAAAATCGACAGAGTGGAAAGGCCATCTGCAGCATGAAATAAAATATCAGCAAACCATATATCTGATAAGGGGTTAATCTCCAAAATATATGAGGAACCCCTATATCTCAATAGCAAAGCCAAACCAAACCGACCCCCCACCAAACCTCCAAACAGCCCCCCCTTAAAAATGGGCAAAGGACTTGAACAGACATTTCTCCAAAGAAGACTTCCAGATGGCCAACAGACAGATGAAAAGATGTTCTACATCAGTCATCATCAGGGAAATGCAAATCAAAACCACAATAAGATACCATCTTGCACCTGTTAGGATGGTCATTATTTAAAAAAAAAAAAAGTGTCAGTGAAGATGTGGAAAAATTGGAGCCCTTGCACACTGTCGGTGGGAATGGAAACTTGTGCAGCCACCATGGAAAACAGTACGGGGGGTCCTCAAAGAATTAGAAACCGAACTGCCACATGAGTCAGTATCCCACTTCCGGGTTTTGGTCTGGATTGCAACCAGGATCTCGGAGAGGTGTCTGCACTCTGGATAATAGCCAGCCTCAAAAAAATAAAAAATAAAAGTAAGAAAAGAAGGACATCCTGCAACCTGTAACAACCTGGGTGACCCTGGTAGACGTTACGTCGCGGGAAGTGGGCTGGTCACAGAAGGACAGGTACCACATGCTTCCACTTACACGATGGGTCTAAAACAGGCAAACTCACAGGAGCAGAGAGCGGGGCGAGTGGTGGTCGCCAGGGGCTGGGGGAGGAGGAAACGGGCAGCTGACAATCAACGGTACGGAGCTCCTGTCAAGCAAGATGAACGAGCTCCGGAGATGTGCTGCGCAAAGCCCGTCCCACAGTTAACAAGACTCCAGTGCCCACTTAGACGTTTGCTAAGGAGGTAGATCTCGTGTCAAATGCGCTCACGACAATAAAAAAAGACAGGAACGGTAATCAGTATGAGGAGGGCGGGGTGCCCCGAGCTGAGACCTCACTACCGCTGGTCCCCAGAGCGGACGACACAGTTTTTCCCCATCCTAGGCCTAGGGGTTTACAGACACACCCTAGTGGGATTTATACAGAAAGTTTTATAGGGAACGCGAATCAGAAATTTATGTCCCGGGAGAGGAGAGGATTCTGTTTAGAAATGTCATGGCTCTCGATCCAAATGCCTCATTGAATACAGATTCCATATGTGGCTTTTACGACTCCAAATGTTAGCTTGAGGAAACGGAGACGCTCCCTCTCTACCTTCTCAGAAAAGGGAGGGTCCTGGCTCTGAGCCTGGAGCTGTGAAGTGCAGGAAACAGCAGGCGGTGTCCAAGGCCATGCTGTTTGCCCCGGGCACCTCCTCCTTCTGCTGGCTTTCAACAGATCAAGGAAAAAGGTAAAAATAAGTAAGTTGCAAGTCGATTTCAGCTCATCCCAACGTTTCCAAAAATAGAATCAAGAGTGGTTCAAATGAGGCAAAACACTGTGGTTGTAACTTTCCATGCTGTCACCTTGCCCCCTCTGGACAGGGACGCCTCCCTCTCATCTCATGTCACCTCCCCCTACATACCCCAGACACTCCCATGCCGACTTTTAGGGGATGCCGGGCTTATGGAGCTATTTTATCTGGGGCTCTTTAGAAGGGCCCCTTTTTCCTCCTTCTGGACCCAGCCACACTTCTCCTGAGCTATGTGAGTACCTCTACACTGCCCTGCCAGCTGGCTTGCACACCTTCGTAAATGGGGAACTCACCACTGCACAGTGCAACCCATTATTTTCCAGAAGCAGCAATGATAACGATCCCGAGCCTGCTCCCTGGTCCTGGGATTCTTGGATTCTACCCTCAGGAGCCACCAGGAGGGAAGGGGTCAGCTGCGTCTGTCCTGGGTTTGGGGAACTTCACAGAAGATTCCGCCCGCCTCCGCTCGATCTCCCTGCCCACGTTAACTCAGGCCCCGGGAAAGTTTTCCTTTCAAGCCTGAGGTCCTCCCACACCAAAGTCCCATGTTGAAGCCAGCCCAGCCAAGAGTACTTTTATTTAAATCATCTCTCACTTACAGCTTCCTAACTCCTACTCTATTAAGAAACACGAGTTTTCGGGATCACTAAATTAAACAATGGTGTTTATTAAGGGGTGACTGTGTTGCTGCTGCTTTGAACACTTTGCGTGGATTCTTTCTTTCGTTATTACATCAGCCCATTTTACAGATGACAAAACTGAGGATCGATCAGATCACGTGACTGCCTGATGGCGCAGAGCCAGTGCAGGTGGCAGAGCCAGGACCGGATCCAGGCACCGAGGCCCGAGCCCTGACCCCCCCCCCCCCACCCCGCAGTCACCTCCCCCTGGTACCGCCCTTTGCGCAGGGACGCTCACCGCGTTGAGACCGCAGAGCTGGTAGCTGGCCATGGTGACGACCACAGTGATGACCTGCCAGCGGACGAAGGGACTCCGCAGCAGCTCCAGCACGGACACCAGGTGGATGTTCCTCTGCAAGTGGCTCTCTGCCAGGACCTCCTCCACCTCTCGGGAGACATCCTCTTTGCCCAGGAAGGTTCGGAAGGCTGCACACAGGGACCATCACAGACTTTCAGGAGGGATTAGGATGTTTGCAGTGGACGGTCCCACCACCCAGACACACGCCTTGTCAGGGACAGAGCTGGCAGGGGCCTTTGAAACCGAGGAGTCCCGAGCCTTTGTTTAAAAACAGAGCAGGGGCGCCTGGGTGGCTCAGTTGGTTAAGCGACCGACTTCAACTCAGGTCATGATCTCGTGGCTCGTGAGTTTGAGACCCACGTCGGGCTCTGTGCTGATAGCTCGGAGCCTGGAGCCTGCCTCCGATTCTGTGTCTCCCTCTCTCTCTGCCCTTCCCCTGCTCGCGCTCTGCCCCTCTCTCAAAAATAAATTTTAAATAAAATTTTTAAAAACTTAAAAAAAAAAGAAAAGGAAAACAGAGGCCCAGAGATGTGCAAAGACTTGCCCAAGGTCACCTGGTTGGCTAGGAGAAGAGCCAGGAGGAAACACTGGTCTCCTGGGGGCCCTGGGTTCAAATCCCCTGCTACCACAGTGCATCTGTCCATGGTTTGTAAGCATTCCTGCCTCACACGGCTGCTATAGTAACCAGATGACGTATATACACTAAACCCGGGCTCAGAGCTTCACACACAGGACGTATTCCTTTGAAAAGTATTTACTGAGCACCTCCTGTTTGCCTGGACCTGTGTGCTCTCCTCATTGGAGGCACTCAGATGGTCAGACTGCCTGCTTCTTGGCCAGGATTCTGGGAGGAGATTCCGTCATCCGAAGGAGAACTGAACTAAATGACCTCCAGGGCCCTTTCCCTCTGAGACACAGGAGCCTTGCGTGGAAATACTCTCAAAGGGCTAATCTTCCTAGTATTCAAACTCGCCCATGTGATTTAGGCCTTTTCCAGGCTGAACACTGCAAATTTCCAGCCTCAGCGAACCTGCCATTTCTGACTAAGCCTTTAATGGTGCAAACCTCCACATATATATGTATAAAGGTGGGCTTATGGATTAGACCCCTGACAGCATAATAATCAGATAATAGCAGATGCTTTCAGAACACGGGTTTAAATGTTCAGTGCTCTGACATTTGTCCTCCTCCAGAGAAAGGTGGCCGTGGTGGCGGCTCCCGTGGACAGTCCATTCCAGACACAGTGGGCATCATCCTTAAAAACACTGCACTACAGCACAGGGCATATGAAATTGCTCTTCTTAAGTAGCAAAACAAAACCCCCAACACACACACACACACACACACACACACACACACACACACACACAAACAAAAACACAAAACAAAACAAAAAGGCTGTTAAAACTTCCTCCAGATTCTACAAAAAGCAAGCCCGTGAGACTCTGGGGTGTTATTTCCAACAGTACACTGAAAACTGCTTCAGAATGTTTCTTTAATAAGCTATGATTTAATACTTTTGCTAGTTTTTATTAAGGATAAACGGGAGAAGTAGCTGAATGAATAACATTTCCATGTCATTCACTTAACTACAGTATTGCTAATACTTCCTCAAAGTTCAAAATGCAACACTCATAAGATAAAGTAATCCTGAAGTCTGAGGGCAGGAAAATATTTCTCTCTCCTCCCTGAAATACATGCTTTCCATGTAAAATAAAAGAGAAATCTACAGCCTATTCCCCTCCACCATTCCCCTTTCCCCTTGGCTGCCAGGAAGCTCTCAGCTCTTAACAGAGTTTCCTGGAACAAAAGTCTTCTTTCTTAAAAGCCGCGCTTTCCTTCTTCTTTTAAAGCATCAATTTAATTTCCTGTTGTATATGTGCTCAGAAAGACAGTTTCTTTCTACTTGTTCCACACCCCTTCCTCGAAGTTTCCTGTGACTGGGTGAGGACGAGTATCCGGTGAGGGAGAGTATCATGGCGGACACGGAGATGCACCACTCACATCGCCTTCAGGAAAGGACTCCCCCCCGCCGTAGCTGTGAACTCGTGGTTAACTGACACCACCCTGCCCCCACCCTTGGCTTTGTGGATATGCACTCAACCTTGAAGCCCGGGTGATGCTGTTCCCACAGTGACTCCCGGCCCATGAGTGGGCACGGTGGGGACGCAAGGGCACAGCCGTGTTCACCCGGTGGGGATGCCGCAACGCACGAGTGTTGCTCCAGAGCTCCCCACTGGGTGTGCAGAGACTCGGCCGGGGCGGGGGGTGTCCCGGTCTGAGGCTCTCCTGCTCTATCCTGCCTCCTCCCTCTCCCTTTCTCAGTGTTACTCTCCCATGAAACTTCCGCACTCTTGGCTCCTCCTCAGCACCTGCTTCCTGGAGAAGCTGAATGCAGCGATGAGCCGCTCAAAAGCAAAAACAACCAGTCTAGCTCTGTTCTCAGCTTTCAAAGTGCCAAGCTGCTTTGGTTCTTACTACCTTCTCCTGACCTGTGACCATAGCCCACTAACGGCTTTCCTGGTCTGGCTGCATCATGTCCCGTAGCACTCCTCCCGTAAACCTGTCCTCCGCGCCGCGGCACCAGTCCCCCGGGCTCGGCGCCTGGCCCGCGGGCCTCCCTCAGCTCCCACCCTGCTGCGTCACTCCCGAGCGGATCGGCGGCTCGTCTTTCCTACACCCCTTGTGCTTCTCGGCTGTCTGCACCTGGCCATGCTGCTCCCTCTGCCAGGAACGCACTTCCAGCCTTTCCTTGCCCGGCTGCTCCTTCCCGCCCTCCCAGATGGCCGAGCGGACAGGAGAGCGTGCCTGGCCACTCCGGGTCCTCCCGGTCCCCTGTGCCTTCCCATCTCAGCACCGTCCCTAGCACCTCCTCCTTCCGCTTGCTGCACACACCTTGAGGCCTAGCGCCTGGTGCCTGCCGGGGGAGGGGCACAGTTTGCGTCTGCAGATCTGAGCCCCGACCCCGCCCTTCCCACACCCGCACTCCTGACCTTTCGGGCTGGATAACTCTGTGGCAGGCACGGTCCTGTGCATTGTGGGGCATTTAGCGGCATCCCTGGCCTCTACCCACCAGATGCCGGAGGAGCTCGGCACCAGGGACCATCAGAGCGGCCTCCAAGCGTCGTTTACAAGAGCCAACACCTGGAGACAAACCTGAGTGTCCGCTGATGGGCGGAGGCGTATGGAAATACACACACACGTGTACTTACACACACACATACACTTACATACACAGACACATGCACACACGTATACTTACCCAGACACAAGCACACATGTATACTTACACACACAGACATGCACACATGTACACTTACATGTGTATTCACACATGTATACTTACACACATGCACCTGCACACGTATACTTACACACATGTATACTTACATACGTGCACATGTATACTTGCACACACACAAACACACACACACAATGGAATATTATTCAGCTACAAAAAGAGGGAAATCCTGCCATTCCCAACAACATGGATGTACCTTGAGGGCATCACGCTAAGTGAGACAAATCAGACAGAGAAAGACAAACACTGCATGATCTCACTTACATGCAGAATCTAAAAACAACACAAAACAAAAACCCCTCCCCAAACCAAACTCACAGATACAGGGAACAGACTGGTGGTGGGGGTGGGGGGGGTGGGCACACGGGTGAAGGCGGGCCAAAGTACAAACTTCCACTTACAAAAGAAACAGGTCCTGGGGGTGTGACACATTGTGACTACATGACTACAGTTAACAATACTGTAGCGTATATTCCAAAGCCGTTGAAAGAACAGACTTAAAAGTTCTCATCACAGGGAAAAAGTTGTAAGTGTGTGGGGGCACATGTCAGCTGGGCCTATTTTGTGGGGACCGCTTCATGTTATATACAAATATTGAATCACCATGTTGCACCTGAGACTAATATAACGCCATACATAACGCCAACATATAATGCCAGCGTCCATTATATCTCAATGATCAAAATAATTTAAGAAAATGTCTCCAGACACTGCCAAATGTCGCCAGTTCAGAACCACCATTTCAAACAGGCTTCTGGTTCCTCCCAGGAGGATGTCACACCAGAGCAGGCCCTGTCCTACCCCCGCCAGCCCACCGCCCTTCTCCCCTGCAGGACCTGGCCCCTGTGCGCTTCCCTACCTTCCAGATAACCTCCCCCCTCCCCACCTGCCCCACTACACTCCTTTCTGTTGGTGATCACTCCTAATAATTATGGCCCCGTGGGATTCAGTTCTGGGGTCCTTCCCACCCCATATGTATCCTCTGGTAGGGGGCTCACAAATGTCCTTTTGAAGACAGCAAACAGCAGTAACAGGAAAGCCGAGCTGGAGTCCTGAGGGGCACCAGGGAGGGGTGCATTCGTGCTGTCAGAAGAGAGGGCCCTTGAGCAGGGAGCCAAAAGACAGCAAGTTGCCTCACACATCCCGGCACTCAGGAGAAACATGGGTACTTTTACTTCTTTTCTCTCTCCAGAATGTTCCTTTGGCCTTTCTGCATTTGACTAGCCTTGTTCTTTGAGCCTCAGCTCAGATACCCTCTCCTCCGGGAAGCTTTCCCTGATTTCCCCTGGTGGGAAGTGAGGGAGGGGCGGGCCACGTGAGAGCACAGGATGGAGGACCTGCCTACAGGTCTCACCTTGTCACCGAGCCCCACTGATGCCACCTTCCTGTTCTCGAGTCGTGTGCCCCTCTCAGGCCCCAGGTCCTGTGTCAGTTCAGTCTCAGCACCTCTCTGTGGGCTCCTCGTGCTGGTCTCCATCCCCCAAGACGACCTTCTCCTGCACTCGAGCCTTCGCTGTCCTGCCGCAGCCAGCAGGACCCGAACTCACTCTGCCCCGTGGTGGCCCTGCCCACAAGCCCCTCCACCTCGAGACTGTCCCCTCCCATCTGTCCTGACTGAGAAGGACCTCCACCCACCCCCACGACACGCCTCTGTGCCTCACACATGCTCCTTCTGCCACTTTGTGGCCTGTCTGGAACATTCTTTTCCGGGACCCGCTCAGCAGCCATGTCTTCCGGAAGCCCTCCCAGCCCCAGTCACGGCTAAGCACCTTCTCCTCACTCTTGGCCGTGACAACGTGTCCACGCAGCTGCCATGCCCACCCCGTGATGCCCCCAAGCAGGAGGGTACCCTGGGAAGTGTGTGGGCCGCGGGGTCAGAGTCGCCTGCCCTCCTGCGTGACCTGTGTGACCCCAGGCAGCGGCCGCTTCTCTCTGAGCTGTCCTTCCATGGAACGGAAACCATAAAACCTACCTCTGGGGTGTTTTTGAGAATAGAAAACAACGTATGTGAAGTGCCTGGCACGTAAATGGTGTCCGATGAACAACGGTTGCCGCTGTTGTTTTATTTCTTCTCTGCAGAGCCGGGCACCAAGTGTGTTCTCCAGTGGCATGTTTGAATGAAGAGCAAACACTGAGACTTGGGGGTGACAGGGGAGGGCACGTTAGGGGCACAGAAGTGGGGCTGTGGCGCGGCGGACAGGAACAGAGGGACACGGCAGTGAGCGTAACAGAAGGCAGTCAGTGAGGGAACCAGCATCCGAGCGCGGTGCGGCTGACAGGCGACGGGCTCCCGCAGCCCTCAGCCACCCCGCGGGGCAACGCACACAGGCTGCCCGGGCACCGGGCATGTGCTTGCCGCCTCACGGGCGCCTGGCACAGGCTCCATCCGGGGTGGGAGACCCTCCCGGGCTTCAGGCCCCCGCAGGGCTCCGCCGATACCGGGAGGACCCCGCCGTGACCTGGCCCACCCGTGGCACCCGGCTGGCCACAGAATCCTGCGGGTGGGAAGGGGCGGACTGCTTCCGGTCTGCGGCTTCCTGCGGTAAAGTCTAACGCCCTCTTTTCTCCGGAGGCCACGCTCCTGCGGTCACGTGGAGACACGGCCTTGAATCCTTCACTGCCTCGGCCTCGAGGCCCACCTGAG
This sequence comes from Felis catus, assembly GCF_018350175.1. Taxonomy (NCBI): domain Eukaryota; kingdom Metazoa; phylum Chordata; class Mammalia; order Carnivora; family Felidae; genus Felis; species Felis catus. The sequence goes on along the minus strand of NC_058371.1, from coordinate 198,485,909 downwards.
ACCGGCCCCACCACCGTCTGGGACGTGTGGGGGAAAGTGGTTTAGCTCTGCCAGGCCCTGCCGACTGGTAGACACTTGTGTTTCAGGCGCCCCGGGCTGATGGCAGACTCCCATCAGTCCGAGGGAACGCACAACCCATGCTTGGGGAGGAAGCATCAGTTTTTTCCAGGGACAGTCTCAGGGCTGGTTGACAGAAACTGCGGCCCCGCCCAGAGCCAATTCTCAGCAAGTATCGGCTCCAGGCAGTGTGCCAAGTGTAGGAATCGGAGAAAGGAGCAAAAGCTATAGACGCTGAAGAGGCAGCGTCCCCTTCAAAGTCACTCACATTTCCCAACATGCATTTTGTGGAATGCCAACTCCCAGAGAAGCTCCACGGAATAACATTCCTCGGTCAAAGAAGTTTAGTGTCACTGTATGCTCTATCTCTTGGTTCAAACTTCATCTCAGAATAATAAACGTTCTGATAAGTCCTGCACAAAGACACCCGTTTAACTTTGTTTTGCTCCATAGTTCCTAAATCCATTTGCTGGAGCACCTGAGGAAGTACACCAGGAAATTTTCCTCTGCCTTTATGTGACATGTGTCACAGAGGGAGTGAATCTAGGCTGTCCCCATGGCTGGAGGTAGAATCCCATGGAGGACACTGATCAGAGGGTGGAGGCAAATATCACAGTTTGCTTGCTATCTTTGTCTTTGAAGGGACACCTTGAAAAGCAGAAAGAACCCGCGGTAGACAGAATGTCCTCCCAAACAAGTCCATATTCTAATCCCCAGAACCTGTGTATATGTTAGCTTCTAGGGCCACAGATACGATCCAGATAATGATCCTGTGATAGGGAGGTTATCCTGGATTGTCTGGGTGGGCCCAGCGTCATCCCTGTGTGAGGGAGACAGGAGGTCAGAGTCAGAGAGGATGTGCTGGGAACAGAGCGTGGAGGGGATACACTTTAAAGGTGGAGGAGGGGCCACCAGCCAAGGAATGGGGGCGCCTCTGGAAGCCGGAAAGGGCAAGAAACACTTCTCCCCTGGAGCCTCTAGAAGGAATGCAGCCCTGCAGCCCCTTGGTCTTAGCCCAGTGAGACCTATCTTGGAGTTCTGACCTCGAGAAGTGTAAGATAATAAATTGGTACTTTTTTAAAGGAATTGCCAAAAAGTCTCGATCTGACAGCTCAAACTAAACCACTAAGTAAGTACCAAGTTTCTTTCATCTATTCCTGTATTGTTTTAAACCACTAGGTTTGTGGTAATTTGTTAGAACAGCCACAGAAAACTGTTTTAATTAGACAGCTGCACCCCCCACCCCCCAACTCACTTCCAGTGCGGCATGGGAAAAGCACGTGATCTCTCTGCAAGGTGGAGCTGAGGTCACCTAGGTCTCCGGTCATTAGGACAGCTCCTTGGGGTGATGCTGCAGAGCACCAGCCCAGAGCCTGGCTCACTGCAGATGTAAAACACATACTGTCCCCTTTGCGGGGGATAAGCCAGCATTATGCAAAACCCAATAAGGGAAAATTGGGGGTGTGTCTGCCCAGTGCTGTCTGAGGTCTGGGAGGGAGGGGTTGGAAGGGACAAGGGTCACAAACTCCAGCTGAGCAGCCACAAGCCTGGTGTTTAGGCTCACCGCTCTAGAGCCCGGCTGCTAGGCCTGGAGCCCGTGTTATGCCATGTCCTGGCTGGGCGACCACGGCTGAGCTGCTCAGCCTCTCTGTGCCCTAATAATGCCTGGCTGGCAGACTGTGGCTTGCAGACCAGGTGGGGGCATGCACCTGGAGAGGCGCCCAGCCCCGGAAAGCGCTCACTGGGTGTCTTATGGCGGTTGGGGGGGGGTGCCTGTTGGGGTGGGGCCCACGGACTTCCTCCCTAAAGGTCAGTCTGGCCTCTCGGCAATTCCTTCCCGGGTGGCATCTATGCGGGCGCACCAGAACGGAGGACAGGACCATCCTGGCATCTAATTCTGCCTAAGCGGTCACGGCTGCCCAGAGCTCGACAGATACGGATCCTGAGGTCGTCTTCCCTGTCCGGTGGGGAAGGGTGCGGGTGCTGGGTCAGGGTGGAGTCTGGCAGAGCAGGGTGCTGGCTCACATGCCACATGTTAGCTGTACTCTGTGGACGACATGGGCCACGACCTCCACTGGACAGGCCTGGGAGCCTGCTCCCGGCCGGAGCCCAGATGGCCTCGGGGATTTGGAATTGGGCTGGTGTGCCGACCGGGGAAATGGGTGATGAGCGGGACACGGTGCAGTCCAGCTTCTTTCATTCACGATCGCCGAGGGCCGAGCCCCAACGTTCTGCCCGCCCAGCTTCACACGGGCAACGCGAAACAAAGATGGGAAGAAGAGCAGGTGTTCTCGACGGGTCTGACTCGCATCCCTGAAGTCTCCAGATCAGGGAGGTGGTGTCTGAGGTCGTGCCCACGCCTGGCCAGCTCAGAGAAAGAGCTGGAAGCTGACTGCAGCCCCAGTCAGGCCCTCCAGTACCCGCCCCCCCCTGTATCCCCCCCCCAGGGAAAAAATTGGAAGAGGTGTGCGGCAGAGAGGAAAGGCGGAGGTGGGCGGGGAGCACAGACTGAACTGGGTTCCGTCCAGCCTCTGCTGCCCCTAGCCTGGCACCTGGGCCCGCCTCCCGCACCTCTGTTTCCTCGGGATCCGGGGGGTCAGAGCGAGTGCCTGACCCTGCACCGTGCCTGCCATAGCACGAGCGTCGTTTGCCGGCCCCTGTGACTAGCTGTGTTATGGTGTCATGGGGTGGTTAAGGGCCCCCACTCTGCGGCCACACTGCCGGGGGCTCAAATCCTCACTTCTCCCCTTGTCACCTCATCTGAGGCCAGGTGAGTTACTTCCTGTTTCTGTGCCTCAGGTTCATCATCTGTAAAATGGACACAGTTGCGGCGAGGCTGTCTGCGGGATGAAACGTCAGCACACGCCAAGTCCTCAGAAGTGCCACTGCTGCTCCCAGTGGGCCGGGAGCACCAGGGGTCTGTTAACTATCCCAGGAGGCACCTGCCACACCCCCACTTTATTCTCCTTTTCTTCCTTTCTAGCCTGACGGGGTTCTACTGGGTGTTGAACGGTGTCCCCATAAACATATGTTGAAGCCCTAACCTGGTAATGATGAACGTGACCTTATCTGGAAACAGGGTCTTTGCCGACGTGATCAGTATTTCAGTTAAGATGAGGTTGCCCTGGAGTAGGGTGGGCCCTCGATAAGAAGGAGAGAGGAGAGAAGAGACACAGAGACAGACACGCGGGGAAGACGGCCACGTGAGGACGGAGGCAGAGCCTGGACAGAGGCAGCCACAGCCACAGGGTGCCAAGGCCGGCAGGCAAACACTGGAAGCTGGGAAAGCAAGCGGGTCTTGAGGACGCGTTGACTTTGGGCTTCTGGTTTCCAGAACCGGAGGGAGCACCTGTTGTTTGAAGTCCCCAGTTTCTGGCGCTGTGTTACGGTCGCCACTGCCCCCGATCGACCCTGCTAGCGTTTATCACCTCCTGCTAGAGTGAAGCGCGTGGCAGCCTGGAGACGTCCCTCTTGTGGCCCCGAGGGGCCCTGTGACAAGGCAGGCACAGGGGCTGCAGGTGGAGCGGGGGGCCACGACCCTCTGCAGCCATGTGCCTGGCACAGCGCACACCCCCTCTTCTGAGAGGAGCACACCTCAGGGCTTCTGAAACTGGGAGGTTTCACCGAAGCATTAGTTTTCAGCAGCATCTGGGATTGAAGTTTGAGTTCAATACCAACAGCAGTAGGATCCAAAGCGGGGAACGTAGCAGAAGACTAGGGAAGTCCTGTTTGTACTGTCGCAGCACTGCATTAGGGACTGATCCTGGAGCCTTCCCAGGGACCGCATAAGGCTGGTGGGGGCTCCACCACGACGGGGAGCCGGCAGGGTGCCCCTCACCTCTGCTTCCAGCACAGAGTGATACATTTCCGCCTACTTGTCCAATGCACGGGTCAGAGGACCTGGGAACGGTACTGTCTGGTTTTAACTGAGTTAACCCTGATAAATGTACAGGCGGCTTATACAGAATCCTCCAAAGAAGGCCCGGATTAGGGTAAAACGGAGGTGCGTGCGCAAAGACAGGAGCTCAGCAGCCCCCCCCCCCGTCCCAGGCGTGAGCCCGTTGTCAGCCTCAGGACCTCGCGACAGTGGGCTGTCTAGCCGAAGTTCCACCTACTAAGACATGAGTCACCAACCTCTTCAAGGTAAAGGCGACATTCTAAGGAGAGCGAGAAAGTAGCAGCTTTTCAAAGGAGGTCGCCCTGTGGAAAAGGCGCCACCACTGTGCTGCTTGGGACCCCAAGGGATGCACACGTGTTGCCGGTTCAAACTCCCAAACAAACCCTCTGCAAACCGCTGTAAAAAGTCTTTCTGTTTTGAAATATTCCAAATGAAGGGGCGCCTGGGTGGCTCAGTCGGTTGAGCGTCCGACTTCGGCTCAGGTCATGATTTCACGGTCCGTGAGTTCGAGTCCCACATCGGGCTGTGTGCTGACGGCTCAGAGCCCAGAGCCTGCTTCAGATTCTGCGTCCCCCTCTCTCTCTGCCCCTAACCTACTCACATTCTGTCTCTGTGTCTCTCAAAAATAAATACACATTGAAATATTCCAAATGAAGAGTTTCAGTGGCTGAATTATGGTTGTTAAAATATAAAAAGGCAACCCTGTCTCATGGTTTTGCAGAAACAGCTGAGTGCCTCTGGAAGGCGGGAATCTCCCTGCTGCAGGTGCCCCTTCCCAGACGCTTCATTCCTAGCAGACGGGACTGCAAGACAATTCCAATTTCCAAATGCGTTAGGCTCAGCCAGCCTTGCTGCCATCTTTCATTTGGATCCACATTGTTTTCCAAGCTCTTTCTGAGGTCTCATCACCATGAAGTCCAATGTTGCGGCAATCCTGACTAACCCTTGCTGAGGGTCACTCTGGGCCAGCCACCGTTCTACAAGCTTCATGGGCCTTTTCTTATTTAACTTTCATATAACCGTCCCCTGAAGGAGACACCGCAGGGTCCCTACTCTGCAGGTGAGAAGAGAGATGCAACTTGCCGGTGGTCAGCACTAGGGTCCCTGAGAGCAGAGCCTGAGACAAGGATTGGGTGTAAGACGGTGATATACGTGGTGGCTGCAGAAAGCAGGTGTGAGGGGGTGGGGAGAGTGAAGTGGGGAAGGGGAAGCCACCCAAGGTGAGTCATCGAGGAGGCCACTATGAACGAAGGGGTCCGTGGTGCTGGACTTCTGAGTAGAGCACGGAACATTGTTCTCTCCGAACTGTCCCACGGGTGAGGCTGGGCATTTGTCTGCCCACTCCTGCCTCCAGGGGGCATTAACTCGCACGCGTGCGCATTGTACTGTGGAGGGGCTGAGCTGGGTCCAGGCCATCTGAGCGTGCAGTCAGACACCTGCTGTGCTGGAGGTGCAGAAAGGTCAGCCTGCATCTGCACTCACACGGGGCTGTCCCACAGCTGGGCTAAAATCAGAGTGGGGAGAAGGATGGTGCCATGGGGCCACCAGAGGAAGCTACTAGTGTCACCACTGGTGAATGGGGCAGCTGGGAGTAGAGCTCAACCAGGGGCTCCAAAGCCCTGCTCTGGATGCTCAGTTATGCTCCCTGGGAACTTAGAACGAGACCTTTCAGACCTTTGGAACAAAGTCCTCCCACCCTCTCCTCCCCTCCCCTTCTCTTTCCTCCTTTCCTCACTTCCTTCCTTCCTCCCTCCCCTCACTCCCTGCCTTTCTTCCTAGGTCTCATTCTATATCCAGAATTCCTGATGAGCCTAGAAGCATCCTCTGGCTTCCTCTCACCCATCCGTTGGCCCATCACCAGAGTGAGCAAATGCCTATGTTGTAAATCAGCACCAATTTCATTATACTTGGGAATCACAGAGAGGACTGGTTTGAAACTAACTCTTGCAGTCTTTCTTTACCCAGAGCCCCTTCCTTCCAATCTCTAGGGGAAGGCCTGGAATCTGCCCCTGGAGCTGGGACCCCAGTCACAAAGGGGCAGAAACCATGCAGTGAGGGGACAAAGCACACGTACTTGTCCTGAGGCTGGCAAATGGCTGTCATGGCCGCTCCTGTCATCACTGTGGTCCTACCAGATTAAGGCAGGTGCTTATGCTGGTGTAAGGCTTATGACGCTTCATGCCAGAGGCTGGGACTTATTCAAGGCCTGGCATACAGCAGGTGCTCAAACCAGGTTGGATGAATGTGACTGGTCCCTCCTCATTTGCTCAGTGTGGAGAAGGGGATCCTCTGGGAGGAGAAGCCTGGATGTGGATAGTGTTGGACTCCTTGGCCCTGAGGTCAGAACAAGGACCAATGGCAGCAGCCGTGCTGTGTCAGGTGTCAGCTCACCACAAGGAAGAATGACTGATGTGGCCAAGGGCAGATTGGGCGGTTCACAAGCAGTGAGCCCCCCATCCCTGGAGGTGTGCAAGGAGAGGCGTGATGACCACCTGTCAGAGATGTTGTGGGAGGGATCCCGGCATTGCACAGGAAGAAAGACAAGATCTCCCAAGCAAATGGAGAACCCAAGAAGGGTGCAGGTCCCATGGAAGACTGGGGGAGAATGAAGCCATGGCATCTTGGGAGCGGGGAGCGGATGAGTCAGAAACTTCTAGTTTTAACTAGCTGTCCTTGGAGAGAGGGGAAATGACCTTGGAAACTCACAGTCAGTGAGCCCATTTCAAAAAGACATTTGCTTATGGAAAATAACCCTCCCGGAGGGGTCTGTTCCCTTGAATCCCCAAGTCACTTAAATAGTTCATCTGATCCACTTGGGTCATCTGATCTGTTCAGGCTTCCATCCTCGCCCTTGCACTTGAAAGTAAAGGCTTCCCAAAGCTCACACCTCATTCGTATTTCTGGTCATGTTCTGATCACTAATTCCAAAGAACTTGAAAAAGGAATGAGAATTTGCATTTCCCAACTGGAGAGAAAACCCTCTGGGTGGCATGGTCAATTTCTAGGCTGGGAGAGGGAACCATTATGTAATCAGATTTTGTACCAGTTACAGACTCATCTTCATTCAAGGGGGGCGTCAAGAGACCAAGCAGGGGAAAGGAGGCTGACATTGTGCACCCACAACGTGCCAGACATTGGACTAGGTGTCTTACAGGCCTTAGCGAGATAACCTAGTGTTCCCTTCTCTGAGCCTCAGAGGAATTAGGAAATGATCCCAGGTAGAAAGTGAGGGAGTCAGTGTTCCAACCCAATCTTTCTTTGCACGCACCTCAGAGAATGATGAAAAGAGACCACGGAGCTGAGAAGCTAAAACAACCAAATTCAGTTCATTTCAATTAACCTGCAGCTTTTCAGAGCTTGCTACGTGCCAGGGGATGCAAACGTTTCCTGTGTTGAGCGAAGATTCTGCCCAGAAGGAGTTCTCCAGTGGGAGACAGAACACAGCTCACTCAACTCTGGGTGGATGGTGCTGGATGCGGGGCCTGCAAGAGCCACACAAACCCCTGCGAGGTCAGTGTTCTTGCTGCCTTTTAACAGGTGGGGAAACTGAGGCTCAGAGGGGTGAGTGATGTGCCCAAGTCACGCAGCCGAGCTGCCATCCCCAGTCTCGTGGTGCTTCGCGCCCGAGGGGCTGACGCAAGCATGACTCAGGGGCTGATTCAGAGAGCAGATCTCCTATCACACATCCCTTGTCCGAGAGGGTAGGTTGTGCCATTGGGCAAATGCAAGGTCCTCTTTCCCAAGAGCGCTCTGTAGATGTCTGCTGGAATTCTGCCTTTGCGATGATTGCTTTTGCGTGTGATGAAATTAGCAGTTGCATTCGTATTGTCAGGAGTGACCTCCATAGCTGTGCCTTATGGTTTTTTTTTTCCATTAGTGAATGAATAATTTATCATTGCAAAGTTAAAAAGATTATTCTACTATGGTAAGGTCACTGGACAGGAGGTCTGGCACTGAAAACATTTTAAGTGCACAACACAGTATTGCTGAGGGCAGGCACCATGTTACACAGCAGATCTCTTGAACTTACTCATCTTGCATAAACTTTACACCCACTGATGGCAGCTCCCCATTTCCCCCTCCCTCCCAACCCCTGGCAACCACTATTCCGCTGTTGGGATCCATGAATTGACTATTTCAGAGTTAACTGAGGTCTGACGGCACTTCTCCTTCTCTGACTGGCTTATTTCAGGCAGCGTGAGGTCTTCCAGATTCATCCATATTGTCACACGTTGCAGGATTTCCTTCTTTTTTAAAGCCGAATAATATTCCATTGTGTGTGTATAACACATCTTCTTCAACCATTCATCTATCAATGGACATTTAGGTGATTTCTACATCTTGGTTACTGTGAATAGTAAATACTTAAATCCTGCGATGAACATTTAAGAGTGCTAATATCTCTGTGAGATCTGATTTCAATGCTTTGGGATAAATGTCCAGACATGGGACTGCTGGGTCACATGCGATTTCCGTTTCTCATTTCTAGAGAACCACCATACTGTTTTCCAGAGTGGCTGCACCATTTTGGATTCCCACCAACAGTGTGCAAGGGTTCCAATTTCTCCACATCCTTGCCAACACTTGCCTTTGCATTTCTGATAATAGCCATCCTGTCAGTGTGAAGTGATATCTCACTGTGGTTTTGATTTGCATTTCCCTGATGATTAGTGATGCTGAATTTTTTTCCATGTACCCATTGGTAAAGTGTATGTCTTCTTTGGAGAAATATCTATCCAAGTTCTTTGCACAGTTTTAAATAAGGTTATTAGATATTTGGCTATTAAATTGCAGAAGTTCCTTATATTTTTTGGATATTAATCCCTTATTAGATATATGTTTTGCTAATATTTTCTACCATTCCATAGGTTACCTTTGCCCCCTGTTGATTACTTCCTTTGCTGTGAAGATGCATTGTAATCTGACACAGTTCTCCTATCCCTTTTTGCTGTCTCTGCTTTCATCACATCCAAGAAATCACTGCCAAAACCAATATTCTGAAGCTTTCTCCCTGTTTTCTTCTAGCAGTTTTATGGTTTCAGGTCTTACATTTAAGTCTACAATTTATTGAGTTGATTTTTGTGTATGGTGTTAGCTAAGGGTCCAACTTCATTCTTTTGCATAGAGATAACCAGTTTTCCAGTTATCTAGCATCCAGAAGACACTACAGTCCACAGCCAACATCATGTTCAATGGTGGGAGACTGACAGCCTTTTCTCTAAGGCCAGGAAGAAGGCAAGGATAGCCACTCTCATCACTTCTATTCAGAAATCCTAGCCAGAGATTAGGTGAGAAAAAGAAAGAAAAGGCATCCAAATTAGAAAGGAAGAAGTAAAATTATCCTTGTTTGCAGACAACATGACTGTATAAAGACTTCACCAAAAAATCTGCTAGAACTAAACAAATGTATTCAGTCAAGTTGTAGGACACAAAAGCAACAGGCAAAAAAAAAAAAAAAAAAAATCAGTTGCATTTCTACACACTAACAAAAAATTACCCAAAGAGGAAATCCGAAAAATCTTCTCCTTTACAATTGCATCAAAAAGAAGAAAATACTTAGGAATAAGGTTGACCAAGGAGGAGAAACACTTATACGCTGAAAATTATAAAACACGGATGAAAAAAAATTAAAGGAGACACAAAGAAATGGAAAGACATCCTATGTTCATGGATTGGAAGATTTAATATTGTTAAAATGACCATATCACCTACAGATTCAATGCCATCCTATTAAAATCTCAATGGCATATTTTGCAGAAATAGAAAAATTAATAAACCACCGGAGACCAGGAATGGCCAAAACAACCCTGAGAAAGAAGAACAAAGCAGGATGCATCATGCTTCCTGATCTCAACATACACGGCAAAGCTACAGTACGTCCAACAGTATGATAGCGGCATAAAAAAGACAGACACATAGACCAGTGGAACAGAAGACAGAGACCAGAAACAAGCCCGCGGTGGTACAGCCGACTGATCTTCAACAAGCTGTGGTCCTCAAATGGGCAAAATGGCAAGGTGGTCCAGGGTTCACGCTGGGGTGAGAGAGAGCTGGGGCACAACAGATGTCCCCCCGCATGACTTGGGGAGTCACTTGGCAGCTAAAACCTCAGTTGTCTTCTGCAATGAATTAGAGTGAACAGCGCCAACACCAACAAGACTAGCCAACGTTCCTAGAAGGCTACTCTGTTTCAGAGGGTACTCATGAGAATCAATCGACTGACATGTGTCTGTTAGGTGATAAGCCAGGGATTATCCTTGATGAACAACAGCTATTAGTAGCAGATTTCCCAGGTAGAAATAGTGGAAGCATTCATTAAAAATAAGAACAAAAACAAAAACGAGCCAACGGCAACAACAAAAACAGGCATCCTCCCTGGTCAGTGTCTTCCCTGAGAAGCCGTATGTATTCATGGGTTTTTGATCAACTCTCCACCATGTGGGTGGATTCCTGCCCTGTCCCTTCACCCCTTATGTCAACTCATCCTTCCACCCCAGCACAACTGCCACCTTTTCCAGGAAGCTGTCCTGGTGTCCCCCCACCAGCCCCATGGAGCTCTGTGTCCTTTCCTTCGTAGCTCCTGACACGGGGCCATCTCACACTTGTTGTGACGTGAACCTGGTTCCCGTCTGACCCCCTCGCTGACGGCTTGCTTCAGGACTCGGGGGCCCTGTCTGGTCTGGCTCCATACTCTATCCCCTGGGGTTTAGCACTGTGCCTGGCACACAACAAAAACTCCATAAATATGTGCGCACGGAATGAACAGTGACTCCAGGAGATGACTCACAACTCAGACTCCTTTACGATGGCCTCTCCCGAGCTGCACTTCAGGCTCATGCTTTCAGCTCCTACTGAGGGTCCACATGAGGAAAATCAGAGAAATGTTAATGAACTAGAATGTAAATAAAAAGTTGAAACTAAAAGAGAAAAGAAAAATCGTTGAGAAGTATTTTTTGCAACTGCTTTGACTTTAGTTTAAGACTCGATTACGTGTCCCAAGACTCCCTCTGGAGGGTCCCTTGTAATAAGCGGTTTTCAGAGTCGTGTGTAACTCAACTCTCTCTCCCCTGAGAAACTGATATGCTTGTCATAAAGAAAGAGCCTGTGGAGAAACCGGTTCCTTTCTTGCCCTGGCTTCCAGGACGCTCAGAGACTAATTGGGTGTCTCCTAGAAAAACGACAGGATGCTTCCCATGACATAGTCAATTTCCAGGCACTGTTCTAAGCCCTTCGTGTGGACCAAATCGCTTAAGAATTCAAAACAATCCGGGGCGCCTGGGTGGCGCAGTCGGTTAAGCGTCCGACTTCAGCCAGGTCACGATCTCGCGGTCCGTGAGTTCGAGCCCCGCATCGGGCTCTGGGCTGACGGCTCAGAGCCTGGAGCCTGTTTCCGATTCTGTGTCTCCCTCTCTCTCTGCCCCTCCCCCGTTCATGCTCTGTCTCTCTCTGTCCCAAATAAATAAATAAACGTTGAAAAAAAAATTTTTTTTTAAATAATCTTTTTAAGTCATTAAAAACTCTAGGGGCGCCTGGGTGGCTCAGTCGGTTGAGCGTCCGACTTCGGCTCAGGTCACGATCTCGCGGTCCATGAGTTTGAGCCCCGCGTCAGGCTCTGGGCTGATGGCTTGGAGCCTGGAGCCTGTTTCCAATTCTGTGTCTCCCTCTCTCTCTGACCCTCCCCCATTCATGCTCTGTCTCTCTCTGTCCCAAAAATAAATAAACGTTAAAAAAAAATTAAAAAAAAAAAGAATTCAAAATAATCCAATGAGACTAGTGCCTCAGACAGGGGAACCAAATGAAAGGCTGCACAGAGCTAGAGAACAGCAATGCAGGGCTGTGAGCCCGACCCACCTGGCTCAGAAAAGCTGAGCTCCTAACCTGCACCGAAGGGGCTCTTCCTTCTCCTTCCAGGGCCCTGAGGTCAATCTATAACACACACACTCACACACACACACACACACACACACACACACACACACACACACAGCGCCTATGTGCTTTGTCAGCTGTCTCAGCTTTCCCTTGATTTCTATAAGGCAGAAGATGAAGTCACTAATACTTAATGAAAAAGAGCAAACAAGAGGCCTGGAAGGTGTGGCCTGGCGGGGTGGACCTTCACCCTCCAGTATCTTCATCCCTATGAAAAGGACCCTGTGTCCAGACTCCCTCTCAGCTTTGCGGTGCTCTCCCACATGCCAGAGAGAAGGATCATAAAAGTTACTGCCACTCTTCCTCCAATAAACCACGGACACGGGAACGGAAGGCTGATGGCAGGGGCTGGGTGCAGACAACCACGGTTGACTGGCAGGTTAGACCCCAACGGGGCCACCATCAAATGTGTGACAGCATCATGAAGCTGATAGGGTTTGGGTGGGCTGGTCCTCCCCCAAACTTGGCCCAAAGCTCCCCTCCTGGTCCTTTGGGGGACAGGAGGGGGCGATGACAAGCACGGTGGATCAGGGGCAGGAGAAAGGGCTTTGTCCCAGCCCAAGCCCTGACTTGCCTGATGGCTTCAGACGAGACTCACCGATCCGGTCTCAGTTCCACCTCAGCACAATGAAGGCACTGCACTGGCATGACCTCATTTCTAATTTCTGAAGGCGACAGGAGGCCTCCTTGTCTAAGCTGAGCTCAGCTACTCCCCTCCAGTCACATTCCACTGGAGCCAAACATCCTCATGCTTTTGGGTCACATCATGTGTTTCCCAGATTCTGTGGTTTTATAGACAAACATCCAGACTTTGGTCTCAGACAAGCTTGAGTTCAAGAACTGGCCCCACCACTTACCAACTGAGTGGCTTTTGGCAGCTCATACCAACCTCCCCAGCCTCTATTTTCTCAACTGGAATATGGGGGTAAGAACATAATCTCTCAGAGTTGGAGAACGCTGTGAGAGGTAGGCCACTGGCACATGCCTGTGTGCCCCAGGCCCTTAGCACATGACAAGTCCATTTGTCCTCCCTTCTCTCACATCACTACATAGATTTAGGATGCCTTCTGCCTGTGTCTATAAAAAAGAAGTTTATTTATTTTTGAGAGACAGAGAGTGCAAGCAGGGAGGGATGGGAGGGAGGGCAGAGGACCCAAAGCAAGCTCTATGCTGACAGTAGCAAGCCTGATGTGGGACCTGAACTCACAAACTGAGCCACGAGATCATGACCTGAGCCAAAGTCAGATGCTCAACCGACTGAGCCACCCAGGCGCCCAGTCCTCTGCCTGTGTCTTAAGTTGGCATTATTTATTTATGTAGCCAACACACATTTATTGAGCCCCTACTATATTCCAAAAGATAGGTGGCCACGCCCTAATGTCATTACTAGTGCTTGAGATTTGAGTTTAGAGAAAGGGCAGCCTTCAGGTAGTTTGTTGTTAGACATTGTTCAGAGGGTCTCCGCATCTGACTAGACCTGCTGTGAACTGGAGCCTTCAAAGCATGAAGAGCCTATGCCTTTACTGAGCACTTTGTAGAAACGCCTTCTCCGGTTCCTTCCCTCTGAGGACACATCCAAACATCCCCGCCTGCATGCCTTCCGCCACCTGGGGAGGGGCTGCAAGGAAGGCATGGAATGGGGCTTTAATTTTGTTTTTATGTATTTATTTTGAGAGACAGCACGCATGCAGGAGGGGCAGAGAGAGGGAGAAGCTGAGAGTCTCAAGCAGCATCTGCACTGTCAGCACAGAGCCCAGCTTGGGGTTCGGACCCACGAACTGTGAGATCACAACCTGAACCAATTCAAGAGTCAGACGCTTAACTGACAGAGCCACCCAGGCGCTGAGACTTTATATCTATGCTTTGTGTGGACTTCAAAGTCCTTGCCCCCAGGAAGACCCCTCGGGTGCAGAGGTAGAAACTTCCCAGGCATAAGCATCAGAAGGTCCAGAGTAATGATCTGACACATCTCCCCGGTAGAACCACCGGCCTGTGGAATAAGGCTGCCTCACTCTGGTCTCCCCCTCTTAGCCTTGTCCTCGGGTCGAATCTGCTCCGTGTTTCCGGGGCCAGTGAGCCTCTGACTGCCGCGGAGCACAGGGCTGGAAGGAGCGGCGCCCTGCAGAGACCGGAGCACACCCTTCGGTGCTAGGTGTGCTCTGGCTGAACAACTGCTCAGGGGGCACCTACTGCGTGCCAGGCCCTGCTCTCCATGCTGGGGCTTCAGCCTGGAGCGAAAAGGAAAAGTCTACGCCCTCAGGGAGCTCCCGGAGGAAACCTACCAAACAAATTAGCATATGAACATACGATGTCCGGTACTCAGTGCTAAGAAGAAAATCAACCGGGGTGAGTGACAGTGAAGCGGAGAGAACGCCGTCTGAGTTACCGTAATTGGGGAAGCTGTTCTGGGGGAGACGCCCCTTCAGCAGAGACCCACACGGGGTGTTGGGGGGGACCGGCGTGCAGACGTCTGGGGAAGGGGCCTTCTGGCGGAAGGAGCCCGCGCCAAGGGCCGAGGGGAGCTCTGCCTGGGGCATCCCACCATTTCCTAGCTGCGTCAGAGTCTGCCCCCTGTGTGGCCTGCAGACCACACTTCCTGGGCTCCCACATAGCTGATTCCTGGTGCGCCCACCCGTGAGCGGTGCTGACGTGGGTCCTAAGGGAGGAGGAAGAAAGAGTCTCTCCCGCCCCTGGTCCAGCCCCCAGCACCATGACTTCTGGTGGCTCCTGCCTCGGAGACTGAGGCTCCCACGTCCTCTGGGGCCACGACGCCAGCCACACTCGCACCAGCAGCCCCAGCATCCTCTTGGCAGCCACGACGTGCTGGCTGCAGTGTCGGTGAGGTGAGGTGGGGGGACCCTGCCTGACTCCTCCTGCTCCCCCTGCCCCACACCCCCCTGCATTCAGTACTTCTCTGAAGTGCTCTTCCTGACTTCCCCAGTGGAACACCGACCAGGGCGTTAGCTCTATGGCCTCGACATCCCTCTGCACCTTTGTGTCCTCATCTGTGAAAGGAGGAGCAGGAACACCGCAGGCGGTTTTTGATGACGGTTAAAGCAGTGCGTGCAGCAGACTTAACCTCCGTTAGCTTCCTGGCGCTGCTGTAACAAATCGCCACAAACGTGGTGACTTCGGACAACGTGGATGTATCCTCTCGCGGTTCTGGAAGTCAGAATCTGCAGTGGGTCTCAGTGCGCTAAAATCAAGGTGTTGCGAGGGCTCTTCCTTCTGGAGGCTCTAGGGTAGGGTGTATATCCTTGCCTTTTCCAGATTCCATCGTCGGCCGGCATTCCTTGGCTTGTGGCCCCTTCCTCCATCTGCAAAGCCAGCAACCTCAGGCCAAACCCTTCTCATGCTGCTGCCCTGTCTGGCGCGCTCTCTCTCTCTCTCTCTCTCTCTCTCTCTCTCTCTCTCTCTCGCCTGCCTTCCTCTTCCAGGACAAGAATCCTGGTGCTTATGCGGGCCCGCTTGGATAATCCAGGCTAATCGTCCCATCTCAAAAGTCAGTTGGTTAGCAACCTTAATTCCATCTGTGATCTCAATTCCTTTGTCCTGTAACCTACGACATCCACAGGTTCTGAGAACTAGGATGTGGACATCCTTCAGAGGGGCTATTGTTCTGCCTCCCACACTAGCACATGATAGGAACTCAAATGGTAGAGACAATTTTGAACCCAGTTCGTGTTCATCATTCTGTGCCATCGTACTATCCCTCAGATGGAAGGCAGGCCACTCCAGCAAGGACCCTTGTGACCACCCTGTTGTGTGTGCCCGTGGGTAGCAGACCCTGGCACTTGCTTTCAGGAGCCCTGGGACCGAAACTACTTCTGTCCCAACATGCCACGTTCTGACCTCAGAAGCCGGTGCTGGACTAGCCTGAACAAAGCATCTCGCCCAGTTCTGATTACATGGGCGGAGAAGCCACAGAGAGGTGGTGTGACAGGACCAGGGCTCCTGACCCTGGCCAGTGTGGAACAGCGGATTCTGTGGTCTCTCTCAGTATCTGCCATCTGAAAGGGATCGCCAAGACGGATGCCTGGGAAAGAACTGGCAGGAACACTCCGGTGGTGCACATGTTGTTCCGGACGTGTGCTGTTGAGCATTTTCTGCCAGCGGGATCTCCCCTGCAGACAATCCAGTCAAAGCTGATGAGTCTCGGGGCCCCGAGTTTGGGGCTCAAGAGTCTCCCTTCCACTCTCTCCTGTAGGGAGCTCCTCAGCTCATAAAACATTAAATGGGCATCCTTGTCATTTCATTAAATGCCCAGTCTGTGAAGAATGAGTTACGGGATATTTGGGGAGCTGTTCTGGGATGTGTTCCACTCCCCAGATACACCCATGGATCCCCCTCTACTCATTAGAGTGGCAGGATCTCAATCAGTGAGTCCTGAGAGGGGGCAAATATTTCATGCTGCCTCCTCCTAGGAGGTGGGGCTGTTCTTCCAGAACCTCATCTCCATCCTTCTCATACAGGACCTTGTGAGAGGCCAGATGGGAGGGAACTCTTCTGGGAGTCAGGGGCCTGGTTTTTTAGCTCCAGCTCCATAAATGGTCAGGCTAGGCTGTCAAGCGAGTTAGTTCCCAAACCTAACTGGGTTGAGTTGCTCATCTGTGGAAAAAGGACAGGCCCAGCTGTCTTCGCCCTGCCCAGGAATTCTGGGAAATTCAGTACTGTTAATGACCTTTCACAGGTGAATGGTCTTCAACAGATCAGAGCACACTTTCGAGGCCTTGACTTCTTTTCTTGTCTATTCAATCCGTAGCCAACAACAGTCTGTTCTGGATGCAGGGGACATGGCACTTAAGGAGACACCGTCCCTGCCCTGGAGAGGCTCACTGTATGGGAAGGGAGAGCGGCAGAAAGAGGCAGTGACGCCACAGTGTGGCCAGTACCGGGGGAGACGACTAGGCTAGTAAGGGATGGCGTGGGACCGTGATGGCTAAGGTTATGTGCCAGCACGTCTGGGCCACGGCACCCAGACACAGCTGATCCTTGAACTGCATGGGTCCACTGACACGTGCATTTTTAAATAAATACAGTACATTTGCATTTTCTCATCCTTACAATTTTCTTTTCTCTAGCTTACTTCCTGGTAAAAATACAACATATAATATATATATAACATCCCAAATATGTGTCAATTAACTATTCCTGTTATCGGCAAGGCTTCTGGTCAACAGTTGGTTATTAGTAGTTAAGTTTTTGAGGAATCGAAAGTCATACATGGCTTTTCAACCATGCAGGGGTCAGCAGCCCAGCCCCCACATTTTTTTACAGTCAACTATATTTGGTCAAACACCACATGTGGTGTTTGTGGTCTAGACGTTGTGGTGAAGATAGTTTTTAGACGAGAGTAACATTTACATCAGTAGACTCTGAGCAAAGCAGATTATTCCCCATAATGTGAGTGGGCCTCATCCAATCAGTCGAAGGCCTGAAGAGGAAAGACCGAGCTCCACGGAGGAGGAAGAGGGAGCTCTGCCACCAGATGGCCTCAGACTTAGGGCAACACCCACTCTTCCCTGGGGCTCCAGCCTGCCAGGCCGCCCTGCAGATTTGGACTTGCTGATGGCCACAATCATATGAGCCAATTCCGTGAAAGAAGTCTCTCTCTCTGTATGTGTATGTGTACGTATATTTTATGTTTACACAGACATACACTCTGCTCGTTCTGTCTCTCTGCAGAACCCTGAGTAACACAGGGCCATCCCGACCCTGCCGGGGACCTCACAGAAGGTGTCCCTCCACTTCACTCCTTCGTTGAGTGCACTGTTCTAGTGGCCTCTAGGAGGGCGGTGGCCAGGAGAACGTGCCCACAGACCCCCGACCGCAGGCGGGGAACACGCAGGGGCCACAGCGCTTTGCTCTGCAAACCGTCGCACGGAACAGCCTGCGTGTCCAGGCCATACTGCTCCGGGACTGCTCGCAGACGATGGCAGAGCACGGCAGGGAAACTAAGGCATCCTTGTTCTAGGGACCCAGGGCTCCTCTGGGGCTGACGCTGCCGGCCCGGTCCCTCCCTTCCCCACTGGGGGTCCGATGAGCATCACGGACCGTCAGCTCCCTCCACGCTCCTTACACAGGCACAAACTCCAAGAAAAGCCCCACCGCTTAGTCCACTTGGTATCCGCTCCTCAGAGAACCTGGAGAGACACGGTCAGAGACTTGGACGCCGCCGCCTGAGCCCCGTGGGGAAGCAGTGAGTCTCCTGCAGGCGTAAGCTGCACGAAAGGAAGATGAGCATTTCCCATGAGCAGCATCCCCGGCCTCCGAGGCAGGCCCAGTGTCACAAATAGCCAGAGGACCTTGGTGACGCCCAGTGGCTCTGTGGGACCCCAAGGCCTTCGCGGGGTCTAGGGTGCTCGTGGCCCCTACAGGAGGTTGTTTCCTTCACCCTCTCCACCAGGACCTACTTGATATACCATGAATGTTGGTCAACTGGCCAATTTCAGCCATGTGATTACAACCACTGCACCCGATGCGGCTGCACGTTTTTGCATGTCACAAAGCACTGTCATGTCTGTGATCTCATCTGAGCGTCCTTCTGGGCCCTGGAGATGGGCACCGTGTTCCTCCCATTTCACAGAGGGGAGAGCCGAGTCTGTGTCCGAGACGATGGACAGCTCGCCTGGGCTCGCGGCTACCGAGCGGGGAAGCAGAGGCAGCGCCCAGCCCAGCAGACTCTCCATCCGCCCTGGGCCCACAGCGTGGCACCGTGGCCCCCGGGGACCCCCCAGACAGCCAGGGCACGTCAGAACAGCAGCGGTGAGATTGCCAGGTACGTGGAGGAAGGAAAGCGTGTTAACGGCTGACACCAAAGTGTCTCTGAGGGCAAGAAGTGACTTGGCTGAGAAAAGTATCTTGACAAACCTCTTAAGTGGAAGGCGTCTGCTGAACGTGCGTGTGGTTTAATTCCAGCTTTGGAAGGGAAGGGACGCTAGCGGGAGAGGAATAGGAGTCCCAGGTCCACCTGGAAGGCAGAGGGGACAGTGGGTAGCGGTGAGAGGGGAAGCGGAGGGTGCTGAATGGTAGAGACCTGGTTCCCGGGGCCCTTTCCGAAACCTTCGATACAGCCCTGAAATGCTCCAGTGACGCAGGGTGTGTGCCTGCTGTTACGGTGTTTGAGGAAAGCAAAGTAGGGGCCAAAGTTCAAATTGGGGTTTTTACGACGCGAGCCAGAGCAGCATGCAAGGAGGCTGGTGCCCACGACAGTTCAGAGCCCAGAAATGCTCAGGATTTCCAAGATACCTTAAAGAGGTGGACCTTCCCTGTGCCGGAACCTTCCCTGTGCTGGAAAACTGGGGCCGCAGGCAATCCCTCCAGCTCTCGGGGCACGGAGTCCCCCAGCAGACTCAGGGCTGCACAGATCAGCACCAACCACAGACACGATACGGAAAGCATCCCCGGCTTGGCCGGAACCCTCGGCAATTCTCTGAATTTAAAGGGCTCAGTCATACTCTGGAATGAAGTGTGTGGGCAACTTCCAGATGAGCGTGTGTGCTCTGGGAGCTCCAGTGGTGGTTTCCGAGCTGTGTTTTCCTGCCCCTTTTGACCCTTGGGCATTTTGTAGGAAGGCGCCTGGTCCTTTGCCGGGCCGCCCAGCCCACGAGCAGGCTCTCCGGCCAGGGAAAAGGGAGCCCTGAGAGACTGTTACTCTAGGGGCAATGGGGGGAGGCGCTCAGAGGTGGCTCATCCCGGCTCACACCCTAACCATGAAAACAGCACCAATGGAGGAGGGCCCGATCCTCCAACAGCAGGTGACTGTGCTGCCAGGGGCGGGGATGAGACCTCAGAGGGACCGTGCTTCCTCCCCCTCCTGCCAAGTCCCTCTACCAGGTTCAGGAGGTGGCGCCATCTTGCCAGCTGGGAAGTGTGGGCACAGGGCACTCCAACTGCCCCGCCCCCCTCTCCAGTCATCTCTGGGGGACCCGGCGTGTCAGGAGTCCCCCGGTAAGAGCAGGGCCAGGGCTCCCTTCCCAGGCAGGTGGCTTCGTTTCCGGCAGATGCATCTGGTGGGCAGGAGGCCGCAGGGGCACAGACGTCCTCCCTCACCAAGAGCCCAGCCAGCACAAGGCACAGCCGTCACAGAACAGTGATCTCACCGACGCCTGCCTTCCTCCTGTGCTGTCCTGCTCGTTTCCGTTATTTCCACACTTTCATGGTCACGTGGATGTTTTGTAGGCTCTATTTCGCCCCACTGAGCACTAGGTCCTAAGGGTGACTTCATGATGCTATAATCGTTTTATAATTGCTAAAACAAGGGAATCAAGTTGGGAGATAGAATTTTTAGGTTTTGAATGCAGATACACAAGTACTTAACCCTTCTGTGATGTAATAGATGCAAATGTGGAGTTGAACCCTGGCTCAGATATAGGGAATCACTGTACTGCGGAAGAAATTTTCTGGGCCGTTAAGTACAGAAACCAAGGGGTCAACTATGTTTTGCTGATATACTTGTGTGTATGCAAATGCCGTGTGTCACAATTACAAACACACACACACACACAAGGCAGCACACAGCACTTTAACGACCCTGGGTTCGGAGTGAGGCAAACTGGGTTTGAACCCCATTTCTGTCTCTAGCCATCGGGCCGCAGGCCAAGCCCTCAGCCTCTGAATGTGTCCCTCCTGCAGGCCTCTGGCGTCTGAAAGACTCGAGCGGCCAAGGAGGGCAGGTCGGAGGCACTTGACAGTTTACATCAACAGAATGGTGTGGGAAAGAAAAACCCTTGAAAGCTTCATGCACAAAGACCTTTTGCACAACCACTAATTGTAAAGAAAAAGAGAAACAATCAGAATGCCCAGCCATTTAGAGAGTTCAAGTAAAAACAAATGTTTAACTATCTTTAAAATTGAGATAAAGTAGTGTTTCAGTCTTAACTGATTTTCCTCACTTAACCTGATGTATGAGTTTGCTTTGCTCCCATAATAAGTCACCACAAACTAGGGGCTTGCGACAGCACTAAGTTTTTATGTGACAGTTTTGGAGGCCAGAAGTCCAGAAGGGGTCTGCAGGGCTAACACCAAGGTGTCACAGCGCTGTGACCCTTCTGGAGGCTCCAGGGGAGAAACCGGCCTGCTGGCCATTTCCAGCCCCAAGAGGTGCACCTGCAGGACGCCCTCGGTCTCCCTCTACCTCTGACCCCCGCTTCCACGGCCACGTCTCCTTCTCCGACCCTGTCTTTCCTCTCCTTTCACTTACATGGAGCCTTGTGACGCTCCTGGGATCGTCCAGACAACCCGGGCAAACCGGCCCCACCTCAAGATCCTTATGTTAATCACATCAGCACGGTCCCCAGTGCCGTGTGCACTGCCACTCACAGGGTCTGAGGATCAGGATGTGGTCCCACGTGGGGGCCGTTATTCTGCCAACCACACGTGACAACACAAAAACGGTCATGAGGAGACGTGCTCAGGACACAAGAGGGGCGGTGTGCATAAAAGCAGCCTAGTATACGAATCCCCATGATGGTCCCCATGTAAACAAGACGGAAATGTCACGAATCACAGACAAAGCTCTGGTATAAATGACAGTTGATTTGTAAGAGGGATGGAGATGGGAGTGATTTTCCTCCTGCAACGTTAAACAAATTCTTTTATTCCCAGAGCAAAAAATTTCACTTGCTTTAGCCACAGAATCCCTTTCTTCGAAGGCAAGGTGACGCAGAAGGGCAGAAGCAGACGATCCCCTTTTATGGGCACAACACTTTACAGCTGACAAAGCCCTCCTCCCACACACGCCATTCTTCTTTTTTTTTAACGTGTACTTATTTACTTTGAGAGACAGCATGGGTGCATGCGCGTACACACTCACGTGAACAGGGGAGGGGAGAGGAGAGAGGGAGAGAGAGAGAGAATCCCAAGCAGGCTCCTCCCTGTCAACACAGAGCCCAAAGTGGGGCTCGATCCCATGAACTGTGATATCATGACCTGAGCTGAAATCAAGACTTGGTTGCTTCACCGAGCTAACCAGGCACCCCCGCCCCCCCCATACCCCATCCTACTTGAACTTGCCGACCTTGCCCTAAAACAGGACCCGGACTAGGAAACCAAGGCCGAGAGAAGGTTGGTGGGCGGGGCGCTGGGACCTGACGGAGCCTGTCCTCCTGGCAGTTTCCACTGGCTCTTCCCAGTCCCGCCCAGCGCTCAACACGTCTAGAAATGAGAACTCCCCACTTCTGTAAGTAGTCTGTTCTATTCTTACGTCTCCTTGCTGTGGCTTCTCCCCTCGGCTCTGAATCTTTTACCCCAAATAAGGCTGCTTTTTCTTCCCCTCAAGAGCCTCTCAGTGTCATCTCTTCTTTACATGGAACTGGACAGGCTGGTGGCAGAGAGGATGGCCGCCATCCTGGGCCATGAGTCGGGAGGGGTCTGGGGAGGGCGCTAGAACCTCAGGAGGAACAGGGGATTCTCATATCATGGTGAGTCCTTTAGGGCAGAGGCCCGAGACCTTCAGGCTATGGCTGCTCTGGGCTTTCAGCCAGCTCTGCCTCCCTGCAGAGGGTCCGTGCAGACCCCATAGCCTGGACCTCAGACCTGGCCACCCAGGAAATCCGTGCTCCTCTGGAAGGCAGCTGTCGCAATGGTTTGGGGAAATTTTGTGTTTTCCACTCACCTCTGACATGAATTCATTTAGATATACTTTCTTCTTGCCTTAATAAAAACTAGGCCCCTTGTAACCAAGGTAGGGTACTTCACCCCTAGCACAGAAGAGTGAAATCAGCAGTCTTCGACAAAGGCCACCATGGGGCCTCACTTCCATTCTCTGGGCATGTGACCTTGCCTCCTGCATGTTTCTGGCCATCTCTGGACTGTGGAACAGCCCCTCAGTCCAGCTCAGGTCACTGAGACATACTATAGATAAGGGGCACTGTGACCTTCCCGAAGCACTAGGCATCATTAGAAACGTAACGGGAGGCAGACAGCTGATTGCACCAGAAGGTGTTAGATGGTCCTCACAGGGCTGCCATGGAGGTTTCAGGAATGATAAATGAAGGTGGTTCCCATTAATTTGGGGGCTTTGGCTTAGCAGAGTGGGTTCTGGTAGCTTATTTCCACAGCTCACTCGGCCTCACCTTTAAGCATCATACAGCTGTTTCAACGGTGCCATTGTGAAGGAGCCACCAGCCTTCAGAGCACCCAAAGTGCCTTTGCTCAGCCAGTCCCAGCCAACAGGACTTCAGGAGCTCCCGTTCCACACTGGGGCAGAGCCCGCCAGGGGCCAGATTCTCTCATTCCTTCTCTCCTTCCTTAGGAGCAGCCCTGACTCTTTGTGGCCAGGGCGCATTAATTAATTAATTACACTTCCCAGGCTCCCTGGCAGTTAGAAGAGGACAGACAATCACATTCTGACCAAACAGACACAGAGTATGTGAGACTCCAAGGAGAATTCTTAACTAGACAGGCAAGTGATAATCCCTCCCTCTCACCCTCCTTCCCCTGGCCAGAATGCAGGTGTGAGAGCAGCCACTTTGGACCATGAGGCAACCTTCTGAGGATGGCAGATGGAGACAATGAAAGGAATGAGGTCTCTGATACCATGGAGAATCATAACAGCTGTAGACCGCCTACCTTCAACACTTTCTGATGTGAGAGAGAAATAAACTTCCAATTTGTCTAAGACGCTGTCATCTGGGGTTTCTATCATAAGGTGGTGGACCTGAGTCCTGACACACACACACCCTTCTCTCTAAAAAGAGCAAAAGAAACAAACTTCCCTTGATCATGATGCCAACCAAAATTACAATGGCAGGCGACAACGGACAGTCTTCCTTTTCTGTTAAGGCCAGCGTCCTAGGCCAGAACTGGCTGCTAAATGCCACGGAAACACACTCCATCCCACTCACAAAATAACAACACAACGCGAATTGCTTTCTCCTTATCTGAGCTCTCTGCCGAGTCTATGTGCCCGACTGGGCCTCTGGCAGCAAAGGCCAATATGGACCACAGGGGAGGGGTGATGGAGCACGGCCAGGAAGGGAGCTTCCAGAAGTATCACTCCCTCTGGTGATGGGCATCTGCTACCTTTCCTCTCTTGCCTGTATCCTTTTCCTGAAGCTCTCCTCCCATGGTCCCTGTAATTCTAGTAGAGATGTTAGCCAAACCTCATGGCCCTCCATCCCCAATCACCTGGGGTAGTAACCTGGACTGGCCAATCAAGGAATTCTAATGCCCAGGGGAGCAATCAGTACAAGGATGGCCATGTGACCTAAGAAGGGCCAATTAGAGTTCTTTCGTTTAGCGGTTGAGATGCGTGCTACGTGAAAAGGAATCTCTCTCCTCCTCAGTGTCATAAAGCAGGAGCCACTCAGGACTGTCTTGATGCCAGGTGGAGAAAGCTCGTCTAAGAAGGAAGCCAATGAATCCTGAGAATGTCTAGGATTTGTTGAGCGAGAGGGAGATGGTACCTTCACGGCTTGGTCTTAGCTCCTGGATCCCACCATGCCTGAAGGAAACCCAGTCCCTCACCTCCTATCACGAGGAAGAACACTTATTGTTCACTCCTGATACTACTGTCCTCCTGAAGGGACATTTCATCACTGTGTCCTTCACTCTGTCTCTGCCCACCCCTCGCTCACTCTTCCCCAGGAGATGGGAATGCAGTGGGCTAACTGGTAAGTTGGGGAGAGAGATGGTCTGCATGGCTTAGCTCCGCTCTTTCATTTGAGGATCTGCCTGGCTGGAGGAACACACACTCTCTCTTCTGTGTTCTCGGTTTTTCAGGGCACGCCTGCCCGGGAGCCCATGAGTGAGTACTTAGCTCAGTTCATGAGTACTGCCTTATGAGGCTCTCCTGGCCCTCAGACCTAATGCCAATTGACCGAGGAGTCTTTATCCACACGGAAGGCGGCATTTTTATCCACTCCTCTATCCATCTTTCGTCTGCTGTCAAACTTGGGCCGGAAAGAGGGGTGTTAATTTGGGGGGACCTCAGATACTACTCACACAGCCAGGACTTCAAAGGTTCCTTTTTGCTTAGGCTGCATTGTCTAGCTGTTACAACCCAAAGGGTCCTGATCAATGCAACTTTCCTGACCCCAGTGACTGAAGCATTGCCCTATCACATTGCCTGTGCTAACATTTCATTTCTATCAGTTAAATATCCCCCCTTTCTCACAGTGCAAGTATGGGCTGTCTCCCCTACTTTTAGGTACTGGGGGCTTCTCCTCAACTGACAAGAGGGGCATCAATAAATGAGACCCAGCTGGAGCTAGGGATGGGGACGGGGTGGGGTGGGAAAGCCTGGAAGGGGGCTGCTGTGGTGGGGATGGGTTGCGTCGACGGCCCCGGTTCATGACCTCCCGACGTGTGTGTCCTTTGCTCTGTAACTGCCACCCCCTCCCGCTCCGACTGTGGGTTTGACCACGGGAGTTACGTCGGCCAGAAGGATTTCAGCTGATTTGAAGCTCGAGAACCCTCCCGTGTTTTCCACCTCCTCTCTGGGCTCTCTGCGCTCACGGTGAGAATCCGCCCGGGGCCCGGTCTGCCAGAGGATGAGCACGCGGCCCAGAGGTGAGGCCGGCCTGGATCCGCCAGCTGACCACCAGCCACGCCGGACAACTTCTGCTAAGGCAAGAGGAACCGCAAGGTCAGGCCCTGTCGGGATGGACAGAACTTCACAGCCCGCTGCAGCCCTGGGGACGATAAATGCCATCGTCTTAAGCCGACGAGCTTCAAGGCGGTTTGCTCTGTGGTGTTGTCACAGTCGCTGACCGCTGCGGGACCCCTTCCCCCCAAATTACCAACAGACCAGACAAGGCACATCTCCCATCGAGCCAGGCAACACAACGAGTGTCCTTTACTTGCGCTCAGGGCTTCCAGAGCCAGACCATCAGTGCCACCATGTGCAAGCTCCGTGTCCTTTGTCAACTTATCCCGTCTTCAGTTTTTTGTTTGTTTGTTTTGTTTTAAAACGAGAGTAACAATGTGATCTGCTTTCCACGGTTGAGAGGCTTTAAGGGTCTAATACATGTGAAGCACTCAGGATGACAATAGTTCTCAACACAGATGAGCTGCCAAGGGGGACGTCCATCTCCCTTCCCCTTCCCCTCGCCTCCTGGGGGGCTGGGATGCCGTCTTGGGTCCCCCGCTCTCCCCATCACCTGGCAGAGTGCCAACACAGTAAATACCTGTTGTTTGCGGAGTGTCTGGAGTGAAACCCCACTTTTACTGGCACAGATGCGAATTTCAAAATTCTCTTTCAACCTAGGCCAGCGTCTTTGTTCTTTGTATAAAGCACACATGTAATATTTATCATTTTTTTTAATAACTACACTTCTCCCTCCTTCCCTCCCTCCCTCCTGTGCTGTGAAGCAAACCTTTTAAGCCGTCTTCACTGTCTAGCACACACACTCACTGCCCATTCCAACCGTACGTAATTGATGCATTTCCTGCGGGTTCTTGCCGACGAGGCCAGGAGGGATGGGACTGGAGGAATCGTCACCTTCCACCAACCCCCAGCCTGGCTGCTTTTGGCACTAGGATCCCCCGGCTCTTTCTCAGCCACATTAGTGTCGCTCCAGAGCCTTCCCCATCTGACAATCAGCCTCCTCTTCTGCAGCCTGACTTCTGGATGGCTGGTCTCCCCACGGGCCCCATGGGAAGTCGCCTGGAACACGACCCCCTGATGCCCCTCTGAGCGTGAGTGGGGTGGGAGGAAAGTCTCCTCTGGTTCCAGTCCTTTTCCTGATGCTCACGGCTGTGGGATGGGAAGGGCCAGGGGCCCCTGACGGGGGACAGGCCTCAAGTTCCACCCCCACCGTATGCACGGAACCGTGAGATCATGACCTGAGCCCAAACCAGGAGTCAGACGCTTACCGACTAAGCCACCCATGTGCTCCCCCTCACCATAATCATATTTTTAAAGGCCTCTAGAAACCAAAAGCCAAGAACCACAGCCTTGGGCAGATCACCTCAGCCCTGTAAGCCTCGGTTCCTTTGCCTAAACAGTGAAGGTAATAATAATATCTCCTGATGTCATGTTTTTACAGGAATGCCGTAAATGAGAAAATGGATCCCAGCCACAAACTGCTAGGCAAGTGGAGGCAATTGTTAATATCTCGTTTGTTAATTCAGAAAATACTGAGGCTGTGTGGATTTTAAAAAGGGTTGCACAAATTGTATTAAGTAAAGGCTACGTAATTCTCAATTTTTTTCTTGGACGTGGACACTAGTGAAATTTAGATCAGAGGACAGGGTACGGATAAGGAAAGGGACCGAGTTCTCAGAATGACAGCAAATGCTCCTGCAAACCTTATATATATCATGTAATTTCATCACCCTTATGACAAGCCCAGAGGGAGGTTCCTATCGTTTCCTTCCACAGATGAAGGTTAGAAGACCAGGTCAGGTGGCAGAGCTGGGGACGGGAGGGCAGCCCTGGTGCACCCAGCCCCTCCTGCTTAACGGGGGTGCCGTCAGTGTCTCCTTTTACAAGAAGACAGGGGTGTACATTCTACGTTGTCTGTGTCTGGGCAAAATGGTTTTGCCTTTCCGGGGCACTGTGGGAACGCCTCTGATTCTGAATGCTTTGCATCCAACCCGGCACCTCCCCGTTCAGGAGCTTTACGGACTTTAAGGACAGCGAACTAAGACCAGTCCCAAGCCCCATCGCGGATGTCCTGTTTCTCTCCTGTAAAGTGAACACGCTCTGTCTCCCTCGCAGGCTGCTGGCACCCAGCCCCGTGCTGGCGGGACACGGGTGCTCCTTCTGCACTTGCGTATTTCCTTTCCTTGGGAATGTTAGGACAGCAGAACCCGGGAGTGAAGAAGAGAGGAGGGGTGAGGAGAGAGCCAAGAAAGACCTAAACCTCTAAGAAGTCAGGCTGTCTCTGAGGTTGGGACCAATGGGGAGACAGACACCGCCCAGAAGCAAGCAGACCTGGGTCTTATCCTTCTCTGTCTTGGGTTTTCCAGCTTCCCTGTGTGATGTGTGTCCCTGCTGCAGGCTGCCGGGAGGATGAATCAATACAGGGTGTCCAAGGGCACCCAGCACAGTGCCTGCAGAGAGGGATGGCCCCAGGTCCCAGTGCGCCCTGCAGCGCTGACCCCCACGAACAAGCTGGAGCTATGCAGGAAAGGCCACGGGTCCCCTACCTTTCTCGGCTCCGGCCTGGTCGTGCTTCTCAAAGAGTAGGTAGCGGGGGCTCTCGGGGAGAAAAGGCAGGGTCACCAGCTGGACCAAGGCAGGGACAGCGATCACTCCAAACAGGTATGGCCAGGTGCTCTCCTGAAGGGAGAAAGAGGAGGCCGATGAATGGATGTGGCCTTCAGTCATCTGGCTGCGAGTGGGCCCCTGGGCCAAGCGGTGTCAGCTCTGTGCAGAAGACCCTCCAGCACCAGTGGGATCCCCACGAACAAAGGCCGAGAGAGGGAACGGACGCTGGTTTAGCACCAGCCCCACGTGTCTGGCATTGTCCATGCACGAGGTCGGTCCATTCTCAGAACCTCCTGTGAGGTGGTGACCTGTGGGATTCAGGGGGACCAAGACCACTCAGGGATATCAGAGCTGACCAATGCCAGGATTCTGGGAGGGCATCATGGTGAGCCTGAACGGGCTCCACTCCTTCCTGGTAGTGTGGCCCTGTAAACCATGCTCGTGGCCCCTCGAAATCTCTGTCTCTTCACCTGTGGGACGGGGACAGCCACAGCCACCTTGCAGCTTGTCCCGAGAGTGCAATCGGATAGCACTTGGGCTGTGGGGCCTGGTGCACAGCAGGTGCACAGGAGAAACTGCTGTCTCCATTGATGCCAGTCCCCAGACACCTCCCAAGCCGGAGAGACCCCACCCAGGCTGGTCCTGTCCCAGGACACACGGGGAAGGTAGTGGCTGGAGCTTCCCTGATTCCTGCGGGTGAGCGTGGTGGGGCTGGCGGGGATTCTTCTCGGTCCGGGGCCAGGGAAAGCAAGCAGGGCCCTACAGCCTGAGCGACACAAGGGGCATCTGGGCCACTGGGAGCAGCGCCAGTCGCCTTAACGCTGCTGAAGCACAGCAGCGGCTGTTCCTAGGTGATTAAGGCAGCTTCTTCCTGAGCTGCTTTGTTTTTCAACTCCAGTTTACCAAGGAAGCTCTCCCCATGCCTCTGCTGGAAGAGAATGCCAATGGGAGGCAGTTCTGATGGAGAGAAAGCAAAATGCTCAATGCCAAATTCTTGACATGCTTTATTTCCTCAGAAAGAGAAAGGAGACCAGCAAGGAGGCACGTTCAGACCTGAAGAGACTTTGCAAGATGGGCCAAGGGAGGCTCAGCCGGCTTCAGGTCAGGTCCTACTGGAAGCATGTCCCTGGGGTCCCGAGCACCCTCGGGGACAGAATCCCCTCTAGTGTTCTCCCAGGGCTGCCTCCCTACAGAGGCCCTTGAGGCCAGAGGCCCCGGTAAGTTCTCAGTCCCCGAATCACAAGAGGGTGCAGCAGGCGGGGACCCTGGAGCACAGAGCAGGCCAAGTGGCCGGAGAAGGACTATGACCAGGTCCTGATCTTCAAGGGACCTTCGATCCTACTGCCCTCTCTGTGTAAAATAGCAATTTATGTTCACAAAACCCCTCTGATGTCACCACTGCCCTGAGGGAACCTCCAGGCCAATGTCAGCTCTGGGTTTGGTGAGAACTTGGGGTGAGAGACAAGACCGGGTTGGGGGTGGGGCAAAAGGCAGACTAGTGGTGATGGGGGTGGGGAGGGGAGGGCTGCCAGAGGGAGCTGGGATGGTCAGGGACTGCCCACAGGTGTGGGCTTCCAATATTTTGGATTAGAAAAGAGCCACAGCCTTGCAACTTTGTGAACACACTAAAAACCACTTTAAAAGGATGGATTTTACAGTAGGTGAGTTATATCTCAAGTTTTTTGAAAGACCAAAGAACAAAGAAAAATGATGTACACATAAGTAGAATTTTGGCTATGCCTTTTTTGGTGTGACTATGTTGTTGTGGATTCTGTTTTTTCTTCGAGCTTACCTGCCGTCTCAGTAACAGCAAACACAGAAAGCTTGTGGGGGGAGGGCGGGTGCGGTGGGAAGACAGGGGAATTAACCCAATTAAGCCCCTGCTAATGTGCCAGGCGCGGCGTGGGCTTGTCACACAATTGTCTCATTTCGCCTCCCAGCAGCCAGAGAGGCCAGAGCTGTTGCTGCACGTTCGAGATGTGAAGACAGAAAAGCCCGCACGGAGGCCTGCCAGCCAGGAGGTGCAGAGAAGGAAGTAGCCCAGCCCTTCCCCTAGCATCTAAAGAGAGGCGACCCTCCAGGGTAAGATCCTTGGAGCTGCGGAAGGGTGGAAGGAGAGGAGCTGGAAGGGCAGATCTGGAGTAGGAATAGCACCTACGACTGTGCAGAGGCCTGATTCACCCAGATTCACTGGGAAACAAGAACCGCAGTGGGAATGTAGGGCCAGGGGATGCTAGAGACACAGGAGTACAGACACTGGAGCTGGTCATGGGTGGTCTGCAGCCATTCCATGGCACTTGGACGTGGCTCTGAGGACATCCAGGAGCCGTGCAAGGGTCTGCACACCCAAATGGGATGCACACCCTCCACTTCCTTGCGTCTACAGTCCGGCATTTCTGTCATGCTGTCAGTGAGTGCACAGAGTGGATTTCTAGTATTACTGACAAGCCAAGTCTCTGGTATAGCCTGTGATCCGTGATGTCGTAAATGGAAGGACGTGTAGAATCTTTCCTAAGGACATCACTCTGGTGGCTGTGCTCTGGTGTCTACCTCCAGAGAAAAGCAGGTATTACTGACCTCAGGGCGGGTGACCCCTAGCTTGGGATGCTAACAGTGTTTGGAGCGGGGAAGGAGAATGGCAGGAATATTCAGAGTAGAGCTCGGGCGACATTTTAATCAGGGAGGGCCAAGCTTAGCCAACAGTGGAGTTCATGAACTCAGTGCCTACAAAATCCCAAATCCCATAGCCGTCTGACCTTGAATTCTGCCTCGATCCCCAGTTCTCTGTGGCCCTTGGCAACCTGACTGCTTATGCTTCAGTCTTCCTGTCTGTACAATGGGGATAACACTAATGCCTCTTCACAGGTTGTCAGGAGGGTTACGTGAGCTAATAGATTTATCAAGTGCTCGGCACAGGACCCTGTGCGCAGCAAGCCTTCAACAGACAAGAGTGGTCTTTATCATGAACTGTGGTGAGAAGCACATTACGTAGATTATCTCCCTGAATTTCCACACTAGCCCTCTGAGGTACAGACCAGGATCACGCTCATGTTACAGAAATACTCACTGTAGCACAGAGAGGTTAAGTGGTTCATCGGAGCCACAATTCCATCACAGAGCCATGACTAAACAATAGGTCTTGGGCCCAAGAATCTAAGTTCTAATCCATGAAGCCTGACCACAGGTGCCTCAGTCACCGGCGGGGGAGCAGGGGGAGTGGCGGGGGCACGAGGCTTCCCGACCCAGGGGATCTGATCTTCTTCCATTGCTTCAGGCCAAAGAATCCTCAGTGGCCCTCCACAGTGCTCTTGGGCATTTGGTCCTGCACAGAGCCAAGGACTCGGCATTTCACACCACACTTAGAGGGCAGAGACTGTGCCCAGTACAGAGTATCTACAGGAGAAACATGTGAGTATGGGAAGTGGCTTTTGTATGCACTGGTCACCTTCACACAGACCCCCTTGGCAAGAGCAGAGGACAGCTTCTAACTTTCTTTGTTAGAAGCTGTGCAGAACAGAAGGCATGTTTTAAATTTTTTTAATGTTCATTTATTTATTTGGAGAGAGAGAAAGAGAGATCAAGCAGGGGAGGGGCAGAGAGAGAGGGAAAGAGAGAGAATCCCAAGCAGGCTCCATGCTGCCAGTGCAGAGCCCGATGCGGGGCTTGAACTCACAGACCGTGAGATCATGACCTGAGCCTAAATCACGAGTGGGCCACTTAACCGACTGAGCCATCCAGGCACCCCGAGAAGGCGTGTTGTAAAGAATATGTATCACTCGCCTAGCACAGGACCACGAGGGGCTACGGAAAGTCAATCTCAGATGAGTCTTTGTAATGCCGGTCAGGGCCTCCTGCGTTCCATAGAGCACGAGGTCAGAGTTCTTACACTTGCTCATTTCACTCGGAAGGAGAGAAAAATGCATCATCTTGTCGGCCAGGGTGACTTTCAATTCCCTCTCAGGTAAAATGAGTGGGTCACACAATAACCTGACAACCGTGTTCTTGAATCTGCAAGGTTTCCTTTGTAAAGCAGACCTCCTGGTCACATTGCCCGTGAGCTCGATGACTTCAGGCCTTTCCATAAACAATATCCTCCCAGACTCTGATACGACTGCACAAAATGTTGAGTAGAGTTGGAACCACTGACCTTACCCCAAGTCAAGTTCTTCTGAAGGACATCACTGTGTGCCCTCCATGTGCAGATGAGCAGGACAGGGTCAGTGACACTGGCAGGCACACGTGCCACCAATGAGACAGGTTCCCGGGGCCACAACTCAGTGCTTCTGGCAGCAAGAAGGGGAAGAAGGAAGCCTGTCTCACAAAGCCAGCCAGGGATGAGATGAAGTATTTTTCTATTTCATCATTATTTAGGATCTGATGATGGTAATGGCTAAATGTTTATGGAGCGTTCCATGTGCCAAGCTCCACACTCGGTGCTCCACAAATACAACACGTGTTAAAGACACACAGTTCATGATGCCGTCAAAGTACAACCTGGTTTTTATCTCCTATGTTCCTTTAAAGTTTAATTGGTGGTGGGGGGGGGGGGCGCCTGGGTGGCTCGGGTGGCTCATTTGGCTAAGCGTCTGACTTCAGCTCAGGTCATGATCTCACGGTTTGTGAGTCTGAGCCCCACGTCGGGCTCTGTGCTGACAGCTCAGAGCCTGGAGCCTGCTTGGGATTCTGTGTCTCCCTCTCTCTCTTCCCCTTCCCCCACTCATGCTCTCTCTCTTCAAAATAAATAAACATTAAACATTTAAAAAAATAATAAAGTTTAATTGGCGAGGGGTGCTCTTCTCCGCCCCACCCCGGGGCCTCAACCTTAGGAGACAGATAGTCTCGGGGTGACAGTTTCAAAATAACAATCAAAATCAACCTGAGTGAACGGCAAGTTTTCTGTCTCCTAGTCCAAGCCTGCTCTGGACTTGGAGCCATGGTGGAAAGAGTTGGAGGAAAGGGGGTTGGGAGGGGGAGGCGGGGAGGGGGCTGCTTCTCATTTCCCTCCCTCTCCTTTCTTCCCTCTGCCACTTCCAGCCAGTGTGCTCTCCCTCCGGTCCATCCCTGGGACCACCCCTCCCCGTGGAGTTCCTCTGACCCGGGAGTTTGCATCTCCTCTGCAGCCAGGAGGAATCCACGCTCAAGGCTACTGTGCACTGTCGTGAAAGCTGCACCGGTACTGGTACTGAAATCCAGCCCGCGCTGGTCTCCAAGCTAAGGGCCCACGGAGCAGGCTTACTAATTATGCCTCTCATTTTCTGTATTACTGATGCTTTGGCATCTTGGGTCCTTACTGATCCTGTAGGCTTCCCCTTCCCGTCATAGTAAACAACTTGCCTGAGAGCATGTCTTTCCCTTGCAAACCAACCAGAGCCCACGCCCCCAGTGACTTCCTTTATCCAACTGTCACACATAAGCCCATATTCTTCCCACCCTAAGTTACCGGAAGGTCAGATAACAGACACCCAGACAGCCCCTGCGGCCCAGAGCTGGCCTGAGATCATTCAAACCATGCAGTCCTAAACTTGTTCCAGCTGCCTACCCTGCCCTGCCCATTCCTTGATGCAGAATCCACAACAAAGCTCAGGTCTTGTTCTCCCCTCCCTCCTGCTTCCTGATGGACCCCGGTGCCCGCCCTGTGTGGCCCTGCATGGGGTGGCACCAGAATGGTGAATAACAAACTCTTCTTCCAAAAGCAGCGGCCACATGTCTGTCACCTCAGCATAGCCGATAAAAGCCAATCCCAGGTATGTTTTGGGGGCAGCGGGGCCACCCCTCCCCCAGACACAAGCAGGTTCTTGCTGCAGGCGACCACTCACTTCCCTCTGAGCCCCCGGCCCTTCCAGGCCACCTCTCCTGGTTCTCCTCCAGCTTCCTTGAGCACCTGGAAACGTGAGCCCAGCCTTCTTTCTATCTCCAGGACTTCCCCCAGGACGATGGGTCTTAAACTTAGCTGTGCACTGGAATCCCCTGGAGAGATTTAAAAACTGCTTGGGGCGCCTGGGTGGCACAGTCGGTTAAGCGTCCGACTTCAGCCAGGTCACGATCTCGCGGTCCGGGAGTTCGAGCCCCGCGTCGGGCTCTGGGCTGATGGCTCGGAGCCTGGAGCCTGTTTCCGATTCTGTCTCCCTCTCTCTCTGCCCCTCCCCCGTTCATGCTCTGTCTCTCTCTTTCCCAAAAATAAATAAACGTTGAAAAAAAAAATTTAAAAAAAAAATTAAAAAAATAAATAAATAAAAACTGCTCATGCCCATTGTCTCCCACGCTTGGAGATTTGAGGCTGGCTGGTCTGGGAGTGTGGCCTGGGTGCCAGGCTGGGTGCCAGGCCATCTCCAGATGGCCCCAGGGGCAGTGAGAGCCACCGGTCTTGGGCCTCCCCTCCATCCACTGGCAGTGGATGGCGGTGCAGGACCCAGAACTGAGGGGCTCATTCTCCAACGGCCAGGAGTGTGGTTGGCTGTTGACCTTGGAGGATGCTTTTTCCACCGAGGCTGCCCACCCCTCCCCAGGAGCAACCTGCATGCAGGGGCTGGCTGATGTGGGGACACATAGGCCTGCCTGTCCTCCTCTGTCTGGAAATGGAACAATCGAGGGGCTCTCCAGGTCCAGAGCCAGGCCTGGATCCCTGTATGACTGAGGGCAGCTCACCTTCCCCGTCTGCTGAGTTTGACTCCCTCACTCCCTGGCAGGGGTTGAGCTGAACACACTTCCCCATCAGCTTCCTGCCCACCAACGTCCATCTCAGGGTC
Organism: Felis catus; assembly: GCF_018350175.1. Classification (NCBI taxonomy): domain Eukaryota; kingdom Metazoa; phylum Chordata; class Mammalia; order Carnivora; family Felidae; genus Felis; species Felis catus. Next base: position 198,451,123 of record NC_058371.1, on the reverse strand, counting down.
TCTTTGCCAGGACACCCAACCTAATCCCACCTGTGGACCCAATGCCTCCAAAGGTCCACATCCAGCCCTCATCTCTGCCTGGGGCTCCTCTCATGGCCAGTCTCCTGGGGGCAGCGCCACTGATAACTCTTGGTTCCACATCTGAGCACAGGCCCACCTCCCGGCCCACCCAGGCCTACCCCTGGATCCCCACCTGTCCAGGAACCCAATTCAGGAACCTAGTCTCTCCACGCCTGCCGTTGATCCTCAGCTGCCATCTGACTGGCTGCCTGCCCTATGTCCCCGTTGGCTGTTTCTCAACCTTCCTCACATGCATTCTGCCCCTTCCTCCTTGCTAGGACTGGCCTTGGGGCACGTTCTTCCCCCGGTTCGCCTGGATTCCTGCAGCAGAATCTCAACTGTGCCCAAACCCTCCACATTCCGTTCCATCCCTCACAGCCTCAGTGATCCTTCCGGAAAGTGGATGTGGTGTTCTAAGTTACTTCTCTAAGACCATCCAGTGGCTTCCCTCTGCCCTGAGGGTCAAGCCCAAATCTCTTAGCTGGGAATCCCAACCGCTGTCTAATAAGAACCCTGCTATGACGCCAGCCTTGCCTTGGGCTGGACAGAGGTCCATGCGCCTCGGCTCTGCTCCTGCAGATCAGTGAGCCTCCCAGATTCTAAGAGCTGATGCCACGCCCTTGAATGTGCTGTTCCCTTTCCTGGGAATGCCTCCGCCTTACCCATACAGCAACTGTCTACCCTTCCAAGTTTAGGATTCCCACCCATAGATAACATCTCTACCAGGTACAGAATCCCATCAGAGCATTTGTTAACTCATGTAGCAACGGATTTCTTTCCGGGTGTTTCTCTCTGACTAGACCAACTCCTCGGGCCCTTCCCCTGCTGTGTTCTTTCACGTTTCGGCCCAGTGCCTGGGCATGGCAGGTGTCCAGTTAAAGCTTGCTGACTGAGCGCTGGGTAAGGTGAATGGCGCAGGTCAGTGATGGTGCTGCGAGAGACGGAGACGGTGAAATAACACACATCTCTGCTTTTAAAGTACTTTATTTAGCTATCATTATTATTTTAAATTTATTTATTTATTTTGAGAGAGAGAGAGAGAGATTGACTGAGAGATTGAGAACATGTGGGAGCAGGGAGGCGCAGACAGAGAGAGGGAGACAGAGAATCTTAAGCGGGCTCTGTGCTCTCAGTGCAGAGCCCAATGCGGGGTTCAAATGCATGAACTGTGAGACCATGACCTGAGCTAAAATCAAGAGTTGGACACTTCACCGACTGAGCCACTGAGGTGCCCCGTTTATATTTTTTAATGCTCCAACTTCTCAAATGGCATCCTATTAAAGGGCTGAAATACCATAAGTAATATTCCCCTTTGAGGTACTATTATAATTTCCAGACTATAAAGGGGAAAACTGAGGCCCAGAAAGGTCAGGCAATTCATGCACAGTCCACGTGAGAAATTGAGGGGTGCAGGCAAATGAGAGCCTGGCTCTTCTGATTCCTGCATGGGGCTCCTTATGTGACATTATTCCCAGCAGGACACAGTTCTCAGAGCAAAGCGATACCACATCACCTTCCCTCATGGAGGCTTCTAGGTGAATAGAGAATTTATATGCAGATCATATTAGCTACAACCAGTCCTGCTTCCCCCCGGAGAGTTCTACACGGAAGTCATCAGAGATCACTCAAGCTGAACTCCAATGGCTCCTACTATTACCAAAACATCACGAGGACCCCGTCAAGGCAAGACACCAGAGCAAGCATCAGCCATTCCATAAGGAGAAACAGTGCGGAAACTGGTGCTCACCTTCAGAAGGGATGCTGACTGAGACCTGCGAATGCCCCTTGCTTGTCGAGCTGGGTCTCACAAGGGAATCAGCATCAGTCAACCAGCGTGCATGGAATCCTTTGACCACGCCATCCCCATAGCCACCTTTCAGAGAGGGAGGGACCCTGCCGGCCGCAGCTTTGCAGAGCCCTGGGGTGGGGAGCCTGTGCCCAGCTGTGTCTACACCGCCTTGCGATGGGTTTGTCTATTACCATCTCCACTCTAGTCCGTGCGGAAATCAATACCACCTGGCCCTGCAGAGCACAATCCAGCCATTAAAACGGTTCAATTCATTGTGGCAAACGTATGTTCTAGAAATCACTATTTTTTGTATGTATTCAGGTTCTGATTCTACGTCAACAGAACAATAATGGGGATCTTAAGAACATGGGCTTCGCGAGTCCCCTTGCATTTTCCTGTGTGAGAAATAATGCTGAAATTATCTTCCAAGGACACACTTACCCTTACTCTCAGCAAGCTGCTGTGAGTTCCAGGTGTGAGGGAAGGACTTGAGCAGTGACCCACAGCGGCTTTTCAAGCCATGCTAGATCCCCGCCCCTTTTCCTACAACATTTTTATGCTTTTCAAAGGGTTCAGTTGTCCTCTGCCTTGTGTAGTTCTCAAGCAATCTAATTGGAAAGTAAGGTCAGAAGCTATGATTCTGAGCAAGCATTTTACTGATAAGGATACTGAGGTGATCCTGTAGCAAAATCTTCCATAAAATCAAGATGGTCCCTTCTCCATTTTAGACAGAGAAATCCTTGCAGTTTTTAAAGGCTGTTGACCCGCAGAGGACCTTCCCGGGCCAACCCACAGTAAGAGGCAGGCACCAAGCACGTTGAAATTTGCTGGGTGCTTCATACACGGTAACTTCATCCTCCCAATACCCCTGCCTTCATCCGCATTTTACCGTTGAGGACACTGAGGCATGGAGAAGTTAGGTGATGCAACCACAGTCACACATCTTATAAATGGCTGAGCTGGGACTGACCCCAGGCAGCGTGGTACCCAGCATGGTTCTCTTAACCCCTACACTTTGCTCATGGACAGACAGGGCACTCCTCTGCTGAGGCAGACCACATCCCTGACTTTACACTTATAGAAACTGTCCTTCTCTTGCCCCGGGGAATTAGGTCACCGCCATTCTTTTCTAAATAAAACTCCCTGGACTTGAAGCCCATTATTAATCCCCTTCGTCAGGCTTCCGTGGTTCCAGCTGAGTCGTTCTGGTTTCTGAGTTTCATTGTTCAGATCCATTCATGGCTTTGTCTATTACCACCTCCACACCCCTCACTGTGGGTCATCTGCCATCAGATAGTATCCTCCAAATGCAGCTCAAGAAAGGAAGATGAATGGGGCTTGTTCTAAGGCTTTAAACTAAAAGGCAGCTGATAGAATGGGAGAAGACATTTGCAAATGACACATGGGATAAAAGGTTAGTATCCAAAATCTCTAAAGAGCTTATCAAACTCAATACCCAAAAAGCAAATAATTCAGTGAAGAAATGGGCAGAAGACATGAATAGATACTCTTCCAAAGAAGACATCCAGAGGGCCAACAGACATGTGAAAAGATGCTCAACATCACTCATCATCAGGGAAATACAAATCACAACCACAATGAGATACCACCTCACAGCTGTCAGAATGGCTAAAATTAACTATTCAGGAAACAACCGATGTTGGCAAGAATGTGGAGAAAGGGGAGCCCTTTTGCACTGCTGGTGGGAATGCAAACTGGTGCAGCCGCTCTGGAAAACAGTGTGGAGGTTCCTCAAAAAGTTAAAAATAGAGCTACCCCATGACCCAGCAATTGCACTACTTGGCATTTATCCAAAGGATAAAACTGCTGATTCGAAGGGGGCACATGTACACCAATGTTTATAGCAGCACTATCAACAATAGCCAAAGTATGGAAAGAGTCCAAATGTCCATCAACTGATGAATGGATAAAGAAGATGTGGTTTATATATACAACGGAATACTACTCAGAGATCAAAAAGAACAAAACCTTGCCATTTGCAATGATGTGGATGGAGCTAGAGTGCATTATGTTAAGCGAAATAAGTCAAAGACAAATACCGTATGATTCCACTCATATGTGGAATTTAAGAAACAAAACAGGTGAACGTAGGGGAAAGAAAAAAAACAAACCATGAGAGACTCTTAACTATAGAGAACTAACTGAGGAATGATGGAGGGAGGAGGGTAGGGAATAGGCTAAATGGGTGATGGGCATTAAGGGGGGCACCTGCTGGGATGAGCACTGGGTGTTACATGTAAGTGATGAGTCACTAAATTCTACTCCTGAAATCAGTATTACACTATATGTTAACTAACTAGAATTTAAATAAAAATTTGAAACAACAAATAATAAAAGCATAAGGACATCGATGTGAATTGCACTTTCCTATTGATGACCTCCATTTGGGGCATATGTACAGTTGAGGCATGATTTTTAGCAGTCAGAGACCAGCCCCAGTTATCAAGAGCTCTGTGACCTTGGATGTCAGTCTCTGCCTTTCACTGCTCCATTCGGCTTTGGGGTTAGACCCAAATTCAAATTCAGGTTCTTTTACTTGCAAGCTATGGGGCTTTGAGCAAATGACTTATTCTCTCTGGAATCACAGTTGTCTCAGCCAGAAAATGAGAGTGGTAATGAAAACTTACTTTTCAGGGTTGCTATAAGGGTGACAGAGGTGATATCCTGAGCGTGGGCCTGGTACATATTTGGGAGCTAACAGATGTTGGTTATCTTTTCCCTTGGCTGTGGAAATGGATCCCCTGAGCCAGTCAGTATAGGTTACCCATCCTAATCAAACAACAGGCTGAGGTTAGATCTGCTGCCCCAAGACTATGATTTGGTGTCTGGGATGAGTGTATGGAACTCATGTCTCAGACCCAAGCAGGAAGTCTAGGAGTTGAGGCCCAGCAGAGCTGCTCTCAGAGGCCCCCATCTAATTTATTGTCACTGCTCCTCCTTCTTCCCCCCCTTGGGGCCTCTGTCCAGCCATCTGGCACCTCTGCCCTGGACACAGACAGCCTGGTGGCCCTTTGCTGAGCCCACTGAGAAGGAGAATGGCACCCCTCCACCTAAAGGGTGCCGTCTCCTTATCTGTGAGACACTAGGCTGCACTGCACCAGGCTACACACTCCCATCCCCTGTGCCCCTGAGTGCCCTTGACTCTCCAAACACATGGGGTGTGAGGCTGGACTTCCAGAGCAATGCTAGGATTTCCTTCACTTAACTTATTCACACTGTCATTCATTCTGTCCACGCACACGTCCTGAAGGACAGGGCAGGTCTGAGGACAGTAACAGCGGGAACAGAGTAGCAGATGGCAGGCCTGCACTCAGCTCCTCCCAAGGAATCTCTGCCATAGCTTGCTTGTCTCTGACATGCCCCCTGTTCATAAAGCTGTGGCCAGTGCATCCCAGCCCATCTGGCACCTGTCACACTCTGATAAGCAGAGGCTGTGCTCAGAACTCTTGTTTTTCATGAAGACAGGTCTTTTTCAGAACCTCACCTTTTCTTCTGATCTTTCAAGTACCTTAAGTGCTAGAAGACCAAAGCCAAAGAAAATGCAGAGACTTCAAGCCAAAGGCCATCTGCTGGCACTGCTTCTTGTCACCAGCCTCTCAGCACTGGGGTGTCCCTACTTCTAGGCTGTATGTGATTCAAGTGAGCTGGTGGGTGGCTGTGCCTGAGAGAAAAGGCTGGTTGGGCCCGTGAAGACCTAGCCAGTGCCAGCATAGCCCGTGTCCAGGAGTCTGAGGAGAGGCCACACCCTGTCATGGAAAGAAACTACCAGAATAAAGCTCATACTGTCTAGCTTGGCAATTCAAGGTGCTCCATGTGGCCACCACTGTCGCCTCAGCTCCTTTCTGGGTCCCTTCCCGTCCCCAGCGATTTCAAGCTCTCTCAAAGAACTCCTGTTCTCTGACACCTCCGAGCCTTTGCACGTGCTGTTTCCATCCCCTGGAAACCCTTCGACTTCCCATGGCCTGCCTGGTAAATTCTTGCTTCTTCCTTGCAAGCCTCCCTGTGGGGCCTGCCCCGACACCTGCAGGCCGAGTTATCAGCACTGAAAACACACTGACTGCACGCAAAAGCATCTGCAGGCCTGGGGTCTAGGATGTGGGAGCTGGGAGTCTCAGGCTGAGGGGTCTGGCTGCCCTGAGCCAGAGACCCTGAATCTCCTGGGAAGGTGGTGGGTTAATGACAGAGGCCACAAACTCTGAAGCCATGATGCCTGCATTCCCGTCCCAGCTCTGCTGCTCTTTGGCAGAGAAACCTTGGATAAGTTACTTCAATTCTCTGTGCATCAGTTTCCTCATCTGCAAAATGGGATCAATGCCAATCAATTGTACCTACTCAGCAGGGTGCTTATGATTAAATACGTCAGTATGTGTAAAGCGCCTGGAATGTATCTGGCATGGAGTTGGTGTCATGCACACGTTTGATATTATCATGATCATTACTGTTACTCGTGACTGGTGCATCTCTGAGCGAGTCATTGCCTCTGGCCACGGTTTCCTCATCAGTCCACTGAGAACACTGGCTATGCCAGCTCTGTTGTTCCTTCTGGATATAGCAGCTTCTAAATAAATATTTTGAGTGATGCCGCGGTATGCTTTTTGAAGCAACAGATTTCCTGCTGTTTTTGTATTTGTTTGTTTGTTTGTTTGTTTGTTTTTCTTTAATGAGTGAGGATAGGATCTGGAGTCTGGGTAATGGGCCATTCACTAGGTGGCATTTCCCAAAGCTGAGCTCTTTAAGTGGAAACCATCATGTTTACTTGAAGCAAAGTGTGGCTTAAAAAGTATGCATTTCATAGAACAAGTTTTGAGGCTATGCACATCCCCAGGGACACATGGCCATGTTGCCCCATGGGTTCTCATCTAGCGGAATCACTCTGAGGGAGAGGAGGGGAAAGCCAGGGAGCCCAGACCAGCTTCCAACCTCTGGCATTGCTAAACAAGCTCAAGTCCATCTCCTACTTCCACTTTTTCCTATTTCAATATCCAACTGTTCCGGCACCACTTACTGAAAAGATCATTCTGTCTACTTTGGATTACCTCGGCACCTTGGTTGGATATCCGTTGGTCATCTGTGTTTAGATTGAGTTCTGACTTCCCTGTTCTGTTCCACTGATCTATTTTCTATGGTTTTGCCATACAAAATTGTGGTTTTGTTTTTGTTTGTTTTGAGAGAGAGAGAGAGAGAGAGAAAGCACGAGCAGGGGAGAGGGGCAGAGGGAGAGAGAGAGAGAATCTTAAGCCGGCTCCACATTCAGTATGGAGGCCAACTTGGGGATCGATCTCATGATCGTGAGATCATGACCTGAGCTGAAATTAAGAGTCAGATACTTAGCCAACTGAGCCACCCCAATGCCCCCACATTGTAATTTTGTAGTAAATCTTAACATCAGATGGTACAAGACCTCCAATTTTGTTCCTTCTTTTCGAAACTGCTTTGGCTATTCGAGGACCTTTAATATTCATATATATTTTAGAATCAGCTTATCTGTTTTCTACTAAGAAAAAGGGTGAGAAAGGATTTTCATTAGAATTACATTGGAATCACTGACGAGTTTGAGTACTGACATTTTAACCATATTGTTTTCTAGTCCACGAATATGGTATATATGTTTCTTTAGGCCTTTAATTTCTTTCAACTGTTTTACAGTTTTCAGCATACAGTCTTGTACATGTTGTGATAAATTTATCCCTAAATGTTTCATATTTTAACACTACTTTAAATGATATTTTCTTTTTAATTTCCAATTATTTATTGCTACACATAGAAATACAATTGATCTTTTTCTACTGACTTCGTATCTTGTGACAGACTTAATTATTAGTTCTATCAACCTTTTCCGTTAAATCTTTGGGATTTCCTACATAAGTAAACATGTCTTCTGTAAATCAAGGCAGTTTTAAATCTTACTTTGTAAACAAGATGCATTTTATTTGTATTTCATTTGCTTTACTGCACTGGATAGAACCTTTAGTTCAATGTTGAAATTACTGATGAGAGATGATATCCTCACTTTTTTCCAATCCTGGGGAAAGTCATTTAATCTTTCACCATGAAGTGTGGTGTTAGCTGTAGGTGTTTAGGTTTTTTGTAGATGCCCATATCAGATTGAGTCTTCTCAATCTTCTTTCTTTGTTTCATTCTGCATAGTTTCTTTTGCTCCATCTTGAAGTTGGCTACTGTCTTCCTCCACAATGTTAATTTACTGTTCATCCCATTCTGTGTGCATTTCATACTCAATATTGCATTTTTCAGCCCTAGAAGTTTGGCTCAGGTCTTTGTTTACACCCTTCATTCTTCTCTTCATCTCTGTGCCCTCCCCTTCCTTCTATTGTACCTGGAATGTATGTATACAAGCTGTTTTAGCACCCTAATATGCCAATGTTATCGTTTCTGAAATTTCTGCTTCTGCTTATATTAGTTACTTTACCTTCTAACTATGGATTATGTCTTCTTGCTGAGTTGCATGCCTGGTAATTTTTTACTGGATGTCAGTCATTGTGAATTTTATGTAGCTTCTTGTGGGTTTTTGATGTATCCCTTTAAGTAGTATCCAGCTTTGTTCTTGGATGCAGTCAAGGTCTCTGACATCAGTTTGTTCATTTAGAAGTGTTTCAGCCTTGCTAGAGGGGGTCCTGAACATTCTTTATTCCAGGCTAACATGGCCCCACCACTGAGGCCAAATCCCAATGAGAACTCTACTCAAAGTCAATATATTGGGAGGTCTTTCCACTCCGGTGAGTTGGAACACTTCCAGATGTGTGTGAACTCCCGCTGTTATTTGACTTACCTCTTCCTCATCTTCCTCCTTCTGCTTCGGGTTACTTTTTCTGATGCATTTTGTTCAACAAAAGACTTGAGAAGACCTCTTTGCTGATATGCAGAGTTCATTCTGTCTCTCTGTAGCTCCTTCCTCTCCAGCATTTTTCTTGCCAATTATGCCGCTGGGGCAGTTGTAGGGCCTACTTTATTTGCTTCCCTTCTCTCGGGATTGCTGTCTTGCACTGAGAGCCATCCATTTTAAGGAACTGTTGTTTCATAGATTTTGTCTGTTTCTTGGTGGCTTAAGATGGGAGGGTTAATCATGGATAAAAGCAAAAGTTTGTTTGTTTCTGGAAGAAAAATGTTAGGCCACTTTTCTCTCTGCATCTGGCCCCTGTTTCTTTGATCTCTGTCGCATGCCACTCTCCCAGTTTACTCCAGTACCCTAGCCATGTTTTCTCTTCCTCAATCTGCCACACTCATCCCTGCCTTTGCTATCCTTTGGCCTTGACCCCTTCCCCATCTTTGTAAGCTTGCTCCTTCTGACCAGTCACCTACAATGCCACCTCTCAAAGAAGCCTTCCCTGACCACGCAAGCTCGACTATTCCCACAGGTATTCCCTATCTCATCACCTTCTGAGTAGGATAAGGAGTAGCACCTGAGGACGTCCCAGGACTGCCAGTGAGTGGGTGATGCTGGAGCCCACACCGATGTAACACCTACTTGTTTTTTAATGTTTCCTGTTGTGGTGATTGTTATGTTTTATTTGGTGGGGAGTGGGATGGGGAGGACAGACTTGATGTGACTCTACTTCCAACAACCAGCACCTGTAGCTCTCTTTTGGCTACTGAGTAACCCTTAGTCAAAACTTAGTTTCAAGAGCGTGTGCTAAACAGGAGTTAAACAAGAATCATTGAGGGGTTAAACTACCAGGATAAGAAAGCACAGGTAGAAAGTATGTTTTTGCTTTAGAGAAATATGTCATTCATTCCTAATGGAAAGATGATAGCACTTTCCTCACCTCCAAATTTGTTCTTTTGTAATCCAGACCCTAAACCATTCAAGGCTTTCCAAGGAGAGAACAGGTAAGAACCAAAACTCTAGGTGTTGTTTGAGAGGAAAGAATAAAAAAAAGCATAGGAGTGACCTGAGTCTTTAGGACTGAGAAGGAAGACAAAAGCGTGGACTTTCTGTGATGAGCTTAAAACTGTCCCTGTCTTGTTTAAAGCTCTGTGGAAGTGGCAGGACCTCAGGTGGGGGATGGCTACATGGACATCTAAGGAGACTGGACCCCGAGGGTCACAGCTGCAAACAACAGCAAGGCTCCTTCAGCCTGGCTGACCAGAGGGAGGACATCCATCACCAGCAGAGCCACCTGCTACCACAAGGACATGCTGGACTGAGCAGGAGGCTGGCCATGCATAATTTGCTCAGCTGATTCCCTCCCAGGCAGAAGGAGCCACTGAGGAACCACTGGGAGAAACAGCAGAACACGTGTCAGCCTCAGGGCCCTTGTACAACCCTGGGAAGGCAGTGAATGCCCAAGGAAGCCATTCACAGGAGACTCTTTTGGGCCCCAGTGAGGGGGAACTTGGGTTGGACTGAGGGGAACTTGGGAAGATAAAGACACGTGACTTTTCTCGCACCCCATCTCAGGTAGTGGTCTAGGCACTGGGGACAAGTGCTGATCTTGCAACTGGGAGAGGCTAGGAGGTCAAAGAAACAAGCAACTTTGGATGACTGAGCTCCCAGAACTCCTCAGCGTCTCTACCCCGGCCCTGTCGCAGTGTCACACGCACAGAGGCTACTAATTACAACTACTTTCCTACCACAACTTTCACCAGAACAGCTCTGAGTTAGACCTATATCCACTGCTTCTTGCTTCCCTCCTTCCCCACCTTTATATGAAACGCTAGTGGACTGCGGACAATCTCAATTTTCAAAACCCACGGCCACTCTTGTCTCTAGTTACAGTGAATCAGTTTCCGCATCTCTGTTGTCATGTTCTGGAACTTGGGGGAGACATTTATTTTGCTCTTGGAATCATTCTGGAATAGGGAATTCTCTTTTTTGTTTTTAAAATATTCATTATCAGTCTCACAACACACATCTCAGGAAGAGAAAAATATAGTAAAAACTCCACATTGGTCTGCTTTGGTTCTGAGGACTTAACATTTGCCAGGCTCCACACAGACCTGTGGGGGAAATGTCAAAATGTAATTCTGGGCTCAGTAAAATTTGGCTTTAAAAAAATGGTATATAGGTACTTGGGTTTTTTGAGAACTTTCATTTATCTCAAAGACATGCACTTGTTTTTAAGAAAATAAGCTAAAGATGCCAGAAACCAAATGTTGCAAATGCTTTCCATTGTTCCCAGTGAGAAGAGAAGGTATGTAAACGTTTCACTAGGAATCTTAAACACACACACACACACACACACACACACACACACACACACACCAAAAATCCTTTTGCAAAGTATATTTGTCAGAGGGGACAGGAAATTTACAATGGGTTTATTTAACATTTGGGTGAATGTCTGCAGAATTGAAGTAGCTAGGAAAATAGCAGGGGTGAGCCCCTGATCAGAAGGCCGACAGGTACAGGGGGCTCTGGTTTCCAAGCTCCAGGGTAGAGCTCGTGAAGTTCTCTGTGCTTGAAAAGCCGAGAACTTAATCCAAAACCAGACTGCCTGGGGCTGGGTCCTGACACTTCCCAACTGTGTGGCAATAAATTACCTTCAGTTTGCCCATCTGTAAAATTAAGCACACAGCAGAATGCCTTCTGTGGAGGGACTACTTGGTAAGTGTCTGACAAACAGCAACAGTGACAAAGTCAGGGTTGTTTAAGAGATTTCTGCATTCCAGAAGGGGTCAGGTCAGTGTCTGCTATGATCGATTTCTACTCAAGGGCTGTATGATCCAAATGTCCTATAACATTTGTTAATGTCTATTGCAAGATGCTTTGCAAAAGCCCACAATCGTACGCATTTATGGTTTTGATGTCCTTTGAGCAAGTCTCCATGATTCATACATTACTTAAATTCTTCAATCCTAAAATTTTAAGTTTTCCGGGTGTTCAGGTTACGTATCAGTTACTCTTGTCCGGGGACTTGGCAAGATGGGGCAGAGCTTCAGCTTCGAATCAATCTGTCTCACAGATGCCCACAAAACTATTTTTGCGCTGGCCATGGGTACAGAGGTAGAGAACAAAAACCCAGAGAGGGAAGGTGCTTTGCCCACAGTGTGACTGCTGGGCAGTGACTAGAGGCCCGACTGCGTCACTCTGCCTGTCCCAGAGCCCCACCATATCCTGTCACTTAACAGAGCTGGAGCAGACCGCGTGAGCCCACGTGAGCCCAGGTGTAGGCATCAGGTGCTGCGCCCATCTGGCTGTGACTTCTCACCTCGTGGGTACTCCCTTTTGTAATTTTGGACATGCTCTTTAACTTCTATGATCCTCACTTTATCAGTAAAACAAGGATAATAAGCCCTACATTACAGGCTGTTGTGACAATTGAACAGACTGTAAAGTGTTCAGCCTGGTGCTCAGTTCTCAGTGACACACACAGGGTTTATTATTGTTACTATTTCACACAACCCAGAGCGCCGGGCCATGATGGGGCGTTCTAGGGCATTCTGACATAGCTGTCCTGTTGGAAAACTTGTTTAAAACTACATCTGCTTAGACCTAGACTGGGTGGGGGCACAGGCCGCCCTTAGTCTCCACTGTTCTGGGCTGCATGAAGAGGGACTCTGCCTATAAACTCCTGGCCTTCTGTCCCACCCCTTCCTCATCCCACAGCAGAGTTACTGGGTTCTTGGGTGGCAGCCATTGGTCCATATCGGCTGGCAGGGTGGGGCTAACCTAGTAAGGGCTTGTTTTCACAGAGGGTGAGGCCTCTTTCTGCTCCTTCCCCTGGATGAGGATTCGGCTGCACCCCTAGGTGACTAGGTGTCGACTCTGTAGACCCCCATGCTCCCTCGGGGAACAGGGCAGGCTGGCTTGCTGCTAGTGTAGCCAGGACTTGTGTTGAATCCCAATGAGAACAGGTTTGACCTCCATTTCTAAGGGTTCCAAACGTAGATGGGTAGGCATTAACCTTTTCAACCCCAGCAGACATTCTCTAAAGTTTCTAATTCAGGAGGTCTTAGGTGGGGCTCAAGCCCAGCATTTTCAAATAAGTACCATGGGGCACTCTGGTGCATACCACCTCTCCTACAAACCTGTGGAAGCAGTGAAAGCTTTGTTACCAGAGGCATTCAAGAGGAGAGTGGGTGCTATTTGAGCCTCGGTCCCCCATTCTGATATGAATACCGCAGGCTTTCCTTAACACTGTTTCCCAATCTAGCATTTTATAATTTGATCATTCTAAAATCAATTTATTTGAAGTCTCCTGGGTGCCTTTTCTGTTTTGGGTATTGAAGGATTACCAAAAAAAAAAAAACAGAAAGGCATGGAAATTATCTGATAAACAAGGCAGATCACCCATTATCTTCTCTGACTCCTGAGAACGACAGTCCAGGAATACACTGGTATTTGCCGTGAGAACAAGAGAGGAAAAGTGGCAATGGTGGGCAAGCGGGGGGATAGCCAAGTGGGGGAAGGGGCAATCTGAGCCCCCGGGGGACACTGAGGGGAAGCGAGACCCCTGATGCATGGCACAAGGGACCACTGAAGGCAGGTGAGATGGGGTGAAAGAGCACAGACCCTCGTCTGCTGCCCTCACCTTGCAGCCAGTCAGCTCTCTTCCCCACACAGTCTGGCTCATTCTCATAATCAGCGGGACCATGGTGACTTCAGGTGTGGACATACCAGGCACAGTAACAAAACATGAAGCTGAAAACTAGTAAACAAACCTCAAAGCCCCCAATCCCTGGCCTCTGACCTGCTCCTGCAACTCAGGCACCTCCTGTTCTGTGAAGAGAAACCAACCTCCGAAGAGAAAAGGCATCCCACGCCGCCGTCCGAACGCCTCCCGACAAAAATGCTGCTCACATTCTCATCACCCTGGGTGAAACCCCATCCCTCCCCCAGAGCTTCTGCTCAGCCCTCTGAAGTAGGAGCACCAGACATTTGAGAAGGTTCCCAACATGAAGGAGAGAGGCCAAAAGAAACCAACAAAAACAAAGAAGTCTGGAGTAAAAACGGGAAATGTAGGGGCAAAGCCCCATCAATAATAACACCTGATAAATTCGAGAACATCTCCCATAAAGAACAAAACGAGAGAGATATGGAGGAAAAGAAAGGAAAGATTAAAAACAGAATTAGAAGGTCAGTCTATGATCTGACTATAAGGATTTTGAGAAAGAGAAAATAGAAATATAGAAGGGAAAAAACTGTCACAGAAGTGACATACGAAAATGTACCAGAATAAAAGGAGAACTCTGCACAATGAAGGAAAAAGAGCCACACCAAAGGATATAAACTGTAAAATTATAAAGCGAAAGATAAAACTCTAGAAGCTCCCAGAGGTAAATAATAGTTTACCTATGAAGTGAGTAAAATAAGAAAGCCATCGAATTTCTCATCAGCACTGCCAGATACTCGAGAACAATGAGCGATCCCTTCAAAATTCTGAGGAAAATTATATTCATCCAAGAGTTCTTCATCCAACCCCACTCTCTATTAGGTATACATATAGTATAATTTTCAGACATGGAAAATCTCAAAAGATTTCCCTTCCCTCATGTTTTCTTAGGAAAGTACTAGAGGAAATGACTCAGCAGAAGAAGAAAATAAACCAAGAAGAGGAAGACAGGGGACCCAAGAAACAGCAGATCCTACCTGCTAGAGAGACACAGGAAACCCAGCAGGACAAGCCTGCATCAGATCCAAACTAGAGACAGCTAGTTTAGGTTAAAATAACAGGCCAGAAGACTGAGGTACAGAAATAGAACTGACAGAACATTTCCAATATATTTTAGCATTTTGCAAATTTATTGCTGAACACAATATTAAAGCATTTGGAAAAAATCAACTGTAGGTACAAAGAAAATGAAGCAAGTGAGAAATAACAACAAAGGTATCACTAACTCCAGGAGAAACAAAAAGTTGCATGAAAAAGGAAAATGACCAGGGTACATAATAATAATATAAATATTAATTAGTGATTAATAAAAGATTGTGCTATAACTGTATTAGAAGAACAGAGAAAGGGGAGGGGAGAGAGAGTGGTGTAAGGATGCTTGGACCTCAAGTATTACAATAGAACATCAATGAAAATGTCTAAAACGAACGACAGAAGTAGTGTTACAACCAATGATTTGCATTTAGATTATGATTATATATACATGCATATAGATTTATTATATGAAACTAGCTTAAATTATTTTAAAATATGTGGGAATTGTTAAATAACAGCTAAAGGAACTGTAAGAGACTCAGCAGGTAAAGTAATGGACCCCTGCTCCTCCCTATGGGTTTTTTAGTAGGACGGGATTCCTTTTTAAACAATTTCCATGTAGTGTTCTGACTAAAACAATGAAAAATTTGTTTTAAGTATTAGGTTGAGATAGAAGTAATTTTTATTTGGGATGTTTTTCTGGAGTTTTGTGCACCCCACTGAGATTCTGGGTGCTGAATCCCTGGTCTATATGCTCAGGATCCTTTGCTGTGATTCAGCCACACAACCTAACTGTCCTGGGCCTGAGCAACGTGAATGTCTCGGGGAGGTGCTGAGCCACATCCCAGACCTGACAGATAGCTCTGTGTGTGTGTGTGTGTGTGTGTGTGTGTGTGTGTGTGTGTGTTATGTTCCACACCAAGGTCTCCTGGGCAGGGGCCCAGGCTAACAGTGTTCAAAGCGTAGAGACGAATTATTATCGGTGAGGGCCGTTTGAGAAGCTCAGAGGTCAAGTTACACATGAGAGGAGTGTTATTGTTCCAATAGTAGGACTTGAAATCTGCCAGAAGCAACATCTGCCTCATCTAATTATGGAAGCACAGTGTCTGGGTTTGCATCTCCCCTGGGCCCTGCACCTACCAGGTCTCTCAGCCTCCATTAAACTGCACAGATTGGCACCAAAGAAACAGAATAGGCCCTTGGGGCTGGAAGACAATCCCCACCGTCACTAGCCCCTGCTAGTCCCCTTCATCAGGTTAAGCTAATAGAAGAGGCTACTTAGTCTCCCCGATGAAATGCTTTTTCAGTCAGTCAACAATATTAGTGACGTCCACTCCCCACCAGGCAATGCAGGGAGAGAAAGGTGAATCCAAAAGAGAGAGGCTCAGCCCCTCAAGAGATTACAGTCAATGTGAACTCGGAGGGAAGCAGTAAGAAAGGGCACGTCCCAGTGCTGCCCTATCAGACCGAAGGCCCGGGAAACGCTATTATGGGAATTCAACAGAGCGAGTGAAAAGCTTTTGTTGGGAGCATCAGGCCAGGCTCAAGTGGTGTTTAGCCTCTCCTTTCTATTTTCAGAAAGGCTGTTAAATCATATTTCTTTTCTGCAGTTTGTAACTGCTGGAGTTGGGCCTTTCTTAAAGGTTAAGTGATGTGGATTGAAAGAGGTAAGACAGAATAAATGGTACCAGGCAGGGAGGATGGTGGGAGAGCAGAGGGGGCATCCGGGAAAGCAGGAGAGTCGAGGGCTGCTAGAGATGAGATGCGTTAGGATTGGAGACGGGGCCCAAATTCGGGGGCCTTGAATGCCAGGCTGAGGAAACGGGCTTCATCGGGTGGACACAGGATCCACTGCGTCACCAGGTGGCAAGTGTTTCGGAACACAGTGATAAGCACTTCACAATGCCATCGAGCATGCACTATTGTGCCCATTTTACAGATGCAGAAACCGGGACTCAGAGAACTGCAGGAACTTGTTCAAGGCACACAGCTAGAAAGTGGCAGAGGTAGGAAATCGACAACTTTCTGAATTCCACGTCGGAGCATTTTCCACCATGCTCTGTGCCCTCCCACTGAGGGGCGTGGCGCAAGCCCACCAAAGCACTGCCAGAAGAAGGTGGTGTGGCGGGCAGGCCTGCAATGACAGGAGCGTGCGGGGGCGGGCAGAATGTGAGTGTGGCCCCAGCTGACCCGTCCCCCTTATCTCTTGTGGCCTCCCTGGCACTCTTGTTGAGGCACTGTCGGTTTTTTCACATGCCTAGCGCTCTCTCTGTCTTGGTTTTGGTTTTTTGCACCGGCTGTTTGCTTGGCCTGGGGTGGCGTTTCCCCTCCCACCTGGCTACCTAGCCATCCCCTAACCCTCAGGGCGGACACCACCTTCTCCTAAAGGCTTCCCTGGGCCTCCTCTACTGTGCTGGGGCTGCTCCCTGATCCTTTCATCCTTGGGATCCCCCCTCCATGGGCCTCACTGTCTGCTGTCCCTTCCATCTGCCCCTCCAGCAGTGTGAGCTCCTTGCAGGCAGGAACTTTGCCTGCCTTACTACCTCTGGGGGGGTCTGATGCACCGTGGACACTCAATAAATACTGGTTTCATTTGAGCAGAACGAGTTGATCAGAATTACTATGGATGTAGGAGATTATAGACTTGAGTCACCTGCAGTGGTCCAGAGGAGGAAGGAGCAGGGCCTGAATTGGGGGGCATCAGTGGGAGAAAGGGAGAAAGGGGCTGAATGAGACTGAGACTTGGAGGGAGACAGGCAGGAGCAGCAGGGAGAGGGGAAAAGCCAGGTTCGGAAAGGGTTCCAGCAGAGACATGTCTGGGGAAGGGCTAAGACCTGCTTCCCAGAGATCTGTCTCATCTACTCCCCCTGCTTCCTGCTCCTCTCAGCGCCAGGGGCCTCCCCCTACCGGCCACCCTGTCTAAAGCAGCCTGCGTTGCCACCCCTCCCTCCTCCTGGCTTTGTTCTGCTTCAGAGCATTTATTACTGCGTGATTTCCTAGATGTGTCTCTGATCTGTGTCCTTCAGGATGAGCTTGCCACGGACTGGGAGCGCCTTGATGCAACTGCTTCTGTCGAGTTGGGATCTGCCTGGAAGGCCAAGGCCGAAATGGCAACAGCAGGGGGGATTCCAGTACCCTGTGCTCAAACCCAGCTCTGCTGTCTGCTGTCTGGGTGAGCCTGAAACACATTCGTTAATCTCACGCTGTGGCTCAGTTCTCACCTGTGAGATGGGGAGGGTATCGACGGTGCCTGATTCCTAGGGTCACTGCACAGACTCCACGAGTAACACGTGGACCGAGCTGAGAGCAGAGGGGCCCACACCAAATGTCAGCTCTTGGCTCTCCAGGCCCAGGTGTGAAGGTGCAGACCTTGCTCTCGGCCTGACCTTTGCCCAACGGCCTCTGCCTTCAAGGCTTTGCCCCACGGCAACTCCAGACTGGCGGTCAGGGCCACGAGAGTCGCAGGGCAAGAGCCTCTTGGACAAGCCATCTCCAGAGCCACTCACCTTTCCCCACGCGGGCTTGGGGATTCTCTGCCTTGCAACACCCACTCCAGGCCACGCACTCAGAGGGCAGCTCAATTATTCGCTTTCCCCTGGGCTGTCTTGAAGACGGGACAGCAAAGTTCAGGCAAGCTTCAAAGACTTTCTTTACGATTCCAGACGGCATGGCTTCAAGAACTGTTAACGTATCTCTGTATTCCTCCAACCTTCCTTGCCTGCAGAGTGAGACACCAGCTGAGCTGACTGAGGGGCCCGGGTGCCCCAGGCCAGGGACATGCATCGGCACGGCACGGCTTCAAGAACTGTTAACGTATCTCTGTATTCCTCCAACCTTCCTTGCCTGCAGAGTGAGACACCAGCTGAGCTGACTGAGGGGCCCGGGTGCCCCAGGCCAGGGACATGCATCACCACACGGCTGGAGCCGCTGGAGCTGTCAAACCAGAAGCTCGAGCAGACAGGAGCCTTGGGGCGACTTCAGTCCAAGCCCCTCTTCTCAGTGATGAGGAGCTCGGGGTCAGGAGAGGTCACTCGCCCAAGGTCACAGTACTCTGAGCAGTCCGTGGTCTCCGTCTTGCCCATACAGTTATTTCTCAGCAGGTGGCATGGGGGTCTGTTTGTGTTCATGGGGGTGAGGAAGCGTTAGAAAATTCATGGGTTGGGGTATTCACCATTCTAAGGTCACGGAAGGTTTGTGCATTCCTTCCACACTTAGGGAGCATCTCAGTGTCACTGACACCATGTTCAGACCCAGGATAGTTCAAAGATGAGGTCTCTGACCTCGGTGCCTGGGAATGACCAGCAGGGGAAGGACCACTGGACTCTGAAACGGGACGAAGAGAGTGTCTGAGAGGGGACTGTCTGGGGAAGACTGATGTGAGAACGACCAACCCTGAAGGTCCACGGCAAAGAGGTGATGCATGTAGACTGTCCAGCACACATCCCACACCCGCAGGACAACGACACAGAGCTAATACCGAGGGACTGATTCCTAAATGCCAGGCTGAATCATCCTGAGAAGATAAATTCTCACAACTCTGTGAGTTGTGCACATTTTATCTTCATTTTACTCACAAAGATACTGAAGCCCAGAGAGGGTGAGTAACCTGCCCCAAGACACACAGCCGGTAAGTAGAAGAGCTGAGATCCTAACCTGCGTGTTGGTCCCAGGGTCCTGGCTCTGAATCACTCTTCTAGGAGTTCGCACACTTGACCAGGCATCAGGTGCACCTGGAGGCCTGGTTAAAACACAGATCGCTGAGCTGCAACCCCAGGATTTCAGATTCAGAAGGCATTGGTCTGGGCAGGGACCACACTTCGAGAGGCAGGCTATGAATTACAGCTGAGTCGGGAAGCTAACAGGACTCGAACTGCCCCATCTGAAAAGCCTGAATTATCTAAAAGAGAAGATTCGCGTCTCTGAATGTCATTTGAAGGAGCACGGACATCAGCCTGTGAGCGGCTCTGAAGTGAGCGTGCAGAGGTGACGGTCTCCAATTTTCTCGTTTCCTGTTTCCCTTCAAAGGAAACCCATCCGGGAGCTGCTCCCAGCCCCGCTGAGTGTGTTCTCTGGCTACAGAAAGCATCTGGGTCACACCCAAAATGAGATTCTTCATTTCAAAGAGGAGAGGTGCGATTTCGAAGTCACTGAAGCATAAAAATGTTGGGCTGTTTGGGGCTTGAAATCACTTTAACACAGACGAACGAGTTTCTCCTTACAGTCTTACAAAAATCAAGCTCTCTCTCCTTCCAGGGCTTGAAGCCGAGAGAGCTGTAGATCAAAAGCTCTCAGAAAGTAAGTGCTTTCAGGCGCCCGGGGGTGGGGAAGAGGACTGCGCCCCGTCTGGCTTCCTATCCGGGACTCTAAGCTCTGGGGACACCCCCCTTCCCTCTCCGTCAACAAGTCAGGACTTTGGTTCTACTGCACAGAGGTCACGGGCTTCCACGCCAGGAAGCTTAGGCCCCACTGCTTCCTTGCTGCAGTCGCTGGGTGATTACTAAACCTCTCTGAGCCCGAGTTTATAATCTGTAAAACAGAAAGTAGTAATACGTATTTCCAAGTGCCGCTCCGTGATTTAAATGAGATGTTGGCTGACATCAACTTAGCACCAGCTGCACGCACGGTTCCAAGGGCCTGGCATGTATGTCCTTCTCCCAATCTTACAAAGGCCCCGTGAAACAGGTGCCATTGTAACCTCATTGAAGAGGTGAGGAAACAGGCTAAGAGAGGTGTAGTAACCTACTCAAAATCCCTCAGCGCTTGGGTGGCGGTGCTGGGACCACAACACGTACGCCCACTGCACCGCCCTGCCCACCCCGCACCGCACGGCTCCACACGGCACTGCCCTCCCTACACCGCCCTGCACCACCCCACACGGCAGCTGGAGCTGTTCCGTGACCTTCTCTCTGGAGCTCATTCTATTATAGAATCACATTTTTCACCCCTTTCTTAATCTCATGGGGAATTTTTCTGCCATGAGATCCTTTCTTTGTATTTTGTAGAGCAGTGATAATTACTGTGATGAAATCATGATCATTTCATAATGCCAGGTGTGCACGGTATAACGGTGTAAGAATGAGCTATGTACTTATGCAAACGTGCAGCATTTATCCAGGCTGATCACAAACCGACCTCAGAATAACCGCAATTTGTTCGCCAAAAGAGACATAATGAGTTGCTTTCTCTTTATGCAACAAAACCCAACTGGCAATGAGTGACAATAACAAAGTCACATCTGCCTGAGGTAGAATTCATAACGCTGTTCTAAGTAATTGTTCTGAATATGAAATTAAAATGACAACTTATTTAGAAAACAATCACATTGAGAAAGTGGCATATTACAATCTCAGGAATGTTGGCAAATCTCTGTTCAAAGGAAAAAATGTATAAATAATAATAAAAAAGCAGAAATTTATAAAACTGGAAAGCAGTAAAATCAATAACAGAGTTTAGTCTTTCAAATAACAAAATTAGAGGCAACGAGTTGGAAGTTTTGTTTTAAAAAAGACAGCAGGGGCGCCTGGGTGGCGCAGCCGGTTAAGCGTCCGACTTCAGCCAGGTCACGATCTCGCGGTCCGTGAGTTCGAGCCCCGCGTTGGGCTCTGGGCTGATGGCTCAGAGCCTGGAGCCTGTTTCCGATTCTGTGTCTCCCTCTCTCTCTGCCCCTCCCCCGTTCATGCTCTGTCTCTCTCTGTCCCAAAAATAAATAAACATTGAAAAAAAAATTTTTTTTTAAATTAAAAAAAAAAAAAAAAGACAGCAAAGTCCAATAAATCAAATTAGATCAAGTGAGAAGATATATAGACATAGAGGACATTAAAACTTAGAGTTGTATACATATCTGCAGACATATTTAAAAGTGTCAATGAGATATATAACTTTATTGAAAAGGCAGAAATTAACAAAATTGACCCAAGAAAAAATAGATTAGATTGTTAAAGAAGAAACTGATAAAGCTTCTTCAAAGAATTTCTTCCCGACAATTCTAGGTCGAGACTGTTTTACTAGTAAGTTCTTTTGATACCAACTAATGTTACAGAATCTGCTCTAGAAAGAGTGAAAGGTGAAAAGAGATTTAAAAAAATATATGGGTTCAACATTAAAAGCTCCAGAAAGAATTCATCTATTGACGTAAGTATACAAACACTAAACAAGATATGAGTGAATCAAATTTAACAACATGTAAAAATATTCCACAACAACCAAGGAAGACGTATCCCAGGAATGTATGTAGGGATGGTTTAAAATAAGCCATTCTAATGTTATAACACATCTGATAATTGACTGTCTGGTAACACAAAAGCATCAATAGCTTAATACAAATCAGGAGATATTTTGCGCATTGCTGATCATCTACAAAAACCAAGATGGGACAGATAATTCCTAATGAGGATAAATAATATCCATTTCAAATTAATAAAAATGAATATACCCAGTAGTGAAACACAACAGGTGTTCCCAATAAATCAGGAAAAACAAAAATGCCTCCTCCTGTCAACACCGTTGACATATCCTGGCCAACGCAAGAAGACATGGAGGTCAGTAAAGACATAAGAAGCGTCACTGTTAGAAAAGAAGGGGCCAAACGGGCATTCGCTGCAGATGCTGTCAATAAACGTCCATCTGAATTGTCTAGGTAAGCAAACAAAGAAACAGAAACTATGAGCAAGCAGCAGAGACTTCCAGATTACCACACACAATCAGGAGCTTTCCCATACTTTAACAACTAGTTAGAAACCATAATGGGAAAACCTCCGGTAGCAGCAACCTGCTACAAAATACCTAAGCAATTAATAAGAAAATTACCATTTCTAGTTCTTAGGAATGCAACAGCAACAAAAACAACTGAGTGGTAGAAAGAGAACCTAAATGCAGAGGGAGGCACGCTTCTCAGCGGAAGTAATAAATCAGGGAAAACAGTCTCGACTGAGTCCAAATTCACGAATCGGTTTAACACAATTCCAATCAAAAGTTCGACTCCAGTGACATTTTTGTTTGTGCTGGGAAAGGAGGAAAGGTTCAGAGTTCCCACGGAGGAACACACGAGTGAATGTTTCTGACACAGTTTTGAAAACGAAGACTGGTGACGGCAGTATGAAATATACACTCATGGTGACGGCAGTATGAAATATACACTCAAGTGACAATAATGAAAAAAGCAGGGGTGGGCCCTCACCACAGAAATTCAAGAGGAACAAAGTGGACAGTCCAGAAGCAGAAACTCATGTGTATCACAAATGGAACGTGTGGGTAAGGCAACCCCAAAAATCAATAGGGGAAAGGTGGTCTGAATTAGTGAGTAGTTGAGGAAGAGTGGGAAGAGAGATGGGGAAATGCTACATTTAAATGCTTTACTCCATGTTCTGGAATAACTCAAAAGATTTTAAGAATTAAATGTAAAAACTGTTCCCATAAAACAATCCACAAATAAATACAGATGAATACTCATTGTATTCCTGAGAGGGGAAGAAATTTCTAAGCTAAAAACAAGTGGAAGAGGGGCGCCTGGGTGTCTCAGTTGGTTAAGCATCCGACTCTTGATTTTGGCTCAGGTCATGATCTCACGGTTCATGAGATCGAGCCCTGCACCAGGCTCCACAGTGTGGAAACTGCTTGGGATTCTCTCTCTCTCCCTTTCTCTCTGCCCCTCCCCTGCGTGTGTGTGCTCGCTCTCTCTCTGTCTCTCTCTCTTTCAAAATAAATAAACTTAAAGAAAAAGTAGAAGAAATCTCAGAGGAGAAGAAAGCCTTGGATACATAAAAATATTTTATAATCCACACATTGAAAATAAAAAGGAAATTAAATGTAAAAAGGAAATGTCATAAAGGATATTGTTAATATTCCTAATAGCAAAAGGGATTGTAAAAGTTACTAACAGAATCCTTAACATCCCAGTAGCCGCGTAAGGAAGATGCGTGACTATATAGACCATTTACAGAAGAAACATTTGAAAACCAGCTTATTGTGGTAGGCTCAGCAAGGACCTCCTAAAAGGTATCCACAGTCTAATCCCAGAAACTGGAAGTAAGTTATGTGGCAAAAAAATAATTTTGTAGTTAAGGATCTCCAGATGGGAAGATTATCCTGGAACACTTGGGTGGGCCCTAAGTGCAATCCATATAAGAGGGAGACACAGGGAAATTTGACCCTGGAAGACCCAGGAAGAAATGTGACCACAGAGAGCTTGGAGTGCAGACAGCCACACAGCTGGAAGAGGCAGGGGACAGAGTCTCCTCTAGGGCCCCTGGAGGAACACAGACCTTCTGACACCTTGATTTTGGCTCGATGAAACTGGTTTGGAATTTCGGCCTCCGGGAATATGAGAGAACACACCTGAGCCTCTGTTGTGGTGATTTCTTATAGCACCAACAGGAAACTCATGCACTTATGAAATATCTAATCTCACTAATAAACACAAAATCATACTATAATGTGATGCTATATTATTTCTCCTATAAAATACCAGAGTTATTTAAATGCTTGTGGATGACAAAGGTATAGGGACAGGTATGCTCTTGAACACTGCTGGTGGGAAAGAAAATGGAGCCAGCCCCTCAGGGGAAAGATTTGATAATATGCATGAAAGCCTTAAATAAATTTATATTCTTTGACCTACTGTTTCCATTTCTGGGGCACTAACCCACATAAATAATTAGAGAGCTGAATAATGATTTATGCAGAGGACTGTTCATCTCAAGTTTTCAAACTGCAGTGTTTCTTTAATAAACACCAGAACAATCCAGATGTCCAGAAAATAAAAGAACAATAAAACAGATGATCATAACTCATAAAACAAAATACTGTACAATTATTAACATTATCATGCCAAATAATTCCCATGACTTCTTCTCCACATAATGTTGCAAAATAATCAGCATATAAAAAGATATACACATGTAATGAACTAAATGCGTGTGTGAGGGCAAGATTATATGATTAAAACTAATGGAAAGAAAAATTAAAAATTAGAATGCTTATCCAGAAATGGTAAAGTACAGAAGCTTTAATGTTTTCATTTTCCAAATTCTTTCACATTATATACAATGGGTATGGATGCATCACGGTCATAAAAATCAAGCACATAAGTTAACAGAAAAGACTTAAAAGATTTATGTGGGGGCGGGGGGTTGGGGGAAACAGGTGACGGGGGTTAAGGAGCGCACCTGTCGTGGTGTTGTACAGAGGTGTTGAATCACTATGTTGCACACCCGAAACTAATATTACGGTGTAAGCTAACTGGAATTTAAATAAAAACTTTTTTACAAGGGAAAAAAGATTTATGAAAGAGCTGTCTGTTTCAATATTATTCACAGTGAAAATTCAAAAGGCAAACGTGTTCAATACTGGACAATGGCTTCCTAGACCCCTTTGTGATGGAACCCGATGATGCTAATGAAACGTTTATTTACACTTTACAAATGTGCTTGTAAAGAATCCTTAGTGATGCAGAGAAATGAACCTGATATGGTGGTAAGTGATTCTTTAAAAGCAGAACACAAAGCTAGGCACAGTAATCTCAACCGTGTAACAGATACATAGAAACATAGAAGGAAACGGACCAAAATACTAAAAGTATTTTAACATGGCTGAATTTCAAGTGGCTTTATTTCCTTCTTTCTGTTTTTCAAATTTTCTGAGCTGAGCCCACAATATTTCTACAAAAGAACACAATGGATGTCAGTCGTGGGAGAAGTGTGTCCCCAGTAGAACAATGATGAGCCCTCAACTGGCACAGGTCTTCCCTGGCCTGGTAGCTCACCCACCACGGATGTTCCCCAGGTGGTCGAAACCTAGCATTTATGGCCCCAAGTTGTTCCCCTGTCTTCTCCCACTTCTGCCTACAATTTTCATGGAAGTGCCTTTCTTCTTCCTCACT
The DNA here is from genome assembly GCF_018350175.1 of Felis catus. Taxonomy (NCBI): domain Eukaryota; kingdom Metazoa; phylum Chordata; class Mammalia; order Carnivora; family Felidae; genus Felis; species Felis catus. Next base: position 198,425,772 of record NC_058371.1, on the reverse strand, counting down.
GCAGGAGAAATAGCTAATTAATATGTTTGCAAAATATCCTCTGGAAGCATAAAATGTCACATAAATGTTCAACTCCCACATGTTTTACAGTGTGTGTTTGATTAAATTCGCAGCACAAGTGTTAATTCCCACATTCACTTCCCCATCTGGCCTTCTGGCGACTGTGCTGAAAGTCCTCCCACTACTCCCTCCAACCTCTGCATTTCAAAGCAATTGTCTGCATGTAAATGCAGTCTTTCTCTTCTTACTTTTTTTTTTTTTCCTTTTCACAAGCTGAGTTGTCCCTGTCTTTGAAGGGAACTGAGAAACAGGATGAACCCAGAGAAAATGAGATTCTGACACTCAGTGAAATAACTGTGCATCTCATGTAGCCAGAATACCACCAATCCCCACTGAGATGAATGGAAAGTTCTGATCTGACATTCCTTCCTGTACCAGAAGCCCAATATCCATCTTCCTGGAGCATGGATTTGAAAATAAGGCATTCACCGAGTTAACGGCCTGTGGCCAGGTCCAAGATGCTGGAAAAATCCAATCTGATGGGAAAAGACAGTCCCTGGGCACCAATGGCATACCTGCTCAGCTGGCTCGGGGCCAGAAGGCGGGCCTGCGCACCTGTTGCTGAGGGAGCACCTGCCTGGGAATCCAGGCACCCGGGGCCTCAAGTCAGCTCCACCTTCAAGTTGCTCTGTGATTTGGACGGTTCCTTTCAGTGACCTTGTCATCTGTGAAGCTGCATCTGTGAAGCTGCTTCTCCTCCGGGGCTCTCTATCTCAGCATCTGGTGCCCCACTTTACCTGGCTGACCTGCCACACACCGGGAGATATCCTGACTCCGCCCACCTCTAACAAGGCACGCCACCATTCCCCATCGAGAGAGCGTGTCCACTTGTCCCCCGCCACTACTCGAAACCAAGCTCCTGTCTCCCCACCGGACCAGCGCAGTCTCTCCGGGTTTGGCTGGGATCCAATATGCTCTCCACGTGGCAGCCCAAGTCTTTCTTTTAAGTGTACATCTTGTCCTACTGCCACTGGTGGATGATGGCTCAGTGCTCCCGAATGAAGAGAAGCCTCCACAGGTGCCCACGCTCCTCATCAAGGTGCGTGAAAAGCGGCCCACGAGGCAGGATCCAGACCACAAATGGGAGGGTTTTTTTCAAGGTCAACTGGTTTCCAATATTTAAAAATCAAGAAGTAGGGGTACCTGGGTGGCTCAGTCCATTAAGCATCCAACTCTTGCTTTCTGCTCAGGTTATGATACGACAGTTCGTGAGATTGAGCCCCATGTCTGGCTCTGCACTGGCAGTGCAAAAACTGCTTGGGATTCTCTCTCTCTCCCTCTCTCCGTGCCCCTCCCCTGCTCTCTCTCTCTCTCTCAAAATAAATAAGTAAAACTTTAAAAAAGAAAATCAAGAAATTTGACATGAAGATCTGGATTCCAACTTCTCTTGAAAATCAGAAAACTGATCACCTGCAGCCCAGTATCTGTCACAGAAACAGTAGCAGCTGCTCTCACTGAACAAGGCATGTCCCCCCCAGCCATCACAGGGCCACTGAAGCCCCTCATCTTGCCTGCCCTTCACTGTACTCACAGTGTGTGGTCCCCGCTTGCCTTTCCATGCCCCCACCCCTCTCCCTCTCAGTGCCCTAGTGCCCCTGGGGTTTTGCCTCTAGACAAATGACAGGGCCTTCACTTATACTGTGTCCTCTGCCTGAAACACTCTCCCCTGTCTGCCCCCACCCTCCTGGCCTGGGTAAATCCTACCAACCCTCAAGGCATGAGTTTAAATGTCACTTCTCACAGGACAACCAACCATTCCTGGAACCCGCTCTAGGATAGTGTCCTACCTTTCCCCATCGTGCTGGTCATCTTCGGTTACCTGTCTTTCCTGTGAACTCCCCAAGGGCAAGGACTAGTCTGACCTCTGTGCACGGCTACCAGGAACCAGTCCAACACGTGGTACAGAACAGCTGTCTGAAACACTTTCTGGATGAGTGAATAAACTTGCAAACCTCTGGATTTTGTGCACGCACACGTCTGTAAGACAGGATCTACTGGACGGAAAAGAAGCTGAAGACAACAGAAATAAAGCATGGGACAGGGACGTGCGTAGGGTGTCTGTTCTGGGGACGTGCTGCACAGTGTCACTGTTTGTCAGAGGAGCTCCCCAGAGGAAGGCGTGCTGGTGTGGAGCTCGAGGACCTGCAAGCATGCCTGCCACCAAGGGGGTCCCTGGCTCGCGGAGGTGGGTGACCTTCCCAGGGTCACATAGTCCATGCGGACCGTGGTCGTCATAAAGGTGCAGAATATACCCAGCTTGTGGACGTGCCCAAAGCTGCAGCTCCAGCATCCAGCTCAGTGTTCCAGAGTGTGCTGGACAGGTAAAGGAGTGAGCAAATGACAGGAGAAGACAGAGGTTCACGAAAGACCAAAGGGCCTGCTATGGATGGAATGTTGGTGTCCCCCAAAAAATCACATGTTGAAACTTCACCTCGAGGCAATGATGTTAGGAATGGAGCCTCTGGGAGGTGATCAGGTCATGAGGGTAGAGCCCTGTATGAGAAAGAGGATCTGTCTCCCCATTTGACCACACAGAGAGAAGGCGGCCGTCCACGAGGCAGGAAGTGGGCCCTCACCAGAACCTGCTCACGCTGACATCCTGATCCCAGGCTTCCTGCCTCCAGAACTGCAAGGAGTAAGTTCTCTCATTCTTTTTTTTTTTTAATATAATTTATTGTCAAATTGGCTTACATACAACACCCAGTGCTCATCCCAACAAGTGCCCTCCTCAATGCCCATCACCCATTTTCCCCTCTGCCCTGCTCCCCCCCAACCCTCAGTTTGTTCTCTGTATTTAAGAGTCTCTTGTGGTTTGCCTCCCTCCCTCTCTGTTTATAGCTATTTTTCCCCCCTTCCCTTCTCCCATGGTCTCCTGGTAAGTTTCTCAAGTTCCACATATGAGTGAAGACATATGATATCTGTCTTTCTCTGACTGACTTATTTCACTTAGCATAATACCTTCCAGTACCATCCATGTTGCTGCAAATGGCATGATTTCATTCTTTCTCATTGCCAAGTAGTATTCCATTGTATACATATAAACTACATCTTTATCCATTCGTCAGTTGATGGATACTTAGGCTCTTTCCATAATTTGGCTATTGTTGAAAGCACTGCTAGAAACACTGGGGTACAAGTGCCCCTATGCATCAGCACTCCTGGATCCCTTGGGTAAATACCTAGTGGTGCTATTGCTGGGTCATAGGGTAGGTCTATTTTTAATTTTTTGAGGAACCTCCACACTGTTTTCCAGAGCGGCTGCACCAGTTTACATTCCTAACAGTGCAAGAGGGTCCCCGTTTCTCCACATCCTCGCCAGCATCCATAGTTTCCTGATTTTTTCACTTTAGCCACTCTGACCAGTGTGAGGTGTTATCTCAGGGTGGCTTTGATCTGCATTTACCTGATGATGAGTGACGTTGAGCATTTTCTCATGTGTCTGTTGGCCATCTGGATGTCTTCTTTAGAGAAGTGTCTATTCATGTTTTCTGCCCATTTCTTCACTGGATTGTTTTTCCGGTATGGAGTTTGGTAAGTTCTTTATAGATTTTGAATACTAGCCCTTTGTCCGATATGTCATTTGCAAATATCTTCTCCCATTCCATTGGTTGCCTTTTAGTTTTACTGATTGCGTCCTTTGCAGTGCGGAAGCTTTTTATCTTCATGAGGTCCCAATAGTTCATTTTTGCTTTTAATTGCCTTGCCTTTGGGGATGTGTCGAGTAAGAAATTGCTGCGGCTGAGGTCAAAGAGGTTGTTGCCTGCTTTCTCCTCTAGGTTTTTGATGGTTTTCTGTCTCACATTTATGTCTTTCATACATTTTGAGTTTATTTTTGTGTACAGTTTAAGAAAGTGGTCTAGTTAACAGTGTTGGAAGTCCTAGCATCAGCAATCAGACAACAAAATGAAATAAAAGGCATCCAAACTGGCAAAGAAATCAAACTTTCACTTTTCACAGACAACATGATACTCTACTTGGAAAACCTGAAAGATTCCACCAAAAGACTCCTAGAACTGATACATGAATTCAGCAAAGTCGCAGGGTACAAAATCAATGCACAGAAATCAGCTGCATTCTTATACACCAATAATGAAGCAACAGAAAGACAAATAAAGAAACTGATCCCATTTACAGTTGCACCAAGAACCATAGAATACCTAGGAATAAACCTAACCAAAGATGTAAAAGATCTGTACACTGAAAACTGTAGAAAGCTTATGAAGGAAATTGAAGAAGACACAAAGAAATGGAAAAACATTCCATGCTCATGGATTGGAAGAATAAATATTGTTAAAATGTCAATACCACCCAAAGCAATCTACACATTCAATGCAAACCCAATCAAAATTGCACCACCATTCTTCTCAAAGCTAGAACAAACAATCCTAAAATTTTTATGGAACCACAAAAGACCCCAAATAGCCAAAATAATATTGAAGAAAAAAACCAAAGCGGGAGGCATCACAATCCCAGACTTTAGCCTGTACTACAGAGCTGTAATCATCAAGACAGCATGGTATTGGCACAAAAACAGACACGTAGACCAATGGAATGGAATAGAGAACCCAGAATTGGACCCACAAACGCACGGCCCACTAATTTTTGACAAAGCAGGAAAGAGCATCCAATGGAAAGAAGACAGTCTCTTTAGCAAATGGTGCTGGGAGAACTGGACAGCGACATGCAGAAGAGTTCTCTTGCTCTCAAGCCGCCCAGCCTCTGGTATTTGACAGCAACCTGAGCTGAGACAGGACCCCAGCCTGGTGGCAGAAAGGACCGGACACTGATTTACAAGAGAGGAGTCCAATGAGGAATTGGAATTCCCCCTGAAAGAGAAAAACTTAGCCTCTACTGAAGCAGATGCTTATTTACTTTTTCACTCTGGGAGGACAACAGGTCTCTCTGTTGACTTTAAAATATGTTTTTATGGGGCACCTGGGTGGCTCAGTCGGTTGAGTGTCTGACTTTGGCTCAGGTCATGATCTCATGGCTCACGAGTTCAAGCCCCGTGTCGGGCTCTGTGCTGACAGCTCAGAGCCTGGGGCCTGCTGCCTGTGTCTCCCTCTCTCTCTGCCCCTCCCTCACTCATGTTCTGTCTCTCTCTGTCTCAAAAATAAATAAACATTAAAAAATAAATAAATACATTTTTACAGGTAAAGAACAGAGGCTGTGATAGTTATAATGTTTTTATTTTTGCCACACACATAACGTTGACTTTCAGAATTTTAAAATATTTTGAAAACAAAAAGCAAAAGAGCCTCTCTAATGTGGGATCTCACTTTGGTAAGGAGATTGTTTCCCACCTGCTTGCACTAATTCTAGAAATCACCATGCGTGTGGCAACCACAAATATTAAGTGTGCGTTATTTCTGTTTTTGCAAAAGAGAAAAAAAATCACGGCCATAATAACCCCAAAGGGTTGATAATAAAAGATCGGAAGTAGATACTTCGGAAGTGACCTCCATCAGGTGAAGTATAAAAAGTCATGTACGATGCTATGGAAATGTAGACGTCAAAATGCTGCAAATGTTCAACCTTATGTATATTTTACCACAATAAAAAGTGTTAGCAACATTCAAAAACATTTTCTTAATGTTTTTATTTATTTTTGAGAGAGAGAGACAGAGCACGAGCAGGGGACAGGCAGAGAGAGAGGAAAACACAGAATCCGAAGCAGGCTCCAGGCTCTGAGCTGTCAGCACAGAGCCTGACGCAGGGCTCAGACTCGTGAACTGCGAGCTCATGACCTGAGCTGAAGTCAGATGCTTAACCAACTGAGCCACACAGGTGCCCTCAAAAACATCTTTAAGGGATAAATGCCATCCAGCTCCCATAATCTTACCATAATCCTCAGCTTATAAAACCTTCCCTGAATGAGGCAGGGGCTGGCCCTTGGCTTATTAAGGGTAAGGCATAAAGGGGCTCGTATTCTCCCAACCTAAGCTCTTACTGTCTTATTGTGATTTAAAAAAAGAAACATATATTTGGTCTCCTGCCCACTTCTAGCACAGAGCTCCCAAAACCCTTGGGATTTCCTAAGAGATGACAGTAATAAAGGTATCTCAATAATCATAACAAAGCTCTTTAAGCCACACACGCATTTATGTTAACGAAGTGACTTTGGAAGGCACCTGAGGATGGGGGCTGGGTATCCGTGGAGAAAACCAAATGACCCGGAACTTCCAGGGAGGGGACAGGACAGAGACTGAGTTCAGTCGCCAACGGCCAATGATTTAATCAATCATTCCTTTGTAAGGAAGCTTCCACAAACCCCCCAAAGGATGGGGTTCCAAGAGCTTCAGGTGGGTGAACACACAGATTCTGGGAGAGTGACGTCCCAGAGGGGGCAGGGAAACTCCATGCCCCTCCCTCTGTCTTCCCCTGCGTGTCTCCTTTCTCTGGCTGTTCTGAGTTCTACCCTTTTGTTTTATTTTTTTTTTTAATTTTTTTTTTTCAACGTTTATTTATTTTTGGGACAGAGAGAGACAGAGCATGAACGGGGGAGGGGCAGAGAGAGAGGGAGACACAGAATCGGAAACAGGCTCCAGGCTCTGAGCCATCAGCCCAGAGCCCGACGCGGGGCTCGAACTCCCGGACCGCGAGATCGTGACCTGGCTGAAGTCGGACGCTTAACCGACTGCGCCACCCAGGCGCCCTGAGTTCTACCCTTTTGTGAGAAACCCGTCATCTCGTGGGTCGATGGGTCCCTGTGTTCTGTGAGCTGTTCTAGCAAATTAACCCAACTCAAGGAGAAGGTCGTAGGCACCACTGATTTATGGCCAGTCGGTTGGAAGCACAGGGGACAACCTAGACTTGCAACTGGCCTCTGAAGCGGGGACAGCCTCGTGGGACTGAGCCCTGACCCTGTGGGGTCTGACACTGCGTCCAGGTAGATGGTGTCAGAATTGCGTGGATTCACAGGACACCCGGCTGGTGTCAGAGAAGTGCTTGATGCATGGAACAAACGCACACGTGAGAATCAGTGTCGGGATCTTGCTCCCGCTCCCAGAGGACCCAGCGTGTCCCTTCTTAGCTGTGTGAGACACGCCCCACACATGGGTCTGGAAGCAGACAGACCCAGGTTCCGGTTTCAGCCACGAGTCAGGTCTGACCTCACCTCTCTCTGCTTCCACGTCCACAGCTGCAGAGGGGAGCCGCCCACAGAGCAGCCATGAGGCTCGGGAGGGCACAAACAACGAGCGCACGAGACGTGCACATTGTCACCAGCACTCCCATCGCTGGAGCAGGGGCGCCACTCACGGGGCTGGTCAGCTGTGCTCCGCTCAAGCGCCAGACCGTGGCAGGCGGCAGGCACCACCCCCATCACCCCAAGATTCAACTCCTTCCAACCCACCCCCAAACCTTCCGCTGTCTGCGGGGAGGCCACGCTCTCCCTCCTCATCCCGGCGGGACGCTCCGACAGCAGGTCATCCCCTTCCCCTCTACCCGGAGAGAGCCACAGCCTCCAGGCCTCTCTCTGGTCTCTGTAGGTCCTCCCCTCCCTTATCACACCACCCCCCCCACCCCGGGAGAGGCTTTCCTTCCTGCCAAGGCCAGAAGGCAAGCCAGCTGTTGAACTGGGATTCAAAGTCAGGCCCTCCTGCTTCCCAAAACAGAAGACTGCAACTAACATGTTTATGTAGGAAAGACAGAGTGAGGTAGAGCAGAGCAAAACATCTTGGAAAGATGCCCCAAATACAGTAAGTGAAAACAGCCAAGTTGCAGAACAATGCGTGTGGCATGGTTCCATTAAAACAAAAACAACAACAACTATATGTTTATATGAGTTTGTAGAAGCAAAGAAAAACGCCTAAATGAATACAAATTAGCTGCTGACAACAGTTATTGGGTGGGTGGATCTGAACATTCTGTTAAGGTTTGCATTTGTTATGTATTCTTTATGTTCTGGAAAAAAACAAAAAATCAAACGCAGTCGAAGGAACTCGATAACTGTCCTCCAGTGGTGAGTGAGAGGCCTGCGTGCTCAGGGACGCCACGGACAAGCCTTTGGAGGAAGGGCTCACCTCCAACCACCCCTGGTCCCGGAAGGGACGTGCGGAGCTGAGAGGGTGGCATCAAATGACAACAGACACGGTTGGCCGGTGAGCCGCACTTACCTTTCCCAGCAGCTCAGGCAGGCCCAGCAGCTGCCCCACGAACACGCCAACGCAGATGAAGATGGCGGTCACCTGCCCCAGAGAGCCACGGATCTCCTTGGGCGAGATCTCGTTCAGGTACATGGGGAGCGCGCTGAGGGCGATGCCTGTGAAGGAACAACGGCAGCTGTGAGAGGTCTGTCTTCTCTGCGGGAGGAGCACCCTGGTCAGCGAGAGGGCTGTCTCCCTCGAGGGAGATGGGTCAGGGCCCCCCCTCTGCCAAGCCCCTGCAGTGCTGCAGCCACAACACTACCCCAAGCTTTCTGCACCAATCGCTGATGCTTTGACATGGCCTGTATCGTTTAATCCAGAAAGCATGGCTGGGAGATTTCATAGAAGGGAAAACAGACGATGAAGGTGGTGGTGATGGTGGTGACGGTGAAGGTGGTGGTGGTGGTGGTGGTGGTGATGATGATGATGGGGTGGTGGTGGTGGTGATGGTGGTCGTGGTGATAGTGAAGGTGGTGGTAGTGATGATGATGGTGGTGATGATGGCAGCGGTGGAGATGGTGATGGCAGTGGCGATGGTGGTGATGGAGGTGGTAGTGGTCATGGTGGTGGTGGTGGTGGAAGAGGTGGTGGAGAAGGTAGTGATGGTGGCGAGGTGGTAATGATGGGAGAGGTGGTGATGATGGCGGTGGTGGTGATAGTGAAGGTGGTGGTGGTGATGACGATGATGGTGGTGGTGGTGGTCGTGGTGATAGTGAAGGTGGTGGTAGTGATGATGATGATGATGGTGGTGATGATGGCGGTGGTGGAGATGGTGACAATGGCGGCGGTGGTGGTGGTGGTGGAGATGGTGATGATGATGGTGATGGTGGTGGTGATGGAGGTGGTAGCGGTGATGGTGGTGGTGATGATGGTGACGGTGGTAGTAGTGGAAGAGGCAGTGGTGGTGGTGATGGTGATGGCGGTAGTGGTGGAAGAGGTGGTGATGGTGGAGAAGGTGATGGCGGTGGTGGAAGAGGTGGTGTTCATGGTGGTAATGATGGTAGAGGTGGTGGTGGTGATGATAATGCTATTGGAGGGGGTGGTGACAGTGGTGGCGAGAGTGGCAATGAGAGCGGAGGTAGTGGTAGCAGACGGTACAGGTGGTGTTTAGCAGCCAACACACCTAGTGCTTACCAAGTGGCGGGATCCTTCTTATCTCTACGTTTATTAAATTACATATTTTCATAGTAACCCACTGAAGTAAATGTACTACCGTTATCCTTATTCTAAATATGAGGAAACTGAGGCACAAATGGAGTAACTTTCCCAAATCACCAAGGGATGGCCCGAAGAGATTATTTTGCCCAACAGGTCGGGTCTCCAATTCTAGAACTTGAGCTTCTCCCACTAGCTGACCGTGTCTCTTTATGTAAGTCACGGGACTCAGGTAGGGTAGATACTATTATACCCATTTTACAACATTTTATAGTGCTTGTCAGTTTCAAGAAGCCCAGTTTTCCACCTGTACCTGGGCAAGGCTATTCTCAAATCCCTTTACAGGCCCACAAAGGTCTATAGACCTTATCGCAGGCTGACTCACGGCTCGTCTGGAGCACAGATGGCACACCCAGAGCCACACTGCTTCCCAGGGAGAATCCCTGTAACTTACAGGCCATGAGGCCTTGGCTGGGGGAGTTAGCATCTCTAGGCCTCGGCTTCCCTCTCTGCAGATGGGCTAAGAACTGAGCCTAACTGCACAGAGCGGCTGGGAGAGTTCGCGTCTGCTCACTGTGCAGTGCTCTACAAATCAGTGCCGACAGCACTCATTCTTATTGCCTGACTCTTCACCAGACTGTGGGGGCATCAAACATTTCTTTCCTTCCCTGGCCTCCCCATGCCTCTCACACCTCCCGAAACACTCTAGGTACCAATCAACGTGCTTCAAGTTAAGCTGAATTCGCCCCAGTCGCCAGCCGTCAGAGAGGCCCTTCCTTTAAAAAAAGAAAATTAGGAGAGGGACTATGTGGCCCAATTTATAAGCCGAGGATCTCTTTCACTGCATCGCAGCCCAGAACAACTTTTCCTGCCTCACCAGAAAGGCAAACACGCTTAAGGTACAAAGAGATGGGAATTATCTGCAAAGTCACAACATAAGCCAGATGCTGTTTGAATTTTTATCCAAAATACACACGCTGAAAACAGCTGGCCTCGTGGAAGCACTGGCTGGCCGGGGACCAGCTTGGCACCTTGCTGCCTGGGGTGGGGAGCACCACAGGGGGAGACACGTGCAAGGACTCAAGTCCCAGAGCCCCGGCTTCCTCGCCAGGTGACCTTGATCAAGTCAATTAGCTTCTCCTAGCCTCGGCTTCCTGATCTATAAAATTAGGGTAATAATTGCTGTCTATTTCTGTTGCAGTGGCAATGAAATTATCACACATAAGGCTTCTGCCTCACGTGTGGTCACTTGACAGGCACTTAAAAAACTGTCAGTTTCTTGGGGCGCCTGGGTGGCGCAGTCGGTTAAGCGTTGGACTTCAGCCAGGTCGATCTCACGGTCCGCGAGTTCGAGCCCCGCGTCGGGCTCTGGGCTGATGGCTCAGAGCCTGGAGCCTGTTTCTGATTCTGTGTCTCCCTCTCTCTCTGCCCCTCCCCCGTTCATGCTCTGTCTCTCTCTGTCCCAAAAATAAATAAAAACGTTGAAAAAAATTAAAAAAAAAAACAAACTGTCAGTTTCCTTTCCCCGATGCTCCTCCTCCTCCCCGCTGGGGCTAATCACCTCTCAAAAAATGAATGAGGAAATGATAAAGCTGGTGGGAAAGAGGCGGCGAGGTGGCGGTGAAGGGCACGGAGCCACATCTGGGACAGTAATTATACCCCCTTCACACAGGTGCTGTGCACAGGTGAGATGTATGTGAAATGCTTTGCAGATGCCTGCAAACAGTAAGCTGTCTATAAGTGGTGGCCGTTCTCCTCTCCCAGCTGTGAAATGACATGGCAAAATGCGATGCTGGTGGCTAAACGGGGGCCGAATGAGGAGGCAGTCTACATGAAAGCCACCACATGCCAGTTGGCTGGGGACTGTCCCGGTTTTAGCACTGGAAGTCCTGCGACCCAGGCAAACCAGGGGGTAGGTCATCCGAGGCCCGTAGTGCTGCACCAGGCATCCCACACCCCTGAGTGGCCTCTCTCGACCCATGACCCCCATCTCTTGCCACTCTTCCTCCCCAGGGGCCCCCAGCCTTGGGGTTCGCTGAACCCTAGGAGCATACTGACTGTAGGATATTGTCCTTTGCTGCTCTGTTTATCTGGAACCTTGGTTGTCACAGCCCCATAAGCTGACCCCCGCCTGTGCTTCCTGTCTTACCAAGCCCCCAGCAAAGTGACCTCATTTGGAAGTTGTTTGCAGATGTACTCAAGTTAAGAGGAGGTCATACCGGATAAGGGTAGGTCCTAAATTCAATGACTGGCATCCTTATAAGAGGTCATGTGAAGATACTGAGAAGGAGGCTATGTGAAGATGGGGACAGGGACAAGAGAGACGCCAGTCAGGGAAGGCCAAGGGGTGCAGAGCACAGAAGAGATTCACCCTCAGAGCCTCGAGAAGGAACAAAGCCTGCCCGCACCTTGATGTTGGGCTTCTGGCCTCTGAACTCTGATAGCATGATCTCTATTGTTTGAGGCCTGCCCCTGGGAGACTAGCACACCTCCTCACTGAGGCCTTCCCTGGCCACCTGCTGGAACTGGCCCCTTCCCCAGCTCTTTGTCTCTGCATCCAGTCCTGGCTCCCCTGAATGCTTAGTGCTTTCTGCATGTTTCTTGTTTGGTATTTACTCGACCGTCTGTTTCCTCACCCGCAGCCACAGTGAAGCTCCCTGAGAGCACGGCACCTGCAGCGCCAGCCCTGGGACAGACAGGGGCTTGATTAACGTGTATTATGGGGGCCTGGGTGGCTTGGTGGGTTAAGGTCAGACTCCTGATTTCGGCTCAGGTCACGATCTTGCGGTATGTAGGTTCAAACCCCGCGTCGGGCTCTGCGCTGATGGTGCAGAGCCTGCTTGGGATTCTCTGTCTCTGCCTCTCTCTCTGCCTCTCTCTCAGTCTCTCTCTCTCTCTCTGCCCCTCCCCTACTCTCTCTCTCAAAATAAATAAATAAAAAAGAAACAAACCACGTACTGAATGGGTTCCCGCCCACTACTGCTCTACTGTTACTTGTTTAATCCCGGCTCAGAAAGGCCGGGGTCAGCAGATACCAGCAATCTGGAGTCGCGGACCCTGGCAGGCTGGTCCCTAGTTACAACTGTGGTCTATGGGAGCAGGCCCCCCGGTGGGCAGTCAGACAGTGAGCAGAGACTCCGAGAAGTGAGCAGAGGGCAGCATGCCTCGTATCTAAAACATCACAACAGTCCTAATGTACCGAGCCTGCTACACCTTCCAGAAGGCCTTCCCCTTCCTCAGGGTGCACGGTCTAATGGTGTGCATGGAGCAGTCAGGGCACACGCCCTCACACAGGCGAGCTTAGCTCTCCGATTCCTCTCAGAGTCCAATTGGATTGTCAGCTCTTAGCCCTCAAAAAGCAGAAGGGACCTCAGAAAACATTTTCTAGGGAAATCAGAGATGCTGAAAGAAATACTCTAGGGACACCTGGAAATGTACATTTTCCTACTGGGGTAAAGAAAAATTTGAGTCCAGTCCAAAGTATTTACTGAATGTAGTAAGTCTTGACTTTTGAAAATCAAATTATGACATATACTTTTCAAAAAGTTTTTTCAATGTTTATTTATTTTTGAGAGAGAGAGAAAGCAGAGTGTGAGCAGGGGTGGGGAGGGGCAGAGAGAGAGAGGGAGACACAGAACTCGAAGCAGGCTCCGGGCTCCAAGCTGTCAGCCCAGAGCCCGATGTGGGGCTTGAACTCACAAACCGCAAGATCATGACCCGAGCCGAAGTCGGACCCTCAACCAACTGAGCCACCCAGGCGCCCCAAATTATGACATATATTTTTAAATCACGCAGATAATACACATGTAGTCTGATGAATCATCACAAAATGTGCACGCCTGTGCAACTCCCACCCAGGTCAAGAATCAACCTACACACACACACACACACACACACACACACACACACACACACAAGAATCAACCTACAATACCAGCCCCCCGGAAGCCGCACCCTGTGCTTCCTCGGGACCACCATCCTCTCCCTTTTCCCCCAAGGTCACCACCAGCCTGATGCTGTCACCAAAGATGAGTGTACACAGAATCACAGGGGATGTATTTCTCGGGTATTTCATCTCTTTTGTGTTTCTCACGAACGTGAAATGCATCCGTGCTGTAGCACACAGCTATAATCTGTTCGTTTTATTGCTGTGTCATATTCCAACGTGTGAGAGTATCACAATTCATCCACCTTCCCATTGATGGACACTTCAGCGCTCTCCAGTTTGAGATTAACACTAACAGTGCCCCATAAACATGCTTACACAAGCGTGTAGATGCACATGTATGGAAATATATATACACAGCAACCATAAGATATGTATGTTCAGTTTTGGTAGATAAATCCAGTTTCCCCAAATCATCACAGCAACTTACACCTTTATAAGAGACGTATGAAATACTTTGCTCCACATTTTTGCCAATATTTGGCATTACTGGTCTTTTTAATTTTTAGCAATTGTGGTTTTAATGTGCATTTCCTTAATTACAAGTGAGATTTGTTGTATTTATTTTAATTTCCAGTGTAGTTAACACACAGTGTTCTATGGGTTTCAGATGTACAATCTAGTGATTCGACACTTCCACACATCGCCCAGTGCTCATCACAAGTGCCCTCCTTAGTCCTCATCACCTATTTCACCCATCCCCCACCCCCTCCCCTCTGGTGACATCAGTTTGTTCTCTATGTAGGTAAGAGTCTGTTTCTTGCTTTGTCTCTCTCTTTTCTTTTGCTTGTTTACTGTTTCTCAAATTCCACATATGAGTGAATTCCACATACGGTATTTGTCTTTCTCTGACTTATCTCACTTAGAATAGTACTCTCTAGCTCCATCCACATTGTTGCAAATGACAAGACTTCATTCTTTTTGACGGCTGAGTAATATTCCATGACATCTCACATCTTTTTTATCCCATCATCTATCGACAGACACTTTGGGCTGCTTCCATAGTTTGGCCATTGTAAACAATGCTGCTGTAAACATGGGGTGCACGTATCCCTTTGAATTAGGGTTTTTGTAGTTTTGGGGGTTAAGTAGTGTGATTACTGGGTCATAGATTAGTTCTGTTTTTAACTTTTTGAGGAATACTAATGTAACTTGTGAAAATGCCTATTTTGTCTCTTAGCCATTTTTGTAAGAGATGTTCTGTCTTTTTATTATTGATTTGTAAGAGTTCTTAATGTATTCTGTGTATGAGCCCTTTGTCAATTTCATTTATTGTGAATATTTTCCTGCTCTCTGTGGTTTGTCCCTTCATTAATGGTGATTTTTTTGTATGAATAGAAAGAAGTCTTTAATTTTAATGTAGTTCAATTTATCAATTCTTTTACTTTAAACCAGTGCTGTTCTGTCCTGTTTAAGAGATCTTTCCGTGTCCTAAGATGATGAAAATATTACATGGTATGTTACCTTCTCGGATATTTATGGTTTTACCTCTCATCTTTAAAGCTATAATCTACGTGGGATTGATTGTGCGTATGAAGTCAAGGAGTGTTCAGGTTTCATTTGTAATGGCATTAAAATGTCAGGTGTCAATACAAATGCAGTATTTGCCACCTTGGATGGCACAATCTGCACTTTATCCCTAAGACAACTCCCCAGAGAGAAGCAGCAGCAGAAAAATACAGATAACAACTCTTGAACAATAAGCCTCTGTTTTGCAAAAACAGCTACGATGTACCAATAATAACTGAAGTTATACCTGTAGAAATTTCCTGACCATAGACGTAAGCAAAAAGGGGTTCTTTCACGGTTGCTGGGATTATTACTTTCCTTCCTGGTCACCCCAGGAACTCATGTTTCCGGAAAGATGCAATACATAGAAACATTCCATTTAAAATAAATTTCACATAAAATATTCCAAGCATAAAAACACAGGTGCATATTAACATCTGCTCCCTTCTTGGAGTCTGCAGTCCCCATCAGACTACCACTGGGTCCTGTTCCCATACAGCACAATCACAGCTGAGTACCAGCCTGCCAGGGGCTGCAATTCCCAACCACTGGTGACCCCAACTGACCCAACATCATTTATTGAAAAGACGCTCTTCCCTTCAGCTCTCCAGTACACCTTCACCACAGGTAAGTGTCCATATATGTACGGCTCAGCTTCAGAAGTCTCATTTCTAGTCCACTGATGTATTTCTCTCTCTTTGCACCAATCTGCACTGTCTGAACCACTGTAACTTTCTAACTGTTGATGCCCCACAGATTAAGTTCTCCCATTTTTCTTTTTCTGGAAGATAATCTTGTGAATTCTCAGCACTTTGTATTCCCGTGTACATTTTAGAAGCAGTCTGAAATTTCCATTTTACAAAACCTGCTTGGATTTGCTTGGGTTTGTATCGAATCTATAGATCAGTATAGAGGGAACATCATTATAATGTTGTCTTCCAACTTGTGAATATGGAATACCCCCCATGTATGTGTCTAATTTCTTTCCATAATATTTTATAGATTTTTGTGTAGATAATAAGGAGATTAGAAATTGCACATTTCCCACTAGACTTATTCGTGGGTATTTGACGGTTTTTACAGCCTTTTAAATGGTATAGTTTATAAATTTCACTTTCTACATAAGAATACAATTGCTTTTAGTGTATTGACCTTATGTATAGAAATAAAATTGCATTTAGTGTTACAAGTACACAAGTATGATGACTTTTTATCCAGAGACCCTGGTAGCCAAATCCACTCACTCATTCTAAAGTTTATTTATAGATTTAGATGTTTTATGCATTCATAACATCGGTGACAGATGACAGTTTTAGTTCATCTTTTCCAATCTTTATACCTTGTGTTAAAAAAAAATTTATTTGCCTCGTTGCATTAGCTAGGACCTCTCGTACTACGTTGACTCAGAGTGGTGACAGCATGTATTTTGTGTTGTTCCTGAGCTCAGAGAAAAACCTATCAACATCTTAGTACTGAGTATGATGACTGCTATAGGTCTGGGTAGACAGCCTTCATTAGTATAAGGAAATTTTCTTCTATTCCTTGTTGGTTAGAGTTGTTTTTACATTTTTTTTTTTTTTTACCGTAAGTGGATACTGAACATTATCAACTGTTTTTTCTACATATGTCAAAATCATCATATAATTTTGTCTTCAAATGTATTCTGTAAATATGATGAATCACCCTGACTGACTCTCAAATGTTAATCCAATCTTCCACTGCTGGCGTAACTCAGCTAGGTCTTGACCTATTATCTTTTTATGTTTTATGTTGTTTATCATTGAAATTGTTCGCTAAGTCTTTGCTTAGGATTTTTATATCTATGTTCCTTAATGATACTGGCCTGTCATTTTTTCCCTGTAGAGTTCTTATAAGGATATGCTATCCAGGATACACTCATCAAATGAGCTGGGAAATATCCCCCCTGGAAATGTTTATACAGAATTGGTATTGTTCTCTCTTAATGAAGCTTTGAATCACCTTTGTTGGGAGGTTTTTAATTATATGTTCAACTTATTTAATAGAAGAGGACTATTCAGATACTCTAATTCTTCTTACATCACTATTGGTTAAGATTTCTCTTTCTAGGCATTTGTACACTTTAAGTTTTCAAATATATCACATCGCAATATATTCTTATCTCTCTAATGCTTCAGGAGCTGGCCATTTAAACCCTAATATTAGTTATTAATTCCTTCTCTTTTTATAAATAGTCTCACAAGGGTTTGGCAATGTTATTAATCTTTTATAGAACTCACTTTGATCTTGCTGATGCACTCCGATGAAAATTCCCTTTCCAACTTCTTGAGATGGAAATTTAGATTACTGATTTTTAGCCTTTTGCATTTGAGGTTATAAATTTTACTCGAAGTATGGCTGTAGCTATAGTCCACAAATTTTGAGATGTCTTGTGTAGTATTTTCATTATCATTTAATCCAAACTATTTTAAAATTTCCATTGTGATTTCTTTTTGTCCCTCTGGTTACTCAGAAATACACGTTCATTACTTGGAGTGTATGTCACTTATATCTTAGTTTCCAAACCTGTGAAGATTTTCTACTTATACTTTTGTAATTAGCTTCTAACTTAATTCTGTTGTGGTCAGAGAACATAGTCTAATATTAATCCTTTTAAATGGGTTGAGACTTGCTTTATGGCTCATCATATGGTTGATTTTTGTAAATGGCCCATGAAAGCTAAAAAGAAACGTGTATTTAACAGTTCTAAAGTTTAATGTTAATATGTTGATTAGCTCATATTTGTTAACTGTGTCATTCAAACATTCTAGCTACTACTGATGTTTCTGTCCACTCGTTTTATCAATGGCTGAGACAGTATTTCTCATTTCAGTCTGGCTAACTTTTAGCTTACCTCACTTACAGTTTATACATTTTGATGCTTTTTATTAAGTGCATATCAAATTTAGAATTATTATATTCCTGACAAACTGAATGCTTCATCATCATGAAACCTCTCTCATTGTCTTTAGTAATCTTTGTTGCCTTCAGATCTACTTAGGCTCTTATCAGTACTGCCGAACCATATTTACGGGCTTGGGTTTGCCTGGGATTGCTTTTTCTATTATTTTATTTTCAGTCTTCCTATGTCTTTACATCTAAGATACAAACAGCATATACACAGGTATTTGATTTATCCAGTGTAACCATTTTTATCTTTTAAAAAAAATTTTTTTTAATGTTTATTTATTTTTGGGAGAGAGAGAGAGAGAGAGAGAGAGAGAGAGAGAGCATGAGCAGCGGAGGGGCAGAGAGAAAGGTAGACACAGAATCCGAAGCAGGCTCCAGGCTCTGAGCTGTCAGCACAGAGCCTGACACCGGGCTTGAACTCACAGACTGCGAGATCATGACCTGAGCCGAAGTCGGATGCTCAACCGACTGAGCCACCTAGGCGCCCCACCATTTTTATCTTTTAATTGGAGTACTGAGTCTATTTAGTGTTATTCTTGTGTTTAAATATAACATCTTACCATTTGCTGTTCTATATGACACTCTCCTATATTCGGTTTTCTCTCCTCTCTTGCCTTCTTTAGGATTAAGTATTTTTAAGTCATTTGATTATGTTATTTTCTCTTCTTTAAATTATTGCTCTAGAGGTCATTTCATGAATCTGTGTCTTAATGAAATCTAATATAAAGTAGTACATTTAGTATTTCCCAGACAATGCAAAGAATTTAATACACTCCAATTTCATGTACTGCCTTCCTGATTTATATGCTATTTTAGTTGTGTATTTTAATTTTTCTGTCTTCTTCTTTTCACACAGGCACACACACACAGACATGCACACACACAGAAACACACACAGACACACACACACACCCCTGTATGGTACCTGAACATCGTCAGGTAGCTATGCTGTTATCTGTACTGTACATGTGAGGAAAGGGATAGAGGGATAGAGAAGTCTGTCTGAGGTCACCCAGATGGTAGGTAGCAGGGCTGGGACCAGAATCCATCCTTCAGAACACCTCACATGCTCTCTGTCATGTTAAAATTGGACTCAAATCATAACATATGCTCTTACTTCACAATCTCCTATTGTCTGATGTTGTTTAATGAGTAAACGATATAGCTCCATGTGGCATGCGAGGTCCAGAAGTTTCAAGAGACTATTCAAGATAGTAGGTCTTGGGGTGCCTGGGTGGCGCAGTCGGTTAAGCGTCCGACTTCAGCCAGGTCACGATCTCGCGGTCCGGGAGTTCGAGCCCCGCGTCGGGCTCTGGGCTGATGGCTCAGAGCCTGGAGCCTGTTTCCGATTCTGTGTCTCCCTCTCTCTCTGCCCCTCCCCCGTTCATGCTCTGTCTCTCTCTGTCCCAAAAATAAATAAACGTTGAAAAAAAAAATTAAAAAAAAAAAAAAAAAGATAGTAGGTCTAAGGTGAGTACAAAAGGAGCCAAAGCAGATGTTTTTGTAGAGTTGGTAGAAACCTCAGCCACCAGAGTCCACTCCTCCTTATTTTCTAGATGACATTAGTGGGGTCCAGAGAGGTGAAATGATGGTCCCAAGGTCACCTGGCAAGTCAATGGTAGAACCAGAACTTAAAGTCACTTCCTTGACCCTGATTTTATATTCTTTCTATGTCATATGCTTCTCTAAATGCTACTGTTCATATTTGTCCACCAGAGAGCCCCTAATGCAGCAGGGGGGCGCATCAGAGAGCTCCTAATGCAGGGACACAGGCTTGCACCCCTAGGAGTGTGGGCAGCACTGGGAGGGCTTGGCAGGAACCTGTTCAACACAATCTTCCACAAACACAAAACATTTTCAATGTAAAAATGTGTTTGTTTGTTTGTTTGTTTGTTTGTTTATTGGCCAAGCTTTTTAGAGAAAGGACACTTCAGGAAGGCATCGTGGGTTTCTGCTGTGGTTCCAAATACTGCCCGCAAACCCGGCTTGAGCAGCACAGCCTCTGCAAAGCCTCTAGGCTCATCACTCGGCTTTAAATTATGTATTACAGGGGCGCCTGGGTGGCGCAGTCGGTTAAGCGTCCGACTTCAGCCAGGTCACGATCTCGCGGTCCAGGAGTTCGAGCTCCACGTCGGGCTCTGGGCTGATGGCTCAGAGCCTGGAGCCTGTTTCCGATTCTGTGTCTCCCTCTCTCTCTGCCCCTCCCCCGTTCATGCTCTGTCTCTCTCTGTCCCAAAAATAAACGTTGAAAAAAAAATTAAAAAAAAAATAAATTATGTATTACAAGCCAGACAGTCCACTCATCTCCTGCCCAGCAATTTTCCTTTCTTCCTGACCAACTGCCTCACCTCAAATGCCTGCTCAAAAGCAGGTCCCCGTCTCTGCTTTGAGAGGGCTTGGTGAGCATAAACGACCTGAAGCTTCCACATCGTGGGCCAGCTCCAACAGGCTACTCTCCAGAAGTCAGAGGGTCTGATTTTTTCTCCCCTCCTTGTTCTTACTTTTTGTCTTCTGCTTCTTTTTGAAAAGCTCCTCAGAAAAGGGGTCTAACAGACACGTGTCTTGAATACGTGGCCTTGTAAAAATGGCATCGCTCTTCAAATCCGGCTTTTTCTTAGTTAAGGAAATTCAGAGAGCAGCTAACTATGTGTAGTAAGTGTGGCCTCCCCCAGAATAGCTGGAGAGGAAGACAACTGGGAGAGGGTGATGGATAAAATCTAAACCTGCCAGAGACGCCCTCCGCGGGGGAAGGTCCCTCATGCTGCACCTCACCTGGCCTTTCTCATCGGGCCTGTGAAACCAGACACCTCGGTCCAAATCTGGGATCTACACCTTATTCGCTGAGAATAAAAACAATGGCAGCACTAAGGGCAACGATGCCGTCACCATTCTCAGCGCTGGGCGAAGGCACGAGATGCCTGGAACGTACGAAGTGCCACACACGCAGCCTCTCGGTTCGTTTTCACGCGCCCATCAGCGGGGCCTCGTGATGAAGACTCAGAGGCTAAGACAGCGAGCGGAAGGCTGCTCTTCACAGTCCTGGAGTCTGCGTCCTCGGGGGCTTAGGTCCCTCTGACACGGACTGTGCACCTGGTCATGAGACTCGGCCTGGCCGAGGGGACCCCGACAGACGTGCCACAAGCAGTGACCTGACAAGCGCCTGCACGGCGGGTCCTGCCCAGTTGCCACTCTCTGGAACTCTGAGGATCCCCTGGGAAGAGACCCTGTGGAGCAGAGACCAGCTGGCCCCTGCGGCCCCAACTCAGCTGCCGACAACCAAACAGGCGAGTGAGGCCATCTGAAGTCGCCCCACAGCGCTTGAGAGACCCCAGAGGAGAGCCGCAGAGCTGGCTCGGATCAGAACTGCCCCACCAGCCCATAGACTTACAAAGTCAGCCAAGACCATTACTGCTGGGGCTCCTGGGTGGCTCAGTGGGTTAAGCGTCCAACTTCACCTCAGGTCATGATCTCATGGTTCGTGAGTTCGAGCCCCACGTCAGGCTCTGTGCTGACAGCTCGGAGCCTGGAGCCTGCTTGGGATTCTGTGTGTGTGTGTGTGTGTCTCTCTCTCTCTCTCTCTCTCTCTACCCCTCCCCCACTCGTGCTCTGTCGCTCTCTCAAAAATTAACATTTAAAAAAATTACTGCTTTAAGCCCTTATGTTTCAGTTTTTTATATTTTATTTTTGGTAGCAAAATCTAAGTGATTCAAAGCCATGAAATAAGCTAGGTGAGTGGGAGAACCCAGACAGTGCAAACCCATAGCCCTCAGCCTTAACCATGCTACAGTCACATGTGTCTGAGCCTCAGTGTCCTCCAGGTAAAATGACAACAATGTAACAGTCCTTCAGCGTTAGATCAGACCACAACAACCCAGTTAACCATCACTGCTTAACTGTGAGACACCACGTAAAGCCAGGCATTATTCTTACCAATGAACATTTTCTAGAGCCATCTCTTTCTACCTGAATACCAAGAAGGCAGAAGAGTAATTTCACCCTGAGTCTGGGTTATTAACTGATCCTGAGTATTTTGCACCAGCAGCGCAGGGGAGGGGTGGGAAGTCTCGCCCCCTGACCTTCCTCGGGCCCTCACTCTCCTGCTCACCTCTGCCTGAGGCACGTTTGTGTTCAGCTCACTCCCAAAGCCTGGGGCCTGCAGCCTGCAAGAATCAGCAAGGAAGGGAATGAGCCTTTAATGAGCTCACAAGTTTGGCAGATTTTATATGTGTATATGGCGTCCTGTCAGTCTTGTGACAGCCCTTCAAAGCAGGTGTTATTTCCATTTTACAAATGGGGAAACCAAGGCCATTAAGCACCTTGTCAGAAGTCAGTGATCGGTAAGCAGCAGACCTCAGAGCAAAGGCAGAGATTTCTAATCCAAAAGCTTGCAAGCTTCCCACAAATGCCTGAGAGTATTACCTTCCACACTCACAGTATTTAGAAAGAAAGCAAGGTTGGTTGGTCGGTTGGCCGGTCGGCTGGTTTTACTAATATAATATATTTGGAGGCCCCTGCTCTCACAGCCCACAGCCAGCAGCCGGCTGCACCTCGCAGCCGCTATCTCACCCCACCACAGCTATTCCCCTTGGACAACTGGCTCCTCGATTCCACTCTTCTCTATACAGAAGCAGGAGGAATCTTACGGAAAAAGCAACCAGCTCATGTCACATCACCCTCGGCACAAATCCTACAATGCCCTACGTGATCTGAGCGTCCCCTCTTCAACCTCATCTACAACTCTCCTCCCACTCACCAAGCTCCAGCCCTGCTGGCCTCCTCACTCTCCAAGCACGACTTCACCACAGGGCCAGTGCACTGTTCTCTTGGCCACGAGCCCCATTCCCCCGACATTTACTTGGTCCTCACTCTTGGTTCATGCTGGTCTTTGCTCATGTGTTTCCTCCTCTGAGCAGTCCTCCCTGACTGCCCTACCTAAAATAGTCCCCTCTCTCCTCCTGCCCTGCTTCATTTCTCTCCTAGGGCTTGCCACTACCTACCTTATGTATCTAATTATGTGTCTGTCCACCCACTAGAATGTAAGCTGCACGGGTAGGGACTGGGGCATTTCACTCACCACTGTGCCCCCGGCATGGAGAAGAATGCCAGGCGCAGCAGGGACTCCACAAATACTCAGTGAATACATGAAGGAATGAATAAGTCAGAGTCCGGACAGGAAACACAACCCTCATTAAAACTCCCCTGGAAACCACAGACAATCTCAGAATATGAATTTTACAGTGAAGATGACAAAGCAAAAGGCATGATGTACTGAAAACCATCCAGGTCTTTGGAGTTGACTCGGGTTTCTACCAGGCAGTGTTTCTCAATTAGCCTGCTAGAGCCTCATGAGTGGTTCATCTCATGGGACTGTCCCCTTCATGCAGACTTTCTGCATCTTTGGTCCCTGGCAACTCACCACTAGTAGGAGCCCAGTCCTGTGACAGCTCCAAACACCACTCACATTTCGAAGCACCCCGAGGCACGCATTACTGCCTCTTGCAGTAACGGTTAAGGCTTACCTCCATCCACGCCCATGATGAAGCGTCCCACGATGAGCATTTCAAAGGCTCCTGCCTGGAGAGAACAGGCCATGAGCAGTGCAGCAGATATCGCAAACCCATTGTTGACCAGCAGAGTGTGCTTCCTGGAAAAAAAGGAGTGGTTTGATGAGGAGGTCCACTGTGAGGATGTTGACCTACCCATCCCAGGAGCAGGGGTCACGCCCTTCAGAAGGGTCAGCAGAGTGAGATTCAGGCACAGTGGAAAGAACATTGACCTAAGGGTCAGGAACAGGGCCCAGAATCCCACTGATCCCTACTGCCACCTTTGGTTGTATGACCCTGAGCAAGGCACTTCCCCCTCCTGGGTTCACCACTAAAGCTAATTATGTCACCTTCAAAGGCAGTGTCACATTTCACGAATTCCCTGATGCAATACTGTATTTCATCGACTCTAAGACCTTCACTTAACATTTCTAAAGTCAAGATGTGCCTTATAATCCTTGAGTCAGAGTTCAAGCATGAAAATGGAAACCACTCTAGTGATTTTAGCAGAGAGAATTTAACATAGGGAGTTGGTTGAGCAGGTATTGGGGAACTCAGATGTCAAAAGGGGGATCTCTGAAGACGGGGTGCTGCCCATGTGGTGCTGACACTTTGGGGGCTTGGAAGAAGGGCCCTCAAGACCTGCTTATCTTCAAGGGTGGGCACTGGCCCGCTGGGGCTGTTCTTCTGAGGGGCACAGTGTTCTGAGGTATAGACAAAGGCTGGGAACTAGACTCACTGCTGGGACTAGCAGGAAATTCAGCAAAACAGGACCAAGCCCCTTGCCCCTCCTCCTCTAGTGTGGCTCTTGTGTGCCTCTTATCAAAGGGCAGATGAGACATGCAGGTCCCAGCCCCTGCATCACAGGGCAGAGCATCGAGGGTAAGTCTGGAGCTGAGAGACCACAGTCTGAAAACCAGCACAGTGTCCTATAGCTTTAATTAGCAGCCTTTCCCTTTCTCTTTCTCCCCCTTCCTTCCTTCCTTCTTTCCTTCCTTCCATCCTTCCTTCTCTGCATTTCGTGTAACAATGCTTCTTATACACGATGACATCTTCGATTTGATAAATTACAGCCCTAAGTGTGAGGTTGAACTAATTCCTCTTGAACAAGATCAGTCAAATTCCTATGGCAATTATTCCTATAGCTGCTCTGTGCCGGGACTGCTGTCACTGTTCTGGTAACATGTCTCTAAGACCTCATGGTTGAGAATCATGACTTGTGTGGGGCCTGGAGACCTGGGTCCCTGCACCAGTTGTATCTTTTATGAGCGAGGTGACTCTATTTATTGCTCTGTGTTTTCCTTTACTCATTTACAGAATGATAATAGCTCACACTTACTAAATTCTTGCTCTGTGATAAACCCTGTTCTAAGCACTTTATAGGAGTAGCTCATGTCCTGCTCAAAATGACCCTATGAGGTAGATACTTCATTATCCTTATTCCATAGATAAGTTAACCAGGATATACACAAATTAGAAATTTAGGCCATACAACTAGTGAGTTAAGAGCTGGAAAAAAACATCATAGCTTCTCACAGGATATTTTTTCCCTAAAATCAATGAGTTAACAAATATTAAATTGTTTTGTAAATTGGAAGAAGCTAGAGACTTGAAAGGGGACTTTGTTATTACTTTTGGGAGTTAGAGGCCTTAAACTCCAGCCCGGGGCTCTTTCCACTATTTCTTATTTATCTCAAACTTTCCATTAAACTTTTTCCTCCTGCCTACATCTTCTTGGAGAATCCCAAAGCTAATCACACTTTCATGATGGCACGAAGACTGGTTCAACATCTTCTATAATGTGAACTGAAAAAGCCCAGGTCTCCCTTATTTAAACAAATTATGATACATCTATGTAATGGTACATTACGTAGACATTAAAACAGAAGTAGCTTTCTATATTCTGATACAGGAAGATCTCCAAGATATATTGTCAAGTGTAAAGAACAAGGTACAGAACTTTGCATAGAATATGCAACAATTTGTGTGATAAAGGAATGTGTGTGTGTGTGTGTGTGTGCACGCACATGCACATGCATGCAAAAACAGACACAAACCTTGGAAAAGATACACAAAAAACTGGTATCACAGGCTGCCCCCAGGAAGGGGTTCTGATTGGCTGGGGGAGAGAAATACAATGGAAGCCTTCTACTTTACATTCGTTTGGTCCTTTTAAAAGTTATGCCATATGAATGTATTATTTATTCAAAACATAAATACAATCTCACTGTCAAAAAGTTAATTTAAGTGGATGTCATGAGGGGAAAATTATGATTTAGCCAAGACTTAAAACAGAAATTCCAATCTAGGCTGACCTCCCTCATTCTTTTTTTTTTTTAAGGTTTATTTACTTTTGAGAAAGACAGAGCACAAGTAGGGAAGGGGCAGAGAGATGGAGACACAGAATCTGAAGCAGGCTCCAGCCTCTGCGATGTCAGCATAGAACCCGACATGGGGCTCGAGCCCACAAACCGCGAGATCATGACCTGAGCTGAAGTCAGACGCTTAACCGTCTGAGCCACTCAGGCGCCCCTGAACTCCCTTATTGTGATACAGAAGGTCGCAGTCTCAGGATTCAAGAAGACGAACCCAAGGGCACTAATTTTGTTATCAGCGAGGCTTCAGAGCACAATGAGAATACTCTGGTGGCCCATGTGTGCGCAGTGCTCACGGCCCTTCCCTCGGTCCTCTGAGGGTCTGACTTAGGAAGGAAGCAGGGCAGTGGTGAAAAGACCTGTGCCCTCACGGGGGCGAGGGCTTTCACTGGTGTGTCTGCTCAGCGAACACGTAGCGATCGTAAGACACAGGGTTTGCCACAGGGAGTAAGTCAATCCCCATCCTCACCCTTAGGGGCTTTAAAACCTAGTTAGGGACACAGAAGAATAAACTGTCACACAGAAATCAATTAGAAGTAAAGATATCGGGTCTCAGAGTGTATAAGTGGGAACTGTGTGTCATTTGCCTGGCTACCCCGGGACCCTTTCTCTGTTCTGTTGTGGCAAAGGGAACTAGAACTACATTTCCCAGGCTCCCTTCCTTCCCAGCTCCCTGGCAGGACTGGCCAATGAGAGGTATGATGTCTTCTGTGGGGAAGAGGAGAGGCTGGGCATCTCCCTATGGTCCCACTCCCACTTTGGCAGGTGCGTCTGCTCCTTGGCCCCAGCCTTCTCCCTGTGGTGCCAGCAACCTGCCCCTTTCCGCGGAGCGGGCCTGGCTTGGGGGCCCTGGCAATGCTGTCTCTGCCTTCCATCCCAGGTGTGGTAGTGGCTTGTGTGTGACAAGTGATTTCTCCCAACAAGCCAAAACGTTCTCCCTGTAGGTCCATCTCTGACACCAGTTCTACTCCTTGAGACCTCACGGCCCAAATCTTGTGGGTGTAGAGTCCAGTGTAAGTCAAGGATGTGAAGAGGTTGTCGAGAGAGGGGAAGCGGGACAGGAATGCTGAGGCTGGCCAGACTCAGGGGGTTCTTGGATGTTGGACAAGACAGCATGTTCCATGACCCGTAGACAGGGAGAAATAAAGGGCTTGACCAGGAAGCAGACCCGACCCCTGGGCTCCTACTCCAGTTAAACTGGGCCCTTGATGCTAGAGTGATGGTAATGATATTCATGGCACTAATACTGGCATTACTCAGTGGTTCTCAAGGCTATAGCTGCTCATCAGATTCAATGACATCACATAAGAAGAGAGACTCTTGGGTCCACCCCTAGAGAATCCCAATCCTCGACACAGACTCCACAAGAGACCTTTAGAAGAATCTAGAAAGAGCATGGCTTTTGCATAAATCATCTCGTGTCATTCACTTCATCTTTCACACCTGTAGCTGGCAGCATTCACGAGCTGGGCAATTCACAGAGGAAGAGGTGGAGGTGTCACAGGTGGGGACCACCTCACTCCCCACCCTGCTCCACCCCCACCCCCCCACCGCACCAAGTTCACCAGCCCACCTGCATTTCGCTAAAGCCACCCTGGGGGGGGTGAGAGGCATCAGTCTCCTGCACCCTGGCTGTCCGCCACCTAGAAGAATCGATCCCTTAACTACTCCATCATTTCCAAGCGAACAGAGCAGACTATGGTCTCCCTTGACCCTCAGCCCTCTGCAGCCACTGCCCCTTACCTCCGCTTCCCCTTTAGAGTGAAACTCCCTGAAGACTACCGTCTGTTTGCCTTCCCTTCTGTCCTTGTCCCTCTCTGATTGGATCATTGCCACCACTCCGGGGAGACTGCCTTTGTGAAGACGATCAGGATCACGCGCCTCAACAAACACCACTGACAGTTCTGCACCCCCAACCCCCCCCCCCCCCCCGGTACAGCCTCCCAGCAGCATGCGATACAGACAGCCTCGGGCTTTTTCTGGAAACACAGTCTTCTCCGGGACATCAGGGATCACGCCCTCTCCTGTTTTCTGCCTACCAGCCTCCCCTTCTCAGTGTCAAGCCTGGTCTGTCCTCTCTCTCCACTCCCTCCTTGGGTGACTTCACCCAGCTGTGACCTTAGTTGATGACAATCCCAACTGTATCTCTGGCCTGGACTCATCTCAATCCAGACTTACATGCCACACTGCCTCCTAGACATTTTCACTTGCATGTCCAGCAGGCATCTGAAGCCATGTATCTTTAAAATAGAACTCTTGAGGGGCGCCTGGGTGGCGCAGTCGGTTAAGCGTCCGACTTCAGCCAGGTCGCAATCTCGCGGTCCGTGAGTTCGAGCCCCGCGTCAGGGTCTGGGCTGATGGCTCAGAGCCTGGAGCCTGTTTCCGATTCTGTGTCTCCCTCTCTCTCTGCCCCTCCCCCGTTCATGCTCTGTCTCTCTCTGTCCCAAAAATAAATAAACGTTGAAAAAAAAATTAAAAAAAAAATAAAATAGAACTCTTGGGGCACCTGCGTGGCTTAGTTGTTTGAGCAGCTGACTCTTGATTTCGGCTCAGGTCATGATCTCAGGGTTGTGAATTCCAGCCCCACATCAGGCTCTGCGCTGTGTGGAATCTGCTTGGGAGTCTCTCATCCCTCCCTCTCTCTCTCTGCCCTTCCTCACTCCCTGGTGCATGCGTGCACATTCTCTCTCTCTCAAAATAAATACATAAACTTTAACATAACATAACATAACATAACATAACATAACATAACATAACATACTCTTGGGGTGCCTGGGTGGCTCAGTTAGTTCAGTGTCTGACTTTGGCTCAGGTCATGATCTCACAGTTCGTAGGTTCAAGCCCCGGGTCGGGCTCTGTGCAGACAGCCCAGAGCCTGGAGGCTGCTTCAGATTCTGTGTTTCCCTCTCTCTCTGCCCCTCCCCCACTTGCATTCTGTCTCTCTCCCCAAAACAAATAAACATTAAAAAAAATAGAACTCATGCATCCCCACTGCTAACCGCCCCCCACAAATGCATCCAAACCCCTCTTTCCACAGTCTTCCCCATCTGAGTAAATAAAACCTCCACCTTCCTAGGGGCTTAGGCCAAAAATAGGGGAATAATAATTACATCTCTTATTTTCCTTCCTGCCTGCATCACTGAGTCCCGCCTACGCTGCTTCCAGAGTATATCCCTGAGCAGAGCGCTTCTTCCGTTTCTGGTCCACAGTCCGGCAGAGGGGCAGGCCACCACCATCTCACACTCGGACGGACGCAGGATGGCTTAGGTGGCTCCTGTTTCCACTCTTGCCCTCCTGTAGGATTCAGGGTCCACAGAACAGCCAGAGTGATCCTTGCAAAGCAAACACTGACCACTTCCCCTTACCTAAAACCTTCCCACTGCGCTTGGGACAAACCGCTCGCCAGGGCCTAAACAACCTTGCATGACATGGCCTCGGCCACACCGTCCGATACTCGTGCCTTTGTGCTCACGAGGCTTCCCGCCATCTCTTGGGTGTGCCGGGCAGCTTCCTGACTCACGACCCGTGTCATGGGTGCCCCTCGATCCATTCGTCTTATCTCACTGAAGTGACTGAAATGCCACCTCTGACACTATCTGATGTGACTACTCCCCCAGCTGCAGAGCCCATCCCCCATAATCTTATCACCCTTTCTATTTTCTTTGCAGCCCCCACAACACGGGAGTTTAGCTTACATATTTATTTGTGTTTATGTTGGCACGTGCCCCTACCGGATTATAAACTCCATGCGTGCAGAGATTTTTAACTTGTCACTGTAGCCCCAGGCACTAAGCCAGTTGCTGGTACAGGCAGGTGCCCCATTCAAATTTGTTGCATAAATGAAGGAGTAAATTCTAGATGTTGAGCCGGGTTTCCTCCATGTGGCCCAGCTCTGGCCTGTTCTGAGTCTTACTTTAGCTTCTAGATCTGTGGGCAGGACACATGCTGTTCTCCTGAATCCACCTCCAATACTATTCCTGCTTGGACAGTTCAGCCACATGCTAACTGAACAACTGTGGGCGGGTTTCCTACCCTCCCTGAGCCTTGGTTTCCACCCCTGTGAAATGGATGTAACAATGTCTACCTTCTAAGTCTCCTGTAAGAATCAGATGATTTACGCAAAGTGCTTAGGATGGCACCTAGAACTTATTTGGAGCCTTAGTAAACTGAAAACCAACCCATGGTGACAGCTAACATTCACTGGGTACTTACTATGTCTCAGGCACTATCTTAAGTACTTTATACTCACTGGACACCCTATGCATTAGGTAATCTTGCTACCCCATGTCCCACGTGAGGAAATAGATCTAGAACTTGAGTACTTGGTCAAGTTTACATACTATGAAACGGGAGGTTTAGCATTCCAGTCACCCTGATACTAAGCTCCCCACAATGGCGGCTGCTATATTTACTCACAGTCATTCATTCTTTCAACAGATGTTCACTCGTTCAACTGACATTCATGCGCTCAACACAACGTCTAAGTGTGGACTGAGTGCTGAACACCATTCTAAGTTCTGGCATATAGCTGCCACCATGACCCAGTCCCTACTCTTCATGTTCTCAATAAACAAGTAAAAGACAAAGACTGTAGAGAAAACTAATACAGGAGAGGGGAGGAGTTTTACTCAGGGAGACATCTGGGAAGGTGATATCTAAGCACAGACCTGAAGGAGGAATACAGACCAGCCATATGGATATCAGAGAGCAGCAATCTTGGCGGGGAGGTACTAACAGTCAGACATGGGTCATTTTCAGGTACACCAGTGAGGCCAGCACAGCTGGAAGCAGAGGAGGACAGGAAAGCAAATAGAAGTGAGGGCAGAGAGACTGGAGGGGGAGCTAGTAAGGGTCTTGTAGGAGCCACCATGGCAACTTGAGTTCCCCCCTGGAGAGAGATGGGCAGCCACCGGACGATTCTAAGGAGAGGGGTGCCATGACCTGAGGAACATATTAACAAGATCGCGCAGACTTCTGTGTCGACCGTGGGCGAAGAAATAAGTGCAGAAACAGGGAGACTGGCTGGGAAGCTCCTGCAGCGGACCAGGCAAGTGCCAATAGTAATTCGCGCCAGGACGGGAGCAGTGGAGGTGGCGAGACGTGGTCAGAGCCCCGTGTGTTTTGAAGACAGTTGATGGGCTTTGCATTTGGATTGGACAGAGGTACAGAGAGAGAAGAGTTAAGGGTGCCCCTAAGTGCTTTGGCCTGAGGTCCTGCACTGGATGCGATGGTGTATTTTGTGCCATGCAGAGAATGTTAAAATCCCATTCAGGTCTGACTTGGAACATTTGCAAACAGGGCTGCACACCCTCTAAGCAAGTACATCATATTAATGTATTCCTTCCCAAAATAACCCCCAGCCTGACAGTGTCCCGGTGAGGACGGAAACCCTACTCGCAAATAATTTGCAAAGCTGACTCACTGGGGTTCAGAGACGTGGATTTTAACGACTGTGTTTCCATTTTTTCCCCGGGGATGAACATGGCAACAAAAACAAGGGAGACCAGGGACACGCCATTTCTGAGCACAGAACTCCAGTGACCCCTGAGAACCCCACCTGGGACAGCGCACTCATTGTTCTGAGCTTTCCCATATTGCAGAATGTTCGTGGGCAACCCAGAAGATTATCAGCTCTTGGCAAAAGGGGCCAAACACGAGGAAGAGTGATAAGGTGATGAGGAGAGTGGAGAGCACGTCACTGGAGAAATGGTCAAAGGGACTCAGCATCCTGAGCCTAGACACGAGAAGGCTCAGGAGAAATGTGAGAGCTTCTGCCGTGTCATGCTTTAACTCAATCACACACGACCAAGTGGTGGAAGATACAGGGAATTTAGAAAGTACTTCTGTAAGGGATTAGTGAACTGGGGAACCTCTGGAGATACGGCTTCCATTACCCAGCCTTCCGACAATTCCTTAAGTGTAGCTTGGCCTATAAACCGAGATCGTACCTTGTTTCCACCAATCATCACCTTCCTCATGTCTGTCCATTCCTGCTTACTCAGCCTGAATTCCATGGTCCATCATTTTAAATTTTTTTTTTCAACGTTTATTTATTTTTGAGACAGAGAGAGACAGAGCATGAACGGGGGAGGGGCAGAGAGAGAGGGAGACACAGAATCGGAAACAGGCTCCAGGCTCTGAGCCATCAGCCCAGAGCCCGACGCGGGGCTCGAACTCCCGGACCGCGAGATCGTGACCTGGCTGAAGTCGGACGCTTAACCGACTGCGCCACCCAGGCGCCCCCATGGTCCATCATTTTAAATAGCCATCACATCCTCAACTCCTTGACCCACTGACCCACCTGCCTTCATCATATGTGCCTGGCAAACCCCAACCCTGGTTAGATCCTGACCTGCCTCACACATGCACCACAGAGCTCAGCTTGGCTGGAGAAAAACCCAAACTACATTGACTGGTGTCACTTGAAATTCATGACCACCAATCTCAAGTGGGCTTTGGGGCCTCCAGGCAACCATTCTATAGCTCCCTGGTTTGTTCAATGTCCTGCTCTCCTCGAGGACTATTTCATACGACTTCTCTGTCTTCAAATCCCCTTATCCTCTTTCTCAGCTGATGACCTTGCTTTCTACTCCACTGAGAAAGCAGAAGCAATCTGGAGAGGAATTCACGTGTTCCCTCCACATGCACCGACCTCCCTGCTTCTGTGCCCACACACTGTCTTCCCTCATTTTCCTGAGGACGTACTGTCGTGCTCCCACCTGAGGCCAGTCCCGCCAATCACCGACCAGTTCCCCACCCCGCTCCGACCTGCACAAGAATGTTGCTTCAGCAAGTCTCATCTCTGGCCCCTGCCCACAACTTTTCCCCTCTCTGCTGGAACATCTCATTACCATGCTGTTAAAAGGAAAACTACACCCAGGTACACCCATCTACACTCATTGTCTCGAGTTATTCTTCTCTCTTAAGCCCCTTCCAGTAGCTGTCTCCCCCACCGTGCCCTTGAAACAGCTCCTGTCAGGTAACCAGAGATCTCCACATTGCTAAATCCACCAACTCTCGGGCCTTGTCTCCATTTGAACACAGGTGATCACCACTTCCCTCCTTCATTGCTTTCCAGCTCTGAGTGGTGGGTCTGCTCCTACCTCACTGGCTGATCCTTACCATCTTCCCAACCCTCTCAAGACGGGGGGGCTCCCGGCCTCAGCCCTTGAGCCTATTTCTTTGGCCTTTATACACTTCCCAGGTGATCTCGTCTTGTGTCCTGGCTTCAAGTTTCACCTATGTACTGATGACATCTAGACTTACATCCAAGCTCTGAGCTCTCCTCCGAGTGCTAGACCCATATATCCAACTGCCTGCTTCACCTCTTCACGAGGGAGTCTTACAGACAATTCAGGGTTAACATACCCAAAACCGAATTCGTAACATTGGCCTCCTTCCTCCCCAAATCCTCTTCCTGGGGCGCCTGGGTGGCTCAGTCAGTTAAGCGTCCGACTTTGGCTCATGTCATGATCTCACCATTCGTGAGTTCAAGCCCCGCTTCAGGCTCTGTGCTGACAGCTCAGAGCCTGGAGCCTGCTTCAGATTCTGTGTCTCCCTCTCTCTCTCTGCCCCCCCCCAAAGGAAATAAACATTAAAAAAAAACCCACCCTATTCTTCCCAAAGACTTCCTACCTCAGAAAAAACAACGTAAACAAAAACAAAAAACCCACAACAACACCACACCACAGTCCTTGCCGTTGCATTATTTTTTATTTCTGTCCCTCACCAGAAAACGTTAGCATTATTTTTTATTTCTGTCCCTCACCCACCCACATTACGATACATCTCTAAGGCCTGTTTTTTCTACTTCTAAAATATGTCCAAAACTCCTAAAACTGCCACTACCTCTCACCGTGTCTTGCCACAAACCTGGTGCAAACCTGGCACACAGCAGGTGCTCCAGAAATATTTGTTGGGAAAATAAACGCACGAGTGAATGGAAGTACGCAAGCGGGAGAAAAACGGCCACTTTGGGAAGTTACGGTAGAAAAACCTTCAAGCATTAGGCATTCCTCCATCGATCCTTCCATCTGTCCAACAAGCTTGCTTGCCTAGTATGCACAAGCTTCTGCGCCAAGTGCTGGCGCTCACATGTACGTGTGGTTCTTGCATCAAGGAGCTTCAAGGAGCTTCCCCGCAAGGAACTCCCCTCAGGGAAGAGACAGAAATGTCAGTAAGTGGTTACAGCACAAAATGCTAAGTGATGAAAGAGAGGGAAACAGAAGGTCTGACGTGGGCCCAGGGGAGCCCACGATGACGTGGGCCCATCTATTAGTATTTGGTTCTAATAGATGTGTGGTGGGCAGTGTGGGGCAGGAGTGACAACCTGTTGACTTTCAACCATAATTTCCAGCTCATGCATCTGTAACACAGCAAACAGATCGTGCGGCAACAGCTTGTACCAAAGCTGCTGCGTGTTTGGGGTTGGCAGCCTCTCTGAGACGTTGGAACTCTGCCTTCCTGAAGTCTACATCCGCCACGCCCAGTCTCTCTTCCTACCTTCTGGCACAAACCCCAAGACGACTTCCTTCTCCCAGAATCCTTGGCACCCTCACGGTGCTAGGCAAGGCTCCCAGGCTGGCAGAATGGGGGTGGGGGATCAGGAGTCCCGGCAGGTACCCCTCTGTCCCTCAGCTCTCTCCTCCATCACCCACTTTGTACATGTGGCTGCTCAAGCAAGGCTCCTGGTGGGCTCTTCTCCAGAAGGGCCACCCAAGAAGATAACCCCCTCCCCCAGAGCAGCCTGCAGCCAATGGCTGGAGAGTGGTGGGAAGAGAATGCGGCCCCCCTGCCCAGATGGGATCCCTCCAGGGTAGGATTCATGCCCCAGATCCCTGCGGGCCAGCCGAGACCAGAGTGGACCTGAGAGCACGGCCTGGCTTGGCTCTCTTCCCCTTTTCTCTCTTCTGCTTGCATCGCCGTCAAGGGAATTCTTGAAGAGCCTTCCCTCAACAAAACGTATGTATCCCAAGCTCCCTCATAGGCTCTGCTTCTGGGGAACTCACCTTCCTAAGGCAATTCCAGCCTGAAAGAGGAGGAGGTCAGCGACCAGTGTAAGCGTTCTACTATGCACTGAACTATGTTCCAATTCCTCAGCTGAAGCCCTAACCCCCAAGGTGACTATATTTGGAGACAGGGCATTCAAAGAGGAGATTATGGTTAAGTGAGGTTGTAAGGGCGGGGCCCTCATCCAACGGGAACAGGCAGGAAGAAAAGACACCAGGCCTGCTCTCCCATAAGGACAAAGGCCGTGTGAGGACACAGTGAGAAGAAAGCCACCTATAAGCCAAGGAGAATGGACTCAGGAGCAACCCTCCCCTGCCATCTTGATCTTGGACTTCCGGCCTCCCCAGTGGTGAGAGGAGAGATTTCTATTGTTCAAGCCTAGTAAAGGTTTGCCATATGCATTGCAGGCTCCTTCAGCAGGCACCTAGAGAGCTTACGTTCCTTCCAACTTTTAGAAAATAAACACAGATTTCAAAATATTGAAGTAGAAAAAGAAAAGAAAACTAGCACTTTTGAGAACGTGCTATTTGCCTGGCATGATGTACTACTCGTTCAATACCCATCCTTCTGGGGCACCTGGGTGGCTCAGTCAGCTGAGCGTCTGACTCTGACTTGATTTCAGCTCAGGTCATGATCCCAGGGTTGTGGGATCGAGCCCTGCATTGGACTCTGCACTGAGCGTAGAGCCTAAGATTCTCTTTCTCCCTCTGTCCCTCTCCCATTGGCGCGTACGTGCTCTCTCAAATAAAAAATAAAATAAAAAAACACCCATCCTCCTTCTTCTGGTGCGATTTCCTCCAAGAAACATTCCTGCCTGCACTGTGTCCCATCCCCACCCCACTGTGGCTCCAGGAACGGCACGTGATACAGTACCTTTAAAGTGCACTAATCACCAGGATTTCGCACATTGGGCTCTATTAACACTTGCGGCCACAAAATTCTTTGTGGTGGGGGCTGTCGTGGGCATTGTAGCACGTTTCACAGCCTCTTTGGCCCCTACTAGATGCTAGCAGCACCCCCTAGCAGTGACAACCAGGAACGCCTCCAGATACTGTCATTAAACGTCCCCTGCTGGGGCAAAATTGCCCCTGGTCGAGAAGCCCCAAGGGTATGCGACCTCACACAAGTAAATGAGACTCAGGCCTGGGACTTGGCTAGAACTACCGGAAGGAGAAGTGTGTTCTGGGGACGCCAAGCGGGAACAGGGTCACCCTGAGCTGCTGGGGGCATCTTGCCCCCACACAGGGAGAGGCAGCCTGCGCATGAAGCCAACACAGAGTAAGGCAGAGCTGAGAGACAGAGAAGACAGACAGGTGGACTCGGCTGAGTTACATTCCAGTTATGTCAGCCAATTAGCTCCCTCTGGCCCTAAGCCGGTTTGGTTTGAGTCCCCATCACAGGCATGAGCGACAGGACCCATTTTGTAAACAGGCTCTCCTGCAACCCTCAGAGCTGCCCCCTCGGGTGAGCGTGCTTATCCGAGCTCCACAGATTTCAAACTGCCTCCTCTTGTGCCTCCACTACCCGTCCACCCCCCCCCCCCACCGTGCTTCCAACCGCCACAATGTCGTGCACGATGCATTGTTCACAGCCAGGCAGCAGGCTCAGGCCATGCCGTTTGCTGCTGGTGCCCGAGTGCCAAAACAGTGCTTGGCACCCAGCAGGTGTTCAAAAGTATTTGCCGCACGGCTGGATGTGGTTATATGGCTTGCTCAAGAACAGGCCTAAGGATCCGATTTCAAAGCCCGTGTGAGTTTCCCTATGGTTTTTTGCATATTTGCTCTGCTCTGCTCTGGAGGGAAAAACTAGATCCGGTGATATGTGTAAGGAGGCCAATTTCAGTGCAACTAGAACATAATCACGGCCAGTTCTGTCGAGTAATGGGGTGACACGTCTCAAGAAGAGCTCATGAGGATGGGGGCAGGGACAACAGGGACACTGGCCAACATAGGATGGGTGCTGACTCCGTGTCAACCACGGAGAGGAACACTCTCATTTCATTTTCACAACCCTCCAACAGGCCACTGCCTTATCTTCATCTTGTCACCAACTAAGCAAAGCTTGGAGAATTTGAGTAACTCATACGTGGCCCCAGGAGCCAGGAGCATCACGGGTCCTCTAGCTGGCATCCATGCACCAACATGGTCACCATCCTGTCTCATGAGGGAAAGAGGGTTCTGTCACTAGAGCCATGTAAGAAGAGGAGGGATGACCCCAAATGAGGGGAGGGAGTCAACCAGAATTCTCCAAGCCAGAGGCTCGAGGAGACAAGGAACCTGCTCCCCTGAGACTAGATAATGGGGGTGCCTCATCTCCAGAGACCACTCCTGGCCCCTCGTGCTCCCCCGACCTCATCCCTCTCCCAAACCACAGTCGAGTTCGTCATGGCCTAGCGAGGGTCAGCCCCCTGCTGGACCTGCTGGTGACCAGACCCGCCTGACTCTGAGGCCCCTCAACTCCACCCAAATTCCCCCCATAGTCATGTGTGTGAGCCCTCTCATCAGACCCCACCCCAGCGTTGCACATTAAGCCAGCCTCTTCTTTCTCCCCAGCAGCCTCCCAGAGACAATTAATGAAGCATCAAGAAAAGGTTTCAACAGACACCATGTGATGGGAAAAGCACGGGCTCTGGTCTGAGTTTCGGATCAACCTCATTCTTTGTCACCTCGGGCGAGCCACGAGGCCTCTCAGGGCCTCGGATTCATGGCTTGTGGACCAGGGACAACAATACGGAGCTGTGGACGTAAACGAGGTTGGTAGGTCGAGCACGGGTACGTAGCAGGAGGTGAAGAAACGGGGGTAGATTCTCGGTGTTTGCTCCTTGTCCTCCCTACGGAGTTCCATTCAAGCTGAGGCTTCATCCCGGCTCAACCTTTCTTCCCACAATGATGAAAAAGGGAACCGGCAGCTGCCCGGGGCACACGGACCAACACCTTTTGATGGAATCTCTCTCCAGCCTAAAACCCTTCCTTCTCTTAGAAAAGGAGTATCTGTCAAACGTGTCTCTTTTCCATTCCTTCTGCTTTTTTTTTTTTTTTTTTTTGCACCACGCCGTCAAGAGCTGCAAAGCCACTTCCACTGCCTGCATTGTACGTGTGGGAGAGGTGTTGGCTGAGAGGTGAGGTGGCAAAGTCCCACGTGACACACTGGCAAGTTGGGGAGTCAGGACTTGTGGGGCCACGGCACCCTGACCCCGGCTACAGTGTGGACTTCCCTGTACCGTCTGCCTGGGTTCAGAGCCTTCTTATGGGGCAGCCTTGGGGTGTCAGTGCCATGGCCAGATAAAAGGCAGGTATATGTCACAGGCCACAAATCCTGGGGCCGGGGCTGACTCCATCTAACTAGAATAGACAAGAGGAATGGCGTTAGAAACTGGCTTGGCTCAGGGGCTGAGCAATAGTGCCTCACGGACCCTGGCCATTGATGCCAATCCAGGGGCCAGCCAGTCACTGACCTGTGGTCAAACAGTCATGGACTTACAGAGCCACTGCCAGCATGCCCCTACTCAGATCTGCTCGGCATGATGGAAGGATCATGATGCGGTGGAGCTGGTTCCAACCTGAGCTCGAGCTCTGTGTAAGCTCTCAATCCATCCCCCATCCAAGACCCCAGAGAGTGGAGAAATGGAATGAGGGCGCATGTGGGAGCGCCTGGAACATTGGGGGACCACAGAAAATGGCAGCCCTCACTCCACTCTGCCGTCGCCGTACTTCTCTGGAGTATGGAGTTCCCGTTCGTTACCACCTGGAAGTGGCCTTGGGCACAAGGAAAGTATCAGCACCTCCCCTGCCTCACCAGATACCACAGACTTTCCTGAGCGCCACATGCGTGTTTTCAGGATGGCTTCCTGCCCCGGCCTTGTGAAAGTCGGCTCCAAAATAGCATCAGTTCTAACTTACTCCTTGGAGCAGATGTGAGGCCAAGTGTAAAGGAAGCGGGGCGGGGGGGGGGGGGCACCTTTTTAAGTAGGGTTTCTAGAGCCCTGAGGAGTGGAAAGATTTTCTGGGTCCTTTCCAATTCAGGTCAATGCAACATGGAGATGTGTTGAGCACTTACTATGTATGGGTAAGTATATGGGTGTCCGGATAATGAGGAGGAGGATGTAAGTAAGTAATATGGTAAATAATAATAGCTTCTACTTTCTGAGTTCCTGCTAATGTGCTATTCTGCCCCCATTCGTTTTCTCTAGTCCCTGTAACATTTCCTGCGTCTTACAGAGGAGAAAATTGAGGTTCAAATACATCAAACGACTTGGCCAAAGGCACTAGAAAGTGGAACACTCGCGAGTCAAGTTCAGACATGAATGCTGCAGATTCTACTTCTGCACTAACACCTCCGTATCTCCCGAGAAGTTACAAGCGAAGATACAGAGAAAACATTTGGGGAGGTTTCTTGATAAATCAATCTGATCTCAGAGAACTCTTCACAGGACAGAAATGAGCGAGGCACGAAGCTCAGGAGGTAAAGTGGATCTGACCCGAGAGGGCCCAGATGGGAAATCTCAACATGAACTGCTTGACACCTACCATCCTGTATTTGTAATATGAAAGATTTGAAATAACCTAAATGTCTATCCATAGGAGACTGGCTTAATAAGTTATCATTCAGACCCATAAGAAAACACTGTCTGAGCTCCCACGTTTTGAAAAGCAGATCTATATGGACATACGTGGAAGAGTCTCTAAGACACTCTAAGGCTCTTCTCCACTTGCTCCGGTGGCCAGATCCATTTCCTCCCTTCCTGCCCTGGGACCTGGTCCTCCTGGGCTGCCCCCAAAAGGCTCCTGGTGTTTCTGGCTTCTACTTGGGTTTGACCAATGAGAGGCACTGACAGTGGGTTGGAGGGTGTGAGGAGAGAGAAGCCAGGGTATTTCCCCCCTACCCCCTCCCTGTTTGGACAATACAGTTGGACGCAGCCCAGTCCACACAGCCCTCCACAACTCGGCCCATTGTCCGTGGCTTCGCTTCTCCTTGGCCTCAGGTGCCCTATTTCCTCCCCTTCCTCTCCTGGCATTAAAATCTCTCCAGCTGGACTGTCTGAGCAGAGTTGTATTGCCTTCTGAGATCCTGACTTTGATACATATTGTGAACATTACAGAGGGGATCCCCAAGCAGAGATGTCCCACTAACCTCCCAAGAACCTTTCCGATCAGCTTCACCAGTAACGTCCCCACGAGTCCACCAATGGCGAATATGGACACCGTCACAGACCAGAGCAGGGTCAGAGTGTCTTGGTCTATTGGATGTCCGTGCCTTCTTTCCCACGATTCATTGTAGAAGGACTTGATGTACTGAAAACAAACAACGAAACGTGTTATTCCATTCTGCTGCTCGTTACAAACGAACACAGCTTTTACAGAGCATTTTGTGCATGCGAGGCACTTTGCTAAGTTCTGTTTGAGCTTTATTTCATTGAACCTTTCCAACAAATTGTGTGGAGGGGCCCTACTTTTAACCTCGTTTTGCAGATAGGGACACTGGAGCTCAGAGAGACAAACTGACTTGCTCAGTAAGTGGCAAACCTGAAAGCCAAACTCAAATCTGCCCCCAAACCTAGGGTAATCGATTTTACCTGGGCTTCTCCCACTTTGGTGCACAGCAGAACCAACTGGGAAGTGTGTTAACAACACACATATCTGAGATAAGAGGAAATCTTTGCCTTTGAGGTAGACGAAGATACAGGATGCAAAAAAAAACACCACAAAAGAAAAACAAAATGCTCATTTGGGTTTCGTCTAAATTAAAGTGTTTTATTCTTCAAAGGATACTTCGAAAAAAAAATGAAAAGGCAAGCCACAGGCTGAGATAACATATTTGCAACACATAAACTATAAAGGACTTATATCCACAACACACAGAGAACTCTAACAAGTCAATATGACAAACAACCCAATTAATTGAGCAAAAAACTTGAACTGACTCAGAGAAGATTCAAATGACCAGTAAGTTAATGACATGATGCTCAATGTCATTAGTCAACAGGCAAATGCAAATTAAAACCCCAACAAGACACTATTTTGCATTCTCTAGATCCCCATCATTGTCTTTTGTGATTTGGGGGGTTTCAGATGGTGACGGGGTGATTCTGATGTGCACCAAAGACTGGGGTCATGGCACTAAGCTCCTCAAGGAGTTCCATCCCCAAGATGTTCATAGCTACCCACTGACACCAGAGCCAGCATACGTCACTGCAGAATAAACACAGGTTCACGACACACAGACCACAGCGTGAATCCCAGCACAACAAAGTACTAATGATTTAAGCCAACAAAGTACTAATGATTTAAGCCAGCTGGACCTTGGCTCCCTCATCTACAAAATGGGAATGATGACACTGATGTCTCAGGGCTGTCGGGAGGATCACGCAAGAGTTTGGAGCAGTGCCCAGGGCTTGGGCAAAGCTCACACAATCCCCGGGAAACTCAACTCTACCAGGTCTGGTAAAACCAAGTAGTGATCAGCAGTAGGCTCTCATGCACTGTGTTGAGATTAGACTACCATCTTGGAAAATAGTTTGGCATCATCTAGCAAAGTTGAAGATGCCCCTAACCTACAACCCAGCAAATCCATTTCTAGAAAGTTCCTCCAAAAAACTCTTTCCCACCTGCCCGAGGATATATCTACCCAAATGTCCACATAGCATTGCTTATAATAGCCCCAAATGGGAAACAACCGATGCCCACCAGCAGCAGAATGGATAAACAAATCGTGGAAGAATCATCATATGAAACCCCACGGCCACTAACACGAACAAACTACAGCGACGTGCAAACACATATAGTTAAACCTCACAAAATACAACACTGAACAAAATAAGCCAGAAACAAAACAGTACGTACAGTATGACACTATATTTCTATCCAAAAATATACAAAATATAAACGTTTTGGGGGGAATTACATATAGATTATAAAATACAAAGGAAAACAAAGAAATAATTGTTGTAAATGTCAGGTCAGTGGTCGCTCCTGGGGGCGGGGTGGAGAGATGATCTGGGAGGGACATCTGGCAGGATCTTCTATTCTTAATCTTATTCTTAGCTGGGTGCTAGATTTATAATCATCCTCTAAACTCTGTGTGTGTATGTGTGTGTGTGTGCAATGCATACGTGTGCATCTTATATACTCTTTTTAAGCATAATGCATTCCACCAATCTAAAACTTTTTTTTTTTTTAGGGTGGGAAAGTATTCCGGGCAGAGGGAAAAGCCAGGAGGGCATGGCAGAAAAAAGTCCATAGAATTGAAAAGAGGCCAGTGGGGTGGAAGGGGATGAGGAAGGGAAGGAGGGGCTGCCTGGAGTTGGAGGGGCAGGAAAGGGCAGGTCATACGGGACCTTAGAGGTCACGGTAATCAGTTTGCTTGTTGCCTGGACTTTGTGTGTGTGTGTGTGTGTGTGTGTGTTGGCCCGAGTGGAATGGGAAGCTATTGGAGGGTTTTAAGTGAGGCGAGGACACAGAGTGGTTTACATTTTCAGCGGACTGCTCTGCTTCAGAGTCGCGAGGGACCTAGAAGGAAGCTAGGGAGGAAGCTGGCCCTCTGCTGAGAGGCACAGCAACAGTCCCAAGATCTCAGTGGCCTGGACCCAGCAGTGAAGGTGGAGAGAAGGGGGTGGATCCGAGATATGTTTTGAGAGTAGGATGGACAAGACCAACTGGGGACTGGCCCCAGATCCTGGGAGGGAGGGTTCTAGACACGCCTAACAGGAACGGAGAAGACTGCAAGGTTTCTGGCCTAGGCAAATGGGCTGATGGCAGGAGATGAGGGAAGCATCCTATCCCTACGTGATATCTATTCTCTTCCCGTGTGATATCTACACTCTTCCCGGTGTTACTGGTTGAATTGTGACATGCCCCCTGCCCCCCCCCCCACCCCGTTCATAAGTTGAAGCCCTAACCCCTAGGACCTCAGGATGTGAGGTATTTGGAGACAGGGTGTGGTAGGGTCCCCTCCCAAGGAAAGAAAAGAAAAAACGCTCAAGGCAGCCTGACTGTATGCCCACGTGACAACATCCCTCACGACCTTGTAACATGAGGCCACTTAATCAGACGACATGTTTGTGTATTACCATATATGGGAGACAAGGAAGTAAAAAATGTATAAGAAACTACACCACGTGGCATTCAAGTCTTCCGTACGAACCCAACGGAGCGGTGCCGGCACGAATGAAGTTGCTTCCTGGAAAGAAAAGCTTTGGTGCCCCGACTATCTATCTGAGCGAGAATCCTGCTACAAGGGTCTTTACAGAGGGAATCTGGTTGAAATGAGGTTATTTGGGTGGGCCCGATCCAAAGTGACTGATGTCCTTATCAAAGGGGGAGACATGGACGCAGAGACAAGCGTGGAGGGAGAAGGACAGGCACACGCTGAAGACAGCCACCTGCAAGCCCAGGAGCCGGCCCTAGAGCAGATCCTTCCCTCACAGGCCCTGGAAGGAATGGGCTCCGCCAGCACCTTGATCTCAGGCCTCTCGCCCGCAGGGCTGTCACAGAATAACCCCCTGCTGGGTAAACCTCAGTTTCCGCCCCCTCCCTGAGAGGCTGCCTGGGGTACTTTGTTCTGGCGGCCCCAGCGGACCGCCACACTGCCTTATCTCCAAAATACTTGTCACCACTTAGACCGCTCAAGCCGATCCGGGCCACCATCCCCTCCCCTCCTGGGGCCACCAGAGCAGCCGCCCCGGCGACTCACCAAGGAGCCGCGTGCTGCCCGTGGCTGGACATCAACGCTGACCCCCGGTTACAGTGTACTTGGTGGCGGCCCAGCATCAGGAGCCCCCTTCTCCCCTCGGGGAGCTCCCGCCTCACAGCCCCGGCGGCACACACAGCCCAGACCTCCCTACGCGGCTTTACGACGCCAGGCGCCCGTCTCCCAGCATCCCCTGCAGCTAGCGAGCGCCATGTGACCCGGGCTCAGCCAATCAGAGGCCTGGACTCTGCAGGAGGCGGGGCGCTAAGCGGCGGGGCCAGAATTCCTTTCGCAGCAGTTTAGGGTTTGGGGTTTGGGGGCAGTGGGAGCCTGATGGCCGCGGTGTCCTGTGCCAGCCACGCGGTGGCTCACACTGGCGGCCGCTGCGCGGGGGTGGCATTGGCCAGGCTGCAGAGCTTCGGGGCCGGCTCACCAGCCCTGCCACCAGCCCTGCGAGCTGCTCCCGATTTTGGCAACAACAGTTTTAGCTTCGATCAGACAAAATTATTGTTGCTTGCAACTGCTGAAACGCTCCCAAAACACG
Organism: Felis catus; assembly: GCF_018350175.1. Classification (NCBI taxonomy): domain Eukaryota; kingdom Metazoa; phylum Chordata; class Mammalia; order Carnivora; family Felidae; genus Felis; species Felis catus. Next base: position 198,381,871 of record NC_058371.1, on the reverse strand, counting down.
TAAATTATCCCATTTCAGCTTCGCAACAGCCCTGGGGGCAGAAACGCTCATTTACAGACCAGGGAGCCCAGAGTTGCCAACTTGGCCAGGTGGCTAACAGGTGGATGGGGGGAGGTTGTGCAAGGCCCGCCTCACGTTGGAGCCCTAAAGGACAAGTGCACTATCCGGGCTCCCAACTTCACAGTCAAGGTGGCAATGTTAAGCAGCCAAGCACAATGGCACATTTATTGATTTAAAAGTGACTCGGTTGAGCGTCTGACTTTGGCTCAGGTCATGATCTCATGGTTTGTGAGTTCAAGTGGACATTGGGCTCACTACTGTCAGCACAGAGCCCGCTTCAGATCCTCTGTCCCCCTCTCTTTCTGCCCCTCCCCTGCTCACTCTCTCTCAAAAATAAATAAACGTTAAAAAAAATGTCAATTAAGCCTTTGTTATGGGCTACACACTCTGCCATGCCCTTAAGTACTAGGGTGACAACCAACAAGCACAGAGCATAGTGGGAGAAAGTGTGATAAACTGCTAAGCCAGGGGCTGGACAGGCCTCAGGAAGGCAGAGGTACAGAACTACCCCCACCCCACCCCTGCCGCCTCCCCAGGGCAACAGCAAGACCCTCAGAGAAACCGGTGTAAGGAATGAGTACCCAGGACTGCACGGGCACCTCTTGCCGCCCAATAAGCAGGACCCTTCCCCTCACCCCACGTAGAAGGTTATTCTTGGATGTGACCTTGGTCCCTAATGCAATCCAGCACTGACACTGATTCAAGCAACTATAGCCACCTTTCCAGGAGCCTTGCTAATGCCCACTCTAGAGACCCTCTTGGGGCGCCTGCGTGGGTCAGTCGGTTGGGCATCCAACTTCGGCTCAGATCATGATCTCACGGTTTGTGGGTCTGAACCCCCTGTCAGGCTCTGTGCTGACAGCTCGGAACCTGGAGCCTGCTTCAGATTCTGTGTCTCGCTCTCTCTGCCCCTCCCCTGCTTATGCTCTGTCTCTCTCTGTCTCAAAAATAAATAAAACGTTAAAAAAAAATTTTAGAGAGCCTCTTATCACCATGCCTACGGCAGCAACCAGTGTCCAAGAATTGATGTGCAGAAACTAGAAGGATGCTGCCGGGGGAAGAAATCTCTTCCTTTCTAGGCATTCAGGAGCCTGGTGAGAAAGGGGGCAGCTTTCATATCACTCATTCCTAGGTGTTGCTTTGGGCATCTCTACAGAGATTTTGTATCTCAGTTTGGGAGAGCTGGAGGATGGAAGGAACCTCTGCAGAGGGCTGGAGAAAGCTGAAAGACACAGCAAAGCCTGCGCCCCCCTGCAGAGACGCCTTCCTCAACCGTCCTGAAAGCTGGTTTCCAAGTGATGGCTGTAACAATTTAATGTTTGTCTTCTCCAGGAATGATTTCAGCAGAGGCCTAGATGAAAGGCAGCCTGAAGGCTTATGTGATAGTAGGAGCCAGCCGATGAGGGCTGTTCTGCTAACTCATTACACAAACATTCACTGAGTTTGAGATGTGTGGCCCTGACTTATGTGAACACCGACTGGTACTGCATAGTATAGAGCAGGTGCTTTAATAAGGGTTTGTGTTTTGAATTCAGTTTCTGCTGGGGCGCCTGGGTGGCTCAGTCGGTTGAGCATCTGACTTCAGCTCAGGTCATGATCTCACAGTTTGTGGGTTCGAGCTCCCCGTTGGGCTCTGTGCTGACAGATCACAGCCTGGAACCTGCTTTGAGTTCTTTGTCTCCCTCCCTCTCTGTCCCTCCCGCGCTCATGCACTACCTCTCAAAAATAAATAAACATTAAAACAATGTTTAAAATTCAGTTTCTGCTGTGTATCAATCACCATGTAATAATAAAAATAGGTCATAGATGCGACATACCATCCACTACCCCGAGAACTGGACACGTCTGAACTCATTCCATCGTCTTCACAACCCTACGAGGCAGGTACTGTTTGTAACTTCTCTTTGGGCTGATGAACCTTAGGAACAGAGCCATAGGGGCATTTCCCAAGTCATACCATTGGCATGTGGGAGGGTCGGGACTCAAACCTAGGTAGTTGGACTCTGGAGCTCATCTCTTAACCACTACTGTAGTCCAACTCAGTATAGAAAACACAAAGGTGATCCTATCAGTACCTCTGTTGCATATTGAAAGACTGGAGTCGGGGAGAAGAAGGGACAGAGAATGAATACTGATTGACTGCTCAGTATGCATTAGACATCTATATACCTCACTTTGTTTAACCCTTGGCAGCCATCCTGTGAAGTTTCATTAAGAGCAGAAAAAGGAGTTGAGAAATGCATCTGAAAGCCATAGAGAATCCAGTGGAATGGCAGAGCCCTTCCTCCTCCATGCTCACAGCGTCTAGCCCTCCTCTTCCTGGGCACAGCCACACTTCTCGGTGCCTTGCATCTGGATGCGGCCACATGGCTACTTCTCACCACAGGAGCATGAGCAGAAGTGACGTGTGTCACCTCGGCCAAGGTATTAAGAGTTTGTGTGCCTTCCTTTCACTCATTCCCTTTCCTTATTGTCTGATCATTCACAGACAGACCAGAAGAGACATAGACTCTGGTGGAGCCACCATTCCCGGAGCCTGGGAGCTGAAGGAGCCTGGGTCCCCGAATGATTTCATGTAGCAGAGTGTCTCTGCTCACCTGGCCTTTTAAGGTGGCATAAATGAGAAATAAACTTTCACTGCGTTAAGCCACTGAGATTTAGGGGTTCCTTGTCATAGCACCCAAAGACAACGAACCTGACGCCAAAGCCCATGCCGTCACGATTACTATGCCATGAGTCTTCAAGAAAGAGGGAAGATTTCAGCAAAGTCATAAAGGGTAGGTAGGAGATATGAGCCTTCTGCTAGAGAATTCCTTATATGTTTTGGGAAACTTGTAAGGCTCCATTTGAAAAGCATATTCTGCAATAAAATGAGGGTTTAAAAAATTTTTTTAATGTTTATTTAATTTTTGAGGGAGAGAGAGAGAGACAGAGTGCGAGTGGGGGAGGGGCAGAGAGAGAGGGAGACACAGAATCGAAAGCAGGTTCCAGGCTCCGAGCTGTCAGCACAGAGCCCGACGCAGGGCTTGAACTCACAGACCATGACATCATGACCTGAGCCAAAGTCGGAAGCTCAGCAGACTGAGCCAGCCAGGTGCCCCTATGGGTTTTTTTTTTTTAATGTGTGTTTTTGAGTGAGAGAGGGAGACAGTAAAGGTGCGAGGGGCAGAGAGAATTGAGACACAGAATCCAAAGCAGGCTCCAGGCTCTGAGCTGTCAGCACAGAGCCCGACGCGGGGCTCGAACTCACAAGCTGTGAGATCATGACATGAGCCAAAGTCGGACGCTCAACCAACTGAGCCGCCCAGGTGCCCCATGCAATAAAATGAGAGTTTCAAGATGACTGTGCTAGCTAATCTCTAGGCCTGATTTGGGCCATCTCATTCATGGATTCCACATTTCACCTTCCACTGGGTCCACTTACAAAGGGCCCAGGCTTATCTTCTCTCAGGCTCTACACACCTGCTTCCTTACCAACAGGGACCCGGGTTCCCAGCCTGTCTTCTGGATACAAGTGCCGCAGCCCCCTGCCTTCAAGGAGCGTGCAGTCTAGTAGAGACAAGAGTAGAGTAAACACGCAGTTATAACACACAGTGGAGGTACAGTGATGGCGGGAAGCCGAGAAAGGCGATGCCACGCTCACCGCGTCATGAGCAGGTGGGGATGGGCTTGGGTTGGACAGTTGTCAACAGAGGAAAGCGAATCCTCGAAGGCCCAGAGAGTGGTCATCACTGGCCTTGACTGTCAGCCTGAGGAGCCCACGCGTAATCGTGTGGGCGCTGGGGAGCCACGGTTAAAGGTAAGCCAAGAGTCTCAGGTTCAAGACTTGCTTCCACCACTGAGTCCTCCGTGATGTCCCACACGTGGCTTTGCCTCTGACGGCAGGCTTCTAAGTGGTTAAGGGCCCTGGGGTCCACTTTCTTCAGCTGTGTGCTGGGCGATCTTGAATAAGTTACTTAACCTCTCTGTGCCTCGATTCCTCATCTGCTAGGTCCCTTCCCTCCTCAAAAGAGTTACTATGAGGATTTGACATGAGAACGAAAATAAAGCACAGAGCAGCGTCCGCAAGAAGCACACAATAAAAATCAGAAGTTGGGGTGGCCGCCGGTGGTGCGGATAACATTACTCCTGATCTGTAAAATAAAGGGCCTAGATGTGTTTATTTCTCAGGCCTATGAAGCCATGAATAGCTCACCACTAACTCCCCAGCCGACAACTCAGAGGCCAAGCTTCTGGCCACAAATCGAAAGCACGCGATTCCCAGCCAGGAAGACAGGCCTAGAACACCTCCAAATGATGGCAGGAAATTGCCAGACAATGGGAGGCAAATTACCCTGTCGCCTGTTTTGCAATATTCATGTTCCTTACCGATTCACACGGAGCCTGTCATGAATTCATCTAAAAATATTCTCAGGGGTGCTATAAAAATGCACACAAATAGAGCACTTTCGTGGACGGGCCAGAGCACACACTCTGCATAGCTGAGCAGCTCATGCCCAGGTCACGCCCATAACTCCTTCGGGATTTGTAAAGACAATTGACACCACTGAAGACGCTGGCACCGTGAGTAAATCAGTATGAAAGTCCCTTACAAAGTGCCCACCGCCAAACCGGGCTCCTTGAAAGAAGGACCACTCGAGGACAGAATTCCTCAAGCCCAGCAGGGCCACCTGATGTCATCTAACAGAGGTAACGCCTCCCGTGCAGAAGAAGTCAACATCGTTGGCTTGAGGCTTCCCTCCTCTGAGAGGCCTGCATGCAAGCTTGGCCCGAGGCTGGTGTTGGGGCGCGTGGATTTTGGGAGGGGGGCTCCCACCACTCCCAGATCTGATGAAAGCAACTCCCAAAGTCTACAGTATGCAGAGGATGGCTTATGCCAAACACCTGCTTTGTCTCTGGGAGTCAGGAGTCATGTACATGCCGAGCAGAGGGTGCCTTTGCGACCAGTCCCTAATAAAAACTCTGAACTCAGGCTCTGATGAGGTCCCCTGGTGGACAACATGCCCCCTGTGTCGTCACACTCATTGCTGGCGGATTAAGTGATTTCACCCGGTGAGGACCCTGGACGCTTGCTCCTGGTTTCCTCTGGACTTTGCCCCGTGTGCCTTTTCCTTTTGATGATTTTGCTTCGAATCCCTTCACTGGAGTAAATCCCAGCCATGGGTGGAGAGTAGGGAGTCCTGACATTCTGAGTCCTGTGAGTCCTAGTAAACCATCAGACCTGGGGTGGTCCCGGGGACCCGAGACACCTCCCAGCCCTAAGGACAACACCCAGGTCCCTTTCTGACTTGGCTTGATGTTTAGGCTGCATGTTTGTGGTGGGGTTTTTCTCCCTACTGTGTGCTTCTCCTGGAGGAGTCCAGCTCCCCGATGGGGTGGGAAAGAGGCCTCTGTACATACAGATGCGTGAATACGTTCTACCCCCTCAGCCGGCTTCCACAATGAAAGCTGAACCTAACGAAAGAAGATGTATTGACTGCAAGCAATAGTCAGGCAGGTAAGACCTTGAGAGCTTTCCGAGTTCTCCTGCCAACCACTTTTGCAATGCGAGGGGGGAAACTTTGAGTTTAATTATATAGGAAACGAAGAAGGAAAGTTTCACTTTCTCTCTGCCCCAGGCGAGAGCAGTGGAGTGTGTGTACTCGCAAATATCCTTCTTATTCAACAAAAATTACTCCTGAGCCTCTCTCCTGCTGCAGCACTCTTTCGAGAGATTGCGTGGCTGTGTTTCCGGAGGGGGGCGGGGGGCGGACAGTGTGCCTTCACACTGACATGTCTGTCATTTGCTCTGAAATAACACTTCCCACTCCTTTCTGTAGGTCTCCCGGGTGGCTGGAATAAAAATGATGTGCGTTTTCATTTCTGTGCAAATTGTTTCTGGCTCCTGAAAAATCAGTCTTGAGGCATGGGGGGCTTTCACAGGGCATCTGATCCATTCCAAGTTCAGGGTGATGGTCTTGAGCACCAGTTCTGGAATAATTTATTTACAGAAAAGGACTAAAAACCCTAGCCTGCAGATGGGGCCACTGGAAGGATTAAATGAAGGCGTGTAGACCCTAGCATGATGTCCAGCACAGAGTAGACACTCAGTAAATCTCAGTGCCTCTCTCCTATGGGTCAGAAACAATGTTTCTCGTTTGATTTGTCAGGTTTGTTCACACCAGCAGACCCAACTCTGACACTCCCCCTCCCAAGTTTTCCCGACTGCCTGCCTCGCTGGGCTAACCTCACCTCTGTTCCCCCGCCTGGCTGCAGAAAATAAGGCACCCACCCCTGTACACAGGGCTTCCCCGAGCCCTGATAGGGCCGTGCTCCCTTCTCCATTAGGTTCAACACAAGCATTTTTCCCAGAGAAACTTTGTGATATGGGAAAATTCTGAATCAAAGATGCAGGCTTCTCTGCTCCAGTAAGCTGGGGTCCCGAGAGGATGGAGAGCAGGCACAGGGGTCACCCTCCGTGTAGAACACACAAGACACCAACCTCCCTGGCTTGGACCTTGATTCAATCCAAGCCAGATGCCAAACCAAACAATGACTCCCAAGCCCCAATTTAAACAATGTAGCAGTGCCCTGCCCTAGAGAAAAACTGGAAACAATCCAAGAGACCCACATTAGGAAGACAGGACAGTCACGTGATGCCACAGCGCACAGCTATGAGAGATCCTGGTGATGGGGCATTTTCAAGAACATGGAAAAATGCTTCCAATATAAGTATAAGCTAAAAAAAAAAAAAAAGAGCAGGATATAAAACGGCAGAAATGGATGATTTTTGCAAAAAGCCTTAAAAATGGCCTCTGGGTGGGGCTGAGGTCGGGACTCTCTTCTTCAGGGACAGGCTACCACCCATGAGCTGAGCGGCTTTGGGCCAGCTCCTCAGTCTTTCTCTTCCAGGCTCCTTTATTTGTACAGCGGGATTATTATCTCCGCGCCTGCTACGTGGGCCGCTGTCCAAACGAGAACTACAGATGGTGATTCATAGCGGTCGTTTTATTATTAAATTATTAACATTTAAATGTGTGCTGTTTGCTTTTGCTAACAGAGACCTGTTTGGCTTATGTAACTACTGAGACAAAGTGAGGCCAACGAGAGAGAGACAGAGAGAAAGAACGGAAAGGAAAGACTTGGGGATTTAAATACCAAAGGCAGTCCTGGTGCATGCTGAAATTAACCAGAGATAACCTGTCTCATCAAAATAATTGCCAGTTGCTTCTGCAATGACAAGATGTGCTGGTTTCTCCCTCAGTGCCAGCTGTCTCCTGCCAAGATGCCAAGCCGCTATGCCTCCCTGTCCGCCCGTCCAGCACTGATGTCTTTGGCAGGATCCGCGCTCCCCGTGCCCTACCCGGTTGCCTGAGACCAGGCCCGGGGCTGCACAGAGGGGCCCCGCCAGGCGCCTCTGCTCCCCTAAGAGTGCCGGGGCGCTCAGAGCAGTCACTAAAACTACAGCGTGGGGTGGGGTTAATTAAAAGAACCAGAAGTCGCTTCTGGGTTCTCTGTCTGCTGGTCCGTTGGAATCTTTCCTTTGAGCAGCATCTAACATCTGCAGCTAACTGGGGCGGATCTGCTCTTGTAGAGAGAGATGGTTTTATCCTTTACCAGTGCTTGTTTACCTGCCCTCAGGGGAGGATCGGGAGAGGAAAACGATGAAATGTACCATTTCTGCTGGGAACTTGTGGGGAGTCAAATTAATGTTCTGCTGAAGCCCCGGGGTTAAATACAGTAGCCAACCCCCCCCCCCGCCCCCTATCCACAGGGGATCCATTCTAGGGCCCCCACTGGGTGCCTGAAACCTCAGATAATGCTGAACCCTACATATACTATGTTTTTTCCTATATCTACATGCCTATGATGAAGTTTAATTTATGAATTAGGCTCAGTAAACGATTAACGGTAACGAAGTAGAACAACTATAACAATACACGGGAATAAGCATCATGTGAATGTGGCCCCGCGCTCTCTCCTAATGTCTTACGGTACTGTACTCACCTTTCTTTTTCTTGTGAGGATGTGAGATGAAAAAATGCCCGGGTGGGGACACGAAGTGGGGTGAGGACAGAGTCGCTACGATGCAGCGTGAGGTGACTACGGACTTGGACGATGGGTCAGGAGGAGAGTCCTCTGTTGCAGACAACAGCTGACTGAGGGCCACTGACACCACAGATAAGGGGAGGGGGTGCTGCTGTGCTGACACCGGGGGGGCAAACTCTGTCTCCCGTCCCAAGAGAAGACCAAACATCGCCAACTCAGAAATCAATGGAACGGTGACTAATTCAGTACAAATGCCAAGCGATTCGCTGTTACTTTTGTTGGATTCTGGTTTTGCTTCAAGGGAGTCCTAACTGACATGGTGTGAGAGTGGGGTAATAAGTGAGAGCCCCAAGTTCTCTTTTTCACTCTTGTTCACTAATTCATTTAACAGACGTCTTTGAGTACTTTTATGTTGAGAACATACCTTCGTATGCCATACATCCCACATGCCGTTGGATAATTAAGAATCTGGCTGGCCTTTGTCCCCACGCTTGGGAAATAGCCTCTAAACCCTCGGGATGTCCTGAGTGACAGGACTGTCTTTGTTATTCATGGCGGGCCTCTCAGCCCCCACCTGATAATTTATGCAAATGAGATAACTCGAGTGAGAGGCTGGCCAACCAAGTGATGAGAGGGATGGGGCATCATGCCAGGTGGTATCAGCCCCGCCTCCAAGAAGGGAAGGGGGCCTGGGGATTGACTCAATCATGCCTCTGTAATGAAACCCCAGTAATAACTCTGGACACAGAGGCTTGGGTGAGCATGCCTGGTAGACAGTACTCTGTGCATGTTGTTACACACCCATGTACTGGGAGGGTAATGCGTCTGGACTCTGTAGAGAGAACACCAGAAGCTTAGTGTGTCAAAGCCCCAGACCTCACCCGATGTGTCTCTTCTTTTGAGAATCCCCATTCCCTGGCTATGTCAGCACAGAGCCCAATATGGGCCTCAAACTTACGAACCGTGACATCACGACCTGAGCCCAAATCAAGAGTCGGACACTTCACCAACTGAGCTAGCCGGGCGCCCCAACCCCTGTCTGCTTTCTAGTTTCCGTTGTCACTCATGGTACCCACCCAACACACTCACTTGCTCAATGTTGGCTCTTCTCAGTGACTCTCCTTAATGTCCGCCCCAGTGGTCATCCTGCTCAAGGCCGTCCACTCTCTCTGGCCCCTTGCACGTGCCTGTGGGCGCATCCTGCTGACACATCCCTCCTCACCAGATGCTCCTCCAGTGGAGCCACACCTGGGCCCCATCCCCATTGGTGCCATCCTCAGTTTCGTGGGGCCCCTTGGGACTGGAGCCCAGGCTCGGTATTGTCCACTGAGGCTCAAACCTTGCATTTCTTTAGAATACTGCTTCCAGAATCTTCCTGTAGGCTCTCCAAACAACACCCATGAGCAAGAGGAGTTCTGACTCATGCTCTGGGCCGATACATCAGCTCACCGGACACATCAGCCCTGTCTGCCCAGAAAGGTGGGTGCCTTCCCAGATAACAACCCCAGGAACCCAGAAATCCCCATCCTGCCTCTGATACTTCCATGCAACCCTCAGTGGGTTCTCAGGTGGGAGCCAAACATTGCAGGCCCTTGGGCAATACGGGGAAATCTCCCACCACAATTCCGGCCACCATGGACCATTGTAGCTGTACTCATGAAGCAGATCACAGGCAAGCAGCATTCTCCTACTAAAGGTCAAGGCTTAGAATGGCACAAATCTGAGGCCATTTGCCAGGTTTCAGATTGGCATCTTGAGCCAGCAGCATGCACGACTGCTTAAAAATTTCAGGCATCATGTTACATGTGATTGGTATGTAAATTAGCCTTGGATTCTGCATAGCTTTTACAAAGGCATCAGAATGCTTTAGAGAGGTAGGTATGTAGATGATACAGGTAAGCAGTTGGCAGGTAGGTAGGTAGGTAGAGAGATAAGTGGAAGAGAGGTAAGATAGATGGGAGACAGGTAGACACATGCGTAAAGAGAATTAGGTAGATGGGTGGATGGATAGATAGATGTGTGAATGTGGTAGAACTAGAATTTTTACATAGGGCAGATGGGAATTTGCTTGAGGGTGAGGAGGTCTAGCAGACTTGCCTTGGAAGTGCATTTGCACATAAAGAACTTTTTAAAAAAATCTTAAATGTATACATTTACTCATTACACATCAAACATTCATTATAAAGGTTTATTGTGTGCCACACCCTTTTCTAGGTGCTGGCATTACAAAAGCAAGACAATTGTGAACACTGTGTCTACAGGGGGCTTAGATTCTAAAGTAAAAGGAAGAGTAGACAAGAAGCAAATAAATATATAACACCTCAGGTTGGTTAAATACTACAAAGAGAGATAAGTTAAGGCAGGGGCTAGAGAGTAATGGAGAGATGCTGTTATGGATGGGCTGGTTGAGAAGAAATCTCTGAGAAGAGGACGTTTCAACAGAGGCCAGAAGTAATCAAAAGAGACAGCATAGGAATATCTGGGAAAGAGCATTCCACTAAAGGGAACAGCAAGTGCAAATGTCCTGGGGTACCAAGTGCATGTGTGTTTGAGGATCAGCAGGTGGGGAGGGGGTCATGGGGATGAGAAGAGGCAGTGAGGGGAACATGCCAGAAATAAGAGCAGAGTGGTCACTAGGCACCAGACCCCGGGCATAGGCCACAGCAATCAGGGTTGATTTCTAGGTGTGTTGGGTGGCTGTGGAAGGTTTGAAGCTGAAGCACAGTATGATCTGCCTCAATTTTTAAAGGATCCCTTGGGCTTTTGGGCTGAGAATAAATTGTAGAAGCCACAGTGGAAATAGGAACACCAGTTAGAAGACCCTGCAGTGGGCCAGGCTGGACTTCCTTGAAGGGTAGATGTTGGGGTATGATGGTGATCAATGCACCACCACAGCACAGAAACTCTGAAGCTTCAGTGGCTAAGGATAGTAAAGACTTCTTTCTACCTCATGCTAGCTCATGCCTAGTGCCTGCCAGACCATTCTCTGCCATCTAGTACCTATGCCACCTGGGGGAAGAAAAAACTGAGGAAACTTCTGGATTCCTCACTTCAAGGCTAAGCCTCAAGTGGCTTATATTCACTTCTGCTCAGATCCCATTGTCCATAGTTGGCCAAGGACCTATCATGGATGCACAAGGCATGTGGGTGTTCTCTTCCAAATGGGGCATAAGTACTCAGATGGGAAACCAACGGGAAGTTAGGGAGTGGAGGTTAAAGGGCCGCCCACCCCACCCCAGGAACTAGGACACATTAACCTCCCTGGGCCTCAGTTTCCTCATCTATTAAATGGGGTTAGTATACACAAAAATAAACTCAAAATGGATGAAAGACCTAAATGTAAGACAGGAAACCATCAAAATCCAAGAGGAGAAAACAGGTAGCAACCTCTTTGACCTTGGCTGCAGCAACCTTCTTACCAGACATGTCTCCAGAGGCAAGGGAAACAAAAGCAAAAATGAACTATTGGGACCTCATCAAGATTAAAAGCTTCTGCACAGTGAAGGAAACAATCAACAAAACTAAAAGGCAACTGACAGAATGGGAGAAGATATTTGCAAATGACACATCAGATAAAGGGTTAGTATCCAAAATCTAGAAAGAACTTATGAAACTCAACACCCTAAAAACAAATTATCCAGTGAAGAAATGGGCAAAAAACATGAACAGACACTTTTCCAAAGAAGAAACCCAGATGGCTAATAGATGCATGAAAAGATGCTCAATGCCACTCATCATCAGAGAAATACAAATCAAAACCATGATGAGATATCACCTCACACCTGTCAGAATGCCCAAAATTAACAACTCCAGAAACAACAGACATTGGCAAGGATGCTATGTTTGTGGGAATGCACACTGGTGCAGCCACTCCGGGAAATAGTATGGAGGTTCCTCAAAAACTTAAAAATAGAATTATCCTATGATGCAGCAATTGCACTATTAGATATTTACCCAAAGGATACAAAAAATGCTGATTCGAAAGGACACATGCACCCCAGTGTTTATAGCAGCCAAATTATGGAAAGAGCCCAAATGTCCATTGACTGATGAATGGATAAAGAAGATATGGTACATACATAGAATGGAATACTACTCAGTGATGAAAAAGAATGAAATCTTGCCATTTGCAACAACGTTGATGGAACTAGAGTGTATTATGCTAAGCAAAATAAGTCAGAGAAAGACAAATATCATGTGGTTTCACTCACGTGGAATTTAAGAGTCAAACAGATGAACATAGGAGAAGGGAAGGAAAAATAAAATAAAAACAGAGAGAGGCACACCATAAGAGACTCTTAAATATAGAGAAAAAAAACCAGAACAGAGTATCCAAGAACTGTGGGAAAACTACAAAATCTGTAATATACATGCAGTGGGAACACCTGGAAGGAGAAAAGACAGAGGTAGGAACAAAGGAAATATTTGAGGCAATAATGACTGAGAATTTCCTCAAATTAGCATCGGATACTAAAATGCAGATCCAGAAAGCTCAGGAAACACCAAAACGTATAAATTCTAAAACAGACAAACAAACAAAAAAACAAAAAAAACTACACCTAGGCATATCATATTCAAACTTCAGAAAATCAAAGATTAAAAAAAAATCTCTTGAAAGAAGCCAGATGAAAACAATCTTACAGAGGAGGAAAGATAAAATTTACACCCAAATTCTCCTCAGAAACCATGCCAGAAGAGAATGAAGTGAAATACTCAAAATATTGAGAGAGAAAAAAACCCACCAACCTAGAATTCCATACCCTGCAAAATTATCCTTCAAGAGTGAATGAAAGGTAAGGGTGCCTGGGTGGCTCAGTCAGGTAAGCCTCCGACTTTGGTTCAGGTCATGATCCCACAGTCTGTGGGTTCGAGCCCCACATCAGGCTCTGTGCTGACAGCTCAGAGCCTAGAGCCTGCTTCAGATTCTGTGTCTCCCTCTCTCTCTGTCCTTCCCCTGCTCACATTCTCTTTCTCTCTCTCTCTAAAATAAATAAACATTAAAAAATTTTTCCAAACTATGAATGAAAAGTAAAGAATTTTTCAGACAAACATTGAGTGAATTTGTTGCCAGTAGATCTGTGCTGGAAGCCGAGCTATCCCAGCCTGAGTGGCAGGACCCAGGCTGTGGACGGATTGATGACTGCAGGGCGGCCCAACTGACAGTGAAGCTTCTTGTCCTCCCGCTTTTAGATAATTTGGCCTTATTAAAGTACCTGGGGTATTGTCTGTTGGGGAATTGCCCTCTGCAGCCCCCCTGGGGAAAGAACCATTAGGGAAAAAAAAATAAGGTTCCACAAGAAATTGTGTGGCCTTATGTTTAGCCCTTGCCATCCCCTATGGAGACTCCTCTACTTACAGGAAGGATAGCCTCATCCCTTTGCCAGCAAAGAGGGCCTGTAAAGAAGAGACATGTGGATCTTAAAGCCCCACTCCAGCAACTAAGGAGTGTATCTCTGGGCACAGGTGACTTCAACCCCTAGGCCCACCTGGCCTCCGGAGGCATTCCAGATGATGACTGAACCTAGTTGGTTAAGGTACAGAATGGTTCACTAGTTTCTAGGTGCATTGTGTCTCTGAGAATGTATGAGGCATGGGTTTCTAAGGCTTTTTCAGCCCCTTTCTGGCACCTCGGAGTGAGGCAAACACATTGTTCTTCTGGCCTCATGTGGTTAGGAGGTCATGCCCCTGTAACTGTTCCACTTGAGGTGTTGAGAAATGGAGGGCCTTTCACGAGAACAGCAAAGCGAATGCTTTGTAGATTATAGATAAACGCAGATGCATAATGGAAAAATGTAAGAGATTAATCTGTGATATTACAAAGGGTATGTGGGAAAGTTAGGGAAAAATCATCATGTTATTTCTTAAAGGTTGTCTGTACATAGGAACATTTTCAAAATTAGGTAATGTTAGAAAAACATAGATGACATATGTTACAAGGAAATTGCTAGCAAATATAATGCCACGTTTGCTACAATAAATTGGCCAGTTCAACACACTGCTGTTGTCTGTGTCCGTTTTATTTTAGTTTTAGTTTTTTATTTTAGTTTTGTTTTATTTTCACCGATGCTGTTCTTCCTTTGGGAACCCCTGGACCTGCTGGAGCTGGTCTCCGGCAGATCTGCCTTGCAAGAAATGTTAAAAGAAATTCTTCGAAGAAACCAAATATAGGTCAGAAACTCAGCCTTCCATAAAAAGAAGAACACAGGAGAATGAATAAGTAAAGGTGAAAATGAAAACTTTTTTTCTTGTTCTTAATTAATCTAACAGATTATTATCTGTTAATATTATCTATTGATTATTATCTATTAATAATCAATAGGTTATTATTTTGTTCAGAATATTCGTGAAATACTGAGGTATAAATCTCACAATTAATTTTGTTCAAAATAATAATGATAGTAATGCATTCGATCATCTATATAATATGCTTATGTCTAAGTGGGTGGGAGGGAGGAATTAGAAATATTTTGTTATTATAAAGAACTAACATTACCAGTGAAGTAAAGTAGTATTATTTGTAAGTAGACTTGGATTAGTTGAAAATGCATATTATAAACTCTTGAGCAACCACTAAAGAAAGTTAAAAAAAAAGGGGGGGGGATTGACATGCTAGGAAAAGAGAGAAAATGGAATCATACAAAATGCTCAGTTAAAACCACAAAAGGCAGAAGTATGGGACAAAGAACAAAAATAGGGACAAAGAACAAGGGTGACAAATAGAAAAAGGAACAGATACAGTGTAGATATTAATTGAACTGTATCAGTAATCACCTTAAATGTCAATGGTATAAAATATGGCAATTAAAAGACAGAGATTGTCACACTGGGTCAAGAGAACAAACTGTTTATTGCTATATGTTGTCTATAAGAAACCCACTTAAAATATAAAGACACATGGGGCACCTGGGTGGCCCAGCTGGTTACCATCTGACTCTTGATTTTGGCTCAGGTCGTGATCTTACATTTTGTGAGACTGAGCCCCACATGAGGCTCTGCACAGAGCCTGCTTGGGATCTTTTCTCTCCCTCTCTCTCTGCCCCTCCCCTACTCTCTCTCTCTCTCTCTCTGTCAAAAATAAATAAAGTTTTTTTTACAAAAATATAAAGACACATATAGATTTTAAAAAGTACAAGGATCGGGGTACCTGGGTGGCTCAGTCAGTTCAGCCTTTGACTTTGGCTCAAGTCATGATCTCGTGGTTTACGGGTTTGAGCCCCACATCAGGCTCTGTGCTGACAGCTCAGAGCCTGGAGCCTGCTTCAGATTCTGTGTCTCCCTCTCTCTCTGCCCCTCCCCCCTCACGCTCTGTCTCTCTCTCCTTCAAAAATAAATAAACATCAAAAAAAATTTTTTTAAGTACAGGGATGGACAGGGGCGCCTGGGTGGCGCAGTTGGTTAGGCGTCCGACTTCAGCCAGGTCACGATCTCGCGGTCCGTGAGTTCGAGCCCCGCGTCAGGCTCTGGGCTGATGGCTCAGAGCCTGGAGCCTGTTTCCGATTCTGTGTCTCCCTCTCTCTCTGCCCCTCCCCCGTTCATGCTCTGTCTCTCTCTGTCCCAAAAATAAATAAAAAAACGTTGAAAAAAAAATTTTTAAGTACAGGGATGGACAAAGATATACCATGCTGACATGAATCAAAGGAAAGCAGTAGAAACGATATTAATTTCAGACAAGGGATACTTTGGCAAGAAGAGTTAACAGGGAAAAAAGGGGGCGTTACATACGGTTAAAGGGACCAATACTGCAAGAAAATACAGCAAGCCTTAATGTGTATGTGCCTAACAACAGACCATGAGAATACATAAGGCAAATGCTGACAGAATTGTAAGGAAAAATAGATGACCCACTATTAAAGTCAGAGACTGAAACACCCCTCTGTCAGAAATGGACAGACGCAACAGGCCAAAAATCAGTGAGGACATAGCTGAACTCAACAACACCATCAGCCAACTGGATACAGTGGACGTCTACAGACTATTTCATCCAACAGTAGAATATACACTCTTCTCAGGCTCACATGGACATTCAGCAAGATAGACCACATTCTGGGCCATAAAACACACCTTATCAAATTTAAGAGAATCTAATCATACAGTGTCTGGTCTCAGACCATAATGGAATTAAACTAGAAATCAATAATAGAATATGCTGGAAAATCCCCCAAACACTTGAAGATTGCACAACACCCTTCTTAATAACACATGGATCAAAGAAGAAATCTCAAGAGAAACTTTAAAATAACTTGATCTAAATGAAAATGAAAATACAACTCATCAAAATTTGTGGGTTGCATCAAAAGCAGTGCTTAGGAGAAAATTTATAGCATTGAATGAACATATTAGAAAAGATGGGAGATTTAAAATCAATAAGTTTCCATTGTAGGAGACTAGAAAAAGAAAAGCCGATTAAATCCAAAGTAAGCATCATACTGGAAGTCCTAGCTAATGCAATAAGACAACAAGAGGAAATAAAAGATACACGTATTGAAAAAGAAGAAATAAAACTGTCTCTTTCACAGATGACATGGTCATCTGTGTAGAAAATTTGAAAAAATTGACCAAAAAAAATCTGGAACTAAGAAGTGATTGATTATAGCACAGTTGCCAGATAACAAGATTAATATATGAAAGCCAATTGCTTTCCTATATACCAGCAATGAAAAAAAATGCAATTTTAAATTTAAAATATTACCATTTACATTAGTATTAAAGAAAATGAAATACTTAGGTGTAAATCTCACAAGTTATGTAACATCTATGTCAAAAATAAAGACTCTGATGAAAGATATCAAATAGGAGCTAATTAAATGGGGAGATATCCCACGTTCATGGATAGGGAGACTCAATATTGTCAAGATGTTCGTTCTTCCTGACTTCATCTATAGATGCAATACCATCCCAATCAAAATCTCAGCAAGTTATTTTGTGGAAATCTACAAACTAATTCTAAAGTTTATATGGGGAAACAAAAGACCCAGAATAATCAACTCCTAACACTGAAGGAGAACACAGTTGGAGGACTGACCCTATCTCACTTTGACTTACGATAAAGCTACAATAATCAAGACAGTATGGTATTTGTGAAAAAACAGACAAATAGATCAATAGAATAGAACAGAGAACCCAGAAATAGACCCACATCAATACAGTGAACTGATCTTTGCAAAAGAGCCAAGGCAATACTATAGAGCAAAGATGGTCTTTTCAACAAATGGTACTGAAACAATAGATATGCACATATCAGAAAAAAAAATCTAGACACATACTGTATACCTTTCACAAAAATTAACTCAAATTGGTTCACAGACATAAATGTAAAACACAAAACTATAAAATTCCTAAAAAAGAACAGGAGAAAATCTCGATGACCTTGGGTGTGGTGACTTTTTTTAATGTTTATTTTTGAGAGAAAGAAAGCATGAGCAAGGGAGGGGCAGAAAGACACAGAATCCAAAGCAGGCTCCAGGCTATGAGCTGTCAGCACAGAGCCTGATGCAGGGCTCAAACCCATGAACCGTGAGATCATGACTTGAACCACAGTCAGCACTTAACCAACTGAGCCACCCAGGTGCCCTATGGTGATGACTCTTTAGCTATAACACCAAAGACACGATCTGTGAAAGAAATCATTGATAATCTGGGCTTCAATTAAATTAAAAACTTCTGCTCTGGGAAAGACAATGTCAAGAGAATGAGAAGATATGCCACAGACCTGGAGAAAATATTTGCAAAGATACATCTGATAAAGATCTGCAATCTAAAAATATACGAAGAACTCTTAAAACTCAACCAAAACAACACAAACGATCTGATTAAAGGATGGGCAAAAGATGTGAACAGAAACCTCACCAAAGAAGATTTATTGACGGCAAGTGAACATTTGAAAAGATGTTTCTATCTTTCCCAAAAACATATGAAAAGGTATCCAACATCGTATGTCATTAGGGAATTGCAATGGAAACAAGATACCAGCACTCACCTATAGAACATCCCAAATCCAAAATACTAACAACATCAAATGCTGGTGAGAATGGGAGGCAATAGGAAATTTTGCTCATTGCTTCTGGGAATGAAAAACAGGACAGCCACTCAGGACGATGTTTTGTCTGTTTATTGCAAAACTAAACGTACTCTCCCTCTTTGATTCAGCAATGGTGCTTCTTGGTATTTACACAAATGAACTGAGAACTTCTGTCTACACAAAAACCCGCACATGGATGTTTACAGCAACTTTGTTCATAGTTGCCAAAACTTAGATACAGTCAAGATGTCCTTCAGCAGGTGAGTGGCTCAATAAACCGGTACAGGCAGACAAGGTGTTATTACACTGTATTAATACAATGCATTAATGTATTGAATATTATTCAGCTGTAAAGAACAAAGGAGCTTTCGAGCCATGAAAGGACCTGGAGGAAACTCATAGCGGGGGAAGCTTTTGGGAGTGAGGGATACGGAGGGGGGAGTGCTTCCCTGTACTTCCTGCACAATTTTGCTGTGAACTGCTTTCAAACTGATCTAAAAAAATAGTTTCTTAATCGAAAACAAGTTTTAAATGACCGAATTGCTCCTTCCTCCTGTTCCCACAGTCATGGCTTGAACTTCTGTTTTTCCATCCACATCATTTCATTCAGGGTTCTAGTTTCACATGGCTTTTTGGTCCACAAACCATGAGTGCAAAGGTTCTCCACCCTCTGCTGGAGTTTCTGCTGAACTGTCATGATAAGGCAAGAGTGTAAACTTCCAATCTTCTTGTTTTAATGTTTATTTATTTATTTTGAGAGACAAAAGAGCGAGCCGGGGAGGGGCAGAGAGGGAGAGAGAGAAAGAGAGAGAGACAGACAGAAAATCCCAAGCAGGCTCCACACAGCACAGAGCCTGGAGTGGGTCTTGAACCCACAAACTGGGAGATAGTGATCTGAGCCGAAATCAAGAGACAGACGCTTAACCGACTGAGCCACCCAGGCGCCCCTCCAATATTCTTTTATAGGCAAATATGGACAAATCAGATCCTCATGTCAGGACGAGGTCACAACGACGAAATCAAAGCCACTGGCTTCAGTAAGAGTTTGGGGAGGCCATCTAGGTCCCTGGCTTTCAAATGGGTCTTAGCATCAGAGCCCATTTTCCAAATGAACTTACACAGAGTCCCAAAACGTAGAAGCGTTTCAAACAAAATGAAACAAACTCAACAAAAACTAGAGCTGTCCTAGCACTCGATTCTGACACACTGCATTTTCAAATACAGTCATTATTCCTCCCAGCACATCAACCGAGAAATGTGTAGACATCCTTTCCAGATTATCGTCCAAATAACTGGTGACAACATTGAACAGAACAGGGCTCAGGAGCAAGATGTAGAAACTTCCCTCTCCTTTCACATATATAGACGCATTTGCAAAGATGTAATGATGTACTTATTTTGGACATTCTGCTGTAAAACTTTCCAAATGCACAGGAAAGTAAGGGAATAGAACAGAAACACCTACATCTGGATTTTACGGTTGTCATTAGTTTTCCGTATTTCTGTCACGAATATAGCACTGATTTTTTTTTTGTCTCCTAATTTGGGCAAACCAGCTATAAAAGACATCTGAAGGACTGTCGAAGGACATCTGAATTTTTAAAAGGCAATTCTGCCAAGTTCAGGGCTCCTGGGAACTTTTTGGGACCCCCTGGTCCAGCCTCCCTTGTGGTTTGCACATGGGGATGCTGGGCTCCAAACAAGGCCCGAAAAGCCTTCAGAAAGGTCCACAGCCTGGCTTCTGTTTGCCCCTTTAGCTCCTGCCCTGTGCTCCCCAAAAGGCATTCTGCGTTCCAACTGCATCACGCCTGCATTCTTGCAAACATGTCACAAATGGCATGTGCCTTTGTTTTACCTTTAAGGTGAAGCTGAGGCATCACTTCCTCCAGAAAGCCTCCAGGTAGCCTTGATCTACCTCGCCATTGCAGGGTAAGGTGGACGAAGGTGCAGGTATGACAAGCAGAAGCCAGCACCCCCTGGCATGGATAGCTACCTAAGAGCCTAGGTAGGCGGAACCAAATCTGAACCTGCAAACCAGCAGGGAGGTGTTAGGAGGGCCTGGGGATTGCACCTATAAAAGGAAACTCCAAAAGTGAAGTAAGTATTGCTAAGACCCTCACTCAGAAGGGGGTTGGGAGGACATTGAGGAAGCAGGACCCACGCAGGGGCTCCTGTTTCAATTCTGGGAACACCATGAACTCTCGGCTTGTGGCAATTACAACATGGCCAGCTCTTGGAAGGCCTCCTCTACCGAGGACTGAAATGGAGACAATGTAACACCTGTTAGCTACCTAGTCAATCCTGCATCCGGGGGCTCAGTGTAACTCCCTCAGCACCCATCATCATTCCTTCAGAAGTTTGGTAACCTTGTGGGTTCTGCCTTTAGAAGCCTGCCCACCCCACCTGCACAAGGTCCATTTCCGCCCTCTCTGTCTCCCATGCTGCAAGTCCTACGACCCCAGATAAACACCTTTGGTTGCTTTACAGACTCTTCTTGATTGACGTAACCTAACGACTTGATTCCAGACCGAAACAAAAGCCAGACAAAACAGACACCCAAATGACTAGCGGTAATGGAAAGCCATAAACCCAAAAGAACAGATCAAGAAAACGTTTATGCGTAAGGTCTCTCCGTGGCTCTGTGCCCAGGATAAGATCCTCAAGCACTGGCCCCTGGGAACTCCGGAGACCCCTGCACTCTCCCAGGACCCTCCAAGGCAGGGAACTGGACCCTCTAAGGCAGGGAACTGAACCCTCCACATTGTCACCATTGTCTGTTTCTGTACCTCCCATCCTCCCCTCGAGGGCAGAGGCTGGTCTCACTCCTCTCTCTCCCTCTCCTAGGTTCCAGTGTCCGGCAAAGGGCTGGCACAGAACCAGCCTGGGAACACTCCCGAAGTTTTCCGCGTGGCCGCAGCGCCCTCTGCCGGGCGCATCCCGCAACCGCGGGGCACTCACCAGTGTTGGGGCGTTCACCACCGACAGGTTGTACCCATAGAGGAAGGAGGAGCCGAAGGCGCCCACCAGAGAGGCCACGATGAGCCAGCAGGACCAGTCCTGGAAAGGAGAGGACAGCATGTCAGATCTGGCCGTTGGGCACAGAGCTAGGGGCCCGCAGGATGCACCTGGGCTGTCCCCTTGTCTGGGGAAGGGGCCCTAGAGAATTGTCCGAGTTCCCGGAGCCCGCTGACAGGTGGGATCGCTGTCCACGACCACTGCGCAGGCCGACGCACTGGGGGAATGCGGTCAACCCACGGAGTTCAGTTTGCTTCTGCCTGCTGCCTCAGACCTGTGACTCACAGATCCACAGTCCTTAGCAGGTGCTCTGTAAGCAGCCACACACTATTATTTTAGCTGAATGTGGCCACTTTCTAGACCACATAGGAGCAAAAAACAAAGCCAGACTTAGCCGCCAATGGTAGCGGCTGGCACTTACAAGAGGTATGGGCCAGGCATTGAGCTGAGCCCTTTCAGGGTATTATCTCACGGAACGCTCAGATCAGTACTATTTCATCCCGATTTGGTAGGTGGCGAAAGAGACGCGCCGAGACGTCCGTGGTGCTGTCTGGGATGTGGGCTGGAGCCCATGCAGTCACCCGCTGCACCGCACTGCCTGTCCCCCAGTGCCTCGTCATCTGGGAACAGTGTCTAGGGGCCTGAGGCTGCTCACAGCTGCACAGGTGCACACACGTTCACATGCACGCATGCACACCACTGCACACGGCCTTCCAGGCCGAGCTGTCAATCTCCAGGCCACCATGAGCACCGCAGGACAAGGACGTGCAGAGAGATACAGGGCTCAGCCTGGAGAACAGGGCATCTGCCCCCATGTGACCCTGTCCTTCGTCCGAGTGTGGTCACAGTCAGGACAGGACCATGCAGGAGAAACATCTGAACCCCCTGGCCAGAGCTGACCAGCTGGCAGGGGCTGGAGGCAGAAGGGGTTCCCATCCGAGGCTGGCCAGCGGAATGTGGGCCACTCTCCGGATGGAGGGGACCCAGGTGCTCTTGGAAGGCACCTTCTCTGTTATCATATAAAATGTGCGCGTGTATCGGGCCAGGCCCTGATAAAGCTCTAGAGATACAGCGGGAAACAAAACAGACAAGGTCCACAGTTCAGGGAACTGTGTCGGTCAAATACTGTCTGGAGGAGAGAGCTGGACCCTGATAGCCAACTCCCGGATCCGCCCACGTCAGTAGTCTCCTCTAGCAGGGGACGCGGTGCTGGACGGCTCTACCAGTCAGCTGTGGGAACCTGAGCCACTTTCTTCACCTCCCTGGGTCTCATCTTGCCCAGCTGTAAAATGGATCTAATAACAACACTGGCCACATAGGGTTGTTGAGGAATCAATGTGCTGCCGGATGAGGATGTTTAGAATGTCGCGCGCACACAGGGAGCGTTCGGAAAGGCCGTTTACTCGTTTTACTTTGCCTCTGGCCCCGCCATACAGAACGGCTGTTGTTCGAATTAGGTGCCAAGCTGCCTCTTGGCCCTGCCCGTGCAGATACATGTGCCCGAAATTCCCCTTCTAGAGACTTTGGCACCTGCGACCCTTTCCCAACGCCTTCTCCTCTGAATGAAAACTCCACCCCCTCTTTGGTTCAACTCTGTCCTACCCCCAGCTCTGCCACTTAATGACTGTAACCTTGGGCCAGTGGCATAACTGCTCTGTGACTCAGTGTGCTTATCTGAAAACAGGGATGATAATAGACCCCACCTCACTGGCTGTTATGCTGAAGAAAAGAGTTAATTAAGGCAGACAAGGCCTCTCCTGTCCTGTGGCAGGTGCCTGTGAGCATTAGCAGCAGAGTCGGCGTGGTGTCCAAGGGTCTTACTTTTTGAGGGGAGGGGGTCTTGCTTCCAGGCACCGAGCCTGAGGCAGAGAAGGTATTCAGTAAATGCCAGTGAGAGGACGGAGGGGAGAAAAAGGGTTTATAAGCCACAGGGGCGGACATTGCCAGGTGTGGGGCCAGAATGGGTTTCTACAGGAAGAAGAGCCTGAACTGAAAAAGATTCATTGCTAGAACAAGAACTGCATTTTGGACAAAGTGCCCATCCTCCGCGGTCTTTTATCTTCGCACTTATCTTCTGGGTCTCAGCTCAGATGTCACGCTGCCTGACTCCCTGGCCCGCCCCGGACACCTTCTCTTCCTGGACCCCCTTGCCCTGTCCCCTTGTCTGTACCCATCAGAAGCTAGAGAAAGGCAGGTGGGAGTCTCTCCTTGGAGGCCCTGCCGCTGCTTGGCCAGCAGCGCTGCTTGGCCCACCCCCTCTCACCACCAGCCCCGGGGGGACAGAGGTACCTGCTGTGGGGGCGGGGAAGGAAAAGGGGACACCACCCAGCACCTGCCAGGCTGTTCCCGAGCACGGCCACGTTGCCAGAGCTGGAACTCCACGGCCAAGGTCACGGGGACCGGGGTGCCGGCTCTCACCGCAGGCTCCTGTGACCCAGGGCCCCAGGCGGCGGAGGCAGCCGCAGCCGCCCACGCTGGGCCTTCCCACCCCCTGGCAGGTCCTGAGGCCGCTTTCTGCATTTACCTTTCTGGTCCTCCCGCCCGGCAGGGCGCGGCCACACTCGGCGGCCCCCAGATGGCCGGGGCTGCGCGTCAGGGGAGCCCAGGCCCGGGAGTCCATGATCCCGCAGGCCATCCCGGGGCATCTCGGTGCAGGAGGCAGAGTCCACGAGGGGGCGGGGGCCTGGCAGGAAACGCGGCCGCTCTGTCTTGTCTGAACAGGAAATGGGCACCGTGCGCTTTCCCCCCTGCTGTCATAGCAGCACCGAGGAATCCTGGAGGGAAACTGGCCTTCTCGGGAACCACCACTCGGGGTATGGATTTTTCCTTTGGCATCAGCACCTTTCATTTTCCTGGTCAACGAGGCCAGCGAGCGGGGAGGGGAGCGCTGGCCATAAAGCCGGGGCGCCTCTCCCAGGATCGGCACAGAACGCCAGGTCACCGACGGCAGGGAAAGCCGGCTGGGGTCCCCACCCTGCCTCTCTAACTGCGTGGCCTTAGCCTGGTCACTCGGCTCCTCTGAGCTGCTGCGTTTACGAGGGCAACACGGAAGACCGATCCCGCCTGGACTGCCCTGCAGTTCCTCTGAGGCTTGGGTAGAAAACACACGGCCCCAGCCAGTGTGCTGGACATAGGCGTGGCCGCCCTTAGCTCGGGCACAAACGGGGAGGCTCTGGGTTTCGAAGAAAAAGAACCTGCTAGTCGGTCGTTCCTCTATGCTTCTCATTCCGCATTGGCCCGGGGAATACCTCCCACGTGCCCGCCCCAGGCTGGCTCAGCTCAGGGAAAGCATTAAGGAGGCAAGACCTCTCACGCACACCAGACGTCATGAGAATTTGTTCACCACGTGGCCAACTTGCCCTGGATGTCGGAGAAGTGTACCTTTAATCGTGACAGGTTTAGGACAGCTTGCCTCGGCCATTTGCACCCAGAGGCAGAGAGCAGGGGCACAGGCCGGTGGGCAAGGGCCTGACTGGGGAATTCAGAACCCCTAGGAGGCCAGGGAGCCCTCAAGCCCGCAAAGAGAGACGGGAAGCAAAGAAACTAGGTGTAGTGGAACACAGGCATTGAAACTGGGGCTTGGATCAGGGAAGACTTTCCGGAAGAGGTGATTTCTGAGTAGCCCTGGGAAGCATGCAGGCAGAGGGTGTGGGGTGGGAGGGCGTCGAGCCAAGGCCTGCAGGCACAGATACCCTGGAGTAGGCGGGGGAGGAAGGTAATTGAGGATGGCTGGGCCCTGAAGGACGGGAAGGGGCAGCGAAGGGACAGCTGCCTCCCTGTGTCGTGAGGACCCTCGCTGTGCTGTCCGGATGGGGACGTTATACTCACCGTCATTCTTCCTCCCCTACCCCCTCTTTAGCTCAGGCCCTTCCTGCCTGGCTCCATCTGTAACAGGAGGTCTCATCTGATCTTGCTAAAACTCAATCTGAATCAGGTGCTCTCTCCCCACCCCCAAGCCCCCCTTGGAAATTGTTCTGTGCTTCCTCATTGGGGTTGAAAACTCAGTAGGCCCCAGGCTCCAGGAGGTCAACACAAATGTACACAAAGTAGAAGGAAGGGGGGGTGGTCGCTGGTGTCGGGGACGCCCCTGCGCTATGAAGGCTTCCAAAGTCAGCAAGCATTGTCCACCGGCCAGCAGGTACCCCGGGTGTGGACTTGAGGCCCCCCTCAAAGCTGTCCCTGCACGCCTCTCCTGCCTCAACTTTGCTGCCCCAAAACCTGCTGAAATTGAGCTCTGAGGGTAGAAACCAGAGGGGATGCAGATCCCAGGGGTGGAAAGAGACCAACTGCCAGCGGCCGCCCCGGCCCCAGCCCTGCACCTGTCCCAGAACCAAAGACCGGACGCACATCTGTCCAGCCACACAGCAAGGCTTGTGCAGACTTCACTGTCCTTTCTGTCCCACAGTCTGGAGGCGGCGCTTGGCCTGAAGAGCTCCTCTCATTGGTGGAGGTAGCTGTCCATTAATTCCCTCCCCGGCCAGCCCGCAAACGAGCCCAGAGGTGAGCAGCGACTTGGCCAAAGTCACACAGCAGTGTCCGGGCTCCAGCTATGCCGAGAGCCTGGCCTTCAAGTCAACTGCACCCCCCCTTCCTTCAGGCAGGTAAGTGATCCCAGCCCCCCGGGGCTTTTCAGGGTGACCCAGTGAACGGCTCTGATTTCTGGAAACGCTTGGTGAAGCTGATAGGAGCGGCCCCCTCCCTTTGCCCCAGCTTAGCGGTTCAAAACTGCCTGGGTTTGAGCCTCCGCTCAGCCACTTAGGCTGTGAGCTCTTACACGAGTCACTTGGCCTCTCTGTGGCATCATGTCCTCGTGTGTAGCAAGGGCATGATAACAGTGCCACCACCTCATAGACCTGTGGAAGATTCCATGAGTTTATACTGGAAAAACACCTAGAATCGTGGCATCTACAACACCCAGCATACAGCAAGCATACGATACAACGAACACTCATTTTTTAGATCACCTTGTCCCCAGATAATGTGCTCTATCTGGACCAAATGTTCTCATCCCTTTCTAAGTCAGTGCCATCACGCAAACTCTGTGGACAAAGATTTGCCCCCCTCTAGGGAATCAGTGTCCTCAGCGGTAGAAGGGGAGGTCTGGGGCCATTTTGATGCCACTGGACAATTGCTAAGGACTGTTCTAGTGCTCAAGTTTGGTCTCTTGGTGGTGAACATGAAGTGTGGTAGATTCCTGGACCGGAAGGCAGTTAACCGGGGCTCCTGATTACCGGAGCACCTTCCTCCTGCCCCTCATGGAACATGTCTACACTTGGCCAGGTGTGTTCACACCCACGATATCACCAGTGGAGTTGGGGAGAGCTGGTGCCATCCCCGCATTTGCACGGCCTGTGGCCCCATGCTTCCCGGCAGAGCCTGAGAAGATGAACTCAATTAAGGATGTGGTCATTAGACACGTGTTCCCAGGTGTTCTGAGGCTGGGGCACCATCACCCTCTTCTGACACCTGTTCCAGCATGCACACACCCATTCACCAATATTTGTGGAGTATCTCCTCGTGCCAGTTCTCCTGGCCCTTGCTCAGGCTTCTCCTCTGAGGACCCTTAATTTGCTCATCCTTCAGTACTCAGTCCCCTGACCACCTCCTCCCAGAATCTTCCCTGGGCCTCTCTCTGCCCCTCTGTGTTCCATAAGCTGCTCACAGATTTACTGTCTACGACCGCCCGTACTTATAAGTGTCTATTCTCATGTGTGCCCGTCCCTCTGGACAGGAGCTCACCAAGGGCAGGCATTGTGTGTGTGTCTGGTATTGAGTGACCTGTGCCCCCCCCCAAATTCATGTGGTGAAGAGTCAACCCCCCACCACCTCAGAATGGACCGTATCTGGGGACAGGTTCTTTGAAGAGGAGAGTGAGGTGAAGTCAGGTCACCAAGGTAGACCCTAATCCGATACGACCAGTGTTTTTACAAGAAGGGCTTAGGACAGAGACACACATAGAGGAAAGTCCATGTGAGGACACGGGGGGGGGCGGGGGGAAGACAGCCATCTTCAAACCAAGGAGAGAGGCCCCAGAAGGCATGAACCCTTCTGATGTCCTTGATCTTGGACTTCCAGCCTCCAGATGTGAAAAACGTGTATCACTGTTGCTTAGGCCACCAGCCTGTGGTACTTTGTCATGACAGCCTGAGCAGGCTAATCCAGTGTCCTGAGCCTCTTAGCATTCCCAGTTTTCTTCCCACCTGGCTCAGGGCTGGGGCCCGGTAGATACTTCTGGCACTGAACTCAAACTGTCCTCCGGATGGTATCCTGAAGCTAGAAAGTCAGCTTGGACAAGATGAACATTTTCTTCCAGGACAGGGCAGGAAAGGAAAAAAGGGGGCGTTTTCTATTGAATATCATTTAAGCAGAATGATTGAGATGACTACAGCTCTTCGTTCATTACACCAAATGTCTAGACAGCAGAGCCTTGACTCAACCCAATATGAGCACCGAGAAAAATATAGTGTCCGCGTGGAGGGAATCGCTGTTTATTTAACGTGACTCCGCCATGTCCCCGGATGACCTGAGGAGGTGGCTGGGCCTCCTCGAACCTCCATTTCACCCCTATGGGTGGGGACAATCACTCTCAGTCTGCCAATTCCACACTTCCCTGGCAGCTTGGTAAATACACCTGTGTGGATCTTTTCCTGCTAAATAAGGTTTATTGAAAATATGGACATATATTGGGGTGTCTGGGTGGCTCGGTGGGTTAAGTGTCTGACTCTTGATTTTGGCTCAGGTTGTGATCTCACAGTCTATGGATTTGAGCCCCCCTGTCAGGCTCTGCTCTGACAGCATGGAACCTGCTCGGAACCTGCTCGGGATTCTCTCTCTCTCTCTCTGCCCCTCCCCTCCTTGTGTGCTCATGCTCTCTCTCAAAATAAAAAAAACATTTAAATAAGTAAATAAATAACTATCCAAGGACTCCTGAGCAGTGAGAGTCTCTCTAGATGCCCAGGACATCCTGGAGGAGGGACAGAGGACTGAGCCTCGTGGCGGGATAAGGGGGGAGTTTCAGTGTGTCCTAAGGACATCAACATCATCGCTTTCACACATCGGTGTCCCCCTGTTGCAAAATGACTTTTGGAGCGAAGACTCACCCCCACCCCCCACAACAAGTCCTGAAGGCCACCAGCAGGTGATATGTTATCATCAGCCGAAGTACAATGCCATCAGTGGCCTGTGCCTCACGACACATGCTTTGTGGTTCACAAGGCAACCTGCCATATGCCTTTGCTTTTATCCCCTGCTGTCTCTTCTCTGCCTGACCTCGCCGCAACCTACATCTCCCTGGGAGCAGCGAGGGGGCCAGGAGGGACTGCCCCAGAGTCACCAGAACAGGGACAGATAAGGAAACCAGGACTGACCAATGTCTCTTTCAGCGAATCACTTTCTTTGGAATCTGTGGAGTCCTGTTCGCTGACCGTCATGGCTTATTTGTCAGATTTTGGACTGGATTTCCTTGTTCCTGAAAAAGAGAAAAAAGGAAGAAGTCATTAGGCGCTTGCTGTCACTGACGGGTAATTAGGGGAGGCGGCCCAGAGGAGGGGGCATGGTGAGGACACCAGGACGGGGGTGCCCGGCTCCCCCGGAGACCCAAGCAGCTCTGTGCTCCTCTCTGGACTCGGTGTCTCCATCTGTGAGATGGTGGTGTTGAACTACGTCCGTGTTTTCCACACTTGCCACGTTGCTTATTGGATACAGGCCCCTCCCCAGAACATTCTCATTCAGACAGCCATTCTCATGGTCGGGCACATCTTGGAAATACCAAAGTTTCTGTTCCCAAGATGGGAAAATAAAGGCAGTGTAAATCAAAACCAAGTGCCAATCTCCCCTGTCAAATTGCAAACAGTTCACCAAAATTGTAACAGAATCACTAGCAGGACAGACCTTGAAAACTATGCAGCTTTCCTGGAGTTTGGAAATAGGTTTCTAGAGGCATAAAAATATTTAGGCCCTTTGGGCCAACTACTCCATCTATAAAAAGTTATCCTAAAGCAGTGATAAAGAACGTGCGCAAAGAGTCCAGCCTGAGACCTTCACTACAGCATTTTTCACGTTAAAAAATGGTATTCACAAGAGAAAAAAAAAATCCAGCAGGGAAGTTTAAATAAGTTATGGTACATCCGTATATGGAAACTCATGTAGCGATTAAAAACTGTGTTAAAGAACGTTTCATGTCAGGGTGCCTGGGTGGCTCAGTCGGTTAAGCGTCCAACCCTTGATTTCGGCCCAGGTCATGATCTCATGGTTCATGGGATAAGGCCCCACATCAAGCTCTGCGCTGACAGCATGGAGCCTGCTTGGGATTCTCGATCTCTCCCTCTCTCTGCCCCTCCCCCCCTTAAAATAAATAAACATTTTTTAAAAGAACATTTAGCGGTGTGTGGGTAGGGCATCTGACTTCAGCTCAGGTCATGATCTCACAGCTCATGGGTTCGAGCCCTGCATCGGGCTCTGTGCTGACAGCTCAGAGCCTGGAGCCTGCTTCGGATTCTGTGTCTCCCTCTCTCTCTGCCCCTCCCCTGCTCGAGCTCCATTTTGCTCTCAAAAATAAATAAACTCTTTAAAAAATTGTCTTAAGTTTATTTACTTATTTTGAGAGAGAGACAGAGACAGCACAAGTGGGAGAGGGAGAGAGAAACCCAAGCAGGCTCCATGCTGTCAGCTTAGAGCCTGATGTGGGACTTGACCCCACAAAACGCGAGATCGTGACCTGAGCTGAAACCGAGAGTCGGGCGCTTAACCGACCGAGCCACCCAGACACCCCTAAAAAAATTGTCTTAAAGGTTTAAAAATTTTTAAAAAGAATATTTAATGTCATGGGAAAATGCTCATAATCTTCCTTGACAAACAGAGGAAGATATGTTAAAGTCTATCCACCAGTTAACGTTGAAACTAGATGTACTTAGGAATAGATGCGTGCTCTTAAAGGATGTATGTACTTAAACTGTGCCCGTGCATTTTTTTAATATGAAATTCAAGGTTTCAAAATATTTGTACATCACGTTGTTCATTCAGCAGGTATTCATTAAGCCCCTAATGCCTAGGTAAAAGCAAGACAGACTTTGGCCTGCCCTGATGGAGCCTGCACTCTAGGAGACTATACGGTCTGTTCCTGGGGCACACGGAAGGCGAGCGGCCTGGCCCAGCACAGGACAGGAGAGCAGGAGGGGACTGGGCCGCAGAGGGGAGCGGAGGACAAATCACATATTTATGTGCAGAGAAAATAGACTCTCTGGAGGCGGCAAGAGAGACAGCAGTTTCCCCTTGGCTGCCGTCTTTTAGCCCATTTTTATCTGGTGTGTTTTCCTAGACTTCTCCGATTTTTGACACTGAAAAAAAATTTTTTTTCTATAACTAGAAAAGCAAGTTTTAAAAGTTGCTTTAAGTTTAAAAAAAATGTTTCTGTTTTGATGGAGTCCTTAAGGTGTTGGGTAGCCAAGGAGACATAAGCAATACAATTCTGGAAAAATACCCAGTCCTTATAGGATGACGGGCTCTGCGATCCAGACGTCATCTGAGCCGGTCTGACGAGGATGTTGGTTGGCAGGCTTCCATAGTCAACACTCGAGTGTGACATCCGAGGCCCTCCCCTGAGGAGGGCCACACACTCAGCACATGCTCAGGGACAGTCCAGCCCACTAGACCTCCATTTCCAGGCCATTCTTGTGTTCCCTGGACTGTCCCTGATCCTAGAATGCCTTTCCTCCTTCCCATGCACGGAAGGAAGTGATTCTGAGTTCTCAGAAGGAACAGTCAGTCAAGCGGAGGTGAGCCTTGAAGGTGAGATTCTGTGCCCACCTGCCCAGCACAAGGCCAAAGGCAGACAGCTTACACCCCAGGCAGTATGGAGCCATGAGTTCAAATCCCAGCTCAATAGCTTACTGGCTGTGTGACTTGGGGAAAGTCACTTAACCTCTCTGGGCCTCTGTTTCTACATGTCAAGTAACGAATAGTAACAGGACACATCTCATCGGGCGTTTGTGAAGATTAAATGACTCAATGTGTATGAAGCACATAGTAAACGCTAAATGGCATCATCATCATCCCCGTTCTCCCAGCAAATGGCCCCTGTGGAGCACGGATGAGGCATTTCATTTGTAAGGGCCTCACGGAACAACATTCTGAGATGGTGTCTTAGAACTGGTTACGAGAGGGGGAACCATTGGGCATGCGAGCAGAGAGCCCTAAACTGCTTCAAAAGAATCCTCTAAGGCTTAAATGGAATCGTGAATAAATATAACACCGATATCCGCTCTGCGTGAAGTTCCAAACATGCCGACTCCCTATCTTTTCGGTCCGCGGTAATAATACAAAACGTGCTGCTGTTCGAGTCTAACACTCTGGCGTCCACTCGTGTGGCCATGCCAGTTCTTAGAAGGTCAAACGACCGCAGCCATTGGTGAACAGCCACATCCCAAGCCCCCAGAGTGCCCACCTGCCACAACCCAGCAGCTACAGAGTTAACGTCTACCAAAACCGAGCCCCAGGACTCTGTTCCTGGCAATCTGATTGCCCTCTACCTAGGTTGTCCCTGGGGTTAAATGTTTAGAAAATCACCTCGCTGCCGATAAGAAAACCTTCGCGGTCGCCATGTGTCTGTCGCTAGGGCCAACCCTGTTAGAAATAAAGTAAGCAAGCCTTAGGGAAGTGTCTTTACCCACCCAACCTGTCACAGAGGGTGGGTCTGAGCCCAGACAGCTTCTGGTCAAATCCTCACTCGCGAGCCTGGGTTGGCTGGAAAGACAGAGGCAAAGAAAAGGTGCTGTTGACATCCGTAGACCGCAGAATGTCAGCAGACGGCCCAGGTGGACTTGTTCTCCTAAAGCTGGGGGTCACCTCCCTTGAAATGCCTGCAGGTGCTGCTATTCAGCCTGCCACACGAGCCCAGTGGTGCCAACCAGCACCTGCTCACAGCTTTGAACAGGAAATGCCACATACTTCCTATTCCCCCCACGTTTTGATTGAGCAATATTTGGCTAGGGCTTTATTCTTTATTTTCAGGGTTAATTCTCTGCTGACTTTGGCATGGAGCTAAAGCTAACCCTAAAACAACATCCTGAAAAGGAATGTGGAAGATAGAGCAGCTTTGAGAGAGAGAGAGGAGGAGAGAGAAGGAGAGAGACAGAGAGGAAGGAAGGCAGAAGGAGATAACTGGGTTATCAGCCATTGGAATAATTACCTTAGCCATGATCACTCATTATCCATTTCATTTTATAGCAGCATTCATCAAACCCCACGCTAAGCACTTCATGTGCATTTTCTCACTTAATCTTCGCCTAAATTGATGTTCAAATCCCTGACTTTTCAATTCCCTTATTCCAGCTGCTCTCCGAGAGTCTTAGAAATTCTTGAAATCCTCCCCAAAGCTGGTCCATGTCTGTGAACATAACTCACCTGGTTTCTGGAGCCCCCCTTGCCTGTTACGGTCTAAAGAACAAACAGAATACGCTTCATAGATAAATCAGCTCCTCCATATAATCAGATATAAGCCTGGGAAATTGTGAAAGAAAGCAGCACTAATGATTAAATGGCATCCAGCTATTACTATAAACACTCCTTAATG
The DNA here is from genome assembly GCF_018350175.1 of Felis catus. NCBI lineage: Eukaryota > Metazoa > Chordata > Mammalia > Carnivora > Felidae > Felis > Felis catus. Next base: position 198,349,181 of record NC_058371.1, on the reverse strand, counting down.
TCTATCCCCACCCACGAGAGATAAATGATTAACAGCCAACTATTGATGGCAAGCTCAGCTTATTAAAAACATGCCAGGGGGTCAACAAGTTCTGGACCAGAGTCAAAGGCAGAGGTGTTCCGGCACAGCCACTGTTGAGTATCGGGCTGACCTTCTTGCGTGTCCGATGGCTTCCTGCTAATGCGAGGATATGACCAGCGCAGGATCTGCCCAGGCCACGGTGAGGGTTAAGTGACATGACACACGACAGCTGTAAAGCAGGACACGAATGGTGCACGTCGATCGGGTTCTAAGCCCAAATGGGCAAGACGAAAAGTTTAGTCTTGCTACTCTGTCCATGTCAGAGTATAATCAGCCCCGGGAGAAATACAGGAGAGCCGTCAACTCCGAAATGCCGCACCGGCGGTCACTGCTGTTGATGGCGGTTTACGAATGCCACAACGTCCCCCCGACCTGTCCCGGTAGCTCGAAAGAGATGCCCAGGTGCGAGCCCTACTCTATCTTCAGGACTCTGAGATAAACGGAGGGCTGGAGCAGCAGAGGGGTGTGAGGAGAAGAAGTGAGGAATGCAAGAGCATGGCTGAGCGGCTCGGGGCCAGATCCAAGCTCGGCCAAGGGCATCAGAGCCTCCTCCTGACCAGTTCACAGAGAGAGCTGAGGGCATGGGGAGTGCGGAACGGTTCTGGGGTGAATCGTAGAAAGATGGCGCCTGGGAGTCCTACCCACCACGGAAAAGGGACTCTGTGGCTTGGACCCTGGGAGGTAGCACCGTTCGGGGAACTTGGAAAAGCCCTTCTGATTCCCTTGGCATCAATTCCGAGCACCCGGGCAGCCTTCTCATGGCTAACCCCATTTCCCCAGTTTCCCAACCTTGATGTTGACAAAACAGTGGACTGGAGAACGGGAAGAAACCACCTGATCCCCAAGAAGCTCCTACCCCAGGTGCCTTTATCAACCAACCTCCAGTGTCCGACCCAACCTGCCCATCAGGAAGATGACATTTCTGTGCCCGGGGTGATTTCAGCTGTGCTCAAGGAAATGCAGACACACCTGGGCAACGCAATGGCTCCCCTGGAGTTTTCAAAGCTTCCACAATTATCCATTTGGTGACCAACCCTTCCTTTTCCCAATCAGTCACCTGACCTCTCTCTTGACCTGTTTTTAGCTGCGGCAAATCATTCTCAGAACCAGGATTATTCAACCATTGGTTTAGCAGCGTCTAGGTGGATAGTATAATACGATGACTAAGCCTGGGATTTCGTGTCAGACCTCCACCCCCAGCCTGCCCCTCCCCAGCCGTGTCACACAGGACAAGTCACCTGTCTGCCAAGTGGGGATAAGGGAGTACTTGTTTCAAGGTCATGTCATATAGACCAAACGAGATGTTCCCCTTGGAAATACCTGCCATGTAGCAAGCACCCAGTGAATATTCACGATGGCTATTGTTTTGGGAAGTCTCTTTCTTGATCACTATTTTTATTCTTTCTTATTTATTTATTTATTTATTTATTCTTTTTCAAGTGTTTTATGGAGCACCTACTATGCGGCCCACATAGTGCTGGAACCCGAGAAGGCTGCAAAGAAGGGTTAAACCTGTTACTTCCATTGGGTAATCCACAATGGAGTTGGAAGGATGAGCCAATGGACGATACCCGCATTTAGTAAGCACCTACTGTGTGCCAGGCACTGGTTAGGCAAAGCCTCATTTAGTCCTGAGAGCAGCCACTAAGCTTTTGTTATCTCCGTTCTGTGGCCGAGCGTACTGGGGTCCCACAGGTCACCCCACTTGCCTGAAGCACCACGACTTATGGATGAGGACTGACGTTTAAAGCAAGACCACCCACTCCGCACCACTCTCCCCGCCATGTTACCGTTCACTTCTGCTCTGTGGGGAGGCCCCCCACCCCCCACCAAAATCAACAAGCCCATTGGAGCGAGCCTCAGGATCTTGCTGTCAGACACGCTTCTCTTTTTACTTCCTGGCCATGCATGGGCATGCAGCATCCAGAAAGACTTCCCACTTGGGAGGCTCTGCCATGGTGGGTCTTGTGGGCACAGCCCTCTTGTCAAGGGTCTTCTTCCAGCCATTATCCCGTTTTCCTTCGCCATCATCAAGCTCTCCTTCTCCGTCGGATCGCTTCAGGCCATACACAAGGGTGTCTCCATGCCATCAATTTAAAAAAGGAGCTTGAAAGGAAGACGTGTTGACGAGGATGTGGAGAAGCTGGGGCCCTCCTACATTGCCAGTGGGAATGTAAACTGGTTTAGCCACCGTGGAAGACAGTCGGGCGGTTTCTCCAAGAGTAAACACAGAATCACCTTCTGCCCCAGCAACGCTACTCCTGGGTACAGACCCAAGCGAACTGGAAACAGGTGTTCAAATAAACCTTGAACACGAACGCTCACAGCAGTGCTCCTTACAGCAGTTTGTAGTGTGGACACAGTCCAAATGCCCATTAGTGAATGAATGGATAAAGAGTTAGGGTCTCCCATACAATGGATTGTTATTACTCAGACATAAAAAGGAATGAAGTCCTGACACACGTTTACAGTATGGAAGAACCTCGAAACCCTTATGCTGGGGTTAAAACGCTGGACACAAACAGTTACGTGTTTTCTGATTCCACTTAAATGGAATGTCCGGGGGGTCGGGGGGCCCCTGGGTGGCTCAGTCGGTGGAGCGTCCGACTTCGGCTCAGGTCATGATCTCGCGGTTCGTGAGTTCGAGCCCCGCGTCGGGCTCTGTGCCGACAGCGCGGAGCCTGGAGCCTGCTTCGGATTCTGTGTCTCCCTCTCTCTCTCTGCCCCTCACCTGCTTGTGCTCTCTCTCTCTCAAAAATAAATAAACATTAAAATAAATAAATAAATAAATAAATAAATAGGATGTCCAGAAAAGGCAAATCCGCAGAGGTTGAAAGCGGCTCCATGGTTGCTAGGGAACCACTCTTTTACAGGTGAGGGGTTTGCTTTTGGGGAGATGAAGATGGTTTGGAGCTAGACGGAGGCGGTGTTGCACAACATTGTGAACGCACTCGATGCCACTTAACTGTTCACTTTAAAACGCTTCGTTTGAGGTTAAGTGAAGTTCACCTCGGTGGAAAACAAGACTTCCTTTGACTCCGTGACCTCCTGTTACCACCCCATTTCCTTGCTCTTTGTCACAGCTAAAGTGTCCCAAAGAGAATTCACGGTCTCTCCTTTGCCCTGCCCATTCTCGCTGGTGCAGAAGGTTTTTGAGCCGCCACCCCACCCAACTTGTTCTTATTGAGGACATCAACCATCCAAAGTCACTAGTCAATTCCCTATAACCTCCCAGCAGCTTTGGCGAAGGTGACCACTCCTCTTCCTTCTGGGTCCTTCTAGAAACTTCCTTGTCCTGGGGCACCTGGGTGGCTCCGTCGGTTAAGCTTCTGACTTTGGATCAGGTCATGATCTCACGGTTCATGAGTTCGAGCCCCGCGTCAGGCTCTGTGCTGACAGCTCGGAACCTGGAGCCTGCTTCGGATTCTGTGTCTCCCTCTCTCTCTCTGCCCCTCCCCGACTCGTGCTCTGTCTCTGTCTCTCTCGAGAATAAATAAACATGAGAGAAACAAACAAACAAACAAACAAACAAACTTCCTTGTCCTGTCTTCCAGCCAACACGCTGGCCTGGTTTCCCTTCACCTGCTTCTTCCTTAGTTGGCTCGGCCGCTCTTCCTTGCCTGCGAGGCCGCTGATGGCGGAACGTCCCAAGACTCGGCCCAATGGCCTCCTCTCTGCTCTGCAAACTCATCCAGACTCGTCCATCCACAGCCTTCAAACCACCTGTACGATGCCAACTCCCCCGACCTACCCCTTTCGCTCGGACCTCTCCCCCGAGATCTAGACTCAGGCGTCCACCTCCCCATCAGTGCTGATGCTTGGCTAAGCTTCTCAAGCCGAACAGGTCCCAAACTGAACTTCCGACGTCCCTGTCCAAATGCCCTCTTTGCTCCGGCCTCCCCGTCTCCCCTATTGCGGCCCCCATCCCAGTTCCTAGGCCAGAGAGCAAGACTCCCTCCTCCCTCTGACTTCCCTCCTGGTGCCTGTTGGAACCACGACATCTCTCGCCACGTCAGCTCTCAGTTACACCCGGGCAGATGGCGCATCTCTCCCCGGGGACACCAGGGACACGGCTTGCCACCGCCTCCAGACAGCTGCCCTCCTCGCCCCACATTCCAGACCCCCTCCATCCAGAGGTGGCCAAGGCGACTTCGTCCGCAAACACCCAGGCCGAGGGACCCTCCCTGCCCCGAGCCTCCGGGTGTCTGTCCTAGATCGAGTCCTGACTTGCTGCTCCCTTCGCCCAGAGTCAGACTCCCCTCCTGGTTCCCCCATGTCACACAGCGAGAGCACCTCCCGACCTGGGTTCCAATTCTGGTCCTGCTGCCGACCGACTGTGGGATTACACAGGTCATGAGGTCCTTGGTGACCAGGCCCACGTCTGCCTCTCCAACGTTTCCCTCCGCTCTGTCCCTCCGCCTCCACAGGCCCCTCACCCTGGCTTCTCCTTTCCTCCCAAACACCCAAATTCCACCATCTCGGGGCCTTTGGACCTGCTGTTCCTTCTGCCCAGGGGTCCACCCTCAAACCATTTATGGCTCTTGTCCTGTGGGGTCTTCTCTCAAACGTCTCCTTAGAGATGCTCTCCCTCACCTCCCTGGCTGAACCGACCCTGATGAGGGAACGTAAGGCAAACTGAGGGCCATGCACAAGCTAACCCCCCCTCCCCCCAGGTGGGAGGTGTGTGACATTCCTCAGGCTCCCCCCGCTGCCCAAGAACAAAGGAAAGGGGAAGGCAAGAGGTTAACTGATAGAGATCCCAGTCGCGCAGGACAGAGTCTCCATCCGTTTACAAATAGCTTAGTTAATTGTAAGGAAAAGGCAATCGTATCAATAACCGAATCTCCAGAAACCTACAGATTGGGTTTCCTGGAGCCCCGGCATCACCCTCCCCTCCACAGTGATGTGGGGAACAGAGGCAAGAAGGAAATGGCAGGTAAAATTAAACTTCCTTATAACCTGCAGCCCCTTGACAAATACTTGAGGCAAAGAGAGTGTATCCTTTCCCCAGGAAACCCTACCGTCCTAATGTTAATGCCTTACTAGAGGGAAAACAACCTTGGCTTGACCACAGCAATGCCTCCGGTGTCTCCTGAGTCCTCTTTAGCACATGAAAGTCCTGCTGGGGGCCTCCCTTTGACTTTACCTCCCCAACTCCATCCATAGTGTGTAACCAGCCACTGTTCACAACCCAGTGTAGCTTTTCTGCCCATGGACCCTGTCCCCGTGCTCTCATAAAATCACCATTCTTGCACCAAAGACGTCTCAAGAATTCTTTCTTGGCCGTCGACTCCAGACCCTCACCACCCCAATACCCCATCGAACCCCACCCCGACCCCAAGTCTGCCTGCCTGCCTGTCTGTCCGTCCCTCCCTTCCTCCTCTTCCTCCTTTCCCCTCTCCTGCTCCTCTCTCTCCCTCCTTCCCTCTTTTTCTCTCTTCCATTACCTTTTATTTTCTTCCACATACTTACTACCTGAAGTTACCCTTTTTGTCTATTTGTTTTGGGGGCTCTTATCTTTCCTGCAGAATGCAACCCCGTGGTGGGGGCGGGGGGGGGGTAGGGACCTTGTCTCTTATCACTGCTGTTGTCCCAGTGCACGGAACAGAGTTCGGCACATAGTAGGCACTTAATGCATATTTGGTGACTAACTGACCAGAAAAGCCACAATGCCTGCTGAGCTCTCTCTTGCCCTCAGAAAACTCCCATAAGAGTGCTCAGCCTGGACTGGCTGCGGGGGGCTCCTGCCAGCCTGGCTCCCCGGGGCGGACACGGAGCGACTCGAAGCGTTCTCTAGCCTGCGTCTGGTGGCGATGGCACTGAGCGTCCAGCAGCTGTGGGTCAGGGACCCTCCTAACCAGGCTGTTCTCTCACTGCCTGCATCCCACGCTCTCTGTGTGTTTCCAGAACCCGGATGCACAGTCTCTCCGTTGATGCAGTCACAACCTTCCAGGGGCCACCTGTTACACAGCTTTTCTGCCCCAGTCCATGCCGGTATGTGACCAGCAATCACCCTTGTCCACTTGGCCCCTTCTAGCGGTTGCATCTGGGCCTCCCTACACTCGGCTCCCTTATCTGGAAGGTCCACCAGGAAGCCCCCAGGACTGGGCTGGTCCTGATGTGGACAGTTGATCCCCCAAATGAACCCTTCTTGATGAGAAAAGTCAGTGAACTCCAATGCAGCACCAGAGACGCTCTCAGAATTTGAGTCAGGGAAATAAGTCAGAGAGAGACAAATACCATAGGATTTCACTCATATGTGGAATTTAAGAAACAAAACAGATGACCACGGGGGAAGGGGAGGAAAAATAACATAGGATAAAAACAGAGAGGGAGGCAAACCATAAGAGACTCTTAACAACAGAGAACAAACTGAGGGTTGCTGGAGGGGAGGTGGGCGGGGGGATGGGCTAAATGGGTGATGGGTACTAATGGGCATGAAGGAGGGCACTTGTCGGGATGAGCCCTGGGCGTCATATGGAAATGATGAATCACTGGGTTCTACTCCTGAGACCAATACTCCACCGTCTGTTAACTCACTTGAATTTTTTTTCTTTTAACGTTTATTTATTTTTGAGACAGAGAGAGACAGAGCATGAACGGGGGAGGGGCAGAGAGAGAGGGAGACACAGAATCGGAAGCAGGCTCCAGGCTCTGAGCCATCAGCCCAGAGCCCGACGTGGGGCTCGAACTCACGGACCACAAACTCACGGACCGCGAGATCGTGACCTGAGCTGAAGTCGGACGCTTAACCGACTGAGCCACCCAGGCACCCCTAACTCACTTGAATTTAAATACATAAAAAAGTGGGAGAGTTGAGCCTTCACCGAAGACTAGAGCTAATTTTAAGTAACATACAACTTCTACACTCAAAACTAAAGGCAAACAAGGGTTCCGTTTGTCACTGAGAATACTTCCGGAAGAAAACTGACAGGAGTGCTCTTTACTTTTATGAAAGTCAGAAATTAGGGCAGAGAACTTTAAAAAAGAAAGAAAGAAAGAAAGAAAGAAAGAAAGAAAGAAAGCAAGCTCAAAGTTTAAAGAGGCTATGTCTGCTTATCACACGGTGGCTTGGTATCACTTTGGGTTTTACCAGAGCCCTTGGACTGTTACAAGCCCTTTAAGAAGAAGCATGGTCAGGGGGGTCTGGGTGGCTCTGTCAGTTAAGCGTCCGACTTCAGCTCAGGTCATGATCTCACAGTTCGTGAATTAGAACCCAGGGTCGGGCTCTGTGCTGACACCTCACAGCCTGGAACCTGCTTCGGATTCTGTCTCTCTCTCTCTCTCTCTCTGCCCCTCCCCTGCATGCTCTCTCTCTCTCTCTCTCTCTCTCTCTCAAAAATAAACAATAAACATTAAAAATTTAAAAATAAAGAAATAAACATTAAAAAAAAAAAAAGAAGCATGGTCAGACCCATGCATGGTTTAATTACCACTGTGAAAGAAGTTTGAAATATCGAACTTGAAAAAAATATCGTACTTTGAAAAAAAAAAGCAGGGGGGTGGGGAGCGGAACGTTCTAAGATACAAACCCTCGTCCTGGCTCCCCGGTCTGGTTGAAGCTGAAGGAACAGGGCTCTGGCACCCACACAGTGACCCAGCTTGCCACCAGCCAGCAGTGTGACCTCAAACTACTCAACCCCTCTGAGCTCACCTTCCTTACCCGTAATCATAACCAGGACACCATGTCCCTCCGTGGAGATCAGTAACATGTGGACATAATACTCAGCACCTGAAACTTGTGCCTATTTTTAACACGTCCAAGTTAATCATTTATGAAATGCAGCGAGTCCAAGCAAATATTTATACTTAGCTGTTCATTCAGAGTTTCTCCCAGGCTGGTGTTCAGCTCGAGCAGAGTTGACCCACGAGAGCAACAGCCTTCGGCGGCCCGGAGCAGGTCTCCGTGGGTTGGCGTTCCCCAAGGAGACTCAGCATGTGGCTTAGATGTCAAAGGACAGGCCGTGGACCAGACACCGGTTGCTTGGATTTTCCTGAGACCCGGAAACGCTCGTCGGAGCTGCTCGCTGAGCCACTGCTTGGTTCTCTCCCGCGTCTCTGGCCGCCTTCCACATTCTTCTCCGGGGCCTCCTCCCCTTCCCCGTGCTCATTCCCTCTGCACTTGCTGCCTGGGCGGCTCTGCTCCCACCTGCCTGCTGATGACGCCCAGGTTCTACCCCAGCCCAGGTGTGCCACGTTCCTGGCCAGCCCACAGGACATGGGCACTTGGGTACGGAGAGGAACCTCAGAATTAAGTGACCAAATGACGCCGGTGGAGCGGCCGGGTCGGTCTCTAGCACGGCAAGTGCTCGGAGACAGTCATGCGTCTGGAGCCAGGGCGGTCCCCCTGGGCTGGCTGAGCTCCCACACCTGCATGAATAATTATTATCTCAGACTTGCCAGGTCCCCAGCCTGCCGCCCTCCCTCCCGCCCTGTCCAAACCAGCTCCTCCACGGTCCTCCCGCGCCGGTCAGTGGCATCACCCTTCCCGGGAGGACCTGCTGTCCACACCCTTCTTCCTGGATCCAGAATCTGACCGCCTCCCATCAGTTCTTGCTTCTCAGCCCTAGTCCGAGCGGTCTTGCCAGCCCTGGGAGGAGCCACTGCCTCGGCCTCCCCTCCAGCCTGCTCTCCCTGCCCCTGCCCCTGCCCCCCCCCCCCCCCACTTCCCCACAGAGCAGCCAAGAGCTCCTTATAATGTAGGTTGGATCTCCTCCCTCCTGTGCTCAGAAAATGCCCCTCCCCATGGCTCCCGACCCTCTCAGCTCAGGATTATGTCCTCAGGCCTCAGCAAATGCTATAGCCTCTGACTCTGATGACTCGTGCTAATGCTGTCCCCCCCTCTCTCTTCCCCCTGCCCCTCCACTCTGGCCAACTGGATCCCTTTGGCTCTAGTACACTCTTGTCTCAGGACATTTTGTATCTGCTGTTCCTCTGCCTGGAACATCTTCCCCCCCACACCCCCAACCCCCCAGATCTGCAAAGGGCTCACAGCTCACTTTGCTCTGGTCTGCACCCCAACAGGGGCCCTTGGAAAGGACCCCCTGACTACCCGATATAAAATGCAAGCTCGTGATTAATCACCCCCATAATCTCCCATCTATCCTGCGCTGGTTTACTTTTGAAGGGCTCCAGTCACCGTCCGATGAGTGTTTACCTATTCCTCGACCTGGATCCTCCGGCTAGAATGTGTAGCCCAGAGAGCTGGGATCGTGTCATGTGCTGGCCACCCTTCCTGCCCCCGTGGCTCCAGTTCCCACCTTCCCTGTCCTGCTCTTGCCCTGGGACGCCGGCCCTAAGGGACAGCATCGGCTGACTCCCTTGCAAGAAGCCATCGGCCCAAGGGAGGTGGGGGCAGGAAGTCAAAGGGTGGGAAGACAAGGAGGTCGGGCATCTCCCCTGCGGCCCAGTCCCCCCAGTTCAGCAGCTCTGGCGACACTTGTACACTTGTACCCTCCCCAAGTGGAGACGGCCCTCCTCCTTCTCAGCACCACCTCCTTCCCTTGCGCCCAGAGTGAGCCTCAGCGTCATGGAGAGCCCGGCCATTGTCCATCTGTTCCTTTACCCCTCCCCACACCTTTGTAAGTCCCTAGACTCGTCTGGGATGGGTTCTGTTTCCTCCTGAAACCCTAGCCCAGCCATCCAGTCACGTTTACTGCTGTGCCTGCCACCTAGAATGCATTCTGAAACACGGTGCTCGATAAATACTTCCAATGAATTCATTAACTAATGAATTAATTAGCAGAAGGATGAATGGGAGGAAACCGATATGCTACTTAAAGGAATGAACAGATCAATGAATAGAGCAGGCCGCTTTGTTTCTGTGAAGGAAAGAATGAATGAAGCCAATGAACTAACTTCCAAGGCAGCCTAAACAGAAAAAAAAAATGAACAGAAGCCATGTGTTCCTTTGAATTGTGTGCTTAGCAGAGTTCTGAATCTGTCTCCTGCCTTGGCTCTTACCTCGAAGGGTAAGATTACAGACCCTTTCCCCCCCAGCCGGATGGATGAGGGTTCTGAGATCCCCTTGACCCTGGAGCCCCAGCTGCCGGCCCTACTCTCCCGGCCTGGCTGCACGCAGGCTGAGGTCGTCCATGGACCATTCGGGCTCACCCTCTGTCCAAAGCAGCAAAGACTTCCCTGCTCAGGAGAAGTCTGCAGGGCCCATGCCCCTGCACCACAGAGAGGAAATGGACCCCAGCGGCTTCTGCAGCAAGAGAGGACCTCGCCCGCTCAGCAGGAGCTCCGGCCAGACTCTCCCATTCACCCTGCAGCCTGCCGGCAGGCGGTCCTCTCCTGGCTTGTGACAACTCTAAGCCTGGAGAAGCAGCAGTGGATTTGGAAGAGAGACCCACAAGCACCTTAGCCTTCCAAGGCGGACCATGGCTCTCCTGGGTCTGCCAAAGCTTGGGCCAGAGCGAGGGGCCCGGGGGAAAAAAACACAAAATGGCACATCCACGTGCAGCTGGGCCAGGAAACACAGGGCGTGGACGGTGAACTTGAAGCTGGTGCCCCTTTCTGTCTCTCTGTTCCCTGAGAAGCAGCTGCTGGGGACAGCTGAGCAAACAGAGGCTCTCCCTCCACGGGGCTGGGGCCAAGAGGCCAGTTTCTTGCACAAAGTCAGGGGAAGTCACGCGCTCCATCTGGCGAAGGGAGAAGGGGCAGGGGCAGGACTGACACCCCCGCTGACGTCACTGTTGTGCCCAGGCTGGCCGGACTTGACCACTTAGTTCAACCTTTACAGCCCTGCATGACCTGTTGGGGCTGTGAATGTGCCAGAGGCTATGTCGGGGGCTCATTCCACCCTGAGAAGCAGCCACAGGGGAGGCCACAAATGGACACTTTTTTGCTGCATTTGGCCAGGTAAACCCTGCTCGTGCGCTCATTTGTTCGTTCATTTCCTCGTTCATTTCTTCGACAAAGGCTTCCCGAGGATGTACTAAGAGTCAGGTCCTGAGTTAATTGCTGGAGGTACAGAAACGAATCAGATAAAGCCCCTCCTGTAAGGGGTTCACACTCGGAGGAGGGAGACAGACACACAGCAGTGGGGAAGGCTCTGTCATTCATTCGGCAGGCACTGATGGGAGCATATGCCGGGGTCCCGGCACTGTTCCAGGCACGGCGGATGGAGCGATGAGAATGCACGGACAAAACTTCCTGCCCTCGTGAGCTTACGTTCTAGGGAAAGCAGTCAGATCGTAGACCACGCATGTAAGTCAAGTCAAGTCTAGTTTATTGGATTTGGATAGGTGCCATGGAAAAACAGAAAGTAGGGGGTGTGGAGGGCTGTGGGTGTGAGGGGGGGACATTGCAAATTTTAAAAAGATGGTTCTGGAAGGCCTCACCTGGAAGGTACCCATGTGAACAATGACGTGAGGGCAGGGAGGGGTGGAGCCATGCGGACGAGTTACAATACTTACAACGTGTGTTACGATAGCCACACACACGCACTGGAGACTCGCTCCCCGGCAGCCCAGAGGGACAGCTCCCTGCGCGTGAAGCAGAGGAGTTTCCAGCAGAAAGTCAGTGGGTGAGGAGGATGACGGATCTTTCCAGAGAAGCAAGTGGGGTCCTTGATGGTACCTCCCAGAGCAGGACGTTTGCAGGAAAGATGATTTGCCCTTCGATCGGTGCCTGAACCCCCCCCCACCACCAGGCACACTGGCCATCTCCCCGGCAATGTGCTGGAGACGCGGACACGGACATAGGTTTCCACACGCACCATCCACGGGAGGCTTACCCTAGAGCCTGTGGGGTCAAGGGGCAAAGCTTGACCCTTGAGAAATCTAGAACACCAGAGGGCAGCAACAGCAAGACACCAGGCATTGCTAACACCTGGAGAGTTTCTCAAAAACATAGATTTTCGGGCGCCTGGGTGGCGCAGTCGGTTAGGCGTCCGACTTCAGCCAGGTCGCGATCTCGCGGTCCGTGAGTTCGAGCCCCGCGTCGGGCTCTGGGCTGATGGCTCAGAGCCTGGAGCCTGTTTCCGATTCTGTGTCTCCCTCTCTCTCTGCCCCTCCCCCGTTCATGCTCTGTCTCTCTCTGTCCCAAAAATAAATAAACGTTGAAAAAAAAATTAAAAAAAAAAAAAACATAGATTTTCGAAACGTAGACCTGCTGATTCCGAAAATCCGGAGGAAGGGTCTGACTAATAAGCCGTGATTTTAGGGGCGCCCGGGGGGCTCAGTTTGTTAAGCGTCTGACTTCGGCTCAGGTCACGATCAGATGGTTCGTGGGTTTGAGCCCCGCATCAGGCTCTGTGCTGACCGCTCAGAGCCTGGAACCTGCTTTGGATTCTGTGTCTCCTTCTCCCTGCGCTCCCCTCTCAAAAATAAATACACATTAAAAAAAAAATAATCAGCTATAATTTTAATAGGCGTCCCAAGTAATTCTAATTAATGGCAAAGTTGACAAATACCGATCCGACACAACTCGTTCTCTTTGCAGACGAGAAATGTGCTGTCCAGGGACTTGCCCAAGGATGCACAGCCAGTGTGTGCAGTGGAGGCACGGCTGGGCATCGGAGCCCTCGGTTCCTGAGGGCATTCATTTCCTCAGGCCGCATAACAAAGTTCCACAAACGGGGGAGTTTAAAACAATAGAAACCTACTTCCTCACAGTTCCAGACGCTAGAAGGCTGAGATCAAGGTGTTGGCATGACCATGCCGTCTTGAAGGCTCTAGGGGAGAATCTGTTCTGTGACTTTCTCTTAGGGTCTGGTGTCCTTGACCATTCTTGGCATTCCTTGGCTTGCAGCCATAACTCCAGCCTCGGTCTCTCTGCGTCTTCCCTCGGCCCTCTCCCTGTGCCTCCTTTCCTTATAAAGACATCCACCATATTGGATTAGGCGCCCACCCTACTCCAGTATGACTTTATGTAACCAATTAGATCTGGATTGACCCTATTTCCAAATAGGTTCACATTCTGAGCTATGGGGTGGCTAGGACATCAACACGTCTTTTTGGAAGATGCCGTTCCGCCCACACCACCCAAGCCCTGGTGGTTCCCTCCACGTACGTATTTGTTGTTATGACCCGTCTGATTCTGGGAAGATTTGAGGGCGCTGGCATTAAAATAAAACAGACAAAACAGGACTAATATGCTAAGAAGTAATGAATGAGTGATGAGTAAGACCCATCAAGTGGAGAGGGAGACAGGGGTGTAGCAGACATTTCCAGTAGAGACAGGGTGCAGGCACAGAGGACTGAATTTCACCGAGTGCCTGGACTCCTGTCTCCCATGGGAGCTTTTCCCACTTGCCCTGTATCTTTACAGGAATGTGGCTGGGCTGCCTAGAAAGGACCCCATCAAGCAAAGCTCGCATAGCGATGTGGGAGTGTGACTTCGGGACCTTCTGGACTTGGGGAGGCTCCTCCCTGTTGCACAGATTGTTGTGGGGAACCAATGATATAATGCGAATTAAGTGATAACTGGGGGGGAAAAAAATCACAGTTTTAGAGAGTTGTGCAGTTTACAGAATGCCTTCACATTCATCATCAGAAAGAACCCTGCCCAGAATTTTGTGGGCTGGATCAACCCGCACGGTGTACTGGTGAGAAGACTGAAGGGCAGGGAGGAAACTGGACTGTAAATGAGTCACAGCGACACTGGGCGTCCTGGTTCTCGGCTCAGGCCTCTCCCCACTACTTCTCCCGTGACAATGAGGCATTCACACTCCCCATGGCTCTTCCCGTCTGCAGTTCTCAAAGTTGTCACACTCAGTCCATCCTCCCCCGTCCATCCATCCATCCATCCATCCATCTGTAAGTATATAAGTAAGTGGCTATATTCAATAACATTTTTATTCATTCTGGTTACTAGTTCATTTGCATTGTCTCTGCTGTTTTCAACAAGAGCCTGTGAATGAGCCTTGGCAAGTGTCCCCCCGCCAGGCTGGAAGGCTGGAATAAAGTCAAGAGCTGCCACCATCCCTGCCCGGTGGGGTTCTACTGGACCAGACTCGGAGCAGGGATGCTCAAAGGAACAGGGGACCCCCCCCCGTCCCTCTTACAGGCTTCAACCTCGCCCCCCCAGCTGGCTTCCTTCCAGCCACGAGAGGCTACCACTTCCTGGACAGCTCTCAAGTCAGAGTATCTTGAACGGAGTTGAACGGAAAGGGTCATTGTTTACAAAACATCTTTTTTTTTTTAATGTTTTAAATATTTATTTATTTTTGAGACACAGAGCGACAGAGTGCAAGCAGGGGAGGGGCAGAGAGAGGGAGACACAGAATTCGAAGCGGGCTCCAGGCTCCGAGCTGTCAGCAGAGCCTGACGCGGGGCTCGAACCCATGAAGCGCAGGATCGTGACCTGAGCCGAAGTTGGACGTTTAGGCGACTGAGCCACCCAGGCGCCTCTGAAAGGGTCACTTCAAAGGCATTAGAGAGAGTCCCTGAAATGAGCTAGCTGGGCTCTGCGGCCAAGCCAGAGCTCGGTGCAGAAGCAAAGGTGGACATCAGGATGCTCCAGGTTTGTCCTGTGACAGGTAACCACGTGTTATTATCAGGAGCCTATCCTGGGCCGGGGCCGAGATACACTCTTGCATCCCATCCCCCCACCCCCCGACCATCCTGTGAGAACCCATTTTCGAGATGCGTACACTGAGACTCTGAGGCTAAGTGGCTCGGCTGCGGCCTTTGGTGTAGACCCTCGCCGGGGGGGGGGGGGGGGTTGCTCAGCACGCAGGGGTTTCCTTCCTCTTGGGTCTCTCCACAGTCTCCCAGTGAGTACTGCAGGAAGGCTGCAGGAAGGGCAGGATGAGTAGGTATGGAATTCTCCAGATGATCCACCTGTGCCTTCTGGGCAGCAAATATTGGAGGTTCTAGACAGGGAGTGACTCACCATCCCGCTACCCGTCTGAACACGAAGCTTACCCGCAAGTTACCACCCAGGAAACACTCCTGCCATACGGACCCTCCTGGACCTACCACTCTCTGTCTCCTTCAAGTCCTAGGGACCTGGTTGGACATACTCAGAGAAGCCTCACCACCCCTCCTTCCCCAAAGAACCCCCCAGTGCACCCAGAATCGCAGCCTCGGTGCCCCTGGCTGCCTGCAGTGAATGTAGGCTCAACCCTACAGTTGGCAGTGTGACTAACTGACATTGGCTGGTCAGCGTCCCCTTCTCTCCACTGTCGGGCAGACCACGCCCTGCCTCCCTTCCTCCTGAGCGGGGCCTTGACCTTCACAAAATGAGTAGCTCCCAAATGCCCTCCAGAGAACCAGGGCCAGGCAGACTGACGGGAACACGGATCTTCCAGGTCCACACCTCGCGATTCTGACTTAACGGACCTGGCAGGGGACAAGGCATCTGAAACTTCACAAGCACCACTGCCCGCCCCCAACCCCTCCATCCGCAGATGATCCCAATACGTGGCCTTCAAACAAACCATTGGCTGATTCGTGTTTCCCAGACTTCAGCCTTAGCTTGGCGCCTTGATGCTATGTTACTTTTGAGTTATTTCTAGTTTTTACCCAGCTTTGCCCTAAGCCAGTTGTTCTCATCCTGGCTGTTCCCGCTAATGGTGCTCGCAGGATGTTGTATAAAATCTCAAAGCCACGCCCCTCTGTGGGCTGGAGCATTTTAAAGGTCCCCGGGCAACTGGAAGGTGTGGTTGTGGTTGAGGACCACCGCCTGAAGCAATGATAGGCAAGCAACCTAATAGGCATGGAAATATAGGCATAAACACGTAAATAAAAGCATGCTCGAGCAGGCAACCAAGAAGGACCCTGAGTTCCGTGCTTTGAGCAACCCTGGACTAGATGTAAAGGCCCTTCTGGTCTTTTGGGTCCACGTCCAAAGACAGAATTCTTCTCACTGAGCATCTCGCATGAACTAGGCTCCCCCAGGCCCTATCATGTGAGTGACCACGTGATCTCCACAGCAACTCGCTGCGGGAGGCCATTATCATCCCTATTATACAGATTTGGAAACTGAGGCTTACAGGACCCCAAATCCCGACTCTTCCACTGCTGGGAAGTTAGTTCAGCGCCTGGATCGGAACATCACACTTTCTCTGCTGTGTCTGGGGCAGAGAAGTGAGCCACCTGCCTTCCAGCGATGTTGGACTGAGGAGTGTCGGGACTCTAGATGTGCACTGGTTTGTGACAGCAGCTGAGGAAGAGGCTTTCCAAAGGCTGGGCATCGGGGTCAAGTGCGTGTGCGTGAGCACCCCCCATCCAGTCTATCTTCACCACACTCACCCCTGCCGTTAGCTCCTTCTGGTTTCTTGTAAGATTAGAAAAGAAGGAATAAAATTCCATCTCTATTTGAGAAGCCAAGTTTTTAATCAGCATTAGGAAGATCAGATCTGTCGTCATTCAATCACTCGTGTGGCTAATAGGTCAGCGCGTGACCTTGCCTTTCCTGGCAAAGCCTAATTGCAAGAAAGCAGTTTGCAAGGGGCGCCTGGGTGGCTCAGTCAGTTGAGCGTCCGACTTTGGCTCGGGTCATGATCTCAGGGTTCGTGGGTTCGAGCCCCACATCGGGCTCTGTGCTGACAGCTCAGAGTCTGGAGCCTGCTTCGGATTCTGCGTCTCCCTCTCTCTCTGCCTCTCCCCCTCTGGTGCTCACTCTCTCTCGCTCTCTCAAAAATAAATAAGATGTAAAAAAAATTTTTTTTAAATAAAAAGAAAGCAGTTTGCAAACAGGCTGCCTTGTTTGCTGAGCCTAATCTAATTAGCTGCAGATTTCCTGACCAACTAAGGACCAATGACCAATGAGATGCTGTTGTGGATTTTCCAAAGCAAATGCGGAGGCCTCTCTGCTCCCGGGGTGGCCCAAGACAGCTGCGTTTTGGAGGTCGACTCTCAGAGGGGTTCCAAAGCCTCTGGTGACGGGCACCGTAGGACCCTAAGGAACTGCCAAAATGATCTCATGTCTAAAGGAAACAGTGAATCCTTCCGGTTTTGAAAGCCTAGAATATCAGCCCTAGTAATTAAGGGATCAGGGGAGTCATGTTACAGAACTTATTTTAGAAATAAAGACACAGATGACTCAGAGCGCCGTGGCTGGTTCCAGAACTGGGGGAGGAAAATACCACATACTCTGAGGCCGACTTCATTCTCCATTCTGAGAGCCGTGGATACTCAGATGAATAAGGCTTCGTTCCTATCCCCTAGGATGCACCGTGGATGGGAGTGGGGGACAGTCCCAGACAGAGTGTTCCAGCATACCTCAACAGAGGTAGAGCAGGGTCTTGGAGAGGAGGCGTGCAGCTGTGCTGTTTGAGGGTCACCCATTCATGCATTCGTTTATTCACTCACTCATTTGTTCAATGGTACGGACTGATGTAAGTGAGCCTCCGCTCTGTGTCAGGCCCCCTCTATGGGCCCAGAACCGAACCAGGCAGAAAAGGGGCCTGCCTTTCTGGCCCTTACACATCTTGGGGAATCAGACATTAAACACGCACACGCTTGAATAGATGTTCAGGTGCGATTATGGAAAATTCTAGAAAGTGGTGTAAGGTGGTAGGAGAGGCCACGGCAGGAGATGCTGACCTAAGCTGAGGAGTGTTAGTCTGACACGTGTGGATGGGGTGGGGGAGAGGGTTTGAGGGACCGACCGTGGGGCTGGGCCAGGCCTGCCTTAATAGACGACGTTAGGCAAGTGGGGTTGAATCCTAAGAGCAGTGGGAAGGACTGAAGGTCTCCAAACTTGGGCAGGGGTTGTGGGGGACGATAAGGTCGGCAGGGCAGGCAAGCCTGGGGTGTCAGCACTGGGGGGAGGCGGGAGGACGGCGATAAAGGGGCTGCAGGAAGACCCAGGCTGGTCCACACGAGGGATGATGGAGGTTTAGACCAGGGTGAGGCCAGGAGTAGCGAACCACTCGCACGGCGGTTCCGAGGGTGGCCTGGCGCACGGGGAAGGCCGGGCCTCGCTGGGTCACCGTTTGGCCCGTGCCCTCAGCCTGTGCTGAAGCAACACCACTGTCCTCCTTCAAACGCTCTGGGAAGGGTGGGCAGCCCAGGGACTTTGTCTTCAGACACACGGGCATGGGGGTGCGGTTCCAATTCTGATGACTTAGCCCCGTGACGCTGGGCAAGTTACATAAGCACGCCGAGCCCCGATTCCCTTTTCGGGAGGGAAAAATTCGAACCTCCCTGAGCAGGACAAGCACTGCAGTGAACTAAAATGCAGAGGCAGCCACTGGGGAGCAGGTGAGGAAGGCTCACCGCCCCCCCACACCCCACCCCCACTTCCTGGTAACACATATTCCTTTATCATCTTCGAGTGCCAGAGATGAACACCCAACTCAACCTCCTCCTTTTGTCCAATGCTCTGTGAAAAGCCAACTGCCGCCCTTTGTGGCTAATTGCACCGGATTGGAGCCTCTTGCGTTGCACGAGATGCCTGGAAAATTCCAAGGTGGTTTGTCTTGCAGCGATGAGGTGAGTAAGGCGGGTGTGTGGTTGTTAACCTGTCACCCCGTCCGCCAGCCCCAGTGCGCCACACCAAGCCGGCTTTGCCAGAGCCCCGTGTCTACCTGGCCGCGACAGTCTCCTTCCGTCTCCGACCGCATCCCAGCGGACACCGTGTCCCTCCAGAACACGCTCTTTCCACCCTCTGCTTCTCTGGACCACAGTCCTCTCTCTAAATTCAACCTGAGTCTTGCCTTTTCCAAGAAATCCTCAGTATCTACCCTGAAATCTTCTGGATATGGTACTGTCTGTTTTAAGAATAGAGAAGCTAAGCTAGGGGCGTCTGGGTGGCTCAGCATCCGATTCTTGATTTGGGCTCAGGTCATGATCTCACAGTTTGTGAGTTCAAGCCCCGCGTCAGGCTCTGCACTGACCGCAGAGCCTGCTTGGAACTCTGTCCCCCTCTCTCTCTCTGCCCCTCTCCCGCTCTCTCTCTCTCTCTCAAAATAAATAAAAATCAACTTCAAAAAATATATATTAGGGGCGCCTCGGTGGCTCAGTCGGTTAAACGTCCAACTTCGGCTCAGGTCATGATCTCACGGTTCATGAGTTCAAGCCCCGCGTCAGGTTCTGTGCTGACAGCTCGGAGCCTGGAGCCTGCTGCGGATTCCGTGTCTCCCCCTCTCTCTGCCCCTCCCCTGCTCGTGCTCTGTCTCTTTCTCTCTCTCTCAAAAGCAAACATTAAAAAAAAAATTTTAATGAACAAATAAAAAATAAATAAAAATGGGGAAGCTAAGTTTAAAATCTCTGGTATCCACCAAAAGCCCAAATTCTTCAGCAGACCGTGCAAGCCTCCACCACCCGGCCTCCTCATCCAGTTCTAGCCTTTATTGACCAAGAAGCAGCAAATGCAGGGTTTTTGAACCGTCACTCTCCCCTTCCCCTGCCATGGCAGACGTCGTTAATGAATGTGACAGCCTTTCCCCACTGAGCCCAGATACAGGCTTGCAGCGGGACCCGGGCATCGATCGGGGTTGCTGAATGAGAGGCCACCTGCTGGCCCTCACCACTGACTCGATTCTGGGAGGTGAGTGTGTGACACCACCCGGCCTGTGTGCACCCGCCCACTACCTCTGCCTTCTCTGCCTGGTCACCCCCACCTGATCCAAGGGTCACCTGCTTCCTGGATTGGTCCAACGCGGCCAATTTAGGAATTAACGACTCCTGCATCCGGCCCTAGGGCTCTGCACTGGGCGCTGCCAGCACCGAGGCCTTACTGAGCCCAGGGACTCAGGGAGGGAATTATGATGGCAGTCTCATCCTTTACTGATGGGCACTTTTAATCACAAGGGAGGCAGTGATGGGAGCAGAAAAGGGGCGATTCTGAGATTTCATTTAGGACAAGCTTCTGGACCAGATATTCCCACACTTGGCTCTGCAGAGGTCAGGTACCCGTGGCGGTTTAGCATTCCTAAAATATGTACATCGAGAAGCCCTGAATGGCCAAATCCTTTCTCCATCTCTAAGGGACCGAGTCTTCTTTGCTGGCTTTCAGTGGAAAAGGGTTGGGTTATGAGCTCCAGCAACAGCCAGCGTTCATCGATAGTGTTATCCCAGGAGACTGTCTGGGGTGGCCAGAATGAGCCTTGCCAAGGATCTGTGCATCCCTTACAGCCGGTGGTGAGAGGCATTTACTGTTTTGCTTTTTAAAAAAATATTTATGTATTTATTTTGAGAGTGGGGCGGGAGGGGCAGAGAGAGAGAATCTTGGGCAGCCTCCGCACGGCACCAAGCCCGACGTGGGGCTCCGACTGATGCACCGTGAGATCATGACCTGCGCCAAAATCAAGAGTTGGCCGCTCACCCGACAGCCACCCAGGCACCCCGGGTTTACTGTTATTATCCCAAGAGATAGCATAACAGATCCGAGCACAGACATGAGGGCGAGTAAAGTCTGGATTCCTCCTCTGCAAATTGCATGACTCTCTGTACAAGGTTCCTGAAGTCTGAGTCCTAACGTCTTCATCTGTAAGACGGAGAATGTGATACTTAACTGTGTTACCATATTTTTAAGTCTACCTGTTTAATTAGCGTTGACACATGTTGACACATCGGTGAACCCATCACCCCATTAAAATAGTGGGCATACGTATCAGCTTGCCCGGTGCCTCTTTGCGATCCTTCCACCCCGCGGCCACTGATTGGCTTTCTGTCCCTGCGGATTAGTTTGCATTTTTAAGAGTTTTATGGAAGTGGAATCATACAGGATGCCCTCTTTTCTTCGTGTATGTAACTATTTTGCATAGAATTCTAAACAGTTGTTGCTATTGTTTATACTTTCCCATCCCGCTTTTTCCAGTTGACATTCCAGAAGATGTCTCTTCATTAACATCACTGTGTTTTGAGGGGGGTTGCAGGGAGGGGCGGAGGGAGAGGGAGAGAGAGAATCCCAAGCCGGCTCCACACTCAGCACAGAGCCCAATGCGGGGCTCGATCTCATGACTGTGAGATCATGACCTGAGCCAAAATCGAGAGTTGGATGCTTAACCGACTGAGCCACCCAGGCGTCCCCAGCATCATTTTCAATGGCTGTTTTAGCTTCTAGTTTTGTGGTGACCACATGTCATTTAGCCAGTCGGTCAGGTATGTTTGTTTTCCCTTTTTCGATATTACAAACAGCTCATAGAAATGAGATTCTATGATTCATGACTTTCTATGTCCGGCTTGATTTGTTTCACGTGATGTTGCCCCTCATCCTGTTGTATCAGCTTCTTGATAAACCTTCTTTCCTTGGCTTCCAAGATCCTGTGTTCTTGTGTTTCCTCTACTTCTCTAGCTGCCCCTTCTCTCAGAGCTGGGGCTAGGGTGAGGTAGGTGAGGCATTCGTGTGGGCAGCAAAACCTCCGGAGGCACCAAAACCCTCAATCATCAAGATAAATATCTAATGCAACATTTTTTAAAAGTCCACATGAATGCCAAAGAAGTCCATGCTGACGACGTGTTAACATTTCAAGTAAAGGCAGAATCCGGTGGGGCCAAGAGTGGGCGGAGACAAGGGAGGTGAGCCTTACAGGTGGAGGGTTGGACCCAGGATGGTGAGAGTTGTGGCAGCCCCAGGACGCGAATCCAGTACGCGTTCATCTTGCTCCATTTCTGACTGTCGTAGTCCATGGTCACCAGCTTCTTCCAGGTCCGGCAGCCTTCCCCGTTCTATAGTGTCCTCGTCTGAGTCAGACTTGAGATTTGAACTCAACGTCCCATACCAGTGTCCTAAACAATACTTCTCCCTGTCTGCCTTCACCGTTTTCTGGCAGAACCCCAAGCCTGGGTGGCTAAGTCTCCACTTTCTCTTCTGCCCCACGGATGGGCTAGCCGGCCCGTGGATTCAGTCCCTAGGGCAGGGCGCCATGCTCAAACAGGGGTGGTGCTCCCAGCACCTCACTCTCCATAGTGTTTGTCAAGCCTCCTTTACTTTCCTTGGTCCCGTAACCTCCCCGTCCGCCCCTTGCTCTCAGCAGATGGTTGTGGTGGCCCCCAGACTCAGCCAACGACTATCTGATACAAGGGTACAAAGAGCAGGTTCCCTTGAATTCAGGTGGGACGGCAGGTGGATACGGTACGGATTCCCCCATTTAATCCCCCAAAGACTCTGCGGCCATGTACTCAAGTAACCATACACTGGGCCAAATTAGCCATCAGGCATTGGATACAGGCTCTGGGCTGGCACTGCTATTCTAATGGTCACAGCCCCCCATTAGAATCAGCTATACAGGAATCAAGTAGTCAGTATCGTTCCGGCCTGGGTATGTCATATAGTGGGTACACTGAGTCGCCAAACCCACCCCGCGGTCGTTTCCCTGGGTCCTGAATGTGTTTAGGAAAGACACGCTAAGACCCTGGAAAAGAACTCTCACATTGGTTCCTTGACCTGCAGAGTGAGAGATATTGCCTAAGAAAGCCCGAGAACTTCCACCCCGTGCCAAGATAGTAAATGAGAAACGATATTACATTGTTTACAAAATGTGTTAGATTATTATTTGCAGAGGTCAGCGCCCCCCTCAGAGTATTGAGGCATCCAGGAGTAGTGGTCCCTGTGATATCCCCACGTGATTCACCAGGCTGACCCCACCAGAACTCTACAGGTCAGAGCAAAAGACCCTGGAACTTTGGGAACTTAACCCAGTAGTAGATGCCCAGCTGTAGTTACTGACTGATATGGTGAGTCTTCTAGTGTGGATGCTTTTGAGTACGCTGAATGCAGCTTATTCATGGGCAACTAGATCTTTTTCTACACTGATGAGAGAGAACAATCAGAAGCAGTTGACATCCACACGGGACAAGATGGTACCCACGTATGACCTTCCTCTAGGGCTCTACTCATTCTTCTGTTGTTGTGACGGCAGCGCAAAGGGACCTAGGCCATCTGGACATCCTACGGGACATGGCAATGGTTCGCCATGTCAATGGCATTGTGTTAAGTGCCCTTGAAAAGCATGAAGTACTAACTCTGTGTGCTTTGGTAAAGCATATTCATTCTGGAAGGTGCGAGGGAGGTAAACCAGACAAGATCCCAAAGGCCTAGAGCCCAAAGGGCCTAGGGTCACATCAGTGAAGCTCTTAGGGGTCCACCGGTGGAGACCATGCTGGAAAATCCGGGTAAAGGACGGAGTCTTGCACGTCTATCTCCTACCCCTGGGAAAGACATTCAACCTCTCCAGGTTTGAGAGGCACACGTTGCACAACTGGGGATATGATTTCCACCTATGTGTCAGATGTGGAAGGTTTGCGTGGGACCCCAAGGTAGGCAAAGCCCGTGTACGGGTCCGGGAAGAGGCATAAGCAGCCTCGCCCCTGTGCTGTCCAGCCCAGTAGATCCCGCAGAACCACAGGCATCTGTGGGGAAAGATGTCAGATGGAGACCCTGCAGGCCCCACCGGGAGAGGCACGGTGCAGACCCCCAAGAGTCTAGAGCAAGACTGTGCCATCCACAGCAGAGGACTGGGCACTGTTTGAAAACAGCTCCCGGCATGCTGCTGGGCCTTAGTAGAAACTGTATCTGAGGATGCCACGCCATCTGAGCATGTGGCCACTCATGGCCTTGACGTTTGCTAGGATCGGGTAGGCCCTGGGAAGAGGAACATAGGGGGTTGAAGGTCCAGAGAGCCCTGCAAACTGCATGAACAGGTGCCCCAGACCCCAGGTCATCTGCCTCTATGGCACTGATGCTTCTCCCTCAGCTGTGCTTCTCCCTCAGCTGATGCTTCTCCCTCAGCTGATGCTTCTCCTGCAGTAGACACCTTTGGCCAACGATACCATAAATGAGTGACACAAACCACAGGAATTTGCCTTCTCACAGCTCTGGAGGCTGGAGAGTCCAAGATCAAGGTTCCAGCAGGGTCGGGTTCTCGTGAGAGCTCTCCTCCTGGCTGGCAGATGGCCACTTTCTTATAGTGTCCTCACATAGCACAGAAGCACAGAGAGAGAGAGAGAGAGAGAGAGAGAGAGAGAGAAAGGACCACTTCCATGGTGTCTCTGCTTTAAGGACACTGGTCCTATCAGATCAGAGCCCCTCCCCACTCCTTATGACCTTATTTAACCATAATTACTCTCCTGAAGACTTTGTCTCCAGATACCGTTGCAGCGGGGGCAGGACTTCAACAGGGGGACATGAGCATTCAGCCCATAGCACCAGCTGACAGAGCGAGAGAGTAATCTGAGCTCGGCTCGCGCGGGTGCATCAGCTTGGCCCGGGGGCAAGCCCAAATGGTCTACAGCTGACCTGCAGCCACTCCGAGGGGGCCGGAAAGATAATGACCGGAGGACAGCGTCCATTGCCAGGACTTCAGGTGGTGCGTCTGGTCATCTACTTTGTGGCCCAAGGTCGGGGCACACGGCATGGCTCAAGAGGCTGTCTGGTAGGTGGCCCTTGCATAACTCTCCAGCGTCCTGTTTCCTGGCTGCCCACCCACGCGGCACCAGGCACTTCCTCACCGTTCTCTAGATATTATGAGTCTTTTCCCTCCACCTAAATGCCTTCTCCATGTACTCATTCTTCACGACTCTGTCCAAGTGTCTTTTCCTTACACTACCCACCCCCCCTACAGGGTTGGCGGGTGTCCCTCTGTTCGCCTGGTTTTCTGCCTAATGGAAGTCTTGGCTTTGTCGTGCATGCTACAGTTCGTTACAAACACTGATCCCCACCAGATCACATGCACCTCGAAGGTCGAGGCCCCTGTAGGCCGACAGCTCCAGACCCACACGTCCAGCTACGCACTGGACCTCGTCACCTGGGTGACTCACAGACTCTTGAGTTTGTCTCCTAAACGTTCCCCCATTCTGGGCCCCCCGTGGCCCCGTCTCAGGATGCAGTTCTCCCAGCTCCCTTGGGTAGCTAGAAACCTTGGTGGCATCCTGCTTCTTCCTCGCTTCCCTTTCGACCTCACCGTGCATCAGCAACACGCACTGGTTCTAGATCCAACCTGTCTCTCACCTCCACCTCTCCTCTCCCCTGGCTGCCACCGTTCTCAGCTACCTCTCCTGTGGGGTCACCGCCGGCTTCCCCCCGCACTGGGAGGACCCCCTTCGCTGCCACCATGCCGTCTTTCTCTCCGTCCAGCCCCTGGTTTCTGTCCTTCCGGGTGTCTGTCACCCTTTACGATCATTCTGTCTGTCGCCGATGTTTGCTATCTCCCCCAAGCGGGGACTGTGTGTCTGTCCCTGTCAGTGTATCCCCAACAGTCAGCATGGTGGCTGACTCATAGAAAGTGCCCAACAAAAGCTCATTGACTTAGCGCTAAAGGCGCATTAAAGGCCAGCTGGACTATTATGATTGGAGCGTGTTCGTGCGCAGCACTTAGATACGGACAGCACCAGTCCACACCGTGAGAATCAAACACTTACACCCACGTTTCCAAAACACCGGTTCGTGAAGTCAAACACAGTCGTGATAAGTGCGGCGCCAGAGGGCAGAGGAAGGACAGGCAATCTGCCAGGTGAGGACCCCACATTGAGACGAAATTCTTGCCTGGGTCTGCTCCCATCCGCTGCCTGGAAATCACCGGCAGGGCAATTTCATCCGGAGGTTGGAGCAGCATTGAGAGCAGAGCCGAGGTCCTCAGCCAGGAAATTATATCCTGATTCCTCCCGTGAAAATTGTCCACTCGGAAGCCCAGGAAGGATGCAGGGGAACCCAGCCCATCAGCCCGTCCGATTAATGTCTGACAACCTCTCCGGTCCCAATGCTTACCTCCCACAATGCTTCATGATTACCCCTTTTCCTTCTGTTTCCCCGTATTGAAATGCACATGCATAAAAATCAAAGACGAGCTACTTCCTGGGGACAGGCTGCAAGGGCTCCCGAGAGACCCGGGAGGCTGCAAGGGCTCCCAAGAGAGCCAGGACCCCATTTGTAAGGTCAGTCATAACGTGGGTCCATTCTTCCGCTGGGTTTTGGTGGGAGAGCAAGACGGGAACACAGGGAAACAAATCAAATTTTAGAGGCTTCCCCTCTTTTGCCGGGTGCTATTTTCTCCCAGTTCTGGCTTTTAACATTTCATTAAAAAAGCCATTTTGATCTTCTAAGAGTCAAGATTTAAAAAAAAAAAAAACAAAAACAAACTACATCTTTCTTGTAAGAAATGGCTGCATTGACTGAAACCCATGTGGGGGATTTGATAAGGGACAGCAGCAGTGTTCCTTCCTGTTTTTGTAAAGAAGAAAGCAGGAAACCCAAGAGGGCGAATTGGACCCTTTGTCTGCGGTCACGAGGGAAGTCCGGGGCCAAGGCCAGCTGCCCTCAGGCCCCTGCGTCCCTGGCCCTCCACGTGCAGGGAAGGCGGGGTGGTGACGGCCACCTGCCAGGCACCCTATATGCCTGAGCTCATGTCACCCAGTCCCCAAGCGCTCTGCAAGGGCACCATCCAGAGCCCGTGTCTGAGCAAGGAAAGCCTGAGGGCGGTGTCGAGGTCAGATGCGGGCCGAGATGAGGTGAGACTCTAAGTCAGATCTGTCGGTGCCAAAGCCTGGGGGCTGCCTCTCCCCGATGTCTTTCCCTCCCCTGTTCAAGCATCCAGAGCCTCACATGTGCTCGGCTGGCCAGCGAGGGCCCTGGCTGGACTTTCTGGGCCCACGTCAATCAGCTGAACTCACCCGGTCTCCTTGCCAGGGCCCAGCGTCTCAGCCCTCCTTTTCTTCCCTCTTAGTTTTGTTTTGTTTTGTTTTTTTTTTAACGCTTATTTATTTATTTTTGAGAGAGAAATAGAGCACAAGCAGGGGAGGGTCAGAGAGAGGGGGAGACACAGAATCCGAGGCAGGCTCCAGGCTCCGAGCTGTCAGCCCAGAGCCCGACGCGGGGCTCGAACCCACGAACCGTGAGATCATGACCTGAGCCGAAGTCGGATGCTTCACTGACTGACCCACCCAGGCGCCCCAGCCTTTTCTTCCCTCTTAAATGCAGCCACCACCCTCCCTCCAACATCCGCTCCTTGGGGATCCTCTAGCCACCCCAATGGACCCACGCGTGGAACACAGCATCCCACGTTCATTCCAGGACCTTGGGCCCTGACCCCTCGAGGGAACACGTGAGCCGTGCAACAACAATGACACATTGATGACAGTCATTTGTTGACTACCTTGCAGATGTTATACCTCATAACAACCGCAGGAGGGAACACCGTCTCAATCCACCGCAGACACCAAGAAAGCCAAGGCCCAGGGTGGTTCACTGATCCATCCAGAATGAAGTTAGCCAGGAGAAGAGCAGGGGCCACGCCAGGCTAGGGGTTCTGCACGGCCTCCCAGACTAAGTCCAGCTTCCGGGAAGTGTGGAGCCTGGACTCAGACAGCCTGGGTTTATAGTCCAGCTGTGTGACCTTGGGAAAGTTACCCAACCTCTCTGGTTTCTGTTCCTTCATCGGTAAAGCGGAGATGATAAACATCCTACCTGCTTCGTGGGGTTGCTGTAGGGTTACCTGACGCAGACGTAATATCCTTAGCATCGTGCTTGGCAACTGGGCTTAATATATGCCACTGGTTATTTTTCTTCTAGGAATTTGTATTCCGCAAAACGTCATGGACGGTTGGGTAAGAATCTTAACTGAAGTCGGAATGCTAGAAAGTCAGGGGTGCCAGGGTGGCTCAGTCGGTTAAGCGTCGGCTCTTGGTGTCAGCTTAGGTCATAATCTCATGGTTTGTGAGATCGAGCCCTGCGTTGGTCTCTGCACTGACAGTGTGGAGCCTGCTTGGGATTCTCTCTCTCTCAATCTCTCTCTGCCCCTCCCTGCTCGCATTATCTCCCTTTCTCAATAAATAAATAAGAGAGAGAGGGAGACACAGAATCTGAAGCAGGCTCCAGGTTCTGAGCTGACAGCACAGAGCCCGATGCGGGGCTCGAACCCACAAACCTTGAGATCATGAGCTGAGCTGAAGTTGGATGCTTAACCAACTGAGCCACCCAGTACATTTAACCAGAGAAAGTTTGCCCCGGCCACCTCCCCACCTCCAGGGAGGTGGGTGCCCAAGCCCACATCCCCACCGACACTGAGCATCGCCCACTGAGAAAGCATCGCCCCAAGCGGCTAGACCTTCCTGTGCCTCACACACGAGGGCCTCGACTCAGCAGTGAGTCAACCCCACGCTCCCAGCACGACCCGTCTAACGGGTGCACTGATTTCACAGGCAAGCCTCTGGGAATTAGCCCCAGCAGCATCTCCTCAAAGCATTGGTCAGGCTTCCTGTTTTCTACGTCTGTGATTTGCCCATCAAGATCCTTTGCCATAGTCGTTCCGTTTCCATAGTGGTTTCCATAGTCCATTTCCATAGTCGTTCCTGTCTTTCTTGGTAATTTCCAGAGAAGACCCTTGTGCATTGTGGGTATACAGCTGGCCCTTAAACAACACAGGTTTGAACTGTGCGAGTGGACTTCTATGGCGCTGGGTATTTTCTCTTCCTTGTGAATTTCTTAGTAACATTTCTCTAGCTTACTTTATTGTAAGAATATAGCATAAAACACATATAACATGTAAAATATGGGCTATTTATGAATCCATCGGTCTTCCCGTCAACAGTAGCCTATCAGTAGTTAAACTGGGGGGAGGGAGTCAAAAATCATACATGGATTTTCGACTGTGTAGAGGGGTTTGCCCCCCAAAGGTGCACGTGGTCACGTCTGTTTCAGATATTACAAATACTCTGTTGCAATCTGTCATCTATGAATTTGTCCCTGGTGACCTCCCATGCAACAGACATCCTCTGTTTTGACGTGATCTCACGTGTCAGTTCACTGAGTAGATATCGTCTTGTTGGGATGCCTCTCAACAGAGGAGCCCCCAGCATGGACTGGAACATTCCAGAAGTGGTCCGAGCAGTGCAGTGAGAGTCTGGGTGACTGAATCTGAGTAAGTGCAGAATGGCGTTGCCGCCGATCTCCGTTTTACGCCAACTCGCTGGCTTCTGTCCGCACCTTCAGACTGCTGAGGTTGTTCAATTCTGATCCAGAAACTGCACAGCACGGTGTCATCACGGCACGCTGATAATCATACACGCTGTGGTTTGGTTGACATCTGATAGGTGGAGGGAGATCAAGGAGAGCCATATTCCATGCTGTGTCCTGCAGAGACCCCGTGTCCCACAGAGATCGTACCCTGTACGACGACTGTACCCCGTACTTACCGTGTGACCCTGGCCCCTCCCCTTCTCTGAGCCTCCTCTCTGTTGACTACGGCAATGATAGTGGCACCTGTATCACAAGCTGCCGTGAGTCGCAAGTGTGTTACTCCACGGAAAGAGGTGAGAACAGGGCCCGGGGCACAGAGAAGATACGGTACGAATGTTTTTGCCATGATTGCTAGTATTATGGAAGAATTACAATGCTCCTGTTTAAGGGATATTGAAATGGAGTCTCAAAGAGTTGAAATAACTTGTCCCCACCACCCTGCCAAAGAAAACAGAGTCAAGGCTGCGTGCTCCTTCCTCGGACCCCGCGGCTCGCGCCAACTCCCTCCCAGGATGTCTAGGTGCGCTGAAATCTGCCTCTCTGTCTGTCCCTCGCTGGGCTTTGTGTTTGGCATCTAAGGGCAGCGAGGATCGAGGCTACCTCTGCTCCCCGGGACAGACACTCACACGTTTGAAGAGGGTGCACATGCACTCCTGACCCAAGGACCTCTTCTCCCGGTTCACTGACCCCTTAAAGTGCCCTGTGGCCGACCACCCACGTGTGTGCCCCACCTGCTTCTGCTGCCCTCGGTCACGTGTGCTGGTTGCCTTCCATCTCGGTGTGGCCCTGCTTTGCTGTGACTTTTTGTTTGTTTTTTTTTTAATGCTGTCCTGGAAACATGCTCTGGGGCGTAAAACCCACAGGAGAGTAGCATCTGTGTGTGTGGGGGGGTGCTATTTATTTTTATTTATTTATCTTGAGAGAGAGAGAGCGAGAGCACAAGTGGGGGTTGGAACAGAGACAGAGGGAGAGAGAATCCCACCCAGGTTCTGCGCTGTTAGGTGCGGAGCCCGACGCGGGGCTCGAACCCACCAACTGTGAGATCATGACCTGACCTGAAATCAAGAGCCTGACGCTTAACCGACCGAGCCACCCGGGTGCCCCACACGGGGGGTTTTCTAAAGGACACTTGACTTTCTCAATCATGCTACTGTATCACCCCACTGGCCTCACGCGACCACCTTCGCCGTCTTACTTTCCCCCTTTTGCAGATGACAGAACTGAAGTGTCATTAATTTATCACCAATTCACCCTTTCCACGTCTTCGTGAACGCTTTAAGAAACCCTCCTTGAGGGCTGTCTACATGCAGCCTTGTGTTCAGGGCATGACGCCCAGCCGCTCCCCGCCCCCCCCGCCACGTACCCCAGTTCCTGAGAATTCAGGATGGGATGCCGTGTGCACACTTCAGTCCGCACCGTAGAGAGAGAAGCCCAGAACTCTGGCCCCCCGCTCTGCCCACTGGGCCCCCGCCCCCCCGATATTTAGAACAACAACATGAGCTGCAGCCACAAAACACAAGACGGCTACTCACCACCTCCGGTCTTGGGCTCAGACCTTGGGGAGAGCTTCTGAGCTCACGGCCGCTTAGGAACTAATTGGAGCCACATGATGGCCTTGAGATTCCTGCTGGGTGGACAGCCAGTCCTACCTCCCCGTAGGGCTGGTCTCTCAAGAGTTTCCGTGAAGTCCCGTGGCTTTTTCAGCACTCGCTGCCCCCAGGCTGTTCGTCCGATCTGCTGACTGGATTCCTGTTGCCTCTTCTGAGCTCCTTCCCCATCTGACCACAATCCTCCTCCTTTCAAGGGGTGAGATGTTAATTTCCTTAATGACTCACTATTGCCCCACTCCAGTCCGGGTTTCGCAAACAATGGCACTGTTACATTTTAACGATAATTCCATGCATTTCAGGATGTTTAGTAGCATCCCTGGCCCCTCTGCCCACTTGATGCCCATATCGCTCTTACACCCCCAGCCCCAGGCCCAGCCCCTCATCCTCCACCCCCTTGAGACAACAAAAAAGTCTCCAGACATTTGCCAGATGTCTCCCAGGGTTATTTCTGTCTTTACGCCACCATTTCAACTGGATCCGGTGATCCGTATTCCTCTCCCCATGCCTCTGCATCATCCATTCTCTAGTTGTGCATTTCCAAAGAAAACGAAAGCGGGGTGCTTTATTTATGATTGTGTTCAACAAGAGTCAACCAGAGAGAGAGAGAGAGATTATTTTAAGGAACTGGCTCATATGATTGATGGAGGCATGTGTCCAAAATCTGCAGGGCAGCCCAGCACGCTGTAGACCCAGAGAAGAGTTGAAGTCCAAGTCCAAAGACTGTCTGCTGCAGAGTTCCTTCGTGCTCAAAGGAGGTCAGTCTTTTCCCTCTGAAAGCCTTCAATTGATTAGATGGTCCCCAGCATTATGGAGGGCAATCAGCTTTATGCAAGGTCTACTCTGATTGAGATGTTAATCTCCTTCAGAAAACCCCTTCCTAGAAACATCCAGGACGTTTGACTACATATCTTGGCACGGTGGCTCAGCTAAGTTGGCACGTAAAATTAATCAGCGCAGTCAGCAAGGATGAATTAATGTATGGCAAAGAAAGGGAGGATGTACTTGAACTCATCTGGAATGTGGGCTTCCATGATTATTGTCTGAAATGTCAGTGCCACACTGGGGCCATCAGCGATTCTCAACCCTGGCCGTTACAATCACCTAGGCAGCCTTGAAAGGATGCAGATGTCAGGGGTGCCTGGGGGCTCAGTCAGTTAAGCATCCGACTTCCACTCCTGTCATGATCTTGCAGTTCGTGAGTTCGAGCCCCATAACGGGCTCTGTGCTGACAGCTCAGAGCCTGGAGCCCGCCCGGGTTTTCTGTGTCTCCCTCTCTCTCTGCCCCTCCCTCACTCATGCTCTGTCTCTCTCTGTCTCAGAAATAAATAAACATTAAAAAAAATTTTTTTTAATAAAAAAATAATAATAATAAAAAAAGATATTATCTTATCCTCACAATTACCCAATGAGGTAGAGTGTGTGATGGCCCCAGGCTATAAATGAGGAAACCGAGGCACAGAGAGGTAAGTGACTTGCCCAAGAAAGTTGCTGACAGTCTTGAGTTCATCTGACTCTGAAGGTTAACATTTTTTTTAAGTTTATTTATTTATTTTGAGAGAGACACTGAGAGGGTGTAAGTGGGGGAGGGGCAGAGAGAGAGGGGGGACAGAGGATCCAAAGCGGGCTCTGTGCTGACAGCAGAGAGCCTGATACAGGGCTCGAACTCACGAACCATAAGGTCATGCCCTGAGCCGAAACCAAGAGTCAGATGCTTACCCCACCAAGCCACCCAGGCACCCCTGAAGGTTAAGGGTTTTTAGGAACTTTGCTCCCAAGAGACTTAGATCAGGATTACAGCCACAAAAGAGGAGGCAAAAATGCCAGGATTCCTGGATGTCACCATCGTGTACCTAGAGAACCTAAGAAAATAGAAATTGAAATGAATATGAGAGCATAGTCATTAGCCATTTCACAAAGGCTTTTGTTTAAAAACAAAGTCACTTGACAAAAATGTTGGTGCGTGTCCAAAATTCAGTCATGTTCCTGGTGAATAGCAGGGACAGAAATCATATTTAAAACAGGAAGCAGAAATCATATTTAAAAACGAAGATCCCATTCATAACAGCAACAAAACCATGAAATACCTGAGAAGACATTTAGCACGAGGGGTGAGGTAGGTTAGTGAACACAGCTACCAAATTTTAGTAAGGGATATTAGAGAAGATTCGACCTTCGGAGAGATGGTCTGTGCCCATGGTAGGTACTGTAAAAATGCCACTTCTCTTCAAATTAGTCAGAGGTTAAAACAATTTTCTTGTTTTCAAATAAAAATTAGGCATTGACGTAATTTTGAAGCCATTCAAAAATTCTCAGGTCTAATACAGAGTGCCTTCTGAGTTCCCAGCAACTTCTAGTATCTCAAAAGGAAAAGTCAGCCCTCCTGAGCTCTTGAATCACTTCCAGACTTCCTTTTAGATTCAGTTACCTAAGGCCATGAGATTCTTTTTGCTTGGCTATCCCTGGGCGCACTCAGATCCAAACTGATTTATCAAAAAAATGGCTTTACGGTTCTTAAAATCTTAAATTGCGAAACATATTATAGGGTTACAAATATTATCCATACACCCACACTTTAACAAATAGTTAAATGTCTACCTGTGTACCATTTGGGGCTGACAGACTCTTAAGGGGGCCCCATGATCCGGCTTTCATGTGCTCGTGTGACCCCTCCCCCTGAGCATGGGTAGAACCTGCGACCTGGTTCTGGACGTAGAGAATATAGCAAGAGTGAGGGGGTGTATGGGATTGCATGTGTGTGATTATGTTACATAAGATGGTAACCTCCATAGAATGATGTGTTGTGAGCTGGCCACAAGGCCGGGAACTGGGGACAGCCTCCAGCGCATACCCAGAGAGACGCTGAGGCCCTCACCAGCAGCTTTCAGGAATCTGAGGGTTGTCAACAATCACATGAGCAAGGGAGGAGACCCTTCTCCAATAGAGCCTCAGATGAGACCACAACCCCAGTCGACACCATGATTGTAGCCCCACAGAGGACACAGCTAAGCTTTGCCCAGACTCCAGGCCTACAGAATCATGAGATAACAGGCATATATGTTTTTAAGCTGCTAAATTCGGGAAAATATTGTTATTACCAATAGATAGCTAATGTGCTACCACACAAGTGAAGCAATAGAATATTTCCAATGCTTTAGAGGCCCCATGTGCCTCTCCTAACACCTTACTTCCCTCCTCCCAAGAAGAAAGCACTATCCTAATTTTTCTGTTGATCATTCCTTTGCCTTCCTTTGTAGATTTACCATCTATGTAAGTATCAGTAAATAGGATATGTTTGGGGGCACCTGGGTGGCTCAGTTGGTTGAGTGTCCGACTTTGGCTCAGGTCACGATCTCGCAGTTTGTGGGTTCGAGCCCCGCATAGGGCTCTGTGCTGACAGCTCGGAGCCTGGAGCCTGCTTCGAGTTCTGTGTCTCCCTCTCTCTCTCTGCTCCTCCCCAACTCCTGCTCTGTCTCTCTCTCTCTCTCTCTCTCTCTCTAAAAATTAAATAAACATTAAAAAAAAAGTGAAATACAACACAGAAGAACCTAAAGGTAAATATTCCTCTGATTTGAGAATAAATTTCCCAAGATTGTTTTAGCTTAGAAGCAATAAAAAATCATGACATTTATTGGTAAATTTGACTGCATAAAGATTGAACTCTTTTTACCAGAAAGCAACCTAAATGAAGTTGGAAGACAAAAAATAACCCATGAATATGAAACAGTATTAACTTCTTGAGATATGTCAGGAGCTCACACTGACGCTCCAAAGGCTAGAGATTCATATAAGGAAAAGCAAAAATAATGAGTCTATCAGAAATGGTCAACGTCACGAGTGCAAATCCATATTGGCTAAATTGGAGTGATGGTTCCCAAAGTTGGTGAGGGGTGGAGGGAGACAGGCATCCCCTCACTGTTGGGAGCGATGCAAATGAAAAGAATGTTTCTGGGGAGCAGTGTGGACAAATCGTTCCTATATCTTGAAAAATGTGCATAGTCTTTGTTATAGTTATCCCATTTGTGACCATTTGTCCCGAGCGAGAATCACAAATGCGATGACTGATGTTAAAACACGTTCATCAGGACATCTGCACTGGCAAAGATGGAAACAGAGTGAATATCAGGGGAATCACGAAACAAATTATGGTATAGCCATCCACTTGTCCGATACGATGCAGATATTAAGGAGTGTTTACTTACAGCCTTTAATGACAAAGATGAATTCTTACGGCTGTACGTTAAACAAAAACAGCACTGGAATCCTCGTGATAGACTCTTCCCGCCAAAGAGACGGCAGGTTTTTGGTGGGGCTGGACACATTGGGGTCAGATCCCAGCGACACTACCAATTTGCTGTGTACCTTTGCAAAGTTGCTTCATCCTTTGGAGCCTCAGATCTGCTCAGAGCATTGCTTTAAGGATCCAATGAGATCACATAAACAAGATAGCCCTGCGTATTCTAGGTCCTTGAGAAATGTTACCTGCTGCCTCTTGTTAATAACACAGAACATGGGGTTTATGTGGCAGGCAGAGGGAAGAGGAAAGAATACCAAATCACGTATAGACTGATTATGAGTTTAAAATACATCTTTCTCCACTAAGAGAAGGGTGGAAACAGTTGGTGTCAGTGTTCCATTTTTAAGGAAAAGTGGAAAAGAGTTGCCAGTCTGCGTTTCCAGGAGAGTGGGGCTTCTGTCTTGGGTGGAGCCTGTGACAGTCTTGGGTTCACAGGACCCCAGCACCCGATTTTCAGGTGAGAAATCTCATACCAGTCTTATTCCCTAACACTCGACCTCTGAAAAAAATCTTGTAATCATCTAACCCAGATGGGAAATGGGGTCTGGTGTGTGACCAGCCTGCCATGCTGGTCGTCAACTTTCGCTGTGCATCAACACCAGCAAACACACAAAATGCAGATTACCAGGGTCCGCACCAAGAGATTCAGATTTGGTAGGTCTGGAACGAGGCTGAGAAGTGCATGCGTGTGTGCGTGCGTGTGTGCAAAACATATTAAAGTTTGTCACTCGTAAGCACGAGCTCAATGCACATGTATACACCTGTGCATGTAGGGTATATGTGCATATGTGCTATATATGTACCGTGGTATACATATGGTATACTACGTACAGATAATACACCAACGTATATACCTGCATGTATACGTTTTTCACATGTGTATATACGTGTCTAACCACCATTCATATCCAGATATAGAACAGTTCCAAAATCCCATACGCTCCCTCCCTTCAATAATCCCTACCCTCATGCTGGGTAACCATTATACTGTCAACATAGATGAGCTTAGTCCATTCTTCTTTTTTAAAAAAAAATTTTTTAAATGTTTATTTATTTTTGAGACAGAGAGAGACAGAGCATGAAGAGGGGCGGGGCACAGAGAGAGGGAGACACAGAATCCGAAGCAGCTCCAGGCTCTGAGCTGTCAGCACAGAGCCCGACGCGGGGCTCAAACTCACGGACCGCGAGATTGTGACCTGAGCTGAAGTCGGACACTTAACCAACCGACTGAGCCACCCAGGCGCCCCGAGCTTAGTTTGTTCTTAAATTTCGTATAAAGGAAACCATCTCATATTCACGCCTTTGCGCCTCGTTTCTCCTGCTCCACGGTATGTTTACAAGATGGATTCCAGGTTGTTCCCCGGAAAGGTAGTCGGTTCACTTTCATCGCCCAGGGTGGACAAACCACGAGTCCCTCCATTCTTCTGTGGGTGGGCACCCAAGGCTTGAGGCTCTTTGGAAGAGTGCTGCTCCAGTGTTCTTACCCGTGTCTTCTGCGGGACGTAGACTCCCATCCTCTTGTTCATACCTGGGCGTGGGATCGATGGGCTGCCAAGGCAAGACGTGTCTAATGCCAGCAGACATTACCACACAGTAGAAATCCATGTTTGTATAAGGAGTTTTGACGCAGGTGGTCTTGGACCACACTTTGAGAAACCCTACTTAGCCACAAGCCCCATTACGCGAGCAGACACATTCCTTTGAGTTGACCCTTTCTTGCAAGGGTGCAAGTGGGGACAAGCTTGTTAACACTGAGATGCCAGCTAAGTGATTTGGGGAAGGGGGGAGAATTGCAAAATTAAATTTCTACCACCCCTTAGCACCTCTTTGGAACAAATGTTTGCAATTTACCGCTTGTGCCCTAGAACTTCGAGAAGCTGAGAGCGGCGAAGCTTTGATGGGGGGGTAGGAAGGTGAGAAGCCAGGCCACTGTGCCCCATCAGCCAAGCCCTAGCTCACCCCGACCACGAGCCAGAGTAATGTCCACTTAATTGCTGATAAAAAGGGATACGCTTGGGACCTTGGGTTGTCCCTACGAG
Organism: Felis catus; assembly: GCF_018350175.1. Lineage (NCBI taxonomy): Eukaryota > Metazoa > Chordata > Mammalia > Carnivora > Felidae > Felis > Felis catus. Next base: position 198,312,306 of record NC_058371.1, on the reverse strand, counting down.
GAACAACTGTCCCTTCCACTCACCTTAAGCTAATTGCAAAGCCATTTCCCCATGCTCGTGACAAAGGAGGTGGCTTGCAGGAGGTGAGACAGATGGCCTTCCTCCTGCTGTGCCCAGCAGGTCTGACAATAAAGGCCGGTTATAGAAAAACTGGCTCTTTTAGCCAACTCTGGCCGTTTCAGCACAGACTCAGCCAGCTTGTCTGAGGTCAGAAGGCCAGGAGGCAGGGCTTCGTGTTGGCACACTGGCAGGGGTGTGGGAAGGAGGGCCTGCCTGTCCTGCTGGCCAATGCCCTGCTTCCCCGGTCTCTCAGCCAGGAGCCGGTCACCCTCCCGGATTCCGGTGACCTCAGCAGGCTGGCTCAGCCGTGGCCCAGGCGTGATCTCAAGCTGCTCTCTGCTGTTTTCAGCTGAGCACTGCAATCAGGGGCCGCAGAGACCGGAGACACGAGCAGGTCTTCTCCAGAAATGGGAGAATGGCTTCCACTTGTTGGCAGGTGGGGGGACGGAGACGTGGGTTTAGCAAAAGAGCCGGGGCTCTGTCCACGCAAGGTGGGTGGTAACCCCCACCCACCCCACCCGCCGGGCCGGGCCTCACGTCCCTCCCTCGGGCCCCACAGCTCCCTGTGTGTCGTCTACCAGAGGACTCCTCCCTCACACTCTCTCCCACTTCTCTAGAAACCCAGTGAAACAGGACAAACCTTGTCTGGCTTCCCTCAAAGCTGAGTATGTCCCCAAAGCTGGATGTGTTGCCTTGTACGTAATGATCGATGAATATTTAGTTGAATACACAAATGGATAAATAATTGAGCGGACTTTGAACGAAAAGGAAGAAGTCCAATATCTCGTTCGTGCTCTCTTTAAGAGAATTAAGCCACTAGGATCACGGAGTTATAAAGCTCTTCTGCCCACAACAACAACAACAACAACAACAACAACAACAGATCCCTGGCTCTTTCAAAATGAAATCCCTAGCTCTTGTCGGAACTGGCAGGGACCGGAGATACTTGGGATCATCACAACCGAAGTAGGAAGCTACCGGGATCTAGGGTGTAGAGGCCACAAACATCACCAAACCTCCCCAGATGGACAGGCTGGTCCAGCCCAACACAGCGGTGTCCCGGGCAAACTGTGAATAATGCCGAGGCCGAGAGGGCGTGATGTGAGCGCGCGGTCTGCTGGACGGCTGGTGTTGACCTTGTGGGTACCAAGTGGAGGCAGCAAATCTAAATCTGCCGGGGAGAAACTTGCTCCAGTCAAAAGCAAGACTGGAAAACTGAAACCGATAACGACCGCTCAGAGATTTTACAAGCGTTATCAGCAGAAGCCAAAGATTTGGTACATCTGTGTGTCAGCAAGTGAATGCGTGCTGTTTCTATAGGACATCCCGGCTAAACCCAGAAGCGTGTTTGCGTCTTGTAGCTAAGGTAACACACTGATAAAGGCGCTTCCCAGACCGAAGATTGTGGGTTTTGGCTTTTTAATTTGGCCAGACCTGGAATACTAGCTTCATCTAGACAGACAGTTATTTTGCAACCTTCATCTATTATCAGTGTTCTTCCCATATGCAATGAGTTGGATGCTATAATGGAAAGGAAAGAAGGCAGGAAGAAGGGAGGGAGGGAGGGAAGGAAGGAAGGAAGGAAGGAAGGAAGGAAGGAAGGAAGGAAGGAAGGAAGGAGAGGAGGAAGGAGGGAAAGGGAGGAAGGAAAGGGAGAGAGAGGAGGGAGGGAGGAAGAAGGGAGGGAGAGAGGAAAGGAGGAAAGGAAGGAAGGAAGGAAAGGGAGGGAGGGAGGAAGAAGGAGTGAATTAAAGAAGGTGTTAATAATCAAAGATAGAAGTTATTCGGGGCACAGGCTCGACCTGCATTCATGCAGCACAGAGGACACCCAGGTGAGCACAAAGGCGGAAGACAAGGCCACTTGTGGCTCTCCTGGAGCAGTCAGAAGTGGGACCTCCCCACTCCCTAGTCTGCTAAAAAAAATAACACGTCTCAGACTTACGATCCTCGGGATGCCGGGAAGTCTAACTTATGCCCAGATCATTAGAGAGCAAGTTGATGGTCATAATTCAGTTGCCAGTAAGATGGCGTCTGTGTCCACCTGTGAAATGATGCTGCTCCCCAGGTGGCCACGCCGATGGTTCCAGCGGCATTTCTTACAATCTTTTGTGGGGGTGGGAAACAAGGGGATACACAACATGACCTTTGGTGAAGGCTCTACTAGTTTAAGCTAATTTGTTTATTACACAAGAACACAAGTCCTGGATTAAGTTCTTAATAATAGTTCCTTGCATTCTTCCCTCAATAGCCCTATTAATACAAATCCCCCCCAAATCTGGCTTCCCTGCGTCCCCCACGCCCACCCTATACCCAGAGGCTGAACGTGGACACTTAGCCTGTCCCAGACCCCTCAGGAGGTGGGCGGCAGATCGAAGGCCTAACAGCTCTTCTAATCAGCGTCTGATGTTGGACGTGGGTCCTGGAAATGCACTCCTGCGTCTCTGGTCTGCTTGCTTTGAGCCTAATCGGTCCAACAGCGCCTCCTTTGCTCTGCTGCGCCCCCAGGCAAGTCACGAGGTCTCTCCCCTTCCCGCTCACAGTGGTCCCTGCCATCTGACCTGCTCCACAGCAGCAGGGGGACCTGCCCTCTGGGGCATCCAGCGGGGCCCGAGGCCTGTCTGGCAGCCAGCTCGGTCACTCTGTGTCCTGTATCCTGCAAACCAACTGCCCCCCAGATCTAGTCCGCACGCCTGAAAATGGGACAGAGCGTGAACTCCCCCACCAGGCTGGGAAGATCATCCGCTTTGTGATGTGAATGATTGAGCGGCTCCCCTCCAGGCATCATGGTTGCCATTTACCTGTGAGACACGAGTCTGATGGGCAAGACAGTGTTCATCTTCCTCATTTTTTTTTTTTTAATTATGGCATAGAAGGTACCAGAACAGATAAACGCAATCACGAAGTGCAGCGGTATCCAAATCAAAAGGCTCGATTCACGGTCACTGGAGCTAGTCTGGCTCAGGCACAAAAATGTTATTTTATACGCTTCCCTTCTTCACACGGGATTTCTAACATCCCGGGACCTACTGGGTCGGTTGTTTCCAAGATTCTTTTTTCCTTTCAAAATTAGTCAGTTATTGGGGCACCTGGGTGGCTCAGTCGGTTAAGCATTCTATTCTTGGTCATGATCTCACAGTTCATGGGTTCGAGCCCGCTGACAGCTCAGAGCCTGCTGGGGATTCTCCCTCTCCCTCTCTCTCTGCCCCTCCCTTGCTCTCTCTCTCTTTCTCTCTCACTCAAAAAAACTTAAAAAAAAAAAAAGAAATCTACTAAAAACCCAAAATTAGTCCGTTATTAAGAATTAATTGCATTCACTATATTAATTTATAATTAATAGTCATTAATAATTAACCAAAGTATTGATTTTAATTATTACTATGATGATAAACCAAGAAATAACTAAATGATGGGGCACCTGGGTGGCTCAGTCAATTAAGGGTGCCACTGGCTCAGGCCATGATCTTGCAGTTTGTGAGTTCGAGCTCCTTGTCAGGCTCTGTGCTGATGGCTCAGAGCCTGGCGCCTGCTCTGGATTCCGTGTCTCCCTCCCTCTCTGCCCCTCCCCTGCTCATGCTCTGCTTCTCTGTCTTGCAAAAATACACAAACATTAACCAAAAAAAAAAAAGAAAGAAATGATAGTAAACTCATAAATGACGAGTCACTTAGAAAGGGCACTTCTGTGGTGACGAGTTCTTTACCTTGAGCAGGAAGGCACCTGGGTGGCCCCAAAGTTACACCTCAAGTGGAACGCACATACAGGTAGGTAACCCTCGCTTTTCCAAACTTTGCGTGACGCTCCTACGAAAGCTCCTACGACGCTTTTACGAAAGACCTACATTGGTACCTGTTTTCACTAGCTGGAAGAAGTCCAAAGAGGATTTGCACTTTTGTGAAAAATGGCGAAAAGCAAAAGGAGCGGTCGGAGCTGGTTTTGCAGCGAGGGGAGCCGGTGCAGAGGCAGCGCCCCCCCGCGCCTTCCCCGGGAACCACACTCAGCCCTTGATTGTCAAGCCGCCGGCTTGGCACCTTGTCTGTGAGCCTCCGGGCGGCATCCCGACTTGTCGTGTGCGTCTGTGAGCAAGGTGTGCCCGAAAGTATCGGAAAAGCCTTAGAGAAGTTTCATTTGGGGGTCTGGGGACGCTAAAAAAGTTTTCTGTAGAAATAAATGGTAACTACTTCTTTGCTTTTGGCCATTTTGGCTCAGAAAGTTTCACAGGCAAACTGTACTTTCAGATTAGCCGGGCCACCCTGTGTGTTGTCAGTACTCAATTCCCTCATCCTCTAAGGAGATTCTCTATGCCCCGTGGCCCTCAGAATCCTGGCTTACAGTAAGCCTATGAAAACAACCTCCCCTTCCCTCAGTTTCTGTTCCCTAGTAGTTGCTAATTACTGATTTTAGACAGGATTATGATAGCCAGGAGTAAATCTGAAAACAGCAGACTCCCAGAAATCTAGGACTTAATGCAAGAACATGGGGAAAAAACATCGAGGTTTTTGTATTAAATGCGAGGTTTATAATTGTTTATCTCTGTAAAAGGGACAAATGAATAAATCCAAGCAAGAACACCGGATGATATTAAACCCTGTCTTGGGTATTTTTCACGAAAGTCACGGCCGGATTTCCTGTTTAGCTTTCTGAAAGCCCCTTCCCAGCCTCGAGAGACCACCTGCTCCAGGAAGCCTGCCCTGATTTCCTTCTTCAGAGTTCCCCCTGGACTTCACGTGGGCTCCTCCTGGGGCACAGGTCACTATTTGTTGTATGTTATCACTAGGTGGGTACTCATTTGGTGCCCCGCATTCACAGTGCCAACTACTGTATGTGTGTTACTTGCAAATCAATTTCCTAATTCCTTCTACATCTACAATGTCTCACATTTATGGCGTTAACTGTGGGCCAGACACTGATGTAGGCTTTACGTGGGGTATCTCACATAATCCCTGCACAACCGTGAGGTGTGTACCATTATTACCCCCAATTTACAGATGTAGAAACTGATGCAGACACCAACAGCCCCGATACGCAGGTCTTTCTTTGTTTCTGTGTTAAGTCAGCTTGGGCTAGGCTCTGCTGTGGTAACCACGAAATCAGTGGATTGATGGAATAAGGGTTTATTTGCTGCTTGCACTGCAGTCAGGGTGGGAGCAGAGATGAACACACAGCCCTTACCTACCTCTGCCTGAAAGTGCCCCCCACTAGCCCTTACAGGGTGCAGTATGAAGGCGTCCCTCCTTGAAAGGAGTAGGGATCTTGGGTCAACTCAAGCTCTGCTTTAGAAAGCCTCTAGTGAGGGGTGCCTGGGTGGCTCAGTCAGTCAAGCGTCTGACTTCAGCCCTGGTCACGATCTCACAGTTTGTGGGTTCGAGCCCTACATCGGACTCTGTGCTGACAGCTCAGAGTCTGGATCCCACTTTGGATTCTGTGTCTCCTTCTCTCTCTGCCCCTCCCCTGCTCATGCTCTCTCAAAAATAAACATTAAAAAAAATTTTTTTTAAACACAAAGCCTCCAGTGAGGAATTGAGGCGGTGACTCCCTGCGCTGTCTGGTGAACGCCCCTCCTGCCTCCCAGCTTTGTGTCTTCTCGACCACAAAGCCTTGGTTTCAAGATCCAAGCCTGTGGTCTTTTTCCATAAATGTAGTCACTTTATATGCATTATTCTATCAGTTTTCTATCAAAAATTTTTAAAACGGTTTCATGTATGCACATATAATTTCCATTAAAAAAAAAAATCCTGTGTGCTCAAGGAAAATTATACCGAGCATAAAACTGTACACATCCTTGGGCCTAGTGCATAAAGCGTGGCGTTTGCTGTATTTTTAAATGTTTACTGTGTTTTTTCTGCTTCAGTGCACTTTAAAAAATTACAGCCAAATGTATCATTCTTTTATCCTTTATAGTTTTTCTCATTCTTAGCAATACTCATATCTGTGTGGACACAAAGTCCCCGGATTTCTTCTAGTATTATTGAAACTCCGTTGTTTAAAATAAAAAATGTGGATCTGCTTTTGATTTAGCCTGGTGTAAGAACAAGGTACACAATCTTATTTTTTTCAGATTGTTACCAAACTTAATCTTCATTGTTTAGTGAATAATTCGCCATTTCCCCATTGATGTGAAGTGAAAAGTAGCCCGTCCCCAGTCCACACAGGAATGAACCACACTCCTGGACTTTGTGATTTGTGGTGGCCCCAGCTTTAGATATTACAGACTTAACGTTTAATTCTCTCTTCCTTTCACATGAGCTATATGGAAGCAGTATGATGAAACCAAAAGAGCTACCAATTTAGACAGCTTTACGATGTCTTTCTAGCCAAGAAGATAACCTTTCACAACTAAAAGGAGTGTTTGGGAATTTCGTTTTTTTTTCCGACATCTGAACGCACGCTATTCCTTACTTTTGAAAGCAACCCCAGAAAGGTCACAGACTGCCCCAGCACTTGAGAATCAGTGAAATCTGGGGATCATCTGGTCCACTGTTTTCAGTTTACAGATAATCCATTTAGGCCCAGAGAAGGGAGAGGAGGTGGCCCAGGTCACACAGCAATCTGGCAGCTGGGAAGAGGATCCAGGAGGCCCCTTCCCTGGGGCTGCTCTCCCACCACTGGGTAGATCCAACCATCCGGGTTCCGGAACGGTCTCCCTCTGAGGGTGCAGGCCAGGGCGAAACCAAAAGGTCCCGCACAGCTCTCGCCGTCCCCACCCCCACGGGCCCCCCACCACACAGAGTCAGCAATCCACAGTGAAGAGAAAGACATTTAATCACTTCTTGGTCTTATCTCTTAAAGCGCTCAAAGTGTTTTCACAAGTGCAAAGGGGGCGATTGCTCTCGGCCGACATTTACCAGCAATTTCCGACACACGCAAAAGAACTACAGATCACCGTGCTTTATACTTACTTTTAATTTCTGCACTGAAAAAAAAAAAAAGGTGAAAACCATAACAGGTTAGTTTACAGTGACTTCACCTCTGCCTTTAAATTAACCTTTGCTCTTGAGGGCAGAAGGGGGAAAGAAAGACAGGAACACATCAGAGCGGGAGAGCAAACGGGGGCCGAGACACCTGGGTCCGGCTAACAAGGGCTCTGAAACCCGGAGGCGGCGCCCTCAGCGCCCTAGCCCGTAAACACGGACAGGCAACAGTTAAGATACACTTAAAAAAAAAAAAAATCCCGCAATTCCGTTCTTAAAATCAAGCACAAAAACGGACAGTGAACACAAGGTCCGCTGTGGAGGCCACCACACAGCACGCCCCCCCGGCTCCGAGCGGCACCTGCTCTACACACAAGGCCGGCTTCGCTGAGCTGCCTGGGGCGCGCCCTCTCCTCGCCGGCAGGGGGCGCTCTGCAGGTGGCGGACAGAGAGCAAGAGCCGCGGGGGCGGGGCCGGGGGGGGGGGTGGGCGAGCGGGTCTGTGTGCTTTCGAGGCTCTGCCTCTGGAATGTTCTGCACTCGGTCTGGGGTGGGCTGGGTGGTGGGTTTTAGTTACGCTCCACACGCTGTTTAAGTGCTTGCTTTATTTTTCATGTGCAAACGGTCACTGTCTAAAGCTTTCAGAAGGACGTGTACAGACAGGAACACCCTGCAGAGACGAGACGCGGGTGCTCGTGAGCTAAGGCCCCTCCCTCTGGAGCGGGGCGGGGGCGGGGGGCGCACGACAGAGAGATTTAGAGAAATGACGTGTTCTGCTGCGGTTAGGCGCTAGTCCCTGATTCGGTCCGTCCACGGGAGGGGGCTCCTCAGTAGGTGATTGTCCACTCTTTGACAGAGGCGTCGTGGGAGGTGGTGACCAGCGTGCGCTCGTCCAGCCAGGCCAGGCTGCTGACGTGGTGGAGCCGGTGCGCATCTGGGAAGAAAGAAGGCGCTCTGAACGAGGGCCCGGCGTCCCCGCTCCCACCACCCCTTCGGCCTGGGGCAGGAGACGCGCTGCGCCGGCACCAACAACAGGCCTGGAGAAACCCAGTTGGACGGCTATTCATCGGACCCCGCCCCTCTTCACAGGAGAAGCATGGGGGGGCGGGGGGGGGGGGGAAGGAAGGTGGGCGCAGGCATTCTCGACCCCCGCCCCGGCCCTCAGCATGACTGACGCTTGGGCTCAGCAGCGTCCTTGCTGGACCTCCCAGACACGGGTACCGTCCTGACAACCGGATACCTCCCCTGGGAGACAAAACTGCTCCTCCCCCGAAAAAATCTTTCTTTTTGTGCATAAAACAAGACACAGTACACAAACGGCTTCCTGGGCTGTCTGCGGTAATAAAATGCGGTGGCAATGAATAAAGGCTGAGAAGCACTGGGCGGGCGGGTCTCCTCACCCCACCCCTCTCTGTAACAGGTGCACCAGGCATGACCCGATTCCTCCCCAGTCTCATGCCCTCGCCCAACGGACACCTGCACCGGGAACTTGCTGGGTCTTACTACACAGACAGGAGGGCGCGTGGGAATCTGTCCTGTGTGGCCCGCAGCCTCCTGTGCCCTCCCTCTCTGCCTACAGCACCCGCAACAGGCCTCGAGGTGGACTCAGAGATACTATTAAATAGAAAAGCCTCCCATTTGTTTTAACACGAAAGGCTGCCCGCTGTGCAGAAAAGGGCGAGGGGGACCAGATGGCACAAGGAGGCCACTGAAGAGCAGTTCAGGAGGGAGAGGCGGGGGGCGGGGGCGGGAGTCACCAGGCAGGAGAATTTCAGATCCACCTCGGACAGGCGTGGTCCCTCCCAGGGCTCTGAGCCACGTGTGACTACGGAGCCACAGGCAGAAAAAATGTGTTGCATTAAATAAAACTTATGGAGAATAGTTTCACCTGTTTTTAAAAAGGGTTGGGGGGGGGAATGCTAGGAAAGCGTGAAGGCCACGTGAGGCTCCACTACACTGCCCGCCACGGGCGGAGAATCTACCCTGCTCAGCGGTTTGGTGCAAGGGGGTGAGGAGGGGGAAGGGAAGTGCCGTGGTCTGAGTGTTGGCATCTGCTCCCCAAAACCGCACATTGAAAACCTAGCGCCCAAGGCGACGGCATTAGGAGGTAGGACCTTAGAAGAGCTGGGGTCACGAGCGGGAGCACTGCTCCTTCCTCCCCGCGTGAGGCCCGACGAGAAGTGTCTGACCTCGAAGAGCCCCCACACCCCTCCAGCCACACCGACCTCGTCTCCGGAGCTGTGAGCACTCTGTGGTTTGAGCCGCCCAGCCTGTGATGCTTTGGCACGGAGGCCCAACGACTAAGACAGGAGGAGAGGTCAAGAGTGACCCCCGTGCCCTGTGGACGGAGCCCACCTGCTCTCACGCTGGGAACACGAGCGTGCTCTGTCGCTCATGTCCGGCAGGGGCCGGCAGAACGCAGCAGACGGAACCGTGCCTCCCGGCCAACTCCCCAGAAACAGACAGGACACTCAGGTCCGGGGAGCTGAGGCGGGAGCGAGAGTCACCTTGGATCTTGACCCTGGTCTCGGGATCACTCAGGGTCCAGACGTATACCATCATGTCCATGCCGCCGGACGCAAAGTGTTCGTTGTCTGGGGACCAGGCCAGGCAGACGATCTTTGCATGGTGTCCATAAAAGACGTTGTTCTCCTAGTCACGGGGTGAGAACAGAAAGGTGGTAGTCAGGGTTCAGGCCAGAGTGGCATGTGTCACCTCGCCCGGCCCTCGTGGTGACAATGACGGTCGACTTCAGAGGCGCTTTCTCTGCTAGGCACCGTGCACGTCTCACGGACGCCTCAGAAGAACCCGCGGTGCCCGCTGCTCTGTGAGAGGAGGAAACTGAGGCCCAGGAAGGAGCGCCCCAACATCAAGCAGCAGCCACTGCGTCCCCTGGGCCCCCTGCATCACAGCACTTATCCTGAAGCGCTAGATGTGTGTGCGGTCCACACTGAGCCCTTGGCCCAGCGAGGGGACAGGAACACCTGCCGAGAAACAGCCACCCAGGCTCAAGGGGGTCCTGCTCCGTGCAGGCAGCACTCAGTGAAGTGAATGCTCGGGGCAGAGGGAGGCCAGCCTGCCTCTCCCCTCACACCTGCCCTCTACCCTGGAGCCCAGGCTGGGGGCAGGGGCCCGGAGAGAGGCTGTGAGCTGGACGAGGCCTAATGCTTCCCTTGATGCTTTAGGAATGCTTTTCCTTCAGAGCATTCCGTTTTCTTATTCCCTAGAAAGGGTCGACCTGATGGTGATTTTCTTTCCCAAGTGTGCCTGGTCCGTGCACTGCTGGCCCCGCTCCCGAGGACCGCTTACTTAGCAGGCCATGAACCAGACCTGGGCGGTATACAGACGAAATCATTTACATAGAGTCTGAGGAACGTGGTAAGGGGGCCGAAGGAAATCTGGGAGGCGGGGTGTTATGTCCGTGGAGGCCCGGGTTCCAGGCGTGTGCCCGACTCCAGCATATACCTGCATTTGCTCACACCTGCCGTCAGAAGTGACGTTACGGGAAAGACATAAACTAAAAGGAGACTCCCCTCTAGTTAACGATACATAAGCCTAAGTATTTACGGGGAAACATACGGATGTCTGTAGTTTACTTTAAAAGCACCCAAAATGAAGATGAAAATGACTGGATGGATGAGGGGACACAGCGAGACATTAATGGCAGAATCTAGATGGTAAATTCTTCAGCCTCTGCCATGTTCCAACCCATCCTAAATGCGGGGGCTGGCACACTGAAGGGCCTAGGGACCCAGAACCCCCCAGCCAGTGCCCCCTGCTGTGGCCACTGACAGCAAGTGACAGAACCCCTAGCTGAGCTCAGTCCCCTGTCTGTGAACCGGAGCGAACAGCTCTGGGCCCGAGTTCTCCCCACGATGAATGCTCCCACCCCTTGGCTGTGAAGTTCCTTGGCTGTCCTCCCAGGCCCAGGCACCTCTACCCTCGCCGAGCCACTGCCCAGCTTCCTACCCACTGCCCCCCCCCCCCCCCGCCCTGTCCCCACACGAACAGTGCTGGGATGATCAGTGTCCACCTTCCCAAGACTTTAAATGGCAGTGAGACTCCAGAGGAAAATCTAGTCTCAGCCCTTCGACCTTGGCGAAAAAGAAGGTCCCTGAGACCAGGAGTCACTTAGCCAGGCAATCCGGGTGACCGATCGGTCTGTCTTCCCAGCACGCCTCGCTGGTGCCTGGGACCCCTCCTGGCAACCGTTCTGCCTCGTTAGCCAGCCACAAGCTCCTGGACGACAGGGTGTATCTCCCTGCCCTATGTCACTCAGCTCTGAGAGCATGGGTGCCACGTGGTCCTGGGCATCCGTGGCTCCCCACTCGCCATCTGCACCGCCCGGCACGGGGACAGAGCCGCGTGGCCTGCCCACTCACCGAGTAACCATCAGCGACGCTGAAGACCGTGACCACTTTGCTGGCGTCACACACGGCGAGGAAGGCGCCATCGTGGGAGTATGCCACATCGGTCACAGGGCCCTTGGCCTCCAGGAGCTTGCCCTCGTCCTTCAGCGTGGTGCCCAGGATGGAGTACAAGCGGACATTCCCATCCTGCAGGACAGAAGAGCGGCAGGTCACTTCTCGTGTGCACACGAGTGCACACAGGCGTGCACACATGCGCACGCACACACACACACACACACACACGCTCCTGACACCCTCCTAAAACCTCTCAGCAGCTCCCAGGGCTGGCTCAGCACAGTGGGAAGAATTACTCGGGAAGGTAATTGAAATGCAGAATGCTAGGCACCCCCAATTCTGATTCTGTGTTTGGGTGCTCAGGATTCTGCTTTTTTCATAAATGTTCCAGTAAGTTCTAACACAGGTGACCACAGGCCAAGCTCTGAGAATGACCTATACACGACAGCACTCCAGTGAGGGCCCTTGGTCTGGCTCTGTCTCCTCTGGCCACACTGCCTGTCCCCTGTGCTCTGTCCCTGCCCTGCTTCCTTCAGGTACCAACTCACTCCGACCAGGCCCCGCTCTGTCCAGCCTGCTGTTGCCTAGGATGTCCCTGTGGCTGCCCTGGAAGGCAGATGGAGGGCCAGCCCGCCCCCTCGGGGCAGCCGAGCTGTCAGTGTGGCACAGACAATCTCAGGTCTCCTAGCTATGTCCACGACGCACTCCTCTCTGCCTCTAACATGGGAGGAACAGCCACGTCCAGCCCCCGCAGGGTTCCTGAGCACGGGAGTCCTAGAGCTCACGCAACAAGCCCATCCGATGCCTAATGCAGCGGGGGTCTGGGCTCCACGTCTCGTGAGCACACTGCCCACGAGGAACACATTCTAACGAAGGAAAAGCCTATGTTCAACAGATGGCACATGAAGCACATCCTGGGAGCCCACACCGATGTCCACCACTGGGCCAAGTACGTGATGGGACAGCCACCTGCTGCAAGGTCATCAAAATAAACCAAGACGGCTAGTGTGTGTGAGACGTGGGGAAACTCGGTATAGACATACGTATGTCCTGTGCCATCAGGGCGATTCATAGGCCAGGAGTGGTAGACAACCAGGAAAGATGGAAGCTGCCGAGGCCTCGGGGTACCAGCTGAGGGGACGACAAACTAGCCATCTTTCTTTTCAAGAGAAACAGTAAAGGTCTGATAAGCAGGGCACAGTGGTACGGCCTTGCAGGGGGAACACCAGGTTCAAACCCCACATCTGACCTTGACCTCCTATCCCGGGACCACGGCTATGAGCTCCTCCCTAAAAAGGTGAAACCTGTTCCTCAGAACCTGCCAGAGGACAGCATCTGGAAAGGAATGGGGGACGGGCCCAGGAAAGACCACTGGGACTGCAGGTGCGCAGGCCGACGGGGACGGTGTCTGGGCCGGGTGGGAGCCCTGTGGGAACTGCCGGGGCTGTGGCCCAGTCCCGGCCTTGGGCTGCCTGGTGGGAGGAGATGCGGTGCGCCCTGTGGAGAGGCAGCCACACTCACAGGGACACATCTGCTGCTGCACGGACAGGCGGCAAGGACAAGTGGAGTGGCCAGCGCGGAGCTGATACACCCCACGCGCCAGGTGCAAGCCACGCCCTCAGGGCAGCCTCTCGACCCTCACGGCGGCTCCATGAGGACGGCCGTGCACCTCTCGGTGGGCAGCTGGTCCCCGGGTCCTCAAGCGGCTGGGGAGCAGGCGGCCCCCGGCCGGTCTCTGACACGGCAGGTGCTGCCTAATGCCCGCTTCCTTCCCTGGAGGCACGAAGGTCTGCCGGACCTCCTCCGCCAGGGGCCCCCCAGCACCAGAAGGGAAGAAGGTAACCGGTTTGCCTCGGCCTGGCGGGCAAAGACCGGGCCCGCGGCTCTAGGTTTAGAGAGCGGGAGCGCCACACGGCGCACGACGGGGCCAGCGCTGAAGGAAAACCCTGAACCTGTCGGGTCAGCGCTGCTTCCGAGGCGCTGAGCATCTTCTCGTCACGCTCCCTTCTGCAACCTGCAAGCCCAGCTCATCCATGCCGGTCCTCTCGATATGCCAAGTCACGTGTGCCCCAAGTACTCACGTGGCCGATGGCTCCTGCCGCAGGCCCTCCGGCCCAGCACCGCCCCGCCCGAGCTCACTGCCTGGGGCCCCCACCACTCCCCTCCTGTCCTGCCTCGGGTCAGCCCCGCACTCATACGGCTCGTGTCACCCCCAAACCACCCAGACGAGCCAGGGCAGAGGACGTGAGGGACGGGAGCCTTACCGCGCCCCCGACAGCCACCGTCTCACCGCTGGGGTGCACCGCCACGACTTCGGGCTCGTAGCCAGGGTCGTCGATGCTGAAGCACTTCTTCTGATCTTTGAGCAGGACGATCTGAAAAGCACAGTCCACCAGTCAAGGTGCAGTGGCCAGGGTCAGATTGCTCGGCCCTGCTCTGAGCTCTGTCCCGAAGCTCGCTGGGGGCGGGGGCCCTGGGACCCTGGTTCCGTGCGCCCTCCCTTGCTAGCCGTTGGGGACAGTGACAGTTCCTAGTCACGGTATCACAATACCAGCTGCTGTCACCATCGCCACGTTACTGCCATTGCCACTACGAGCACCCACTCCTCGGGAAGCCATCTGCCATCTGAACTCCCTTCCTCTCGTTACACAGTAAATGAGCCTTGCCGAACAGTGTTCTCACGAGGTTCAAGAGACACAAACGTTCGGCTCTAAGGCAACACTGGGAACGAACGGGACACATGACGATTCTCAGTTCTGGTTTCCCAGGTCCAAAGAAACCAGCTCCGATCTGCAGCGTGTGAAACCTCCAACGTGTCAGACGGGCGTCCCCCGCGGCTGGGGAGATGGCATTGGTACCCATCTTGCAGACAGAAAACCGGGCCCCAGGTGTGGGCGCCAGTGGGCAGAGAGCAGAGCCAGGCCCAGGTCCATGGAGGCTCTTCCCCCCCAACAGGCTTCCTCCAGAGCGCGCCTGGTCCCAGGGAGCGGGAAGGACAGTGCAGGTGGCACACAGAGAGGCAGCTGGAGGCGCCCCACCGCGCCCCCTGGCAGCACGTCCCTGCTTCCCTCGGACTCCGTCGGGGGCAGGACGGAGTCCTCAGGCAGGGCTGAGCGCCTGGGCGTCCCAGCCCCACTGAGGGGCTCCGCACACAGACCTACTCAGCCTCCCAGGCTAAAAGACACTGGAGATGCCTCAACATTATCAAATATAGTCCCCGCCAGAAGCGAAATAGCTGCTGAAGTTCATGCAGCGTGTGCCACAGCCTTGCCAATGGTGCTGCACGTGCAGTGGGCCCCTCCCCGGCCCTGGAGAGGGCACCGTCACCTCACCCACCGTGTGGAGGAGAAACTGGGGTACACCCAGAGCCACAGGTCCAAGGCCTCACAACTCGCAAAACCAAGCTGTGGGGCTCCTGGGTGGCTCAGTCAGTTAAGCCACCATGATTTCGGCTCAGGTCATGATCTCGCAGTTCGTGAGTTTGAGCCCCGTGTCGGGCTCTGTGCTGACAGCTCAGAGCCTGGAGGCTGCTTCGGATTCTGGGTCTCCCTCCTTCTGCCCCTCCCCCACTCACACGCTCTTTCTCAAATATAAACATTAAAAAAATTTTTTTTAATAAAAAACAGGAAAAAAACCAAAATAAACCCAGAAAACAAACAACCAAGCTGGGACGCACATCCGGGCCCACAAGACCTCAGCGTCCCCGGCTAGCACAGCGTACCTCCTGCCATCTGGTGGGGACCCTCTGCCACCCTGCACCCCCACTCGCTCCTTGCCTCCCCTCTTGCCACCAGCTCACTGGCCTGTTCCCAGACAGCATGGCCCTGATCTGGGACAGCTGTGTCTTCACCCCACCGCACCCCGGCCCGAGCTGCCAGCTGTCCCCCCCCCGCCCCCCCCACCCCTCCCCTCCAGTGGCTTCCGCTTCTGGTGTCCTATGGGGTGGGGGCCAGGGGAAGAGGAGCGGGTGGGTGGGTGCCGGTACCCTCACTGAGACATCAAAATGCACCTGAACAACCTGCCCCTGTCACCCGCCCAGCAGGTGCAGGCACTGGGTTTACCCGACAGGGGAGGCCTTAGGAGCATGAGCATCTGAGACGAGGCTGGACCCTGGCTGTTTCCTGACCTAGAATCACAGCCCCCTTCTGGCATGTTCTGCTGACCCTACGGCCTGCACTGGGGAGTTCAAGAGAAGCTTCCTACCTGGAGCGGGGGAGGGGCGGGGCCAGGGCAGCAGCAGCATGGCACGGAACTCCGTGGCCCCCCTGACCCGCTTGCACTCGCCTCACAGTAAGCCTTGGAGGAGGGCCTGTCAGGACGGCCCTCTGCAGGCAGGAAACTGCCGCCTGAGGCCCTGCCACAGAGCCCAGCCCCACCCATCCTTCTGGAAGGCTGCCTCTCCGTGCCCCATCCCCCGCCCCACAGCGCTCCACGCGGTTCACTCCAGCAGTTCTCCCACTGACCACCCAGGCTGCCTGGTAATCGCCCGGCCAAAGTTCCTGTTATCTGGGACGTGGAAGTCCGTTGGTGTGCACGGGGGGCGGGGGGGGAAGGCGGCTACTCGGAGCGGCCAGCCTTCTCTAGCAGGGCCATCGTTCCTGCCATCGGAGGCTCGGTCACTCCTGCCCTCCCTGATCTACACGCCGGGACGCCCGGGTGTGCGGACCCGCGCCGCCTGCTTCGGAGCAGGGCATGGTATGGAGCGGGTCAGGCTGGGGTCTCGGTCAAGAGACCAGAGATGCTGACATGCTGAAAGATCAGGTGTGTAGGTGGCCCGTCTTGAACAGGAACCCAGGCTGCACAGCTGGAACGGCCCAGGCGCCCCGGCCATCATGCAGCCTCGGGGAAGAGAGCAGACTACTGTCTGCCTCGGCCTCGTTTACGAACGAACTTACACGGGCACGAGGGGCCGGACCCACACGTCCTCGAAATCCTCCCCATGAGCCGTTGGGGAGGGAGGGGAAAAGCAGAGCCCAGAGAGGGCGAGGAACGTGCACGGAGTCACACAGCTCCAGGGCTCGGGGCTGGGATACGAACTCCTGTCGTGAGGACGCCGCCCCTGCTGTGCCTCCAGCAGGCCGTGTGGGCCGATGGACACGGGGGGTGCTGTGGGAGGCCGGACCCTGGTGCCAGGCTGAGACCGGGTCGAGCAACAGCTCCCTGTTGACTCAGCCAACCCGGTGGTTCCTCCTCCCATTCCCCCACTTGCAAAGGCGTACGAAAGCCTTGTCAAGGCTGAGAAATCTAATTCCTGAAGCCTGTGGTCTGTGGGTGTTGGCAGTAACGTTTCTACCCTGGGTCAAAGAGAAACAAACATGGGAACTGTGTTTTGCTAGCAATCTATCAACAAGGTCTTGTTGTGACCCGTTTAGAAAGTTCACAAGGTACACAGAACTAAATGTTTTGGCTGGCAGCGATCACGTGAAACCTGTTTATTCTTAGAATGACCTGATCCGTAAGAGTCTTGATATAAAAGATTGTGTACGGCAACAATAAAGCCGTCACTTGGGCCATCAGCCCAGGGGACCCTCCTGTTCCCAAACTGGCTTCTCTTCTTTTTTTTTCTTACATTCCCCTACCCTCAGGACCCTGATCTCAGGGTTTGTTGCGCCGGCCTCAACAGGGTGCCTGATGCCCGACAGCTGCCCAGGTACGAATCGCAGCTCCACCCTCTGTCCGCCGCAGACCGTGGGCAAGCAGCTTACCCTCCTTGTGCCTCTGTTTCCTCATCTATAAAATGGGGATGATGCTGTCCTAGAGAACAGGACTGCTGAGGACCGACTGAGCGAACACACGTGCAGTGCTCGGTACAGACAGGTGTCAGAGCTCCTGTCAAACGGGAGAGCAGCACAGCTCAGACCTCAGACCTGGCGCTCCACCACTCCCTCCGGCCAGACCGACGCGGACCTACCTGCCCGATGCACACGACCACGGTGTAGCCTCCGGGGCCCACAGCCACGCACTTGGGTTGGACGTCCAGCTTCACAACCCCCTGCCCGCTGTTGGAGACGAGGGAAAACGCATTACACCCGCCTCACAGGGGCTCAGTGTGCGTGTTAAGCACACCACACACTCATTGCACACCCGAGCAACTCAGGGTAGGAAGTGAAAGCTCTACTCCGTCCGTGCCACAGGAGCCACGAGCGGAGACCTGGGACCACAGAGGAAGGACCCTTTCTGGGACAGAGACCAGAGATCACACAGGGGCTGGTGGCGGGCAAGAGGAAGGAAGGGGGCCCCTGACGAGCTGTTGGCCCTCGTCCCTGGCGTTCCCAGGGCACAGATCGAACTGAGCCCACCCCTCACGCCAGCAGCCACACAGACACTCTGCTCAGCACGGTGACCCTTCCGAAGAAGCTGGCACGTTCATGGGTGAAAATCCTGTGTTTGCTTTTGGCGGACGCCCTGAACCACGCCCTAGGGGAACTTGTGCACACAGACCCCTGTGACCAGGCCAAATGTGGGGTCCACAGGGCTCGGGGTCTCCCCCCGGTGAGGCTCAGGGCGCCGCACTGCGTGCAGCTCCCGGGAAGGCTTTCACGGGGGCCGTGCTGATGCGGGGTCACTACGGGGCAGCACGGAGGGCGGCTGGGGTCTGGACACCGGGTTCTGGGCCAGCTTCTGCCCTTCACCGTGAGGCTCGGCTGACTCCAGGCCCGGTCCTGCCAGGCACGGGGGACACACCGCATCCAAGTGAGGGTCACCAGCATGTCTCCAGGAGTCTGGAGGGACGGGGGTCCGCGCACGGAGCGCAGTGGGGAGGCAGGGGGCGGGGGGAGACAGGTGCCCCATCCGTGCTTCTACGAGCCAGACCTTGCCCTCCTTCCTCCCCACTGTGCACGGGAAGCTACAGGCTATTTGCTAACAGCCGCTATCCCGGCTGTGGGGCCGGCCAGTTCAAGACCCCAGAGCCAGACCAAACAACACCGCCTCTTACTCAGATCACCTGGGTGCCTCTCTGTCCTCTGGAGCCACCTGCCACGTGCCAGGGGCCTTCGAGGGCCTTGCTGGGCCTTCCCAACAGCCCGCAAGGCAGCCTCGCCTCCTCTGTTGCCTTCCTTCGCTGTTGAGAACAGAATGAGGAAGGCGCTCGGGCTGAGATGTTCTGCCTACTTCCCAGGCAGAGTCTACACCTGGACTCTAACCCGGCCCGTGGCCGAAGGCCTGGGCCCGGGAGCCTTTGGGGACAGCGCTGAGAAGAGCCACGTGTCATCGGCAGCACTAAGCGCTGCAGGCAAAGGGCCTCCTGTTCCAGGGCGCGCGCTCCGGCTGCGGCCCCCTCACCTGTAGTCCCTCAGTGTGAGGTTGGTGTACCGCACCGTATCGTCCATGCTGCAGCTCACCAGCTGCCCAGACTCGTCCACGGTCATCCTGGACACCTGGTTCGTGTGGCCCTTGCCGGCGAAGGAGTCGTTCTCCCCTGTCTCTGAATCCCAGTAATGTGGGGCGGGGGGTTAAGGAAAGGCCACCTGCAGGACATGGTGCAGGCCCCACTGGGGAGGCCTGGCCATCCCTCGTTCGGGGCGGCATATTCGGGACAGGACCGTGGGCACGGGGCCCGAGGGGAAGCCCAGAGCGAGTTTACGTCTCAATTCCAGGACAGGCGTTCTGGTGTCGCAGCGAGCCCACAGTGAGCGGGCCACTGAGGACACGCTGAGTTACAAACAGTGCAATCTGAGGCCACGGGAGCCGATCGTGGGACCACACCAGTCCCCGCCAGCTGACGGTGTGCGCGGGTCACAGCCCCCCCGTGACGGGCTCCTGCAGCGAGGGGACGGGGCCCTGCCAGAGTGGAGGCTGGCCAGTAACCTGTCACCGGGATGGGACGCTGTGCGGCTGAGCCCATGCTGCAGCCTGCTTTCTGCGGCGAGCCATCCAGCCCGGGACTGTCGGCAGGAGACTGGTCCCTCCTCACGCAAGCCGATGGCCAGGTAGGACCACCACGTAACAGCCCGGGGCTGACCCACCTGGCAGGGCGGGTTTATAGACCGTGGGTTTGGGGCGTTCCGGTAGAAGGTGTGTTTTAAGCTATGGGACTTCTCTTTCATATGAACAATCGCAAATCTCACTTTAAACAAAGATCATCGCCTCCATTAGAAAGCTATAGTTGTGTTCCACTGTTGACATGCTCTTGTGATGGAGACCCCAGCCCTCCATACCCGAGGGAACATTAGTACCTGGGAGCCTCGGGGGTTCATGTCGGCGTGCTCCCATGCCGGGGCAGACCTGGAAGGGGAGGGGGGCCATGCCAGGGCAGCTGAAGATGGCACGCTGCTCCAGGAGAGACAGATTCTAGAACCTTCTCTGCCTCTGATTCTAATGCAGCTCCCACCGTATGCCACCCTCCTTACATTTGACGGGGTGGAGAGTGACCTATGTGCCCCCTCCCCTGGGGTGTGGGGAGACCTCCCTAGCCGGATCTCTCCTCTGAAAACCACAGACCCTTGGAGGGATGAGCCGGCTCTGCAGGGGTGAGGAAGGAGCACGCGGTTCCGGGACAGCCCCTTCCAGGAGCTGAGAAGCACGCAGACTAGGAAACAGTCCACACAGGGGCAGACCTTTCACATGGCGCCAGCAGCTGGATGACCCGCCCAGGCCCCACCCAGCACCCTATGGACTGCAGTCCTGGGAGGAGGAGGGGCTACCGGCCCCAGGCCACAAACAGCTCGGCTGTGAGGGCGGCTTCACGTGCCTCCAGAGAAAGTCTCCAGGGACCGTCAGGAACCTCACCAGAGGGAGAAACAGGCTCCAGTCCCTTGCTGCCCACAAGCAGTGTGAGTCTGCGGAAGGCCCTGGAGCGTTCCGAGCTTCGGTCTTCCATCTTTAAAACAAGGGGACCGTCCTGAAAGGTTCTAGCTTCTACTGAATTCTGAGACTCCTGACTCACTGCTTATGAGAGGGATCGGGCCGCTCGAGGGGCCCAGGCGGAAGAGAGGCAGCTTGGTCCAGAGTTCCATCCAGAGCCACTCCCAGCCGCCCAGGAAAAAGTGACCCGCCAGGTCTGGGCTGCAGCCTTGTCCCCAGTGTGGACACGGCCCGTCTGAGCAGCCAGGGCCGGCTGCGCCCTGCTGCTGCCACCTGGCTGTCCTTGCCTCTGGCTCCGCGAGGACAGAAACCTCCCACGTCTCCTGCCAGCGGCCCCACAGCCAGCTCTGTGAGTCAAAGGATATTAATGTGTCCATCGTGGCTCCCGGAGTAGATGTAGGACTTGCCTCCGTTTTTGTGCACCGTCAGACACTGGATCGACTTGCTGTGACCCTGTGGGGGACACGGACAGGGCAGGGTGAGCGCGGAGCACGGCGTCCTGCTGCTGCAACCTGCCAGCCACCCTCTACTGACTGACACATGTCCCTGGGTGACGAAGAGGCGGAAGACCCTCGACACTGCCGCTGACGTCAGTGGCAACACCCGGCGGCCCCCCGCGTGCCTGCAAACACCTCCCCGGAGCCCCGGTCGGCTTTATCCCCAGCTGACTGAGCAGGTGACAAAATCGTATTGTGCAGCCTCTTCCCTCCTAGTACCTCAGCTCAACCTGGGGCAAGGACAGGATCTAAGGGAGCCCAGGAGCCAAGAGCCTCGTCTCAGTAGCGCCCCCGAAAGGGGGAAATGCTGCTCACACCTGTGGAGCTGCAGAAGCTAACAGACGGGTCTCGGGAGGGTCTGGTGCTCAGAGGCGGGTGGAGAGGCGTCCGGGCCACCCAGAGAGACCCAGGCAGTCCTGGGGTGCTGCTGACAGCCTGTTCTCTTCCCAGACCTGTAACTTACAAGCTGTTCGAGGGCTCTGACCCCCCCCCCCCCCCCCAAACCTCCCTCCCTGGCAACGTGGCAGGCACAGAGGACTCTACAGCTGGACCTCTGCTGCAAAGGGGACACGTAACCCCTCTGTAACTGCTAAGGGGGGTGGGGGGCCTGATCACTGATCCCCCTTCACCAGGGGCGGGAGGAGGGCCTTTGCCAGTAATGCTCTGCTGACGGTTGGCACAATTTTGCACAGGCCTGACCCAGGAACTTCCAAGCTTTCTGTGGGGTTCCACTTGTTGCCACGATGCGGCAAGTGTCTTCAGAGGAACGATGCACAGTTCTCAGGGGACATATTGGGCTACTCCCACCTCCTGTCTCCTTCTAGGACAGGGCCCTGCCAGCCCTGACACTTTAAGTATGGTCCTCAGACCAGAGTCTGCCCCACTGGGCATCCACCTGTGTCCTGGGGACTCGGGACCTGCACTCGGTAAGATGCCCTGGGGCTCTGTGCACAATCCCTGCCTGGGGCCGCCGCCTCACCTGGGAACTTGTGAGAACCCTGGGCTCTCGCGTGCCCCACAGATGTCCACGGACGAACCCAGCTGCCGTGTTTTAACAAGCTGGCTCTCTCGGATGAGCCTGATGGACCTTCTCCCTTGAGAATCGGTGCTCCGGCTACACAGGAGAATCCCCTGGGTGTGTTTACAAGTACCAGCACCTAGGCCCATCCCTACGGGGATGACCCAGTCCCTCTGGGGCAAGCCAGGCACCAGCCCTTTTTAAATCTGAACATGCAGCCAAGGCTGAGAACTGCTCTTCTGACTCTAGTCTTTTCCTGGGCTCCCACATGTGGCTTAGAAACCCCTGCAGCCCAGGATCGGCACCAGATACGTTGGGATTCACACACCTACACACTGGCAGGCACGGGGCCAGGAGTCTCTTCTGAGAACTGTAAAAGCCCACAAGATTCCCTGAGCTGGCCTGGGAGAACGGAAGCCTAACTTGTGGTCCCTGTGCTTTTGGTGGCCTACGGGAAACCGCGCTCCTGGGCACAGGTGGGCTGACGGCGATGCCTGAATGTCTCAAGCAATTTCTCCCCATCACATCTGGAGGCCCAGCAAAGTGACTGTGTCCTGGGGTGGGGCCCACCCCCAGCTCCCCCACGCTCAGTGTCAGGCCGGATACACCTTCACGGCACGTCCATCACGCCAGGCTGGGGCCTAACTCAAGGAGGGGTCCCCACGCCTTGTCCTCAGGGCCAAGGTGGGTGAAGCTTCATGAGAGCAGATGGCACGAGGCCAGCAGTGAGGACAGATGCGGCCGTTGCAGTGGGTCAGTCCTCCCTCCACGCAGCATCCGCACCTGAATGGGACACAGTGGTTCCCACCCTGGACCATGCCTCCCTTGACTCCTGGGCAGAAGCAAGGCCTGCAGGGATAGCAGCAGAGCCCGCCCTGTCCTCAGGGAGCTCCTGGCTCTTGCCTGGCTGCTGATTTCCAGAGACAGCGAGATCACAAGGGCTGAGGCGGGAGAAGACGCACCCATCCCTGTCAAAGGAGGGGCACTGGGGGCAGACCCTGGGCATCACCTGGCCCAAGGAAGCCTGCAGGTGACAGGACGGGAGCCGGGGACAGGGTCCTACCACCTCCCGTGGCTTGCTGCTGCACAAACTCCCAGCTGGGCATTCAAGGCCTCTGTACCCTAAGGTCCACCTGCTTCTCCAAGCTCATTCCCTGCCACGGGCCTTCCCTGCTTGAACCACCCAAAACCCAAAGTCTCTCCTTCCCACGTTCAAATGCCACCTAAACTAAACGCCAAGGTCCAGCGCTAAGGCCTCCTGGTCCTCCTCGAGGCTCTCTGCGGGCCCTCCGTGTCTGTAGCGATGCCCTTGGGCTCCGTATGTTACACCTGGAAGCTCCGAAGTGAGGGAGGCTGCCCCAGGGAGGCCAGAGGGGCTCCCGATCGCAGGGTGAGGGCCACCGTCCAACACCCCAGGCCCTGAGTCCTGGCGCTTCTAGAAACTCAAGGGGAGCTCGACATCCAGACTCTCACTTCTGCTGAATGCACGTCCCACTTGCCAAGCCCCCAGGGCCGGCCCCTAACTCAGCCTCACCTTGATGACCCGCAGGGGCTTGCTGGGGTTGTTTCTGTCCAGGTAATTGATGTACCCGGACAGGGAGACGCTGAGCAGGTGGTCCTTCTGCCACAAGCAGCCCAGCTGCTGGTCCAGGACGGTGGAGCCCATCGTAAACGTGCTGACGACAGAGTTCACGTTGACGTCCCAAATCTTAGAGGTTTTGTCTCCGGAGGCAGAAAGCAAGTGGGTGCCGTCAGGACTCCAACTGATCTGTCAAACGGAACAGTGGGCCACGTGTCAGAGAACAGAGTGGAAAGGGGCCTCAGGAAGCAGCCTGTCCACAGCCCTCAGCCCGGGAGGGACCCGCTGGGACCACGACACCCTTTCCACGGGACCCTGAAGCCCGCTACCGCCACCCCTGCTTCCAACTCTTCACTGATGATGGCAAACACGGACGCCGCCCGACCACAGCCGCAGGCAAATCTGTACTCACGGCGTAAATGCCTCCGTCGTGAGCCTTGTTTCCTCCCAGGGCACACACTTTCTCTCCCGTCTTTCCGTCATAGATGTAGATCTTTCGAGGAATAAACACACACACACGGGTCACAGGTGTGAGGATGCTCTCGCCAGCTGTGCGTGAAACCAGCCCCTCCTGCCACGGCTCTACCGTCAAGAGTTTGCTACCGTGACTCCTAAAAAAAAGCAACCTAAAACGAGTGCTAACGGGATTTCCAGCTCTATTAAAAAGGAGAAAGGTAGGGCGCCTGTGTGGCTCAGTCAGTTGTGTACCTGACTCTTGATTTTGGCTCATGTCGTGATCTCAGGGTTGTGGGATCGACCCCCACATCAGGCTCTGTACTGAGCGCAGAATCTGCCTGGGATTCTCTCTCTCTCCCCCTCTGCCCTCACCCCACTCACACTCTCTCCAAAAATAGAAAACAAAAGGAGAGGTGAAAAGGGGTCCACCAACCCAGTAACCCGAGCGCCTTCCAGGAGCGGGAGGGAGGGGGAGTTCTAGTTCCTCATGGGAAGATGGGCTTTGGAGGGTCTGCCTGCCCTGAACCGCTGGGAGGCCATGGATGAGCCCCCGCCCCTGCCCTCAGCCCTCACCTGGCCATCCGCGCTGGCTGTAGCAAACCTGTTCCCGTCAGGAGAGAATCGCACACAGTTGACGAAGCGGCTGTGGTCCTGTGGGAAAGTGTACAGTTATCCACCTGACGACGGGAGGTTCTGGAAAGTTCTTTATGAAATATGCAGTCTGCTTCACACATCCACTCTGGCTGCCGATGTGAACTCCCAGGTCACAGGACGACCTCAGGGCTTAAATAAACAAGTCTGAAGCAGCCCCTGACTCACTGGGAGGGCCAGGCCTCCCCATTCCCACACTCAGGGTGCATTCCTTCCCCTCTGGCAGACACAACCCGCCCTCCTCCCTCAGGGGCCCAGTGAGAACTCCAGTCCAGAACCTGGAGGCCTCTTGGCTGAGTCTCCAGGGTGCAGCACCTTGGGTTGGAGCTAACAACCAGAAATTCAACGATGGTCATGTACTTCCTGGGAGTAAGACTTCAAGTGACCCTCCAGGGGTGAGTCCCTTTCCTAGAGGAACAACTCATTCTTTCCCAAATCGAGGGTTCATATAAGAAAACATCCTCTAAACACCCCCTGCCCCTCCCCACCCTGGCAAGCACTATTATCTCTCCCAAGGGTAGGAAGGGTTAACTGCTTCTGTGGGTATAAACAGCTAACCTTCAGGAAAAAACTCCACTCGTCACCTGCCCCCACAGTGCCCTCCAAAGCCAAGCACTGACTTAATCAGGAGCTGTGTGCGAGGGGTCCGCATGTGTGTCTGTCATGTTACGGGTCGAATTATGCCCCAAAGACACAAGCTGAATTGGTGCTATCTGAATGGAAACCTCACTTGGAAAGAGGGTCTTTCCAGAAGCAATCAAGATGAGGTCATTAGCACGGTCCTAATGCAATGACCCAGACGGGTGGGGGGGAGGGGGGCAGAACAAGCCCAGATGGAGGTGGACTGGGGTTAGGCTCCCTTGAGCCAAAGAACCCCAGAGATAACAGAATCGGGAAGGAGTCAGGGGGTGGGGGCACAAGCTGGGGACACCTGGATCTCAGGCTCTGGCTTCCAGAAACGAGAACAAATGCCTGGCGATCATGCCGCGGGTTGCCGAACTTCGTTAGGGCACGTGCAACGCATCATCCGAAACGCTACTGCGGTCACAACCCTTCAGGGACTCTGTGACCACTGTCCTCATGAAGAAACCCAGGCCAGGAAGGAGAAGTCGGGGCCGGGTTCCCGGGCAGTGGAGCCCCAGAGCCGGGATCAAAGGAATCCATGTGTCTGCAAAGTCCCCCTGGGAGGGGGAGGACGGGTTTCCCTGGGGGAGGCAGCCCTCGCTCCACAGCACCACATGACTGCGATCTGGCTCCAGGCCAGGCACTCAGGCCCCATGAGATGCGGTCCCCATCCTGAGCTGGAGCCCAAAGCAGGCCCGGCACCTCCTATTCAGCACTTCCTCCCCTTCCCTCAGCTGTAGGCCAGAAGCAGCCAAAGCCGCATCTCACCGGGAGGGACCCCCTGCAGGGGTGGGGAGGCCAGGTCAACCTTGAGGGACCAGCTGGGACACGAAAGGAGAGACCAGCTGGGACAAGAAAGCCTGAGCACCGAGGGGGGCGATGCTGGTGGCTGGTTTACACAGCCTGCTTTCCTTCCTGCCTCCTTCCGTAGGGCTGGGACTTGGCTCTGACCGAAGAGCTTGTCCTCTGGGGCACCAACACCGGTGCCCCTGACTCACGGCTTCAGCCCGCACTTGGCTTTGGTTGTGCGACCGCTGGGAGGCGGTCCCTATTATGAACAGGCCACCCACCCGCCTCCCGGGGCCCAGCTTCCACCGGGGTGACAGGGACCTGAGTTTGCTGTGTGCTCATCTGTGTTAAGGCTGGCCTTCCCTGCTCCCGGGTCTGTGCTCCGAGACCAGCAGCAGGAGCAGTCCGGCAACGTGAGCCACAGTGGAACCAAACTGCTTTCCAAACCAGGATCCTACGAGCCCTCCTGGCTGCTTCTGCCTCCACCACCATCACCGGTCACCCACCACCTAACCACCGCGAGGGCTTCGGGGAGCCTCCAGGCACTTCCCAGGAGACAACAGGGCTGGGAGAGAACCCGGGGCTCCCATTTCTCCTCCAGAGCTCTGCACTTGACCGCACTGGCTCTGGGGCCTTCCGGCGGGGAGCCACCCAGGTGCTGTCCATCCAGCCGCGGCCGGCCCAGGGAAGCAGGGCCCCCCCGACTGGGACACCAAAAGCACGCACGACAAATGGAGCAGACCCAGGGCTAAATAGGTGGCTATGGTGGGGTGCTGATTCCCCTTTACTGGGCGTAAGGAATATACTATGAATTAGCTGGCCAGCCATCATTTAATTCCGCCTCGTAACAAACTTCAGTTTTGCCGGTTCCCTTAGAGAACAGGAACGTCCCCGTATCCCAACCCCAGCTGGCCTTAGTCAGGACGCCCTCCTGAAGGGCACCGGACACCCAAGCCCCGCACCTGCCCAGGTCCAGCCAACAGCTGGAGCGATCCCACTGTGCTGCCACGGCCTCTCCCCAGACCCTCCGCCCCATCTCTCTGGATCGGGTCTCTCAGAGCACTCAGCACCCCTGATGTTACAGGGGACACCACACAGGCAGGGTCTGTGGCCCTTCTCCCTGCTGGAACGCAGCAGGCCCCTCCCCAGGCCCGGGCACAAGGCAGCTTGTGGGACAGCCCCGGCCGGTCTGGCGCGGGCCAGGCACGGCAGACAAGCTGAGGCCCATGCGCTGTGTGAACCCAAGGCCTCGGGCTTTAGAAACTCCTCCCCGTCAGCTTCTCCTGCAGCTTGAGCCAAGAGCCCAAATGAGCCGGAGACTGATGTCTGCTCCTGAAATAGCCCACTTAAAGGGAGACGGCAGTGAACAGCCCGTTAACCAAAAAAGTGAGGGCTAAAAATAGCCCGCTCCTCGGGGAGGTGAGGCCTGAGTGCAAGAAGGACCGGGTCTGGGGAAACTTCACAGGGAGGGTTCAGACATCCGAAGGCTTCCTGCGGCTGCCTAACCCAGCCACCACCTACTGAGCGGGGGCTCCCGGCCCCTCCCCAACCCCCCAGAGGAGTCACGGCACAGGCCATCCCCCATCCCCTGATGTGGAAGGCCCTCGGGGTCCGGTCTAATCCTGTCCGCCCATCAGTCACGGCGAACACTCACTGGAGCTCTGGCGGGGACCCTGTCAGTGGATCCTCCCCAGAACGCCCCACTGTCATTATCTCCCCATCATCACCTGCCCCCCCCATCACCCCCTCTCGACACTGAGAACACGGAGTCGTTGAAGCCATTAGGTAATAAGTAATGTACCTGAGCCCACGTCACTGATAGGGTCAGAGCACCATGGGGCTCCCTGGCCTGACTCCAGCTGGTCAGCTCAGATGTCCCCTCTGGGAGCCCTCCCTGGCTCCGCTGGCCTCAGCTGTCCCCTGAACATACGACTGCTACTGACACAGCGACGTGCCCCAGGCCCACCTGCCTTATTCCCTGTCATGAGCTCGTGGAGGGAGGAATAGGCTCCAACGCTGGTGCCCTCCCCCTCCCCGAGCCCAGCCTCCACAGCCAGTGCTCTGAGAAGGGGTTTCTGCCTGGACCTGAAACATGGCGTCGCCTTGCTTCGGTCTGTGTCACCTCCACACCCGGCTCCCCACCTCCCGCTCTGAAGTCTTCCCTGTAAGGTGGTGCGAGGGGCCGCACCGTATCCTTCGCCAAGTTCCTCGCCAGCCTCAGCCTGGCTGAGAAGCACCAAAGTGACCCCTACCCTCTGCCTGCCTCTCCCGCCACCCTGGACGGACTGGTTCAGCTACCGCGGACTCCGGAGAAAGAGGACTAGAGGAGGCGACGGCAAGCTTCTCCGTGTGAGCCTGGCTGGGCCAGTCACCCTGCCGTCGGCCATGGCTTGTGCGGGAAGCCAGGAAGGAAACGGGGGAGGGGACGTGCCCTGCTGCCCCCCAGCACACCCGTCGCGAACGCACCCACAGCTCTCTGAAAAGCAAGACCAACGCACATGAGGGCGGAAAGGCTAGGCCTGACCAGGCAGGACATTCTGTGGGCCCAGCCCAGGCCCCCGATACACTTCGAAGGAGCCATATGGCTGCTTCGTGCCCTGTTGTGAGTCAGGAAACAGGAGAAACACCACCAGAAAATCCTGCATATCAGAGCTCCAATTTTACTTCACGGTCTGGAAAGGCAGCAGTTCTAATAATAGCGAAGACAGATTTGTAGCTCACGTCCCCTCCCGCTGTGTAGACGGACGTGGGACGCCCCCGCCTGGAGCCGCCTGTGGAGGGGGAGACGCCACGGGCGGCAGGGGAGAGCCGCTCCCAGAGCAGCCGACCGCACCGCACCCGCACTTGGGAGGAGAGGAGACCAGGTGTCCCCCCGCCGCAGGGGCTCCCTCCGCTCTCACACACTCGGGCGGGAAGTTTCCACCTCCAGGTCGGCCGGCCGCAGCCTGCGGAAGCAGGCCCGGGGCACAGGAGTGCCGATTCGGCAATCATTGAGTTAGACAAACTACCCTAGCGACCACAACACCTGGAAGTGGGTCGGGATGCGGACGCAGTCTTCCGAAGGGCCTGCTCCAGAAGAGGCGTCCACGGTCGGCCCAGGGCGGCCAACCTGCTCACCGGACGGAGGAGGAGGCGCGGGGCCAGAGACTCGCAGAGCACCCCAGCGGGCAGGTGCATGGGTGCGGCAGGCCAGCGGACGATGCTCAGCTGGGCCGGTTCTCACCCGTCCAGACGCATCCATTGCGGGGACGCACTTGGCGGGGAAGACATGCCTGCGGTAGACGAGGAGTGAGCAAGGGCCGACCCGCCCCTTCTTTCTTAGCTCCTCAAAGGGAACCTCTACCTTTACCCACAGAACGTCAGGGCCAGGGGCAGAGACAGCGATGCCCAAAGCCTCTGTCCTACACCCGGCCTCCTATGGTCCTGGGGGTCCGGGGGGGCCCACGGCCTCTGAATATGGGTGGGCCCGGGCCTATTCAGGTGAAGGTTCCCCCACCCTGTGTTTCTACAGCCTCCTGGGCTCGCTGCGGTTTTAGGTGAAGGAACACTAATGCTGAACCCAGAGTCTGAGGGCTCAGCAGAGGGTGGCTGACGCTGATCCAGGACTCAGGCCTGGAGGAACCAGGAGTCTATACTCCCTCTGTACGACACGAGCGGCTGGTTTAAACCAATAAACGCGAGAACAAAAAAGGAAAGCAATTTGATTCCCCTCCTCAGGCCAGCAGGACGGGCAGGTGGTCTGACCTGAGTATGGTCGCTCTGGTTTGTCTCAGAAACCCCTGCACTTCCCCTCGGGTATGAGCACCGTCGGCTTCTTATTTCAGTGCGTGCTGACACCGAGAGCACAGCTTCCTCTTTCTCAGGGCAACTGGAACTCAGCTCCTCTGTGCTCCCGACGTGCCCACCCCTTATCCCATGGCCTTAAACGTGCTCGAGAGGAAGACGGCAAGAAGCTGGAGCCTGGACGGGTGGACAGCCAGCCATCCACTCCAGCTTTACTCCGGGGTTTTGAGGCTCCAGGGCAGACACACGTGCACAAGTCAGACTCATCTACAAAGCTGTCAACACTTTATAAGGCATTTTGGGTGGGTGCCCAGGGGGCAAGTGCTCTCCCCATCCTTTACTCTCTAGGCCAACTGAGCCTGTTAGAATCTTCTCCAACGGAAGCCCAAGGAACTCCTCGTGGACACGGAGACATTCACCAGCAGCTCACGTGCGCCCACAGCTCGGTGGGGCCGGCGGAGGAGGGCCGTCACCATCCGTCTCCTGAAGAGACCCAGAACACCAATCGCCCACCCGAGGGTCGCAGAGCCAGCCAGCTGCCGCGCTGGTCTGCCACCCAGTGCCCCCCATTCCCGGCCCACAGCCCTTCGGACCTCTCCCAGGTCCTTACGCAGGACCCACGGGTGACAGGTTCCACAGGCAGACTGTGGGGACGAGCTGTGTGCCCTTTCTGGGCACAGGTGCCAGCCGGGCAAACGTCCGCACCTGACCCCCAACCTGGGCCAGGGTTTTGGGGCGAGGGCTGTGTTCTCAGATTAGAAAGGAAAACGGAATGAGGAAGGGCCTTCCGGCCGAGGCCCCAAGTGAGCACGTGGAGAAGGCTGGCAGTGGGGTGAAGTCACAGGCTCAAGCTGACTGGACTCAAAACCTGGCTCCGCTTACTTGTCACTGAGCTGCTCCCTGCCGGGTTTTCTCTCCATCTGCGAAGAGGAAACCATCCCTCTCGGGGCGGGGAAGGGAGCCCCACCAGCTCAGAGCCCAGATCACAGCCAAGTGAAATCAAACAGCGGGGGAGGCGGAGAGGGGTACCTGGGGGCAGGGACAGCTTCACTGAGGCAAGCTAGGACGACCTCCTGTTGCCACAGAAACCTCCTGTCTCCATCCTCCTTCCTCTCCTGGGTGCGAGGCAGGACGCTCAGTTATCTGACTCCATCTGACTCAGCACCCACTGCTCACCCTGTATCCCATGGTACGTCTGCCTGCACGTAGGAAGCACGGACCTCGAGCCACAGCCTTCAATAAAGCCGCCACCACCTACAAGCCAGGCAGCAGCCACAGGAGACAGCCACACGGACTGCTGCAAAGGGACCTCTGAGCTGCACGCTCTGCAGGGCACAGAAAGCCTTGCCGTGCTTCCCACGCAGCCGGCCAGGCCCTGCTCAAGGGCCCCGGGGATGGATGGAAGCCTGTTTCACTACCAGCAGGAACCCCGGCAGAGCCCTTCAGTGTCCGACAGCAAATTCCGCCCACTGCCCCAGTGCTGCCCTGTGGGGGACCTGCTGAGGAAGTGTCATCATCCTTTCTAGCCACACCCTGCCCGCTATCTATGAATCACTGTGGTTAGTCACCGGAGTTAAGAGCAGGCCCCAGTGAGTCTCTTTAAGGGCATTCTCTCATTTAATCCTCCATGAGGTAGGGCAAGGAACCGCTCTGGACCCGCGGGCAGCTGTGCAGTAAAGTTCATGGTTAAAATGCTCTGGTATCGATGCCTCCATACCCACCTTGCAGACGGGAAAAGGGAGGCTTAGGCTCAGACCCTCGTCGCAGTCAGGGAGCACGTGCAGGGCTAGGACATGCTCCGCTAAGGCATTTAGAGCATGAGTCTTTGAGAGTCGAAGCATCTCTCTTCATCACATGTCACGTTCCAGCTGGGACCCTGCCCTCATCACCTCACCAGACGAGACAAATCCAGGTATCCCCGGAAGCTCGCCACCTCTATCGCTTGGGAGGCTCAGCAGGTCTCAAGCTGGCACCACCAGAGCCAGGCCTGGGCCACCCCTTTCTGACAAGGCTCCTCCAGCCAGAACGCTCACCTGGCCACACGGCATCAGAGATGCACCCTCCCTGCAACCCCAGAAACATACACCTCTCCCGGGGCGAGCGCCTCCCTACTGGAAGCATCCAGGCGGGCCTGAGTGCAGGACTAGGCGGGCCGGGGGCTCGAGTGCTGCCCCACGCACTTTGTGTGTGAAGTTCCCCTGTAAACTCCACTTCCGTCCACGCGTCAACACGTCATGGCGTTAATGGCACGTGCCTGCGACCTGGCTGCCAGAGCTGCAGGTCTAGACTGCTGGTTTTGCGTGCAAGCCACCCCCAGGGGAAAGTCCACTTACGCCGATTGTGAACTTGAACTTGAACGGTGGCCCCTCAAAGAACGCGGCACAGTTATCGTCACTGCCCGTTGCCAGCCGGTACGGTCTGCTCTGCTTGATGTCCACGCTGTTGATGACTTTGTTGTGTCCCGTGATCTCGCCCACGGAAGAGCCACTGTCCCACAGGAAGACGGCTCCAAACCTTGACCCAACGAGAGGAGTCACAGGAAAAAGTCAACCCTGGGGACAGTCAATGAGATGTGGGCAGCTGAGTGGCCAGTGCTCGGGGTGGGGGTGGGCAGTGCTGGTGGCCACACTTCACGCACGCTCGTTAAAGGAGTCAACGCTGAAGGCCTCCCATGGTTTCAGCTCTGCACAGTATTTGCTGGAGAATCCGAGAGCAAGTGCCTTCGGGAAGGGACTGGAATCCCTATTCGGTCTATATGGTCGAGGCCGACAGGCCTCCCATGTGGAATGTGCCTTAGAAACACCTGCCAGGGGAGTAGCCCTATGGCTTACCAGTTTCCTAACAGTTTTACTGGGCGGGACCAAGATATTTAGCAGCCGCCACCCCTGCTGGAAAGGCGAGGATGTCCTGCGCTCAGCTGGCATCCGATAAAAACGTACCGCGGGGGTTACTACGTGTGACTGAATGAAAGCGGAATTGCTGAGACCAACAGGATGACTGGAAAAGCTATGGCAGAATTAATACCTGTCAGAACACGCAGTAAAAATAGCCTCTGAGTAGGGAGATGTGTGCCTGCCAAATTCCAAGTGCTTGACGGCGGCCGTGGTGCCCTGGGGGGAACCCTGACCTCGCTTGGAGTCGGAAACCTGAGTCGCGGTACTGACCCCACCGGTCGCTAGAGCCGTGAGCGCGGCGGCCACTGCGGGCCACCTGCCCCCTCTTCCTTCGTTAAGTGACCATCTCAGGTGGGGTGCACAGCTCCCTGCAGCCAGGTGTGGCCGTGGCATGCTGGGAGGGACCCCAGTAACGCTCCTGAGAGCTGTAACTCTTTCACCTTCTCGTTTCCTGCAGCCTGGACTGTGGGCATGACGGCTGGAGCTCCAAGAGGTGAGGGGCCACGGATGTCAGAGACAGAGGGAAGGTACCAGGGCCCCGGGGGGACTCCACACGAGTCCAAGCTGGCACAGGTGTCACTGCTCCCCTCCCACCGGGGGCACCCGGAAAGAAAGCAAAGCCAAGGGACACGGGCAGGGAGGGCCGAGGCCAGAGACTCACTTCTCCCTTCCTTCCCCGACCACTGCGATCCTCTTACTGTCTTCCGTCCAAGCAATGTCCTTGATCTTTCCAGCGAAAGGCTGATACTCATACTTTAAGAGGTGCTCCTTCTGCGTGGTATCCCAGATCCTCAGCTTCCCAGATACATCTGTGGACACAAGGGGGTAGCGAGAGCCAAGTTTACCCCTGGGGCAGGGCCGTGTGGGCACAAGGCACGCCCGGACAGCACCGCCCAGGGTTCCCAGGCTTGCTGGCGTTGCCCGAGGCTGCTGCTGGGAGGAGGGACGTGTCTCAGGTAAGCAAAACCCACCACCGGTCAACCAGAGCCCGTGGCCTCTGTGGGGGCCACTACCGGGTCTCTGGGGGGCGCCAGCAGTCACCTGGATGACGCACCCTGGGTGTGGATCAGAACGCCCAGAGACACGCGGAGGCGCACTTCCGAGGCATCAGGAAGCGGTCTGGTTCTGGGACTGTGGTTTCCTCGTAGGGGGATCCAAGCGGCGCATGGGTCTCAGGCAGCTTTCTTAACGCTTGGGACCGAAGTTCTTCATTTCCGAAGTGTGACAGTACTAGTGACAGCCACCTCTCCCGTGCAGTGGCCGTGCTCACACAGACAAGGAGCGCAGCTGTGTGCAGCTAATGCATGCCGTGATGCGCACGGTGGCCCCCACCGGGGCTCCCCTCCACTCCACCCGTGCCGCCCTCTGGCATCTAAGGCACACCCCACAGCCCAGACAACTTGGGTGCTGCAGGATCCCCGTGTGAGGCCCACGAGGGTCCTGGAAGGGGAAGCGGCACATCCTTCCCTTCCCCGCCAGGGTCCCGTCACCAAGTTAGTCATCGCTTCACAGCGAACTAAGGCTCCGCAGGAGGCTGCCGGAGAGCCTGACCCATGAGCAAACCCCGGGGGCCCACAGTCCTGTGCGGCAGACAGGGAGAAGCTGACTTCCACATGGAGAGCACCACGTGGGGGTCCTGGGGACCTGGAGCTCTCTGGGCGAGGTCTGGGAAAGCTGCCTGGCCGAGGTGAGCCGCAAAGGGGACCTGCAGCCAGGGGCGTCCCTAACAAGGCAGCCAGCAGGAAAGGAAAGGAAAAAGCAGAGGCTATGTGTGCACGACGGACACTCACGCTCACACGTGCGCACACACTCATGCACACACCAGGCTGTGGTCGGCTGTGCCCAGGCCGGTCCAGGGGGCTCTACGGAGTCACGTAGAATCGGCATCTACACTTGAGTGTAGCAGAGGCTGACAGTGTCCCACCTGCTCGACCAGGACGGACCCAGCCTTCCCGCCTCCCTGGGTGGCTCAGGCTCCTTCCCAGGCCCGGCACCAGCTGCTCGCCCCACGCCTCCCTCACCAGACCGCCAGCCGCCTCCCACGGGCCCTGCTCGTCCGGTATAACTGACGACGTGACGTTACTTTCAGGGGTACAACTCAGGGATGTGACAAGTTTGCACATTACGCTGTGCTCACAAGTAGCTACCTTCTGTCCCCACACGTCGTTATTGCAGGGTCACCGACTGTACTCCCCGAGCTGTGCCCTTCGTTCCCGTGACTTCCTTACTCCACACCTGGAAGCCCGTATGACCGACCCTCTCCCCTCCACCCATTTTCCCACCCGCACCCCCTCCCCTCTAGCCACCACCAGCATGTTCTCCGTATTTATAGGTCTGATTCTGCTTTTTGCTAATTCATCCTTTTTTTAAGATTCTACTCCTAAGAGGAATCACATGGTATTTCTCCTTCTCAGTCTGCTTTGCTTAGCAGGATACCTTCTAGGTCCTCCCGTGGTATCTCAAGGGGCGCGGTCTCATCCTTTTTATGACTGCGTCATGTTCCGCTGTGTGTGTGTGTGTGTATATATACATATGCGCATATATATGTATATATGTATATACGTACATACACATACATATACACGCCACATTGTCTGTATCCGTTCATCTACTGAGAGACCCTTAGCTTGCTTCCATACATTTAATCCTTTCTGGAAGCAGCTGGGACTAGAAAAGAAGACAGTGGGACTTGAAGGCCAGGTGCTCAGGCCCAACTGGGGCAGGCAGCACCCTGTGCAGTCACGAGATACTGATCAAGGGCCCACGAGCCCCAAGCCCATGCTAAGTGCTGAGGGCACAGCAAAGACACCTTCCCTGGGATACAGGACACCTGCAGGAGGCCACAGATGATGGGGAAAGAGTGCCTGCTGTCTGCCACTTGGAAGGCGTCTCCCCCTCCAGGCAGTAAGAGGGGGGCACTGAGGGGGGCAGTCTGGGTGAACCTGCCCCCTCTCTCCAGCAGCTTAGTAACATGGTGGGGGGGGGGCGGTGACAGGGAGCAGGGAGTGTGAGGGCCCTTCAGTGCCTTTCATCAAGGCCTCTCCTCTATGTTCCTCACTTGAGCAACTCTCCTCTCCTCTAGGCATGGGGCCCTCTCCTGGATGCCCGCCACTCTGCAGCCTGGGATTCACAGCCCGGGGGGTGCCCCAGGGACTGAGCGTGGGGCACAGACCGCCAGCATCAAAATTATACAAGGAAGACACTGCTGGAGGGGACTGGGCCTGCCCTGGAAATGGCTCTGCACTGAGAACATGGGACCGTGGGCTACATCAACCCCGCGGCAGAGACTGACCGTGTTTTTTGGGGCTGGGGGTCCAGCCCCTGCCACGGGCTCCTTACTCAGGCCTTCCGGAAGGCTTGATCATTCAGCAGACACAGACCATTCAGACTTACAGGAATCTAAAGGTCCCGCAGAAAGCTAGAACCCCATCTGGGAGCGAGCTGCAGGCCTCCCGGGGTACTAGGCCCCTCCCCTGCAGAACCTGGGCACCCCAGGTTCCAGGTAACCCAGTTAACCAGAGCACGCACTTTCCCAGCCTCCCTCCTGCACACTCCAAACCCTACTACACGACCACACTATTTTTAGCCCAGGACCTAATCTCTGCAGTGGAGGCTTCCTTGTGTGCACTCGATTAAAGGGAGCAGCAGGCTAGAAACGAAAACGTGATCTCCGCCCAGGAACACCTGATCTGCACACGGCCCAAACCTCCCTCAGTTCCTCTGCCAAGTCAGGGCACTTTTCCGAGAAAGTCAGGATCAAACCGATCCTTTACTTCTGTGGACTGTCCTTTGCCACGGTCTCTGGGCCAGCCTCCCTCACCAATTCAGCGCTGGGGTCTGAAGCGCCCAGATTTCCAGCCGGTGCAGCACCCCGCCCGGGGCTCCCAAGTGATTCAGCGGCTAGACCTGTGGCTCCCGGCACCAGGGCCACATCCTGGGGCTTTCAAGGAAAAGGTATTTTGCTGGCAAGCAGGAACAGGGGGTGGAACTGCAGGGTGAAAATAAATCAAGGAATATAAATCAAAGGTTTACAAGGGGTGCCTGGATGGCTCAGGTCACGGTCTCTCGGTCCATGAGTTTGAGCCCCGTGTCGGGCTCTGTGCTGACAGCTCAGAGCCTGGAGCCTGCTTCAGATTCTGTGTCTCCCTCTCTCTCTGCCCCTCCCCCACTCATGCTCTGTCTCTCGCTCTCTCAAAAATAGATAAACGTTAAAAAAAAAAAAATAAGAAAAAATAAAAACAAATAAATGAAAGGTTTACGGATAGCCTTGGAGTAGAGCTAAACACAAGCGTCATTAAGTGCCCACTATAGGATAGACTCCTGGCCGAGCCCTTCTCACACATCCCTGACCGCCGGTATTTGTCATCAGCCAGCACACCTGTTGCCCTGACATGTCCTACTTTTAGTGGCAGACACTTGGGTCACCTGCTGTCAGGTGGCCACCAGGGCAAGACCATCGTAGGCCTCTCACACCCATTGCTACTCTGGATCCTCTGTCCAGTTTCTGGGAGAGAACTTCAAGGCCCAGGAAGGTAAGTTACTCAAGGAAGCCTGTGCAGTCAGTAGGGGGCACACCCTCCAGGGACAGGGAGCGACCCAGTGCAGACCAAACGGCTCCCGGAGTGTATGAACTCCAGCCTCCTCTCCTGGCTGGTTAGTTCTTCCAGCCATTCCTTCATCTGTTGTTCTCTGGGGAGGCTGACAAGGCCCAGGCCCGCATCAGCTCACTCGCCTGTCTCTCCCGGGGCTGGAGACAGGGCTGGGCACAGGCAAGGCAGCCATAAGCATCTTGTAGAGCATAGGAACGAATGAGTGAGTGAATGAATGCGAGACACGGG
Organism: Felis catus; assembly: GCF_018350175.1. NCBI lineage: Eukaryota > Metazoa > Chordata > Mammalia > Carnivora > Felidae > Felis > Felis catus. Next base: position 198,274,983 of record NC_058371.1, on the reverse strand, counting down.
TAAGCCACGCTAACTTCTGTGCCTCCCTTTCTCATCAAAGGTCTACCCCAAAGACCCGGGGTAAACAAAGCATCCTACGTGGCAAAGATCTTTCTGTCCCTCCGCTTAGCCAGCCTCCCACAGAGCCACACAAAAGCCTGGCTAGAGAGAGCAAAGGCACAGACCAGAGCGCTTGCCTGAGGCCAGCATTGAGAGGGACTGGGAAAGGAGCAGCTCATGAATAAAGGTGACACGAGACAAAGCTGCAATTCAAAAAGCACACACACACAAAATGAGCTCCAAAACATCATGATACAGCTGCCCACAAAGGCCTCTGGCCAGCCTCAAGTGAGCATTTCTGCTGACCTCGGAGCCGGAACCAGCTGGAACACTGCCAACTACAAAGTCCTGCCATGGGGCTTTTTGGAGGCTTCTACATCCCTTGTCAGCCCCAAGTGGAACTAATCACACTGGTTCCACCTGCTGCCCCCCCTTCCCTCCCCCCACCCTACCCTCCCAAGCCCGAAGCCCAGTTTGGCCTGGGGGCCTCCCGGACCCCACCACATGCATCCGTGAGCCACGCACGCACGCACACAGGTACCTCCAGAGGCGATGTAGAACCCGCTGGGCGCGTACTTGGCCACCACCACCTGATGGGCATGCTCCGTGTAGATGTCAGCAACGGCTGGGTTCTGCAAGGAGGAGACAGAAGGAACACAAGGAATGCCTCCCACTCTCCCGGCTAGTGGATGTTGGGGCGTGGGGACTGGGATAACACACACACAAGCACCCAAGTCAAAACCTCCATAAGGAGAAATCTCAGCAGCACCTCTACCCACCCGCATATCTTCGGGCGACAGAAATCCAGGTAGTTTCGTCTCTTTCTCTTTAGCCTACAGCTGAAGAACTTGAGAGGACTGTCTGTCTTCTGCTTTTCCGCACTTGCCATAGTACCAGTACGTACTCGTGAAACACACACACGAGACAGAAGTCGCACGGAAAGTCGACCGTCCTACTTCCCTTGGCGGGAGGCTGCCATCGGCAGCTGTGTTCTTGAGGCACCTGTGGTCCCCCTGTTCACCAGCATCTCTACCCCGGCTGCCACTGGACGGCCTGTCACGGGGCCCTGCTTCGAGCTCCAGGAGCACAGTGGGGCGTGCGGGTGGGAGCCTCTCTTTGTTACAACCTTCGCCGGGAAACGTGGGCTTCCCGCTCGCTTCGCAGCACAGATGGAGGGTTGGCTGGACTGGCACCAAGAACGGGGCCGGCATCTGGGAGCAGGAGTACCTCTACTACTCAGCAACAAGGTTTTAACGTAGAATTTACTAAAAGTAGAGCACGGCGTCCCCCACTCGCACACACAGCCGAGAGGCCTCAGTGAACCCGACACACGCATACTGAGATGCTCTCAATTCGTCTCGGCAGCCGGGCTTTCTTTCAGGGGGGAATAAAGACGCGGTCATCTACTCCTGATTCCCGCTGTCCACTTTCTCTAAACCGAGGGCTCTTGAAAGAGGCAGCTTCCCACAGGCTGGAGACTGAGGCCATGGCAGGTCCCAGTGTGGGATGCCCAGCGTTCCAGAGGCGGCTGCTGCAGGTACATCTAACCTGATCCCCCACCGCCCCCACCTCTCCCCGACCTGACCACAAGATCAGAGGCCGGCGCTCTTCTCCGCCCTCTGGCTATGGGATCCCCATCCCTCAAGACTGAGTCCAGACGGGTACACCCTGAACTCTAGCCCCGCCCACCGCCAGCCGCCTTCTGGCTCTCCTCTTAGTCCCGTGTCTCTGCGAACATTGTTCCCTGGCCAGGAGCAGCCCTCCTGCCTGCTGACACCTACTTATGAGGCCTAACCAAAGACTTGTCTCCTGCATGAGACCTCCCGGGACGGCCTCCTCTCTCTTCGGAGCCTCCAACGCTCGCGCTGTGCCGCTCCATTTTCCAAAAGACGTACATTGAGTACCTGTTTCCACTGACTGAAAGAAATCGGACAGCATTTTTCACTTTCATGACGAAAGGTCAAAGGCCAGGATAGCATTCGGCATCGGTGCCACAGCGAGATGAGCCGGTATGGGGCGGCTGTGCCCCCCCCCCGGAGCAGCGAGCGGCGCCCCCCAGCTCCCTCCCTGGGAACCACACTCATCACCTCGGCGTCAAGCTGCCAGAGCTCCGAGCTGTGTCTGAGAGCATCTGCACTTTGTCTCAATTTATTTTGTGCATCTGTTAGCAAGATGTGTCCTAAGGTCCCAGAAAAGCCTGAGAAAGGTGATTTGGGGGTGGGCCTAGGACCACTCAAAAATTTTTTCATTATAAAGTAACGATAACTATTTCTTTGCTTTAGGCCATTTTGGCTCACAAAACGTTTCCTCGAACACCGTGTTTTTGGACTGCGGGGAGAGCTGTAGTCCTGAACCTTCTTGTCATCTCTTCTCATCTGTTTTTCTGCCACCTGCTTCCAGGGCATTTATCTTTTCAGCCATGATGGCAGTTAACGAGTAGCAGGTGCTCAATAAACGGTTTTTTGGAGAAAGAAAAGTGGACGGAGTCCCTTTTACCCCCGAGACTTAACGCTTAGCATTAAGTGACGTAGCAGGCAGTTGATAACACGTTCTTCGCAGATTAATCCATCTGAGAATAATCATTTGCTAGTGAAATTAGAAAGGTACGATGTATTCAAATGGGATGTCATGAATGGCAAACAGGCACAGGAAAAGGTGCTCGATGTCATCAGCCTTTTGGGAAAAGCAAATCAAAACTACAATAAGATACCGCTACACGCCCGCTGGAATCAGCAAGACCAAAAGAACGATATCACCAAATGCTGGCAAGGACAGGGGTGCGGGGCGCTGGGATGTTCACGTGTTGCTGGCAGGAACGCAAGACGACACGGATGGAAAATAGTCTGGCTAGTTCTGCACGAAGTTAGGCAGACGCTTCCCACACAAAACCCTGCAATCCCACTCCTAGGTACGTACCCAAGAAATAAAAGCACACGTCCACAAAAAGACACATGCGTGAGGGTTCATAGCTGCTTTATGCATTAATAGCCCCAAACTGGGAACAACCCAAAGGTCCACCAACAGGCGAATGAAGAAACACCGCACTGGATCCATACAGTGGATACAACCCTGCGATAAAGGGGAACAAACGACATACTACCAACTCAGCAACCACACTCAGCAACTCCAGTGAACCTTACAGGCATTATGCTAAGTGAAAAGGACACAAAAGACCACCCTGGGTTGCGTGGCTCCTTCTCCAGGTTGTTCCAGAGAAGGCAAACTTAAAGGGACAGAAAGCAGATTGGTCCTTGCTGGGTGCTGGGGTGAAGGGACCCCACTGGCCGCAACGGGTTAGGGGAGCGCTTCTGGAAATGACAGGAGGTTCTGTGTCCAGATTACAGTGGTGGTTACAGGCCGTGCACATTTGTCAAGTTGTGCAGCAGAGGAATCTTCCTGATCTTCCTATATCTAAATTATGCCTCAATAAAATTAAGATGTCTGGTATCCAACCCACTCCTGGCCCAAATTAGTGCTTTCATGTTCTATAACCCAACCATGGGACGCCTGGGTGGTTCAGTCGGTTAAGCGTCCGACTTTGGCTCAGGCCATGATCTCACAGTTCGTGAGTCTGAGCCCCACGTCGGGCTCTGTGCTGACAGCTCAGAGCCTGGAGCCTGCTTTGGACTCTGTGTCTCCCCCTCTCTCTGCCCCTCCCATGCTCATGCCTGTCTGACTCTTGATAATAAATAAACGTTAAAAAGAAAATTTCAAAACCTGACTATGGACAAGACCCCTTGCCCAGAAACTGGCCAAAAGAGGTGCTCAGACAGGCCACCACCACCAAGATCCATCTCCAGATGTCTGTTTCAAGGCTGACTGAGGGGCACCACCAGCCCACTTTACAGATGAGAAACCCATCCCAAGGACAACTTGCCAATATGTTGGCACTCAGGCCCACTGGGGGTTCCGAGGACCCAGGGCAGGGATACCAGATGAGTAGGTAGAGGTTCTGGGCAGAAGTTCTGCCCCTAAACGGTCAGGGTTGCCAGTTGCAGGGGCTGTGAAACACCCGAGGTCATCCCCAGCAGGCTCGGCACCAGAATCCCAGGCTGCATGAGACATGGCTCTTGTCTGCCTTGCAAATGCAACTGAGCTAGCGAGCGAGGGGCCAGATTCTCCAACTGAACACGATGATTTCAGCTGAGTGTGTGCCAACCTCCCCAGCTCTGCTCGGCACACACAGGGAGGCTAGCTACTAGAGGCAGAAATAACGGGTCCCCTGTCCCCACTGTGCCCTGCCAGCTCAGGCTCATTCCAGATCAGCGGAATCTGGAGTCTGTAAGGCCCTAGGACTGGGACCCAACACCCACTCCCCTGCCTCACAGGGGGTGGCAGATCCCCCTCACTTGTCCCTCTCCTGCTGCCTCGGTGAAGAATACACTTGGGTGCGTAGTTTATTTGGAGCAGGGCTAGGGAAGAGAGGAAATGAGGCACGGAAGGGAAAGAAGCCAATTCTGGGTGCACCAAGGAATAACCCTGTGGCGGCAGGAGCTCCGCCTCCCTCGGGGCCTTGGGAGATGCTTCAGGCCAGGCCTTGGGGTCATCCCCCAAAGGGTGCTGAGGCTGGGACGCCCCTCCCCCAGGCCTTCCTGCACTTCTACTGGCAGTGCGGGTGCTTGCCACCAGGGTACAGGAGACCTGAGACACAGACCAGGGCGAGACCTGGGTGCCGAGGGGATGTGGGCTGGCTGGCTGATGGCTGGCTGGCCGCAACTTTCCATCTACTCGCCCCCGACCCCAGGCCTGCTCCTGGCCCTCCACACCCCCGCCAGTCTTCTTCAACAGTTCCCAGACCCACCTCCTCTTTCCGCCCCTGCCAGATTCCATCCAGGTCCCTCCTGGGGACCACGACAGTACCTTCTGGACTGCTCTCTACCTTCCGTGGACCGCTACACCCCTCATCCCCTGTCTCTAAGTCCCATGTCTCATCACCTGGTTCCCCTGCTTGATATCCTTCCCTCGGGAGCGGCAGAACCCGACTCCACTAACTGCACTCTTTCCGGACCCCCCAGCACACACAGGACCCCCCACTCCAGCCCCACTCAGGCCCTCCTGGGCTGAAGAGCTGCTCCCTGGGCCTTACCTGGCCAGGGCCCCTTCCCTCCCCAGGCCCACGTGGGGACTAGAACAGGAGCCACCCACCCCCAGCTCAGGGTCTGGCAGTGGGCACTCAGCAACATCACTGAGTGACACACAGAGCTCGGGGCTGGTGAGACCCCGGGGTCAGTCCCAGAATGCGGCCCCCGCGCCTGGGAGGTCAGGGAGCCTCACAGAAGACACGGGCCATGGCCGGCCATCACGCACCTGCAGACCCAAAGGCCTGCGGGGGCAGCAAGGTGAGGGTGTTTGGGCTGCTGACAGAGTGCCAGACTGGGGCCCAGCGGGGCCAGATGAAAGCAGACCTCTCAACCGAACCTCAGGAGGCCCATTCTCCGTGCGGACCAGACACCCCCTGGCCTCCCACCTGCGCCAAGACCCCTCCCCAGGGCCAGACCTTCTGCCAGGAGACTAACCCCCATACCTTCCCAGGCCCCGCCCCATCCGGGAGATTCGCTACACCAACGAAAGGGCGGGGGGGGGGGTTCCCCAAAAGTCACTTTGTTTGGGCAGCATCTGGGCCACCGGCTTCCCCAAAGCTCCTTCACGTCCCCATGTCTGCTCAGGCTCTATCTAGTGCCAAGGAGGGGTCAGAGGCCATCACACCATGTATAGTGGGGTTGGTGACTGGCCCAGGTCACAGGGAGTGGCAGCTTTCACCTCAGCTCCTGAGCCACAGTGAGCGTGGCAGACGCATCAGGAGGTTGGAAAGGCCTCCCCGGCCCACCAGGGCTGAAGCTGTCGGACAGGGCTCTGCGAGAGGGGCCTCCAGGCTCTCCTGCAGCAGCCGATGTCCCCTGGAGCCTCCAGAGAAAGCCCTAGGCTCCTCCAAACTTGGACCAGGCAAAGTGAGCGTGACCTTCCAGGAGGATTGCATTTCAGAGCTTTCTAAATTCTTCTAGTTCCTAAAAGCAGTAACCGGTAGCTGGACCCGTGTATCAGACACGATCTGCAAGAGCCTCTGTTCACTGATGACCAAGGACAAACTCAAATTACTGCACGGTAACCCGGCTCCGAAGCAGCTACAAGACATCTGTACTTCCCGACTGGCAAGGCTGAACCCAGCAGCCGAGCCCCTCCACACAGCCTCGAAAGATACACAGAACACGGACGGATGGCTCATTTACTCCTTCCAAGAATCTGGGCTGGCCCTGGGGATCCAGTGGTGAGCGAATGCTTTGCAGAAATAAAACCCGCCACCCAAGCTGCACCCAACGAGCACCACCCTGCTCGACCTTGGAGGCTCCCTCTCGCCTGCAGGAAACGCACCCTCCCCCAGCAATCCAAGGTCCACTTTCCATGATGCCCTGCTCCTTCCTCCATGAAATCACTATGTGACTTTCTTCCCTTTATCTGCCTCGGCCTGGAACGCCTTCGCTCCTTCCTGATCCTCAATGATGTCTCCTGTTACCTTCTAACACCCAAGTGAAAGCCACCTCCGAGAATCCTTCCCCGATGCTCCCAACTGGAGACAGTCTCCCCCAACCCCCAATGCCTATTCCCATCCAACCTCCCACCCCACCACCCTTACTACTCTCCGCCATGTACTGCGGGCCATTCTGACATCTGCAAGGCTTCACGCTAAGCAGACTCCACAGAGGGCAGGGCCTGTATCTGATCCAACATGGCAGCCTCCAAATGCCCCAGGAGACCAGGGCTCGCTGGACCCTGAGGGCCGTTTGCGAAATCGCTGTGTATGGAGGGTTCACTCTTGGACAGTGGACCCTTCTGCCGAGTCCTCTGAAACCTCACGGGAAGGTAACCTCACAACCCACTTCACAGGCCAAGAGACGTGGGCCCAGAACGAATGACGTGCCCAAGGCTAACCGCTGGTAAGCAGTGGAGGTGGGGACCTGAAGTCAGGTAAGAGCCTTCATTCCTGAGTTTTGGCCTCTCACTTATGGTTGGAACCATCGTTAGCCTGATTCTTTTAACTCAGAGTAGCACTTCTGTCTAGCCCACAGGTTTCTGAACGGTGTGGGGCCAGGTCATTCAGCGGTCCTACAGGGCCCACCCCTCCCGGAGTGACTTTCCCTCCTGCCTCCCAGCTCAACCCCTTCCCAACGGAGCAAACCAAGCCTTAGAGCAGGGACCCCAGCACAGACAAGGCCACCGCCACCTCCCTTCCTGTCCCTCCTCTCCCTCTGCCTGTGCAGGGCCTCACTGAGCAGTCATGAAGGGACCCCTGGGGCTTCAGTCTGGCACCTCTAGAAAGAGAGTACTGAGCCACCAGGGCGGATGTGAAGACGAAGGCACCGTGTACCATCACAGCCCAGGCAACCCTCCAGGAATACTTGTGAAAGGACTCTGTGACATCCCACGGTGACCCTGTTACCCGTTCTCCCTATTCTTACAGATAAGAAAACCAAACTGGATGAAGTACGTACGTGAAGTGCTCGGCCACTGCCCAGCGTACCAAGTGCTCAACAAAGATGAGCTCCTTTACCAGAGGCGGTGCTCAGGGCAGCGCGCTGGACCAGCAGAAGCCTGCGGTCCCCGCAGAGAAGGGTTGAACATGGGCGGGGCTGGGGCTGGGGGTGGGGATGCCCAGGCTGGGATGGCCTGCGGTGGAGAAACTGCCATTTTCTGGGTAAGGTTCCAGGGAGCAGAGATAAAACTGGTGGGTAGAAGCTACTAGCAAGCTGAGCGGAGCCTGGGATCCAGGTCTTTCTAGGGGGTCCACCACCACCAAAGCCGGGCAGGTTCTACCGAGACCCTGGAAAAGAAGCAAAGAAGCAAAAAAGGGCCCTTTCCAGTGCACAGCCTACACGTCATCTGCAACAAGGCCCCGTGGGGGATGACGGCTGGGTGCGGCACAGGGATCCAAATGGGCACCTCCAACCGTTCCGGGGCACGGCCGACTTCCACAACCCAACGGGAACCAGGACCACCTCTCCGCTGGCCTCAGACATGAGGCGGTAACCTTGACTTCTTTAAGCTCCAAGGCTCTGAGAGCCCGCTCTACGCCCCCACAGACAGGGTTAAGGAATGTACTGAAGCCACCGCCCGGAGCCCGTGTCAAACTTCCTCCAACCTCTGTGCACATTTGGTTCCCGGTCTAGATTCTCCCCCATCTCTGCTAGGTCTCTGTCTCGCTCCTCTTCCCGGAGAACTCTTACTCATCCTCCAAAACGCAACTCAGAGGTGTCCCTTCTCCAGGAAACTTCCTTGTTGCTCTGTGGTGCAACTGGTTCTTCCCTCTTGTTTCCAAATCATTCAGGACATTCTTTTTCTTTTTTTTCCAGTTTATTTATTTTTGAGAGAAAGAGAGAGCACGAGCGGGGGAGGGGCAGAAGAAAGGGAGAGAATCCCAAGCACAGCACGGAGCCCGAGGCAGGGCTCGAACTCGCAAACCATGAGGTCATGACCTGAGCCGAAATCAGAGTCAGCGCTTAACCGACTGAGCCACCGAGGTGCCCCCAAATCACTCAGAAGATTCTTTTAAAGCACCTAACCAGAGCATTAGAATGTTACTCACCAAGGTTCTCAACGCTACCGAGATTTGGGGCCACATAACTTATAGGACAGTCCTGAGCATTGTGGGATCCTGGCAACATCCCTGGCTTCTGCCCACTAGATAGATACCAGTAGCACAAAAAAATGTCTCCAGACATTGCCAGATAGCTCTTAGGGGGTGGGGCTGGGGGCAAAACCTCCTCCCAGCCACTGATTTAAATCTTGGACACGGTGGCCATGGGCAGGGCTCCGCAAGACAAGCTTGGTGAACGTGTGGGGGAAAACAGGAAGCAAGGGCTGGTTCTAGCAGCTAATCAGCACTTGCGGAGTGCGTTTGTCTTGAACCTCCAACCTGAGGCACAGAACAAGCTCTACTTCAGATCTGATCACGTTACCGGTCCACACAGCTCCGTGGCCTTGTCTGGGCCTGACTCCTCTTAAAGATCAGACCCTCCCCCAGGTCTCTCCCGGGTTAAGCTCACGCATGTGCTACCCTGCTCATTTTCTGCACAGGTGCTAACCCAGCACACTGCTCCCTTCGGTCACCTGCTGGCTTGTTTCACTCCCAGCGAGGCCACGAGCTCCGTGCAGGAGGGGGCCTCCCCTGGATCTGTGCTCCCAGCACACACAGCAGGGACTCAGGAGGCATGTGCAGACAGACAGAAGGGACAACGTCAGCCCTTCTCAAGCCATCTGTCCCTTTACATACCCCCTCCCCCATGGGGGGCGATGCACAGGTGGTCCTTCTACACATGACTGGCTACAGACCGCACCATGAGAAGCTCAGCACTCAGGTTCAACAACCCTGAACTTCATACTGCACTTGGAAGCAGAGAGTGTTGAACTGCAACAAACATTTCACTTCCTAGAATTTGATTTCATGCACCTAATTTTTTCAAATATACAGATTTCAGTTCTGGAATCTAGGGACCGGGTCCTTTAAAAAAAAAAATTTTTTTTTCAACGTTTATTTATTTTTGGGACAGAGAGAGACAGAGCATGAACAGGGGAGGGGCAGAGAGAGAGGGAGACACAGAATCGGAAACAGGCTCCAGGCTCTGAGCCATCAGCCCAGAGCCTGACGCGGGGCTCGAACTCACGGACCGCGAGATCGTGACCTGGCTGAAGTCGGATGCTTAACCGACTGCGCCACCCAGGCGCCCCTTGGAACCGGGTCCTTTAAAAGCAAGCCCCAAACTCGCCCTTGTAGCAAATCTGCTGACTGCTTGTGGCAGCTTTCAAGGGGCTTCTGACACTGGGCAGTTCAGAATCACGGAGAAGCTTCTTCACTGCCACTGGGAGAAAGCTCTTCCCTGTCTCTGCAGAATAGGCAGGGGCAATGGCGACGCTGGCCTCGAAGTAAGAATATACCAGGCTCTCCCCTTCTGGAGTTTTCTTTTTTCTGATTTTTATTTTAGAGAGAGCACAAGGGGGCACAAAGAGAATCTTAAGCAGGCTCCACTCTCAGCACGGAGCTCAACACGGGGCTCCATCCCGCGACCCTGGGATCATGACCTGAGTCAAAATCAAGCGTCGGATGCATAGCGGACTGAGCCACCCAGGCCGCCCCTGGCTTCTTCTATTCCAGATGGCCACATCACTGCAAACTTTTAATTCTGCAGGTGTGCTGATAGGAAATAAATACTCTTTCAAGTTTATGAAGTGCCAGTGTGCTGGGTTCACAAAACAACTTTTAAGTCCACACAACGAATGGGAACTTCCAAATGGGGAGTCACAAGGGTATGGATACCTGTTTGGTAGGAAAGGGAGACGCCACAAAATAAAGATCCAGCAACCTTATGCAGGCGGAGCTTTTCTTATTTCTAGGCAGTAAAACCTTCAATGGCTGCCTGTTATCTCCAAGGCACAGCCTGGCTTTCAAGGCGTTGTGACAAATACTTACTGAGCACCTGTTATGTGCCAGGTACTCTCCTGGGGGAAGACACAGAGGTGAAAGAAACAGAAGAACAAAGTCCTACTTTCAAGGAGCTTCCAGTCTGGTTACAGAAGACAGGCAGATGGGCATATCTGGTCATAGGATGTGGCGGCCTGCCCACCGGCTCCCGCCATGTTAGCTGCGGGGTAGAGAAGGCCAGGATGGGAGTGCTATTAGTTCCCATGTCCTGAGACAGACGTGTGGCATGTTTCAGGAAGATCACGGAGGCGAGGGTGCCTGGAGATGAGTGAGAAGGGTGGGGTGGGGTTTTGGGGGTGAGACCGAGGTACCAGGCTCGATGGTGAGGCCGCATCAGCCATAGTAAGGGAGGGCAAAGAGGACAATGAATGCCACCTCCTATCTTACCAAACCCCGTCCAGCCATGCTCTGAGAGCAGACTGGAGGAGAGCCAGCACGGAATCAGGGAGACCAGTTTGGGTTTTCTGTCTTGCAACCCAGAGAGGATGGTAGCTTGGAGGAGGTGGAAACAGCAGGTAGAAAAAATGCCGGATTCTGAAGTTAGTTTGAGAGGAGTCACTAGGATTCACTGGAGGGATTAAACGTGGCGTGGAAGAAAAAGAGGGAAATCAAGCAGAAGTTCAAGGTTTGGGGCCTGAACAGCTGGAGCGATAGCATTGCTGTCTGGGGGACAGGACACACAGGAAACCCTACTGTGCTTAGGACACGTCAAGTAGAAGCCAATCAGACATCTGTTGGACATTCCACAACCGGGTCTCCACCTTTCCTTCGGATCTCTTCTCCTGTAATTTAACCAGACCATCTTCCTTCCTGTTCCCTGAACGTTCACGAGGGCTCACGTCTTTTTTCCCAGGAATGTTGTACCCTAATAAAAATGCTGCCCATCCTTAATTGAGTACCAACGGTCCCTCAATCCAACAAGAGCCTGGGGTGCCTGATGTACATCCAGATCAGGAAGGGACGCATTAGCAGCACCGTGCTGTCCTGGGCCCTGCAGAAACTTACAAATAGGTGGGAAAGAAGAGCAGAGGCACCCTCAACAGAGAACGGTGAAGCCTGGGGTACTAGTAAAAAGAAAGACTTCCGAAGAACGAGCAGAATGAGTTGCACGAGGCGGGGAATGGTGGCGAAGGGGGTGCCCGTGTGCGACTGTGAACAATTCCGGTGGAAACAACTCTGATCACTGGCCTCACCTCTCTTCGGAGCAATGGGCCCAGTGGCGGGGGGTGGGGGTAGTGCTGAGGGAGATGCTGCAGTTGAAGAACCCTCCCTGGTATCAGACACACAGTGGCCACCTCACGGGAGGCCTCCCGTCTGGAAGTACACGCAGACTGCAGGGACATGAGCGTGACTGCTAGGGCCAGGCCTGGTGTTCCAATGCGCTGGATCCCTGAGAACGCTTTAGTCCACTTTGTTTGCCAAACTGCCAGTGAGTATCTACTCTGGGTCGTCTAAACTTTTATTTAGTCGAAATCTCGGGACCTCACCCTGGAGACCTCCGGATCATTACCATCTAAGTCCTTGGCAAGGTTTCCCCCAGTTCTGAGCGAGGCCAGATCAGCTTTCTAGGAATCCGTGTGACTAGCACAATAGCTGTTAGCACTTTCAGAGAACGTTCCCACCCACCCACCCCCTTCATCTGAGGGGCCCAGCAAGCCCGGGCAGGGCTGAAACTGTCACATGGGGCTCAGTCCTTGGGCAGAGGGGCAACGGTGACAGGCTGGCTTACCCAGAGATGAGGGTGGAGCCAGAAGCACCTCAGACCAGGTAGAGGCCTCTGCTTTTACAGGCAAGAAAGCGGAGGCCCACACAGCTCCTTCGCTCCCTCAGCCAGTTGTGAGGTTCCTGAGGGCACGTGCACCCGATCAGCAACAATCCCAACCCACTAGGGGTAATCACTCACAACAGATGTGAAGCTAAGCTGACATCCCTCGGGAGCACGGCCAATCAAAATCATCTACCTACATACTGTGCACGAGGCCCGACCCCAAGCACAGTTCAGGAGAACATCCCCCCCCCCCCCCATGGCTGTGTTGGCACTTTCCCCTTCCATCCCGTCACTCAGGCTGGGGAAGGGTGAAGAAAGATTTCAGTGTGCAATCTCGGCGGTGGGGAGACCAACAAGCAGACTGGGTCGTTTGGGTAATTACAGAGGAGTAACAGGATTCCCCACGACATTGGCTCGACAAGCATTCTTGGCCTGAGTACAGAATGTCTGTCTCAACGCTTCATGGGAATAAACCATTCCTGATTTTGCGCCGGGGCTCAGATCCGGATGGTGTGTGCAGAGAGGCCTGAGTGTGAGTCCTGGCCGCTCACACTGAGAGCCCCTGGGTGTTGGTAATGATTATACACAAGGGCCATTTACCAAGCACTGGGTGTGTGCCAGGCGAGCCGGTGGGAGGGACGCATCATCTCATTCAGCGGGCACAGGCGGTCAGGGGAAGTGGGGGGGTGGGGGGGGGAGCCTGGTGTCATCACCTCCATTTTACAGATGAGGGCACTGGGATTCCCAGGCCCAAGTCACCAGCTACCCCAAGGTCGACAGCAGCTGGCCGGGTGTGTCCGATCTCCCTAATCCAGAGCGCTTATACTTATGATCTGAACTAATCTGAGCCTCAGTTTCCCCATGAAAAGAGTGAGAAGTGGACCTGGCCACCTTGAAACCATCTGCTAGTCTGCTAGGCTTCCGAAGTGTGGTCCCAAGGCTGAGGGGGCGTGGCGTCCTCACCCTCCTCAGGCTGCGGAGAGCGGGAGAAGAAGCCGTAGAGGGGAAGAGGAATTAACCTGAGAGTCGCGCCCAAGATAGGAACCCCCGCCTGGGCGGGGGGATACGGGGAGGAGGTACTCACGTCGATGTTTCTTAGAATGACGCACTTCCCATTGGTGTAAAGAAAATTGTTGCCCTTGGGGTCGCCGCCGATGATTTTAGAGACGCCCCTCTCCACCTGGGGGAGGCTGGCGAACACCTTCTCTGCGGAGACACAAATCAAGCAGAGCACGTTAGGGGCAGCCCCCGCCTCATCCCCCAGGCCGGGCTGAGGACGGAGGGGTGGGAGCGGACTAGAGAGGGGCCCTGGACCGGTCTCAGCCGGTCACCTGTTGCCACCACCAGGAGGGGCGGCAGCCACTTTGAAGGAGCGCAAGGGACGGCGCGACTTCCTGGTCTGCGCTCCCGACCAGGCCCTTCAGGGACGCGGGGGCTCCCACGGGCCCAGCCCGCAGCGCCAACTTTGGGGCACCCCCTCCCGGGCCGGGGATCGCCGCCGGGCGCCCCGAGGGCGGCGGGGTGCTCGCCGGCCTGCGCCCTCACCCCTCCCCCGCGGCCCGGGACCCCGCCGGGCCGCCCGCGCCCCACCGATGGCCGAGGGGACGGGGGACATAGGCGCCCACCCCGGGGGCACGGGGCCGCGGTACTTACTGATCTCGTACGGCATCCTGCCCACTTGTTACCGCGCCGCGCTCGCCGAGAGCCTCCGAGGCCGCCCGCGCCGCGAAGCAGACTGGCGGAGGCCGGGCCGGGGACGGGGGCCGAAAGGCGGCGCCGGGCGTGCCGGGCGCGGAGGGGGCGGTCCGAGGCCGGGGCTCCGAGGCCGGCTCGCGCCCTGCCCTGCGCGCTGCCGCTGCGGACGCGCCGAACCCGGAAGCGCGGCCCCGCGCGCGGCTCGCCCCCAGCTTTGACCATATATAGTCAAGCGCTCGGCTCGGCGGCTGCAGCCCGCGTGAGCCTGCGCGGACGGGGCCGCCCTTCCCCCCGCCCCGCGCGGGGCCCGCCCCGGCCGCCCCGCCCCCGGAAGTGACGTTACACACGGTCCTGTAAAAGGGCG